>NC_139521.1:22105151-23351191 GCF_947247035.1 Vipera ursinii | reverse complement strand
CGCAAGGAGACATCAGAACTGCAAAACGCATGGTTTTTTGGTCTTCGGTGAGCCGGGGGAACATGAATATGTGTTTGTTTTTCGAATTTGAGCTCTATCTGCAAAGGGCACTTTTCTTGCTAAAAGAAGTTTTTCCTAACAAATGCAAGATATAACATGGGCTATCTCTACAAGGAGACATCAGAACTGCAAAACGCATGGTTTTTTGGTCTTCGGGGAGGTTGGTGAACATGAATACGTGTTTGTTTTTCTAATTTGAGCTCTATCTGCAAAGGGCACTTTTCTTGCTAAAAGCAGTTTTTCCTAACAAATGCAAGATATAACATGGGCTATCTCCGCAAGGAGACATCAGATCTGCATAACTCATGGTTTTTTTGTCTTCAGTGAGCCGGGGGAACATGAATATGTGTTTGTTTTTCGAATTTGAGCTCTATCTGCAAAGGGCAGTTTTCTTGCTAAAAGCAGTTTTTTTTAACAAATGCAAGATATAACATGGGCTATCTCCGCAAGGAGACATCAGATCTGCATAACTCATGTTTGTTTGGTCTTCGGTGAGCCGGGGGAACATGAATATGTGTTTGTTTTTCGAATTTGAGCTCTATCTGCAAAGGGCACTTTTCTTGCTAAAAGCAGTTTTTCCTAACAAATGCAAGATATAACATGGGCTATCTCCGCAAGGAGACATCAGAATTGCAAAACGCATGGTTTTTTGGTCTTCGGGGAGGTTGGTGAACATGAATACGTGTTTGTTTTTCTAATTTGAGCTCTATCTGCAAAGGGCACTTTTCTTGCTAAAAGCAGTTTTTTTTAACAAATGCAAGATATAACATGGGCTATCTCCGCAAGGAGACATCAGATCTGCATAACTCATGGTTTTTTGGTCTTCGGTGAGCCGGGGGAACATGAATATGTGTTTGTTTTTCGAATTTGAGCTCTATCTGCAAAGGGCACTTTTCTTGCTAAAAGCAGTTTTTCCTAACAAATGCAAGATATAACATGGGCTATCTCCGCAAGGAGACATCAGATCTGCATAACTCATGGGTTTTTGGTCTTCGGTGAGCCGGGAGAACATGAATATGTGTTTGTTTTTCGAATTTGAGCTCTTTCTGCAAAGGGCACTTTTCTTGCTAAAAGCAGTTTTTTTTTAACAAATGCAAGATATAACATGGGCTATCTCCGCAAGGAGACATCAGATCTGCATAACTCATGGGTTTTTGGTCTTCGGGGAGGTTGGTGAACATGAATACGTGTTTGTTTTTCGAATTTGAGCTCTATCTGCAAAGGGCACTTTTCTTGCTAAAAGCAGTTTTTCCTAACAAATGCAAGATATAACATGGGCTATCTCCGCAAGGAGACATCAGATCTGCATAACTAATGGTTTTTTGGTCTTCGGTGAGCCGGGGGAACATGAATATGTGTTTGTTTTTCGAATTTGAGCTCTATCTGCAAAGGGCACTTTTCTTGCTAAAAGCAGTTTTTCCTAACAAATGCAAGATATAACATGGGCTATCTCCGCAAGGAGACATAAGAATTGCAAAACGCATGGTTTTTTGGTCTTCGGGGAGGTTGGTGAACATGAATATGTGTTTGTTTTTCGAATTTGAGCTCTTTCTGCAAAGGGCACTTTTCTTGCTAAAAGCAGTTTTTTTAACAAATGCAAGATATAACATGGGCTATCTCCGCAAGGAGACATCAGATCTGCATAACTCATGGTTTTTTGGTCTTCGGTGAGCCGGGGGAACATGAATATGTGTTTGTTTTTCGAATTTGAGCTCTATCTGCAAAGGGCACTTTTCTTGCTAAAAGCAGTTTTTCCTAACAAATGCAAGATATAACATGGGCTATCTCCGCAAGGAGACATCAGAACTGCAAAACGCATGGTTTTTTGGTCTTCGGGGAGGTTGGTGAACATGAATACGTGTTTGTTTTTCTAATTTGAGCTCTATCTGCAAAGGGCACTTTTCTTGCTAAAAGCTGTTTTTTTTAACAAATGCAAGATATAACATGGGCTATCTCCGCAAGGAGACATCAGATCTGCATAACTCATGGTTTTTTGGTCTTCGGTGAGCCGGGGGAACATGAATATGTGTTTGTTTTTCGAATTTGAGCTCTATCTGCAAAGGGCACTTTTCTTGCTAAAAGCAGTTTTTCCTAACAAATGCAAGATATAACATGGGCTATCTCCGCAAGGAGACATCAGAACTGCAAAACGCATGGTTTTTTGGTCTTCGGGGAGGTTGGTGAACATGAATACGTGTTTGTTTTTCTACTGCTAAGCTTGTAAGCCGCCCTGAGACTTCGGAGAAGGGCGGGATATAAATGGAATTAAAATAAATAAATAAATAAATAAATAATTTGAGCTCTATCTGCAAAGGGCACTTTTCTTGCTAAAAGCAGTTTTTTTTAACAAATGCAAGATATAGCATGGGCTATATCCGCAAGGAGACATCAGATCTGCATAACTCATGGTTTTTTGGTCTTCGGTGAGCCGGGGGAACATGAATATGTGTTTGTTTTTCGAATTTGAGCTCTATCTGCAAAGGGCACTTTTCTTGCTAAAAGCAGTTTTTCCTAACAAATGCAAGATATAACATGGGCTATCTCCACAAGGAGACATCAGATCTGCATAACTCATGGGTTTTTGTTCTTCGGTGAGCCGGGAGAACATGAATATGTGTTTGTTTTTCGAATTTGAGCTCTATCTGCAAAGGGCACTTTTCTTGCTAAAAGCAGTTTTTCCTAACAAATGCAAGATATAACATGGGCTATCTCCGCAAGGAGACATCAGAACTGCAAAACGCATGGTTTTTTGGTCTTCGGTGAGCCGGGGGAACATGAATATGTGTTTGTTTTTCGAATTTGAGCTCTATCTGCAAAGGGCACTTTTCTTGCTAAAAGCAGTTTTTCCTAACAAATGCAAGATATAACATGGGCTATCTCCGCAAGGAGACATCAGAACTGCAAAACGCATGGTTTTTTGGTCTTCGGGGAGGTTGGTGAACATGAATACGTGTTTGTTTTTCTAATTTGAGCTCTATCTGCAAAGGGCACTTTTCTTGCTAAAAGCAGTTTTTTTTAACAAATGCAAGATATAACATGGGCTATCTCCGCAAGGAGACATCAGAACTGCAAAACGCATGGTTTTTTGGTCTTCGGTGAGCCGGGGTAACATGAATATGTGTTTGTTTTTCGAATTTGAGCTCTATCTGCAAAGGGCACTTTTCTTGCTAAAAGCAGTTTTTCCTAACAAATGCAAGATATAACATGGGCTATCTCCGCAAGGAGACATCAGATCTGCATAACACATGGTTTTTTGGTCTTCAGTAAGCCGGGGGAACATGAATATGTGTTTGTTTTTCGAATTTGAGCTCTATCTGCAAAGGGCACTTTTCTTGCTAAAAGCAGTTTTTTTTAACAAATGCAAGATATAACATGGGCTATCTCCGCAAGGAGACATCAGAACTGCAAAACGCATGGTTTTTTGGTCTTCGGTGAGCCGGGGGAACATGAATATGTGTTTGTTTTTCGAATTTGAGCTCTATCTGCAAAGGGCACTTTTCTTGCTAAAAGCAGTTTTTCCTAACAAATGCAAGATATAACATGGGCTATCTCCGCAAGGAGACATCAGAACTGCAAAACGCATGGTTTTTTGGTCTTCGGGGAGGTTGGTGAACATGAATACGTGTTTTTTTTCCTAATTTGAGCTCTATCTGCAAAGGGCACTTTTCTTGCTAAAAGCAGTTTTTTTTTAGCAAATGCAAGATATAACATGGGCTATCTCCGCAAGGAGACATCAGATCTGCATAACTCATGTTTTTTTGGTCTTCGGTTTGCCGGGGGAACATGAATATGTGTTTGTTTTTCGAATTTGAGCTCTATCTGCAAAGGGCACTTTTCTTGCTAAAAGCAGTTTTTCCTAACAAATGCAAGATATAACATGGGCTATCTCCGCAAGGAGACATCAGATCTGCATAACTCATGGGTTTTTGGTCTTCGGGGAGGTTGGTGAACATGAATACGTGTTTGTTTTTCGAATTTGAGCTCTATCTGCAAAGGGCACTTTTCTTGCTAAAAGCAGTTTTTCCTAACAAATGCAAGATATAACATGGGCTATCTCCGCAAGGAGACATCAGATCTGCATAACTAATGGTTTTTTGGTCTTCGGTGAGCCGGGGGAACATGAATATGTGTTTGTTTTTCGAATTTGAGCTCTATCTGCAAAGGGCACTTTTCTTGCTAAAAGCAGTTTTTCCTAACAAATGCAAGATATAACATGGGCTATCTCCGCAAGGAGACATCAGAATTGCAAAACGCATGGTTTTTTGGTCTTCGGGGAGGTTGGTGAACATGAATACGTGTTTGTTTTTCTAATTTGAGCTCTATCTGCAAAGGGCACTTTTCTTGCTAAAAGCAGTTTTTTTTAACAAATGCAAGATATAACATGGGCTATCTCCGCAAGGAGACATCAGATCTGCATAACTCATGGTTTTTTGGTCTTCGGTGAGCCGGGGGAACATGAATATGTGTTTGTTTTTCGAATTTGAGCTCTATCTGCAAAGGGCACTTTTCTTGCTAAAAGCAGTTTTTCCTAACAAATGCAAGATATAACATGGGCTATCTCCGCAAGGAGACATCAGATCTGCATAACTCATGGTTTTTTGGTCTTCGGTGAGCCGGGAGAACATGAATATGTGTTTGTTTTTCGAATTTGAGCTCTTTCTGCAAAGGGCACTTTTCTTGCTAAAAGCAGTTTTTTTTAACAAATGCAAGATATAACATGGGCTATCTCCGCAAGGAGACATCAGATCTGCATAACTCATGGTTTTTTGGTCTTCGGTGAGCCGGGGGAACATGAATATGTGTTTGTTTTTCGAATTTGAGCTCTATCTGCAAAGGGCACTTTTCTTGCTAAAAGCAGTTTTTCCTAACAAATGCAAGATATAACATGGGCTATCTCCGCAAGGAGACATCAGAACTGCAAAACGCATGGTTTTTTGGTCTTCGGGGAGGTTGGTGAACATGAATACGTGTTTGTTTTTCTAATTTGAGCTCTATCTGCAAAGGGCACTTTTCTTGCTAAAAGCTGTTTTTTTTAACAAATGCAAGATATAACATGGGCTATCTCCGCAAGGAGACATCAGATCTGCATAACTCATGGTTTTTTGGTCTTCGGTGAGCCGGGGGAACATGAATATGTGTTTGTTTTTCGAATTTGAGCTCTATCTGCAAAGGGCACTTTTCTTGCTAAAAGCAGTTTTTCCTAACAAATGCATGATATAACATGGGCTATCTCCGCAAGGAGACATCAGATCTGCATAACTCATGGGTTTTTGGTCTTCGGTGAGCCGGGAGAACATGAATATGTGTTTGTTTTTCGAATTTGAGCTCTATCTGCAAAGGGCACTTTTCTTGCTAAAAGCAGTTTTTCCTAACAAATGCAAGATATAACATGGGCTATCTCCGCAAGGAGACATCAGAACTGCAAAACGCATGGTTTTTTGGTCTTCGGGGAGGTTGGTGAACATGAATACGTGTTTGTTTTTCTTCTGCTAAGCTTGTAAGCCGCCCTGAGTCTTCGGAGAAGGGCGGGATATAAATGGAATTAAAATAAATAAATAAATAAATAAATAATTTGAGCTCTATCTGCAAAGGGCACTTTTCTTGCTAAAAGCAGTTTTTTTTAACAAATGCAAGATATAGCATGGGCTATCTCCGCAAGGAGACATCAGATCTGCATAACTCATGGTTTTTTGGTCTTCGGTGAGCCGGGGGAACATGAATATGTGTTTGTTTTTCGAATTTGAGCTCTATCTGCAAAGGGCACTTTTCTTGCTAAAAGCAGTTTTTCCTAACAAATGCAAGATATAACATGGGCTATCTCCGCAAGGAGACATCAGATCTGCATAACTCATGGGTTTTTGGTCTTCGGGGAGGTTGGTGAACATGAATACGTGTTTGTTTTTCGAATTTGAGCTCTATCTGCAAAGGGCACTTTTCTTGCTAAAAGCAGTTTTTCCTAACAAATGCAAGATATAACATGGGCTATCTCCGCAAGGAGACATCAGATCTGCATAACTAATGGTTTTTTGGTCTTCGGTGAGCCGGGGGAACATGAATATGTGTTTGTTTTTCGAATTTGAGCTCTATCTGCAAAGGGCACTTTTCTTGCTAAAAGCAGTTTTTCCTAACAAATGCAAGATATAACATGGGCTATCTCCGCAAGGAGACATCAGAATTGCAAAACGCATGGTTTTTTGGTCTTCGGGGAGGTTGGTGAACATGAATACGTGTTTGTTTTTCTAATTTGAGCTCTATCTGCAAAGGGCACTTTTCTTGCTAAAAGCAGTTTTTTTTAACAAATGCAAGATATAACATGGGCTATCTCCGCAAGGAGACATCAGATCTGCATAACTCATGGTTTTTTGGTCTTCAGTGAGCCGGGGGAACATGAATATGTGTTTGTTTTTCGAATTTGAGCTCTATCTGCAAAGGGCACTTTTCTTGCTAAAAGCAGTTTTTCCTAACAAATGCAAGATATAACATGGGCTATCTCCGCAAGGAGACATCAGAATTGCAAAACGCATGGTTTTTTGGTCTTCGGGGAGGTTGGTGAACATGAATACGTGTTTGTTTTTCTAATTTGAGCTCTATCTGCAAAGGGCACTTTTCTTGCTAAAAGCAGTTTTTCCTAACAAATGCAAGATATAACATGGGCTATCTCCGCAAGGAGACATCAGAACTGCAAAACGCATGGTTTTTGGTCTTCGGGGAGGTTGGTGAACATGAATACGTGTTTGTTTTTCTAATTTGAGCTCTATCTGCAAAGGGCACTTTTCTTGCTAAAAGCAGTTTTTTTTAACAAATGCAAGATATAACATGGGCTATCTCCGCAAGGAGACATCAGATCTGCATAACTCATGGTTTTTTGGTCTTCGGTGAGCCGGGGGAACATGAATATGTGTTTGTTTTTCGAATTTGAGCTCTATCTGCAAAGGGCACTTTTCTTGCTAAAAGCAGTTTTTCCTAACAAATGCAAGATATAACATGGGCTATCTCCGCAAGGAGACATCAGATCTGCATAACTCATGGTTTTTTGGTCTTCGGTGAGCCGGGAGAACATGAATATGTGTTTGTTTTTCGAATTTGAGCTCTTTCTGCAAAGGGCACTTTTCTTGCTAAAAGCAGTTTTTTTTAACAAATGCAAGATATAACATGGGCTATCTCCGCAAGGAGACATCAGATCTGCATAACTCATGGTTTTTTGGTCTTCGGTGAGCCGGGGGAACATGAATATGTGTTTGTTTTTCGAATTTGAGCTCTATCTGCAAAGGGCACTTTTCTTGCTAAAAGCAGTTTTTCCTAACAAATGCAAGATATAACATGGGCTATCTCCGCAAGGAGACATCAGAACTGCAAAACGCATGGTTTTTTGGTCTTCGGGGAGGTTGGTGAACATGAATACGTGTTTGTTTTTCTAATTTGAGCTCTATCTGCAAAGGGCACTTTTCTTGCTAAAAGCTGTTTTTTTTAACAAATGCAAGATATAACATGGGCTATCTCCGCAAGGAGACATCAGATCTGCATAACTCATGGTTTTTTGGTCTTCGGTGAGCCGGGGGAACATGAATATGTGTTTGTTTTTCGAATTTGAGCTCTATCTGCAAAGGGCACTTTTCTTGCTAAAAGCAGTTTTTCCTAACAAATGCATGATATAACATGGGCTATCTCCGCAAGGAGACATCAGATCTGCATAACTCATGGGTTTTTGGTCTTCGGTGAGCCGGGAGAACATGAATATGTGTTTGTTTTTCGAATTTGAGCTCTATCTGCAAAGGGCACTTTTCTTGCTAAAAGCAGTTTTTCCTAACAAATGCAAGATATAACATGGGCTATCTCCGCAAGGAGACATCAGAACTGCAAAACGCATGGTTTTTTGGTCTTCGGGGAGGTTGGTGAACATGAATACGTGTTTGTTTTTCTTCTGCTAAGCTTGTAAGCCGCCCTGAGTCTTCGGAGAAGGGCGGGATATAAATGGAATTAAAATAAATAAATAAATAAATAAATAATTTGAGCTCTATCTGCAAAGGGCACTTTTCTTGCTAAAAGCAGTTTTTTTTAACAAATGCAAGATATAGCATGGGCTATCTCCGCAAGGAGACATCAGATCTGCATAACTCATGGTTTTTTGGTCTTCGGTGAGCCGGGGGAACATGAATATGTGTTTGTTTTTCGAATTTGAGCTCTATCTGCAAAGGGCACTTTTCTTGCTAAAAGCAGTTTTTCCTAACAAATGCAAGATATAACATGGGCTATCTCCGCAAGGAGACATCAGATCTGCATAACTCATGGGTTTTTGGTCTTCGGGGAGGTTGGTGAACATGAATACGTGTTTGTTTTTCGAATTTGAGCTCTATCTGCAAAGGGCACTTTTCTTGCTAAAAGCAGTTTTTCCTAACAAATGCAAGATATAACATGGGCTATCTCCGCAAGGAGACATCAGATCTGCATAACTAATGGTTTTTTGGTCTTCGGTGAGCCGGGGGAACATGAATATGTGTTTGTTTTTCGAATTTGAGCTCTTTCTGCAAAGGGCACTTTTCTTGCTAAAAGCAGTTTTTTTTAACAAATGCAAGATATAACATGGGCTATCTCCGCAAGGAGACATCAGATCTGCATAACTCATGGTTTTTTGGTCTTCGGTGAGCCGGGGGAACATGAATATGTGTTTGTTTTTCGAATTTGAGCTCTATCTGCAAAGGGCACTTTTCTTGCTAAAAGCAGTTTTTCCTAACAAATGCAAGATATAACATGGGCTATCTCCGCAAGGAGACATCAGAACTGCAAAACGCATGGTTTTTTGGTCTTCGGGGAGGTTGGTGAACATGAATACGTGTTTGTTTTTCTAATTTGAGCTCTATCTGCAAAGGGCACTTTTCTTGCTAAAAGCTGTTTTTTTTAACAAATGCAAGATATAACATGGGCTATCTCCGCAAGGAGACATCAGATCTGCATAACTCATGGTTTTTTGGTCTTCGGTGAGCCGGGGGAACATGAATATGTGTTTGTTTTTCGAATTTGAGCTCTATCTGCAAAGGGCACTTTTCTTGCTAAAAGCAGTTTTTCCTAACAAATGCATGATATAACATGGGCTATCTCCGCAAGGAGACATCAGATCTGCATAACTCATGGGTTTTTGGTCTTCGGTGAGCCGGGAGAACATGAATATGTGTTTGTTTTTCGAATTTGAGCTCTATCTGCAAAGGGCACTTTTCTTGCTAAAAGCAGTTTTTCCTAACAAATGCAAGATATAACATGGGCTATCTCCGCAAGGAGACATCAGAACTGCAAAACGCATGGTTTTTTGGTCTTCGGGGAGGTTGGTGAACATGAATACGTGTTTGTTTTTCTTCTGCTAAGCTTGTAAGCCGCCCTGAGTCTTCGGAGAAGGGCGGGATATAAATGGAATTAAAATAAATAAATAAATAAATAAATAATTTGAGCTCTATCTGCAAAGGGCACTTTTCTTGCTAAAAGCAGTTTTTTTTAACAAATGCAAGATATAGCATGGGCTATCTCCGCAAGGAGACATCAGATCTGCATAACTCATGGTTTTTTGGTCTTCGGTGAGCCGGGGGAACATGAATATGTGTTTGTTTTTCGAATTTGAGCTCTATCTGCAAAGGGCACTTTTCTTGCTAAAAGCAGTTTTTCCTAACAAATGCAAGATATAACATGGGCTATCTCCGCAAGGAGACATCAGATCTGCATAACTCATGGGTTTTTGGTCTTCGGGGAGGTTGGTGAACATGAATACGTGTTTGTTTTTCGAATTTGAGCTCTATCTGCAAAGGGCACTTTTCTTGCTAAAAGCAGTTTTTCCTAACAAATGCAAGATATAACATGGGCTATCTCCGCAAGGAGACATCAGATCTGCATAACTAATGGTTTTTTGGTCTTCGGTGAGCCGGGGGAACATGAATATGTGTTTGTTTTTCGAATTTGAGCTCTATCTGCAAAGGGCACTTTTCTTGCTAAAAGCAGTTTTTCCTAACAAATGCAAGATATAACATGGGCTATCTCCGCAAGGAGACATCAGAATTGCAAAACGCATGGTTTTTTGGTCTTCGGGGAGGTTGGTGAACATGAATACGTGTTTGTTTTTCTAATTTGAGCTCTATCTGCAAAGGGCACTTTTCTTGCTAAAAGCAGTTTTTTTTAACAAATGCAAGATATAACATGGGCTATCTCCGCAAGGAGACATCAGATCTGCATAACTCATGGTTTTTTGGTCTTCGGTGAGCCGGGGGAACATGAATATGTGTTTGTTTTTCGAATTTGAGCTCTATCTGCAAAGGGCACTTTTCTTGCTAAAAGCAGTTTTTCCTAACAAATGCAAGATATAACATGGGCTATCTCCGCAAGGAGACATCAGATCTGCATAACTCATGGTTTTTTGGTCTTCGGTGAGCCGGGAGAACATGAATATGTGTTTGTTTTTCGAATTTGAGCTCTTTCTGCAAAGGGCACTTTTCTTGCTAAAAGCAGTTTTTTTTAACAAATGCAAGATATAACATGGGCTATCTCCGCAAGGAGACATCAGATCTGCATAACTCATGGTTTTTTGGTCTTCGGTGAGCCGGGGGAACATGAATATGTGTTTGTTTTTCGAATTTGAGCTCTATCTGCAAAGGGCACTTTTCTTGCTAAAAGCAGTTTTTCCTAACAAATGCAAGATATAACATGGGCTATCTCCGCAAGGAGACATCAGAACTGCAAAACGCATGGTTTTTTGGTCTTCGGGGAGGTTGGTGAACATGAATACGTGTTTGTTTTTCTAATTTGAGCTCTATCTGCAAAGGGCACTTTTCTTGCTAAAAGCTGTTTTTTTTAACAAATGCAAGATATAACATGGGCTATCTCCGCAAGGAGACATCAGATCTGCATAACTCATGGTTTTTTGGTCTTCGGTGAGCCCGGGGAACATGAATATGTGTTTGTTTTTCGAATTTGAGCTCTATCTGCAAAGGGCACTTTTCTTGCTAAAAGCAGTTTTTCCTAACAAATGCATGATATAACATGGGCTATCTCCGCAAGGAGACATCAGATCTGCATAACTCATGGGTTTTTGGTCTTCGGTGAGCCGGGAGAACATGAATATGTGTTTGTTTTTCGAATTTGAGCTCTATCTGCAAAGGGCACTTTTCTTGCTAAAAGCAGTTTTTCCTAACAAATGCAAGATATAACATGGGCTATCTCCGCAAGGAGACATCAGAACTGCAAAACGCATGGTTTTTTGGTCTTCGGGGAGGTTGGTGAACATGAATACGTGTTTGTTTTTCTTCTGCTAAGCTTGTAAGCCGCCCTGAGTCTTCGGAGAAGGGCGGGATATAAATGGAATTAAAATAAATAAATAAATAAATAAATAATTTGAGCTCTATCTGCAAAGGGCACTTTTCTTGCTAAAAGCAGTTTTTTTTAACAAATGCAAGATATAGCATGGGCTATCTCCGCAAGGAGACATCAGATCTGCATAACTCATGGTTTTTTGGTCTTCGGTGAGCCGGGGGAACATGAATATGTGTTTGTTTTTCGAATTTGAGCTCTATCTGCAAAGGGCACTTTTCTTGCTAAAAGCAGTTTTTCCTAACAAATGCAAGATATAACATGGGCTATCTCCGCAAGGAGACATCAGATCTGCATAACTCATGGGTTTTTGGTCTTCGGTGAGCCGGGAGAACATGAATATGTGTTTGTTTTTCGAATTTGAGCTCTATCTGCAAAGGGCACTTTTCTTGCTATAAGCAGTTTTTCCTAACAAATGCAAGATATAACATGGGCTATCTCCGCAAGGAGACATCAGATCTGCATAACTCATGGGTTTTTGGTCTTCGGTGAGCCGGGAGAACATGAATATGTGTTTGTTTTTCGAATTTGAGCTCTATCTGCAAAGGGCACTTTTCTTGCTAAAAGCAGTTTTTCCTAACAAATGCAAGATATAACATGGGCTATCTCTGCAAGGAGACATCAGAACTGCAAAACGCATGGTTTTTTGGTCTTCGGGGAGGTTGGTGAACATGAATACGTGTTTGTTTTTCTAATTTGAGCTCTATCTGCAAAGGGCACTTTTCTTGCTAAAAGCTGTTTTTTTTAACAAATGCAAGATATAACATGGGCTATCTCCGCAAGGAGACATCAGATCTGCATAACTCATGGTTTTTTGGTCTTCGGTGAGCCGGGGGAACATGAATATGTGTTTGTTTTTCGAATTTGAGCTCTATCTGCAAAGGGCACTTTTCTTGCTAAAAGCAGTTTTTCCTAACAAATGCAAGATATAACATGGGCTATCTCCGCAAGGAGACATCAGATCTGCATAACTCATGGGTTTTTGGTCTTCGGTGAGCCGGGAGAACATGAATATGTGTTTGTTTTTCGAATTTGAGCTCTATCTGCAAAGGGCACTTTTCTTGCTAAAAGCAGTTTTTCCTAACAAATGCAAGATATAACATGGGCTATCTCCGCAAGGAGACATCAGAACTGCAAAACGCATGGTTTTTTGGTCTTCGGTGAGCCGGGGGAACATGAATATGTGTTTGTTTTTCGAATTTGAGCTCTATCTGCAAAGGGCACTTTTCTTGCTAAAAGAAGTTTTTCCTAACAAATGCAAGATATAACATGGGCTATCTCTGCAAGGAGACATCAGAACTGCAAAACGCATGGTTTTTTGGTCTTCGGGGAGGTTGGTGAACATGAATACGTGTTTGTTTTTCTAATTTGAGCTCTATCTGCAAAGGGCACTTTTCTTGCTAAAAGCAGTTTTTCCTAACAAATGCAAGATATAACATGGGCTATCTCCGCAAGGAGACATCAGATCTGCAAAACTCATGGTTTTTTGGTCTTCGGTGAGCCGGGGGAACATGAATATGTGTTTGTTTTTCGAATTTGAGCTCTATCTGCAAAGGGCACTTTTCTTGCTAAAAGCAGTTTTTCCTAACAAATGCAAGATATAACATGGGCTATCTCCGCAAGGAGACATCAGATCTGCATAACTCATGGGTTTTTGGTCTTCGGTGAGCCGGGAGAACATGAATATGTGTTTGTTTTTCGAATTTGAGCTCTATCTGCAAAGGGCACTTTTCTTGCTAAAAGCAGTTTTTCCTAACAAATGCAAGATATAACATGGGCTATCTCCGCAAGGAGACATCAGAACTGCAAAACGCATGGTTTTTTGGTCTTCGGTGAGCCAGGGGAACATGAATATGTGTTTGTTTTTCGAATTTGAGCTCTATCTGCAAAGGGCACTTTTCTTGCTAAAAGCAGTTTTTCCTAACAAATGCAAGATATAACATGGGCTATCTCCGCAAGGAGACATCAGAACTGCAAAACGCATGGTTTTTGGTCTTCGGGGAGGTTGGTGAACATGAATACGTGTTTGTTTTTCTAATTTGAGCTCTATCTGCAAAGGGCACTTTTGTTGCTAAAAGCAGTTTTTTTTAACAAATGCAAGATATAACAAGGGCTATCTCCGCAAGGAGACATCAGATATGCATAACTCATGTTTTTTTGGTCTTCAGGTGAGCCGGGGGAACATGAATATGTGTTTGTTTTTCGAATTTGAGCTCTATCTGCAAAGGGCACTTTTCTTGCTAAAAGCAGTTTTTCCTAACAAATGCAAGATATAACATGGGCTATCTCCGCAAGGAGACATCAGATCTGCATAACTCATGGGTTTTTGGTCTTCGGGGAGGTTGGTGAACATGAATACGTGTTTGTTTTTCGAATTTGAGCTCTATCTGCAAAGGGCACTTTTCTTGCTAAAAGCAGTTTTTCCTAACAAATGCAAGATATAACATGGGCTATCTCCGCAAGGAGACATCAGATCTGCATAACTAATGGTTTTTTGGTCTTCGGTGAGCCGGGGGAACATGAATATGTGTTTGTTTTTCGAATTTGAGCTCTATCTGCAAAGGGCACTTTTCTTGCTAAAAGCAGTTTTTCCTAACAAATGCAAGATATAACATGGGCTATCTCCGCAAGGAGACATCAGATCTGCATAACTCATGGTTTTTTGGTCTTCGGTGAGCCGGGGGAACATGAATATGTGTTTGTTTTTCGAATTTGAGCTCTATCTGCAAAGGGCACTTTTCTTGCTAAAAGCAGTTTTTCCTAACAAATGCATGATATAACATGGGCTATCTCCGCAAGGAGACATCAGATCTGCATAACTCATGGGTTTTTGGTCTTCGGTGAGCCGGGAGAACATGAATATGTGTTTGTTTTTCGAATTTGAGCTCTATCTGCAAAGGGCACTTTTCTTGCTAAAAGCAGTTTTTCCTAACAAATGCAAGATATAACATGGGCTATCTCCGCAAGGAGACATCAGAACTGCAAAACGCATGGTTTTTTGGTCTTCGGGGAGGTTGGTGAACATGAATACGTGTTTGTTTTTCTTCTGCTAAGCTTGTAAGCCGCCCTGAGTCTTCGGAGAAGGGCGGGATATAAATGGAATTAAAATAAATAAATAAATAAATAAATAATTTGAGCTCTATCTGCAAAGGGCACTTTTCTTGCTAAAAGCAGTTTTTTTTAACAAATGCAAGATATAGCATGGGCTATCTCCGCAAGGAGACATCAGATCTGCATAACTCATGGTTTTTTGGTCTTCGGTGAGCCGGGGGAACATGAATATGTGTTTGTTTTTCGAATTTGAGCTCTATCTGCAAAGGGCACTTTTCTTGCTAAAAGCAGTTTTTCCTAACAAATGCAAGATATAACATGGGCTATCTCCGCAAGGAGACATCAGATCTGCATAACTCATGGGTTTTTGGTCTTCGGTGAGCCGGGAGAACATGAATATGTGTTTGTTTTTCGAATTTGAGCTCTATCTGCAAAGGGCACTTTTCTTGCTATAAGCAGTTTTTCCTAACAAATGCAAGATATAACATGGGCTATCTCCGCAAGGAGACATCAGATCTGCATAACTCATGGGTTTTTGGTCTTCGGTGAGCCGGGAGAACATGAATATGTGTTTGTTTTTCGAATTTGAGCTCTATCTGCAAAGGGCACTTTTCTTGCTAAAAGCAGTTTTTCCTAACAAATGCAAGATATAACATGGGCTATCTCTGCAAGGAGACATCAGAACTGCAAAACGCATGGTTTTTTGGTCTTCGGGGAGGTTGGTGAACATGAATACGTGTTTGTTTTTCTAATTTGAGCTCTATCTGCAAAGGGCACTTTTCTTGCTAAAAGCTGTTTTTTTTAACAAATGCAAGATATAACATGGGCTATCTCCGCAAGGAGACATCAGATCTGCATAACTCATGGTTTTTTGGTCTTCGGTGAGCCGGGGGAACATGAATATGTGTTTGTTTTTCGAATTTGAGCTCTATCTGCAAAGGGCACTTTTCTTGCTAAAAGCAGTTTTTCCTAACAAATGCAAGATATAACATGGGCTATCTCCGCAAGGAGACATCAGATCTGCATAACTCATGGGTTTTTGGTCTTCGGTGAGCCGGGAGAACATGAATATGTGTTTGTTTTTCGAATTTGAGCTCTATCTGCAAAGGGCACTTTTCTTGCTAAAAGCAGTTTTTCCTAACAAATGCAAGATATAACATGGGCTATCTCCGCAAGGAGACATCAGAACTGCAAAACGCATGGTTTTTTGGTCTTCGGTGAGCCGGGGGAACATGAATATGTGTTTGTTTTTCGAATTTGAGCTCTATCTGCAAAGGGCACTTTTCTTGCTAAAAGAAGTTTTTCCTAACAAATGCAAGATATAACATGGGCTATCTCTGCAAGGAGACATCAGAACTGCAAAACGCATGGTTTTTTGGTCTTCGGGGAGGTTGGTGAACATGAATACGTGTTTGTTTTTCTAATTTGAGCTCTATCTGCAAAGGGCACTTTTCTTGCTAAAAGCAGTTTTTCCTAACAAATGCAAGATATAACATGGGCTATCTCCGCAAGGAGACATCAGATCTGCAAAACTCATGGTTTTTTGGTCTTCGGTGAGCCGGGGGAACATGAATATGTGTTTGTTTTTCGAATTTGAGCTCTATCTGCAAAGGGCACTTTTCTTGCTAAAAGCAGTTTTTCCTAACAAATGCAAGATATAACATGGGCTATCTCCGCAAGGAGACATCAGATCTGCATAACTCATGGGTTTTTGGTCTTCGGTGAGCCGGGAGAACATGAATATGTGTTTGTTTTTCGAATTTGAGCTCTATCTGCAAAGGGCACTTTTCTTGCTAAAAGCAGTTTTTCCTAACAAATGCAAGATATAACATGGGCTATCTCCGCAAGGAGACATCAGAACTGCAAAACGCATGGTTTTTTGGTCTTCGGTGAGCCAGGGGAACATGAATATGTGTTTGTTTTTCGAATTTGAGCTCTATCTGCAAAGGGCACTTTTCTTGCTAAAAGCAGTTTTTCCTAACAAATGCAAGATATAACATGGGCTATCTCCGCAAGGAGACATCAGAACTGCAAAACGCATGGTTTTTGGTCTTCGGGGAGGTTGGTGAACATGAATACGTGTTTGTTTTTCTAATTTGAGCTCTATCTGCAAAGGGCACTTTTCTTGCTAAAAGCAGTTTTTTTTAACAAATGCAAGATATAACAAGGGCTATCTCCGCAAGGAGACATCAGATATGCATAACTCATGTTTTTTTGGTCTTCAGGTGAGCCGGGGGAACATGAATATGTGTTTGTTTTTCGAATTTGAGCTCTATCTGCAAAGGGCACTTTTCTTGCTAAAAGCAGTTTTTCCTAACAAATGCAAGATATAACATGGGCTATCTCCGCAAGGAGACATCAGATCTGCATAACTCATGGGTTTTTGGTCTTCGGGGAGGTTGGTGAACATGAATACGTGTTTGTTTTTCGAATTTGAGCTCTATCTGCAAAGGGCACTTTTCTTGCTAAAAGCAGTTTTTCCTAACAAATGCAAGATATAACATGGGCTATCTCCGCAAGGAGACATCAGATCTGCATAACTAATGGTTTTTTGGTCTTCGGTGAGCCGGGGGAACATGAATATGTGTTTGTTTTTCGAATTTGAGCTCTATCTGCAAAGGGCACTTTTCTTGCTAAAAGCAGTTTTTCCTAACAAATGCAAGATATAACATGGGCTATCTCCGCAAGGAGACATCAGAACTGCAAAACGCATGGTTTTTTGGTCTTCGGGGAGGTTGGTGAACATGAATACGTGTTTGTTTTTCTTCTGCTAAGCTTGTAAGCCGCCCTGAGTCTTCGGAGAAGGGCGGGATATAAATGGAATTAAAATAAATAAATAAATAAATAAATAATTTGAGCTCTATCTGCAAAGGGCACTTTTCTTGCTAAAAGCAGTTTTTTTTAACAAATGCAAGATATAGCATGGGCTATCTCCGCAAGGAGACATCAGATCTGCATAACTCATGGTTTTTTGGTCTTCGGTGAGCCGGGGGAACATGAATATGTGTTTGTTTTTCGAATTTGAGCTCTATCTGCAAAGGGCACTTTTCTTGCTAAAAGCAGTTTTTCCTAACAAATGCAAGATATAACATGGGCTATCTCCGCAAGGAGACATCAGATCTGCATAACTCATGGGTTTTTGGTCTTCGGGGAGGTTGGTGAACATGAATACGTGTTTGTTTTTCGAATTTGAGCTCTATCTGCAAAGGGCACTTTTCTTGCTAAAAGCAGTTTTTCCTAACAAATGCAAGATATAACATGGGCTATCTCCGCAAGGAGACATCAGATCTGCATAACTAATGGTTTTTTGGTCTTCGGTGAGCCGGGGGAACATGAATATGTGTTTGTTTTTCGAATTTGAGCTCTATCTGCAAAGGGCACTTTTCTTGCTAAAAGCAGTTTTTCCTAACAAATGCAAGATATAACATGGGCTATCTCCGCAAGGAGACATCAGAATTGCAAAACGCATGGTTTTTTGGTCTTCGGGGAGGTTGGTGAACATGAATACGTGTTTGTTTTTCTAATTTGAGCTCTATCTGCAAAGGGCACTTTTCTTGCTAAAAGCAGTTTTTTTTAACAAATGCAAGATATAACATGGGCTATCTCCGCAAGGAGACATCAGATCTGCATAACTCATGGTTTTTTGGTCTTCGGTGAGCCGGGGGAACATGAATATGTGTTTGTTTTTCGAATTTGAGCTCTATCTGCAAAGGGCACTTTTCTTGCTAAAAGCAGTTTTTCCTAACAAATGCAAGATATAACATGGGCTATCTCCGCAAGGAGACATCAGATCTGCATAACTCATGGTTTTTTGGTCTTCGGTGAGCCGGGAGAACATGAATATGTGTTTGTTTTTCGAATTTGAGCTCTTTCTGCAAAGGGCACTTTTCTTGCTAAAAGCAGTTTTTTTTAACAAATGCAAGATATAACATGGGCTATCTCCGGAAGGAGACATCAGATCTGCATAACTCATGGTTTTTTGGTCTTCGGTGAGCCGGGGGAACATGAATATGTGTTTGTTTTTCGAATTTGAGCTCTATCTGCAAAGGGCACTTTTCTTGCTAAAAGCAGTTTTTCCTAACAAATGCAAGATATAACATGGGCTATCTCCGCAAGGAGACATCAGAACTGCAAAACGCATGGTTTTTTGGTCTTCGGGGAGGTTGGTGAACATGAATACGTGTTTGTTTTTCTAATTTGAGCTCTATCTGCAAAGGGCACTTTTCTTGCTAAAAGCTGTTTTTTTTAACAAATGCAAGATATAACATGGGCTATCTCCGCAAGGAGACATCAGATCTGCATAACTCATGGTTTTTTGGTCTTCGGTGAGCCGGGGGAACATGAATATGTGTTTGTTTTTCGAATTTGAGCTCTATCTGCAAAGGGCACTTTTCTTGCTAAAAGCAGTTTTTCCTAACAAATGCATGATATAACATGGGCTATCTCCGCAAGGAGACATCAGATCTGCATAACTCATGGGTTTTTGGTCTTCGGTGAGCCGGGAGAACATGAATATGTGTTTGTTTTTCGAATTTGAGCTCTATCTGCAAAGGGCACTTTTCTTGCTAAAAGCAGTTTTTCCTAACAAATGCAAGATATAACATGGGCTATCTCCGCAAGGAGACATCAGAACTGCAAAACGCATGGTTTTTTGGTCTTCGGGGAGGTTGGTGAACATGAATACGTGTTTGTTTTTCTTCTGCTAAGCTTGTAAGCCGCCCTGAGTCTTCGGAGAAGGGCGGGATATAAATGGAATTAAAATAAATAAATAAATAAATAAATAATTTGAGCTCTATCTGCAAAGGGCACTTTTCTTGCTAAAAGCAGTTTTTTTTAACAAATGCAAGATATAGCATGGGCTATCTCCGCAAGGAGACATCAGATCTGCATAACTCATGGTTTTTTGGTCTTCGGTGAGCCGGGGGAACATGAATATGTGTTTGTTTTTCGAATTTGAGCTCTATCTGCAAAGGGCACTTTTCTTGCTAAAAGCAGTTTTTCCTAACAAATGCAAGATATAACATGGGCTATCTCCGCAAGGAGACATCAGATCTGCATAACTCATGGGTTTTTGGTCTTCGGTGAGCCGGGAGAACATGAATATGTGTTTGTTTTTCGAATTTGAGCTCTATCTGCAAAGGGCACTTTTCTTGCTATAAGCAGTTTTTCCTAACAAATGCAAGATATAACATGGGCTATCTCCGCAAGGAGACATCAGATCTGCATAACTCATGGGTTTTTGGTCTTCGGTGAGCCGGGAGAACATGAATATGTGTTTGTTTTTCGAATTTGAGCTCTATCTGCAAAGGGCACTTTTCTTGCTAAAAGCAGTTTTTCCTAACAAATGCAAGATATAACATGGGCTATCTCTGCAAGGAGACATCAGAACTGCAAAACGCATGGTTTTTTGGTCTTCGGGGAGGTTGGTGAACATGAATACGTGTTTGTTTTTCTAATTTGAGCTCTATCTGCAAAGGGCACTTTTCTTGCTAAAAGCTGTTTTTTTTAACAAATGCAAGATATAACATGGGCTATCTCCGCAAGGAGACATCAGATCTGCATAACTCATGGTTTTTTGGTCTTCGGTGAGCCGGGCGAACATGAATATGTGTTTGTTTTTCGAATTTGAGCTCTATCTGCAAAGGGCACTTTTCTTGCTAAAAGCAGTTTTTCCTAACAAATGCAAGATATAACATGGGCTATCTCCGCAAGGAGACATCAGATCTGCATAACTCATGGGTTTTTGGTCTTCGGTGAGCCGGGAGAACATGAATATGTGTTTGTTTTTCGAATTTGAGCTCTATCTGCAAAGGGCACTTTTCTTGCTAAAAGCAGTTTTTCCTAACAAATGCAAGATATAACATGGGCTATCTCCGCAAGGAGACATCAGAACTGCAAAACGCATGGTTTTTTGGTCTTCGGTGAGCCGGGGGAACATGAATATGTGTTTGTTTTTCGAATTTGAGCTCTATCTGCAAAGGGCACTTTTCTTGCTAAAAGAAGTTTTTCCTAACAAATGCAAGATATAACATGGGCTATCTCTGCAAGGAGACATCAGAACTGCAAAACGCATGGTTTTTTGGTCTTCGGGGAGGTTGGTGAACATGAATACGTGTTTGTTTTTCTAATTTGAGCTCTATCTGCAAAGGGCACTTTTCTTGCTAAAAGCAGTTTTTCCTAACAAATGCAAGATATAACATGGGCTATCTCCGCAAGGAGACATCAGATCTGCAAAACTCATGGTTTTTTGGTCTTCGGTGAGCCGGGGGAACATGAATATGTGTTTGTTTTTCGAATTTGAGCTCTATCTGCAAAGGGCACTTTTCTTGCTAAAAGCAGTTTTTCCTAACAAATGCAAGATATAACATGGGCTATCTCCGCAAGGAGACATCAGATCTGCATAACTCATGGGTTTTTGGTCTTCGGTGAGCCGGGAGAACATGAATATGTGTTTGTTTTTCGAATTTGAGCTCTATCTGCAAAGGGCACTTTTCTTGCTAAAAGCAGTTTTTCCTAACAAATGCAAGATATAACATGGGCTATCTCCGCAAGGAGACATCAGAACTGCAAAACGCATGGTTTTTTGGTCTTCGGTGAGCCAGGGGAACATGAATATGTGTTTGTTTTTCGAATTTGAGCTCTATCTGCAAAGGGCACTTTTCTTGCTAAAAGCAGTTTTTCCTAACAAATGCAAGATATAACATGGGCTATCTCCGCAAGGAGACATCAGAACTGCAAAACGCATGGTTTTTGGTCTTCGGGGAGGTTGGTGAACATGAATACGTGTTTGTTTTTCTAATTTGAGCTCTATCTGCAAAGGGCACTTTTGTTGCTAAAAGCAGTTTTTTTTAACAAATGCAAGATATAACAAGGGCTATCTCCGCAAGGAGACATCAGATATGCATAACTCATGTTTTTTTGGTCTTCAGGTGAGCCGGGGGAACATGAATATGTGTTTGTTTTTCGAATTTGAGCTCTATCTGCAAAGGGCACTTTTCTTGCTAAAAGCAGTTTTTCCTAACAAATGCAAGATATAACATGGGCTATCTCCGCAAGGAGACATCAGATCTGCATAACTCATGGGTTTTTGGTCTTCGGGGAGGTTGGTGAACATGAATACGTGTTTGTTTTTCGAATTTGAGCTCTATCTGCAAAGGGCACTTTTCTTGCTAAAAGCAGTTTTTCCTAACAAATGCAAGATATAACATGGGCTATCTCCGCAAGGAGACATCAGATCTGCATAACTAATGGTTTTTTGGTCTTCGGTGAGCCGGGGGAACATGAATATGTGTTTGTTTTTCGAATTTGAGCTCTATCTGCAAAGGGCACTTTTCTTGCTAAAAGCAGTTTTTCCTAACAAATGCAAGATATAACATGGGCTATCTCCGCAAGGAGACATCAGATCTGCATAACTCATGGTTTTTTGGTCTTCGGTGAGCCGGGGGAACATGAATATGTGTTTGTTTTTCGAATTTGAGCTCTATCTGCAAAGGGCACTTTTCTTGCTAAAAGCAGTTTTTCCTAACAAATGCATGATATAACATGGGCTATCTCCGCAAGGAGACATCAGATCTGCATAACTCATGGGTTTTTGGTCTTCGGTGAACCGGGAGAACATGAATATGTGTTTGTTTTTCGAATTTGAGCTCTATCTGCAAAGGGCACTTTTCTTGCTAAAAGCAGTTTTTCCTAACAAATGCAAGATATAACATGGGCTATCTCCGCAAGGAGACATCAGAACTGCAAAACGCATGGTTTTTTGGTCTTCGGGGAGGTTGGTGAACATGAATACGTGTTTGTTTTTCTTCTGCTAAGCTTGTAAGCCGCCCTGAGTCTTCGGAGAAGGGCGGGATATAAATGGAATTAAAATAAATAAATAAATAAATAAATAATTTGAGCTCTATCTGCAAAGGGCACTTTTCTTGCTAAAAGCAGTTTTTTTTAACAAATGCAAGGTATAGCATGGGCTATCTCCGCAAGGAGACATCAGATCTGCATAACTCATGGTTTTTTGGTCTTCGGTGAGCCGGGGGAACATGAATATGTGTTTGTTTTTCGAATTTGAGCTCTATCTGCAAAGGGCACTTTTCTTGCTAAAAGCAGTTTTTCCTAACAAATGCAAGATATAACATGGGCTATCTCCGCAAGGAGACATCAGATCTGCATAACTCATGGGTTTTTGGTCTTCGGTGAGCCGGGAGAACATGAATATGTGTTTGTTTTTCGAATTTGAGCTCTATCTGCAAAGGGCACTTTTCTTGCTATAAGCAGTTTTTCCTAACAAATGCAAGATATAACATGGGCTATCTCCGCAAGGAGACATCAGATCTGCATAACTCATGGGTTTTTGGTCTTCGGTGAGCCGGGAGAACATGAATATGTGTTTGTTTTTCGAATTTGAGCTCTATCTGCAAAGGGCACTTTTCTTGCTAAAAGCAGTTTTTCCTAACAAATGCAAGATATAACATGGGCTATCTCTGCAAGGAGACATCAGAACTGCAAAACGCATGGTTTTTTGGTCTTCGGGGAGGTTGGTGAACATGAATACGTGTTTGTTTTTCTAATTTGAGCTCTATCTGCAAAGGGCACTTTTCTTGCTAAAAGCTGTTTTTTTTAACAAATGCAAGATATAACATGGGCTATCTCCGCAAGGAGACATCAGATCTGCATAACTCATGGTTTTTTGGTCTTCGGTGAGCCGGGGGAACATGAATATGTGTTTGTTTTTCGAATTTGAGCTCTATCTGCAAAGGGCACTTTTCTTGCTAAAAGCAGTTTTTCCTAACAAATGCAAGATATAACATGGGCTATCTCCGCAAGGAGACATCAGATCTGCATAACTCATGGGTTTTTGGTCTTCGGTGAGCCGGGAGAACATGAATATGTGTTTGTTTTTCGAATTTGAGCTCTATCTGCAAAGGGCACTTTTCTTGCTAAAAGCAGTTTTTCCTAACAAATGCAAGATATAACATGGGCTATCTCCGCAAGGAGACATCAGAACTGCAAAACGCATGGTTTTTTGGTCTTCGGTGAGCCGGGGGAACATGAATATGTGTTTGTTTTTCGAATTTGAGCTCTATCTGCAAAGGGCACTTTTCTTGCTAAAAGAAGTTTTTCCTAACAAATGCAAGATATAACATGGGCTATCTCTGCAAGGAGACATCAGAACTGCAAAACGCATGGTTTTTTGGTCTTCGGGGAGGTTGGTGAACATGAATACGTGTTTGTTTTTCTAATTTGAGCTCTATCTGCAAAGGGCACTTTTCTTGCTAAAAGCAGTTTTTCCTAACAAATGCAAGATATAACATGGGCTATCTCCGCAAGGAGACATCAGATCTGCAAAACTCATGGTTTTTTGGTCTTCGGTGAGCCGGGGGAACATGAATATGTGTTTGTTTTTCGAATTTGAGCTCTATCTGCAAAGGGCACTTTTCTTGCTAAAAGCAGTTTTTCCTAACAAATGCAAGATATAACATGGGCTATCTCCGCAAGGAGACATCAGATCTGCATAACTCATGGGTTTTTGGTCTTCGGTGAGCCGGGAGAACATGAATATGTGTTTGTTTTTCGAATTTGAGCTCTATCTGCAAAGGGCACTTTTCTTGCTAAAAGCAGTTTTTCCTAACAAATGCAAGATATAACATGGGCTATCTCCGCAAGGAGACATCAGAACTGCAAAACGCATGGTTTTTTGGTCTTCGGTGAGCCAGGGGAACATGAATATGTGTTTGTTTTTCGAATTTGAGCTCTATCTGCAAAGGGCACTTTTCTTGCTAAAAGCAGTTTTTCCTAACAAATGCAAGATATAACATGGGCTATCTCCGCAAGGAGACATCAGAACTGCAAAACGCATGGTTTTTGGTCTTCGGGGAGGTTGGTGAACATGAATACGTGTTTGTTTTTCTAATTTGAGCTCTATCTGCAAAGGGCACTTTTCTTGCTAAAAGCAGTTTTTTTTAACAAATGCAAGATATAACAAGGGCTATCTCCGCAAGGAGACATCAGATATGCATAACTCATGTTTTTTTGGTCTTCAGGTGAGCCGGGGGAACATGAATATGTGTTTGTTTTTCGAATTTGAGCTCTATCTGCAAAGGGCACTTTTCTTGCTAAAAGCAGTTTTTCCTAACAAATGCAAGATATAACATGGGCTATCTCCGCAAGGAGACATCAGATCTGCATAACTCATGGGTTTTTGGTCTTCGGGGAGGTTGGTGAACATGAATACGTGTTTGTTTTTCGAATTTGAGCTCTATCTGCAAAGGGCACTTTTCTTGCTAAAAGCAGTTTTTCCTAACAAATGCAAGATATAACATGGGCTATCTCCGCAAGGAGACATCAGATCTGCATAACTAATGGTTTTTTGGTCTTCGGTGAGCCGGGGGAACATGAATATGTGTTTGTTTTTCGAATTTGAGCTCTATCTGCAAAGGGCACTTTTCTTGCTAAAAGCAGTTTTTCCTAACAAATGCAAGATATAACATGGGCTATCTCCGCAAGGAGACATCAGAATTGCAAAACGCATGGTTTTTTGGTCTTCGGGGAGGTTGGTGAACATGAATACGTGTTTGTTTTTCTAATTTGAGCTCTATCTGCAAAGGGCACTTTTCTTGCTAAAAGCAGTTTTTTTTAACAAATGCAAGATATAACATGGGCTATCTCCGCAAGGAGACATCAGATCTGCATAACTCATGGTTTTTTGGTCTTCGGTGAGCCGGGGGAACATGAATATGTGTTTGTTTTTCGAATTTGAGCTCTATCTGCAAAGGGCACTTTTCTTGCTAAAAGCAGTTTTTCCTAACAAATGCAAGATATAACATGGGCTATCTCCGCAAGGAGACATCAGATCTGCATAACTCATGGTTTTTTGGTCTTCGGTGAGCCGGGAGAACATGAATATGTGTTTGTTTTTCGAATTTGAGCTCTTTCTGCAAAGGGCACTTTTCTTGCTAAAAGCAGTTTTTTTTAACAAATGCAAGATATAACATGGGCTATCTCCGCAAGGAGACATCAGATCTGCATAACTCATGGTTTTTTGGTCTTCGGTGAGCCGGGGGAACATGAATATGTGTTTGTTTTTCGAATTTGAGCTCTATCTGCAAAGGGCACTTTTCTTGCTAAAAGCAGTTTTTCCTAACAAATGCAAGATATAACATGGGCTATCTCCGCAAGGAGACATCAGAACTGCAAAACGCATGGTTTTTTGGTCTTCGGGGAGGTTGGTGAACATGAATACGTGTTTGTTTTTCTAATTTGAGCTCTATCTGCAAAGGGCACTTTTCTTGCTAAAAGCTGTTTTTTTTAACAAATGCAAGATATAACATGGGCTATCTCCGCAAGGAGACATCAGATCTGCATAACTCATGGTTTTTTGGTCTTCGGTGAGCCGGGGGAACATGAATATGTGTTTGTTTTTCGAATTTGAGCTCTATCTGCAAAGGGCACTTTTCTTGCTAAAAGCAGTTTTTCCTAACAAATGCATGATATAACATGGGCTATCTCCGCAAGGAGACATCAGATCTGCATAACTCATGGGTTTTTGGTCTTCGGTGAGCCGGGAGAACATGAATATGTGTTTGTTTTTCGAATTTGAGCTCTATCTGCAAAGGGCACTTTTCTTGCTAAAAGCAGTTTTTCCTAACAAATGCAAGATATAACATGGGCTATCTCCGCAAGGAGACATCAGAACTGCAAAACGCATGGTTTTTTGGTCTTCGGGGAGGTTGGTGAACATGAATACGTGTTTGTTTTTCTTCTGCTAAGCTTGTAAGCCGCCCTGAGTCTTCGGAGAAGGGCGGGATATAAATGGAATTAAAATAAATAAATAAATAAATAAATAATTTGAGCTCTATCTGCAAAGGGCACTTTTCTTGCTAAAAGCAGTTTTTTTTAACAAATGCAAGATATAGCATGGGCTATCTCCGCAAGGAGACATCAGATCTGCATAACTCATGGTTTTTTGGTCTTCGGTGAGCCGGGGGAACATGAATATGTGTTTGTTTTTCGAATTTGAGCTCTATCTGCAAAGGGCACTTTTCTTGCTAAAAGCAGTTTTTCCTAACAAATGCAAGATATAACATGGGCTATCTCCGCAAGGAGACATCAGATCTGCATAACTCATGGGTTTTTGGTCTTCGGTGAGCCGGTGAATTCGGTGAATATGTGTTTGTTTTTTGAATTTGAGCTCTATCTGCAAAGGGCACTTTTCTTGCTAAAAGCAGTTTTTCCTAACAAATGCAAGATATAACATGGGCTATCTCCGCAAGGAGACATCAGATCTGCATAACTCATGGGTTTTTGGTCTTCGGTGAGCCGGGAGAACATGAATATGTGTTTGTTTTTCGAATTTGAGCTCTATCTGCAAAGGGCACTTTTCTTGCTATAAGCAGTTTTTCCTAACAAATGCAAGATATAACATGGGCTATCTCCGCAAGGAGACATCAGATCTGCATAACTCATGGGTTTTTGGTCTTCGGTGAGCCGGGAGAACATGAATATGTGTTTGTTTTTCGAATTTGAGCTCTATCTGCAAAGGGCACTTTTCTTGCTAAAAGCAGTTTTTCCTAACAAATGCAAGATATAACATGGGCTATCTCTGCAAGGAGACATCAGAACTGCAAAACGCATGGTTTTTTGGTCTTCGGGGAGGTTGGTGAACATGAATACGTGTTTGTTTTTCTAATTTGAGCTCTATCTGCAAAGGGCACTTTTCTTGCTAAAAGCTGTTTTTTTTAACAAATGCAAGATATAACATGGGCTATCTCCGCAAGGAGACATCAGATCTGCATAACTCATGGTTTTTTGGTCTTCGGTGAGCCGGGGGAACATGAATATGTGTTTGTTTTTCGAATTTGAGCTCTATCTGCAAAGGGCACTTTTCTTGCTAAAAGCAGTTTTTCCTAACAAATGCAAGATATAACATGGGCTATCTCCGCAAGGAGACATCAGATCTGCATAACTCATGGGTTTTTGGTCTTCGGTGAGCCGGGAGAACATGAATATGTGTTTGTTTTTCGAATTTGAGCTCTATCTGCAAAGGGCACTTTTCTTGCTAAAAGCAGTTTTTCCTAACAAATGCAAGATATAACATGGGCTATCTCCGCAAGGAGACATCAGAACTGCAAAACGCATGGTTTTTTGGTCTTCGGTGAGCCGGGGGAACATGAATATGTGTTTGTTTTTCGAATTTGAGCTCTATCTGCAAAGGGCACTTTTCTTGCTAAAAGAAGTTTTTCCTAACAAATGCAAGATATAACATGGGCTATCTCTGCAAGGAGACATCAGAACTGCAAAACGCATGGTTTTTTGGTCTTCGGGGAGGTTGGTGAACATGAATACGTGTTTGTTTTTCGAATTTGAGCTCTATCTGCAAAGGGCACTTTTCTTGCTAAAAGCAGTTTTTTTTAACAAATGCAAGATATAACATGGGCTATCTCCGCAAGGAGACATCAGATCTGCATAACTCATGGTTTTTTGGTCTTCAGTGAGCCGGGGGAACATGAATATGTGTTTGTTTTTCGAATTTGAGCTCTATCTGCAAAGGGCACTTTTCTTGCTAAAAGCAGTTTTTCCTAACAAATGCAAGATATAACATGGGCTATCTCCGCAAGGAGACATCAGAACTGCAAAACGCATGGTTTTTTGGTCTTCGGGGAGGTTGGTGAACATGAATACGTGTTTTTTTTTCTAATTTAAGCTCTAACTGCAAAGGGCACTTTTCTTGCTAAAAGCAGTTTTTTTTAACAAATGCAAGATATAACATGGGCTATCTCCGCAAGGAGACATCAGATCTGCATAACTCATGTTTTTTTGGTCTTCGGTGAGCCGGGGGAACATGAATATGTGTTTGTTTTTCGAATTTGAGCTCTATCTGCAAAGGGCACTTTTCTTGCTAAAAGCAGTTTTTCCTAACAAATGCAAGATATAACATGGGCTATCTCCGCAAGGAGACATCAGATCTGCATAACTCATGGGTTTTTGGTCTTCGGGGAGGTTGGTGAACATGAATACGTGTTTGTTTTTCGAATTTGAGCTCTATCTGCAAAGGGCACTTTTCTTGCTAAAAGCAGTTTTTCCTAACAAATGCAAGATATAACATGGGCTATCTCCGCAAGGAGACATCAGATCTGCATAACTAATGGTTTTTTGGTCTTCGGTGAGCCGGGAGAACATGAATATGTGTTTGTTTTTCGAATTTGAGCTCTATCTGCAAAGGGCACTTTTCTTGCTAAAAGCAGTTTTTCCTAACAAATGCAAGATATAACATGGGCTATCTCCGCAAGGAGACATCAGAATTGCAAAACGCATGGTTTTTTGGTCTTCGGGGAGGTTGGTGAACATGAATACGTGTTTGTTTTTCTAATTTGAGCTCTATCTGCAAAGGGCACTTTTCTTGCTAAAAGCAGTTTTTCCTAACAAATGCAAGATATAACATGGGCCATCTCCGCAAGGAGACATCAGATCTGCATAACACATGGTTTTTTGGTCTTCAGTAAGCCGGGGGAACATGAATATGTGTTTGTTTTTCGAATTTGAGCTCTATCTGCAAAGGGCACTTTTCTTGCTAAAAGCAGTTTTTTTTAACAAATGCAAGATATAACATGGGCTATCTCCGCAAGGAGACATCAGAACTGCAAAACGCATGGTTTTTTGGTCTTCGGTGAGCCGGGGGAACATGAATATGTGTTTGTTTTTCGAATTTGAGCTCTATCTGCAAAGGGCACTTTTCTTGCTAAAAGCAGTTTTTCCTAACAAATGCAAGATATAACATGGGCTATCTCCGCAAGGAGACATCACAACTGCAAAACGCATGGTTTTTTGGTCTTCGGGGAGGTTGGTGAACATGAATACGTGTTTTTTTTTCTAATTTGAGCTCTATCTGCAAAGGGCACTTTTCTTGCTAAAAGCAGTTTTTTTTAACAAATGCAAGATATAACATGGGCTATCTCCGCAAGGAGACATCAGATCTGCATAACTCATGTTTTTTTGGTCCTCGGTGAGCCGGGGGAACATGAATATGTGTTTGTTTTTCGAATTTGAGCTCTATCTGCAAAGGGCACTTTTCTTGCTAAAAGCAGTTTTTCCTAACAAATGCAAGATATAACATGGGCTATCTCCGCAAGGAGACATCAGATCTGCATAACTCATGGGTTTTTGGTCTTCGGGGAGGTTGGTGAACATGAATACGTGTTTGTTTTTCGAATTTGAGCTCTATCTGCAAAGGGCACTTTTCTTGCTAAAAGCAGTTTTTCCTAACAAATGCAAGATATAACATGGGCTATCTCCGCAAGGAGACATCAGATCTGCATAACTAATGGTTTTTTGGTCTTCGGTGAGCCGGGGGAACATGAATATGTGTTTGTTTTTCGAATTTGAGCTCTATCTGCAAAGGGCACTTTTCTTGCTAAAAGCAGTTTTTCCTAACAAATGCAAGATATAACATGGGCTATCTCCGCAAGGAGACATCAGAATTGCAAAACGCATGGTTTTTTGGTCTTCGGGGAGGTTGGTGAACATGAATACGTGTTTGTTTTTCTAATTTGAGCTCTATCTGCAAAGGGCACTTTTCTTGCTAAAAGCAGTTTGTTTTAACAAATGCAAGATATAACATGGGCTATCTCCGCAAGGAGACATCAGATCTGCATAACTCATGGTTTTTTGGTCTTCGGTGAGCCGGGGGAACATGAATATGTGTTTGTTTTTCGAATTTGAGCTCTATCTGCAAAGGGCACTTTTCTTGCTAAAAGCAGTTTTTCCTAACAAATGCAAGATATAACATGGGCTATCTCCGCAAGGAGACATCAGATCTGCATAACTCATGTTTTTTTGGTCTTCGGTGAGCCGGGAGAACATGAATATGTGTTTGTTTTTCGAATTTGAGCTCTTTCTGCAAAGGGCACTTTTCTTGCTAAAAGCAGTTTTTTTAACAAATGCAAGATATAACATGGGCTATCTCCGCAAGGAGACATCAGATCTGCATAACTCATGGTTTTTTGGTCTTCGGTGAGCCGGGGGAACATGAATATGTGTTTGTTTTTCGAATTTGAGCTCTATCTGCAAAGGGCACTTTTCTTGCTAAAAGCAGTTTTTCCTAACAAATGCAAGATATAACATGGGCTATCTCCGCAAGGAGACATCAGAACTGCAAAACGCATGGTTTTTTGGTCTTCGGGGAGGTTGGTGAACATGAATACGTGTTTGTTTTTCTAATTTGAGCTCTATCTGCAAAGGGCACTTTTCTTGCTAAAAGCTGTTTTTTTTAACAAATGCAAGATATAACATGGGCTATCTCCGCAAGGAGACATCAGATCTGCATAACTCATGGTTTTTTGGTCTTCGGTGAGCCGGGGGAACATGAATATGTGTTTGTTTTTCGAATTTGAGCTCTATCTGCAAAGGGCACTTTTCTTGCTAAAAGCAGTTTTTCCTAACAAATGCAAGATATAACATGGGCTATCTCCGCAAGGAGACATCAGATCTGCATAACTCATGGGTTTTTGGTCTTCGGTGAGCCGGGAGAACATGAATATGTGTTTGTTTTTCGAATTTGAGCTCTATCTGCAAAGGGCACTTTTCTTGCTAAAAGCAGTTTTTCCTAACAAATGCAAGATATAACATGGGCTATCTCCGCAAGGAGACATCAGAACTGCAAAACGCATGGTTTTTTGGTCTTCGGTGAGCCGGGGGAACATGAATATGTGTTTGTTTTTCGAATTTGAGCTCTATCTGCAAAGGGCACTTTTCTTGCTAAAAGCAGTTTTTCCTAACAAATGCAAGATATAACATGGGCTATCTCCGCAAGGAGACATCAGAACTGCAAAACGCATGGTTTTTTGGTCTTCGGGGAGGTTGGTGAACATGAATACGTGTTTTTTTTTCTAATTTAAGCTCTAACTGCAAAGGGCACTTTTCTTGCTAAAAGCAGTTTTTTTTTAACAAATGCAAGATATAACATGGGCTATCTCCGCAAGGAGACATCAGATCTGCATAACTCATGTTTTTTTGGTCTTCGGTGAGCCGGGGGAACATGAATATGTGTTTGTTTTTCGAATTTGAGCTCTATCTGCAAAGGGCACTTTTCTTGCTAAAAGCAGTTTTTCCTAACAAATGCAAGATATAACATGGGCTATCTCCGCAAGGAGACATCAGATCTGCATAACTCATGGGTTTTTGGTCTTCGGGGAGGTTGGTGAACATGAATACGTGTTTGTTTTTCGAATTTGAGCTCTATCTGCAAAGGGCACTTTTCTTGCTAAAAGCAGTTTTTCCTAACAAATGCAAGATATAACATGGGCTATCTCCGCAAGGAGACATCAGATCTGCATAACTAATGGTTTTTTGGTCTTCGGTGAGCCGGGAGAACATGAATATGTGTTTGTTTTTCGAATTTGAGCTCTATCTGCAAAGGGCACTTTTCTTGCTAAAAGCAGTTTTTCCTAACAAATGCAAGATATAACATGGGCTATCTCCGCAAGGAGACATCAGAATTGCAAAACGCATGGTTTTTTGGTCTTCGGGGAGGTTGGTGAACATGAATACGTGTTTGTTTTTCTAATTTGAGCTCTATCTGCAAAGGGCACTTTTCTTGCTAAAAGCAGTTTTTCCTAACAAATGCAAGATATAACATGGGCCATCTCCGCAAGGAGACATCAGATCTGCATAACACATGGTTTTTTGGTCTTCAGTAAGCCGGGGGAACATGAATATGTGTTTGTTTTTCGAATTTGAGCTCTATCTGCAAAGGGCACTTTTCTTGCTAAAAGCAGTTTTTTTTAACAAATGCAAGATATAACATGGGCTATCTCCGCAAGGAGACATCACAACTGCAAAACGCATGGTTTTTTGGTCTTCGGGGAGGTTGGTGAACATGAATACGTGTTTTTTTTTCTAATTTGAGCTCTATCTGCAAAGGGCACTTTTCTTGCTAAAAGCAGTTTTTTTTAACAAATGCAAGATATAACATGGGCTATCTCCGCAAGGAGATATCAGATCTGCATAACTCATGTTTTTTTGGTCTTCGGTGAGCCGGGGGAACATGAATATGTGTTTGTTTTTCGAATTTGAGCTCTATCTGCAAAGGGCACTTTTCTTGCTAAAAGCAGTTTTTCCTAACAAATGCAAGATATAACATGGGCTATCTCCGCAAGGAGACATCAGATCTGCATAACTAATGGTTTTTTGGTCTTCGGTGAGCCGGGAGAACATGAATATGTGTTTGTTTTTCGAATTTGAGCTCTATCTGCAAAGGGCACTTTTCTTGCTAAAAGCAGTTTTTCCTAACAAATGCAAGATATAACATGGGCTATCTCCGCAAGGAGACATCAGAATTGCAAAACGCATGGTTTTTTGGTCTTCGGGGAGGTTGGTGAACATGAATACGTGTTTGTTTTTCTAATTTGAGCTCTATCTGCAAAGGGCACTTTTCTTGCTAAAAGCAGTTTGTTTTAACAAATGCAAGATATAACATGGGCTATCTCCGCAAGGAGACATCAGATCTGCATAACTCATGGTTTTTTGGTCTTCGGTGAGCCGGGGGAACATGAATATGTGTTTGTTTTTCGAATTTGAGCTCTATCTGCAAAGGGCACTTTTCTTGCTAAAAGCAGTTTTTCCTAACAAATGCAAGATATAACATGGGCTATCTCCGCAAGGAGACATCAGATCTGCATAACTCATGGTTTTTTGGTCTTCGGTGAGCCGGGAGAACATGAATATGTGTTTGTTTTTCGAATTTGAGCTCTTTCTGCAAAGGGCACTTTTCTTGCTAAAAGCAGTTTTTTTTAACAAATGCAAGATATAACATGGGCTATCTCCGCAAGGAGACATCAGATCTGCATAACTCATGGTTTTTTGGTCTTCGGTGAGCCGGGGGAACATGAATATGTGTTTGTTTTTCGAATTTGAGCTCTATCTGCAAAGGGCACTTTTCTTGCTAAAAGCAGTTTTTCCTAACAAATGCAAGATATAACATGGGCTATCTCCGCAAGGAGACATCAGAACTGCAAAACGCATGGTTTTTTGGTCTTCGGGGAGGTTGGTGAACATGAATACGTGTTTGTTTTTCTAATTTGAGCTCTATCTGCAAAGGGCACTTTTCTTGCTAAAAGCTGTTTTTTTTAACAAATGCAAGATATAACATGGGCTATCTCCGCAAGGAGACATCAGATCTGCATAACTCATGGTTTTTTGGTCTTCGGTGAGCCGGGGGAACATGAATATGTGTTTGTTTTTCGAATTTGAGCTCTATCTGCAAAGGGCACTTTTCTTGCTAAAAGCAGTTTTTCCTAACAAATGCATGATATAACATGGGCTATCTCCGCAAGGAGACATCAGATCTGCATAACTCATGGGTTTTTGGTCTTCGGTGAGCCGGGAGAACATGAATATGTGTTTGTTTTTCGAATTTGAGCTCTATCTGCAAAGGGCACTTTTCTTGCTAAAAGCTGTTTTTTTTAACAAATGCAAGATATAACATGGGCTATCTCCGCAAGGAGACATCAGATCTGCATAACTCATGGTTTTTTGGTCTTCGGTGAGCCGGGGGAACATGAATATGTGTTTGTTTTTCGAATTTGAGCTCTATCTGCAAAGGGCACTTTTCTTGCTAAAAGCAGTTTTTCCTAACAAATGCATGATATAACATGGGCTATCTCCGCAAGGAGACATCAGATCTGCATAACTCATGGGTTTTTGGTCTTCGGTGAGCCGGGAGAACATGAATATGTGTTTGTTTTTCGAATTTGAGCTCTATCTGCAAAGGGCACTTTTCTTGCTAAAAGCAGTTTTTCCTAACAAATGCAAGATATAACATGGGCTATCTCCGCAAGGAGACATCAGAACTGCAAAACGCATGGTTTTTTGGTCTTCGGGGAGGTTGGTGAACATGAATACGTGTTTGTTTTTCTTCTGCTAAGCTTGTAAGCCGCCCTGAGTCTTCGGAGAAGGGCGGGATATAAATGGAATTAAAATAAATAAATAAATAAATAAATAATTTGAGCTCTATCTGCAAAGGGCACTTTTCTTGCTAAAAGCAGTTTTTCCTAACAAATGCAAGATATAACATGGGCTATCTCCGCAAGGAGACATCAGATCTGCATAACTCATGGGTTTTTGGTCTTCGGTGAGCCGGTGAATTCGGTGAATATGTGTTTGTTTTTTGAATTTGAGCTCTATCTGCAAAGGGCACTTTTCTTGCTAAAAGCAGTTTTTCCTAACAAATGCAAGATATAACATGGGCTATCTCCGCAAGGAGACATCAGATCTGCATAACTCATGGGTTTTTGGTCTTCGGTGAGCCGGGAGAACATGAATATGTGTTTGTTTTTCGAATTTGAGCTCTATCTGCAAAGGGCACTTTTCTTGCTATAAGCAGTTTTTCCTAACAAATGCAAGATATAACATGGGCTATCTCCGCAAGGAGACATCAGATCTGCATAACTCATGGGTTTTTGGTCTTCGGTGAGCCGGGAGAACATGAATATGTGTTTGTTTTTCGAATTTGAGCTCTATCTGCAAAGGGCACTTTTCTTGCTAAAAGCAGTTTTTCCTAACAAATGCAAGATATAACATGGGCTATCTCTGCAAGGAGACATCAGAACTGCAAAACGCATGGTTTTTTGGTCTTCGGGGAGGTTGGTGAACATGAATACGTGTTTGTTTTTCTAATTTGAGCTCTATCTGCAAAGGGCACTTTTCTTGCTAAAAGCTGTTTTTTTTAACAAATGCAAGATATAACATGGGCTATCTCCGCAAGGAGACATCAGATCTGCATAACTCATGGTTTTTTGGTCTTCGGTGAGCCGGGGGAACATGAATATGTGTTTGTTTTTCGAATTTGAGCTCTATCTGCAAAGGGCACTTTTCTTGCTAAAAGCAGTTTTTCCTAACAAATGCAAGATATAACATGGGCTATCTCCGCAAGGAGACATCAGATCTGCATAACTCATGGGTTTTTGGTCTTCGGTGAGCCGGGAGAACATGAATATGTGTTTGTTTTTCGAATTTGAGCTCTATCTGCAAAGGGCACTTTTCTTGCTAAAAGCAGTTTTTCCTAACAAATGCAAGATATAACATGGGCTATCTCCGCAAGGAGACATCAGAACTGCAAAACGCATGGTTTTTTGGTCTTCGGTGAGCCGGGGGAACATGAATATGTGTTTGTTTTTCGAATTTGAGCTCTATCTGCAAAGGGCACTTTTCTTGCTAAAAGAAGTTTTTCCTAACAAATGCAAGATATAACATGGGCTATCTCTGCAAGGAGACATCAGAACTGCAAAACGCATGGTTTTTTGGTCTTCGGGGAGGTTGGTGAACATGAATACGTGTTTGTTTTTCGAATTTGAGCTCTATCTGCAAAGGGCACTTTTCTTGCTAAAAGCAGTTTTTTTTAACAAATGCAAGATATAACATGGGCTATCTCCGCAAGGAGACATCAGATCTGCATAACTCATGGTTTTTTGGTCTTCAGTGAGCCGGGGGAACATGAATATGTGTTTGTTTTTCGAATTTGAGCTCTATCTGCAAAGGGCACTTTTCTTGCTAAAAGCAGTTTTTCCTAACAAATGCAAGATATAACATGGGCTATCTCCGCAAGGAGACATCAGAACTGCAAAACGCATGGTTTTTTGGTCTTCGGGGAGGTTGGTGAACATGAATACGTGTTTTTTTTTCTAATTTAAGCTCTAACTGCAAAGGGCACTTTTCTTGCTAAAAGCAGTTTTTTTTTAACAAATGCAAGATATAACATGGGCTATCTCCGCAAGGAGACATCAGATCTGCATAACTCATGTTTTTTTGGTCTTCGGTGAGCCGGGGGAACATGAATATGTGTTTGTTTTTCGAATTTGAGCTCTATCTGCAAAGGGCACTTTTCTTGCTAAAAGCAGTTTTTCCTAACAAATGCAAGATATAACATGGGCTATCTCCGCAAGGAGACATCAGATCTGCATAACTCATGGGTTTTTGGTCTTCGGGGAGGTTGGTGAACATGAATACGTGTTTGTTTTTCGAATTTGAGCTCTATCTGCAAAGGGCACTTTTCTTGCTAAAAGCAGTTTTTCCTAACAAATGAAAGATATAACATGGGCTATCTCCGCAAGGAGACATCAGATCTGCATAACTAATGGTTTTTTGGTCTTCGGTGAGCCGGGAGAACATGAATATGTGTTTGTTTTTCGAATTTGAGCTCTATCTGCAAAGGGCACTTTTCTTGCTAAAAGCAGTTTTTCCTAACAAATGCAAGATATAACATGGGCTATCTCCGCAAGGAGACATCAGAATTGCAAAACGCATGGTTTTTTGGTCTTCGGGGAGGTTGGTGAACATGAATACGTGTTTGTTTTTCTAATTTGAGCTCTATCTGCAAAGGGCACTTTTCTTGCTAAAAGCAGTTTTTCCTAACAAATGCAAGATATAACATGGGCCATCTCCGCAAGGAGACATCAGATCTGCATAACACATGGTTTTTTGGTCTTCAGTAAGCCGGGGGAACATGAATATGTGTTTGTTTTTCGAATTTGAGCTCTATCTGCAAAGGGCACTTTTCTTGCTAAAAGCAGTTTTTCCTAACAAATGCAAGATATAACATGGGCTATCTCCGCAAGGAGACATCAGATCTGCATAACTCATGGGTTTTTGGTCTTCGGGGAGGTTGGTGAACATGAATACGTGTTTGTTTTTCGAATTTGAGCTCTATCTGCAAAGGGCACTTTTCTTGCTAAAAGCAGTTTTTCCTAACAAATGCAAGATATAACATGGGCCATCTCCGCAAGGAGACATCAGATCTGCATAACACATGGTTTTTTGGTCTTCAGTAAGCCGGGGGAACATGAATATGTGTTTGTTTTTCGAATTTGAGCTCTATCTGCAAAGGGCACTTTTCTTGCTAAAAGCAGTTTTGTTTAACAAATGCAAGATATAACATGGGCTATCTCCGCAAGGAGACATCAGAACTGCAAAACGCATGGTTTTTTGGTCTTCGGTGAGCCGGGGGAACATGAATATGTGTTTGTTTTTCGAATTTGAGCTCTATCTGCAAAGGGCACTTTTCTTGCTAAAAGCAGTTTTTCCTAACAAATGCAAGATATAACATGGGCTATCTCCGCAAGGAGACATCACAACTGCAAAACGCATGGTTTTTTGGTCTTCGGGGAGGTTGGTGAACATGAATACGTGTTTTTTTTTCTAATTTGAGCTCTATCTGCAAAGGGCACTTTTCTTGCTAAAAGCAGTTTTTTTTAACAAATGCAAGATATAACATGGGCTATCTCCGCAAGGAGACATCAGATCTGCATAACTCATGTTTTTTTGGTCCTCGGTGAGCCGGGGGAACATGAATATGTGTTTGTTTTTCGAATTTGAGCTCTATCTGCAAAGGGCACTTTTCTTGCTAAAAGCAGTTTTTCCTAACAAATGCAAGATATAACATGGGCTATCTCCACAAGGAGACATCAGATCTGCATAACTCATGGGTTTTTGGTCTTCGGGGAGGTTGGTGAACATGAATACGTGTTTGTTTTTCGAATTTGAGCTCTATCTGCAAAGGGCACTTTTCTTGCTAAAAGCAGTTTTTCCTAACAAATGCAAGATATAACATGGGCTATCTCCGCAAGGAGACATCAGATCTGCATAACTAATCTTTTTTTGGTCTTCGGTGAGCCGGGAGAACATGAATATGTGTTTGTTTTTCGAATTTGAGCTCTATCTGCAAAGGGCACTTTTCTTGCTAAAAGCAGTTTTTCCTAACAAATGCAAGATATAACATGGGCTATCTCCGCAAGGAGACATCAGAATTGCAAAACGCATGGTTTTTTGGTCTTCGGGGAGGTTGGTGAACATGAATACGTGTTTGTTTTTCCAATTTGAGCTCTATCTGCAAAGGGCACTTTTCTTGCTAAAAGCAGTTTGTTTTAACAAATGCAAGATATAACATGGGCTATCTCTGCAAGGAGACATCAGATCTGCATAACTCATGGTTTTTTGGTCTTCGGTGAGCCGGGGGAACATGAATATGTGTTTGTTTTTCGAATTTGAGCTCTATCTGCAAAGGGCACTTTTCTTGCTAAAAGCAGTTTTTCCTAACAAATGCAAGATATAACATGGGCTATCTCCGCAAGGAGACATCAGATCTGCATAACTCATGTTTTTTTGGTCTTCGGTGAGCCGGGAGAACATGAATATGTGTTTGTTTTTCGAATTTGAGCTCTTTCTGCAAAGGGCACTTTTCTTGCTAAAAGCAGTTTTTTTTAACAAATGCAAGATATAACATGGGCTATCTCCGCAAGGAGACATCAGATCTGCATAACTCATGGTTTTTTGGTCTTCGGTGAGCCGGGGGAACATGAATATGTGTTTGTTTTTCGAATTTGAGCTCTATCTGCAAAGGGCACTTTTCTTGCTAAAAGCAGTTTTTCCTAACAAATGCAAGATATAACATGGGCTATCTCCGCAAGGAGACATCAGAACTGCAAAACGCATGGTTTTTTGGTCTTCGGGGAGGTTGGTGAACATGAATACGTGTTTGTTTTTCTAATTTGAGCTCTATCTGCAAAGGGCACTTTTCTTGCTAAAAGCTGTTTTTTTTAACAAATGCAAGATATAACATGGGCTATCTCCGCAAGGAGACATCAGATCTGCATAACTCATGGTTTTTTGGTCTTCGGTGAGCCGGGGGAACATGAATATGTGTTTGTTTTTCGAATTTGAGCTCTATCTGCAAAGGGCACTTTTCTTGCTAAAAGCAGTTTTTCCTAACAAATGCAAGATATAACATGGGCTATCTCCGCAAGGAGACATCAGATCTGCATAACTCATGGGTTTTTGGTCTTCGGTGAGCCGGGAGAACATGAATATGTGTTTGTTTTTCGAATTTGAGCTCTATCTGCAAAGGGCACTTTTCTTGCTAAAAGCAGTTTTTCCTAACAAATGCAAGATATAACATGGGCTATCTCCGCAAGGAGACATCAGAACTGCAAAACGCATGGTTTTTTGGTCTTCGGTGAGCCGGGGGAACATGAATATGTGTTTGTTTTTCGAATTTGAGCTCTATCTGCAAAGGGCACTTTTCTTGCTAAAAGCAGTTTTTCCTAACAAATGCAAGATATAACATGGGCTATCTCCGCAAGGAGACATCAGAACTGCAAAACGCATGGTTTTTTGGTCTTCGGGGAGGTTGGTGAACATGAATACGTGTTTGTTTTTCCAATTTGAGCTCTATCTGCAAAGGGCACTTTTCTTGCTAAAAGCAGTTTGTTTTAACAAATGCAAGATATAACATGGGCTATCTCCGCAAGGAGACATCAGATCTGCATAACTCATGGTTTTTTGGTCTTCGGTGAGCCGGGGGAACATGAATATGTGTTTGTTTTTCGAATTTGAGCTCTATCTGCAAAGGGCACTTTTCTTGCTAAAAGCAGTTTTTCCTAACAAATGCAAGATATAACATGGGCTATCTCCGCAAGGAGACATCAGATCTGCATAACTCATGTTTTTTTGGTCTTCGGTGAGCCGGGAGAACATGAATATGTGTTTGTTTTTCGAATTTGAGCTCTTTCTGCAAAGGGCACTTTTCTTGCTAAAAGCAGTTTTTTTTAACAAATGCAAGATATAACATGGGCTATCTCCGCAAGGAGACATCAGATCTGCATAACTCATGGTTTTTTGGTCTTCGGTGAGCCGGGGGAACATGAATATGTGTTTGTTTTTCGAATTTGAGCTCTATCTGCAAAGGGCACTTTTCTTGCTAAAAGCAGTTTTTCCTAACAAATGCAAGATATAACATGGGCTATCTCCGCAAGGAGACATCAGAACTGCAAAACGCATGGTTTTTTGGTCTTCGGGGAGGTTGGTGAACATGAATACGTGTTTGTTTTTCTAATTTGAGCTCTATCTGCAAAGGGCACTTTTCTTGCTAAAAGCTGTTTTTTTTAACAAATGCAAGATATAACATGGGCTATCTCCGCAAGGAGACATCAGATCTGCATAACTCATGGTTTTTTGGTCTTCGGTGAGCCGGGGGAACATGAATATGTGTTTGTTTTTCGAATTTGAGCTCTATCTGCAAAGGGCACTTTTCTTGCTAAAAGCAGTTTTTCCTAACAAATGCAAGATATAACATGGGCTATCTCCGCAAGGAGACATCAGATCTGCATAACTCATGGGTTTTTGGTCTTCGGTGAGCCGGGAGAACATGAATATGTGTTTGTTTTTCGAATTTGAGCTCTATCTGCAAAGGGCACTTTTCTTGCTAAAAGCAGTTTTTCCTAACAAATGCAAGATATAACATGGGCTATCTCCGCAAGGAGACATCAGAACTGCAAAACGCATGGTTTTTTGGTCTTCGGTGAGCCGGGGGAACATGAATATGTGTTTGTTTTTCGAATTTGAGCTCTATCTGCAAAGGGCACTTTTCTTGCTAAAAGCAGTTTTTCCTAACAAATGCAAGATATAACATGGGCTATCTCCGCAAGGAGACATCAGAACTGCAAAACGCATGGTTTTTTGGTCTTCGGGGAGGTTGGTGAACATGAATACGTGTTTTTTTTTCTAATTTAAGCTCTAACTGCAAAGGGCACTTTTCTTGCTAAAAGCAGTTTTTTTTTAACAAATGCAAGATATAACATGGGCTATCTCCGCAAGGAGACATCAGATCTGCATAACTCATGTTTTTTTGGTCTTCGGTGAGCCGGGGGAACATGAATATGTGTTTGTTTTTCGAATTTGAGCTCTATCTGCAAAGGGCACTTTTCTTGCTAAAAGCAGTTTTTCCTAACAAATGCAAGATATAACATGGGCTATCTCCGCAAGGAGACATCAGATCTGCATAACTCATGGGTTTTTGGTCTTCGGGGAGGTTGGTGAACATGAATACGTGTTTGTTTTTCGAATTTGAGCTCTATCTGCAAAGGGCACTTTTCTTGCTAAAAGCAGTTTTTCCTAACAAATGCAAGATATAACATGGGCTATCTCCGCAAGGAGACATCAGATCTGCATAACTAATGGTTTTTTGGTCTTCGGTGAGCCGGGAGAACATGAATATGTGTTTGTTTTTCGAATTTGAGCTCTATCTGCAAAGGGCACTTTTCTTGCTAAAAGCAGTTTTTCCTAACAAATGCAAGATATAACATGGGCTATCTCCGCAAGGAGACATCAGAATTGCAAAACGCATGGTTTTTTGGTCTTCGGGGAGGTTGGTGAACATGAATACGTGTTTGTTTTTCTAATTTGAGCTCTATCTGCAAAGGGCACTTTTCTTGCTAAAAGCAGTTTTTCCTAACAAATGCAAGATATAACATGGGCCATCTCCGCAAGGAGACATCAGATCTGCATAACACATGGTTTTTTGGTCTTCAGTAAGCCGGGGGAACATGAATATGTGTTTGTTTTTCGAATTTGAGCTCTATCTGCAAAGGGCACTTTTCTTGCTAAAAGCAGTTTTTTTTAACAAATGCAAGATATAACATGGGCTATCTCCGCAAGGAGACATCACAACTGCAAAACGCATGGTTTTTTGGTCTTCGGGGAGGTTGGTGAACATGAATACGTGTTTTTTTTTCTAATTTGAGATCTATCTGCAAAGGGCACTTTTCTTGCTAAAAGCAGTTTTTTTTAACAAATGCAAGATATAACATGGGCTATCTCCGCAAGGAGACATCAGATCTGCATAACTCATGTTTTTTTGGTCTTCGGTGAGCCGGGGGAACATGAATATGTGTTTGTTTTTCGAATTTGAGCTCTATCTGCAAAGGGCACTTTTCTTGCTAAAAGCAGTTTTTCCTAACAAATGCAAGATATAACATGGGCTATCTCCGCAAGGAGACATCAGATCTGCATAACTAATGGTTTTTTGGTCTTCGGTGAGCCGGGAGAACATGAATATGTGTTTGTTTTTCGAATTTGAGCTCTATCTGCAAAGGGCACTTTTCTTGCTAAAAGCAGTTTTTCCTAACAAATGCAAGATATAACATGGGCTATCTCCGCAAGGAGACATCAGAATTGCAAAACGCATGGTTTTTTGGTCTTCGGGGAGGTTGGTGAACATGAATACGTGTTTGTTTTTCTAATTTGAGCTCTATCTGCAAAGGGCACTTTTCTTGCTAAAAGCAGTTTGTTTTAACAAATGCAAGATATAACATGGGCTATCTCCGCAAGGAGACATCAGATCTGCATAACTCATGGTTTTTTGGTCTTCGGTGAGCCGGGGGAACATGAATATGTGTTTGTTTTTCGAATTTGAGCTCTATCTGCAAAGGGCACTTTTCTTGCTAAAAGCAGTTTTTCCTAACAAATGCAAGATATAACATGGGCTATCTCCGCAAGGAGACATCAGATCTGCATAACTCATGTTTTTTTGGTCTTCGGTGAGCCGGGAGAACATGAATATGTGTTTGTTTTTCGAATTTGAGCTCTTTCTGCAAAGGGCACTTTTCTTGCTAAAAGCAGTTTTTTTTAACAAATGCAAGATATAACATGGGCTATCTCCGCAAGGAGACATCAGATCTGCATAACTCATGGTTTTTTGGTCTTCGGTGAGCCGGGGGAACATGAATATGTGTTTGTTTTTCGAATTTGAGCTCTATCTGCAAAGGGCACTTTTCTTGCTAAAAGCAGTTTTTCCTAACAAATGCAAGATATAACATGGGCTATCTCCGCAAGGAGACATCAGAACTGCAAAACGCATGGTTTTTTGGTCTTCGGGGAGGTTGGTGAACATGAATACGTGTTTGTTTTTCTAATTTGAGCTCTATCTGCAAAGGGCACTTTTCTTGCTAAAAGCTGTTTTTTTTAACAAATGCAAGATATAACATGGGCTATCTCCGCAAGGAGACATCAGATCTGCATAACTCATGGTTTTTTGGTCTTCGGTGAGCCGGGGGAACATGAATATGTGTTTGTTTTTCGAATTTGAGCTCTATCTGCAAAGGGCACTTTTCTTGCTAAAAGCAGTTTTTCCTAACAAATGCAAGATATAACATGGGCTATCTCCGCAAGGAGACATCAGATCTGCATAACTCATGGGTTTTTGGTCTTCGGTGAGCCGGGAGAACATGAATATGTGTTTGTTTTTCGAATTTGAGCTCTATCTGCAAAGGGCACTTTTCTTGCTAAAAGCAGTTTTTCCTAACAAATGCAAGATATAACATGGGCTATCTCCGCAAGGAGACATCAGAACTGCAAAACGCATGGTTTTTTGGTCTTCGGTGAGCCGGGGGAACATGAATATGTGTTTGTTTTTCGAATTTGAGCTCTATCTGCAAAGGGCACTTTTCTTGCTAAAAGAAGTTTTTCCTAACAAATGCAAGATATAACATGGGCTATCTCTACAAGGAGACATCAGAACTGCAAAACGCATGGTTTTTTGGTCTTCGGGGAGGTTGGTGAACATGAATACGTGTTTGTTTTTCTAATTTGAGCTCTATCTGCAAAGGGCACTTTTCTTGCTAAAAGCAGTTTTTCCTAACAAATGCAAGATATAACATGGGCTATCTCCGCAAGGAGACATCAGATCTGCATAACTCATGGTTTTTTTGTCTTCAGTGAGCCGGGGGAACATGAATATGTGTTTGTTTTTCGAATTTGAGCTCTATCTGCAAAGGGCAGTTTTCTTGCTAAAAGCAGTTTTTTTTAACAAATGCAAGATATAACATGGGCTATCTCCGCAAGGAGACATCAGAACTACAAAACGCATGGTTTTTTGGTCTTCGGTGAGCCGGGGGAACATGAATATGTGTTTGTTTTTCGAATTTGAGCTCTATCTGCAAAGGGCACTTTTCTTGCTATAAGCAGTTTTTCCTAACAAATGCAAGATATAACATGGGCTATCTCCGCAAGGAGACATCAGATCTGCATAACTCATGGGTTTTTGGTCTTCGGGGAGGTTGGTGAACATGAATACGTGTTTTTTTTCTAATTTGAGCTCTATCTGCAAAGGGCACTTTTCTTGCTAAAAGCAGTTTTTTTTTAACAAATGCAAGATATAACATGGGCTATCTCCGCAAGGAGACATCAGATCTGCATAACTCATGTTTGTTTGGTCTTCGGTGAGCCGGGGGAACATGAATATGTGTTTGTTTTTCGAATTTGAGCTCTATCTGCAAAGGGCACTTTTCTTGCTAAAAGCAGTTTTTCCTAACAAATGCAAGATATAACATGGGCTATCTCCGCAAGGAGACATCAGAATTGCAAAACGCATGGTTTTTTGGTCTTCGGGGAGGTTGGTGAACATGAATACGTGTTTGTTTTTCTAATTTGAGCTCTATCTGCAAAGGGCACTTTTCTTGCTAAAAGCAGTTTTTTTTAACAAATGCAAGATATAACATGGGCTATCTCCGCAAGGAGACATCAGATCTGCATAACTCATGGTTTTTTGGTCTTCGGTGAGCCGGGGGAACATGAATATGTGTTTGTTTTTCGAATTTGAGCTCTATCTGCAAAGGGCACTTTTCTTGCTAAAAGCAGTTTTTCCTAACAAATGCAAGATATAACATGGGCTATCTCCGCAAGGAGACATCAGATCTGCATAACTCATGGGTTTTTGGTCTTCGGTGAGCCGGGAGAACATGAATATGTGTTTGTTTTTCGAATTTGAGCTCTTTCTGCAAAGGGCACTTTTCTTGCTAAAAGCAGTTTTTTTTAACAAATGCAAGATATAACATGGGCTATCTCCGCAAGGAGACATCAGATCTGCATAACTCATGGGTTTTTGGTCTTCGGGGAGGTTGGTGAACATGAATACGTGTTTGTTTTTCGAATTTGAGCTCTATCTGCAAAGGGCACTTTTCTTGCTAAAAGCAGTTTTTCCTAACAAATGCAAGATATAACATGGGCTATCTCCGCAAGGAGACATCAGATCTGCATAACTCATGGGTTTTTGGTCTTCGGTGAGCCGGGAGAACATGAATATGTGTTTGTTTTTCGAATTTGAGCTCTATCTGCAAAGGGCACTTTTCTTGCTAAAAGCAGTTTTTCCTAACAAATGCAAGATATAACATGGGCTATCTCCGCAAGGAGACATCAGAACTGCAAAACGCATGGTTTTTTGGTCTTCGGTGAGCCGGGGGAACATGAATATGTGTTTGTTTTTCGAATTTGAGCTCTATCTGCAAAGGGCACTTTTCTTGCTAAAAGAAGTTTTTCCTAACAAATGCAAGATATAACATGGGCTATCTCTACAAGGAGACATCAGAACTGCAAAACGCATGGTTTTTTGGTCTTCGGGGAGGTTGGTGAACATGAATACGTGTTTGTTTTTCTAATTTGAGCTCTATCTGCAAAGGGCACTTTTCTTGCTAAAAGCAGTTTTTCCTAACAAATGCAAGATATAACATGGGCTATCTCCGCAAGGAGACATCAGATCTGCATAACTCATGGTTTTTTTGTCTTCAGTGAGCCGGGGGAACATGAATATGTGTTTGTTTTTCGAATTTGAGCTCTATCTGCAAAGGGCAGTTTTCTTGCTAAAAGCAGTTTTTTTTAACAAATGCAAGATATAACATGGGCTATCTCCGCAAGGAGACATCAGAACTACAAAACGCATGGTTTTTTGGTCTTCGGTGAGCCGGGGGAACATGAATATGTGTTTGTTTTTCGAATTTGAGCTCTATCTGCAAAGGGCACTTTTCTTGCTATAAGCAGTTTTTCCTAACAAATGCAAGATATAACATGGGCTATCTCCGCAAGGAGACATCAGATCTGCATAACTCATGGGTTTTTGGTCTTCGGGGAGGTTGGTGAACATGAATACGTGTTTTTTTTCTAATTTGAGCTCTATCTGCAAAGGGCACTTTTCTTGCTAAAAGCAGTTTTTTTTTAACAAATGCAAGATATAACATGGGCTATCTCCGCAAGGAGACATCAGATCTGCATAACTCATGTTTGTTTGGTCTTCGGTGAGCCGGGGGAACATGAATATGTGTTTGTTTTTCGAATTTGAGCTCTATCTGCAAAGGGCACTTTTCTTGCTAAAAGCAGTTTTTCCTAACAAATGCAAGATATAACATGGGCTATCTCCGCAAGGAGACATCAGAATTGCAAAACGCATGGTTTTTTGGTCTTCGGGGAGGTTGGTGAACATGAATACGTGTTTGTTTTTCTAATTTGAGCTCTATCTGCAAAGGGCACTTTTCTTGCTAAAAGCAGTTTTTTTTAACAAATGCAAGATATAACATGGGCTATCTCCGCAAGGAGACATCAGATCTGCATAACTCATGGTTTTTTGGTCTTCGGTGAGCCGGGGGAACATGAATATGTGTTTGTTTTTCGAATTTGAGCTCTATCTGCAAAGGGCACTTTTCTTGCTAAAAGCAGTTTTTCCTAACAAATGCAAGATATAACATGGGCTATCTCCGCAAGGAGACATCAGATCTGCATAACTCATGGGTTTTTGGTCTTCGGTGAGCCGGGAGAACATGAATATGTGTTTGTTTTTCGAATTTGAGCTCTTTCTGCAAAGGGCACTTTTCTTGCTAAAAGCAGTTTTTTTTAACAAATGCAAGATATAACATGGGCTATCTCCGCAAGGAGACATCAGATCTGCATAACTCATGGGTTTTTGGTCTTCGGGGAGGTTGGTGAACATGAATACGTGTTTGTTTTTCGAATTTGAGCTCTATCTGCAAAGGGCACTTTTCTTGCTAAAAGCAGTTTTTCCTAACAAATGCAAGATATAACATGGGCTATCTCCGCAAGGAGACATCAGATCTGCATAACTAATGGTTTTTTGGTCTTCGGTGAGCCGGGGGAACATGAATATGTGTTTGTTTTTCGAATTTGAGCTCTATCTGCAAAGGGCACTTTTCTTGCTAAAAGCAGTTTTTCCTAACAAATGCAAGATATAACATGGGCTATCTCCGCAAGGAGACATAAGAATTGCAAAACGCATGGTTTTTTGGTCTTCGGGGAGGTTGGTGAACATGAATACGTGTTTGTTTTTCTAATTTGAGCTCTATCTGCAAAGGGCACTTTTCTTGCTAAAAGCAGTTTTTTTTAACAAATGCAAGATATAACATGGGCTATCTCCGCAAGGAGACATCAGATCTGCATAACTCATGGTTTTTTGGTCTTCGGTGAGCCGGGGGAACATGAATATGTGTTTGTTTTTCGAATTTGAGCTCTATCTGCAAAGGGCACTTTTCTTGCTAAAAGCAGTTTTTCCTAACAAATGCAAGATATAACATGGGCTATCTCCGCAAGGAGACATCAGATCTGCATAACTCATGGGTTTTTGGTCTTCGGTGAGCCGGGAGAACATGAATATGTGTTTGTTTTTCGAATTTGAGCTCTTTCTGCAAAGGGCACTTTTCTTGCTAAAAGCAGTTTTTTTAACAAATGCAAGATATAACATGGGCTATCTCCGCAAGGAGACATCAGATCTGCATAACTCATGGTTTTTTGGTCTTCGGTGAGCCGGGGGAACATGAATATGTGTTTGTTTTTCGAATTTGAGCTCTATCTGCAAAGGGCACTTTTCTTGCTAAAAGCAGTTTTTCCTAACAAATGCAAGATATAACATGGGCTATCTCCGCAAGGAGACATCAGAACTGCAAAACGCATGGTTTTTTGGTCTTCGGGGAGGTTGGTGAACATGAATACGTGTTTGTTTTTCTAATTTGAGCTCTATCTGCAAAGGGCACTTTTCTTGCTAAAAGCTGTTTTTTTTAACAAATGCAAGATATAACATGGGCTATCTCCGCAAGGAGACATCAGATCTGCATAACTCATGGTTTTTTGGTCTTCGGTGAGCCGGGGGAACATGAATATGTGTTTGTTTTTCGAATTTGAGCTCTATCTGCAAAGGGCACTTTTCTTGCTAAAAGCAGTTTTTCCTAACAAATGCAAGATATAACATGGGCTATCTCCGCAAGGAGACATCAGATCTGCATAACTCATGGGTTTTTGGTCTTCGGTGAGCCGGGAGAACATGAATATGTGTTTGTTTTTCGAATTTGAGCTCTATCTGCAAAGGGCACTTTTCTTGCTAAAAGCAGTTTTTCCTAACAAATGCAAGATATAACATGGGCTATCTCCGCAAGGAGACATCAGAACTGCAAAACGCATGGTTTTTTGGTCTTCGGGGAGGTTGGTGAACATGAATACGTGTTTGTTTTTCTACTGCTAAGCTTGTAAGCCGCCCTGAGTCTTCGGAGAAGGGCGGGATATAAATGGAATTAAAATAAATAAATAAATAAATAAATAATTTGAGCTCTATCTGCAAAGGGCACTTTTCTTGCTAAAAGCAGTTTTTTTTAACAAATGCAAGATATAGCATGGGCTATATCCGCAAGGAGACATCAGATCTGCATAACTCATGGTTTTTTGGTCTTCGGTGAGCCGGGGGAACATGAATATGTGTTTGTTTTTCGAATTTGAGCTCTATCTGCAAAGGGCACTTTTCTTGCTAAAAGCAGTTTTTCCTAACAAATGCAAGATATAACATGGGCTATCTCCACAAGGAGACATCAGATCTGCATAACTCATGGGTTTTTGTTCTTCGGTGAGCCGGGAGAACATGAATATGTGTTTGTTTTTCGAATTTGAGCTCTATCTGCAAAGGGCACTTTTCTTGCTAAAAGCAGTTTTTCCTAACAAATGCAAGATATAACATGGGCTATCTCCGCAAGGAGACATCAGAACTGCAAAACGCATGGTTTTTTGGTCTTCGGTGAGCCGGGGGAACATGAATATGTGTTTGTTTTTCGAATTTGAGCTCTATCTGCAAAGGGCACTTTTCTTGCTAAAAGCAGTTTTTCCTAACAAATGCAAGATATAACATGGGCTATCTCCGCAAGGAGACATCAGAACTGCAAAACGCATGGTTTTTTGGTCTTCGGGGAGGTTGGTGAACATGAATACGTGTTTGTTTTTCTAATTTGAGCTCTATCTGCAAAGGGCACTTTTCTTGCTAAAAGCAGTTTTTTTTAACAAATGCAAGATATAACATGGGCTATCTCCGCAAGGAGACATCAGAACTGCAAAACGCATGGTTTTTTGGTCTTCGGTGAGCCGGGGTAACATGAATATGTGTTTGTTTTTCGAATTTGAGCTCTATCTGCAAAGGGCACTTTTCTTGCTAAAAGCAGTTTTTCCTAACAAATGCAAGATATAACATGGGCTATCTCCGCAAGGAGACATCAGATCTGCATAACACATGGTTTTTTGGTCTTCAGTAAGCCGGGGGAACATGAATATGTGTTTGTTTTTCGAATTTGAGCTCTATCTGCAAAGGGCACTTTTCTTGCTAAAAGCAGTTTTTTTTAACAAATGCAAGATATAACATGGGCTATCTCCGCAAGGAGACATCAGAACTGCAAAACGCATGGTTTTTTGGTCTTCGGTGAGCCGGGGGAACATGAATATGTGTTTGTTTTTCGAATTTGAGCTCTATCTGCAAAGGGCACTTTTCTTGCTAAAAGCAGTTTTTCCTAACAAATGCAAGATATAACATGGGCTATCTCCGCAAGGAGACATCAGAACTGCAAAACGCATGGTTTTTTGGTCTTCGGGGAGGTTGGTGAACATGAATACGTGTTTTTTTTCCTAATTTGAGCTCTATCTGCAAAGGGCACTTTTCTTGCTAAAAGCAGTTTTTTTTTAACAAATGCAAGATATAACATGGGCTATCTCCGCAAGGAGACATCAGATCTGCATAACTCATGTTTTTTTGGTCTTCGGTTTGCCGGGGGAACATGAATATGTGTTTGTTTTTCGAATTTGAGCTCTATCTGCAAAGGGCACTTTTCTTGCTAAAAGCAGTTTTTCCTAACAAATGCAAGATATAACATGGGCTATCTCCGCAAGGAGACATCAGATCTGCATAACTCATGGGTTTTTGGTCTTCGGGGAGGTTGGTGAACATGAATACGTGTTTGTTTTTCGAATTTGAGCTCTATCTGCAAAGGGCACTTTTCTTGCTAAAAGCAGTTTTTCCTAACAAATGCAAGATATAACATGGGCTATCTCCGCAAGGAGACATCAGATCTGCATAACTAATGGTTTTTTGGTCTTCGGTGAGCCGGGGGAACATGAATATGTGTTTGTTTTTCGAATTTGAGCTCTATCTGCAAAGGGCACTTTTCTTGCTAAAAGCAGTTTTTCCTAACAAATGCAAGATATAACATGGGCTATCTCCGCAAGGAGACATCAGAATTGCAAAACGCATGGTTTTTTGGTCTTCGGGGAGGTTGGTGAACATGAATACGTGTTTGTTTTTCTAATTTGAGCTCTATCTGCAAAGGGCACTTTTCTTGCTAAAAGCAGTTTTTTTTAACAAATGCAAGATATAACATGGGCTATCTCCGCAAGGAGACATCAGATCTGCATAACTCATGGTTTTTTGGTCTTCGGTGAGCCGGGGGAACATGAATATGTGTTTGTTTTTCGAATTTGAGCTCTATCTGCAAAGGGCACTTTTCTTGCTAAAAGCAGTTTTTCCTAACAAATGCAAGATATAACATGGGCTATCTCCGCAAGGAGACATCAGATCTGCATAACTCATGGTTTTTTGGTCTTCGGTGAGCCGGGAGAACATGAATATGTGTTTGTTTTTCGAATTTGAGCTCTTTCTGCAAAGGGCACTTTTCTTGCTAAAAGCAGTTTTTTTTAACAAATGCAAGATATAACATGGGCTATCTCCGCAAGGAGACATCAGATCTGCATAACTCATGGTTTTTTGGTCTTCGGTGAGCCGGGGGAACATGAATATGTGTTTGTTTTTCGAATTTGAGCTCTTTCTGCAAAGGGCACTTTTCTTGCTAAAAGCAGTTTTTCCTAACAAATGCAAGATATAACATGGGCTATCTCCGCAAGGAGACATCAGAATTGCAAAACGCATGGTTTTTTGGTCTTCGGGGAGGTTGGTGAACATGAATACGTGTTTGTTTTTCTAATTTGAGCTCTATCTGCAAAGGGCACTTTTCTTGCTAAAAGCAGTTTTTCCTAACAAATGCAAGATATAACATGGGCCATCTCCGCAAGGAGACATCAGATCTGCATAACACATGGTTTTTTGGTCTTCAGTAAGCCGGGGGAACATGAATATGTGTTTGTTTTTCGAATTTGAGCTCTATCTGCAAAGGGCACTTTTCTTGCTAAAAGCAGTTTTTTTTAACAAATGCAAGATATAACATGGGCTATCTCCGCAAGGAGACATCACAACTGCAAAACGCATGGTTTTTTGGTCTTCGGGGAGGTTGGTGAACATGAATACGTGTTTTTTTTTCTAATTTGAGATCTATCTGCAAAGGGCACTTTTCTTGCTAAAAGCAGTTTTTTTTAACAAATGCAAGATATAACATGGGCTATCTCCGCAAGGAGACATCAGATCTGCATAACTCATGTTTTTTTGGTCTTCGGTGAGCCGGGGGAACATGAATATGTGTTTGTTTTTCGAATTTGAGCTCTATCTGCAAAGGGCACTTTTCTTGCTAAAAGCAGTTTTTCCTAACAAATGCAAGATATAACATGGGCTATCTCCGCAAGGAGACATCAGATCTGCATAACTAATGGTTTTTTGGTCTTCGGTGAGCCGGGAGAACATGAATATGTGTTTGTTTTTCGAATTTGAGCTCTATCTGCAAAGGGCACTTTTCTTGCTAAAAGCAGTTTTTCCTAACAAATGCAAGATATAACATGGGCTATCTCCGCAAGGAGACATCAGAATTGCAAAACGCATGGTTTTTTGGTCTTCGGGGAGGTTGGTGAACATGAATACGTGTTTGTTTTTCTAATTTGAGCTCTATCTGCAAAGGGCACTTTTCTTGCTAAAAGCAGTTTGTTTTAACAAATGCAAGATATAACATGGGCTATCTCCGCAAGGAGACATCAGATCTGCATAACTCATGGTTTTTTGGTCTTCGGTGAGCCGGGGGAACATGAATATGTGTTTGTTTTTCGAATTTGAGCTCTATCTGCAAAGGGCACTTTTCTTGCTAAAAGCAGTTTTTCCTAACAAATGCAAGATATAACATGGGCTATCTCCGCAAGGAGACATCAGATCTGCATAACTCATGTTTTTTTGGTCTTCGGTGAGCCGGGAGAACATGAATATGTGTTTGTTTTTCGAATTTGAGCTCTTTCTGCAAAGGGCACTTTTCTTGCTAAAAGCAGTTTTTTTTAACAAATGCAAGATATAACATGGGCTATCTCCGCAAGGAGACATCAGATCTGCATAACTCATGGTTTTTTGGTCTTCGGTGAGCCGGGGGAACATGAATATGTGTTTGTTTTTCGAATTTGAGCTCTATCTGCAAAGGGCACTTTTCTTGCTAAAAGCAGTTTTTCCTAACAAATGCAAGATATAACATGGGCTATCTCCGCAAGGAGACATCAGAACTGCAAAACGCATGGTTTTTTGGTCTTCGGGGAGGTTGGTGAACATGAATACGTGTTTGTTTTTCTAATTTGAGCTCTATCTGCAAAGGGCACTTTTCTTGCTAAAAGCTGTTTTTTTTAACAAATGCAAGATATAACATGGGCTATCTCCGCAAGGAGACATCAGATCTGCATAACTCATGGTTTTTTGGTCTTCGGTGAGCCGGGGGAACATGAATATGTGTTTGTTTTTCGAATTTGAGCTCTATCTGCAAAGGGCACTTTTCTTGCTAAAAGCAGTTTTTCCTAACAAATGCAAGATATAACATGGGCTATCTCCGCAAGGAGACATCAGATCTGCATAACTCATGGGTTTTTGGTCTTCGGTGAGCCGGGAGAACATGAATATGTGTTTGTTTTTCGAATTTGAGCTCTATCTGCAAAGGGCACTTTTCTTGCTAAAAGCAGTTTTTCCTAACAAATGCAAGATATAACATGGGCTATCTCCGCAAGGAGACATCAGAACTGCAAAACGCATGGTTTTTTGGTCTTCGGTGAGCCGGGGGAACATGAATATGTGTTTGTTTTTCGAATTTGAGCTCTATCTGCAAAGGGCACTTTTCTTGCTAAAAGAAGTTTTTCCTAACAAATGCAAGATATAACATGGGCTATCTCTACAAGGAGACATCAGAACTGCAAAACGCATGGTTTTTTGGTCTTCGGGGAGGTTGGTGAACATGAATACGTGTTTGTTTTTCTAATTTGAGCTCTATCTGCAAAGGGCACTTTTCTTGCTAAAAGCAGTTTTTCCTAACAAATGCAAGATATAACATGGGCTATCTCCGCAAGGAGACATCAGATCTGCATAACTCATGGTTTTTTTGTCTTCAGTGAGCCGGGGGAACATGAATATGTGTTTGTTTTTCGAATTTGAGCTCTATCTGCAAAGGGCAGTTTTCTTGCTAAAAGCAGTTTTTTTTAACAAATGCAAGATATAACATGGGCTATCTCCGCAAGGAGACATCAGAACTACAAAACGCATGGTTTTTTGGTCTTCGGTGAGCCGGGGGAACATGAATATGTGTTTGTTTTTCGAATTTGAGCTCTATCTGCAAAGGGCACTTTTCTTGCTATAAGCAGTTTTTCCTAACAAATGCAAGATATAACATGGGCTATCTCCGCAAGGAGACATCAGATCTGCATAACTCATGGGTTTTTGGTCTTCGGGGAGGTTGGTGAACATGAATACGTGTTTTTTTTCTAATTTGAGCTCTATCTGCAAAGGGCACTTTTCTTGCTAAAAGCAGTTTTTTTTTAACAAATGCAAGATATAACATGGGCTATCTCCGCAAGGAGACATCAGATCTGCATAACTCATGTTTGTTTGGTCTTCGGTGAGCCGGGGGAACATGAATATGTGTTTGTTTTTCGAATTTGAGCTCTATCTGCAAAGGGCACTTTTCTTGCTAAAAGCAGTTTTTCCTAACAAATGCAAGATATAACATGGGCTATCTCCGCAAGGAGACATCAGAATTGCAAAACGCATGGTTTTTTGGTCTTCGGGGAGGTTGGTGAACATGAATACGTGTTTGTTTTTCTAATTTGAGCTCTATCTGCAAAGGGCACTTTTCTTGCTAAAAGCAGTTTTTTTTAACAAATGCAAGATATAACATGGGCTATCTCCGCAAGGAGACATCAGATCTGCATAACTCATGGTTTTTTGGTCTTCGGTGAGCCGGGGGAACATGAATATGTGTTTGTTTTTCGAATTTGAGCTCTATCTGCAAAGGGCACTTTTCTTGCTAAAAGCAGTTTTTCCTAACAAATGCAAGATATAACATGGGCTATCTCCGCAAGGAGACATCAGATCTGCATAACTCATGGGTTTTTGGTCTTCGGTGAGCCGGGAGAACATGAATATGTGTTTGTTTTTCGAATTTGAGCTCTTTCTGCAAAGGGCACTTTTCTTGCTAAAAGCAGTTTTTTTTAACAAATGCAAGATATAACATGGGCTATCTCCGCAAGGAGACATCAGATCTGCATAACTCATGGGTTTTTGGTCTTCGGGGAGGTTGGTGAACATGAATACGTGTTTGTTTTTCGAATTTGAGCTCTATCTGCAAAGGGCACTTTTCTTGCTAAAAGCAGTTTTTCCTAACAAATGCAAGATATAACATGGGCTATCTCCGCAAGGAGACATCAGATCTGCATAACTAATGGTTTTTTGGTCTTCGGTGAGCCGGGGGAACATGAATATGTGTTTGTTTTTCGAATTTGAGCTCTATCTGCAAAGGGCACTTTTCTTGCTAAAAGCAGTTTTTCCTAACAAATGCAAGATATAACATGGGCTATCTCCGCAAGGAGACATAAGAATTGCAAAACGCATGGTTTTTTGGTCTTCGGGGAGGTTGGTGAACATGAATACGTGTTTGTTTTTCTAATTTGAGCTCTATCTGCAAAGGGCACTTTTCTTGCTAAAAGCAGTTTTTTTTAACAAATGCAAGATATAACATGGGCTATCTCCGCAAGGAGACATCAGATCTGCATAACTCATGGTTTTTTGGTCTTCGGTGAGCCGGGGGAACATGAATATGTGTTTGTTTTTCGAATTTGAGCTCTATCTGCAAAGGGCACTTTTCTTGCTAAAAGCAGTTTTTCCTAACAAATGCAAGATATAACATGGGCTATCTCCGCAAGGAGACATCAGATCTGCATAACTCATGGGTTTTTGGTCTTCGGTGAGCCGGGAGAACATGAATATGTGTTTGTTTTTCGAATTTGAGCTCTTTCTGCAAAGGGCACTTTTCTTGCTAAAAGCAGTTTTTTTAACAAATGCAAGATATAACATGGGCTATCTCCGCAAGGAGACATCAGATCTGCATAACTCATGGTTTTTTGGTCTTCGGTGAGCCGGGGGAACATGAATATGTGTTTGTTTTTCGAATTTGATCTCTATCTGCAAAGGGCACTTTTCTTGCTAAAAGCAGTTTTTCCTAACAAATGCAAGATATAACATGGGCTATCTCCGCAAGGAGACATCAGAACTGCAAAACGCATGGTTTTTTGGTCTTCGGGGAGGTTGGTGAACATGAATACGTGTTTGTTTTTCTAATTTGAGCTCTATCTGCAAAGGGCACTTTTCTTGCTAAAAGCTGTTTTTTTTAACAAATGCAAGATATAACATGGGCTATCTCCGCAAGGAGACATCAGATCTGCATAACTCATGGTTTTTTGGTCTTCGGTGAGCCGGGGGAACATGAATATGTGTTTGTTTTTCGAATTTGAGCTCTATCTGCAAAGGGCACTTTTCTTGCTAAAAGCAGTTTTTCCTAACAAATGCAAGATATAACATGGGCTATCTCCGCAAGGAGACATCAGATCTGCATAACTCATGGGTTTTTGGTCTTCGGTGAGCCGGGAGAACATGAATATGTGTTTGTTTTTCGAATTTGAGCTCTATCTGCAAAGGGCACTTTTCTTGCTAAAAGCAGTTTTTCCTAACAAATGCAAGATATAACATGGGCTATCTCCGCAAGGAGACATCAGAACTGCAAAACGCATGGTTTTTTGGTCTTCGGGGAGGTTGGTGAACATGAATACGTGTTTGTTTTTCTACTGCTAAGCTTGTAAGCCGCCCTGAGTCTTCGGAGAAGGGCGGGATATAAATGGAATTAAAATAAATAAATAAATAAATAAATAATTTGAGCTCTATCTGCAAAGGGCACTTTTCTTGCTAAAAGCAGTTTTTTTTAACAAATGCAAGATATAGCATGGGCTATATCCGCAAGGAGACATCAGATCTGCATAACTCATGGTTTTTTGGTCTTCGGTGAGCCGGGGGAACATGAATATGTGTTTGTTTTTCGAATTTGAGCTCTATCTGCAAAGGGCACTTTTCTTGCTAAAAGCAGTTTTTCCTAACAAATGCAAGATATAACATGGGCTATCTCCACAAGGAGACATCAGATCTGCATAACTCATGGGTTTTTGTTCTTCGGTGAGCCGGGAGAACATGAATATGTGTTTGTTTTTCGAATTTGAGCTCTATCTGCAAAGGGCACTTTTCTTGCTAAAAGCAGTTTTTCCTAACAAATGCAAGATATAACATGGGCTATCTCCGCAAGGAGACATCAGAACTGCAAAACGCATGGTTTTTTGGTCTTCGGTGAGCCGGGGGAACATGAATATGTGTTTGTTTTTCGAATTTGAGCTCTATCTGCAAAGGGCACTTTTCTTGCTAAAAGCAGTTTTTCCTAACAAATGCAAGATATAACATGGGCTATCTCCGCAAGGAGACATCAGAACTGCAAAACGCATGGTTTTTTGGTCTTCGGGGAGGTTGGTGAACATGAATACGTGTTTGTTTTTCTAATTTGAGCTCTATCTGCAAAGGGCACTTTTCTTGCTAAAAGCAGTTTTTTTTAACAAATGCAAGATATAACATGGGCTATCTCCGCAAGGAGACATCAGAACTGCAAAACGCATGGTTTTTTGGTCTTCGGTGAGCCGGGGTAACATGAATATGTGTTTGTTTTTCGAATTTGAGCTCTATCTGCAAAGGGCACTTTTCTTGCTAAAAGCAGTTTTTCCTAACAAATGCAAGATATAACATGGGCTATCTCCGCAAGGAGACATCAGATCTGCATAACACATGGTTTTTTGGTCTTCAGTAAGCCGGGGGAACATGAATATGTGTTTGTTTTTCGAATTTGAGCTCTATCTGCAAAGGGCACTTTTCTTGCTAAAAGCAGTTTTTTTTAACAAATGCAAGATATAACATGGGCTATCTCCGCAAGGAGACATCAGAACTGCAAAACGCATGGTTTTTTGGTCTTCGGTGAGCCGGGGGAACATGAATATGTGTTTGTTTTTCGAATTTGAGCTCTATCTGCAAAGGGCACTTTTCTTGCTAAAAGCAGTTTTTCCTAACAAATGCAAGATATAACATGGGCTATCTCCGCAAGGAGACATCAGAACTGCAAAACGCATGGTTTTTTGGTCTTCGGGGAGGTTGGTGAACATGAATACGTGTTTTTTTTCCTAATTTGAGCTCTATCTGCAAAGGGCACTTTTCTTGCTAAAAGCAGTTTTTTTTTAACAAATGCAAGATATAACATGGGCTATCTCCGCAAGGAGACATCAGATCTGCATAACTCATGTTTTTTTGGTCTTCGGTTTGCCGGGGGAACATGAATATGTGTTTGTTTTTCGAATTTGAGCTCTATCTGCAAAGGGCACTTTTCTTGCTAAAAGCAGTTTTTCCTAACAAATGCAAGATATAACATGGGCTATCTCCGCAAGGAGACATCAGATCTGCATAACTCATGGGTTTTTGGTCTTCGGGGAGGTTGGTGAACATGAATACGTGTTTGTTTTTCGAATTTGAGCTCTATCTGCAAAGGGCACTTTTCTTGCTAAAAGCAGTTTTTCCTAACAAATGCAAGATATAACATGGGCTATCTCCGCAAGGAGACATCAGATCTGCATAACTAATGGTTTTTTGGTCTTCGGTGAGCCGGGGGAACATGAATATGTGTTTGTTTTTCGAATTTGAGCTCTATCTGCAAAGGGCACTTTTCTTGCTAAAAGCAGTTTTTCCTAACAAATGCAAGATATAACATGGGCTATCTCCGCAAGGAGACATCAGAATTGCAAAACGCATGGTTTTTTGGTCTTCGGGGAGGTTGGTGAACATGAATACGTGTTTGTTTTTCTAATTTGAGCTCTATCTGCAAAGGGCACTTTTCTTGCTAAAAGCAGTTTTTTTTAACAAATGCAAGATATAACATGGGCTATCTCCGCAAGGAGACATCAGATCTGCATAACTCATGGTTTTTTGGTCTTCGGTGAGCCGGGGGAACATGAATATGTGTTTGTTTTTCGAATTTGAGCTCTATCTGCAAAGGGCACTTTTCTTGCTAAAAGCAGTTTTTCCTAACAAATGCAAGATATAACATGGGCTATCTCCGCAAGGAGACATCAGATCTGCATAACTCATGGTTTTTTGGTCTTCGGTGAGCCGGGAGAACATGAATATGTGTTTGTTTTTCGAATTTGAGCTCTTTCTGCAAAGGGCACTTTTCTTGCTAAAAGCAGTTTTTTTTAACAAATGCAAGATATAACATGGGCTATCTCCGCAAGGAGACATCAGATCTGCATAACTCATGGTTTTTTGGTCTTCGGTGAGCCGGGGGAACATGAATATGTGTTTGTTTTTCGAATTTGAGCTCTATCTGCAAAGGGCACTTTTCTTGCTAAAAGCAGTTTTTCCTAACAAATGCAAGATATAACATGGGCTATCTCCGCAAGGAGACATCAGAACTGCAAAACGCATGGTTTTTTGGTCTTCGGGGAGGTTGGTGAACATGAATACGTGTTTGTTTTTCTAATTTGAGCTCTATCTGCAAAGGGCACTTTTCTTGCTAAAAGCTGTTTTTTTTAACAAATGCAAGATATAACATGGGCTATCTCCGCAAGGAGACATCAGATCTGCATAACTCATGGTTTTTTGGTCTTCGGTGAGCCGGGGGAACATGAATATGTGTTTGTTTTTCGAATTTGAGCTCTATCTGCAAAGGGCACTTTTCTTGCTAAAAGCAGTTTTTCCTAACAAATGCATGATATAACATGGGCTATCTCCGCAAGGAGACATCAGATCTGCATAACTCATGGGTTTTTGGTCTTCGGTGAGCCGGGAGAACATGAATATGTGTTTGTTTTTCGAATTTGAGCTCTATCTGCAAAGGGCACTTTTCTTGCTAAAAGCAGTTTTTCCTAACAAATGCAAGATATAACATGGGCTATCTCCGCAAGGAGACATCAGAACTGCAAAACGCATGGTTTTTTGGTCTTCGGGGAGGTTGGTGAACATGAATACGTGTTTGTTTTTCTTCTGCTAAGCTTGTAAGCCGCCCTGAGTCTTCGGAGAAGGGCGGGATATAAATGGAATTAAAATAAATAAATAAATAAATAAATAATTTGAGCTCTATCTGCAAAGGGCACTTTTCTTGCTAAAAGCAGTTTTTTTTAACAAATGCAAGATATAGCATGGGCTATCTCCGCAAGGAGACATCAGATCTGCATAACTCATGGTTTTTTGGTCTTCGGTGAGCCGGGGGAACATGAATATGTGTTTGTTTTTCGAATTTGAGCTCTATCTGCAAAGGGCACTTTTCTTGCTAAAAGCAGTTTTTCCTAACAAATGCAAGATATAACATGGGCTATCTCCGCAAGGAGACATCAGATCTGCATAACTCATGGGTTTTTGGTCTTCGGGGAGGTTGGTGAACATGAATACGTGTTTGTTTTTCGAATTTGAGCTCTATCTGCAAAGGGCACTTTTCTTGCTAAAAGCAGTTTTTCCTAACAAATGCAAGATATAACATGGGCTATCTCCGCAAGGAGACATCAGATCTGCATAACTAATGGTTTTTTGGTCTTCGGTGAGCCGGGGGAACATGAATATGTGTTTGTTTTTCGAATTTGAGCTCTATCTGCAAAGGGCACTTTTCTTGCTAAAAGCAGTTTTTCCTAACAAATGCAAGATATAACATGGGCTATCTCCGCAAGGAGACATCAGAATTGCAAAACGCATGGTTTTTTGGTCTTCGGGGAGGTTGGTGAACATGAATACGTGTTTGTTTTTCTAATTTGAGCTCTATCTGCAAAGGGCACTTTTCTTGCTAAAAGCAGTTTTTTTTAACAAATGCAAGATATAACATGGGCTATCTCCGCAAGGAGACATCAGATCTGCATAACTCATGGTTTTTTGGTCTTCGGTGAGCCGGGGGAACATGAATATGTGTTTGTTTTTCGAATTTGAGCTCTATCTGCAAAGGGCACTTTTCTTGCTAAAAGCAGTTTTTCCTAACAAATGCAAGATATAACATGGGCTATCTCCGCAAGGAGACATCAGATCTGCATAACTCATGGTTTTTTGGTCTTCGGTGAGCCGGGAGAACATGAATATGTGTTTGTTTTTCGAATTTGAGCTCTTTCTGCAAAGGGCACTTTTCTTGCTAAAAGCAGTTTTTTTTAACAAATGCAAGATATAACATGGGCTATCTCCGCAAGGAGACATCAGATCTGCATAACTCATGGTTTTTTGGTCTTCGGTGAGCCGGGGGAACATGAATATGTGTTTGTTTTTCGAATTTGAGCTCTATCTGCAAAGGGCACTTTTCTTGCTAAAAGCAGTTTTTCCTAACAAATGCAAGATATAACATGGGCTATCTCCGCAAGGAGACATCAGAACTGCAAAACGCATGGTTTTTTGGTCTTCGGGGAGGTTGGTGAACATGAATACGTGTTTGTTTTTCTAATTTGAGCTCTATCTGCAAAGGGCACTTTTCTTGCTAAAAGCTGTTTTTTTTAACAAATGCAAGATATAACATGGGCTATCTCCGCAAGGAGACATCAGATCTGCATAACTCATGGTTTTTTGGTCTTCGGTGAGCCGGGGGAACATGAATATGTGTTTGTTTTTCGAATTTGAGCTCTATCTGCAAAGGGCACTTTTCTTGCTAAAAGCAGTTTTTCCTAACAAATGCATGATATAACATGGGCTATCTCCGCAAGGAGACATCAGATCTGCATAACTCATGGGTTTTTGGTCTTCGGTGAGCCGGGAGAACATGAATATGTGTTTGTTTTTCGAATTTGAGCTCTATCTGCAAAGGGCACTTTTCTTGCTAAAAGCAGTTTTTCCTAACAAATGCAAGATATAACATGGGCTATCTCCGCAAGGAGACATCAGAACTGCAAAACGCATGGTTTTTTGGTCTTCGGGGAGGTTGGTGAACATGAATACGTGTTTGTTTTTCTTCTGCTAAGCTTGTAAGCCGCCCTGAGTCTTCGGAGAAGGGCGGGATATAAATGGAATTAAAATAAATAAATAAATAAATAAATAATTTGAGCTCTATCTGCAAAGGGCACTTTTCTTGCTAAAAGCAGTTTTTTTTAACAAATGCAAGATATAGCATGGGCTATCTCCGCAAGGAGACATCAGATCTGCATAACTCATGGTTTTTTGGTCTTCGGTGAGCCGGGGGAACATGAATATGTGTTTGTTTTTCGAATTTGAGCTCTATCTGCAAAGGGCACTTTTCTTGCTAAAAGCAGTTTTTCCTAACAAATGCAAGATATAACATGGGCTATCTCCGCAAGGAGACATCAGATCTGCATAACTCATGGGTTTTTGGTCTTCGGTGAGCCGGGAGAACATGAATATGTGTTTGTTTTTCGAATTTGAGCTCTATCTGCAAAGGGCACTTTTCTTGCTATAAGCAGTTTTTCCTAACAAATGCAAGATATAACATGGGCTATCTCCGCAAGGAGACATCAGATCTGCATAACTCATGGGTTTTTGGTCTTCGGTGAGCCGGGAGAACATGAATATGTGTTTGTTTTTCGAATTTGAGCTCTATCTGCAAAGGGCACTTTTCTTGCTAAAAGCAGTTTTTCCTAACAAATGCAAGATATAACATGGGCTATCTCTGCAAGGAGACATCAGAACTGCAAAACGCATGGTTTTTTGGTCTTCGGGGAGGTTGGTGAACATGAATACGTGTTTGTTTTTCTAATTTGAGCTCTATCTGCAAAGGGCACTTTTCTTGCTAAAAGCTGTTTTTTTTAACAAATGCAAGATATAACATGGGCTATCTCCGCAAGGAGACATCAGATCTGCATAACTCATGGTTTTTTGGTCTTCGGTGAGCCGGGGGAACATGAATATGTGTTTGTTTTTCGAATTTGAGCTCTATCTGCAAAGGGCACTTTTCTTGCTAAAAGCAGTTTTTCCTAACAAATGCAAGATATAACATGGGCTATCTCCGCAAGGAGACATCAGATCTGCATAACTGATGGGTTTTTGGTCTTCGGTGAGCCGGGAGAACATGAATATGTGTTTGTTTTTCGAATTTGAGCTCTATCTGCAAAGGGCACTTTTCTTGCTAAAAGCAGTTTTTCCTAACAAATGCAAGATATAACATGGGCTATCTCCGCAAGGAGACATCAGAACTGCAAAACGCATGGTTTTTTGGTCTTCGGTGAGCCGGGGGAACATGAATATGTGTTTGTTTTTCGAATTTGAGCTCTATCTGCAAAGGGCACTTTTCTTGCTAAAAGAAGTTTTTCCTAACAAATGCAAGATATAACATGGGCTATCTCTGCAAGGAGACATCAGAACTGCAAAACGCATGGTTTTTTGGTCTTCGGGGAGGTTGGTGAACATGAATACGTGTTTGTTTTTCTAATTTGAGCTCTATCTGCAAAGGGCACTTTTCTTGCTAAAAGCAGTTTTTCCTAACAAATGCAAGATATAACATGGGCTATCTCCGCAAGGAGACATCAGATCTGCAAAACTCATGGTTTTTTGGTCTTCGGTGAGCCGGGGGAACATGAATATGTGTTTGTTTTTCGAATTTGAGCTCTATCTGCAAAGGGCACTTTTCTTGCTAAAAGCAGTTTTTCCTAACAAATGCAAGATATAACATGGGCTATCTCTGCAAGAAGACATCAGATCTGCATAACTCATGGGTTTTTGGTCTTCGGTGAGCCGGGAGAACATGAATATGTGTTTGTTTTTCGAATTTGAGCTCTATCTGCAAAGGGCACTTTTCTTGCTAAAAGCAGTTTTTCCTAACAAATGCAAGATATAACATGGGCTATCTCCGCAAGGAGACATCAGAACTGCAAAACGCATGGTTTTTTGGTCTTCGGTGAGCCAGGGGAACATGAATATGTGTTTGTTTTTCGAATTTGAGCTCTATCTGCAAAGGGCACTTTTCTTGCTAAAAGCAGTTTTTCCTAACAAATGCAAGATATAACATGGGCTATCTCCGCAAGGAGACATCAGAACTGCAAAACGCATGGTTTTTGGTCTTCGGGGAGGTTGGTGAACATGAATACGTGTTTGTTTTTCTAATTTGAGCTCTATCTGCAAAGGGCACTTTTCTTGCTAAAAGCAGTTTTTTTTAACAAATGCAAGATATAACAAGGGCTATCTCCGCAAGGAGACATCAGATATGCATAACTCATGTTTTTTTGGTCTTCAGGTGAGCCGGGGGAACATGAATATGTGTTTGTTTTTCGAATTTGAGCTCTATCTGCAAAGGGCACTTTTCTTGCTAAAAGCAGTTTTTCCTAACAAATGCAAGATATAACATGGGCTATCTCCGCAAGGAGACATCAGATCTGCATAACTCATGGGTTTTTGGTCTTCGGGGAGGTTGGTGAACATGAATACGTGTTTGTTTTTCGAATTTGAGCTCTATCTGCAAAGGGCACTTTTCTTGCTAAAAGCAGTTTTTCCTAACAAATGCAAGATATAACATGGGCTATCTCCGCAAGGAGACATCAGATCTGCATAACTAATGGTTTTTTGGTCTTCGGTGAGCCGGGGGAACATGAATATGTGTTTGTTTTTCGAATTTGAGCTCTATCTGCAAAGGGCACTTTTCTTGCTAAAAGCAGTTTTTCCTAACAAATGCAAGATATAACATGGGCTATCTCCGCAAGGAGACATCAGAATTGCAAAACGCATGGTTTTTTGGTCTTCGGGGAGGTTGGTGAACATGAATACGTGTTTGTTTTTCTAATTTGAGCTCTATCTGCAAAGGGCACTTTTCTTGCTAAAAGCAGTTTTTTTTAACAAATGCAAGATATAACATGGGCTATCTCCGCAAGGAGACATCAGATCTGCATAACTCATGGTTTTTTGGTCTTCGGTGAGCCGGGGGAACATGAATATGTGTTTGTTTTTCGAATTTGAGCTCTATCTGCAAAGGGCACTTTTCTTGCTAAAAGCAGTTTTTCCTAACAAATGCAAGATATAACATGGGCTATCTCCGCAAGGAGACATCAGATCTGCATAACTCATGGTTTTTTGGTCTTCGGTGAGCCGGGAGAACATGAATATGTGTTTGTTTTTCGAATTTGAGCTCTTTCTGCAAAGGGCACTTTTCTTGCTAAAAGCAGTTTTTTTTAACAAATGCAAGATATAACATGGGCTATCTCCGCAAGGAGACATCAGATCTGCATAACTCATGGTTTTTTGGTCTTCGGTGAGCCGGGGGAACATGAATATGTGTTTGTTTTTCGAATTTGAGCTCTATCTGCAAAGGGCACTTTTCTTGCTAAAAGCAGTTTTTCCTAACAAATGCAAGATATAACATGGGCTATCTCCGCAAGGAGACATCAGAACTGCAAAACGCATGGTTTTTTGGTCTTCGGGGAGGTTGGTGAACATGAATACGTGTTTGTTTTTCTAATTTGAGCTCTATCTGCAAAGGGCACTTTTCTTGCTAAAAGCTGTTTTTTTTAACAAATGCAAGATATAACATGGGCTATCTCCGCAAGGAGACATCAGATCTGCATAACTCATGGTTTTTTGGTCTTCGGTGAGCCGGGGGAACATGAATATGTGTTTGTTTTTCGAATTTGAGCTCTATCTGCAAAGGGCACTTTTCTTGCTAAAAGCAGTTTTTCCTAACAAATGCATGATATAACATGGGCTATCTCCGCAAGGAGACATCAGATCTGCATAACTCATGGGTTTTTGGTCTTCGGTGAGCCGGGAGAACATGAATATGTGTTTGTTTTTCGAATTTGAGCTCTATCTGCAAAGGGCACTTTTCTTGCTAAAAGCAGTTTTTCCTAACAAATGCAAGATATAACATGGGCTATCTCCGCAAGGAGACATCAGAACTGCAAAACGCATGGTTTTTTGGTCTTCGGGGAGGTTGGTGAACATGAATACGTGTTTGTTTTTCTTCTGCTAAGCTTGTAAGCCGCCCTGAGTCTTCGGAGAAGGGCGGGATATAAATGGAATTAAAATAAATAAATAAATAAATAAATAATTTGAGCTCTATCTGCAAAGGGCACTTTTCTTGCTAAAAGCAGTTTTTCCTAACAAATGCAAGATATAACATGGGCTATCTCCGCAAGGAGACATCAGATCTGCATAACTCATGGGTTTTTGGTCTTCGGTGAGCCGGTGAATTCGGTGAATATGTGTTTGTTTTTTGAATTTGAGCTCTATCTGCAAAGGGCACTTTTCTTGCTAAAAGCAGTTTTTCCTAACAAATGCAAGATATAACATGGGCTATCTCCGCAAGGAGACATCAGATCTGCATAACTCATGGGTTTTTGGTCTTCGGTGAGCCGGGAGAACATGAATATGTGTTTGTTTTTCGAATTTGAGCTCTATCTGCAAAGGGCACTTTTCTTGCTATAAGCAGTTTTTCCTAACAAATGCAAGATATAACATGGGCTATCTCCGCAAGGAGACATCAGATCTGCATAACTCATGGGTTTTTGGTCTTCGGTGAGCCGGGAGAACATGAATATGTGTTTGTTTTTCGAATTTGAGCTCTATCTGCAAAGGGCACTTTTCTTGCTAAAAGCAGTTTTTCCTAACAAATGCAAGATATAACATGGGCTATCTCTGCAAGGAGACATCAGAACTGCAAAACGCATGGTTTTTTGGTCTTCGGGGAGGTTGGTGAACATGAATACGTGTTTGTTTTTCTAATTTGAGCTCTATCTGCAAAGGGCACTTTTCTTGCTAAAAGCTGTTTTTTTTAACAAATGCAAGATATAACATGGGCTATCTCCGCAAGGAGACATCAGATCTGCATAACTCATAGTTTTTTGGTCTTCGGTGAGCCGGGGGAACATGAATATGTGTTTGTTTTTCGAATTTGAGCTCTATCTGCAAAGGGCACTTTTCTTGCTAAAAGCAGTTTTTCCTAACAAATGCAAGATATAACATGGGCTATCTCCGCAAGGAGACATCAGATCTGCATAACTCATGGGTTTTTGGTCTTCGGTGAGCCGGGAGAACATGAATATGTGTTTGTTTTTCGAATTTGAGCTCTATCTGCAAAGGGCACTTTTCTTGCTAAAAGCAGTTTTTCCTAACAAATGCAAGATATAACATGGGCTATCTCCGCAAGGAGACATCAGAACTGCAAAACGCATGGTTTTTTGGTCTTCGGTGAGCCAGGGGAACATGAATATGTGTTTGTTTTTCGAATTTGAGCTCTATCTGCAAAGGGCACTTTTCTTGCTAAAAGCACTTTTTCCTAACAAATGCAAGATATAACATGGGCTATCTCCGCAAGGAGACATCAGAACTGCAAAACGCATGGTTTTTGGTCTTCGGGGAGGTTGGTGAACATGAATACGTGTTTGTTTTTCTAATTTGAGCTCTATCTGCAAAGGGCACTTTTCTTGCTAAAAGCAGTTTTTTTTAACAAATGCAAGATATAACAAGGGCTATCTCCGCAAGGAGACATCAGATATGCATAACTCATGTTTTTTTGGTCTTCAGGTGAGCCGGGGGAACATGAATATGTGTTTGTTTTTCGAATTTGAGCTCTATCTGCAAAGGGCACTTTTCTTGCTAAAAGCAGTTTTTCCTAACAAATGCAAGATATAACATGGGCTATCTCCGCAAGGAGACATCAGATCTGCATAACTCATGGGTTTTTGGTCTTCGGTGAGCCGGGGGAACATGAATATGTGTTTGTTTTTCGAATTTGAGCTCTATCTGCAAAGGGCACTTTTCTTGCTAAAAGCAGTTTTTCCTAACAAATGCAAGATATAACATGGGCTATCTCCGCAAGGAGACATCAGAACTGCAAAATGCATGGATTTTTGGTCTTCGGGGAGGTTGGTGAACATGAATACGTGTTTGTTTTTCTACTGCTAAGCTTGTAAGCCGCCCTGAGTCTTCGGAGAAGGGCGGGATATAAATGGAATTAAAATAAATAAATAAATAAATAAATAAATTGAGCTCTATCTGCAAAGGGCACTTTTCTTGCTAAAAGCAGTTTTTCCTAACAAATGCAAGATATAACATGGGCTATCTCCGCAAGGAGACATCAGATCTGCATAACTCATGGGTTTTTGGTCTTCGGTGAGCCGGGAGAACATGAATATGTGTTTGTTTTTCGAATTTGAGCTCTATCTGCAAAGGGCACTTTTCTTGCTAAAAGCAGTTTTTCCTAACAAATGCAAGATATAACATGGGCTATCTCCGCAAGGAGACATCAGAACTGCAAAACGCATGGTTTTTTGGTCTTCGGTGAGCCAGGGGAACATGAATATGTGTTTGTTTTTCGAATTTGAGCTCTATCTGCAAAGGGCACTTTTCTTGCTAAAAGCAGTTTTTCCTAACAAATGCAAGATATAACATGGGCTATCTCCGCAAGGAGACATCAGAACTGCAAAACGCATGGTTTTTTGGTCTTCGGTGAGCCGGGGGAACATGAATATGTGTTTGTTTTTCGAATTTGAGCTCTATCTGCAAAGGGCACTTTTCTTGCTAAAAGCAGTTTTTCCTAACAAATGCAAGATATAACATGGGCTATCTCCGCAAGGAGACATCAGAACTGCAAAACGCATGGTTTTTTGGTCTTCGGGGAGGTTGGTGAACATGAATACGTGTTTGTTTTTCTAATTTGAGCTCTATCTGCAAAGGGCACTTTTCTTGCTAAAAGCAGTTTTTTTTAACAAATGCAAGATATAACATGGGCTATCTCCGCAAGGAGACATCAGATCTGCATAACTCATGTTTTTTTGGTCTTCGGTGAGCCGGGGGAACATGAATATGTGTTTGTTTTTCGAATTTGAGCTCTATCTGCAAAGGGCACTTTTCTTGCTAAAAGCAGTTTTTCCTAACAAATGCAAGATATAACATGGGCTATCTCCGCAAGGAGACATCAGATCTGCATAACTCATGGTTTTTTGGTCTTCAGTGAGCCGGGGGAATATGAATTTGTGTTTGTTTTTCGAATTTGAGCTCTATCTGCAAAGGGCACTTTTCTTGCTAAAAGCAGTTTTTCCTAACAAATGCAAGATATAACATGGGCTATCTCCACAAGGAGACATCAGATCTGCATAACTCATGGGTTTTTGGTCTTCGGTGAGCCGGGAGAACATGAATACGTGTTTGTTTTTCGAATTTGAGCTCTATCTGCAAAGGGCACTTTTCTTGCTAAAAGCAGTTTTTCCTAACAAATGCAAGATATAACATGGGCTATCTCCGCAAGGAGACATCAGAACTGCAAAACGCATGGTTTTTTGGTCTTCGGTGAGCCGGGGGAACATGAATATGTGTTTGTTTTTCGAATTTGAGCTCTATCTGCAAAGGGCACTTTTCTTGCTAAAAGCAGTTTTTCCTAACAAATGCAAGATATAACATGGGCTATCTCCGCAAGGAGACATCAGAACTGCAAAACGCATGGTTTTTTGGTCTTCGGGGAGGTTGGTGAACATGAATACGTGTTTGTTTTTCTAATTTGAGCTCTATCTGCAAAGGGCACTTTTCTTGCTAAAAGCAGTTTTTTTTAACAAATGCAAGATATAACATGGGCTATCTCCGCAAGGAGACATCAGATCTGCATAACTCATGTTTTTTTGGTCTTCGGTGAGCCGGGGGAACATGAATATGTGTTTGTTTTTCGAATTTGAGCTCTATCTGCAAAGGGCACTTTTCTTGCTAAAAGCAGTTTTTCCTAACAAATGCAAGATATAACATGGGCTATCTCCGCAAGGAGACATCAGATCTGCATAACTCATGGGTTTTTGGTCTTCGGGGAGGTTGGTGAACATGAATACGTGTTTGTTTTTCGAATTTGAGCTCTATCTGCAAAGGGCACTTTTCTTGCTAAAAGCAGTTTTTCCTAACAAATGCAAGATATAACATGGGCTATCTCCGCAAGGAGACATCAGATCTGCATAACTCATGGTTTTTTGGTCTTCAGTGAGCCGGGGTAACATGAATATGTGTTTGTTTTTCGAATTTGAGCTCTATCTGCAAAGGGCACTTTTTTGGCGAAAAGCAGTTTTTCCTAACAAATGCAAGATATAACATGGGCTATCTCCGCAAGGAGACATCAGATCTGCATAACTCATGGTTTTTTGGTCTTCAGTGAGCCGGGCGAACATGAACATGTGTTTGTTTTTCGAATTTGAGCTCTATCTGCAAAGGGCACTTTTCTTGCTAAAAGCAGTTTTTCCTAATAAATGCAAGATATAACATGGGCTATCTCCGCAAGGAGACATCAGAACTGTAAAACGCATGGTTTTTTGGTCTTCGGGGAGGTTGGTGAACATGAATACGTGTTTGTTTTTCTAATTTGAGCTCTATCTGCAAAGGGCACTTTTCTTGCTAAAAGCAGTTTTTTTTAACAAATGCAAGATATAACATGGGCTATCTCCGCAAGGAGACATCAAATCTGCATAACTCATGTTTTTTTGGTCTTCGGTGAGCCGGGGAAACATGAATATGTGTTTGTTTTTTGAATTTGAGCTCTATCTGCAAAGGGCACTTTTCTTGCTAAAAGCAGTTTTTCCTAACAAATGCAAGATATAACATGGGCTATCTCCGCAAGGAGACATCAGATCTGCATAACTCATGGGTTTTTGGTCTTCGGGGAGGTTGGTGAACATGAATACGTGTTTGTTTTTCGAATTTGAGCTCTATCTGCAAAGGGCACTTTTCTTGCTAAAAGCAGTTTTTTTTAACAAATGCAAGATATAACATGGGCTATCTCCGCAAGGAGACATCAGATCTGCATAACTCGTGGTTTTTTGGTCTTCAGTGACCCGGGGGAACATGAATATGTGTTTGTTTTTCGAATTTGAGCTCTATCTGCAAAGGGCACTTTTCTTGCTAAAAGCAGTTTTTCCTAACAAATGCAAGATATAACATGGGCTATGTCCACAAGGAGACATCAGATCTGCATAACTCATGGGTTTTTGTTCTTCGGTGAGCCGGGAGAACATGAATATGTGTATGTTTTTCGAATTTGAGCTCTATCTGCAAAGGGCACTTTTCTTGCTAAAAGCAGTTTTTCCTAACAAATGCAAGATATAACATGGGCTATCTCCGCAAGGAGACATCAGATCTGCATAACTCATGGTTTTTTGGTCTTCAGTGAGCCGGGGGAACATGAATATGTGTTTGTTTTTCGAATTTGAGCTCTATCTGCAAAGGGCACTTTTCTTGCTAAAAGCAGTTTTTCCTAACAAATGCAAGATATAACATGGGCTATCTCCGCAAGGAGACATCAGATCTGCATAACTCATGGTTTTTTGGTCTTCAGTGAGCCGGGGGAACATGAATATGTGTTTGTTTTTCGAATTTGAGCTCTATCTGCAAAGGGCACTTTTCTTGCTAAAAGCAGTTTTTCCTAACAAATGCAAGATATAACATGGGCTATCTCCGCAAGGAGACATCAGAACTGCAAAACGCATGGTTTTTTGGTCTTCGGTGAGCCGGGGGAACATGAATATGTGTTTGTTTTTCGAATTTGAGCTCTATCTGCAAAGGGCACTTTTCTTGCTAAAAGCAGTTTTTCCTAACAAATGCAAGATATAACATGGGCTATCTCCGCAAGGAGACATCAGAACTGCAAAACGCATGGTTTTTTGGTCTTCGGGGAGGTTGGTGAACATGAATACGTGTTTGTTTTTCTAATTTGAGCTCTATCTGCAAAGGGCACTTTTCTTGCTAAAAGCAGTTTTTTTTAACAAATGCAAGATATAACATGGGCTATCTCCGCAAGGAGACATCAGAACTGCAAAACGCATGGTTTTTTGGTCTTCGGTGAGCCGGGGTAACATGAATATGTGTTTGTTTTTCGAATTTGAGCTCTATCTGCAAAGGGCACTTTTCTTGCTAAAAGCAGTTTTTCCTAACAAATGCAAGATATAACATGGGCTATCTCCGCAAGGAGATATCAGATCTGCATAACACATGGTTTTTTGGTCTTCAGTAAGCCGGGGGAACATGAATATGTGTTTGTTTTTTGAATTTGAGCTCTATCTGCAAAGGGCACTTTTCTTGCTAAAAGCAGTTTTTCCTAACAAATGCAAGATATAACATGGGCTATCTCCGCAAGGAGACATCAGAACTGCAAAACGCATGGTTTTTTGGTCTTCGGGGAGGTTGGTGAACATGAATACGTGTTTTTTTTTCTAATTTGAGCTCTATCTGCAAAGGGCACTTTTCTTGCTAAAAGCAGTTTTTTTTTAACAAATGCAAGATATAACATGGGCTATCTCCGCAAGGAGACATCAGATCTGCATAACTCATGTTTTTTTGGTCTTCGGTGAGCCGGGGGAACATGAATATGTGTTTGTTTTTCGAATTTGAGCTCTATCTGCAAAGGGCACTTTTCTTGCTAAAAGCAGTTTTTCCTAACAAATGCAAGATATAACATGGGCTATCTCCGCAAGGAGACATCAGATCTGCATAACTCATGGGTTTTTGGTCTTCGGGGAGGTTGGTGAACATGAATACGTGTTTGTTTTTCGAATTTGAGCTCTATCTGCAAAGGGCACTTTTCTTGCTAAAAGCAGTTTTTCCTAACAAATGCAAGATATAACATGGGCTATCTCCGCAAGGAGACATCAGATCTGCATAACTCATGGTTTTTTGGTCTTCAGTGAGCCGGGGGAACATGAATATGTGTTTGTTTTTCGAATTTGAGCTCTATCTGCAAAGGGCACTTTTCTTGCTAAAAGCAGTTTTTCCTAACAAATGCAAGATATAACATGGGCTACCTCCGCAAGGAGACATCAGAACTGCAAAACGCATGGTTTTTTGGTCTTCGGGGAGGTTGGTGAACACGAATACGTGTTTGTTTTTCTAATTTGAGCTCTATCTGCAAAGGGCACTTTTCTTGCTAAAAGCAGTTTTTTTTAACAAATGCAAGATATAACATGGGCTATCTCCGCAAGGAGACATCAGATCTGCATAACTCATGGTTTTTTGGTCTTCGGTGAGCCGGGGGAACATGAATATGTGTTTGTTTTTCGAATTTGAGCTCTATCTGCAAAGGGCACTTTTCTTGCTAAAAGCAGTTTTTCCTAACAAATGCAAGATATAACATGGGCTATCTCCGCAAGGAGACATCAGATCTGCATAACTCATGGGTTTTTGGTCTTCGGGGAGGTTGGTGAACATGAATACGTGTTTGTTTTTCGAATTTGAGCTCTATCTGCAAAGGGCACTTTTCTTGCTAAAAGCAGTTTTTTTTAACAAATGCAAGATATAACATGGGCTATCTCCGCAAGGAGACATCAGATCTGCATAACTCATGGTTTTTTGGTCTTCAGTGAGCCGGGGTAACATGAATATGTGTTTGTTTTTCGAATTTGAGCTCTATCTGCAAAGGGCACTTTTCTTGCTAAAAGCAGTTTTTCCTAACAAATGCAAGATATAACATGGGCTATCTCCGCAAGGAGACATCAGATCTGCATAACTCATGGTTTTTTGGTCTTCAGTGAGCCGGGGGAACATGAATATGTGTTTGTTTTTCGAATTTGAGCTCTATCTGCAAAGGGCACTTTTCTTGCTAAAAGCAGTTTTTCCTAACAAATGCAAGATATAACATGGGCTATCTCCACAAGGAGACATCAGATCTGCATAACTCATGGGTTTTTGTTCTTCGGTGAGCCGGGAGAACATGAATATGTGTTTGTTTTTCGAATTTGAGCTCTATCTGCAAAGGGCACTTTTCTTGCTAAAAGCAGTTTTTCCTAACAAATGCAAGATATAACATGGGCTATCTCCGCAAGGAGACATCAGATCTGCATAACACATGGTTTTTTGGTCTTCGGTGAGCCGGGGGAACATGAATATGTGTTTGTTTTTCGAATTTGAGCTCTATCTGCAAAGGGCACTTTTCTTGCTAAAAGCAGTTTTTCCTAACAAATGCAAGATATAACATGGGCTATCTCCGCAAGGAGACATCAGATCTGCATAACACATGGTTTTTTGGTCTTCAGTAAGCCGGGGGAACATGAATATGTGTTTGTTTTTCGAATTTGAGCTCTATCTGCAAAGGGCACTTTTCTTGCTAAAAGCAGTTTTTCCTAACAAATGCAAGATATAACATGGGCTATCTCCGCAAGGAGACATCAGAACTGCAAAACGCATGGTTTTTTGGTCTTCGGGGAGGTTGGTGAACATGAATACGTGTTTTTTTTTCTTATTTTTGCTCTATCTGCAAAGGGCACTTTTCTTGCTAAAAGCAGTTTTTTTTAACAAATGCAAGATATAACATGGGCTATCTCCGCAAGGAGACATCAGATCTGCATAACTCATGGTTTTTTGGTCTTCGGTGAGCCGGGAGAACATGAATATGTGTTTGTTTTTCGAATTTGAGCTCTATCTGCAAAGGGCACTTTTCTTGCTAAAAGCAGTTTTTTTTAACAAATGCAAGATATAACATGGGCTATCTCCGCAAGGAGACATCAGATCTGCATAACTCATGGTTTTTTGGTCTTCGGTGAGCCGGGGGAACATGAATATGTGTTTGTTTTTTCGAATTTGAGCTCTATCTGCAAAGGGCACTTTTCTTGCTAAAAGCAGTTTTTCCTAACAAATGCAAGATATAACATGGGCTATCTCCGCAAGGAGACATCAGAACTGCAAAACGCATGGTTTTTTGGTCTTCGGGGAGGTTGGTGAACATGAATACGTGTTTGTTTTTCTAATTTGAGCTCTATCTGCAAAGGGCACTTTTCTTGCTAAAAGCTGTTTTTTTTAACAAATGCAAGATATAACATGGGCTATCTCCGCAAGGAGACATCAGATCTGCATAACTCATGGTTTTTTGGTCTTCGGTGAGCCGGGGGAACATGAATATGTGTTTGTTTTTCGAATTTGAGCTCTATCTGCAAAGGGCACTTTTCTTGCTAAAAGCAGTTTTTCCTAACAAATGCAAGATATAACATGGGCTATCTCCGCAAGGAGACATCAGATCTGCATAACTCATGGGTTTTTGGTCTTCGGTGAGCCGGGAGAACATGAATATGTGTTTGTTTTCCGAATTTGAGCTCTATCTGCAAAGGGCACTTTTCTTGCTAAAAGCAGTTTTTCCTAACAAATGCAAGATATAACATGGGCTATCTCCGCAAGGAGACATCAGAACTGCAAAACGCATGGTTTTTTTGTTTTCGGTGAGCCGGGGGAACATGAATATGTGTTTGTTTTTCGAATTTGAGCTCTATCTGCAAAGGGCACTTTTCTTGCTAAAAGAAGTTTTTCCTAACAAATGCAAGATATAACATGGGCTATCTCTGCAAGGAGACATCAGAACTGCAAAACGCATGGTTTTTTGGTCTTCGGGGAGGTTGGTGAACATGAATACGTGTTTGTTTTTCTAATTTGAGCTCTATCTGCAAAGGGCACTTTTCTTGCTAAAAGCAGTTTTTCCTAACAAATGCAAGATATAACATGGGCTATCTCCGCAAGGAGACATCAGATCTGCATAACTCATGGTTTTTTGGTCTTCAGTGAGCCGGGGGAACATGAATAAGGGTTTGTTTTTCGAATTTGAGCTCTATCTGCAAAGGGCACTTTTCTTGCTAAAAGCAGTTTTTTTTTAACAAATGCAAGATATAACATGGGCTACCTCCGCAAGGAGACATCAGAACTGCAAAACGCATGGTTTTTTGGTCTTCGGGGAGGTTGGTGAACATGAATACGTGTTTGTTTTTCTAATTTGAGCTCTATCTGCAAAGGGCACTTTTCTTGCTAAAAGCAGTTTTTCCTAACAAATGCAAGATATAACATGGGCTATCTCCGCAAGGAGACATCAGATCTGCATAACTCATGGGTTTTTGGTCTTCGGTGAGCCGGGAGAACATGAATATGTGTTTGTTTTTCGAATTTGAGCTTTTTCTGCAAAGGGCACTTTTCTTGCTAAAAGCAGTTTTTTTTAACAAATGCAAGATATAACATGGGCTATCTCCGCAAGGAGACATCAGATCTGCATAACTCATGGTTTTTTGGTCTTCGGTGAGCCGGGGGAACATGAATATGTGTTTGTTTTTCGAATTTGAGCTCTATCTGCAAAGGGCACTTTTCTTGCTAAAAGCAGTTTTTCCTAACAAATGCAAGATATAACATGGGCTATCTCCGCAAGGAGACATCAGAACTGCAAAACGCATGGTTTTTTGGTCTTCGGGGAGGTTGGTGAACATGAATACGTGTTTGTTTTTCTAATTTGAGCTCTATCTGCAAAGGGCACTTTTCTTGCTAAAAGCTGTTTTTTTTAACAAATGCAAGATATAACATGGGCTATCTCCGCAAGGAGACATCAGATCTGCATAAATCATGGTTTTTTGGTCTTCGGTGAGCCGGGGGAACATGAATATGTGTTTGTTTTTCGAATTTGAGCTCTATCTGCAAAGGGCACTTTTCTTGCTAAAAGCAGTTTTTCCTAACAAATGCAAGATATAACATGGGCTATCTCTGCAAGGAGACATCAGATCTGCATAACTCATGGGTTTTTGGTCTTCGGTGAGCCGGGAGAACATGAATATGTGTTTGTTTTTCGAATTTGAGCTCTATCTGCAAAGGGCACTTTTCTTGCTAAAAGCAGTTTTTCCTAACAAATGCAAGATATAACATGGGCTATCTCCGCAAGGAGACATCAGATCTGCATAACTCATGGTTTTTTGGTCTTCAGTGAGCCGGGGGAACATGAATATGTGTTTGTTTTTCGAATTTGAGCTCTATCTGCAAAGGGCACTTTTCTTGCTAAAAGCAGTTTTTCCTAACAAATGCAAGATATAACATGGGCTACCTCCGCAAGGAGACATCAGAACTGCAAAACGCATGGTTTTTTGGTCTTCGGGGAGGTTGGTGAACATGAATACGTGTTTGTTTTTCTAATTTGAGCTCTATCTGCAAAGGGCACTTTTCTTGCTAAAAGCAGTTTTTTTTAACAAATGCAAGATATAACATGGGCTATCTCCGCAAGGAGACATCAGATCTGCATAACTCATGGGTTTTTGGTCTTCGGTGAGCCGGGGGAACATGAATATGTGTTTGTTTTTCGAATTTGAGCTCTATCTGCAAAGGGCACTTTTCTTGCTAAAAGCAGTTTTTCCTAACAAATGCAAGATATAACATGGGCTATCTCCGCAAGGAGACATCAGAACTGCAAAACGCATGGTTTTTTGGTCTTCGGGGAGGTTGGTGAACATGAATACGTGTTTGTTTTTCTAATTTGAGCTCTATCTGCAAAGGGCACTTTTCTTGCTAAAAGCTGTTTTTTTTAACAAATGCAAGATATAACATGGGCTATCTCCGCAAGGAGACATCAGATCTGCATAACTCATGGTTTTTTGGTCTTCGGTGAGCCGGGGGAACATGAATATGTGTTTGTTTTTCGAATTTGAGCTCTATCTGCAAAGGGCACTTTTCTTGCTAAAAGCAGTTTTTCCTAACAAATGCAAGATATAACATGGGCTATCTCCGCAAGGAGACATCAGATCTGCATAACTCATGGGTTTTTGGTCTTCAGTGAGCCGGGGGAACATGAATATGTGTTTGTTTTTCGAATTTGAGCTCTATCTGCAAAGGGCACTTTTCTTGCTAAAAGCAGTTTTTCCTAACAAATGCAAGATATAACATGGGCTACCTCCGCAAGGAGACATCAGAACTGCAAAACGCATGGTTTTTTGGTCTTCGGGGAGGTTGGTGAACATGAATACGTGTTTGTTTTTCTAATTTGAGCTCTATCTGCAAAGGGCACTTTTCTTGCTAAAAGCAGTTTTTTTTAACAAATGCAAGATATAACATGGGCTATCTCCGCAAGGAGACATCAGATCTGCATAACTCATGGGTTTTTGGTCTTCGGTGAGCCGGGGGAACATGAATATGTGTTTGTTTTTCGAATTTGAGCTCTATCTGCAAAGGGCACTTTTCTTGCTAAAAGCAGTTTTTCCTAACAAATGCAAGATATAACATGGGCTATCTCCGCAAGGAGACATCAGAACTGCAAAACGCATGGTTTTTTGGTCTTCGGGGAGGTTGGTGAACATGAATACGTGTTTGTTTTTCTAATTTGAGCTCTATCTGCAAAGGGCACTTTTCTTGCTAAAAGCTGTTTTTTTTAACAAATGCAAGATATAACATGGGCTATCTCCGCAAGGAGACATCAGATCTGCATAACTCATGGTTTTTTGGTCTTCGGTGAGCCGGGGGAACATGAATATGTGTTTGTTTTTCGAATTTGAGCTCTATCTGCAAAGGGCACTTTTCTTGCTAAAAGCAGTTTTTCCTAACAAATGCAAGATATAACATGGGCTATCTCCGCAAGGAGACATCAGATCTGCATAACTCATGGGTTTTTGGTCTTCGGTGAGCCGGGAGAACATGAATATGTGTTTGTTTTTCGAATTTGAGCTCTATCTGCAAAGGGCACTTTTCTTGCTAAAAGCAGTTTTTCCTAACAAATGCAAGATATAACATGGGCTATCTCCGCAAGGAGACATCAGAACTGCAAAATGCATGGTTTTTTGGTCTTCGGTGAGCCGGGGGAACATGAATATGTGTTTGTTTTTCGAATTTGAGCTCTATCTGCAAAGGGCACTTTTCTTGCTAAAAGAAGTTTTTCCTAACAAATGCAAGATATAACATGGGCTATCTCTGCAAGGAGACATCAGAACTGCAAAACGCATGGTTTTTTGGTCTTCGGGGAGGTTGGTGAACATGAATACGTGTTTGTTTTTCTAATTTGAGCTCTATCTGCAAAGGGCACTTTTCTTGCTAAAAGCAGTTTTTCCTAACAAATGCAAGATATAACATGGGCTATCTCCGCAAGGAGACATCAGATCTGCATAACTCATGGTTTTTTGGTCTTCAGTGAGCCGGGGGATCATGAATATGTGTTTGTTTTTCGAATTTGAGCTCTATCTGCAAAGGGCACTTTTCTAGCTAAAAGCAGTTTTTCCTAACAAATGCAAGATATAACATGGGCTACCTCCGCAAGGAGACATCAGAACTGCAAAACGCATGGTTTTTTGTTCTTCGGGGAGGTTGGTGAACATGAATACGTGTTTGTTTTTCTAATTTGAGCTCTATCTGCAAAGGGCACTTTTCTTGCTAAAAGCAGTTTTTTTTAACAAATGCAAGATATAACATGGGCTATCTCCGCAAGGAGACATCAGATCTGCATAACTCATGGTTTTTTGGTCTTCGGTGAGCCGGGGGAACATGAATATGTGTTTGTTTTTCGAATTTGAGCTCTATCTGCAAAGGGCACTTTTCTTGCTAAAAGCAGTTTTTCCTAACAAATGCAAGATATAACATGGGCTATCTCCGCAAGGAGACATCAGAACTGCAAAACGCATGGTTTTTTGGTCTTCGGGGAGGTTGGTGAACATGAATACGTGTTTGTTTTTCTAATTTGAGCTCTATCTGCAAAGGGCACTTTTCTTGCTAAAAGCTGTTTTTTTTAACAAATGCAAGATTTAACATGGGCTATCTCCGCAAGGAGACATCAGATCTGCATAACTCATGGTTTTTTGGTCTTCGGTGAGCCGGGGGAACATGAATATGTGTTTGTTTTTCGAATTTGAGCTCTATCTGCAAAGGGCACTTTTCTTGCTAAAAGAAGTTTTTCCTAACAAATGCAAGATATAACATGGGCTATCTCTGCAAGGAGACATCAGAACTGCAAAACGCATGGTTTTTTGGTCTTCGGGGAGGTTGGTGAACATGAATACGTGTTTGTTTTTCTAATTTGAGCTCTATCTGCAAAGGGCACTTTTCTTGCTAAAAGCAGTTTTTCCTAACAAATGCAAGATATAACATGGGCTACCTCCGCAAGGAGACATCAGAACTGCAAAACGCATGGTTTTTTGGTCTTCGGGGAGGTTGGTGAACATGAATACGTGTTTGTTTTTCTAATTTGAGCTCTATCTGCAAAGGGCACTTTTCTTGCTAAAAGCAGTTTTTCCTAACAAATGCAAGATATAACATGGGCTATCTCCGCAAGGAGACATCAGATCTGCATAACTCATGGTTTTTTGGTCTTCGGGGAGGTTGGTGAACATGAATACGTGTTTGTTTTTCGAATTTGAGCTCTATCTGCAAAGGGCACTTTTCTTGCTAAAAGCAGTTTTTTTTAACAAATGCAAGATATAACATGGGCTATCTCCGCAAGGAGACATCAGATCTGCATAACTCATGGTTTTTTGGTCTTCAGTGAGCTGGGGTAACATGAATATGTGTTTGTTTTTCGAATTTGAGCTCTATCTGCAAAGGGCACTTTTCTTGCTAAAAGCAGTTTTTCCTAACAAATGCAAGATATAACATGGGCTATCTCCACAAGGAGACATCAGACCTGCATAACTCATGGTTTTTTGGTCTTCAGTGAGCCGGGGGAACATGAATATGTGTTTGTTTTTCGAATTTGAGCTCTATCTGCAAAGGGCACTTTTCTTGCTAAAAGCAGTTTTTCCTAACAAATGCAAGATATAACATGGGCTATCTCCACAAGGAGACATCAGAATTGCAAAACGCATGGTTTTTTGGTCTTCGGGGAGGTTGGTGAACATGAATACGTGTTTGTTTTTCTAATTTGAGCTCTATCTGCAAAGGGCACTTTTCTTGCGAAAAGCAGTTTTTTTTTTTACAAATGCAAGATATAACATGGGCTATCTCCGCAAGGAGACATCAGATCTGCATAACTCATGGTTTTTTGGTCTTCGGTGAGCCGGGGGAACATGAATATGTGTTTGTTTTTCGAATTTGAGCTCTATCTGCAAAGGGCACTTTTCTTGCTAAAAGCAGTTTTTCCTAACAAATGCAAGATATAACATGGGCTATCTCCGCAAGGAGACATCAGATCTGCATAACTCATGGGTTTTTGGTCTTCGGTGAGCCGGGAGAACATGAATATGTGTTTGTTTTTCGAATATGAGCTCTTTCTGCAAAGGGCACTTTTCTTGCTAAAAGCAGTTTTTTTTAACAAATGCAAGATATAACATGGGCTATCTCCGCAAGGAGACATCAGATCTGCATAACTCATGGTTTTTTGGTCTTCGGTGAGCCGGGGGAACATGAATATGTGTTTGTTTTTCGAATTTGAGCTCTATATGCAAAGGGCACTTTTCTTGCTAAAAGCAGTTTTTCCTAACAAATGCAAGATATAACATGGGCTATCTCCGCAAGGAGACATCAGAACTGCAAAACGCATGGTTTTTTGGTCTTCGGGGAGGTTGGTGAACATGAATACGTGTTTGTTTTTCTAATTTGAGCTCTATCTGCAAAGGGCACTTTTCTTGCTAAAAGCTGTTTTTTTTAACAAATGCAAGATATAACATGGGCTATCTCCGCAAGGAGACATCAGATCTGCATAACTCATGGTTTTTTGGTCTTCGGTGAGCCGGGGAAACATGAATATGTGTTTGTTTTTCGAATTTGAGCTCTATCTGCAAAGGGCACTTTTCTTGCTAAAAGCAGTTTTTCCTAACAAATGCAAGATATAACATGGGCTATCTCCGCAAGGAGACATCAGAACTGCAAAACGCATGGTTTTTTGGTCTTCGGGGAGGTTGGTGAACATGAATACGTGTTTGTTTTTCTAATTTGAGCTCTATCTGCAAAGGGCACTTTTCTTGCTAAAAGCATTTTTTTTTAACAAATGCAAGATATAACATGGGCTATCTCCGCAAGGAGACATCAGAACTGCAAAACGCATGGTTTTTTGGTCTTCGGTGAGCCGGGGTAACATGAATATGTGTTTGTTTTTCGAATTTGAGCTCTATCTGCAAAGGGCACTTTTCTTGCTAAAAGCAGTTTTTCCTAACAAATGCAAGATATAACATGGGCTATCTCCGCAAGGAGACATCAGATCTGCATAACACATGGTTTTTTGGTCTTCGGTAAGCCGGGGGAACATGAATATGTGTTTGTTTTTCGAATTTGAGCTCTATTTGCAAAGGGCACTTTTCTTGCTAAAAGCAGTTTTTCCTAACAAATGCAAGATATAACATGGGCTATCTCCGCAAGGAGACATCAGAACTGCAAAACGCATGGTTTTTTGGTCTTCGGTGAGCCGGGGGAACATGAATATGTGTTTGTTTTTCGAATTTGAGCTCTATCTGCAAAGGGCACTTTTCTTGCTAAAAGCAGTTTTTCCTAACAAATGCAAGATATAACATGGGCTATCTCCGCAAGGAGACATCAGATCTGCATAACTCATGGTTTTTTGGTCTTCAGTGAGCCGGGGGATCATGAATATGTGTTTGTTTTTCGAATTTGAGCTCTATCTGCAAAGGGCACTTTTCTTGCTAAAAGCAGTTTTTCCTAACAAATGCAAGATATAACATGGGCTACCTCCGCAAGGAGACATCAGAACTGCAAAACGCATGGTTTTTTGTTCTTCGGGGAGGTTGGTGAACATGAATACGTGTTTGTTTTTCTAATTTGAGCTCTATCTGCAAAGGGCACTTTTCTTGCTAAAAGCAGTTTTTTTTAACAAATGCAAGATATAACATGGGCTATCTCCGCAAGGAGACATCAGATCTGCATAACTCATGGTTTTTTGGTCTTCGGTGAGCCGGGGGAACATGAATATGTGTTTGTTTTTCGAATTTGAGCTCTATCTGCAAAGGGCACTTTTCTTGCTAAAAGCAGTTTTTCCTAACAAATGCAAGATATAACATGGGCTATCTCCGCAAGGAGACATCAGAACTGCAAAACGCATGGTTTTTTGGTCTTCGGGGAGGTTGGTGAACATGAATACGTGTTTGTTTTTCTAATTTGAGCTCTATCTGCAAAGGGCACTTTTCTTGCTAAAAGCTGTTTTTTTTAACAAATGCAAGATATAACATGGGCTATCTCCGCAAGGAGACATCAGATCTGCATAACTCATGGTTTTTTGGTCTTCGGTGAGCCGGGGGAACATGAATATGTGTTTGTTTTTCGAATTTGAGCTCTATCTGCAAAGGGCACTTTTCTTGCTAAAAGCAGTTTTTCCTAACAAATGCAAGATATAACATGGGCTATCTCCGCAAGGAGACATCAGAACTGCAAAACGCATGGTTTTTTGGTCTTCGGTGAGCCGGGGGAACATGAATATGTGTTTGTTTTTCGAATTTGAGCTCTATCTGCAAAGGGCACTTTTCTTGCTAAAAGCAGTTTTTTTTAACAAATGCAAGATATAACATGGGCTATCTCCGCAAGGAGACATCAGATCTGCATAACTCATGGTTTTTTGGTCTTCGGGGAGGTTGGTGAACATGAATACGTGTTTGTTTTTCTAATTTGAGCTCTATCTGCAAAGGGCACTTTTCTTGCTAAAAGCAGTTTTTTTTAACAAATGCAAGATATAACATGGGCTATCTCCGCAAGGAGACATCAGATCTGCATAACTCATGGTTTTTTGGTCTTCAGTGAGCTGGGGTAACATGAATATGTGTTTGTTTTTCGAATTTGAGCTCTATCTGCAAAGGGCACTTTTCTTGCTAAAAGCAGTTTTTCCTAACAAATGCAAGATATAACATGGGCTATCTCCGCAAGGAGACATCAGATCTGCATAACTCATGGTTTTTTGGTCTTCAGTGAGCCGGGGGAACATGAATATGTGTTTCTTTTTCGAATTTGAGCTCTATCTGCAAAGGGCACTTTTCTTGCTAAAAGCAGTTTTTCCTAACAAATGCAAGATATAACATGGGCTATCTCCACAAGGAGACATCAGATCTGCATAACTGATGGGTTTTTGTTCTTCGGTGAGTCGGAAGAACATGAATATGTGTTTGTTTTTCGAATTTGAGCTCTATCTGCAAAGGGCACTTTTCTTGCTAAAAGCAGTTTTTCCTAACAAATGCAAGATATAACATGGGCTATCTCCGCAAGGAGACATCAGAATTGCAAAACGCATGGTTTTTTGGTCTTCGGGGAGGTTGGTGAACATGAATACGTGTTTGTTTTTCTAATTTGAGCTCTATCTGCAAAGGGCACTTTTCTTGCTAAAAGCAGTTTTTCCTAACAAATGCAAGATATAACATGGGCTATCTCCGCAAGGAGACATCAGATCTGCATAACTCATGGTTTTTTGGTCTTCAGTGAGCCGGGGGAACATGAATATGTGTTTCTTTTTCGAATTTGAGCTCTATCTGCAAAGGGCACTTTTCTTGCTAAAAGCAGTTTTTCCTAACAAATGCAAGATATAACATGGGCTATCTCCACAAGGAGACATCAGATCTGCATAACTGATGGGTTTTTGTTCTTCGGTGAGTCGGAAGAACATGAATATGTGTTTGTTTTTCGAATTTGAGCTCTATCTGCAAAGGGCACTTTTCTTGCTAAAAGCAGTTTTTTTTAACAAATGCAAGATATAACATGGGCTATCTCCGCAAGGAGACATCAGATCTGCATAACTCATGGTTTTTTGGTCTTCAGTGAGCTGGGGTAACATGAATATGTGTTTGTTTTTCGAATTTGAGCTCTATCTGCAAAGGGCACTTTTCTTGCTAAAAGCAGTTTTTCCTAACAAATGCAAGATATAACATGGGCTATCTCCGCAAGGAGACATCAGATCTGCATAACTCATGGTTTTTTGGTCTTCAGTGAGCCGGGGGAACATGAATATGTGTTTCTTTTTCGAATTTGAGCTCTATCTGCAAAGGGCACTTTTCTTGCTAAAAGCAGTTTTTCCTAACAAATGCAAGATATAACATGGGCTATCTCCACAAGGAGACATCAGATCTGCATAACTGATGGGTTTTTGTTCTTCGGTGAGTCGGAAGAACATGAATATGTGTTTGTTTTTCGAATTTGAGCTCTATCTGCAAAGGGCACTTTTCTTGCTAAAAGCAGTTTTTCCTAACAAATGCAAGATATAACATGGGCTATCTCCGCAAGGAGACATCAGAATTGCAAAACGCATGGTTTTTTGGTCTTCGGGGAGGTTGGTGAACATGAATACGTGTTTGTTTTTCTAATTTGAGCTCTATCTGCAAAGGGCACTTTTCTTGCTAAAAGCAGTTTTTCCTAACAAATGCAAGATATAACATGGGCTATCTCCGCAAGGAGACATCAGATCTGCATAACTCATGGTTTTTTGGTCTTCGGTGAGCCGGGGGAACATGAATATGTGTTTGTTTTTCGAATTTGAGCTCTATCTGCAAAGGGCACTTTTCTTGCTAAAAGCAGTTTTTCCTAACAAATGCAAGATATAACATGGGCTATCTCCGCAAGGAGACATCAGATCTGCATAACTCATGGGTTTTTGGTCTTCGGTGAGCCGGGAGAACATGAATATGTGTTTGTTTTTCGAATTTGAGCTCTTTCTGCAAAGGGCACTTTTCTTGCTAAAAGCAGTTTTTTTTAACAAATGCAAGATATAACATGGGCTATCTCCGCAAGGAGACATCAGATCTGCATAACTCATGGTTTTTTGGTCTTCGGTGAGCCGGGGGAACATGAATATGTGTTTGTTTTTCGAATTTGAGCTCTATCTGCAAAGGGCACTTTTCTTGCTAAAAGCAGTTTTTCCTAACAAATGCAAGATATAACATGGGCTATCTCCGCAAGGAGACATCAGAACTGCAAAACGCATGGTTTTTTGGTCTTCGGGGAGGTTGGTGAACATGAATACGTGTTTGTTTTTCTAATTTGAGCTCTATCTGCAAAGGGCACTTTTCTTGCTAAAAGCAGTTTTTTTTAACAAATGCAAGATATAACATGGGCTATCTCCGCAAGGAGACATCAGATCTGCATAACTCATGGTTTTTTGGTCTTCGGTGAGCCGGGGGAACATGAATATGTGTTTGTTTTTCGAATTTGAGCTCTATCTGCAAAGGGCACTTTTCTTGCTAAAAGCAGTTTTTCCTAACAAATGCAAGATATAACATGGGCTATCTCCGCAAGGAGACATCAGATCTGCATAACTCATGGTTTTTTGGTCTTCGGGGAGGTTGGTGAACATGAATACGTGTTTGTTTTTCGAATTTGAGCTCTATCTGCAAAGGGCACTTTTCTTGCTAAAAGCAGTTTTTTTTAACAAATGCAAGATATAACATGGGCTATCTCCGCAAGGAGACATCAGATCTGCATAACTCATGGTTTTTTGGTCTTCAGTGAGCTGGGGTAACATGAATATGTGTTTGTTTTTCGAATTTGAGCTCTATCTGCAAAGGGCACTTTTCTTGCTAAAAGCAGTTTTTCCTAACAAATGCAAGATATAACATGGGCTATCTCCACAAGGAGACATCAGACCTGCATAACTCATGGTTTTTTGGTCTTCAGTGAGCCGGGGGAACATGAATATGTGTTTCTTTTTCGAATTTGAGCTCTATCTGCAAAGGGCACTTTTCTTGCTAAAAGCAGTTTTTCCTAACAAATGCAAGATATAACATGGGCTATCTCCACAAGGAGACATCAGATCTGCATAACTGATGGGTTTTTGTTCTTCGGTGAGTCGGGAGAACATGAATATGTGTTTGTTTTTCGAATTTGAGCTCTATCTGCAAAGGGCACTTTTCTTGCTAAAAGCAGTTTTTCCTAACAAATGCAAGATATAACATGGGCTATCTCCGCAAGGAGACATCAGAATTGCAAAACGCATGGTTTTTTGGTCTTCGGGGAGGTTGGTGAACATGAATACGTGTTTGTTTTTCTAATTTGAGCTCTATCTGCAAAGGGCACTTTTCTTGCTAAAAGCAGTTTTTCCTAACAAATGCAAGATATAACATGGGCTATCTCCGCAAGGAGACATCAGATCTGCATAACTCATGGTTTTTTGGTCTTCGGTGAGCCGGGGGAACATGAATATGTGTTTGTTTTTCGAATTTGAGCTCTATCTGCAAAGGGCACTTTTCTTGCTAAAAGCAGTTTTTCCTAACAAATGCAAGATATAACATGGGCTATCTCCGCAAGGAGACATCAGATCTGCATAACTCATGGGTTTTTGGTCTTCGGTGAGCCGGGAGAACATGAATATGTGTTTGTTTTTCGAATTTGAGCTCTTTCTGCAAAGGGCACTTTTCTTGCTAAAAGCAGTTTTTTTTAACAAATGCAAGATATAACATGGGCTATCTCCGCAAGGAGACATCAGATCTGCATAACTCATGGTTTTTTGGTCTTCGGTGAGCCGGGGGAACATGAATATGTGTTTGTTTTTCGAATTTGAGCTCTATCTGCAAAGGGCACTTTTCTTGCTAAAAGCAGTTTTTCCTAACAAATGCAAGATATAACATGGGCTATCTCCGCAAGGAGACATCAGAACTGCAAAACGCATGGTTTTTTGGTCTTCGGGGAGGTTGGTGAACATGAATACGTGTTTGTTTTTCTAATTTGAGCTCTATCTGCAAAGGGCACTTTTCTTGCTAAAAGCAGTTTTTTTTAACAAATGCAAGATATAACATGGGCTATCTCCGCAAGGAGACATCAGATCTGCATAACTCATGGTTTTTTGGTCTTCGGTGAGCCGGGGGAACATGAATATGTGTTTGTTTTTCGAATTTGAGCTCTATCTGCAAAGGGCACTTTTCTTGCTAAAAGCAGTTTTTCCTAACAAATGCAAGATATAACATGGGCTATCTCCGCAAGGAGACATCAGATCTGCATAACTCATGGTTTTTTGGTCTTCGGGGAGGTTGGTGAACATGAATACGTGTTTGTTTTTCGAATTTGAGCTCTATCTGCAAAGGGCACTTTTCTTGCTAAAAGCAGTTTTTTTTTAACAAATGCAAGATATAACATGGGCTATCTCCGCAAGGAGACATCAGATCTGCATAACTCATGGTTTTTTGGTCTTCAGTGAGCTGGGGTAACATGAATATGTGTTTGTTTTTCGAATTTGAGCTCTATCTGCAAAGGGCACTTTTCTTGCTAAAAGCAGTTTTTCCTAACAAATGCAAGATATAACATGGGCTATCTCCACAAGGAGACATCAGACCTGCATAACTCATGGTTTTTTGGTCTTCAGTGAGCCGGGGGAACATGAATATGTGTTTGTTTTTCGAATTTGAGCTCTATCTGCAAAGGGCACTTTTCTTGCTAAAAGCAGTTTTTCCTAACAAATGCAAGATATAACATGGGCTATCTCCACAAGGAGACATCAGAATTGCAAAACGCATGGTTTTTTGGTCTTCGGGGAGGTTGGTGAACATGAATACGTGTTTGTTTTTCTAATTTGAGCTCTATCTGCAAAGGGCACTTTTCTTGCTAAAAGCAGTTTTTTTTTTTACAAATGCAAGATATAACATGGGCTATCTCCGCAAGGAGACATCAGATCTGCATAACTCATGGTTTTTTGGTCTTCGGTGAGCCGGGGGAACATGAATATGTGTTTGTTTTTCGAATTTGAGCTCTATCTGCAAAGGGCACTTTTCTTGCTAAAAGCAGTTTTTCCTAACAAATGCAAGATATAACATGGGCTATCACCGCAAGGAGACATCAGATCTGCATAACTCATGGGTTTTTGGTCTTCGGTGAGCCGGGAGAACATGAATATGTGTTTGTTTTTCGAATATGAGCTCTTTCTGCAAAGGGCACTTTTCTTGCTAAAAGCAGTTTTTTTTAACAAATGCAAGATATAACATGGGCTATCTCCGCAAGGAGACATCAGATCTGCATAACTCATGGTTTTTTGGTCTTCGGTGAGCCGGGGGAACATGAATATGTGTTTGTTTTTCGAATTTGAGCTCTATATGCAAAGGGCACTTTTCTTGCTAAAAGCAGTTTTTCCTAACAAATGCAAGATATAACATGGGCTATCTCCGCAAGGAGACATCAGAACTGCAAAACGCATGGTTTTTTGGTCTTCGGGGAGGCTGGTGAACATGAATACGTGTTTGTTTTTCTAATTTGAGCTCTATCTGCAAAGGGCACTTTTCTTGCTAAAAGCTGTTTTTTTTAACAAATGCAAGATATAACATGGGCTATCTCCGCAAGGAGACATCAGATCTGCATAACTCATGGTTTTTTGGTCTTCGGTGAGCCGGGGAAACATGAATATGTGTTTGTTTTTCGAATTTGAGCTCTATCTGCAAAGGGCACTTTTCTTGCTAAAAGCAGTTTTTCCTAACAAATGCAAGATATAACATGGGCTATCTCCGCAAGGAGACATCAGAACTGCAAAACGCATGGTTTTTTGGTCTTCGGGGAGGTTGGTGAACATGAATACGTGTTTGTTTTTCTAATTTGAGCTCTATCTGCAAAGGGCACTTTTCTTGCTAAAAGCAGTTTTTTTTAACAAATGCAAGATATAACATGGGCTATCTCCGCAAGGAGACATCAGAACTGCAAAACACATGGTTTTTTGGTCTTCGGTGAGCCGGGGTAACATGAATATGTGTTTGTTTTTCGAATTTGAGCTCTATCTGCAAAGGGCACTTTTCTTGCTAAAAGCAGTTTTTCCTAACAAATGCAAGATATAACATGGGCTATCTCCGCAAGGAGACATCAGATCTGCATAACTCATGGTTTTTTGGTCTTCAGTGAGCCGGGGGAACATGAATATGTGTTTCTTTTTCGAATTTGAGCTCTATCTGCAAAGGGCACTTTTCTTGCTAAAAGCAGTTTTTCCTAACAAATGCAAGATATAACATGGGCTATCTCCACAAGGAGACATCAGATCTGCATAACTGATGGGTTTTTGTTCTTCGGTGAGTCGGAAGAACATGAATATGTGTTTGTTTTTCGAATTTGAGCTCTATCTGCAAAGGGCACTTTTCTTGCTAAAAGCAGTTTTTCCTAACAAATGCAAGATATAACATGGGCTATCTCCGCAAGGAGACATCAGAATTGCAAAACGCATGGTTTTTTGGTCTTCGGGGAGGTTGGTGAACATGAATACGTGTTTGTTTTTCTAATTTGAGCTCTATCTGCAAAGGGCACTTTTCTTGCTAAAAGCAGTTTTTCCTAACAAATGCAAGATATAACATGGGCTATCTCCGCAAGGAGACATCAGATCTGCATAACTCATGGTTTTTTGGTCTTCGGTGAGCCGGGGGAACATGAATATGTGTTTGTTTTTCGAATTTGAGCTCTATCTGCAAAGGGCACTTTTCTTGCTAAAAGCAGTTTTTCCTAACAAATGCAAGATATAACATGGGCTATCTCCGCAAGGAGACATCAGATCTGCATAACTCATGGGTTTTTGGTCTTCGGTGAGCCGGGAGAACATGAATATGTGTTTGTTTTTCGAATTTGAGCTCTTTCTGCAAAGGGCACTTTTCTTGCTAAAAGCAGTTTTTTTTAACAAATGCAAGATATAACATGGGCTATCTCCGCAAGGAGACATCAGATCTGCATAACTCATGGTTTTTTGGTCTTCGGTGAGCCGGGGGAACATGAATATGTGTTTGTTTTTCGAATTTGAGCTCTATCTGCAAAGGGCACTTTTCTTGCTAAAAGCAGTTTTTCCTAACAAATGCAAGATATAACATGGGCTATCTCCGCAAGGAGACATCAGAACTGCAAAACGCATGGTTTTTTGGTCTTCGGGGAGGTTGGTGAACATGAATACGTGTTTGTTTTTCTAATTTGAGCTCTATCTGCAAAGGGCACTTTTCTTGCTAAAAGCAGTTTTTTTTAACAAATGCAAGATATAACATGGGCTATCTCCGCAAGGAGACATCAGATCTGCATAACTCATGGTTTTTTGGTCTTCGGTGAGCCGGGGGAACATGAATATGTGTTTGTTTTTCGAATTTGAGCTCTATCTGCAAAGGGCACTTTTCTTGCTAAAAGCAGTTTTTCCTAACAAATGCAAGATATAACATGGGCTATCTCCGCAAGGAGACATCAGATCTGCATAACTCATGGTTTTTTGGTCTTCGGGGAGGTTGGTGAACATGAATACGTGTTTGTTTTTCGAATTTGAGCTCTATCTGCAAAGGGCACTTTTCTTGCTAAAAGCAGTTTTTTTTAACAAATGCAAGATATAACATGGGCTATCTCCGCAAGGAGACATCAGATCTGCATAACTCATGGTTTTTTGGTCTTCAGTGAGCTGGGGTAACATGAATATGTGTTTGTTTTTCGAATTTGAGCTCTATCTGCAAAGGGCACTTTTCTTGCTAAAAGCAGTTTTTCCTAACAAATGCAAGATATAACATGGGCTATCTCCACAAGGAGACATCAGACCTGCATAACTCATGGTTTTTTGGTCTTCAGTGAGCCGGGGGAACATGAATATGTGTTTCTTTTTCGAATTTGAGCTCTATCTGCAAAGGGCACTTTTCTTGCTAAAAGCAGTTTTTCCTAACAAATGCAAGATATAACATGGGCTATCTCCACAAGGAGACATCAGATCTGCATAACTGATGGGTTTTTGTTCTTCGGTGAGTCGGGAGAACATGAATATGTGTTTGTTTTTCGAATTTGAGCTCTATCTGCAAAGGGCACTTTTCTTGCTAAAAGCAGTTTTTCCTAACAAATGCAAGATATAACATGGGCTATCTCCGCAAGGAGACATCAGAATTGCAAAACGCATGGTTTTTTGGTCTTCGGGGAGGTTGGTGAACATGAATACGTGTTTGTTTTTCTAATTTGAGCTCTATCTGCAAAGGGCACTTTTCTTGCTAAAAGCAGTTTTTCCTAACAAATGCAAGATATAACATGGGCTATCTCCGCAAGGAGACATCAGATCTGCATAACTCATGGTTTTTTGGTCTTCGGTGAGCCGGGGGAACATGAATATGTGTTTGTTTTTCGAATTTGAGCTCTATCTGCAAAGGGCACTTTTCTTGCTAAAAGCAGTTTTTCCTAACAAATGCAAGATATAACATGGGCTATCTCCGCAAGGAGACATCAGATCTGCATAACTCATGGGTTTTTGGTCTTCGGTGAGCCGGGAGAACATGAATATGTGTTTGTTTTTCGAATTTGAGCTCTTTCTGCAAAGGGCACTTTTCTTGCTAAAAGCAGTTTTTTTTAACAAATGCAAGATATAACATGGGCTATCTCCGCAAGGAGACATCAGATCTGCATAACTCATGGTTTTTTGGTCTTCGGTGAGCCGGGGGAACATGAATATGTGTTTGTTTTTCGAATTTGAGCTCTATCTGCAAAGGGCACTTTTCTTGCTAAAAGCAGTTTTTCCTAACAAATGCAAGATATAACATGGGCTATCTCCGCAAGGAGACATCAGAACTGCAAAACGCATGGTTTTTTGGTCTTCGGGGAGGTTGGTGAACATGAATACGTGTTTGTTTTTCTAATTTGAGCTCTATCTGCAAAGGGCACTTTTCTTGCTAAAAGCAGTTTTTTTTAACAAATGCAAGATATAACATGGGCTATCTCCGCAAGGAGACATCAGATCTGCATAACTCATGGTTTTTTGGTCTTCGGTGAGCCGGGGGAACATGAATATGTGTTTGTTTTTCGAATTTGAGCTCTATCTGCAAAGGGCACTTTTCTTGCTAAAAGCAGTTTTTCCTAACAAATGCAAGATATAACATGGGCTATCTCCGCAAGGAGACATCAGATCTGCATAACTCATGGTTTTTTGGTCTTCGGGGAGGTTGGTGAACATGAATACGTGTTTGTTTTTCGAATTTGAGCTCTATCTGCAAAGGGCACTTTTCTTGCTAAAAGCAGTTTTTTTTTAACAAATGCAAGATATAACATGGGCTATCTCCGCAAGGAGACATCAGATCTGCATAACTCATGGTTTTTTGGTCTTCAGTGAGCTGGGGTAACATGAATATGTGTTTGTTTTTCGAATTTGAGCTCTATCTGCAAAGGGCACTTTTCTTGCTAAAAGCAGTTTTTCCTAACAAATGCAAGATATAACATGGGCTATCTCCACAAGGAGACATCAGACCTGCATAACTCATGGTTTTTTGGTCTTCAGTGAGCCGGGGGAACATGAATATGTGTTTGTTTTTCGAATTTGAGCTCTATCTGCAAAGGGCACTTTTCTTGCTAAAAGCAGTTTTTCCTAACAAATGCAAGATATAACATGGGCTATCTCCACAAGGAGACATCAGAATTGCAAAACGCATGGTTTTTTGGTCTTCGGGGAGGTTGGTGAACATGAATACGTGTTTGTTTTTCTAATTTGAGCTCTATCTGCAAAGGGCACTTTTCTTGCTAAAAGCAGTTTTTTTTTTTACAAATGCAAGATATAACATGGGCTATCTCCGCAAGGAGACATCAGATCTGCATAACTCATGGTTTTTTGGTCTTCGGTGAGCCGGGGGAACATGAATATGTGTTTGTTTTTCGAATTTGAGCTCTATCTGCAAAGGGCACTTTTCTTGCTAAAAGCAGTTTTTCCTAACAAATGCAAGATATAACATGGGCTATCACCGCAAGGAGACATCAGATCTGCATAACTCATGGGTTTTTGGTCTTCGGTGAGCCGGGAGAACATGAATATGTGTTTGTTTTTCGAATATGAGCTCTTTCTGCAAAGGGCACTTTTCTTGCTAAAAGCAGTTTTTTTTAACAAATGCAAGATATAACATGGGCTATCTCCGCAAGGAGACATCAGATCTGCATAACTCATGGTTTTTTGGTCTTCGGTGAGCCGGGGGAACATGAATATGTGTTTGTTTTTCGAATTTGAGCTCTATATGCAAAGGGCACTTTTCTTGCTAAAAGCAGTTTTTCCTAACAAATGCAAGATATAACATGGGCTATCTCCGCAAGGAGACATCAGAACTGCAAAACGCATGGTTTTTTGGTCTTCGGGGAGGTTGGTGAACATGAATACGTGTTTGTTTTTCTAATTTGAGCTCTATCTGCAAAGGGCACTTTTCTTGCTAAAAGCTGTTTTTTTTAACAAATGCAAGATATAACATGGGCTATCTCCGCAAGGAGACATCAGATCTGCATAACTCATGGTTTTTTGGTCTTCGGTGAGCCGGGGAAACATGAATATGTGTTTGTTTTTCGAATTTGAGCTCTATCTGCAAAGGGCACTTTTCTTGCTAAAAGCAGTTTTTCCTAACAAATGCAAGATATAACATGGGCTATCTCCGCAAGGAGACATCAGAACTGCAAAACGCATGGTTTTTTGGTCTTCGGGGAGGTTGGTGAACATGAATACGTGTTTGTTTTTCTAATTTGAGCTCTATCTGCAAAGGGCACTTTTCTTGCTAAAAGCAGTTTTTTTTAACAAATGCAAGATATAACATGGGCTATCTCCGCAAGGAGACATCAGAACTGCAAAACACATGGTTTTTTGGTCTTCGGTGAGCCGGGGTAACATGAATATGTGTTTGTTTTTCGAATTTGAGCTCTATCTGCAAAGGGCACTTTTCTTGCTAAAAGCAGTTTTTCCTAACAAATGCAAGATATAACATGGGCTATCTCCGCAAGGAGACATCAGATCTGCATAACACATGGTTTTTTGGTCTTCGGTAAGCCGGGGGAACATGAATATGTGTTTGTTTTTCGAATTTGAGCTCTATTTGCAAAGGGCACTTTTCTTGCTAAAAGCAGTTTTTCCTAACAAATGCAAGATATAACATGGGCTATCTCCGCAAGGAGACATCAGAACTGCAAAACGCATGGTTTTTTGGTCTTCGGTGAGCCGGGGGAACATGAATATGTGTTTGTTTTTCGAATTTGAGCTCTATCTGCAAAGGGCACTTTTCTTGCTAAAAGCAGTTTTTCCTAACAAATGCAAGATATAACATGGGCTATCTCCGCAAGGAGACATCAGATCTGCATAACTCATGGGTTTTTGGTCTTCGGTGAGCCGGGAGAACATGAATATGTGTTTGTTTTTCGAATTTGAGCTCTATCTGCAAAGGGCACTTTTCTTGCTAAAAGCAGTTTTTCCTAACAAATGCAAGATATAACATGGGCTATCTCCGCAAGGAGACATCAGAACTGCAAAACGCATGGTTTTTTGGTCTTCGGTGAGCCGGGGGAACATGAATATGTGTTTGTTTTTCGAATTTGAGCTCTATCTGCAAAGGGCACTTTTCTTGCTAAAAGAAGTTTTTCCTAACAAATGCAAGATATAACATGGGATATCTCTGCAAGGAGACATCAGAACTGCAAAACGCATGGTTTTTTGGTCTTCGGGGAGGTTGGTGAACATGAATACGTGTTTGTTTTTCTAATTTGAGCTCTATCTGCAAAGGGCACTTTTCTTGCTAAAAGCAGTTTTTTTTAACAAATGCAAGATATAACATGGGCTATCTCCGCAAGGAGACATCAGATCTGCATAACTCATGGTTTTTTGGTCTTCGGTGAGCCGGGGGAACATGAATATGTGTTTGTTTTTCGAATTTGAGCTCTATATGCAAAGGGCACTTTTCTTGCTAAAAGCAGTTTTTCCTAACAAATGCAAGATATAACATGGGCTATCTCCGCAAGGAGACATCAGAACTGCAAAACGCATGGTTTTTTGGTCTTCGGGGAGGTTGGTGAACATGAATACGTGTTTGTTTTTCTAATTTGAGCTCTATCTGCAAAGGGCACTTTTCTTGCTAAAAGCTGTTTTTTTTAACAAATGCAAGATATAACATGGGCTATCTCCGCAAGGAGACATCAGATCTGCATAACTCATGGTTTTTTGGTCTTCGGTGAGCCGGGGAAACATGAATATGTGTTTGTTTTTCGAATTTGAGCTCTATCTGCAAAGGGCACTTTTCTTGCTAAAAGCAGTTTTTCCTAACAAATGCAAGATATAACATGGGCTATCTCCGCAAGGAGACATCAGAACTGCAAAACGCATGGTTTTTTGGTCTTCGGGGAGGTTGGTGAACATGAATACGTGTTTGTTTTTCTAATTTGAGCTCTATCTGCAAAGGGCACTTTTCTTGCTAAAAGCAGTTTTTTTTAACAAATGCAAGATATAACATGGGCTATCTCCGCAAGGAGACATCAGAACTGCAAAACACATGGTTTTTTGGTCTTCGGTGAGCCGGGGTAACATGAATATGTGTTTGTTTTTCGAATTTGAGCTCTATCTGCAAAGGGCACTTTTCTTGCTAAAAGCAGTTTTTCCTAACAAATGCAAGATATAACATGGGCTATCTCCGCAAGGAGACATCAGATCTGCATAACACATGGTTTTTTGGTCTTCGGTAAGCCGGGGGAACATGAATATGTGTTTGTTTTTCGAATTTGAGCTCTATTTGCAAAGGGCACTTTTCTTGCTAAAAGCAGTTTTTCCTAACAAATGCAAGATATAACATGGGCTATCTCCGCAAGGAGACATCAGAACTGCAAAACGCATGGTTTTTTGGTCTTCGGTGAGCCGGGGGAACATGAATATGTGTTTGTTTTTCGAATTTGAGCTCTATCTGCAAAGGGCACTTTTCTTGCTAAAAGCAGTTTTTCCTAACAAATGCAAGATATAACATGGGCTATCTCCGCAAGGAGACATCAGATCTGCATAACTCATGGGTTTTTGGTCTTCGGTGAGCCGGGAGAACATGAATATGTGTTTGTTTTTCGAATTTGAGCTCTATCTGCAAAGGGCACTTTTCTTGCTAAAAGCAGTTTTTCCTAACAAATGCAAGATATAACATGGGCTATCTCCGCAAGGAGACATCAGAACTGCAAAACGCATGGTTTTTTGGTCTTCGGTGAGCCGGGGGAACATGAATATGTGTTTGTTTTTCGAATTTGAGCTCTATCTGCAAAGGGCACTTTTCTTGCTAAAAGAAGTTTTTCCTAACAAATGCAAGATATAACATGGGATATCTCTGCAAGGAGACATCAGAACTGCAAAACGCATGGTTTTTTGGTCTTCGGGGAGGTTGGTGAACATGAATACGTGTTTGTTTTTCTAATTTGAGCTCTATCTGCAAAGGGCACTTTTCTTGCTAAAAGCAGTTTTTCCTAACAAATGCAAGATATAACATGGGCTATCTCCGCAAGGAGACATCAGATCTGCATAACTCATGGTTTTTTGGTCTTCAGTGAGCCGGGGGAACATGAATATGTGTTTGTTTTTCGAATTTGAGCTCTATCTGCAAAGGGCACTTTTCTTGCTAAAAGCAGTTTTTCCTAACAAATGCAAGATATAACATGGGCTACCACCGCAAGGAGACATCAGAACTGCAAAACGCATGGTTTTTTGGTCTTCGGGGAGGTTGGTGAACATGAATACGTGTTTGTTTTTCTAATTTGAGCTCTATCTGCAAAGGGCACTTTTCTTGCTAAAAGCAGTTTTTTTTAACAAATGCAAGATATAACATGGGCTATCTCCGCAAGGAGACATCAGATCTGCATAACTCATGGTTTTTTGGTCTTCAGTGAGCCGGGGGAACATGAATATGTGTTTGTTTTTCGAATTTGAGCTCTATCTGCAAAGGGCACTTTTCTTGCTAAAAGCAGTTTTTCCTAACAAATGCAAGATATAACATGGGCTATCTCCACAAGGAGACATCAGATCTGCATAACTCATGGGTTTTTGATCTTCGGTGAGCCGGGAGAACATGAATATGTGTTTGTTTTTCGAATTTGAGCTCTATCTGCAAAGGGCACTTTTCTTGCTAAAAGCAGTTTTTCCTAACAAATGCAAGATATAACATGGGCTATCTCCGCAAGGAGACATCAGAACTGCAAAACGCATGGTTTTTTGGTCTTCGGTGAGCCGGGGGAACATGAATATGTGTTTGTTTTTCGAATTTGAGCTCTATCTGCAAAGGGCACTTTTCTTGCTAAAAGCAGTTTTTCCTAACAAATGCAAGATATAACATGGGCTATCTCCGCAAGGAGACATCAGAACTGCAAAACGCATGGTTTTTTGGTCTTCGGGGAGGTTGGTGAACATGAATACGTGTTTGTTTTTCTAATTTGAGCTCTATCTGCAAAGGGCACTTTTCTTGCTAAAAGCAGTTTTTTTTAACAAATGCAAGATATAACATGGGCTATCTCCGCAAGGAGACATCAGAACTGCAAAACGCATGGTTTTTTGGTCTTCGGTGAGCCGGGGTAACATGAATATGTGTTTGTTTTTCGAATTTGAGCTCTATCTGCAAAGGGCACTTTTCTTGCTAAAAGCAGTTTTTCCTAACAAATGCAAGATATAACATGGGCTATCTCCGCAAGGAGACATCAGATCTGCATAACACATGGTTTTTTGGTCTTCAGTAAGCCGGGGGAACATGAATATGTGTTTGTTTTTCGAATTTGAGCTCTATCTGCAAAGGGCACTTTTCTTGCTAAAAGCAGTTTTTTTTAACAAATGCAAGATATAACATGGGCTATCTCCGCAAGGAGACATCAGAACTGCAAAACGCATGGTTTTTTGGTCTTCGGTGAGCCGGGGTAACATGAATATGTGTTTGTTTTTCGAATTTGAGCTCTATCTGCAAAGGGCACTTTTCTTGCTAAAAGCAGTTTTTCCTAACAAATGCAAGATATAACATGGGCTATCTCCGCAAGGAGACATCAGATCTGCATAACACATGGTTTTTTGGTCTTCAGTAAGCCGGGGGAACATGAATATGTGTTTGTTTTTCGAATTTGAGCTCTATCTGCAAAGGGCACTTTTCTTGCTAAAAGCAGTTTTTTTTAACAAATGCAAGATATAACATGGGCTATCTCCGCAAGGAGACATCAGAACTGCAAAACGCATGGTTTTTTGGTCTTCGGTGAGCCGGGGGAACATGAATATGTGTTTGTTTTTCGAATTTGAGCTCTATCTGCAAAGGGCACTTTTCTTGCTAAAAGCAGTTTTTCCTAACAAATGCAAGATATAACATGGGCTATCTCCGCAAGGAGACATCAGAACTGCAAAACGCATGGTTTTTTGGTCTTCGGGGAGGTTGGTGAACATGAATACGTGTTTTTTTTTCTAATTTGAGCTCTATCTGCAAAGGGCACTTTTCTTGCTAAAAGCTGTTTTTTTTAACAAATGCAAGATATAACATGGGCTATCTCCGCAAGGAGACATCAGATCTGCATAACTCATGGTTTTTTGGTCTTCGGTGAGCCGGGGAAACATGAATATGTGTTTGTTTTTCGAATTTGAGCTCTATCTGCAAAGGGCACTTTTCTTGCTAAAAGCAGTTTTTCCTAACAAATGCAAGATATAACATGGGCTATCTCCGCAAGGAGACATCAGAACTGCAAAACGCATGGTTTTTTGGTCTTCGGGGAGGTTGGTGAACATGAATACGTGTTTGTTTTTCTAATTTGAGCTCTATCTGCAAAGGGCACTTTTCTTGCTAAAAGCAGTTTTTTTTAACAAATGCAAGATATAACATGGGCTATCTCCGCAAGGAGACATCAGAACTGCAAAACGCATGGTTTTTTGGTCTTCGGTGAGCCGGGGTAACATGAATATGTGTTTGTTTTTCGAATTTGAGCTCTATCTGCAAAGGGCACTTTTCTTGCTAAAAGCAGTTTTTCCTAACAAATGCAAGATATAACATGGGCTATCTCCGCAAGGAGACATCAGATCTGCATAACACATGGTTTTTTGGTCTTCGGTAAGCCGGGGGAACATGAATATGTGTTTGTTTTTCGAATTTGAGCTCTATTTGCAAAGGGCACTTTTCTTGCTAAAAGCAGTTTTTCCTAACAAATGCAAGATATAACATGGGCTATCTCCGCAAGGAGACATCAGAACTGCAAAACGCATGGTTTTTTGGTCTTCGGTGAGCCGGGGGAACATGAATATGTGTTTGTTTTTCGAATTTGAGCTCTATCTGCAAAGGGCACTTTTCTTGCTAAAAGCAGTTTTTCCTAACAAATGCAAGATATAACATGGGCTATCTCCGCAAGGAGACATCAGATCTGCATAACTCATGGGTTTTTGGTCTTCGGTGAGCCGGGAGAACATGAATATGTGTTTGTTTTTCGAATTTGAGCTCTATCTGCAAAGGGCACTTTTCTTGCTAAAAGCAGTTTTTCCTAACAAATGCAAGATATAACATGGGCTATCTCCGCAAGGAGACATCAGAACTGCAAAACGCATGGTTTTTTGGTCTTCGGTGAGCCGGGGGAACATGAATATGTGTTTGTTTTTCGAATTTGAGCTCTATCTGCAAAGGGCACTTTTCTTGCTAAAAGAAGTTTTTCCTAACAAATGCAAGATATAACATGGGATATCTCTGCAAGGAGACATCAGAACTGCAAAACGCATGGTTTTTTGGTCTTCGGGGAGGTTGGTGAACATGAATACGTGTTTGTTTTTCTAATTTGAGCTCTATCTGCAAAGGGCACTTTTCTTGCTAAAAGCAGTTTTTCCTAACAAATGCAAGATATAACATGGGCTATCTCCGCAAGGAGACATCAGATCTGCATAACTCATGGTTTTTTGGTCTTCAGTGAGCCGGGGGAACATGAATATGTGTTTGTTTTTCGAATTTGAGCTCTATCTGCAAAGGGCACTTTTCTTGCTAAAAGCAGTTTTTCCTAACAAATGCAAGATATAACATGGGCTACCACCGCAAGGAGACATCAGAACTGCAAAACGCATGGTTTTTTGGTCTTCGGGGAGGTTGGTGAACATGAATACGTGTTTGTTTTTCGAATTTGAGCTCTATCTGCAAAGGGCACTTTTCTTGCTAAAAGCAGTTTTTTTTAACAAATGCAAGATATAACATGGGCTATCTCCGCAAGGAGACATCAGATCTGCATAACTCATGGTTTTTTGGTCTTCAGTGAGCCGGGGGAACATGAATATGTGTTTGTTTTTCGAATTTGAGCTCTATCTGCAAAGGGCACTTTTCTTGCTAAAAGCAGTTTTTCCTAACAAATGCAAGATATAACATGGGCTATCTCCACAAGGAGACATCAGATCTGCATAACTCATGGGTTTTTGATCTTCGGTGAGCCGGGAGAACATGAATATGTGTTTGTTTTTCGAATTTGAGCTCTATCTGCAAAGGGCACTTTTCTTGCTAAAAGCAGTTTTTCCTAACAAATGCAAGATATAACATGGGCTATCTCCGCAAGGAGACATCAGAACTGCAAAACGCATGGTTTTTTGGTCTTCGGTGAGCCGGGGGAACATGAATATGTGTTTGTTTTTCGAATTTGAGCTCTATCTGCAAAGGGCACTTTTCTTGCTAAAAGCAGTTTTTCCTAACAAATGCAAGATATAACATGGGCTATCTCCGCAAGGAGACATCAGAACTGCAAAACGCATGGTTTTTTGGTCTTCGGGGAGGTTGGTGAACATGAATACGTGTTTGTTTTTCTAATTTGAGCTCTATCTGCAAAGGGCACTTTTCTTGCTAAAAGCAGTTTTTTTTAACAAATGCAAGATATAACATGGGCTATCTCCGCAAGGAGACATCAGAACTGCAAAACGCATGGTTTTTTGGTCTTCGGTGAGCCGGGGTAACATGAATATGTGTTTGTTTTTCGAATTTGAGCTCTATCTGCAAAGGGCACTTTTCTTGCTAAAAGCAGTTTTTCCTAACAAATGCAAGATATAACATGGGCTATCTCCGCAAGGAGACATCAGATCTGCATAACACATGGTTTTTTGGTCTTCAGTAAGCCGGGGGAACATGAATATGTGTTTGTTTTTCGAATTTGAGCTCTATCTGCAAAGGGCACTTTTCTTGCTAAAAGCAGTTTTTTTTAACAAATGCAAGATATAACATGGGCTATCTCCGCAAGGAGACATCAGAACTGCAAAACGCATGGTTTTTTGGTCTTCGGTGAGCCGGGGTAACATGAATATGTGTTTGTTTTTCGAATTTGAGCTCTATCTGCAAAGGGCACTTTTCTTGCTAAAAGCAGTTTTTCCTAACAAATGCAAGATATAACATGGGCTATCTCCGCAAGGAGACATCAGATCTGCATAACACATGGTTTTTTGGTCTTCAGTAAGCCGGGGGAACATGAATATGTGTTTGTTTTTCGAATTTGAGCTCTATCTGCAAAGGGCACTTTTCTTGCTAAAAGCAGTTTTTTTTAACAAATGCAAGATATAACATGGGCTATCTCCGCAAGGAGACATCAGAACTGCAAAACGCATGGTTTTTTGGTCTTCGGTGAGCCGGGGGAACATGAATATGTGTTTGTTTTTCGAATTTGAGCTCTATCTGCAAAGGGCACTTTTCTTGCTAAAAGCAGTTTTTCCTAACAAATGCAAGATATAACATGGGCTATCTCCGCAAGGAGACATCAGAACTGCAAAACGCATGGTTTTTTGGTCTTCGGGGAGGTTGGTGAACATGAATACGTGTTTTTTTTTCTAATTTGAGCTCTATCTGCAAAGGGCACTTTTCTTGCTAAAAGCAGTTTTTTTTTAACAAATGCAAGATATAACATGGGCTATCTCCGCAAGGAGACATCAGATCTGCATAACATGTTTTTTTGGTCTTCGGTGAGCCGGGGGAACATGAATATGTGTTTGTTTTTCGAATTTGAGCTCTATCTGCAAAGGGCACTTTTCTTGCTAAAAGCAGTTTTTCCTAACAAATGCAAGATATAACATGGGCTATCTCCGCAAGGAGACATCAGATCTGCATAACTCATGGGTTTTTGGTCTTCGGGGAGGTTGGTGAACATGAATATGTGTTTGTTTTTCGAATTTGAGCTCTATCTGCAAAGGGCACTTTTCTTGCTAAAAGCAGTTTTTCCTAACAAATGCAAGATATAACATGGGCTATCTCCGCAAGGAGACATCAGATCTGCATAACTCATGGTTTTTTGGTCTTCAGTGAGCCGGGGGAATATGAATTTGTGTTTGTTTTTCGAATTTGAGCTCTATCTGCAAAGGGCACTTTTCTTGCTAAAAGCAGTTTTTCCTAACAAATGCAAGATATAACATGGGCTATCTCCACAAGGAGACATCAGATCTGCATAACTCATGGGTTTTTGGTCTTCGGTGAGCCGGGAGAACATGAATACGTGTTTGTTTTTCGAATTTGAGCTCTATCTGCAAAGGGCACTTTTCTTGCTAAAAGCAGTTTTTCCTAACAAATGCAAGATATAACATGGGCTATCTCCGCAAGGAGACATCAGAACTGCAAAACGCATGGTTTTTTGGTCTTCGGTGAGCCGGGGGAACATGAATATGTGTTTGTTTTTCGAATTTGAGCTCTATCTGCAAAGGGCACTTTTCTTGCTAAAAGCAGTTTTTCCTAACAAATGCAAGATATAACATGGGCTATCTCCGCAAGGAGACATCAGAACTGCAAAACGCATGGTTTTTTGGTCTTCGGGGAGGTTGGTGAACATGAATACGTGTTTGTTTTTCGAATTTGAGCTCTATCTGCAAAGGGCACTTTTCTTGCTAAAAGCAGTTTTTTTTAACAAATGCAAGATATAACATGGGCTATCTCCGCAAGGAGACATCAGATCTGCATAACTCATGGTTTTTTGGTCTTCAGTGAGCCGGGGTAACATGAATATGTGTTTGTTTTTCGAATTTGAGCTCTATCTGCAAAGGGCACTTTTTTGGCTAAAAGCAGTTTTTCCTAACAAATGCAAGATATAACATGGGCTATCTCCGCAAGGAGACATCAGATCTGCATAACTCATGGTTTTTTGGTCTTCAGTGAGCCGGGCGAACATGAACATGTGTTTGTTTTTCGAATTTGAGCTCTATCTGCAAAGGGCACTTTTCTTGCTAAAAGCAGTTTTTCCTAACAAATGCAAGATATAACATGGGCTATCTCCGCAAGGAGACATCAGAACTGTAAAACGCATGTTTTTTTGGTCTTCGGTGAGCCGGGGGAACATGAATATGTGTTTGTTTTTTGAATTTGAGCTCTATCTGCAAAGGGCACTTTTCTTGCTAAAAGCAGTTTTTCCTAACAAATGCAAGATATAACATGGGCTATCTCCGCAAGGAGACATCAGATCTGCATAACTCATGGGTTTTTGGTCTTCGGGGAGGTTGGTGAACATGAATACGTGTTTGTTTTTCGAATTTGAGCTCTATCTGCAAAGGGCACTTTTCTTGCTAAAAGCAGTTTTTTTTAACAAATGCAAGATATAACATGGGCTATCTCCGCAAGGAGACATCAGATCTGCATAACTCGTGGTTTTTTGGTCTTCAGTGAGCCGGGGGAACATGAATATGTGTTTGTTTTTCGAATTTGAGCTCTATCTGCAAAGGGCACTTTTCTTGCTAAAAGCAGTTTTTCCTAACAAATGCAAGATATAACATGGGCTATCTCCACAAGGAGACATCAGATCTGCATAACTCATGGGTTTTTGGTCTTCGGTGAGCCGGGAGAACATGAATATGTGTTTGTTTTTCGAATTTGAGCTCTATCTGCAAAGGGCACTTTTCTTGCTAAAAGCAGTTTTTCCTAACAAATGCAAGATATAACATGGGCTTTGTCCGCAAGGAGACATCAGATCTGCATAACTCATGGTTTTTTGGTCTTCAGTGAGCCGGGGGAACATGAATATGTGTTTGTTTTTCGAATTTGAGCTCTATCTGCAAAGGGCACTTTTCTTGCTAAAAGCAGTTTTTCCTAACAAATGCAAGATATAACATGGGCTACCTCCGCAAGGAGACATCAGAACTGCAAAACGCATGGTTTTTTGGTCTTCGGGGAGGTTGGTGAACATGAATACGTGTTTGTTTTTCTAATTTGAGCTCTATCTGCAAAGGGCACTTTTCTTGCTAAAAGCAGTTTTTTTTAACAAATGCAAGATATAACATGGGCTATCTCCGCAAGGAGACATCAGATCTGCATAACTCATGGTTTTTTGGTCTTCGGTGAGCCGGTGGAACATGAATATGTGTTTGTTTTTCGAATTTGAGCTCTATCTGCAAAGGGCACTTTTCTTGCTAAAAGCAGTTTTTCCTAACAAATGCAAGATATAACATGGGCTATCTCCGCAAGGAGACATCAGATCTGCATAACTCATGGGTTTTTGGTCTTCGGGGAGGTTGGTGAACATGAATACGTGTTTGTTTTTCGAATTTGAGCTCTATCTGCAAAGGGCACTTTTCTTGCTAAAAGCAGTTTTTTTTAACAAATGCAAGATATAACATGGGCTATCTCCGCAAGGAGACATCAGATCTGCATAACTCATGGTTTTTTGGTCTTCAGTGAGCCGGGGTAACATGAATATGTGTTTGTTTTTCGAATTTGAGCTCTATCTGCAAAGGGCACTTTTCTTGCTAAAAGCAGTTTTTCCTAACAAATGCAAGATATAACATGGGCTATCTCCGCAAGGAGACATCAGATCTGCATAACTCATGGTTTTTTGGTCTTCAGTGAGCCGGGGGAACATGAATATGTGTTTGTTTTTCGAATTTGAGCTCTATCTGCAAAGGGCACTTTTCTTGCTAAAAGCAGTTTTTCCTAACAAATGCAAGATATAACATGGGCTATCTCCACAGGGAGACATCAGATCTGCATAACTCATGGGTTTTTGTTCTTCGGTGAGCCGGGAGAACATGAATATGTGTTTGTTTTTCGAATTTGAGCTCTATCTGCAAAGGGCACTTTTCTTGCTAAAAGCAGTTTTTCCTAACAAATGCAAGATATAACATGGGCTATCTCCGCAAGGAGACATCAGAACTGCATAACACATGGTTTTTTGGTCTTCGGTGAGCCGGGGGAACATGAATATGTGTTTGTTTTTCGAATTTGAGCTCTATCTGCAAAGGGCACTTTTCTTGCTAAAAGCAGTTTTTCCTAACAAATGCAAGATATAACATGGGCTATCTCCGCAAGGAGACATCAGAACTGCAAAACGCATGGTTTTTTGGTCTTCGGGGAGGTTGGTGAACATGAATACGTGTTTTTTTTTCTTATTTGAGCTCTATCTGCAAAGGGCACTTTTCTTGCTAAAAGCAGTTTTTTTTAACAAATGCAAGATATAACATGGGCTATCTCCGCAAGGAGACATCAGATCTGCATAACTCATGGTTTTTTGGTCTTCGGTGAGCCGGGGGAACATGAATATGTGTTTGTTTTTCGAATTTGAGCTCTATCTGCAAAGGGCACTTTTCTTGCTAAAAGCAGTTTTTCCTAACAAATGCAAGATATAACATCTCCGCAAGGAGACATCAGATCTGCATAACTCATGGGTTTTTGGTCTTCGGTGAGCCGGGAGAACATGAATACGTGTTTGTTTTTCGAATTTGAGCTCTTTCTGCAAAGGGCACTTTTCTTGCTAAAAGCTGTTTTTTTTAACAAATGCAAGATATAACATGGGCTATCTCCGCAAGGAGACATCAGATCTGCATAACTCATGGTTTTTTGGTCTTCGGTGAGCCGGGGGAACATGAATATGTGTTTGTTTTTCGAATTTGAGCTCTATCTGCAAAGGGCACTTTTCTTGCTAAAAGCAGTTTTTCCTAACAAATGCAAGATATAACATGGGCTACCTCCGCAAGGAGACATCAGAACTGCAAAACGCATGGTTTTTTGGTCTTCGGGGAGGTTGGTGAACATGAATACGTGTTTGTTTTTCTAATTTGAGCTCTATCTGCAAAGGGCACTTTTCTTGCTAAAAGCAGTTTTTCCTAACAAATGCAAGATATAACATGGGCTATCTCCGCAAGGAGACATCAGATCTGCATAACTCATGGGTTTTTGGTCTTCGGTGAGCCGGGAGAACATGAATATGTGTTTGTTTTTCGAATTTGAGCTTTTTCTGCAAAGGGCACTTTTCTTGCTAAAAGCAGTTTTTTTTAACAAATGCAAGATATAACATGGGCTATCTCCGCAAGGAGACATCAGATCTGCATAACTCATGGTTTTTTGGTCTTCGGTGAGCCGGGGGAACATGAATATGTGTTTGTTTTTCGAATTTGAGCTCTATCTGCAAAGGGCACTTTTCTTGCTAAAAGCAGTTTTTCCTAACAAATGCAAGATATAACATGGGCTATCTCCGCAAGGAGACATCAGAACTGCAAAACGCATGGTTTTTTGGTCTTCGGTGAGCCGGGGGAACATGAATATGTGTTTGTTTTTCGAATTTGAGCTCTATCTGCAAAGGGCACTTTTCTTGCTAAAAGCAGTTTTTCCTAACAAATGCAAGATATAACATGGGCTATCTCTGCAAGGAGACATCAGATCTGCATAACTCATGGGTTTTTGGTCTTCGGTGAGCCGGGAGAACATGAATATGTGTTTGTTTTTCGAATTTGAGCTCTATCTGCAAAGGGCACTTTTCTTGCTAAAAGCAGTTTTTCCTAACAAATGCAAGATATAACATGGGCTATCTCCGCAAGGAGACATCAGATCTGCATAACGCATGGTTTTTTGGTCTTCGGGGAGGTTGGTGAACATGAATACGTGTTTGTTTTTCTAATTTGAGCTCTATCTGCAAAGGGCACTTTTCTTGCTAAAAGCAGTTTTTCCTAACAAATGCAAGATATAACATGGGCTATCTCCGCAAGGAGACATCAGAACTGCAAAACGCATGGTTTTTTGGTCTTCGGGGAGGTTGGTGAACATGAATACGTGTTTGTTTTTCGAATTTGAGCTCTATCTGCAAAGGGCACTTTTCTTGCTATAAAAGCAGTTTTTTTAACAAATGCAAGATATAACATGGGCTATCTCCGCAAGGAGACATCAGAACTGCAAAACGCATGGTTTTTTGGTCTTCGGGGAGGTTGGTGAACATGAATACGTGTTTGTTTTTCTAATTTGAGCTCTATCTGCAAAGGGCACTTTTCTTGCTAAAAGCTGTTTTTTTTAACAAATGCAAGATATAACATGGGCTATCTCCGCAAGGAGACATCAGATCTGCATAACTCATGGTTTTTTGGTCTTCGGTGAGCCGGAGGAACATGAATATGTGTTTGTTTTTCGAATTTGAGCTCTATCTGCAAAGGGCACTTTTCTTGCTAAAAGCAGTTTTTCCTAACAAATGCAAGATATAACATGGGCTATCTCCGCAAGGAGACATCAGATCTGCATAACTCATGGGTTTTTGGTCTTCGGTGAGCCGGGAGAACATGAATATGTGTTTGTTTTTCGAATTTGAGCTCTATCTGCAAAGGGCACTTTTCTTGCTAAAAGCAGTTTTTCCTAACAAATGCAAGATATAACATGGGCTATCTCCGCAAGGAGACATCAGAACTGCAAAATGCATGGTTTTTTGGTCTTCGGTGAGCCGGGGGAACATGAATATGTGTTTGTTTTTCGAATTTGAGCTCTATCTGCAAAGGGCACTTTTCTTGCTAAAAGCAGTTTTTCCTAACAAATGCAAGATATAACATGGGCTATCTCTGCAAGGAGACATCAGAACTGCAAAACGCATGGTTTTTTGGTCTTCGGGGAGGTTGGTGAACATGAATACGTGTTTGTTTTTCTAATTTGAGCTCTATCTGCAAAGGGCACTTTTCTTGCTAAAAGCAGTTTTTCCTAACAAATGCAAGATATAACATGGGCTATCTCCGCAAGGAGACATCAGATCTGCATAACTCATGGTTTTTTGGTCTTCAGTGAGCCGGGGGATCATGAATATGTGTTTGTTTTTCGAATTTGAGCTCTATCTGCAAAGGGCACTTTTCTAGCTAAAAGCAGTTTTTCCTAACAAATGCAAGATATAACATGGGCTACCTCCGCAAGGAGACATCAGAACTGCAAAACGCATGGTTTTTTGGTCTTCGGGGAGGTTGGTGAACATGAATACGTGTTTGTTTTTCTAATTTGAGCTCTATCTGCAAAGGGCACTTTTCTTGCTAAAAGCAGTTTTTCCTAACAAATGCAAGATATAACATGGGCTATCTCCGCAAGGAGACATCAGATCTGCATAACTCATGGGTTTTTGGTCTTCGGTGAGCCGGGAGAACATGAATATGTGTTTGTTTTTCGAATTTGAGCTTTTTCTGCAAAGGGCACTTTTCTTGCTAAAAGCAGTTTTTTTTAACAAATGCAAGATATAACATGGGCTATCTCCGCAAGGAGACATCAGATCTGCATAACTCATGGTTTTTTGGTCTTCGGTGAGCCGGGGGAACATGAATATGTGTTTGTTTTTCGAATTTGAGCTCTATCTGCAAAGGGCACTTTTCTTGCTAAAAGCAGTTTTTCCTAACAAATGCAAGATATAACATGGGCTATCTCTGCAAGGAGACATCAGATCTGCATAACTCATGGGTTTTTGGTCTTCGGTGAGCCGGGAGAACATGAATATGTGTTTGTTTTTCGAATTTGAGCTCTATCTGCAAAGGGCACTTTTCTTGCTAAAAGCAGTTTTTCCTAACAAATGCAAGATATAACATGGGCTATCTCCGCAAGGAGACATCAGAACTGCAAAACGCATGGTTTTTTGGTCTTCGGTGAGCCGGGGGAACATGAATATGTGTTTGTTTTTCGAATTTGAGCTCTATCTGCAAAGGGCACTTTTCTTGCTAAAAGCAGTTTTTCCTAACAAATGCAAGATATAACATGGGCTATCTCTGCAAGGAGACATCAGAACTGCAAAACGCATGGTTTTTTGGTCTTCGGGGAGGTTGGTGAACATGAATACGTGTTTGTTTTTCTAATTTGAGCTCTATCTGCAAAGGGCACTTTTCTTGCTAAAAGCAGTTTTTCCTAACAAATGCAAGATATAACATGGGCTATCTCCGCAAGGAGACATCAGATCTGCATAACTCATGGTTTTTTGGTCTTCAGTGAGCCGGGGGAACATGAATATGTGTTTGTTTTTCGAATTTGAGCTCTATCTGCAAAGGGCACTTTTCTTGCTAAAAGCAGTTTTTCCTAACAAATGCAAGATATAACATGGGCTACCTCCGCAAGGAGACATCAGAACTGCAAAACGCATGGTTTTTTGGTCTTCGGGGAGGTTGGTGAACATGAATACGTGTTTGTTTTTCTAATTTGAGCTCTATCTGCAAAGGGCACTTTTCTTGCTAAAAGCAGTTTTTTTTAACAAATGCAAGATATAACATGGGCTATCTCCGCAAGGAGACATCAGATCTGCATAACTCATGGGTTTTTGGTCTTCGGTGAGCCGGGGGAACATGAATATGTGTTTGTTTTTCGAATTTGAGCTCTATCTGCAAAGGGCACTTTTCTTGCTAAAAGCAGTTTTTCCTAACAAATGCAAGATATAACATGGGCTATCTCCGCAAGGAGACATCAGAACTGCAAAACGCATGGTTTTTTGGTCTTCGGGGAGGTTGGTGAACATGAATACGTGTTTGTTTTTCTAATTTGAGCTCTATCTGCAAAGGGCACTTTTCTTGCTAAAAGCTGTTTTTTTTAACAAATGCAAGATATAACATGGGCTATCTCCGCAAGGAGACATCAGATCTGCATAACTCATGGTTTTTTGGTCTTCGGTGAGCCGGGGGAACATGAATATGTGTTTGTTTTTCGAATTTGAGCTCTATCTGCAAAGGGCACTTTTCTTGCTAAAAGCAGTTTTTCCTAACAAATGCAAGATATAACATGGGCTATCTCCGCAAGGAGACATCAGATCTGCATAACTCATGGGTTTTTGGTCTTCGGTGAGCCGGGAGAACATGAATATGTGTTTGTTTTTCGAATTTGAGCTCTATCTGCAAAGGGCACTTTTCTTGCTAAAAGCAGTTTTTCCTAACAAATGCAAGATATAACATGGGCTATCTCCGCAAGGAGACATCAGAACTGCAAAATGCATGGTTTTTTGGTCTTCGGTGAGCCGGGGGAACATGAATATGTGTTTGTTTTTCGAATTTGAGCTCTATCTGCAAAGGGCACTTTTCTTGCTAAAAGAAGTTTTTCCTAACAAATGCAAGATATAACATGGGCTATCTCTGCAAGGAGACATCAGAACTGCAAAACGCATGGTTTTTTGGTCTTCGGGGAGGTTGGTGAACATGAATACGTGTTTGTTTTTCTAATTTGAGCTCTATCTGCAAAGGGCACTTTTCTTGCTAAAAGCAGTTTTTCCTAACAAATGCAAGATATAACATGGGCTATCTCCGCAAGGAGACATCAGATCTGCATAACTCATGGTTTTTTGGTCTTCAGTGAGCCGGGGGATCATGAATATGTGTTTGTTTTTCGAATTTGAGCTCTATCTGCAAAGGGCACTTTTCTAGCTAAAAGCAGTTTTTCCTAACAAATGCAAGATATAACATGGGCTACCTCCGCAAGGAGACATCAGAACTGCAAAACGCATGGTTTTTTGGTCTTCGGGGAGGTTGGTGAACATGAATACGTGTTTGTTTTTCTAATTTGAGCTCTATCTGCAAAGGGCACTTTTCTTGCTAAAAGCAGTTTTTCCTAACAAATGCAAGATATAACATGGGCTATCTCCGCAAGGAGACATCAGATCTGCATAACTCATGGTTTTTTGGTCTTCAGTGAGCCGGGGGAACATGAATATGTGTTTGTTTTTCGAATTTGAGCTCTATCTGCAAAGGGCACTTTTCTTGCTAAAAGCAGTTTTTCCTAACAAATGCAAGATATAACATGGGCTACCTCCGCAAGGAGACATCAGAACTGCAAAACGCATGGTTTTTTGGTCTTCGGGGAGGTTGGTGAACATGAATACGTGTTTGTTTTTCTAATTTGAGCTCTATCTGCAAAGGGCACTTTTCTTGCTAAAAGCAGTTTTTTTTAACAAATGCAAGATATAACATGGGCTATCTCCGCAAGGAGACATCAGATCTGCATAACTCATGGGTTTTTGGTCTTCGGTGAGCCGGGGGAACATGAATATGTGTTTGTTTTTCGAATTTGAGCTCTATCTGCAAAGGGCACTTTTCTTGCTAAAAGCAGTTTTTCCTAACAAATGCAAGATATAACATGGGCTATCTCCGCAAGGAGACATCAGAACTGCAAAACGCATGGTTTTTTGGTCTTCGGGGAGGTTGGTGAACATGAATACGTGTTTGTTTTTCTAATTTGAGCTCTATCTGCAAAGGGCACTTTTCTTGCTAAAAGCTGTTTTTTTTAACAAATGCAAGATATAACATGGGCTATCTCCGCAAGGAGACATCAGATCTGCATAACTCATGGTTTTTTGGTCTTCGGTGAGCCGGGGGAACATGAATATGTGTTTGTTTTTCGAATTTGAGCTCTATCTGCAAAGGGCACTTTTCTTGCTAAAAGCAGTTTTTCCTAACAAATGCAAGATATAACATGGGCTATCTCCGCAAGGAGACATCAGATCTGCATAACTCATGGGTTTTTGGTCTTCGGTGAGCCGGGAGAACATGAATATGTGTTTGTTTTTCGAATTTGAGCTCTATCTGCAAAGGGCACTTTTCTTGCTAAAAGCAGTTTTTCCTAACAAATGCAAGATATAACATGGGCTATCTCCGCAAGGAGACATCAGAACTGCAAAATGCATGGTTTTTTGGTCTTCGGTGAGCCGGGGGAACATGAATATGTGTTTGTTTTTCGAATTTGAGCTCTATCTGCAAAGGGCACTTTTCTTGCTAAAAGAAGTTTTTCCTAACAAATGCAAGATATAACATGGGCTATCTCTGCAAGGAGACATCAGAACTGCAAAACGCATGGTTTTTTGGTCTTCGGGGAGGTTGGTGAACATGAATACGTGTTTGTTTTTCTAATTTGAGCTCTATCTGCAAAGGGCACTTTTCTTGCTAAAAGCAGTTTTTCCTAACAAATGCAAGATATAACATGGGCTATCTCCGCAAGGAGACATCAGATCTGCATAACTCATGGTTTTTTGGTCTTCAGTGAGCCGGGGGATCATGAATATGTGTTTGTTTTTCGAATTTGAGCTCTATCTGCAAAGGGCACTTTTCTAGCTAAAAGCAGTTTTTCCTAACAAATGCAAGATATAACATGGGCTACCTCCGCAAGGAGACATCAGAACTGCAAAACGCATGGTTTTTTGGTCTTCGGGGAGGTTGGTGAACATGAATACGTGTTTGTTTTTCTAATTTGAGCTCTATCTGCAAAGGGCACTTTTCTTGCTAAAAGCAGTTTTTTTTAACAAATGCAAGATATAACATGGGCTATCTCCGCAAGGAGACATCAGATCTGCATAACTCATGGTTTTTTGGTCTTCGGTGAGCCGGGGGAACATGAATATGTGTTTGTTTTTCGAATTTGAGCTCTATCTGCAAAGGGCACTTTTCTTGCTAAAAGCAGTTTTTCCTAACAAATGCAAGATATAACATGGGCTATCTCCGCAAGGAGACATCAGAACTGCAAAACGCATGGTTTTTTGGTCTTCGGGGAGGTTGGTGAACATGAATACGTGTTTGTTTTTCTAATTTGAGCTCTATCTGCAAAGGGCACTTTTCTTGCTAAAAGCTGTTTTTTTTAACAAATGCAAGATATAACATGGGCTATCTCCGCAAGGAGACATCAGATCTGCATAACTCATGGTTTTTTGGTCTTCGGTGAGCCGGGGGAACATGAATATGTGTTTGTTTTTCGAATTTGAGCTCTATCTGCAAAGGGCACTTTTCTTGCTAAAAGCAGTTTTTCCTAACAAATGCAAGATATAACATGGGCTATCTCCGCAAGGAGACATCAGAACTGCAAAACGCATGGTTTTTTGGTCTTCGGGGAGGTTGGTGAACATGAATACGTGTTTGTTTTTCTAATTTGAGCTCTATCTGCAAAGGGCACTTTTCTTGCTAAAAGCTGTTTTTTTTAACAAATGCAAGATATAACATGGGCTATCTCCGCAAGGAGACATCAGATCTGCATAACTCATGGTTTTTTGGTCTTCGGTGAGCCGGGGGAACATGAATATGTGTTTGTTTTTCGAATTTGAGCTCTATCTGCAAAGGGCACTTTTCTTGCTAAAAGCAGTTTTTCCTAACAAATGCAAGATATAACATGGGCTATCTCCGCAAGGAGACATCAGATCTGCATAACTCATGGGTTTTTGGTCTTCGGTGAGCCGGGAGAACATGAATATGTGTTTGTTTTTCGAATTTGAGCTCTATCTGCAAAGGGCACTTTTCTTGCTAAAAGCAGTTTTTCCTAACAAATGCAAGATATAACATGGGCTATCTCCGCAAGGAGACATCAGAACTGCAAAATGCATGGTTTTTTGGTCTTCGGTGAGCCGGGGGAACATGAATATGTGTTTGTTTTTCGAATTTGAGCTCTATCTGCAAAGGGCACTTTTCTTGCTAAAAGAAGTTTTTCCTAACAAATGCAAGATATAACATGGGCTATCTCTGCAAGGAGACATCAGAACTGCAAAACGCATGGTTTTTTGGTCTTCGGGGAGGTTGGTGAACATGAATACGTGTTTGTTTTTCTAATTTGAGCTCTATCTGCAAAGGGCACTTTTCTTGCTAAAAGCAGTTTTTCCTAACAAATGCAAGATATAACATGGGCTATCTCCGCAAGGAGACATCAGATCTGCATAACTCATGGTTTTTTGGTCTTCAGTGAGCCGGGGGATCATGAATATGTGTTTGTTTTTCGAATTTGAGCTCTATCTGCAAAGGGCACTTTTCTAGCTAAAAGCAGTTTTTCCTAACAAATGCAAGATATAACATGGGCTACCTCCGCAAGGAGACATCAGAACTGCAAAACGCATGGTTTTTTGGTCTTCGGGGAGGTTGGTGAACATGAATACGTGTTTGTTTTTCTAATTTGAGCTCTATCTGCAAAGGGCACTTTTCTTGCTAAAAGCAGTTTTTTTTAACAAATGCAAGATATAACATGGGCTATCTCCGCAAGGAGACATCAGATCTGCATAACTCATGGTTTTTTGGTCTTCGGTGAGCCGGGGGAACATGAATATGTGTTTGTTTTTCGAATTTGAGCTCTATCTGCAAAGGGCACTTTTCTTGCTAAAAGCAGTTTTTCCTAACAAATGCAAGATATAACATGGGCTATCTCCGCAAGGAGACATCAGAACTGCAAAACGCATGGTTTTTTGGTCTTCGGGGAGGTTGGTGAACATGAATACGTGTTTGTTTTTCTAATTTGAGCTCTATCTGCAAAGGGCACTTTTCTTGCTAAAAGCTGTTTTTTTTAACAAATGCAAGATATAACATGGGCTATCTCCGCAAGGAGACATCAGAACTGCAAAACGCATGGTTTTTTGGTCTTCGGTGAGCCGGGGGAACATGAATATGTGTTTGTTTTTCGAATTTGAGCTCTATCTGCAAAGGGCACTTTTCTTGCTAAAAGAAGTTTTTCCTAACAAATGCAAGATATAACATGGGCTATCTCTGCAAGGAGACATCAGAACTGCAAAACGCATGGTTTTTTGGTCTTCGGGGAGGTTGGTGAACATGAATACGTGTTTGTTTTTCTAATTTGAGCTCTATCTGCAAAGGGCACTTTTCTTGCTAAAAGCAGTTTTTCCTAACAAATGCAAGATATAACATGGGCTACCTCCGCAAGGAGACATCAGAACTGCAAAACGCATGGTTTTTTGGTCTTCGGGGAGGTTGGTGAACATGAATACGTGTTTGTTTTTCTAATTTGAGCTCTATCTGCAAAGGGCACTTTTCTTGCTAAAAGCAGTTTTTTTTAACAAATGCAAGATATAACATGGGCTATCTCCGCAAGGAGACATCAGATCTGCATAACTCATGGTTTTTTGGTCTTCGGGGAGGTTGGTTAACATGAATACGTGTTTGTTTTTCGAATTTGAGCTCTATCTGCAAAGGGCACTTTTCTTGCTAAATGCAGTTTTTTTTAACAAATGCAAGATATAACATGGGCTATCTCCGCAAGGAGACATCAGATCTGCATAACTCATGGTTTTTTGGTCTTCAGTGAGCTGGGGTAACATGAATATGTGTTTGTTTTTCGAATTTGAGCTCTATCTGCAAAGGGCACTTTTCTTGCTAAAAGCAGTTTTTCCTAACAAATGCAAGATATAACATGGGCTATCTCCGCAAGGAGACATCAGATCTGCATAACTCATGGTTTTTTGGTCTTCAGTGAGCCGGGGGAACATGAATATGTGTTTGTTTTTCGAATTTGAGCTCTATCTGCAAAGGGCACTTTTCTTGCTAAAAGCAGTTTTTCCTAACAAATGCAAGATATAACATGGGCTATCTCCGCAAGGAGACATCAGAATTGCAAAACGCATGGTTTTTTGGTCTTCGGGGAGGTTGGTGAACATGAATACGTGTTTGTTTTTCTAATTTGAGCTCTATCTGCAAAGGGCACTTTTCTTGCTAAAAGCAGTTTTTTTTAACAAATGCAAGATATAACATGGGCTATCTCCGCAAGGAGACATCAGATCTGCATAACTCATGGTTTTTTGGTCTTCGGTGAGCCGGGGTAACATGAATATGTGTTTGTTTTTCGAATTTGAGCTCTATCTGCAAAGGGCACTTTTCTTGCTAAAAGCAGTTTTTCCTAACAAATGCAAGATATAACATGGGCTATCTCCGCAAGGAGACATCAGATCTGCATAACTCATGGTTTTTTGGTCTTCAGTGAGCCGGGGGAACATGAATATGTGTTTGTTTTTCGAATTTGAGCTCTATCTGCAAAGGGCACTTTTCTTGCTAAAAGCAGTTTTTCCTAACAAATGCAAGATATAACATGGGCTATCTCCACAGGGAGACATCAGATCTGCATAACTCATGGGTTTTTGTTCTTCGGTGAGCCGGGAGAACATGAATATGTGTTTGTTTTTCGAATTTGAGCTCTATCTGCAAAGGGCACTTTTCTTGCTAAAAGCAGTTTTTCCTAACAAATGCAAGATATAACATGGGCTATCTCCGCAAGGAGACATCAGAACTGCATAACACATGGTTTTTTGGTCTTCGGTGAGCCGGGGGAACATGAATATGTGTTTGTTTTTCGAATTTGAGCTCTATCTGCAAAGGGCACTTTTCTTGCTAAAAGCAGTTTTTCCTAACAAATGCAAGATATAACATGGGCTATCTCCGCAAGGAGACATCAGAACTGCAAAACGCATGGTTTTTTGGTCTTCGGGGAGGTTGGTGAACATGAATACGTGTTTTTTTTTCTTATTTGAGCTCTATCTGCAAAGGGCACTTTTCTTGCTAAAAGCAGTTTTTTTTAACAAATGCAAGATATAACATGGGCTATCTCCGCAAGGAGACATCAGATCTGCATAACTCATGGTTTTTTGGTCTTCGGTGAGCCGGGGGAACATGAATATGTGTTTGTTTTTCGAATTTGAGCTCTATCTGCAAAGGGCACTTTTCTTGCTAAAAGCAGTTTTTCCTAACAAATGCAAGATATAACATCTCCGCAAGGAGACATCAGATCTGCATAACTCATGGGTTTTTGGTCTTCGGTGAGCCGGGAGAACATGAATACGTGTTTGTTTTTCGAATTTGAGCTCTTTCTGCAAAGGGCACTTTTCTTGCTAAAAGCTGTTTTTTTTAACAAATGCAAGATATAACATGGGCTATCTCCGCAAGGAGACATCAGATCTGCATAACTCATGGTTTTTTGGTCTTCGGTGAGCCGGGGGAACATGAATATGTGTTTGTTTTTCGAATTTGAGCTCTATCTGCAAAGGGCACTTTTCTTGCTAAAAGCAGTTTTTCCTAACAAATGCAAGATATAACATGGGCTACCTCCGCAAGGAGACATCAGAACTGCAAAACGCATGGTTTTTTGGTCTTCGGGGAGGTTGGTGAACATGAATACGTGTTTGTTTTTCTAATTTGAGCTCTATCTGCAAAGGGCACTTTTCTTGCTAAAAGCAGTTTTTCCTAACAAATGCAAGATATAACATGGGCTATCTCCGCAAGGAGACATCAGATCTGCATAACTCATGGGTTTTTGGTCTTCGGTGAGCCGGGAGAACATGAATATGTGTTTGTTTTTCGAATTTGAGCTTTTTCTGCAAAGGGCACTTTTCTTGCTAAAAGCAGTTTTTTTTAACAAATGCAAGATATAACATGGGCTATCTCCGCAAGGAGACATCAGATCTGCATAACTCATGGTTTTTTGGTCTTCGGTGAGCCGGGGGAACATGAATATGTGTTTGTTTTTCGAATTTGAGCTCTATCTGCAAAGGGCACTTTTCTTGCTAAAAGCAGTTTTTCCTAACAAATGCAAGATATAACATGGGCTATCTCCGCAAGGAGACATCAGAACTGCAAAACGCATGGTTTTTTGGTCTTCGGTGAGCCGGGGGAACATGAATATGTGTTTGTTTTTCGAATTTGAGCTCTATCTGCAAAGGGCACTTTTCTTGCTAAAAGCAGTTTTTCCTAACAAATGCAAGATATAACATGGGCTATCTCTGCAAGGAGACATCAGATCTGCATAACTCATGGGTTTTTGGTCTTCGGTGAGCCGGGAGAACATGAATATGTGTTTGTTTTTCGAATTTGAGCTCTATCTGCAAAGGGCACTTTTCTTGCTAAAAGCAGTTTTTCCTAACAAATGCAAGATATAACATGGGCTATCTCCGCAAGGAGACATCAGATCTGCATAACGCATGGTTTTTTGGTCTTCGGGGAGGTTGGTGAACATGAATACGTGTTTGTTTTTCTAATTTGAGCTCTATCTGCAAAGGGCACTTTTCTTGCTAAAAGCAGTTTTTCCTAACAAATGCAAGATATAACATGGGCTATCTCCGCAAGGAGACATCAGAACTGCAAAACGCATGGTTTTTTGGTCTTCGGGGAGGTTGGTGAACATGAATACGTGTTTGTTTTTCGAATTTGAGCTCTATCTGCAAAGGGCACTTTTCTTGCTATAAAAGCAGTTTTTTTTAACAAATGCAAGATATAACATGGGCTATCTCCGCAAGGAGACATCAGAACTGCAAAACGCATGGTTTTTTGGTCTTCGGGGAGGTTGGTGAACATGAATACGTGTTTGTTTTTCTAATTTGAGCTCTATCTGCAAAGGGCACTTTTCTTGCTAAAAGCTGTTTTTTTTAACAAATGCAAGATATAACATGGGCTATCTCCGCAAGGAGACATCAGATCTGCATAACTCATGGTTTTTTGGTCTTCGGTGAGCCGGAGGAACATGAATATGTGTTTGTTTTTCGAATTTGAGCTCTATCTGCAAAGGGCACTTTTCTTGCTAAAAGCAGTTTTTCCTAACAAATGCAAGATATAACATGGGCTATCTCCGCAAGGAGACATCAGATCTGCATAACTCATGGGTTTTTGGTCTTCGGTGAGCCGGGAGAACATGAATATGTGTTTGTTTTTCGAATTTGAGCTCTATCTGCAAAGGGCACTTTTCTTGCTAAAAGCAGTTTTTCCTAACAAATGCAAGATATAACATGGGCTATCTCCGCAAGGAGACATCAGAACTGCAAAATGCATGGTTTTTTGGTCTTCGGTGAGCCGGGGGAACATGAATATGTGTTTGTTTTTCGAATTTGAGCTCTATCTGCAAAGGGCACTTTTCTTGCTAAAAGCAGTTTTTCCTAACAAATGCAAGATATAACATGGGCTACCTCCGCAAGGAGACATCAGAACTGCAAAACGCATGGTTTTTTGGTCTTCGGGGAGGTTGGTGAACATGAATACGTGTTTGTTTTTCTAATTTGAGCTCTATCTGCAAAGGGCACTTTTCTTGCTAAAAGCAGTTTTTCCTAACAAATGCAAGATATAACATGGGCTATCTCCGCAAGGAGACATCAGATCTGCATAACTCATGGGTTTTTGGTCTTCGGTGAGCCGGGAGAACATGAATATGTGTTTGTTTTTCGAATTTGAGCTTTTTCTGCAAAGGGCACTTTTCTTGCTAAAAGCAGTTTTTTTTAACAAATGCAAGATATAACATGGGCTATCTCCGCAAGGAGACATCAGATCTGCATAACTCATGGTTTTTTGGTCTTCGGTGAGCCGGGGGAACATGAATATGTGTTTGTTTTTCGAATTTGAGCTCTATCTGCAAAGGGCACTTTTCTTGCTAAAAGCAGTTTTTCCTAACAAATGCAAGATATAACATGGGCTATCTCTGCAAGGAGACATCAGATCTGCATAACTCATGGGTTTTTGGTCTTCGGTGAGCCGGGAGAACATGAATATGTGTTTGTTTTTCGAATTTGAGCTCTATCTGCAAAGGGCACTTTTCTTGCTAAAAGCAGTTTTTCCTAACAAATGCAAGATATAACATGGGCTATCTCCGCAAGGAGACATCAGAACTGCAAAACGCATGGTTTTTTGGTCTTCGGTGAGCCGGGGGAACATGAATATGTGTTTGTTTTTCGAATTTGAGCTCTATCTGCAAAGGGCACTTTTCTTGCTAAAAGCAGTTTTTCCTAACAAATGCAAGATATAACATGGGCTATCTCTGCAAGGAGACATCAGAACTGCAAAACGCATGGTTTTTTGGTCTTCGGGGAGGTTGGTGAACATGAATACGTGTTTGTTTTTCTAATTTGAGCTCTATCTGCAAAGGGCACTTTTCTTGCTAAAAGCAGTTTTTCCTAACAAATGCAAGATATAACATGGGCTATCTCCGCAAGGAGACATCAGATCTGCATAACTCATGGTTTTTTGGTCTTCAGTGAGCCGGGGGAACATGAATATGTGTTTGTTTTTCGAATTTGAGCTCTATCTGCAAAGGGCACTTTTCTTGCTAAAAGCAGTTTTTCCTAACAAATGCAAGATATAACATGGGCTACCTCCGCAAGGAGACATCAGAACTGCAAAACGCATGGTTTTTTGGTCTTCGGGGAGGTTGGTGAACATGAATACGTGTTTGTTTTTCTAATTTGAGCTCTATCTGCAAAGGGCACTTTTCTTGCTAAAAGCAGTTTTTTTTAACAAATGCAAGATATAACATGGGCTATCTCCGCAAGGAGACATCAGATCTGCATAACTCATGGGTTTTTGGTCTTCGGTGAGCCGGGGGAACATGAATATGTGTTTGTTTTTCGAATTTGAGCTCTATCTGCAAAGGGCACTTTTCTTGCTAAAAGCAGTTTTTCCTAACAAATGCAAGATATAACATGGGCTATCTCCGCAAGGAGACATCAGAACTGCAAAACGCATGGTTTTTTGGTCTTCGGGGAGGTTGGTGAACATGAATACGTGTTTGTTTTTCTAATTTGAGCTCTATCTGCAAAGGGCACTTTTCTTGCTAAAAGCTGTTTTTTTTAACAAATGCAAGATATAACATGGGCTATCTCCGCAAGGAGACATCAGATCTGCATAACTCATGGTTTTTTGGTCTTCGGTGAGCCGGGGGAACATGAATATGTGTTTGTTTTTCGAATTTGAGCTCTATCTGCAAAGGGCACTTTTCTTGCTAAAAGCAGTTTTTCCTAACAAATGCAAGATATAACATGGGCTATCTCCGCAAGGAGACATCAGATCTGCATAACTCATGGGTTTTTGGTCTTCGGTGAGCCGGGAGAACATGAATATGTGTTTGTTTTTCGAATTTGAGCTCTATCTGCAAAGGGCACTTTTCTTGCTAAAAGCAGTTTTTCCTAACAAATGCAAGATATAACATGGGCTATCTCCGCAAGGAGACATCAGAACTGCAAAATGCATGGTTTTTTGGTCTTCGGTGAGCCGGGGGAACATGAATATGTGTTTGTTTTTCGAATTTGAGCTCTATCTGCAAAGGGCACTTTTCTTGCTAAAAGAAGTTTTTCCTAACAAATGCAAGATATAACATGGGCTATCTCTGCAAGGAGACATCAGAACTGCAAAACGCATGGTTTTTTGGTCTTCGGGGAGGTTGGTGAACATGAATACGTGTTTGTTTTTCTAATTTGAGCTCTATCTGCAAAGGGCACTTTTCTTGCTAAAAGCAGTTTTTCCTAACAAATGCAAGATATAACATGGGCTATCTCCGCAAGGAGACATCAGATCTGCATAACTCATGGTTTTTTGGTCTTCAGTGAGCCGGGGGATCATGAATATGTGTTTGTTTTTCGAATTTGAGCTCTATCTGCAAAGGGCACTTTTCTAGCTAAAAGCAGTTTTTCCTAACAAATGCAAGATATAACATGGGCTACCTCCGCAAGGAGACATCAGAACTGCAAAACGCATGGTTTTTTGGTCTTCGGGGAGGTTGGTGAACATGAATACGTGTTTGTTTTTCTAATTTGAGCTCTATCTGCAAAGGGCACTTTTCTTGCTAAAAGCAGTTTTTTTTAACAAATGCAAGATATAACATGGGCTATCTCCGCAAGGAGACATCAGATCTGCATAACTCATGGTTTTTTGGTCTTCGGTGAGCCGGGGGAACATGAATATGTGTTTGTTTTTCGAATTTGAGCTCTATCTGCAAAGGGCACTTTTCTTGCTAAAAGCAGTTTTTCCTAACAAATGCAAGATATAACATGGGCTATCTCCGCAAGGAGACATCAGAACTGCAAAACGCATGGTTTTTTGGTCTTCGGGGAGGTTGGTGAACATGAATACGTGTTTGTTTTTCTAATTTGAGCTCTATCTGCAAAGGGCACTTTTCTTGCTAAAAGCTGTTTTTTTTAACAAATGCAAGATATAACATGGGCTATCTCCGCAAGGAGACATCAGATCTGCATAACTCATGGTTTTTTGGTCTTCGGTGAGCCGGGGGAACATGAATATGTGTTTGTTTTTCGAATTTGAGCTCTATCTGCAAAGGGCACTTTTCTTGCTAAAAGCAGTTTTTCCTAACAAATGCAAGATATAACATGGGCTATCTCCGCAAGGAGACATCAGATCTGCATAACTCATGGGTTTTTGGTCTTCGGTGAGCCGGGAGAACATGAATATGTGTTTGTTTTTCGAATTTGAGCTCTATCTGCAAAGGGCACTTTTCTTGCTAAAAGCAGTTTTTCCTAACAAATGCAAGATATAACATGGGCTATCTCCGCAAGGAGACATCAGAACTGCAAAACGCATGGTTTTTTGGTCTTCGGTGAGCCGGGGGAACATGAATATGTGTTTGTTTTTCGAATTTGAGCTCTATCTGCAAAGGGCACTTTTCTTGCTAAAAGAAGTTTTTCCTAACAAATGCAAGATATAACATGGGCTATCTCTGCAAGGAGACATCAGAACTGCAAAACGCATGGTTTTTTGGTCTTCGGGGAGGTTGGTGAACATGAATACGTGTTTGTTTTTCTAATTTGAGCTCTATCTGCAAAGGGCACTTTTCTTGCTAAAAGCAGTTTTTCCTAACAAATGCAAGATATAACATGGGCTACCTCCGCAAGGAGACATCAGAACTGCAAAACGCATGGTTTTTTGGTCTTCGGGGAGGTTGGTGAACATGAATACGTGTTTGTTTTTCTAATTTGAGCTCTATCTGCAAAGGGCACTTTTCTTGCTAAAAGCAGTTTTTTTTAACAAATGCAAGATATAACATGGGCTATCTCCGCAAGGAGACATCAGATCTGCATAACTCATGGTTTTTTGGTCTTCGGGGAGGTTGGTTAACATGAATACGTGTTTGTTTTTCGAATTTGAGCTCTATCTGCAAAGGGCACTTTTCTTGCTAAAAGCAGTTTTTTTTAACAAATGCAAGATATAACATGGGCTATCTCCGCAAGGAGACATCAGATCTGCATAACTCATGGTTTTTTGGTCTTCAGTGAGCTGGGGTAACATGAATATGTGTTTGTTTTTCGAATTTGAGCTCTATCTGCAAAGGGCACTTTTCTTGCTAAAAGCAGTTTTTCCTAACAAATGCAAGATATAACATGGGCTATCTCCGCAAGGAGACATCAGATCTGCATAACTCATGGTTTTTTGGTCTTCAGTGAGCCGGGGGAACATGAATATGTGTTTGTTTTTCGAATTTGAGCTCTATCTGCAAAGGGCACTTTTCTTGCTAAAAGCAGTTTTTCCTAACAAATGCAAGATATAACATGGGCTATCTCCGCAAGGAGACATCAGAATTGCAAAACGCATGGTTTTTTGGTCTTCGGGGAGGTTGGTGAACATGAATACGTGTTTGTTTTTCTAATTTGAGCTCTATCTGCAAAGGGCACTTTTCTTGCTAAAAGCAGTTTTTTTTAACAAATGCAAGATATAACATGGGCTATCTCCGCAAGGAGACATCAGATCTGCATAACTCATGGTTTTTTGGTCTTCGGTGAGCCGGGGGAACATGAATATGTGTTTGTTTTTCGAATTTGAGCTCTATCTGCAAAGGGCACTTTTCTTGCTAAAAGCAGTTTTTCCTAACAAATGCAAGATATAACATGGGCTATCTCCGCAAGGAGACATCAGATCTGCATAACTCATGGGTTTTTGGTCTTCGGTGAGCCGGGAGAACATGAATATGTGTTTGTTTTTCGAATTTGAGCTCTTTCTGCAAAGGGCACTTTTCTTGCTAAAAGCAGTTTTTTTTAACAAATGCAAGATATAACATGGGCTATCTCCGCAAGGAGACATCAGATCTGCATAACTCATGGTTTTTTGGTCTTCGGTGAGCCGGGGGAACATGAATATGTGTTTGTTTTTCGAATTTGAGCTCTATCTGCAAAGGGCACTTTTCTTGCTAAAAGCAGTTTTTCCTAACAAATGCAAGATATAACATGGGCTATCTCCGCAAGGAGACATCAGAACTGCAAAACGCATGGTTTTTTGGTCTTCGGGGAGGTTGGTGAACATGAATACGTGTTTGTTTTTCTAATTTGAGCTCTATCTGCAAAGGGCACTTTTCTTGCTAAAAGCAGTTTTTTTTAACAAATGCAAGATATAACATGGGCTATCTCCGCAAGGAGACATCAGATCTGCATGACTCATGGTTTTTTGGTCTTCGGTGAGCCGGGGGAACATGAATATGTGTTTGTTTTTCGAATTTGAGCTCTATCTGCAAAGGGCACTTTTCTTGCTAAAAGCAGTTTTTCCTAACAAATGCAAGATATAACATGGGCTATCTCCGCAAGGAGACATCAGATCTGCATAACTCATGGTTTTTTGGTCTTCGGGGAGGTTGGTGAACATGAATACGTGTTTGTTTTTCGAATTTGAGCTCTATCTGCAAAGGGCACTTTTCTTGCTAAAAGCAGTTTTTTTTAACAAATGCAAGATATAACATGGGCTATCTCCGCAAGGAGACATCAGAACTGCATAACACATGGTTTTTTGGTCTTCGGTGAGCCGGGGGAACATGAATATGTGTTTGTTTTTCGAATTTGAGCTCTATCTGCAAAGGGCACTTTTCTTGCTAAAAGCAGTTTTTCCTAACAAATGCAAGATATAACATGGGCTATCTCCGCAAGGAGACATCAGAACTGCAAAACGCATGGTTTTTTGGTCTTCGGGGAGGTTGGTGAACATGAATACGTGTTTTTTTTTCTTATTTGAGCTCTATCTGCAAAGGGCACTTTTCTTGCTAAAAGCAGTTTTTTTTAACAAATGCAAGATATAACATGGGCTATCTCCGCAAGGAGACATCAGATCTGCATAACTCATGGTTTTTTGGTCTTCGGTGAGCCGGGGGAACATGAATATGTGTTTGTTTTTCGAATTTGAGCTCTATCTGCAAAGGGCACTTTTCTTGCTAAAAGCAGTTTTTCCTAACAAATGCAAGATATAACATCTCCGCAAGGAGACATCAGATCTGCATAACTCATGGGTTTTTGGTCTTCGGTGAGCCGGGAGAACATGAATACGTGTTTGTTTTTCGAATTTGAGCTCTTTCTGCAAAGGGCACTTTTCTTGCTAAAAGCTGTTTTTTTTAACAAATGCAAGATATAACATGGGCTATCTCCGCAAGGAGACATCAGATCTGCATAACTCATGGTTTTTTGGTCTTCGGTGAGCCGGGGGAACATGAATATGTGTTTGTTTTTCGAATTTGAGCTCTATCTGCAAAGGGCACTTTTCTTGCTAAAAGCAGTTTTTCCTAACAAATGCAAGATATAACATGGGCTACCTCCGCAAGGAGACATCAGAACTGCAAAACGCATGGTTTTTTGGTCTTCGGGGAGGTTGGTGAACATGAATACGTGTTTGTTTTTCTAATTTGAGCTCTATCTGCAAAGGGCACTTTTCTTGCTAAAAGCAGTTTTTCCTAACAAATGCAAGATATAACATGGGCTATCTCCGCAAGGAGACATCAGATCTGCATAACTCATGGGTTTTTGGTCTTCGGTGAGCCGGGAGAACATGAATATGTGTTTGTTTTTCGAATTTGAGCTTTTTCTGCAAAGGGCACTTTTCTTGCTAAAAGCAGTTTTTTTTAACAAATGCAAGATATAACATGGGCTATCTCCGCAAGGAGACATCAGATCTGCATAACTCATGGTTTTTTGGTCTTCGGTGAGCCGGGGGAACATGAATATGTGTTTGTTTTTCGAATTTGAGCTCTATCTGCAAAGGGCACTTTTCTTGCTAAAAGCAGTTTTTCCTAACAAATGCAAGATATAACATGGGCTATCTCCGCAAGGAGACATCAGAACTGCAAAACGCATGGTTTTTTGGTCTTCGGTGAGCCGGGGGAACATGAATATGTGTTTGTTTTTCGAATTTGAGCTCTATCTGCAAAGGGCACTTTTCTTGCTAAAAGCAGTTTTTCCTAACAAATGCAAGATATAACATGGGCTATCTCTGCAAGGAGACATCAGATCTGCATAACTCATGGGTTTTTGGTCTTCGGTGAGCCGGGAGAACATGAATATGTGTTTGTTTTTCGAATTTGAGCTCTATCTGCAAAGGGCACTTTTCTTGCTAAAAGCAGTTTTTCCTAACAAATGCAAGATATAACATGGGCTATCTCCGCAAGGAGACATCAGATCTGCATAACGCATGGTTTTTTGGTCTTCGGGGAGGTTGGTGAACATGAATACGTGTTTGTTTTTCTAATTTGAGCTCTATCTGCAAAGGGCACTTTTCTTGCTAAAAGCAGTTTTTCCTAACAAATGCAAGATATAACATGGGCTATCTCCGCAAGGAGACATCAGAACTGCAAAACGCATGGTTTTTTGGTCTTCGGGGAGGTTGGTGAACATGAATACGTGTTTGTTTTTCGAATTTGAGCTCTATCTGCAAAGGGCACTTTTCTTGCTATAAAAGCAGTTTTTTTTAACAAATGCAAGATATAACATGGGCTATCTCCGCAAGGAGACATCAGAACTGCAAAACGCATGGTTTTTTGGTCTTCGGGGAGGTTGGTGAACATGAATACGTGTTTGTTTTTCTAATTTGAGCTCTATCTGCAAAGGGCACTTTTCTTGCTAAAAGCTGTTTTTTTTAACAAATGCAAGATATAACATGGGCTATCTCCGCAAGGAGACATCAGATCTGCATAACTCATGGTTTTTTGGTCTTCGGTGAGCCGGAGGAACATGAATATGTGTTTGTTTTTCGAATTTGAGCTCTATCTGCAAAGGGCACTTTTCTTGCTAAAAGCAGTTTTTCCTAACAAATGCAAGATATAACATGGGCTATCTCCGCAAGGAGACATCAGATCTGCATAACTCATGGGTTTTTGGTCTTCGGTGAGCCGGGAGAACATGAATATGTGTTTGTTTTTCGAATTTGAGCTCTATCTGCAAAGGGCACTTTTCTTGCTAAAAGCAGTTTTTCCTAACAAATGCAAGATATAACATGGGCTATCTCCGCAAGGAGACATCAGAACTGCAAAATGCATGGTTTTTTGGTCTTCGGTGAGCCGGGGGAACATGAATATGTGTTTGTTTTTCGAATTTGAGCTCTATCTGCAAAGGGCACTTTTCTTGCTAAAAGCAGTTTTTCCTAACAAATGCAAGATATAACATGGGCTATCTCTGCAAGGAGACATCAGAACTGCAAAACGCATGGTTTTTTGGTCTTCGGGGAGGTTGGTGAACATGAATACGTGTTTGTTTTTCTAATTTGAGCTCTATCTGCAAAGGGCACTTTTCTTGCTAAAAGCAGTTTTTCCTAACAAATGCAAGATATAACATGGGCTATCTCCGCAAGGAGACATCAGATCTGCATAACTCATGGTTTTTTGGTCTTCAGTGAGCCGGGGGATCATGAATATGTGTTTGTTTTTCGAATTTGAGCTCTATCTGCAAAGGGCACTTTTCTAGCTAAAAGCAGTTTTTCCTAACAAATGCAAGATATAACATGGGCTACCTCCGCAAGGAGACATCAGAACTGCAAAACGCATGGTTTTTTGGTCTTCGGGGAGGTTGGTGAACATGAATACGTGTTTGTTTTTCTAATTTGAGCTCTATCTGCAAAGGGCACTTTTCTTGCTAAAAGCAGTTTTTCCTAACAAATGCAAGATATAACATGGGCTATCTCCGCAAGGAGACATCAGATCTGCATAACTCATGGGTTTTTGGTCTTCGGTGAGCCGGGAGAACATGAATATGTGTTTGTTTTTCGAATTTGAGCTTTTTCTGCAAAGGGCACTTTTCTTGCTAAAAGCAGTTTTTTTTAACAAATGCAAGATATAACATGGGCTATCTCCGCAAGGAGACATCAGATCTGCATAACTCATGGTTTTTTGGTCTTCGGTGAGCCGGGGGAACATGAATATGTGTTTGTTTTTCGAATTTGAGCTCTATCTGCAAAGGGCACTTTTCTTGCTAAAAGCAGTTTTTCCTAACAAATGCAAGATATAACATGGGCTATCTCTGCAAGGAGACATCAGATCTGCATAACTCATGGGTTTTTGGTCTTCGGTGAGCCGGGAGAACATGAATATGTGTTTGTTTTTCGAATTTGAGCTCTATCTGCAAAGGGCACTTTTCTTGCTAAAAGCAGTTTTTCCTAACAAATGCAAGATATAACATGGGCTATCTCCGCAAGGAGACATCAGAACTGCAAAACGCATGGTTTTTTGGTCTTCGGTGAGCCGGGGGAACATGAATATGTGTTTGTTTTTCGAATTTGAGCTCTATCTGCAAAGGGCACTTTTCTTGCTAAAAGCAGTTTTTCCTAACAAATGCAAGATATAACATGGGCTATCTCTGCAAGGAGACATCAGAACTGCAAAACGCATGGTTTTTTGGTCTTCGGGGAGGTTGGTGAACATGAATACGTGTTTGTTTTTCTAATTTGAGCTCTATCTGCAAAGGGCACTTTTCTTGCTAAAAGCAGTTTTTCCTAACAAATGCAAGATATAACATGGGCTATCTCCGCAAGGAGACATCAGATCTGCATAACTCATGGTTTTTTGGTCTTCAGTGAGCCGGGGGAACATGAATATGTGTTTGTTTTTCGAATTTGAGCTCTATCTGCAAAGGGCACTTTTCTTGCTAAAAGCAGTTTTTCCTAACAAATGCAAGATATAACATGGGCTACCTCCGCAAGGAGACATCAGAACTGCAAAACGCATGGTTTTTTGGTCTTCGGGGAGGTTGGTGAACATGAATACGTGTTTGTTTTTCTAATTTGAGCTCTATCTGCAAAGGGCACTTTTCTTGCTAAAAGCAGTTTTTTTTAACAAATGCAAGATATAACATGGGCTATCTCCGCAAGGAGACATCAGATCTGCATAACTCATGGGTTTTTGGTCTTCGGTGAGCCGGGGGAACATGAATATGTGTTTGTTTTTCGAATTTGAGCTCTATCTGCAAAGGGCACTTTTCTTGCTAAAAGCAGTTTTTCCTAACAAATGCAAGATATAACATGGGCTATCTCCGCAAGGAGACATCAGAACTGCAAAACGCATGGTTTTTTGGTCTTCGGGGAGGTTGGTGAACATGAATACGTGTTTGTTTTTCTAATTTGAGCTCTATCTGCAAAGGGCACTTTTCTTGCTAAAAGCTGTTTTTTTTAACAAATGCAAGATATAACATGGGCTATCTCCGCAAGGAGACATCAGATCTGCATAACTCATGGTTTTTTGGTCTTCGGTGAGCCGGGGGAACATGAATATGTGTTTGTTTTTCGAATTTGAGCTCTATCTGCAAAGGGCACTTTTCTTGCTAAAAGCAGTTTTTCCTAACAAATGCAAGATATAACATGGGCTATCTCCGCAAGGAGACATCAGATCTGCATAACTCATGGGTTTTTGGTCTTCGGTGAGCCGGGAGAACATGAATATGTGTTTGTTTTTCGAATTTGAGCTCTATCTGCAAAGGGCACTTTTCTTGCTAAAAGCAGTTTTTCCTAACAAATGCAAGATATAACATGGGCTATCTCCGCAAGGAGACATCAGAACTGCAAAATGCATGGTTTTTTGGTCTTCGGTGAGCCGGGGGAACATGAATATGTGTTTGTTTTTCGAATTTGAGCTCTATCTGCAAAGGGCACTTTTCTTGCTAAAAGAAGTTTTTCCTAACAAATGCAAGATATAACATGGGCTATCTCTGCAAGGAGACATCAGAACTGCAAAACGCATGGTTTTTTGGTCTTCGGGGAGGTTGGTGAACATGAATACGTGTTTGTTTTTCTAATTTGAGCTCTATCTGCAAAGGGCACTTTTCTTGCTAAAAGCAGTTTTTCCTAACAAATGCAAGATATAACATGGGCTATCTCCGCAAGGAGACATCAGATCTGCATAACTCATGGTTTTTTGGTCTTCAGTGAGCCGGGGGATCATGAATATGTGTTTGTTTTTCGAATTTGAGCTCTATCTGCAAAGGGCACTTTTCTAGCTAAAAGCAGTTTTTCCTAACAAATGCAAGATATAACATGGGCTACCTCCGCAAGGAGACATCAGAACTGCAAAACGCATGGTTTTTTGGTCTTCGGGGAGGTTGGTGAACATGAATACGTGTTTGTTTTTCTAATTTGAGCTCTATCTGCAAAGGGCACTTTTCTTGCTAAAAGCAGTTTTTTTTAACAAATGCAAGATATAACATGGGCTATCTCCGCAAGGAGACATCAGATCTGCATAACTCATGGTTTTTTGGTCTTCGGTGAGCCGGGGGAACATGAATATGTGTTTGTTTTTCGAATTTGAGCTCTATCTGCAAAGGGCACTTTTCTTGCTAAAAGCAGTTTTTCCTAACAAATGCAAGATATAACATGGGCTATCTCCGCAAGGAGACATCAGAACTGCAAAACGCATGGTTTTTTGGTCTTCGGGGAGGTTGGTGAACATGAATACGTGTTTGTTTTTCTAATTTGAGCTCTATCTGCAAAGGGCACTTTTCTTGCTAAAAGCTGTTTTTTTTAACAAATGCAAGATATAACATGGGCTATCTCCGCAAGGAGACATCAGATCTGCATAACTCATGGTTTTTTGGTCTTCGGTGAGCCGGGGGAACATGAATATGTGTTTGTTTTTCGAATTTGAGCTCTATCTGCAAAGGGCACTTTTCTTGCTAAAAGCAGTTTTTCCTAACAAATGCAAGATATAACATGGGCTATCTCCGCAAGGAGACATCAGAACTGCAAAACGCATGGTTTTTTGGTCTTCGGGGAGGTTGGTGAACATGAATACGTGTTTGTTTTTCTAATTTGAGCTCTATCTGCAAAGGGCACTTTTCTTGCTAAAAGCTGTTTTTTTTAACAAATGCAAGATATAACATGGGCTATCTCCGCAAGGAGACATCAGATCTGCATAACTCATGGTTTTTTGGTCTTCGGTGAGCCGGGGGAACATGAATATGTGTTTGTTTTTCGAATTTGAGCTCTATCTGCAAAGGGCACTTTTCTTGCTAAAAGCAGTTTTTCCTAACAAATGCAAGATATAACATGGGCTATCTCCGCAAGGAGACATCAGATCTGCATAACTCATGGGTTTTTGGTCTTCGGTGAGCCGGGAGAACATGAATATGTGTTTGTTTTTCGAATTTGAGCTCTATCTGCAAAGGGCACTTTTCTTGCTAAAAGCAGTTTTTCCTAACAAATGCAAGATATAACATGGGCTATCTCCGCAAGGAGACATCAGAACTGCAAAATGCATGGTTTTTTGGTCTTCGGTGAGCCGGGGGAACATGAATATGTGTTTGTTTTTCGAATTTGAGCTCTATCTGCAAAGGGCACTTTTCTTGCTAAAAGAAGTTTTTCCTAACAAATGCAAGATATAACATGGGCTATCTCTGCAAGGAGACATCAGAACTGCAAAACGCATGGTTTTTTGGTCTTCGGGGAGGTTGGTGAACATGAATACGTGTTTGTTTTTCTAATTTGAGCTCTATCTGCAAAGGGCACTTTTCTTGCTAAAAGCAGTTTTTCCTAACAAATGCAAGATATAACATGGGCTATCTCCGCAAGGAGACATCAGATCTGCATAACTCATGGTTTTTTGGTCTTCAGTGAGCCGGGGGATCATGAATATGTGTTTGTTTTTCGAATTTGAGCTCTATCTGCAAAGGGCACTTTTCTAGCTAAAAGCAGTTTTTCCTAACAAATGCAAGATATAACATGGGCTACCTCCGCAAGGAGACATCAGAACTGCAAAACGCATGGTTTTTTGGTCTTCGGGGAGGTTGGTGAACATGAATACGTGTTTGTTTTTCTAATTTGAGCTCTATCTGCAAAGGGCACTTTTCTTGCTAAAAGCAGTTTTTTTTAACAAATGCAAGATATAACATGGGCTATCTCCGCAAGGAGACATCAGATCTGCATAACTCATGGTTTTTTGGTCTTCGGTGAGCCGGGGGAACATGAATATGTGTTTGTTTTTCGAATTTGAGCTCTATCTGCAAAGGGCACTTTTCTTGCTAAAAGCAGTTTTTCCTAACAAATGCAAGATATAACATGGGCTATCTCCGCAAGGAGACATCAGAACTGCAAAACGCATGGTTTTTTGGTCTTCGGGGAGGTTGGTGAACATGAATACGTGTTTGTTTTTCTAATTTGAGCTCTATCTGCAAAGGGCACTTTTCTTGCTAAAAGCTGTTTTTTTTAACAAATGCAAGATATAACATGGGCTATCTCCGCAAGGAGACATCAGATCTGCATAACTCATGGTTTTTTGGTCTTCGGTGAGCCGGGGGAACATGAATATGTGTTTGTTTTTCGAATTTGAGCTCTATCTGCAAAGGGCACTTTTCTTGCTAAAAGCAGTTTTTCCTAACAAATGCAAGATATAACATGGGCTATCTCCGCAAGGAGACATCAGATCTGCATAACTCATGGGTTTTTGGTCTTCGGTGAGCCGGGAGAACATGAATATGTGTTTGTTTTTCGAATTTGAGCTCTATCTGCAAAGGGCACTTTTCTTGCTAAAAGCAGTTTTTCCTAACAAATGCAAGATATAACATGGGCTATCTCCGCAAGGAGACATCAGAACTGCAAAACGCATGGTTTTTTGGTCTTCGGTGAGCCGGGGGAACATGAATATGTGTTTGTTTTTCGAATTTGAGCTCTATCTGCAAAGGGCACTTTTCTTGCTAAAAGAAGTTTTTCCTAACAAATGCAAGATATAACATGGGCTATCTCTGCAAGGAGACATCAGAACTGCAAAACGCATGGTTTTTTGGTCTTCGGGGAGGTTGGTGAACATGAATACGTGTTTGTTTTTCTAATTTGAGCTCTATCTGCAAAGGGCACTTTTCTTGCTAAAAGCAGTTTTTCCTAACAAATGCAAGATATAACATGGGCTACCTCCGCAAGGAGACATCAGAACTGCAAAACGCATGGTTTTTTGGTCTTCGGGGAGGTTGGTGAACATGAATACGTGTTTGTTTTTCTAATTTGAGCTCTATCTGCAAAGGGCACTTTTCTTGCTAAAAGCAGTTTTTTTTAACAAATGCAAGATATAACATGGGCTATCTCCGCAAGGAGACATCAGATCTGCATAACTCATGGTTTTTTGGTCTTCGGGGAGGTTGGTTAACATGAATACGTGTTTGTTTTTCGAATTTGAGCTCTATCTGCAAAGGGCACTTTTCTTGCTAAATGCAGTTTTTTTTAACAAATGCAAGATATAACATGGGCTATCTCCGCAAGGAGACATCAGATCTGCATAACTCATGGTTTTTTGGTCTTCAGTGAGCTGGGGTAACATGAATATGTGTTTGTTTTTCGAATTTGAGCTCTATCTGCAAAGGGCACTTTTCTTGCTAAAAGCAGTTTTTCCTAACAAATGCAAGATATAACATGGGCTATCTCCGCAAGGAGACATCAGATCTGCATAACTCATGGTTTTTTGGTCTTCAGTGAGCCGGGGGAACATGAATATGTGTTTGTTTTTCGAATTTGAGCTCTATCTGCAAAGGGCACTTTTCTTGCTAAAAGCAGTTTTTCCTAACAAATGCAAGATATAACATGGGCTATCTCCGCAAGGAGACATCAGAATTGCAAAACGCATGGTTTTTTGGTCTTCGGGGAGGTTGGTGAACATGAATACGTGTTTGTTTTTCTAATTTGAGCTCTATCTGCAAAGGGCACTTTTCTTGCTAAAAGCAGTTTTTTTTAACAAATGCAAGATATAACATGGGCTATCTCCGCAAGGAGACATCAGATCTGCATAACTCATGGTTTTTTGGTCTTCGGTGAGCCGGGGTAACATGAATATGTGTTTGTTTTTCGAATTTGAGCTCTATCTGCAAAGGGCACTTTTCTTGCTAAAAGCAGTTTTTCCTAACAAATGCAAGATATAACATGGGCTATCTCCGCAAGGAGACATCAGATCTGCATAACTCATGGTTTTTTGGTCTTCAGTGAGCCGGGGGAACATGAATATGTGTTTGTTTTTCGAATTTGAGCTCTATCTGCAAAGGGCACTTTTCTTGCTAAAAGCAGTTTTTCCTAACAAATGCAAGATATAACATGGGCTATCTCCACAGGGAGACATCAGATCTGCATAACTCATGGGTTTTTGTTCTTCGGTGAGCCGGGAGAACATGAATATGTGTTTGTTTTTCGAATTTGAGCTCTATCTGCAAAGGGCACTTTTCTTGCTAAAAGCAGTTTTTCCTAACAAATGCAAGATATAACATGGGCTATCTCCGCAAGGAGACATCAGAACTGCATAACACATGGTTTTTTGGTCTTCGGTGAGCCGGGGGAACATGAATATGTGTTTGTTTTTCGAATTTGAGCTCTATCTGCAAAGGGCACTTTTCTTGCTAAAAGCAGTTTTTCCTAACAAATGCAAGATATAACATGGGCTATCTCCGCAAGGAGACATCAGAACTGCAAAACGCATGGTTTTTTGGTCTTCGGGGAGGTTGGTGAACATGAATACGTGTTTTTTTTTCTTATTTGAGCTCTATCTGCAAAGGGCACTTTTCTTGCTAAAAGCAGTTTTTTTTAACAAATGCAAGATATAACATGGGCTATCTCCGCAAGGAGACATCAGATCTGCATAACTCATGGTTTTTTGGTCTTCGGTGAGCCGGGGGAACATGAATATGTGTTTGTTTTTCGAATTTGAGCTCTATCTGCAAAGGGCACTTTTCTTGCTAAAAGCAGTTTTTCCTAACAAATGCAAGATATAACATCTCCGCAAGGAGACATCAGATCTGCATAACTCATGGGTTTTTGGTCTTCGGTGAGCCGGGAGAACATGAATACGTGTTTGTTTTTCGAATTTGAGCTCTTTCTGCAAAGGGCACTTTTCTTGCTAAAAGCTGTTTTTTTTAACAAATGCAAGATATAACATGGGCTATCTCCGCAAGGAGACATCAGATCTGCATAACTCATGGTTTTTTGGTCTTCGGTGAGCCGGGGGAACATGAATATGTGTTTGTTTTTCGAATTTGAGCTCTATCTGCAAAGGGCACTTTTCTTGCTAAAAGCAGTTTTTCCTAACAAATGCAAGATATAACATGGGCTACCTCCGCAAGGAGACATCAGAACTGCAAAACGCATGGTTTTTTGGTCTTCGGGGAGGTTGGTGAACATGAATACGTGTTTGTTTTTCTAATTTGAGCTCTATCTGCAAAGGGCACTTTTCTTGCTAAAAGCAGTTTTTCCTAACAAATGCAAGATATAACATGGGCTATCTCCGCAAGGAGACATCAGATCTGCATAACTCATGGGTTTTTGGTCTTCGGTGAGCCGGGAGAACATGAATATGTGTTTGTTTTTCGAATTTGAGCTTTTTCTGCAAAGGGCACTTTTCTTGCTAAAAGCAGTTTTTTTTAACAAATGCAAGATATAACATGGGCTATCTCCGCAAGGAGACATCAGATCTGCATAACTCATGGTTTTTTGGTCTTCGGTGAGCCGGGGGAACATGAATATGTGTTTGTTTTTCGAATTTGAGCTCTATCTGCAAAGGGCACTTTTCTTGCTAAAAGCAGTTTTTCCTAACAAATGCAAGATATAACATGGGCTATCTCCGCAAGGAGACATCAGAACTGCAAAACGCATGGTTTTTTGGTCTTCGGTGAGCCGGGGGAACATGAATATGTGTTTGTTTTTCGAATTTGAGCTCTATCTGCAAAGGGCACTTTTCTTGCTAAAAGCAGTTTTTCCTAACAAATGCAAGATATAACATGGGCTATCTCTGCAAGGAGACATCAGATCTGCATAACTCATGGGTTTTTGGTCTTCGGTGAGCCGGGAGAACATGAATATGTGTTTGTTTTTCGAATTTGAGCTCTATCTGCAAAGGGCACTTTTCTTGCTAAAAGCAGTTTTTCCTAACAAATGCAAGATATAACATGGGCTATCTCCGCAAGGAGACATCAGATCTGCATAACGCATGGTTTTTTGGTCTTCGGGGAGGTTGGTGAACATGAATACGTGTTTGTTTTTCTAATTTGAGCTCTATCTGCAAAGGGCACTTTTCTTGCTAAAAGCAGTTTTTCCTAACAAATGCAAGATATAACATGGGCTATCTCCGCAAGGAGACATCAGAACTGCAAAACGCATGGTTTTTTGGTCTTCGGGGAGGTTGGTGAACATGAATACGTGTTTGTTTTTCGAATTTGAGCTCTATCTGCAAAGGGCACTTTTCTTGCTATAAAAGCAGTTTTTTTTAACAAATGCAAGATATAACATGGGCTATCTCCGCAAGGAGACATCAGAACTGCAAAACGCATGGTTTTTTGGTCTTCGGGGAGGTTGGTGAACATGAATACGTGTTTGTTTTTCTAATTTGAGCTCTATCTGCAAAGGGCACTTTTCTTGCTAAAAGCTGTTTTTTTTAACAAATGCAAGATATAACATGGGCTATCTCCGCAAGGAGACATCAGATCTGCATAACTCATGGTTTTTTGGTCTTCGGTGAGCCGGAGGAACATGAATATGTGTTTGTTTTTCGAATTTGAGCTCTATCTGCAAAGGGCACTTTTCTTGCTAAAAGCAGTTTTTCCTAACAAATGCAAGATATAACATGGGCTATCTCCGCAAGGAGACATCAGATCTGCATAACTCATGGGTTTTTGGTCTTCGGTGAGCCGGGAGAACATGAATATGTGTTTGTTTTTCGAATTTGAGCTCTATCTGCAAAGGGCACTTTTCTTGCTAAAAGCAGTTTTTCCTAACAAATGCAAGATATAACATGGGCTATCTCCGCAAGGAGACATCAGAACTGCAAAATGCATGGTTTTTTGGTCTTCGGTGAGCCGGGGGAACATGAATATGTGTTTGTTTTTCGAATTTGAGCTCTATCTGCAAAGGGCACTTTTCTTGCTAAAAGCAGTTTTTCCTAACAAATGCAAGATATAACATGGGCTATCTCTGCAAGGAGACATCAGAACTGCAAAACGCATGGTTTTTTGGTCTTCGGGGAGGTTGGTGAACATGAATACGTGTTTGTTTTTCTAATTTGAGCTCTATCTGCAAAGGGCACTTTTCTTGCTAAAAGCAGTTTTTCCTAACAAATGCAAGATATAACATGGGCTATCTCCGCAAGGAGACATCAGATCTGCATAACTCATGGTTTTTTGGTCTTCAGTGAGCCGGGGGATCATGAATATGTGTTTGTTTTTCGAATTTGAGCTCTATCTGCAAAGGGCACTTTTCTAGCTAAAAGCAGTTTTTCCTAACAAATGCAAGATATAACATGGGCTACCTCCGCAAGGAGACATCAGAACTGCAAAACGCATGGTTTTTTGGTCTTCGGGGAGGTTGGTGAACATGAATACGTGTTTGTTTTTCTAATTTGAGCTCTATCTGCAAAGGGCACTTTTCTTGCTAAAAGCAGTTTTTCCTAACAAATGCAAGATATAACATGGGCTATCTCCGCAAGGAGACATCAGATCTGCATAACTCATGGGTTTTTGGTCTTCGGTGAGCCGGGAGAACATGAATATGTGTTTGTTTTTCGAATTTGAGCTTTTTCTGCAAAGGGCACTTTTCTTGCTAAAAGCAGTTTTTTTTAACAAATGCAAGATATAACATGGGCTATCTCTGCAAGGAGACATCAGATCTGCATAACTCATGGGTTTTTGGTCTTCGGTGAGCCGGGAGAACATGAATATGTGTTTGTTTTTCGAATTTGAGCTCTATCTGCAAAGGGCACTTTTCTTGCTAAAAGCAGTTTTTCCTAACAAATGCAAGATATAACATGGGCTATCTCCGCAAGGAGACATCAGAACTGCAAAACGCATGGTTTTTTGGTCTTCGGTGAGCCGGGGGAACATGAATATGTGTTTGTTTTTCGAATTTGAGCTCTATCTGCAAAGGGCACTTTTCTTGCTAAAAGCAGTTTTTCCTAACAAATGCAAGATATAACATGGGCTATCTCTGCAAGGAGACATCAGAACTGCAAAACGCATGGTTTTTTGGTCTTCGGGGAGGTTGGTGAACATGAATACGTGTTTGTTTTTCTAATTTGAGCTCTATCTGCAAAGGGCACTTTTCTTGCTAAAAGCAGTTTTTCCTAACAAATGCAAGATATAACATGGGCTATCTCCGCAAGGAGACATCAGATCTGCATAACTCATGGTTTTTTGGTCTTCAGTGAGCCGGGGGAACATGAATATGTGTTTGTTTTTCGAATTTGAGCTCTATCTGCAAAGGGCACTTTTCTTGCTAAAAGCAGTTTTTCCTAACAAATGCAAGATATAACATGGGCTACCTCCGCAAGGAGACATCAGAACTGCAAAACGCATGGTTTTTTGGTCTTCGGGGAGGTTGGTGAACATGAATACGTGTTTGTTTTTCTAATTTGAGCTCTATCTGCAAAGGGCACTTTTCTTGCTAAAAGCAGTTTTTTTTAACAAATGCAAGATATAACATGGGCTATCTCCGCAAGGAGACATCAGATCTGCATAACTCATGGGTTTTTGGTCTTCGGTGAGCCGGGGGAACATGAATATGTGTTTGTTTTTCGAATTTGAGCTCTATCTGCAAAGGGCACTTTTCTTGCTAAAAGCAGTTTTTCCTAACAAATGCAAGATATAACATGGGCTATCTCCGCAAGGAGACATCAGAACTGCAAAACGCATGGTTTTTTGGTCTTCGGGGAGGTTGGTGAACATGAATACGTGTTTGTTTTTCTAATTTGAGCTCTATCTGCAAAGGGCACTTTTCTTGCTAAAAGCTGTTTTTTTTAACAAATGCAAGATATAACATGGGCTATCTCCGCAAGGAGACATCAGATCTGCATAACTCATGGTTTTTTGGTCTTCGGTGAGCCGGGGGAACATGAATATGTGTTTGTTTTTCGAATTTGAGCTCTATCTGCAAAGGGCACTTTTCTTGCTAAAAGCAGTTTTTCCTAACAAATGCAAGATATAACATGGGCTATCTCCGCAAGGAGACATCAGATCTGCATAACTCATGGGTTTTTGGTCTTCGGTGAGCCGGGAGAACATGAATATGTGTTTGTTTTTCGAATTTGAGCTCTATCTGCAAAGGGCACTTTTCTTGCTAAAAGCAGTTTTTCCTAACAAATGCAAGATATAACATGGGCTATCTCCGCAAGGAGACATCAGAACTGCAAAATGCATGGTTTTTTGGTCTTCGGTGAGCCGGGGGAACATGAATATGTGTTTGTTTTTCGAATTTGAGCTCTATCTGCAAAGGGCACTTTTCTTGCTAAAAGAAGTTTTTCCTAACAAATGCAAGATATAACATGGGCTATCTCTGCAAGGAGACATCAGAACTGCAAAACGCATGGTTTTTTGGTCTTCGGGGAGGTTGGTGAACATGAATACGTGTTTGTTTTTCTAATTTGAGCTCTATCTGCAAAGGGCACTTTTCTTGCTAAAAGCAGTTTTTCCTAACAAATGCAAGATATAACATGGGCTATCTCCGCAAGGAGACATCAGATCTGCATAACTCATGGTTTTTTGGTCTTCAGTGAGCCGGGGGATCATGAATATGTGTTTGTTTTTCGAATTTGAGCTCTATCTGCAAAGGGCACTTTTCTAGCTAAAAGCAGTTTTTCCTAACAAATGCAAGATATAACATGGGCTACCTCCGCAAGGAGACATCAGAACTGCAAAACGCATGGTTTTTTGGTCTTCGGGGAGGTTGGTGAACATGAATACGTGTTTGTTTTTCTAATTTGAGCTCTATCTGCAAAGGGCACTTTTCTTGCTAAAAGCAGTTTTTTTTAACAAATGCAAGATATAACATGGGCTATCTCCGCAAGGAGACATCAGATCTGCATAACTCATGGTTTTTTGGTCTTCGGTGAGCCGGGGGAACATGAATATGTGTTTGTTTTTCGAATTTGAGCTCTATCTGCAAAGGGCACTTTTCTTGCTAAAAGCAGTTTTTCCTAACAAATGCAAGATATAACATGGGCTATCTCCGCAAGGAGACATCAGAACTGCAAAACGCATGGTTTTTTGGTCTTCGGGGAGGTTGGTGAACATGAATACGTGTTTGTTTTTCTAATTTGAGCTCTATCTGCAAAGGGCACTTTTCTTGCTAAAAGCTGTTTTTTTTAACAAATGCAAGATATAACATGGGCTATCTCCGCAAGGAGACATCAGATCTGCATAACTCATGGTTTTTTGGTCTTCGGTGAGCCGGGGGAACATGAATATGTGTTTGTTTTTCGAATTTGAGCTCTATCTGCAAAGGGCACTTTTCTTGCTAAAAGCAGTTTTTCCTAACAAATGCAAGATATAACATGGGCTATCTCCGCAAGGAGACATCAGATCTGCATAACTCATGGGTTTTTGGTCTTCGGTGAGCCGGGAGAACATGAATATGTGTTTGTTTTTCGAATTTGAGCTCTATCTGCAAAGGGCACTTTTCTTGCTAAAAGCAGTTTTTCCTAACAAATGCAAGATATAACATGGGCTATCTCCGCAAGGAGACATCAGAACTGCAAAACGCATGGTTTTTTGGTCTTCGGTGAGCCGGGGGAACATGAATATGTGTTTGTTTTTCGAATTTGAGCTCTATCTGCAAAGGGCACTTTTCTTGCTAAAAGAAGTTTTTCCTAACAAATGCAAGATATAACATGGGCTATCTCTGCAAGGAGACATCAGAACTGCAAAACGCATGGTTTTTTGGTCTTCGGGGAGGTTGGTGAACATGAATACGTGTTTGTTTTTCTAATTTGAGCTCTATCTGCAAAGGGCACTTTTCTTGCTAAAAGCAGTTTTTCCTAACAAATGCAAGATATAACATGGGCTACCTCCGCAAGGAGACATCAGAACTGCAAAACGCATGGTTTTTTGGTCTTCGGGGAGGTTGGTGAACATGAATACGTGTTTGTTTTTCTAATTTGAGCTCTATCTGCAAAGGGCACTTTTCTTGCTAAAAGCAGTTTTTTTTAACAAATGCAAGATATAACATGGGCTATCTCCGCAAGGAGACATCAGATCTGCATAACTCATGGTTTTTTGGTCTTCGGGGAGGTTGGTTAACATGAATACGTGTTTGTTTTTCGAATTTGAGCTCTATCTGCAAAGGGCACTTTTCTTGCTAAAAGCAGTTTTTTTTAACAAATGCAAGATATAACATGGGCTATCTCCGCAAGGAGACATCAGATCTGCATAACTCATGGTTTTTTGGTCTTCAGTGAGCTGGGGTAACATGAATATGTGTTTGTTTTTCGAATTTGAGCTCTATCTGCAAAGGGCACTTTTCTTGCTAAAAGCAGTTTTTCCTAACAAATGCAAGATATAACATGGGCTATCTCCGCAAGGAGACATCAGATCTGCATAACTCATGGTTTTTTGGTCTTCAGTGAGCCGGGGGAACATGAATATGTGTTTGTTTTTCGAATTTGAGCTCTATCTGCAAAGGGCACTTTTCTTGCTAAAAGCAGTTTTTCCTAACAAATGCAAGATATAACATGGGCTATCTCCGCAAGGAGACATCAGAATTGCAAAACGCATGGTTTTTTGGTCTTCGGGGAGGTTGGTGAACATGAATACGTGTTTGTTTTTCTAATTTGAGCTCTATCTGCAAAGGGCACTTTTCTTGCTAAAAGCAGTTTTTTTTAACAAATGCAAGATATAACATGGGCTATCTCCGCAAGGAGACATCAGATCTGCATAACTCATGGTTTTTTGGTCTTCGGTGAGCCGGGGGAACATGAATATGTGTTTGTTTTTCGAATTTGAGCTCTATCTGCAAAGGGCACTTTTCTTGCTAAAAGCAGTTTTTCCTAACAAATGCAAGATATAACATGGGCTATCTCCGCAAGGAGACATCAGATCTGCATAACTCATGGGTTTTTGGTCTTCGGTGAGCCGGGAGAACATGAATATGTGTTTGTTTTTCGAATTTGAGCTCTTTCTGCAAAGGGCACTTTTCTTGCTAAAAGCAGTTTTTTTTAACAAATGCAAGATATAACATGGGCTATCTCCGCAAGGAGACATCAGATCTGCATAACTCATGGTTTTTTGGTCTTCGGTGAGCCGGGGGAACATGAATATGTGTTTGTTTTTCGAATTTGAGCTCTATCTGCAAAGGGCACTTTTCTTGCTAAAAGCAGTTTTTCCTAACAAATGCAAGATATAACATGGGCTATCTCCGCAAGGAGACATCAGAACTGCAAAACGCATGGTTTTTTGGTCTTCGGGGAGGTTGGTGAACATGAATACGTGTTTGTTTTTCTAATTTGAGCTCTATCTGCAAAGGGCACTTTTCTTGCTAAAAGCAGTTTTTTTTAACAAATGCAAGATATAACATGGGCTATCTCCGCAAGGAGACATCAGATCTGCATGACTCATGGTTTTTTGGTCTTCGGTGAGCCGGGGGAACATGAATATGTGTTTGTTTTTCGAATTTGAGCTCTATCTGCAAAGGGCACTTTTCTTGCTAAAAGCAGTTTTTCCTAACAAATGCAAGATATAACATGGGCTATCTCCGCAAGGAGACATCAGATCTGCATAACTCATGGTTTTTTGGTCTTCGGGGAGGTTGGTGAACATGAATACGTGTTTGTTTTTCGAATTTGAGCTCTATCTGCAAAGGGCACTTTTCTTGCTAAAAGCAGTTTTTTTTAACAAATGCAAGATATAACATGGGCTATCTCCGCAAGGAGACATCAGATCTGCATAACTCATGGTTTTTTGGTCTTCAGTGAGCTGGGGTAACATGAATATGTGTTTGTTTTTCGAATTTGAGCTCTATCTGCAAAGGGCACTTTTCTTGCTAAAAGCAGTTTTTCCTAACAAATGCAAGATATAACATGGGCTATCTCCACAAGGAGACATCAGATCTGCATAACTCATGGTTTTTTGGTCTTCAGTGAGCCGGGGGAACATGAATATGTGTTTGTTTTTCGAATTTGAGCTCTATCTGCAAAGGGCACTTTTCTTGCTAAAAGCAGTTTTTCCTAACAAATGCAAGATATAACATGGGCTATCTCCACAAGGAGACATCAGAATTGCAAAACGCATGGTTTTTTGGTCTTCGGGGAGGTTGGTGAACATGAATACGTGTTTGTTTTTCTAATTTGAGCTCTATCTGCAAAGGGCACTTTTCTTGCTAAAAGCAGTTTTTTTTTTACAAATGCAAGATATAACATGGGCTATCTCCGCAAGGAGACATCAGATCTGCATAACTCATGGTTTTTTGGTCTTCGGTGAGCCGGGGGAACATGAATATGTGTTTGTTTTTCGAATTTGAGCTCTATCTGCAAAGGGCACTTTTCTTGCTAAAAGCAGTTTTTCCTAACAAATGCAAGATATAACATGGGCTATCTCCGCAAGGAGACATCAGATCTGCATAACGCATGGTTTTTTGGTCTTCGGGGAGGTTGGTGAACATGAATACGTGTTTGTTTTTCTAATTTGAGCTCTATCTGCAAAGGGCACTTTTCTTGCTAAAAGCTGTTTTTTTTAACAAATGCAAGATATAACATGGGCTATCTCCGCAAGGAGACATCAGATCTGCATAACTCATGGTTTTTTGGTCTTCGGTGAGCCGGGGAAACATGAATATGTGTTTGTTTTTCGAATTTGAGCTCTATCTGCAAAGGGCACTTTTCTTGCTAAAAGCAGTTTTTCCTAACAAATGCAAGATATAACATGGGCTATCTCCGCAAGGAGACATCAGATCTGCATAACTCATGGGTTTTTGGTCTTCGGTGAGCCGGGAGAACATGAATATGTGTTTGTTTTTCGAATTTGAGCTCTATCTGCAAAGGGCACTTTTCTTGCTAAAAGCAGTTTTTCCTAACAAATGCAAGATATAACATGGGCTATCTCCGCAAGGAGACATCAGAACTGCAAAACGCATGGTTTTTTGGTCTTCGCTGAGCCGGGGGAACATGAATATGTGTTTGTTTTTCGAATTTGAGCTCTATCTGCAAAGGGCACTTTTCTTGCTAAAAGCAGTTTTTCCTAACAAATGCAAGATATAACATGGGCTATCTCCGCAAGGAGACATCAGATCTGCATAACTCATGGGTTTTTGGTCTTCGGTGAGCCGGGAGAACATGAATATGTGTTTGTTTTTCGAATTTGAGCTCTATCTGCAAAGGGCACTTTTCTTGCTAAAAGCAGTTTTTCCTAACAAATGCAAGATATAACATGGGCTATCTCCGCAAGGAGACATCAGAACTGCAAAACGCATGGTTTTTTGGTCTTCGGTGAGCCGGGGGAACATGAATATGTGTTTGTTTTTCGAATTTGAGCTCTATCTGCAAAGGGCACTTTTCTTGCTAAAAGAAGTTTTTCCTAACAAATGCAAGATATAACATGGGCTATCTCTGCAAGGAGACATCAGAACTGCAAAACGCATGGTTTTTTGGTCTTCGGGGAGGTTGGTGAACATGAATACGTGTTTGTTTTTCTAATTTGAGCTCTATCTGCAAAGGGCACTTTTCTTGCTAAAAGCAGTTTTTCCTAACAAATGCAAGATATAACATGGGCTATCTCCGCAAGGAGACATCAGATCTGCATAACTCATGGTTTTTTGGTCTTCAGTGAGCCGGGGGAACATGAATATGTGTTTGTTTTTCGAATTTGAGCTCTATCTGCAAAGGGCACTTTTCTTGCTAAAAGCAGTTTTTCCTAACAAATGCAAGATATAACATGGGCTACCACCGCAAGGAGACATCAGAACTGCAAAACGCATGGTTTTTTGGTCTTCGGGGAGGTTGGTGAACATGAATACGTGTTTGTTTTTCTAATTTGAGCTCTATCTGCAAAGGGCACTTTTCTTGCTAAAAGCAGTTTTTTTTAACAAATGCAAGATATAACATGGGCTATCTCCGCAAGGAGACATCAGATCTGCATAACTCATGGTTTTTTGGTCTTCAGTGAGCCGGGGGAACATGAATATGTGTTTGTTTTTCGAATTTGAGCTCTATCTGCAAAGGGCACTTTTCTTGCTAAAAGCAGTTTTTCCTAACAAATGCAAGATATAACATGGGCTATCTCCACAAGGAGACATCAGATTTGCATAACTCATGGGTTTTTGTTCTTCGGTGAGCCGGGAGAACATGAATATGTGTTTGTTTTTCGAATTTGAGCTCTATCTGCAAAGGGCACTTTTCTTGCTAAAAGCAGTTTTTCCTAACAAATGCAAGATATAACATGGGCTATCTCCGCAAGGAGACATCAGAACTGCAAAACGTATGGTTTTTTGGTCTTCGGTGAGCCGGGGGAACATGAATATGTGTTTGTTTTTCGAATTTGAGCTCTATCTGCAAAGGGCACTTTTCTTGCTAAAAGCAGTTTCTCCTAACAAATGCAAGATATAACATGGGCTATCTCCGCAAGGAGACATCAGAACTGCAAAACGCATGGTTTTTTGGTCTTCGGGGAGGTTGGTGAACATGAATACGTGTTTGTTTTTCTAATTTGAGCTCTATCTGCAAAGGGCACTTTTCTTGCTAAAAGCAGTTTTTTTTAACAAATGCAAGATATAACATGGGCTATCTCCGCAAGGAGACATCAGAACTGCAAAACGCATGGTTTTTTGGTCTTCGGTGAGCCGGAGTAACATGAATATGTGTTTGTTTTTCGAATTTGAGCTCTATCTGCAAAGGGCACTTTTCTTGCTAAAAGCAGTTTTTCCTAACAAATGCAAGATATAACATGGGCTATCTCCGCAAGGAGACATCAGATCTGCATAACACATGGTTTTTTGGTCTTCAGTAAGCCGGGGGAACATGAATATGTGTTTGTTTTTCGAATTTGAGCTCTATCTGCAAAGGGCACTTTTCTTGCTAAAAGCAGTTTTTTTTAACAAATGCAAGATATAACATGGGCTATCTCCGCAAGGAGACATCAGAACTGCAAAACGCATGGTTTTTTGGTCTTCGGTGAGCCGGGGTAACATGAATATGTGTTTGTTTTTCGAATTTGAGCTCTATCTGCAAAGGGCACTTTTCTTGCTAAAAGCAGTTTTTCCTAACAAATGCAAGATATAACATGGGCTATCTCCGCAAGGAGACATCAGATCTGCATAACACATGGTTTTTTGGTCTTCAGTAAGCCGGGGGAACATGAATATGTGTTTGTTTTTCGAATTTGAGCTCTATCTGCAAAGGGCACTTTTCTTGCTAAAAGCAGTTTTTTTTTAACAAATGCACATGGGCTATCTCCGCAAGGAGACATCAGAACTGCAAAACGCATGGTTTTTTGGTCTTCGGGGAGGTTGGTGAACATGAATACGTGTTTTTTTTTTTTCTAATTTGAGCTCTATCTGCAAAGGGCACTTTTCTTGCTAAAAGCAGTTTTTTTTTTAACAAATGCAAGATATAACATGGGCTATCTCCGCAAGGAGACATCAGATCTGCATAACATGTTTTTTTGGTCTTCGGTGAGCCGGGGGAACATGAATATGTGTTTGTTTTTCGAATTTGAGCTCTATCTGCAAAGGGCACTTTTCTTGCTAAAAGCAGTTTTTCCTAACAAATGCAAGATATAACATGGGCTATCTCCGCAAGGAGACATCAGATCTGCATAACTCATGGGTTTTTGGTCTTCGGGGAGGTTGGTGAACATGAATATGTGTTTGTTTTTCGAATTTGAGCTCTATCTGCAAAGGGCACTTTCCTTGCTAAAAGCAGTTTTTCCTAACAAATGCAAGATATAACATGGGCTATCTCCGCAAGGAGACATCAGATCTGCATAACTCATGGTTTTTTGGTCTTCAGTGAGCCGGGGGAATATGAATTTGTGTTTGTTTTTCGAATTTGAGCTCTATCTGCAAAGGGCACTTTTCTTGCTAAAAGCAGTTTTTCCTAACAAATGCAAGATATAACATGGGCTATCTCCACAAGGAGACATCAGATCTGCATAACTCATGGGTTTTTGGTCTTCGGTGAGCCGGGAGAACATGAATACGTGTTTGTTTTTCGAATTTGAGCTCTATCTGCAAAGGGCACTTTTCTTGCTAAAAGCTGTTTTTTTTAACAAATGCAAGATATAACATGGGCTATCTCCGCAAGGAGACATCAGATCTGCATAACTCATGGTTTTTTGGTCTTCGGTGAGCCGGGGGAACATGAATATGTGTTTGTTTTTCGAATTTGAGCTCTATCTGCAAAGGGCACTTTTCTTGCTAAAAGCAGTTTTTCCTAACAAATGCAAGATATAACATGGGCTATCTCCGCAAGGAGACATCAGATCTGCATAACTCATGGGTTTTTGGTCTTCGGTGAGCCGGGAGAACATGAATATGTGTTTGTTTTTCGAATTTGAGCTCTATCTGCAAAGGGCACTTTTCTTGCTAAAAGCAGTTTTTCCTAACAAATGCAAGATATAACATGGGCTATCTCCGCAAGGAGACATCAGAACTGCAAAATGCATGGTTTTTTGGTCTTCGGTGAGCCGGGGGAACATGAATATGTGTTTGTTTTTCGAATTTGAGCTCTATCTGCAAAGGGCACTTTTCTTGCTAAAAGAAGTTTTTCCTAACAAATGCAAGATATAACATGGGCTATCTCTGCAAGGAGACATCAGAACTGCAAAACGCATGGTTTTTTGGTCTTCGGGGAGGTTGGTGAACATGAATACGTGTTTGTTTTTCTAATTTGAGCTCTATCTGCAAAGGGCACTTTTCTTGCTAAAAGCAGTTTTTCCTAACAAATGCAAGATATAACATGGGCTATCTCCGCAAGGAGACATCAGATCTGCATAACTCATGGTTTTTTGGTCTTCAGTGAGCCGGGGGATCATGAATATGTGTTTGTTTTTCGAATTTGAGCTCTATCTGCAAAGGGCACTTTTCTAGCTAAAAGCAGTTTTTCCTAACAAATGCAAGATATAACATGGGCTACCTCCGCAAGGAGACATCAGAACTGCAAAACGCATGGTTTTTTGGTCTTCGGGGAGGTTGGTGAACATGAATACGTGTTTGTTTTTCTAATTTGAGCTCTATCTGCAAAGGGCACTTTTCTTGCTAAAAGCAGTTTTTTTTAACAAATGCAAGATATAACATGGGCTATCTCCGCAAGGAGACATCAGATCTGCATAACTCATGGTTTTTTGGTCTTCGGTGAGCCGGGGGAACATGAATATGTGTTTGTTTTTCGAATTTGAGCTCTATCTGCAAAGGGCACTTTTCTTGCTAAAAGCAGTTTTTCCTAACAAATGCAAGATATAACATGGGCTATCTCCGCAAGGAGACATCAGAACTGCAAAACGCATGGTTTTTTGGTCTTCGGGGAGGTTGGTGAACATGAATACGTGTTTGTTTTTCTAATTTGAGCTCTATCTGCAAAGGGCACTTTTCTTGCTAAAAGCTGTTTTTTTTAACAAATGCAAGATATAACATGGGCTATCTCCGCAAGGAGACATCAGATCTGCATAACTCATGGTTTTTTGGTCTTCGGTGAGCCGGGGGAACATGAATATGTGTTTGTTTTTCGAATTTGAGCTCTATCTGCAAAGGGCACTTTTCTTGCTAAAAGCAGTTTTTCCTAACAAATGCAAGATATAACATGGGCTATCTCCGCAAGGAGACATCAGATCTGCATAACTCATGGGTTTTTGGTCTTCGGTGAGCCGGGAGAACATGAATATGTGTTTGTTTTTCGAATTTGAGCTCTATCTGCAAAGGGCACTTTTCTTGCTAAAAGCAGTTTTTCCTAACAAATGCAAGATATAACATGGGCTATCTCCGCAAGGAGACATCAGAACTGCAAAACGCATGGTTTTTTGGTCTTCGGTGAGCCGGGGGAACATGAATATGTGTTTGTTTTTCGAATTTGAGCTCTATCTGCAAAGGGCACTTTTCTTGCTAAAAGAAGTTTTTCCTAACAAATGCAAGATATAACATGGGCTATCTCTGCAAGGAGACATCAGAACTGCAAAACGCATGGTTTTTTGGTCTTCGGGGAGGTTGGTGAACATGAATACGTGTTTGTTTTTCTAATTTGAGCTCTATCTGCAAAGGGCACTTTTCTTGCTAAAAGCAGTTTTTCCTAACAAATGCAAGATATAACATGGGCTACCTCCGCAAGGAGACATCAGAACTGCAAAACGCATGGTTTTTTGGTCTTCGGGGAGGTTGGTGAACATGAATACGTGTTTGTTTTTCTAATTTGAGCTCTATCTGCAAAGGGCACTTTTCTTGCTAAAAGCAGTTTTTTTTAACAAATGCAAGATATAACATGGGCTATCTCCGCAAGGAGACATCAGATCTGCATAACTCATGGTTTTTTGGTCTTCAGTGAGCTGGGGTAACATGAATATGTGTTTGTTTTTCGAATTTGAGCTCTATCTGCAAAGGGCACTTTTCTTGCTAAAAGCAGTTTTTCCTAACAAATGCAAGATATAACATGGGCTATCTCCGCAAGGAGACATCAGATCTGCATAACTCATGGTTTTTTGGTCTTCAGTGAGCCGGGGGAACATGAATATGTGTTTGTTTTTCGAATTTGAGCTCTATCTGCAAAGGGCACTTTTCTTGCTAAAAGCAGTTTTTCCTAACAAATGCAAGATATAACATGGGCTATCTCCGCAAGGAGACATCAGAATTGCAAAACGCATGGTTTTTTGGTCTTCGGGGAGGTTGGTGAACATGAATACGTGTTTGTTTTTCTAATTTGAGCTCTATCTGCAAAGGGCACTTTTCTTGCTAAAAGCAGTTTTTTTTAACAAATGCAAGATATAACATGGGCTATCTCCGCAAGGAGACATCAGATCTGCATAACTCATGGTTTTTTGGTCTTCGGTGAGCCGGGGGAACATGAATATGTGTTTGTTTTTCGAATTTGAGCTCTATCTGCAAAGGGCACTTTTCTTGCTAAAAGCAGTTTTTCCTAACAAATGCAAGATATAACATGGGCTATCTCCGCAAGGAGACATCAGATCTGCATAACTCATGGGTTTTTGGTCTTCGGTGAGCCGGGAGAACATGAATATGTGTTTGTTTTTCGAATTTGAGCTCTTTCTGCAAAGGGCACTTTTCTTGCTAAAAGCAGTTTTTTTTAACAAATGCAAGATATAACATGGGCTATCTCCGCAAGGAGACATCAGATCTGCATAACTCATGGTTTTTTGGTCTTCGGTGAGCCGGGGGAACATGAATATGTGTTTGTTTTTCGAATTTGAGCTCTATCTGCAAAGGGCACTTTTCTTGCTAAAAGCAGTTTTTCCTAACAAATGCAAGATATAACATGGGCTATCTCCGCAAGGAGACATCAGAACTGCAAAACGCATGGTTTTTTGGTCTTCGGGGAGGTTGGTGAACATGAATACGTGTTTGTTTTTCTAATTTGAGCTCTATCTGCAAAGGGCACTTTTCTTGCTAATAGCAGTTTTTTTTAACAAATGCAAGATATAACATGGGCTATCTCCGCAAGGAGACATCAGATCTGCATGACTCATGGTTTTTTGGTCTTCGGTGAGCCGGGGGAACATGAATATGTGTTTGTTTTTCGAATTTGAGCTCTATCTGCAAAGGGCACTTTTCTTGCTAAAAGCAGTTTTTCCTAACAAATGCAAGATATAACATGGGCTATCTCCGCAAGGAGACATCAGATCTGCATAACTCATGGTTTTTTGGTCTTCGGGGAGGTTGGTGAACATGAATACGTGTTTGTTTTTCGAATTTGAGCTCTATCTGCAAAGGGCACTTTTCTTGCTAAAAGCAGTTTTTTTTAACAAATGCAAGATATAACATGGGCTATCTCCGCAAGGAGACATCAGATCTGCATAACTCATGGTTTTTTGGTCTTCAGTGAGCTGGGGTAACATGAATATGTGTTTGTTTTTCGAATTTGAGCTCTATCTGCAAAGGGCACTTTTCTTGCTAAAAGCAGTTTTTCCTAACAAATGCAAGATATAACATGGGCTATCTCCACAAGGAGACATCAGATCTGCATAACTCATGGTTTTTTGGTCTTCAGTGAGCCGGGGGAACATGAATATGTGTTTGTTTTTCGAATTTGAGCTCTATCTGCAAAGGGCACTTTTCTTGCTAAAAGCAGTTTTTCCTAACAAATGCAAGATATAACATGGGCTATCTCCACAAGGAGACATCAGAATTGCAAAACGCATGGTTTTTTGGTCTTCGGGGAGGTTGGTGAACATGAATACGTGTTTGTTTTTCTAATTTGAGCTCTATCTGCAAAGGGCACTTTTCTTGCTAAAAGCAGTTTTTTTTTTACAAATGCAAGATATAACATGGGCTATCTCCGCAAGGAGACATCAGATCTGCATAACTCATGGTTTTTTGGTCTTCGGTGAGCCGGGGGAACATGAATATGTGTTTGTTTTTCGAATTTGAGCTCTATCTGCAAAGGGCACTTTTCTTGCTAAAAGCAGTTTTTCCTAACAAATGCAAGATATAACATGGGCTATCTCCGCAAGGAGACATCAGATCTGCATAACGCATGGTTTTTTGGTCTTCGGGGAGGTTGGTGAACATGAATACGTGTTTGTTTTTCTAATTTGAGCTCTATCTGCAAAGGGCACTTTTCTTGCTAAAAGCTGTTTTTTTTAACAAATGCAAGATATAACATGGGCTATCTCCGCAAGGAGACATCAGATCTGCATAACTCATGGTTTTTTGGTCTTCAGTGAGCTGGGGTAACATTAATATGTGTTTGTTTTTCGAATTTGAGCTCTATCTGCAAAGGGCACTTTTCTTGCTAAAAGCAGTTTTTCCTAACAAATGCAAGATATAACATGGGCTATCTCCACAAGGAGACATCAGATCTGCATAACTCATGGTTTTTTGGTCTTCAGTGAGCCGGGGGAACATGAATATGTGTTTGTTTTTCGAATTTGAGCTCTATCTGCAAAGGGCACTTTTCTTGCTAAAAGCAGTTTTTCCTAACAAATGCAAGATATAACATGGGCTATCTCCACAAGGAGACATCAGAATTGCAAAACGCATGGTTTTTTGGTCTTCGGGGAGGTTGGTGAACATGAATACGTGTTTGTTTTTCTAATTTGAGCTCTATCTGCAAAGGGCACTTTTCTTGCTAAAAGCAGTTTTTTTTTTACAAATGCAAGATATAACATGGGCTATCTCCGCAAGGAGACATCAGATCTGCATAACTCATGGTTTTTTGGTCTTCGGTGAGCCGGGGGAACATGAATATGTGTTTGTTTTTCGAATTTGAGCTCTATCTGCAAAGGGCACTTTTCTTGCTAAAAGCAGTTTTTCCTAACAAATGCAAGATATAACATGGGCTATCTCCGCAAGGAGACATCAGATCTGCATAACGCATGGTTTTTTGGTCTTCGGGGAGGTTGGTGAACATGAATACGTGTTTGTTTTTCTAATTTGAGCTCTATCTGCAAAGGGCACTTTTCTTGCTAAAAGCTGTTTTTTTTAACAAATGCAAGATATAACATGGGCTATCTCCGCAAGGAGACATCAGATCTGCATAACTCATGGTTTTTTGGTCTTCGGTGAGCCGGGGAAACATGAATATGTGTTTGTTTTTCGAATTTGAGCTCTATCTGCAAAGGGCACTTTTCTTGCTAAAAGCAGTTTTTCCTAACAAATGCAAGATATAACATGGGCTATCTCCGCAAGGAGACATCAGATCTGCATAACTCATGGGTTTTTGGTCTTCGGTGAGCCGGGAGAACATGAATATGTGTTTGTTTTTCGAATTTGAGCTCTATCTGCAAAGGGCACTTTTCTTGCTAAAAGCAGTTTTTCCTAACAAATGCAAGATATAACATGGGCTATCTCCGCAAGGAGACATCAGAACTGCAAAACGCATGGTTTTTTGGTCTTCGCTGAGCCGGGGGAACATGAATATGTGTTTGTTTTTCGAATTTGAGCTCTATCTGCAAAGGGCACTTTTCTTGCTAAAAGCAGTTTTTCCTAACAAATGCAAGATATAACATGGGCTATCTCCGCAAGGAGACATCAGATCTGCATAACTCATGGTTTTTTGGTCTTCGGTGAGCCGGGGGAACATGAATATGTGTTTGTTTTTCGAATTTGAGCTCTATCTGCAAAGGGCACTTTTCTTGCTAAAAGCAGTTTTTCCTAACAAATGCAAGATATAACATGGGCTATCTCTGCAAGGAGACATCAGATCTGCATAACTCATGGGTTTTTGGTCTTCGGTGAGCCGGGAGAACATGAATATGTGTTTGTTTTTCGAATTTGAGCTCTATCTGCAAAGGGCACTTTTCTTGCTAAAAGCAGTTTTTCCTAACAAATGCAAGATATAACATGGGCTATCTCCGCAAGGAGACATCAGAACTGCAAAACGCATGGTTTTTTGGTCTTCGGTGAGCCGGGGGAACATGAATATGTGTTTGTTTTTCGAATTTGAGCTCTATCTGCAAAGGGCACTTTTCTTGCTAAAAGCAGTTTTTCCTAACAAATGCAAGATATAACATGGGCTATCTCTGCAAGGAGACATCAGAACTGCAAAACGCATGGTTTTTTGGTCTTCGGGGAGGTTGGTGAACATGAATACGTGTTTGTTTTTCTAATTTGAGCTCTATCTGCAAAGGGCACTTTTCTTGCTAAAAGCAGTTTTTCCTAACAAATGCAAGATATAACATGGGCTATCTCCGCAAGGAGACATCAGATCTGCATAACTCATGGTTTTTTGGTCTTCAGTGAGCCGGGGGAACATGAATATGTGTTTGTTTTTCGAATTTGAGCTCTATCTGCAAAGGGCACTTTTCTTGCTAAAAGCAGTTTTTCCTAACAAATGCAAGATATAACATGGGCTACCTCCGCAAGGAGACATCAGAACTGCAAAACGCATGGTTTTTTGGTCTTCGGGGAGGTTGGTGAACATGAATACGTGTTTGTTTTTCTAATTTGAGCTCTATCTGCAAAGGGCACTTTTCTTGCTAAAAGCAGTTTTTTTTAACAAATGCAAGATATAACATGGGCTATCTCCGCAAGGAGACATCAGATCTGCATAACTCATGGGTTTTTGGTCTTCGGTGAGCCGGGGGAACATGAATATGTGTTTGTTTTTCGAATTTGAGCTCTATCTGCAAAGGGCACTTTTCTTGCTAAAAGCAGTTTTTCCTAACAAATGCAAGATATAACATGGGCTATCTCCGCAAGGAGACATCAGAACTGCAAAACGCATGGTTTTTTGGTCTTCGGGGAGGTTGGTGAACATGAATACGTGTTTGTTTTTCTAATTTGAGCTCTATCTGCAAAGGGCACTTTTCTTGCTAAAAGCTGTTTTTTTTAACAAATGCAAGATATAACATGGGCTATCTCCGCAAGGAGACATCAGATCTGCATAACTCATGGTTTTTTGGTCTTCGGTGAGCCGGGGGAACATGAATATGTGTTTGTTTTTCGAATTTGAGCTCTATCTGCAAAGGGCACTTTTCTTGCTAAAAGCAGTTTTTCCTAACAAATGCAAGATATAACATGGGCTATCTCCGCAAGGAGACATCAGATCTGCATAACTCATGGGTTTTTGGTCTTCGGTGAGCCGGGAGAACATGAATATGTGTTTGTTTTTCGAATTTGAGCTCTATCTGCAAAGGGCACTTTTCTTGCTAAAAGCAGTTTTTCCTAACAAATGCAAGATATAACATGGGCTATCTCCGCAAGGAGACATCAGAACTGCAAAATGCATGGTTTTTTGGTCTTCGGTGAGCCGGGGGAACATGAATATGTGTTTGTTTTTCGAATTTGAGCTCTATCTGCAAAGGGCACTTTTCTTGCTAAAAGAAGTTTTTCCTAACAAATGCAAGATATAACATGGGCTATCTCTGCAAGGAGACATCAGAACTGCAAAACGCATGGTTTTTTGGTCTTCGGGGAGGTTGGTGAACATGAATACGTGTTTGTTTTTCTAATTTGAGCTCTATCTGCAAAGGGCACTTTTCTTGCTAAAAGCAGTTTTTCCTAACAAATGCAAGATATAACATGGGCTATCTCCGCAAGGAGACATCAGATCTGCATAACTCATGGTTTTTTGGTCTTCAGTGAGCCGGGGGATCATGAATATGTGTTTGTTTTTCGAATTTGAGCTCTATCTGCAAAGGGCACTTTTCTAGCTAAAAGCAGTTTTTCCTAACAAATGCAAGATATAACATGGGCTACCTCCGCAAGGAGACATCAGAACTGCAAAACGCATGGTTTTTTGGTCTTCGGGGAGGTTGGTGAACATGAATACGTGTTTGTTTTTCTAATTTGAGCTCTATCTGCAAAGGGCACTTTTCTTGCTAAAAGCAGTTTTTTTTAACAAATGCAAGATATAACATGGGCTATCTCCGCAAGGAGACATCAGATCTGCATAACTCATGGTTTTTTGGTCTTCGGTGAGCCGGGGGAACATGAATATGTGTTTGTTTTTCGAATTTGAGCTCTATCTGCAAAGGGCACTTTTCTTGCTAAAAGCAGTTTTTCCTAACAAATGCAAGATATAACATGGGCTATCTCCGCAAGGAGACATCAGAACTGCAAAACGCATGGTTTTTTGGTCTTCGGGGAGGTTGGTGAACATGAATACGTGTTTGTTTTTCTAATTTGAGCTCTATCTGCAAAGGGCACTTTTCTTGCTAAAAGCTGTTTTTTTTAACAAATGCAAGATATAACATGGGCTATCTCCGCAAGGAGACATCAGATCTGCATAACTCATGGTTTTTTGGTCTTCGGTGAGCCGGGGGAACATGAATATGTGTTTGTTTTTCGAATTTGAGCTCTATCTGCAAAGGGCACTTTTCTTGCTAAAAGCAGTTTTTCCTAACAAATGCAAGATATAACATGGGCTATCTCCGCAAGGAGACATCAGATCTGCATAACTCATGGGTTTTTGGTCTTCGGTGAGCCGGGAGAACATGAATATGTGTTTGTTTTTCGAATTTGAGCTCTATCTGCAAAGGGCACTTTTCTTGCTAAAAGCAGTTTTTCCTAACAAATGCAAGATATAACATGGGCTATCTCCGCAAGGAGACATCAGAACTGCAAAACGCATGGTTTTTTGGTCTTCGGTGAGCCGGGGGAACATGAATATGTGTTTGTTTTTCGAATTTGAGCTCTATCTGCAAAGGGCACTTTTCTTGCTAAAAGAAGTTTTTCCTAACAAATGCAAGATATAACATGGGCTATCTCTGCAAGGAGACATCAGAACTGCAAAACGCATGGTTTTTTGGTCTTCGGGGAGGTTGGTGAACATGAATACGTGTTTGTTTTTCTAATTTGAGCTCTATCTGCAAAGGGCACTTTTCTTGCTAAAAGCAGTTTTTCCTAACAAATGCAAGATATAACATGGGCTACCTCCGCAAGGAGACATCAGAACTGCAAAACGCATGGTTTTTTGGTCTTCGGGGAGGTTGGTGAACATGAATACGTGTTTGTTTTTCTAATTTGAGCTCTATCTGCAAAGGGCACTTTTCTTGCTAAAAGCAGTTTTTTTTAACAAATGCAAGATATAACATGGGCTATCTCCGCAAGGAGACATCAGATCTGCATAACTCATGGTTTTTTGGTCTTCGGGGAGGTTGGTTAACATGAATACGTGTTTGTTTTTCGAATTTGAGCTCTATCTGCAAAGGGCACTTTTCTTGCTAAAAGCAGTTTTTTTTAACAAATGCAAGATATAACATGGGCTATCTCCGCAAGGAGACATCAGATCTGCATAACTCATGGTTTTTTGGTCTTCAGTGAGCTGGGGTAACATGAATATGTGTTTGTTTTTCGAATTTGAGCTCTATCTGCAAAGGGCACTTTTCTTGCTAAAAGCAGTTTTTCCTAACAAATGCAAGATATAACATGGGCTATCTCCGCAAGGAGACATCAGATCTGCATAACTCATGGTTTTTTGGTCTTCAGTGAGCCGGGGGAACATGAATATGTGTTTGTTTTTCGAATTTGAGCTCTATCTGCAAAGGGCACTTTTCTTGCTAAAAGCAGTTTTTCCTAACAAATGCAAGATATAACATGGGCTATCTCCGCAAGGAGACATCAGAATTGCAAAACGCATGGTTTTTTGGTCTTCGGGGAGGTTGGTGAACATGAATACGTGTTTGTTTTTCTAATTTGAGCTCTATCTGCAAAGGGCACTTTTCTTGCTAAAAGCAGTTTTTTTTAACAAATGCAAGATATAACATGGGCTATCTCCGCAAGGAGACATCAGATCTGCATAACTCATGGTTTTTTGGTCTTCGGTGAGCCGGGGGAACATGAATATGTGTTTGTTTTTCGAATTTGAGCTCTATCTGCAAAGGGCACTTTTCTTGCTAAAAGCAGTTTTTCCTAACAAATGCAAGATATAACATGGGCTATCTCCGCAAGGAGACATCAGATCTGCATAACTCATGGGTTTTTGGTCTTCGGTGAGCCGGGAGAACATGAATATGTGTTTGTTTTTCGAATTTGAGCTCTTTCTGCAAAGGGCACTTTTCTTGCTAAAAGCAGTTTTTTTTAACAAATGCAAGATATAACATGGGCTATCTCCGCAAGGAGACATCAGATCTGCATAACTCATGGTTTTTTGGTCTTCGGTGAGCCGGGGGAACATGAATATGTGTTTGTTTTTCGAATTTGAGCTCTATCTGCAAAGGGCACTTTTCTTGCTAAAAGCAGTTTTTCCTAACAAATGCAAGATATAACATGGGCTATCTCCGCAAGGAGACATCAGAACTGCAAAACGCATGGTTTTTTGGTCTTCGGGGAGGTTGGTGAACATGAATACGTGTTTGTTTTTCTAATTTGAGCTCTATCTGCAAAGGGCACTTTTCTTGCTAAAAGCAGTTTTTTTTAACAAATGCAAGATATAACATGGGCTATCTCCGCAAGGAGACATCAGATCTGCATGACTCATGGTTTTTTGGTCTTCGGTGAGCCGGGGGAACATGAATATGTGTTTGTTTTTCGAATTTGAGCTCTATCTGCAAAGGGCACTTTTCTTGCTAAAAGCAGTTTTTCCTAACAAATGCAAGATATAACATGGGCTATCTCCGCAAGGAGACATCAGATCTGCATAACTCATGGTTTTTTGGTCTTCGGGGAGGTTGGTGAACATGAATACGTGTTTGTTTTTCGAATTTGAGCTCTATCTGCAAAGGGCACTTTTCTTGCTAAAAGCAGTTTTTTTTAACAAATGCAAGATATAACATGGGCTATCTCCGCAAGGAGACATCAGATCTGCATAACTCATGGTTTTTTGGTCTTCAGTGAGCTGGGGTAACATGAATATGTGTTTGTTTTTCGAATTTGAGCTCTATCTGCAAAGGGCACTTTTCTTGCTAAAAGCAGTTTTTCCTAACAAATGCAAGATATAACATGGGCTATCTCCACAAGGAGACATCAGATCTGCATAACTCATGGTTTTTTGGTCTTCAGTGAGCCGGGGGAACATGAATATGTGTTTGTTTTTCGAATTTGAGCTCTATCTGCAAAGGGCACTTTTCTTGCTAAAAGCAGTTTTTCCTAACAAATGCAAGATATAACATGGGCTATCTCCACAAGGAGACATCAGAATTGCAAAACGCATGGTTTTTTGGTCTTCGGGGAGGTTGGTGAACATGAATACGTGTTTGTTTTTCTAATTTGAGCTCTATCTGCAAAGGGCACTTTTCTTGCTAAAAGCAGTTTTTTTTTTACAAATGCAAGATATAACATGGGCTATCTCCGCAAGGAGACATCAGATCTGCATAACTCATGGTTTTTTGGTCTTCGGTGAGCCGGGGGAACATGAATATGTGTTTGTTTTTGGAATTTGAGCTCTATCTGCAAAGGGCACTTTTCTTGCTAAAAGCAGTTTTTCCTAACAAATGCAAGATATAACATGGGCTATCTCCGCAAGGAGACATCAGATCTGCATAACGCATGGTTTTTTGGTCTTCGGGGAGGTTGGTGAACATGAATACGTGTTTGTTTTTCTAATTTGAGCTCTATCTGCAAAGGGCACTTTTCTTGCTAAAAGCAGTTTTTCCTAACAAATGCAAGATATAACATGGGCTATCTCCGCAAGGAGACATCAGATCTGCATAACTCATGGTTTTTTGGTCTTCGGTGAGCCGGGGAAACATGAATATGTGTTTGTTTTTCGAATTTGAGCTCTATCTGCAAAGGGCACTTTTCTTGCTAAAAGCAGTTTTTCCTAACAAATGCAAGATATAACATGGGCTATCTCCGCAAGGAGACATCAGATCTGCATAACTCATGGGTTTTTGGTCTTCGGTGAGCCGGGAGAACATGAATATGTGTTTGTTTTTCGAATTTGAGCTCTATCTGCAAAGGGCACTTTTCTTGCTAAAAGCAGTTTTTCCTAACAAATGCAAGATATAACATGGGCTATCTCCGCAAGGAGACATCAGAACTGCAAAACGCATGGTTTTTTGGTCTTCGCTGAGCCGGGGGAACATGAATATGTGTTTGTTTTTCGAATTTGAGCTCTATCTGCAAAGGGCACTTTTCTTGCTAAAAGCAGTTTTTCCTAACAAATGCAAGATATAACATGGGCTATCTCCGCAAGGAGACATCAGATCTGCATAACTCATGGGTTTTTGGTCTTCGGTGAGCCGGGAGAACATGAATATGTGTTTGTTTTTCGAATTTGAGCTCTATCTGCAAAGGGCACTTTTCTTGCTAAAAGCAGTTTTTCCTAACAAATGCAAGATATAACATGGGCTATCTCCGCAAGGAGACATCAGAACTGCAAAACGCATGGTTTTTTGGTCTTCGGTGAGCCGGGGGAACATGAATATGTGTTTGTTTTTCGAATTTGAGCTCTATCTGCAAAGGGCACTTTTCTTGCTAAAAGAAGTTTTTCCTAACAAATGCAAGATATAACATGGGCTATCTCTGCAAGGAGACATCAGAACTGCAAAACGCATGGTTTTTTGGTCTTCGGGGAGGTTGGTGAACATGAATACGTGTTTGTTTTTCTAATTTGAGCTCTATCTGCAAAGGGCACGTTTCTTGCTAAAAGCAGTTTTTCCTAACAAATGCAAGATATAACATGGGCTATCTCCGCAAGGAGACATCAGATCTGCATAACTCATGGTTTTTTGGTCTTCAGTGAGCCGGGGGAACATGAATATGTGTTTGTTTTTCGAATTTGAGCTCTATCTGCAAAGGGCACTTTTCTTGCTAAAAGCAGTTTTTCCTAACAAATGCAAGATATAACATGGGCTACCACCGCAAGGAGACATCAGAACTGCAAAACGCATGGTTTTTTGGTCTTCGGGGAGGTTGGTGAACATGAATACGTGTTTGTTTTTCTAATTTGAGCTCTATCTGCAAAGGGCACTTTTCTTGCTAAAAGCAGTTTTTTTTAACAAATGCAAGATATAACATGGGCTATCTCCGCAAGGAGACATCAGATCTGCATAACTCATGGTTTTTTGGTCTTCAGTGAGCCGGGGGAACATGAATATGTGTTTGTTTTTCGAATTTGAGCTCTATCTGCAAAGGGCACTTTTCTTGCTAAAAGCAGTTTTTCCTAACAAATGCAAGATATAACATGGGCTATCTCCGCAAGGAGACATCAGAACTGCAAAACGTATGGTTTTTTGGTCTTCGGTGAGCCGGGGGAACATGAATATGTGTTTGTTTTTCGAATTTGAGCTCTATCTGCAAAGGGCACTTTTCTTGCTAAAAGCAGTTTCTCCTAACAAATGCAAGATATAACATGGGCTATCTCCGCAAGGAGACATCAGAACTGCAAAACGCATGGTTTTTTGGTCTTCGGTGAGCCGGAGTAACATGAATATGTGTTTGTTTTTCGAATTTGAGCTCTATCTGCAAAGGGCACTTTTCTTGCTAAAAGCAGTTTTTCCTAACAAATGCAAGATATAACATGGGCTATCTCTGCAAGGAGACATCAGAACTGCAAAACGCATGGTTTTTTGGTCTTCGGGGAGGTTGGTGAACATGAATACGTGTTTGTTTTTCTAATTTGAGCTCTATCTGCAAAGGGCACTTTTCTTGCTAAAAGCAGTTTTTCCTAACAAATGCAAGATATAACATGGGCTATCTCCGCAAGGAGACATCAGATCTGCATAACTCATGGTTTTTTGGTCTTCAGTGAGCCGGGGGATCATGAATATGTGTTTGTTTTTCGAATTTGAGCTCTATCTGCAAAGGGCACTTTTCTAGCTAAAAGCAGTTTTTCCTAACAAATGCAAGATATAACATGGGCTACCTCCGCAAGGAGACATCAGAACTGCAAAACGCATGGTTTTTTGGTCTTCGGGGAGGTTGGTGAACATGAATACGTGTTTGTTTTTCTAATTTGAGCTCTATCTGCAAAGGGCACTTTTCTTGCTAAAAGCAGTTTTTTTTAACAAATGCAAGATATAACATGGGCTATCTCCGCAAGGAGACATCAGATCTGCATAACTCATGGTTTTTTGGTCTTCGGTGAGCCGGGGGAACATGAATATGTGTTTGTTTTTCGAATTTGAGCTCTATCTGCAAAGGGCACTTTTCTTGCTAAAAGCAGTTTTTCCTAACAAATGCAAGATATAACATGGGCTATCTCCGCAAGGAGACATCAGAACTGCAAAACGCATGGTTTTTTGGTCTTCGGGGAGGTTGGTGAACATGAATACGTGTTTGTTTTTCTAATTTGAGCTCTATCTGCAAAGGGCACTTTTCTTGCTAAAAGCTGTTTTTTTTAACAAATGCAAGATATAACATGGGCTATCTCCGCAAGGAGACATCAGATCTGCATAACTCATGGTTTTTTGGTCTTCGGTGAGCCGGGGGAACATGAATATGTGTTTGTTTTTCGAATTTGAGCTCTATCTGCAAAGGGCACTTTTCTTGCTAAAAGCAGTTTTTCCTAACAAATGCAAGATATAACATGGGCTATCTCCGCAAGGAGACATCAGATCTGCATAACTCATGGGTTTTTGGTCTTCGGTGAGCCGGGAGAACATGAATATGTGTTTGTTTTTCGAATTTGAGCTCTATCTGCAAAGGGCACTTTTCTTGCTAAAAGCAGTTTTTCCTAACAAATGCAAGATATAACATGGGCTATCTCCGCAAGGAGACATCAGAACTGCAAAACGCATGGTTTTTTGGTCTTCGGTGAGCCGGGGGAACATGAATATGTGTTTGTTTTTCGAATTTGAGCTCTATCTGCAAAGGGCACTTTTCTTGCTAAAAGAAGTTTTTCCTAACAAATGCAAGATATAACATGGGCTATCTCTGCAAGGAGACATCAGAACTGCAAAACGCATGGTTTTTTGGTCTTCGGGGAGGTTGGTGAACATGAATACGTGTTTGTTTTTCTAATTTGAGCTCTATCTGCAAAGGGCACTTTTCTTGCTAAAAGCAGTTTTTCCTAACAAATGCAAGATATAACATGGGCTACCTCCGCAAGGAGACATCAGAACTGCAAAACGCATGGTTTTTTGGTCTTCGGGGAGGTTGGTGAACATGAATACCTGTTTGTTTTTCTAATTTGAGCTCTATCTGCAAAGGGCACTTTTCTTGCTAAAAGCAGTTTTTTTTAACAAATGCAAGATATAACATGGGCTATCTCCGCAAGGAGACATCAGATCTGCATAACTCATGGTTTTTTGGTCTTCGGGGAGGTTGGTTAACATGAATACGTGTTTGTTTTTCGAATTTGAGCTCTATCTGCAAAGGGCACTTTTCTTGCTAAAAGCAGTTTTTTTTAACAAATGCAAGATATAACATGGGCTATCTCCGCAAGGAGACATCAGATCTGCATAACTCATGGTTTTTTGGTCTTCAGTGAGCTGGGGTAACATGAATATGTGTTTGTTTTTCGAATTTGAGCTCTATCTGCAAAGGGCACTTTTCTTGCTAAAAGCAGTTTTTCCTAACAAATGCAAGATATAACATGGGCTATCTCCGCAAGGAGACATCAGATCTGCATAACTCATGGTTTTTTGGTCTTCAGTGAGCCGGGGGAACATGAATATGTGTTTGTTTTTCGAATTTGAGCTCTATCTGCAAAGGGCACTTTTCTTGCTAAAAGCAGTTTTTCCTAACAAATGCAAGATATAACATGGGCTATCTCCGCAAGGAGACATCAGAATTGCAAAACGCATGGTTTTTTGGTCTTCGGGGAGGTTGGTGAACATGAATACGTGTTTGTTTTTCTAATTTGAGCTCTATCTGCAAAGGGCACTTTTCTTGCTAAAAGCAGTTTGTTTTAACAAATGCAAGATATAACATGGGCTATCTCCGCAAGGAGACATCAGATCTGCATAACTCATGGTTTTTTGGTCTTCGGTGAGCCGGGGGAACATGAATATGTGTTTGTTTTTCGAATTTGAGCTCTATCTGCAAAGGGCACTTTTCTTGCTAAAAGCAGTTTTTCCTAACAAATGCAAGATATAACATGGGCTATCTCCGCAAGGAGACATCAGATCTGCATAACTCATGGGTTTTTGGTCTTCGGTGAGCCGGGAGAACATGAATATGTGTTTGTTTTTCGAATTTGAGCTCTTTCTGCAAAGGGCACTTTTCTTGCTAAAAGCAGTTTTTTTTAACAAATGCAAGATATAACATGGGCTATCTCCGCAAGGAGACATCAGATCTGCATAACTCATGGTTTTTTGGTCTTCGGTGAGCCGGGGGAACATGAATATGTGTTTGTTTTTCGAATTTGAGCTCTATCTGCAAAGGGCACTTTTCTTGCTAAAAGCAGTTTTTCCTAACAAATGCAAGATATAACATGGGCTATCTCCGCAAGGAGACATCAGAACTGCAAAACGCATGGTTTTTTGGTCTTCGGGGAGGTTGGTGAACATGAATACGTGTTTGTTTTTCTAATTTGAGCTCTATCTGCAAAGGGCACTTTTCTTGCTAAAAGCAGTTTTTTTTAACAAATGCAAGATATAACATGGGCTATCTCCGCAAGGAGACATCAGATCTGCATGACTCATGGTTTTTTGGTCTTCGGTGAGCCGGGGGAACATGAATATGTGTTTGTTTTTCGAATTTGAGCTCTATCTGCAAAGGGCACTTTTCTTGCTAAAAGCAGTTTTTCCTAACAAATGCAAGATATAACATGGGCTATCTCCGCAAGGAGACATCAGATCTGCATAACTCATGGTTTTTTGGTCTTCGGGGAGGTTGGTGAACATGAATACGTGTTTGTTTTTCGAATTTGAGCTCTATCTGCAAAGGGCACTTTTCTTGCTAAAAGCAGTTTTTTTTAACAAATGCAAGATATAACATGGGCTATCTCCGCAAGGAGACATCAGATCTGCATAACTCATGGTTTTTTGGTCTTCAGTGAGCTGGGGTAACATGAATATGTGTTTGTTTTTCGAATTTGAGCTCTATCTGCAAAGGGCACTTTTCTTGCTAAAAGCAGTTTTTCCTAACAAATGCAAGATATAACATGGGCTATCTCCACAAGGAGACATCAGATCTGCATAACTCATGGTTTTTTGGTCTTCAGTGAGCCGGGGGAACATGAATATGTGTTTGTTTTTCGAATTTGAGCTCTATCTGCAAAGGGCACTTTTCTTGCTAAAAGCAGTTTTTCCTAACAAATGCAAGATATAACATGGGCTATCTCCACAAGGAGACATCAGAATTGCAAAACGCATGGTTTTTTGGTCTTCGGGGAGGTTGGTGAACATGAATACGTGTTTGTTTTTCTAATTTGAGCTCTATCTGCAAAGGGCACTTTTCTTGCTAAAAGCAGTTTTTTTTTTACAAATGCAAGATATAACATGGGCTATCTCCGCAAGGAGACATCAGATCTGCATAACTCATGGTTTTTTGGTCTTCGGTGAGCCGGGGGAACATGAATATGTGTTTGTTTTTGGAATTTGAGCTCTATCTGCAAAGGGCACTTTTCTTGCTAAAAGCAGTTTTTCCTAACAAATGCAAGATATAACATGGGCTATCTCCGCAAGGAGACATCAGATCTGCATAACGCATGGTTTTTTGGTCTTCGGGGAGGTTGGTGAACATGAATACGTGTTTGTTTTTCTAATTTGAGCTCTATCTGCAAAGGGCACTTTTCTTGCTAAAAGCTGTTTTTTTTAACAAATGCAAGATATAACATGGGCTATCTCCGCAAGGAGACATCAGATCTGCATAACTCATGGTTTTTTGGTCTTCGGTGAGCCGGGGAAACATGAATATGTGTTTGTTTTTCGAATTTGAGCTCTATCTGCAAAGGGCACTTTTCTTGCTAAAAGCAGTTTTTCCTAACAAATGCAAGATATAACATGGGCTATCTCCGCAAGGAGACATCAGATCTGCATAACTCATGGGTTTTTGGTCTTCGGTGAGCCGGGAGAACATGAATATGTGTTTGTTTTTCGAATTTGAGCTCTATCTGCAAAGGGCACTTTTCTTGCTAAAAGCAGTTTTTCCTAACAAATGCAAGATATAACATGGGCTATCTCTGCAAGGAGACATCAGAACTGCAAAACGCATGGTTTTTTGGTCTTCGGGGAGGTTGGTGAACATGAATACGTGTTTGTTTTTCTAATTTGAGCTCTATCTGCAAAGGGCACTTTTCTTGCTAAAAGCAGTTTTTCCTAACAAATGCAAGATATAACATGGGCTACCTCCGCAAGGAGACATCAGAACTGCAAAACGCATGGTTTTTTGGTCTTCGGGGAGGTTGGTGAACATGAATACCTGTTTGTTTTTCTAATTTGAGCTCTATCTGCAAAGGGCACTTTTCTTGCTAAAAGCAGTTTTTTTTAACAAATGCAAGATATAACATGGGCTATCTCCGCAAGGAGACATCAGATCTGCATAACTCATGGTTTTTTGGTCTTCGGGGAGGTTGGTTAACATGAATACGTGTTTGTTTTTCGAATTTGAGCTCTATCTGCAAAGGGCACTTTTCTTGCTAAAAGCAGTTTTTTTTAACAAATGCAAGATATAACATGGGCTATCTCCGCAAGGAGACATCAGATCTGCATAACTCATGGTTTTTTGGTCTTCAGTGAGCTGGGGTAACATGAATATGTGTTTGTTTTTCGAATTTGAGCTCTATCTGCAAAGGGCACTTTTCTTGCTAAAAGCAGTTTTTCCTAACAAATGCAAGATATAACATGGGCTATCTCCGCAAGGAGACATCAGATCTGCATAACTCATGGTTTTTTGGTCTTCAGTGAGCCGGGGGAACATGAATATGTGTTTGTTTTTCGAATTTGAGCTCTATCTGCAAAGGGCACTTTTCTTGCTAAAAGCAGTTTTTCCTAACAAATGCAAGATATAACATGGGCTATCTCCGCAAGGAGACATCAGAATTGCAAAACGCATGGTTTTTTGGTCTTCGGGGAGGTTGGTGAACATGAATACGTGTTTGTTTTTCTAATTTGAGCTCTATCTGCAAAGGGCACTTTTCTTGCTAAAAGCAGTTTGTTTTAACAAATGCAAGATATAACATGGGCTATCTCCGCAAGGAGACATCAGATCTGCATAACTCATGGTTTTTTGGTCTTCGGTGAGCCGGGGGAACATGAATATGTGTTTGTTTTTCGAATTTGAGCTCTATCTGCAAAGGGCACTTTTCTTGCTAAAAGCAGTTTTTCCTAACAAATGCAAGATATAACATGGGCTATCTCCGCAAGGAGACATCAGATCTGCATAACTCATGGGTTTTTGGTCTTCGGTGAGCCGGGAGAACATGAATATGTGTTTGTTTTTCGAATTTGAGCTCTTTCTGCAAAGGGCACTTTTCTTGCTAAAAGCAGTTTTTTTTAACAAATGCAAGATATAACATGGGCTATCTCCGCAAGGAGACATCAGATCTGCATAACTCATGGTTTTTTGGTCTTCGGTGAGCCGGGGGAACATGAATATGTGTTTGTTTTTCGAATTTGAGCTCTATCTGCAAAGGGCACTTTTCTTGCTAAAAGCAGTTTTTCCTAACAAATGCAAGATATAACATGGGCTATCTCCGCAAGGAGACATCAGAACTGCAAAACGCATGGTTTTTTGGTCTTCGGGGAGGTTGGTGAACATGAATACGTGTTTGTTTTTCTAATTTGAGCTCTATCTGCAAAGGGCACTTTTCTTGCTAAAAGCAGTTTTTTTTAACAAATGCAAGATATAACATGGGCTATCTCCGCAAGGAGACATCAGATCTGCATGACTCATGGTTTTTTGGTCTTCGGTGAGCCGGGGGAACATGAATATGTGTTTGTTTTTCGAATTTGAGCTCTATCTGCAAAGGGCACTTTTCTTGCTAAAAGCAGTTTTTCCTAACAAATGCAAGATATAACATGGGCTATCTCCGCAAGGAGACATCAGATCTGCATAACTCATGGTTTTTTGGTCTTCGGGGAGGTTGGTGAACATGAATACGTGTTTGTTTTTCGAATTTGAGCTCTATCTGCAAAGGGCACTTTTCTTGCTAAAAGCAGTTTTTTTTAACAAATGCAAGATATAACATGGGCTATCTCCGCAAGGAGACATCAGATCTGCATAACTCATGGTTTTTTGGTCTTCAGTGAGCTGGGGTAACATGAATATGTGTTTGTTTTTCGAATTTGAGCTCTATCTGCAAAGGGCACTTTTCTTGCTAAAAGCAGTTTTTCCTAACAAATGCAAGATATAACATGGGCTATCTCCACAAGGAGACATCAGATCTGCATAACTCATGGTTTTTTGGTCTTCAGTGAGCCGGGGGAACATGAATATGTGTTTGTTTTTCGAATTTGAGCTCTATCTGCAAAGGGCACTTTTCTTGCTAAAAGCAGTTTTTCCTAACAAATGCAAGATATAACATGGGCTATCTCCACAAGGAGACATCAGAATTGCAAAACGCATGGTTTTTTGGTCTTCGGGGAGGTTGGTGAACATGAATACGTGTTTGTTTTTCTAATTTGAGCTCTATCTGCAAAGGGCACTTTTCTTGCTAAAAGCAGTTTTTTTTTTACAAATGCAAGATATAACATGGGCTATCTCCGCAAGGAGACATCAGATCTGCATAACTCATGGTTTTTTGGTCTTCGGTGAGCCGGGGGAACATGAATATGTGTTTGTTTTTGGAATTTGAGCTCTATCTGCAAAGGGCACTTTTCTTGCTAAAAGCAGTTTTTCCTAACAAATGCAAGATATAACATGGGCTATCTCCGCAAGGAGACATCAGATCTGCATAACGCATGGTTTTTTGGTCTTCGGGGAGGTTGGTGAACATGAATACGTGTTTGTTTTTCTAATTTGAGCTCTATCTGCAAAGGGCACTTTTCTTGCTAAAAGCTGTTTTTTTTAACAAATGCAAGATATAACATGGGCTATCTCCGCAAGGAGACATCAGATCTGCATAACTCATGGTTTTTTGGTCTTCGGTGAGCCGGGGAAACATGAATATGTGTTTGTTTTTCGAATTTGAGCTCTATCTGCAAAGGGCACTTTTCTTGCTAAAAGCAGTTTTTCCTAACAAATGCAAGATATAACATGGGCTATCTCCGCAAGGAGACATCAGATCTGCATAACTCATGGGTTTTTGGTCTTCGGTGAGCCGGGAGAACATGAATATGTGTTTGTTTTTCGAATTTGAGCTCTATCTGCAAAGGGCACTTTTCTTGCTAAAAGCAGTTTTTCCTAACAAATGCAAGATATAACATGGGCTATCTCCGCAAGGAGACATCAGAACTGCAAAACGCATGGTTTTTTGGTCTTCGCTGAGCCGGGGGAACATGAATATGTGTTTGTTTTTCGAATTTGAGCTCTATCTGCAAAGGGCACTTTTCTTGCTAAAAGCAGTTTTTCCTAACAAATGCAAGATATAACATGGGCTATCTCCGCAAGGAGACATCAGATCTGCATAACTCATGGGTTTTTGGTCTTCGGTGAGCCGGGAGAACATGAATATGTGTTTGTTTTTCGAATTTGAGCTCTATCTGCAAAGGGCACTTTTCTTGCTAAAAGCAGTTTTTCCTAACAAATGCAAGATATAACATGGGCTATCTCCGCAAGGAGACATCAGAACTGCAAAACGCATGGTTTTTTGGTCTTCGGTGAGCCGGGGGAACATGAATATGTGTTTGTTTTTCGAATTTGAGCTCTATCTGCAAAGGGCACTTTTCTTGCTAAAAGAAGTTTTTCCTAACAAATGCAAGATATAACATGGGCTATCTCTGCAAGGAGACATCAGAACTGCAAAACGCATGGTTTTTTGGTCTTCGGGGAGGTTGGTGAACATGAATACGTGTTTGTTTTTCTAATTTGAGCTCTATCTGCAAAGGGCACTTTTCTTGCTAAAAGCAGTTTTTCCTAACAAATGCAAGATATAACATGGGCTATCTCCGCAAGGAGACATCAGATCTGCATAACTCATGGTTTTTTGGTCTTCAGTGAGCCGGGGGAACATGAATATGTGTTTGTTTTTCGAATTTGAGCTCTATCTGCAAAGGGCACTTTTCTTGCTAAAAGCAGTTTTTCCTAACAAATGCAAGATATAACATGGGCTACCACCGCAAGGAGACATCAGAACTGCAAAACGCATGGTTTTTTGGTCTTCGGGGAGGTTGGTGAACATGAATACGTGTTTGTTTTTCTAATTTGAGCTCTATCTGCAAAGGGCACTTTTCTTGCTAAAAGCAGTTTTTTTTAACAAATGCAAGATATAACATGGGCTATCTCCGCAAGGAGACATCAGATCTGCATAACTCATGGTTTTTTGGTCTTCAGTGAGCCGGGGGAACATGAATATGTGTTTGTTTTTCGAATTTGAGCTCTATCTGCAAAGGGCACTTTTCTTGCTAAAAGCAGTTTTTCCTAACAAATGCAAGATATAACATGGGCTATCTCCACAAGGAGACATCAGATTTGCATAACTCATGGGTTTTTGTTCTTCGGTGAGCCGGGAGAACATGAATATGTGTTTGTTTTTCGAATTTGAGCTCTATCTGCAAAGGGCACTTTTCTTGCTAAAAGCAGTTTTTCCTAACAAATGCAAGATATAACATGGGCTATCTCCGCAAGGAGACATCAGAACTGCAAAACGTATGGTTTTTTGGTCTTCGGTGAGCCGGGGGAACATGAATATGTGTTTGTTTTTCGAATTTGAGCTCTATCTGCAAAGGGCACTTTTCTTGCTAAAAGCAGTTTCTCCTAACAAATGCAAGATATAACATGGGCTATCTCCGCAAGGAGACATCAGAACTGCAAAACGCATGGTTTTTTGGTCTTCGGGGAGGTTGGTGAACATGAATACGTGTTTGTTTTTCTAATTTGAGCTCTATCTGCAAAGGGCACTTTTCTTGCTAAAAGCAGTTTTTTTTAACAAATGCAAGATATAACATGGGCTATCTCCGCAAGGAGACATCAGAACTGCAAAACGCATGGTTTTTTGGTCTTCGGTGAGCCGGAGTAACATGAATATGTGTTTGTTTTTCGAATTTGAGCTCTATCTGCAAAGGGCACTTTTCTTGCTAAAAGCAGTTTTTCCTAACAAATGCAAGATATAACATGGGCTATCTCCGCAAGGAGACATCAGATCTGCATAACACATGGTTTTTTGGTCTTCAGTAAGCCGGGGGAACATGAATATGTGTTTGTTTTTCGAATTTGAGCTCTATCTGCAAAGGGCACTTTTCTTGCTAAAAGCAGTTTTTTTTAACAAATGCAAGATATAACATGGGCTATCTCCGCAAGGAGACATCAGAACTGCAAAACGCATGGTTTTTTGGTCTTCGGTGAGCCGGGGTAACATGAATATGTGTTTGTTTTTCGAATTTGAGCTCTATCTGCAAAGGGCACTTTTCTTGCTAAAAGCAGTTTTTCCTAACAAATGCAAGATATAACATGGGCTATCTCCGCAAGGAGACATCAGATCTGCATAACACATGGTTTTTTGGTCTTCAGTAAGCCGGGGGAACATGAATATGTGTTTGTTTTTCGAATTTGAGCTCTATCTGCAAAGGGCACTTTTCTTGCTAAAAGCAGTTTTTTTTAACAAATGCAAGATATAACATGGGCTATCTCCGCAAGGAGACATCAGAACTGCAAAACGCATGGTTTTTTGGTCTTCGGTGAGCCGGGGGAACATGAATATGTGTTTGTTTTTCGAATTTGAGCTCTATCTGCAAAGGGCACTTTTCTTGCTAAAAGCAGTTTTTCCTAACAAATGCAAGATATAACATGGGCTATCTCCGCAAGGAGACATCAGAACTGCAAAACGCATGGTTTTTTGGTCTTCGGGGAGGTTGGTGAACATGAATACGTGTTTTTTTTTCTAATTTGAGCTCTATCTGCAAAGGGCACTTTTCTTGCTAAAAGCAGTTTTTTTTTTAACAAATGCAAGATATAACATGGGCTATCTCCGCAAGGAGACATCAGATCTGCATAACATGTTTTTTTGGTCTTCGGTGAGCCGGGGGAACATGAATATGTGTTTGTTTTTCGAATTTGAGCTCTATCTGCAAAGGGCACTTTTCTTGCTAAAAGCAGTTTTTCCTAACAAATGCAAGATATAACATGGGCTATCTCCGCAAGGAGACATCAGATCTGCATAACTCATGGGTTTTTGGTCTTCGGGGAGGTTGGTGAACATGAATATGTGTTTGTTTTTCGAATTTGAGCTCTATCTGCAAAGGGCACTTTCCTTGCTAAAAGCAGTTTTTCCTAACAAATGCAAGATATAACATGGGCTATCTCCGCAAGGAGACATCAGATCTGCATAACTCATGGTTTTTTGGTCTTCAGTGAGCCGGGGGAATATGAATTTGTGTTTGTTTTTCGAATTTGAGCTCTATCTGCAAAGGGCACTTTTCTTGCTAAAAGCAGTTTTTCCTAACAAATGCAAGATATAACATGGGCTATCTCCACAAGGAGACATCAGATCTGCATAACTCATGGGTTTTTGGTCTTCGGTGAGCCGGGAGAACATGAATACGTGTTTGTTTTTCGAATTTGAGCTCTATCTGCAAAGGGCACTTTTCTTGCTAAAAGCTGTTTTTTTTAACAAATGCAAGATATAACATGGGCTATCTCCGCAAGGAGACATCAGATCTGCATAACTCATGGTTTTTTGGTCTTCGGTGAGCCGGGGGAACATGAATATGTGTTTGTTTTTCGAATTTGAGCTCTATCTGCAAAGGGCACTTTTCTTGCTAAAAGCAGTTTTTCCTAACAAATGCAAGATATAACATGGGCTATCTCCGCAAGGAGACATCAGATCTGCATAACTCATGGGTTTTTGGTCTTCGGTGAGCCGGGAGAACATGAATATGTGTTTGTTTTTCGAATTTGAGCTCTATCTGCAAAGGGCACTTTTCTTGCTAAAAGCAGTTTTTCCTAACAAATGCAAGATATAACATGGGCTATCTCCGCAAGGAGACATCAGAACTGCAAAATGCATGGTTTTTTGGTCTTCGGTGAGCCGGGGGAACATGAATATGTGTTTGTTTTTCGAATTTGAGCTCTATCTGCAAAGGGCACTTTTCTTGCTAAAAGAAGTTTTTCCTAACAAATGCAAGATATAACATGGGCTATCTCTGCAAGGAGACATCAGAACTGCAAAACGCATGGTTTTTTGGTCTTCGGGGAGGTTGGTGAACATGAATACGTGTTTGTTTTTCTAATTTGAGCTCTATCTGCAAAGGGCACTTTTCTTGCTAAAAGCAGTTTTTCCTAACAAATGCAAGATATAACATGGGCTATCTCCGCAAGGAGACATCAGATCTGCATAACTCATGGTTTTTTGGTCTTCAGTGAGCCGGGGGATCATGAATATGTGTTTGTTTTTCGAATTTGAGCTCTATCTGCAAAGGGCACTTTTCTAGCTAAAAGCAGTTTTTCCTAACAAATGCAAGATATAACATGGGCTACCTCCGCAAGGAGACATCAGAACTGCAAAACGCATGGTTTTTTGGTCTTCGGGGAGGTTGGTGAACATGAATACGTGTTTGTTTTTCTAATTTGAGCTCTATCTGCAAAGGGCACTTTTCTTGCTAAAAGCAGTTTTTTTTAACAAATGCAAGATATAACATGGGCTATCTCCGCAAGGAGACATCAGATCTGCATAACACATGGTTTTTTGGTCTTCAGTAAGCCGGGGGAACATGAATATGTGTTTGTTTTTCGAATTTGAGCTCTATCTGCAAAGGGCACTTTTCTTGCTAAAAGCAGTTTTTTTTAACAAATGCAAGATATAACATGGGCTATCTCCGCAAGGAGACATCAGAACTGCAAAACGCATGGTTTTTTGGTCTTCGGTGAGCCGGGGTAACATGAATATGTGTTTGTTTTTCGAATTTGAGCTCTATCTGCAAAGGGCACTTTTCTTGCTAAAAGCAGTTTTTCCTAACAAATGCAAGATATAACATGGGCTATCTCCGCAAGGAGACATCAGATCTGCATAACACATGGTTTTTTGGTCTTCAGTAAGCCGGGGGAACATGAATATGTGTTTGTTTTTCGAATTTGAGCTCTATCTGCAAAGGGCACTTTTCTTGCTAAAAGCAGTTTTTTTTAACAAATGCAAGATATAACATGGGCTATCTCCGCAAGGAGACATCAGAACTGCAAAACGCATGGTTTTTTGGTCTTCGGTGAGCCGGGGGAACATGAATATGTGTTTGTTTTTCGAATTTGAGCTCTATCTGCAAAGGGCACTTTTCTTGCTAAAAGCAGTTTTTCCTAACAAATGCAAGATATAACATGGGCTATCTCCGCAAGGAGACATCAGAACTGCAAAACGCATGGTTTTTTGGTCTTCGGGGAGGTTGGTGAACATGAATACGTGTTTTTTTTTCTAATTTGAGCTCTATCTGCAAAGGGCACTTTTCTTGCTAAAAGCAGTTTTTTTTTTAACAAATGCAAGATATAACATGGGCTATCTCCGCAAGGAGACATCAGATCTGCATAACATGTTTTTTTGGTCTTCGGTGAGCCGGGGGAACATGAATATGTGTTTGTTTTTCGAATTTGAGCTCTATCTGCAAAGGGCACTTTTCTTGCTAAAAGCAGTTTTTCCTAACAAATGCAAGATATAACATGGGCTATCTCCGCAAGGAGACATCAGATCTGCATAACTCATGGGTTTTTGGTCTTCGGGGAGGTTGGTGAACATGAATATGTGTTTGTTTTTCGAATTTGAGCTCTATCTGCAAAGGGCACTTTCCTTGCTAAAAGCAGTTTTTCCTAACAAATGCAAGATATAACATGGGCTATCTCCGCAAGGAGACATCAGATCTGCATAACTCATGGTTTTTTGGTCTTCAGTGAGCCGGGGGAATATGAATTTGTGTTTGTTTTTCGAATTTGAGCTCTATCTGCAAAGGGCACTTTTCTTGCTAAAAGCAGTTTTTCCTAACAAATGCAAGATATAACATGGGCTATCTCCACAAGGAGACATCAGATCTGCATAACTCATGGGTTTTTGGTCTTCGGTGAGCCGGGAGAACATGAATACGTGTTTGTTTTTCGAATTTGAGCTCTATCTGCAAAGGGCACTTTTCTTGCTAAAAGCTGTTTTTTTTAACAAATGCAAGATATAACATGGGCTATCTCCGCAAGGAGACATCAGATCTGCATAACTCATGGTTTTTTGGTCTTCGGTGAGCCGGGGGAACATGAATATGTGTTTGTTTTTCGAATTTGAGCTCTATCTGCAAAGGGCACTTTTCTTGCTAAAAGCAGTTTTTCCTAACAAATGCAAGATATAACATGGGCTATCTCCGCAAGGAGACATCAGATCTGCATAACTCATGGGTTTTTGGTCTTCGGTGAGCCGGGAGAACATGAATATGTGTTTGTTTTTCGAATTTGAGCTCTATCTGCAAAGGGCACTTTTCTTGCTAAAAGCAGTTTTTCCTAACAAATGCAAGATATAACATGGGCTATCTCCGCAAGGAGACATCAGAACTGCAAAATGCATGGTTTTTTGGTCTTCGGTGAGCCGGGGGAACATGAATATGTGTTTGTTTTTCGAATTTGAGCTCTATCTGCAAAGGGCACTTTTCTTGCTAAAAGAAGTTTTTCCTAACAAATGCAAGATATAACATGGGCTATCTCTGCAAGGAGACATCAGAACTGCAAAACGCATGGTTTTTTGGTCTTCGGGGAGGTTGGTGAACATGAATACGTGTTTGTTTTTCTAATTTGAGCTCTATCTGCAAAGGGCACTTTTCTTGCTAAAAGCAGTTTTTCCTAACAAATGCAAGATATAACATGGGCTATCTCCGCAAGGAGACATCAGATCTGCATAACTCATGGTTTTTTGGTCTTCAGTGAGCCGGGGGATCATGAATATGTGTTTGTTTTTCGAATTTGAGCTCTATCTGCAAAGGGCACTTTTCTAGCTAAAAGCAGTTTTTCCTAACAAATGCAAGATATAACATGGGCTACCTCCGCAAGGAGACATCAGAACTGCAAAACGCATGGTTTTTTGGTCTTCGGGGAGGTTGGTGAACATGAATACGTGTTTGTTTTTCTAATTTGAGCTCTATCTGCAAAGGGCACTTTTCTTGCTAAAAGCAGTTTTTTTTAACAAATGCAAGATATAACATGGGCTATCTCCGCAAGGAGACATCAGATCTGCATAACTCATGGTTTTTTGGTCTTCGGTGAGCCGGGGGAACATGAATATGTGTTTGTTTTTCGAATTTGAGCTCTATCTGCAAAGGGCACTTTTCTTGCTAAAAGCAGTTTTTCCTAACAAATGCAAGATATAACATGGGCTATCTCCGCAAGGAGACATCAGAACTGCAAAACGCATGGTTTTTTGGTCTTCGGGGAGGTTGGTGAACATGAATACGTGTTTGTTTTTCTAATTTGAGCTCTATCTGCAAAGGGCACTTTTCTTGCTAAAAGCTGTTTTTTTTAACAAATGCAAGATATAACATGGGCTATCTCCGCAAGGAGACATCAGATCTGCATAACTCATGGTTTTTTGGTCTTCGGTGAGCCGGGGGAACATGAATATGTGTTTGTTTTTCGAATTTGAGCTCTATCTGCAAAGGGCACTTTTCTTGCTAAAAGCAGTTTTTCCTAACAAATGCAAGATATAACATGGGCTATCTCCGCAAGGAGACATCAGATCTGCATAACTCATGGGTTTTTGGTCTTCGGTGAGCCGGGAGAACATGAATATGTGTTTGTTTTTCGAATTTGAGCTCTATCTGCAAAGGGCACTTTTCTTGCTAAAAGCAGTTTTTCCTAACAAATGCAAGATATAACATGGGCTATCTCCGCAAGGAGACATCAGAACTGCAAAACGCATGGTTTTTTGGTCTTCGGTGAGCCGGGGGAACATGAATATGTGTTTGTTTTTCGAATTTGAGCTCTATCTGCAAAGGGCACTTTTCTTGCTAAAAGAAGTTTTTCCTAACAAATGCAAGATATAACATGGGCTATCTCTGCAAGGAGACATCAGAACTGCAAAACGCATGGTTTTTTGGTCTTCGGGGAGGTTGGTGAACATGAATACGTGTTTGTTTTTCTAATTTGAGCTCTATCTGCAAAGGGCACTTTTCTTGCTAAAAGCAGTTTTTCCTAACAAATGCAAGATATAACATGGGCTACCTCCGCAAGGAGACATCAGAACTGCAAAACGCATGGTTTTTTGGTCTTCGGGGAGGTTGGTGAACATGAATACGTGTTTGTTTTTCTAATTTGAGCTCTATCTGCAAAGGGCACTTTTCTTGCTAAAAGCAGTTTTTTTTAACAAATGCAAGATATAACATGGGCTATCTCCGCAAGGAGACATCAGATCTGCATAACTCATGGTTTTTTGGTCTTCAGTGAGCTGGGGTAACATGAATATGTGTTTGTTTTTCGAATTTGAGCTCTATCTGCAAAGGGCACTTTTCTTGCTAAAAGCAGTTTTTCCTAACAAATGCAAGATATAACATGGGCTATCTCCGCAAGGAGACATCAGATCTGCATAACTCATGGTTTTTTGGTCTTCAGTGAGCCGGGGGAACATGAATATGTGTTTGTTTTTCGAATTTGAGCTCTATCTGCAAAGGGCACTTTTCTTGCTAAAAGCAGTTTTTCCTAACAAATGCAAGATATAACATGGGCTATCTCCGCAAGGAGACATCAGAATTGCAAAACGCATGGTTTTTTGGTCTTCGGGGAGGTTGGTGAACATGAATACGTGTTTGTTTTTCTAATTTGAGCTCTATCTGCAAAGGGCACTTTTCTTGCTAAAAGCAGTTTTTTTTAACAAATGCAAGATATAACATGGGCTATCTCCGCAAGGAGACATCAGATCTGCATAACTCATGGTTTTTTGGTCTTCGGTGAGCCGGGGGAACATGAATATGTGTTTGTTTTTCGAATTTGAGCTCTATCTGCAAAGGGCACTTTTCTTGCTAAAAGCAGTTTTTCCTAACAAATGCAAGATATAACATGGGCTATCTCCGCAAGGAGACATCAGATCTGCATAACTCATGGGTTTTTGGTCTTCGGTGAGCCGGGAGAACATGAATATGTGTTTGTTTTTCGAATTTGAGCTCTTTCTGCAAAGGGCACTTTTCTTGCTAAAAGCAGTTTTTTTTAACAAATGCAAGATATAACATGGGCTATCTCCGCAAGGAGACATCAGATCTGCATAACTCATGGTTTTTTGGTCTTCGGTGAGCCGGGGGAACATGAATATGTGTTTGTTTTTCGAATTTGAGCTCTATCTGCAAAGGGCACTTTTCTTGCTAAAAGCAGTTTTTCCTAACAAATGCAAGATATAACATGGGCTATCTCCGCAAGGAGACATCAGAACTGCAAAACGCATGGTTTTTTGGTCTTCGGGGAGGTTGGTGAACATGAATACGTGTTTGTTTTTCTAATTTGAGCTCTATCTGCAAAGGGCACTTTTCTTGCTAATAGCAGTTTTTTTTAACAAATGCAAGATATAACATGGGCTATCTCCGCAAGGAGACATCAGATCTGCATGACTCATGGTTTTTTGGTCTTCGGTGAGCCGGGGGAACATGAATATGTGTTTGTTTTTCGAATTTGAGCTCTATCTGCAAAGGGCACTTTTCTTGCTAAAAGCAGTTTTTCCTAACAAATGCAAGATATAACATGGGCTATCTCCGCAAGGAGACATCAGATCTGCATAACTCATGGTTTTTTGGTCTTCGGGGAGGTTGGTGAACATGAATACGTGTTTGTTTTTCGAATTTGAGCTCTATCTGCAAAGGGCACTTTTCTTGCTAAAAGCAGTTTTTTTTAACAAATGCAAGATATAACATGGGCTATCTCCGCAAGGAGACATCAGATCTGCATAACTCATGGTTTTTTGGTCTTCAGTGAGCTGGGGTAACATGAATATGTGTTTGTTTTTCGAATTTGAGCTCTATCTGCAAAGGGCACTTTTCTTGCTAAAAGCAGTTTTTCCTAACAAATGCAAGATATAACATGGGCTATCTCCACAAGGAGACATCAGATCTGCATAACTCATGGTTTTTTGGTCTTCAGTGAGCCGGGGGAACATGAATATGTGTTTGTTTTTCGAATTTGAGCTCTATCTGCAAAGGGCACTTTTCTTGCTAAAAGCAGTTTTTCCTAACAAATGCAAGATATAACATGGGCTATCTCCACAAGGAGACATCAGAATTGCAAAACGCATGGTTTTTTGGTCTTCGGGGAGGTTGGTGAACATGAATACGTGTTTGTTTTTCTAATTTGAGCTCTATCTGCAAAGGGCACTTTTCTTGCTAAAAGCAGTTTTTTTTTTACAAATGCAAGATATAACATGGGCTATCTCCGCAAGGAGACATCAGATCTGCATAACTCATGGTTTTTTGGTCTTCGGTGAGCCGGGGGAACATGAATATGTGTTTGTTTTTCGAATTTGAGCTCTATCTGCAAAGGGCACTTTTCTTGCTAAAAGCAGTTTTTCCTAACAAATGCAAGATATAACATGGGCTATCTCCGCAAGGAGACATCAGATCTGCATAACGCATGGTTTTTTGGTCTTCGGGGAGGTTGGTGAACATGAATACGTGTTTGTTTTTCTAATTTGAGCTCTATCTGCAAAGGGCACTTTTCTTGCTAAAAGCTGTTTTTTTTAACAAATGCAAGATATAACATGGGCTATCTCCGCAAGGAGACATCAGATCTGCATAACTCATGGTTTTTTGGTCTTCGGTGAGCCGGGGAAACATGAATATGTGTTTGTTTTTCGAATTTGAGCTCTATCTGCAAAGGGCACTTTTCTTGCTAAAAGCAGTTTTTCCTAACAAATGCAAGATATAACATGGGCTATCTCCGCAAGGAGACATCAGATCTGCATAACTCATGGGTTTTTGGTCTTCGGTGAGCCGGGAGAACATGAATATGTGTTTGTTTTTCGAATTTGAGCTCTATCTGCAAAGGGCACTTTTCTTGCTAAAAGCAGTTTTTCCTAACAAATGCAAGATATAACATGGGCTATCTCCGCAAGGAGACATCAGAACTGCAAAACGCATGGTTTTTTGGTCTTCGCTGAGCCGGGGGAACATGAATATGTGTTTGTTTTTCGAATTTGAGCTCTATCTGCAAAGGGCACTTTTCTTGCTAAAAGCAGTTTTTCCTAACAAATGCAAGATATAACATGGGCTATCTCCGCAAGGAGACATCAGATCTGCATAACTCATGGGTTTTTGGTCTTCGGTGAGCCGGGAGAACATGAATATGTGTTTGTTTTTCGAATTTGAGCTCTATCTGCAAAGGGCACTTTTCTTGCTAAAAGCAGTTTTTCCTAACAAATGCAAGATATAACATGGGCTATCTCCGCAAGGAGACATCAGAACTGCAAAACGCATGGTTTTTTGGTCTTCGGTGAGCCGGGGGAACATGAATATGTGTTTGTTTTTCGAATTTGAGCTCTATCTGCAAAGGGCACTTTTCTTGCTAAAAGAAGTTTTTCCTAACAAATGCAAGATATAACATGGGCTATCTCTGCAAGGAGACATCAGAACTGCAAAACGCATGGTTTTTTGGTCTTCGGGGAGGTTGGTGAACATGAATACGTGTTTGTTTTTCTAATTTGAGCTCTATCTGCAAAGGGCACTTTTCTTGCTAAAAGCAGTTTTTCCTAACAAATGCAAGATATAACATGGGCTATCTCCGCAAGGAGACATCAGATCTGCATAACTCATGGTTTTTTGGTCTTCAGTGAGCCGGGGGAACATGAATATGTGTTTGTTTTTCGAATTTGAGCTCTATCTGCAAAGGGCACTTTTCTTGCTAAAAGCAGTTTTTCCTAACAAATGCAAGATATAACATGGGCTACCACCGCAAGGAGACATCAGAACTGCAAAACGCATGGTTTTTTGGTCTTCGGGGAGGTTGGTGAACATGAATACGTGTTTGTTTTTCTAATTTGAGCTCTATCTGCAAAGGGCACTTTTCTTGCTAAAAGCAGTTTTTTTTAACAAATGCAAGATATAACATGGGCTATCTCCGCAAGGAGACATCAGATCTGCATAACTCATGGTTTTTTGGTCTTCAGTGAGCCGGGGGAACATGAATATGTGTTTGTTTTTCTAATTTGAGCTCTATCTGCAAAGGGCACTTTTCTTGCTAAAAGCAGTTTTTCCTAACAAATGCAAGATATAACATGGGCTATCTCCACAAGGAGACATCAGATTTGCATAACTCATGGGTTTTTGTTCTTCGGTGAGCCGGGAGAACATGAATATGTGTTTGTTTTTCGAATTTGAGCTCTATCTCCAAAGGGCACTTTTCTTGCTAAAAGCAGTTTTTCCTAACAAATGCAAGATATAACATGGGCTATCTCCGCAAGGAGACATCAGAACTGCAAAACGTATGGTTTTTTGGTCTTCGGTGAGCCGGGGGAACATGAATATGTGTTTGTTTTTCGAATTTGAGCTCTATCTGCAAAGGGCACTTTTCTTGCTAAAAGCAGTTTCTCCTAACAAATGCAAGATATAACATGGGCTATCTCCGCAAGGAGACATCAGAACTGCAAAACGCATGGTTTTTTGGTCTTCGGGGAGGTTGGTGAACATGAATACGTGTTTGTTTTTCTAATTTGAGCTCTATCTGCAAAGGGCACTTTTCTTGCTAAAAGCAGTTTTTTTTAACAAATGCAAGATATAACATGAGCTATCTCCGCAAGGAGACATCAGAACTGCAAAACGCATGGTTTTTTGGTCTTCGGTGAGCCGGGGTAACATGAATATGTGTTTGTTTTTCGAATTTGAGCTCTATCTGCAAAGGGCACTTTTCTTGCTAAAAGCAGTTTTTCCTAACAAATGCAAGATATAACATGGGCTATCTCCGCAAGGAGACATCAGATCTGCATAACACATGGTTTTTTGGTCTTCAGTAAGCCGGGGGAACATGAATATGTGTTTGTTTTTCGAATTTGAGCTCTATCTGCAAAGGGCACTTTTCTTGCTAAAAGAAGTTTTTCCTAACAAATGCAAGATATAACATGGGCTATCTCCGCAAGGAGACATCAGAACTGCAAAACGCATGGTTTTTTGGTCTTCGGTGAGCCGGGGTAACATGAATATGTGTTTGTTTTTCGAATTTGAGCTCTATCTGCAAAGGGCACTTTTCTTGCTAAAAGCAGTTTTTCCTAACAAATGCAAGATATAACATGGGCTATCTCCGCAAGGAGACATCAGATCTGCATAACACATGGTTTTTTGGTCTTCAGTAAGCCGGGGGAACATGAATATGTGTTTGTTTTTCGAATTTGAGCTCTATCTGCAAAGGGCACTTTTCTTGCTAAAAGCAGTTTTTTTTAACAAATGCAAGATATAACATGGGCTATCTCCGCAAGGAGACATCAGAACTGCAAAACGCATGGTTTTTTGGTCTTCGGTGAGCCGGGGGAACATGAATATGTGTTTGTTTTTCGAATTTGAGCTCTATCTGCAAAGGGCACTTTTCTTGCTAAAAGCAGTTTTTCCTAACAAATGCAAGATATAACATGGGCTATCTCCGCAAGGAGACATCAGAACTGCAAAACGCATGGTTTTTTGGTCTTCGGGGAGGTTGGTGAACATGAATACGTGTTTTTTTTTCTAATTTGAGCTCTATCTGCAAAGGGCACTTTTCTTGCTAAAAGCAGTTTTTTTTTTAACAAATGCAAGATATAACATGGGCTATCTCCGCAAGGAGACATCAGATCTGCATAACATGTTTTTTTGGTCTTCGGTGAGCCGGGGGAACATGAATATGTGTTTGTTTTTCGAATTTGAGCTCTATCTGCAAAGGGCACTTTTCTTGCTAAAAGCAGTTTTTCCTAACAAATGCAAGATATAACATGGGCTATCTCTGCAAGGAGACATCAGAACTGCAAAACGCATGGTTTTTTGGTCTTCGGGGAGGTTGGTGAACATGAATACGTGTTTGTTTTTCTAATTTGAGCTCTATCTGCAAAGGGCACTTTTCTTGCTAAAAGCAGTTTTTCCTAACAAATGCAAGATATAACATGGGCTATCTCCGCAAGGAGACATCAGATCTGCATAACTCATGGTTTTTTGGTCTTCAGTGAGCCGGGGGAACATGAATATGTGTTTGTTTTTCGAATTTGAGCTCTATCTGCAAAGGGCACTTTTCTTGCTAAAAGCAGTTTTTCCTAACAAATGCAAGATATAACATGGGCTACCACCGCAAGGAGACATCAGAACTGCAAAACGCATGGTTTTTTGGTCTTCGGGGAGGTTGGTGAACATGAATACGTGTTTGTTTTTCTAATTTGAGCTCTATCTGCAAAGGGCACTTTTCTTGCTAAAAGCAGTTTTTTTTAACAAATGCAAGATATAACATGGGCTATCTCCGCAAGGAGACATCAGATCTGCATAACTCATGGTTTTTTGGTCTTCAGTGAGCCGGGGGAACATGAATATGTGTTTGTTTTTCTAATTTGAGCTCTATCTGCAAAGGGCACTTTTCTTGCTAAAAGCAGTTTTTCCTAACAAATGCAAGATATAACATGGGCTATCTCCACAAGGAGACATCAGATTTGCATAACTCATGGGTTTTTGTTCTTCGGTGAGCCGGGAGAACATGAATATGTGTTTGTTTTTCGAATTTGAGCTCTATCTGCAAAGGGCACTTTTCTTGCTAAAAGCAGTTTTTCCTAACAAATGCAAGATATAACATGGGCTATCTCCGCAAGGAGACATCAGAACTGCAAAACGTATGGTTTTTTGGTCTTCGGTGAGCCGGGGGAACATGAATATGTGTTTGTTTTTCGAATTTGAGCTCTATCTGCAAAGGGCACTTTTCTTGCTAAAAGCAGTTTCTCCTAACAAATGCAAGATATAACATGGGCTATCTCCGCAAGGAGACATCAGAACTGCAAAACGCATGGTTTTTTGGTCTTCGGGGAGGTTGGTGAACATGAATACGTGTTTGTTTTTCTAATTTGAGCTCTATCTGCAAAGGGCACTTTTCTTGCTAAAAGCAGTTTTTTTTAACAAATGCAAGATATAACATGAGCTATCTCCGCAAGGAGACATCAGAACTGCAAAACGCATGGTTTTTTGGTCTTCGGTGAGCCGGGGTAACATGAATATGTGTTTGTTTTTCGAATTTGAGCTCTATCTGCAAAGGGCACTTTTCTTGCTAAAAGCAGTTTTTCCTAACAAATGCAAGATATAACATGGGCTATCTCCGCAAGGAGACATCAGATCTGCATAACACATGGTTTTTTGGTCTTCAGTAAGCCGGGGGAACATGAATATGTGTTTGTTTTTCGAATTTGAGCTCTATCTGCAAAGGGCACTTTTCTTGCTAAAAGCAGTTTTTTTTAACAAATGCAAGATATAACATGGGCTATCTCCGCAAGGAGACATCAGAACTGCAAAACGCATGGTTTTTTGGTCTTCGGTGAGCCGGGGTAACATGAATATGTGTTTGTTTTTCGAATTTGAGCTCTATCTGCAAAGGGCACTTTTCTTGCTAAAAGCAGTTTTTCCTAACAAATGCAAGATATAACATGGGCTATCTCCGCAAGGAGACATCAGATCTGCATAACACATGGTTTTTTGGTCTTCAGTAAGCCGGGGGAACATGAATATGTGTTTGTTTTTCGAATTTGAGCTCTATCTGCAAAGGGCACTTTTCTTGCTAAAAGCAGTTTTTTTTAACAAATGCAAGATATAACATGGGCTATCTCCGCAAGGAGACATCAGAACTGCAAAACGCATGGTTTTTTGGTCTTCGGTGAGCCGGGGGAACATGAATATGTGTTTGTTTTTCGAATTTGAGCTCTATCTGCAAAGGGCACTTTTCTTGCTAAAAGCAGTTTTTCCTAACAAATGCAAGATATAACATGGGCTATCTCCGCAAGGAGACATCAGAACTGCAAAACGCATGGTTTTTTGGTCTTCGGGGAGGTTGGTGAACATGAATACGTGTTTTTTTTTCTAATTTGAGCTCTATCTGCAAAGGGCACTTTTCTTGCTAAAAGCAGTTTTTTTTTTAACAAATGCAAGATATAACATGGGCTATCTCCGCAAGGAGACATCAGATCTGCATAACATGTTTTTTTGGTCTTCGGTGAGCCGGGGGAACATGAATATGTGTTTGTTTTTCGAATTTGAGCTCTATCTGCAAAGGGCACTTTTCTTGCTAAAAGCAGTTTTTCCTAACAAATGCAAGATATAACATGGGCTATCTCCGCAAGGAGACATCAGATCTGCATAACTCATGGGTTTTTGGTCTTCGGGGAGGTTGGTGAACATGAATATGTGTTTGTTTTTGGAATTTGAGCTCTATCTGCAAAGGGCACTTTTCTTGCTAAAAGCAGTTTTTCCTAACAAATGCAAGATATAACATGGGCTATCTCCGCAAGGAGACATCAGATCTGCATAACTCATGGTTTTTTGGTCTTCAGTGAGCCGGGGGAATATGAATTTGTGTTTGTTTTTCGAATTTGAGCTCTATCTGCAAAGGGCACTTTTCTTGCTAAAAGCAGTTTTTCCTAACAAATGCAAGATATAACATGGGCTATCTCCACAAGGAGACATCAGATCTGCATAACTCATGGGTTTTTGGTCTTCGGTGAGCCGGGAGAACATGAATACGTGTTTGTTTTTCGAATTTGAGCTCTATCTGCAAAGGGCACTTTTCTTGCTAAAAGCAGTTTTTCCTAACAAATGCAAGATATAACATGGGCTATCTCCGCAAGGAGACATCAGAACTGCAAAACGCATGGTTTTTTGGTCTTCGGTGAGCCGGGGGAACATGAATATGTGTTTGTTTTTCGAATTTGAGCTCTATCTGCAAAGGGCACTTTTCTTGCTAAAAGCAGTTTTTCCTAACAAATGCAAGATATAACATGGGCTATCTCCGCAAGGAGACATCAGAACTGCAAAACGCATGGTTTTTTGGTCTTCGGGGAGGTTGGTGAACATGAATACGTGTTTGTTTTTCGAATTTGAGCTCTATCTGCAAAGGGCACTTTTCTTGCTAAAAGCAGTTTTTTTTAACAAATGCAAGATATAACATGGGCTATCTCCGCAAGGAGACATCAGATCTGCATAACTCATGGTTTTTTGGTCTTCAGTGAGCCGGGGTAACATGAATATGTGTTTGTTTTTCGAATTTGAGCTCTATCTGCAAAGGGCACTTTTTTGGCTAAAAGCAGTTTTTCCTAACAAATGCAAGATATAACATGGGCTATCTCCGCAAGGAGACATCAGATCTGCATAACTCATGGTTTTTTGGTCTTCAGTGAGCCGGGCGAACATGAACATGTGTTTGTTTTTCGAATTTGAGCTCTATCTGCAAAGGGCACTTTTCTTGCTAAAAGCAGTTTTTCCTAACAAATGCAAGATATAACATGGGCTATCTCCGCAAGGAGACATCAGAACTGTAAAACGCATGTTTTTTTGGTCTTCGGTGAGCCGGGGGAACATGAATATGTGTTTGTTTTTTGAATTTGAGCTCTATCTGCAAAGGGCACTTTTCTTGCTTAAAGCAGTTTTTTTTAACAAATGCAAGATATAACATGGGCTATCTCCGCAAGGAGACATCAGATCTGCATAACTCATGGGTTTTTGGTCTTCGGGGAGGTTGGTGAACATGAATACGTGTTTGTTTTTCGAATTTGAGCTCTATCTGCAAAGGGCACTTTTCTTGCTAAAAGCAGTTTTTTTTAACAAATGCAAGATATAACATGGGCTATCTCCGCAAGGAGACATCAGATCTGCATAACTCGTGGTTTTTTGGTCTTCAGTGAGCCGGGGGAACATGAATATGTGTTTGTTTTTCGAATTTGAGCTCTATCTGCAAAGGGCACTTTTCTTGCTAAAAGCAGTTTTTCCTAACAAATGCAAGATATAACATGGGCTATCTCCACAAGGAGACATCAGATCTGCATAACTCATGGGTTTTTGGTCTTCGGTGAGCCGGGAGAACATGAATATGTGTTTGTTTTTCGAATTTGAGCTCTATCTGCAAAGGGCACTTTTCTTGCTAAAAGCAGTTTTTCCTAACAAATGCAAGATATAACATGGGCTATGTCCGCAAGGAGACATCAGATCTGCATAACTCATGGTTTTTTGGTCTTCAGTGAGCCGGGGGAACATGAATATGTGTTTGTTTTTCGAATTTGAGCTCTATCTGCAAAGGGCACTTTTCTTGCTAAAAGCAGTTTTTCCTAACAAATGCAAGATATAACATGGGCTACCTCCGCAAGGAGACATCAGAACTGCAAAACGCATGGTTTTTTGGTCTTCGGGGAGGTTGGTGAACATGAATACGTGTTTGTTTTTCTAATTTGAGCTCTATCTGCAAAGGGCACTTTTCTTGCTAAAAGCAGTTTTTTTTAACAAATGCAAGATATAACATGGGCTATCTCCGCAAGGAGACATCAGATCTGCATAACTCATGGTTTTTTGGTCTTCGGTGAGCCGGTGGAACATGAATATGTGTTTGTTTTTCGAATTTGAGCTCTATCTGCAAAGGGCACTTTTCTTGCTAAAAGCAGTTTTTCCTAACAAATGCAAGATATAACATGGGCTATCTCCGCAAGGAGACATCAGATCTGCATAACTCATGGGTTTTTGGTCTTCGGGGAGGTTGGTGAACATGAATACGTGTTTGTTTTTCGAATTTGAGCTCTATCTGCAAAGGGCACTTTTCTTGCTAAAAGCAGTTTTTTTTAACAAATGCAAGATATAACATGGGCTATCTCCGCAAGGAGACATCAGATCTGCATAACTCATGGTTTTTTGGTCTTCAGTGAGCCGGGGTAACATGAATATGTGTTTGTTTTTCGAATTTGAGCTCTATCTGCAAAGGGCACTTTTCTTGCTAAAAGCAGTTTTTCCTAACAAATGCAAGATATAACATGGGCTATCTCCGCAAGGAGACATCAGATCTGCATAACTCATGGTTTTTTGGTCTTCAGTGAGCCGGGGGAACATGAATATGTGTTTGTTTTTCGAATTTGAGCTCTATCTGCAAAGGGCACTTTTCTTGCTAAAAGCAGTTTTTCCTAACAAATGCAAGATATAACATGGGCTATCTCCACAGGGAGACATCAGATCTGCATAACTCATGGGTTTTTGTTCTTCGGTGAGCCGGGAGAACATGAATATGTGTTTGTTTTTCGAATTTGAGCTCTATCTGCAAAGGGCACTTTTCTTGCTAAAAGCAGTTTTTCCTAACAAATGCAAGATATAACATGGGCTATCTCCGCAAGGAGACATCAGAACTGCAAAACGCATGGTTTTTTGGTCTTCGGTGAGCCGGGGGAACATGAATATGTGTTTGTTTTTCGAATTTGAGCTCTATCTGCAAAGGGCACTTTTCTTGCTAAAAGCAGTTTTTCCTAACAAATGCAAGATATAACATGGGCTATCTCCGCAAGGAGACATCAGAACTGCAAAACGCATGGTTTTTTGGTCTTCGGGGAGGTTGGTGAACATGAATACGTGTTTGTTTTTCTAATTTGAGCTCTATCTGCAAAGGGCACTTTTCTTGCTAAAAGCAGTTTTTTTTAACAAATGCAAGATATAACATGGGCTATCTCCGCAAGGAGACATCAGATCTGCATAACTCATGGGTTTTTGGTCTTCGGTGAGCCGGGGGAACATGAATATGTGTTTGTTTTTCGAATTTGAGCTCTATCTGCAAAGGGCACTTTTCTTGCTAAAAGCAGTTTTTCCTAACAAATGCAAGATATAACATGGGCTATCTCCGCAAGGAGACATCAGAACTGCAAAACGCATGGTTTTTTGGTCTTCGGGGAGGTTGGTGAACATGAATACGTGTTTGTTTTTCTAATTTGAGCTCTATCTGCAAAGGGCACTTTTCTTGCTAAAAGCTGTTTTTTTTAACAAATGCAAGATATAACATGGGCTATCTCCGCAAGGAGACATCAGATCTGCATAACTCATGGTTTTTTGGTCTTCGGTGAGCCGGGGGAACATGAATATGTGTTTGTTTTTCGAATTTGAGCTCTATCTGCAAAGGGCACTTTTCTTGCTAAAAGCAGTTTTTCCTAACAAATGCAAGATATAACATGGGCTATCTCCGCAAGGAGACATCAGATCTGCATAACTCATGGGTTTTTGGTCTTCGGTGAGCCGGGAGAACATGAATATGTGTTTGTTTTTCGAATTTGAGCTCTATCTGCAAAGGGCACTTTTCTTGCTAAAAGCAGTTTTTCCTAACAAATGCAAGATATAACATGGGCTATCTCCGCAAGGAGACATCAGAACTGCAAAATGCATGGTTTTTTGGTCTTCGGTGAGCCGGGGGAACATGAATATGTGTTTGTTTTTCGAATTTGAGCTCTATCTGCAAAGGGCACTTTTCTTGCTAAAAGAAGTTTTTCCTAACAAATGCAAGATATAACATGGGCTATCTCTGCAAGGAGACATCAGAACTGCAAAACGCATGGTTTTTTGGTCTTCGGGGAGGTTGGTGAACATGAATACGTGTTTGTTTTTCTAATTTGAGCTCTATCTGCAAAGGGCACTTTTCTTGCTAAAAGCAGTTTTTCCTAACAAATGCAAGATATAACATGGGCTATCTCCGCAAGGAGACATCAGATCTGCATAACTCATGGTTTTTTGGTCTTCAGTGAGCCGGGGGATCATGAATATGTGTTTGTTTTTCGAATTTGAGCTCTATCTGCAAAGGGCACTTTTCTTGCTAAAAGCAGTTTTTCCTAACAAATGCAAGATATAACATGGGCTACCTCCGCAAGGAGACATCAGAACTGCAAAACGCATGGTTTTTTGGTCTTCGGGGAGGTTGGTGAACATGAATACGTGTTTGTTTTTCGAATTTGAGCTCTATCTGCAAAGGGCACTTTTCTTGCTAAAAGCAGTTTTTTTTAACAAATGCAAGATATAACATGGGCTATCTCCGCAAGGAGACATCAGATCTGCATAACTCATGGTTTTTTGGTCTTCAGTGAGCCGGGGGAACATGAATATGTGTTTGTTTTTCGAATTTGAGCTCTATCTGCAAAGGGCACTTTTCTTGCTAAAAGCAGTTTTTCCTAACAAATGCAAGATATAACATGGGCTATCTCCACAAGGAGACATCAGATCTGCATAACTCATGGGTTTTTGGTCTTCGGTGAGCCGGGAGAACATGAATATGTGTTTGTTTTTCGAATTTGAGCTCTATCTGCAAAGGGCACTTTTCTTGCTAAAAGAAGTTTTTCCTAACAAATGCAAGATATAACATGGGCTATCTCTGCAAGGAGACATCAGAACTGCAAAACGCATGGTTTTTTGGTCTTCGGGGAGGTTGGTGAACATGAATACGTGTTTGTTTTTCTAATTTGAGCTCTATGTGCAAAGGGCACTTTTCTTGCTAAAAGCAGTTTTTCCTAACAAATGCAAGATATAACATGGGCTATCTCCGCAAGGAGACATCAGAACTGCAAAACGCATGGTTTTTTGGTCTTCGGTGAGCCGGGGGAACATGAATATGTGTTTGTTTTTCGAATTTGAGCTCTATCTGCAAAGGGCACTTTTCTTGCTAAAAGCAGTTTTTCCTAACAAATGCAAGATATAACATGGGCTATCTCCGCAAGGAGACATCAGATCTGCATAACTCATGGTTTTTTGGTCTTCAGTGAGCCGGGGGAACATGAATATGTGTTTGTTTTTCGAATTTGAGCTCTATCTGCAAAGGGCACTTTTCTTGCTAAAAGCAGTTTTTCCTAACAAATGCAAGATATAACATGGGCTATCTCCACAGGGAGACATCAGATCTGCATAACTCATGGGTTTTTGTTCTTCGGTGAGCCGGGAGAACATGAATATGTGTTTGTTTTTCGAATTTGAGCTCTATCTGCAAAGGGCACTTTTCTTGCTAAAAGCAGTTTTTCCTAACAAATGCAAGATATAACATGGGCTATCTCCGCAAGGAGACATCAGAACTGCAAAACGCATGGTTTTTTGGTCTTCGGTGAGCCGGGGGAACATGAATATGTGTTTGTTTTTCGAATTTGAGCTCTATCTGCAAAGGGCACTTTTCTTGCTAAAAGCAGTTTTTCCTAACAAATGCAAGATATAACATGGGCTATCTCCGCAAGGAGACATCAGAACTGCAAAACGCATGGTTTTTTGGTCTTCGGGGAGGTTGGTGAACATGAATACGTGTTTGTTTTTCTAATTTGAGCTCTATCTGCAAAGGGCACTTTTCTTGCTAAAAGCAGTTTTTTTTAACAAATGCAAGATATAACATGGGCTATCTCCGCAAGGAGACATCAGATCTGCATAACTCATGGGGTTTTGGTCTTCGGTGAGCCGGGGGAACATGAATATGTGTTTGTTTTTCGAATTTGAGCTCTATCTGCAAAGGGCACTTTTCTTGCTAAAAGCAGTTTTTCCTAACAAATGCAAGATATAACATGGGCTATCTCCGCAAGGAGACATCAGAACTGCAAAACGCATGGTTTTTTGGTCTTCGGGGAGGTTGGTGAACATGAATACGTGTTTGTTTTTCTAATTTGAGCTCTATCTGCAAAGGGCACTTTTCTTGCTAAAAGCTGTTTTTTTTAACAAATGCAAGATATAACATGGGCTATCTCCGCAAGGAGACATCAGATCTGCATAACTCATGGTTTTTTGGTCTTCGGTGAGCCGGGGGAACATGAATATGTGTTTGTTTTTCGAATTTGAGCTCTATCTGCAAAGGGCACTTTTCTTGCTAAAAGCAGTTTTTCCTAACAAATGCAAGATATAACATGGGCTATCTCCGCAAGGAGACATCAGATCTGCATAACTCATGGGTTTTTGGTCTTCGGTGAGCCGGGAGAACATGAATATGTGTTTGTTTTTCGAATTTGAGCTCTATCTGCAAAGGGCACTTTTCTTGCTAAAAGCAGTTTTTCCTAACAAATGCAAGATATAACATGGGCTATCTCCGCAAGGAGACATCAGAACTGCAAAATGCATGGTTTTTTGGTCTTCGGTGAGCCGGGGGAACATGAATATGTGTTTGTTTTTCGAATTTGAGCTCTATCTGCAAAGGGCACTTTTCTTGCTAAAAGAAGTTTTTCCTAACAAATGCAAGATATAACATGGGCTATCTCTGCAAGGAGACATCAGAACTGCAAAACGCATGGTTTTTTGGTCTTCGGGGAGGTTGGTGAACATGAATACGTGTTTGTTTTTCTAATTTGAGCTCTATCTGCAAAGGGCACTTTTCTTGCTAAAAGCAGTTTTTCCTAACAAATGCAAGATATAACATGGGCTATCTCCGCAAGGAGACATCAGATCTGCATAACTCATGGTTTTTTGGTCTTCAGTGAGCCGGGGGATCATGAATATGTGTTTGTTTTTCGAATTTGAGCTCTATCTGCAAAGGGCACTTTTCTTGCTAAAAGCAGTTTTTCCTAACAAATGCAAGATATAACATGGGCTACCTCCGCAAGGAGACATCAGAACTGCAAAACGCATGGTTTTTTGGTCTTCGGGGAGGTTGGTGAACATGAATACGTGTTTGTTTTTCTAATTTGAGCTCTATCTGCAAAGGGCACTTTTCTTGCTAAAAGCAGTTTTTCCTAACAAATGCAAGATATAACATGGGCTACCTCCGCAAGGAGACATCAGAACTGCAAAACGCATGGTTTTTTGGTCTTCGGGGAGGTTGGTGAACATGAATACGTGTTTGTTTTTCTAATTTGAGCTCTATCTGCAAAGGGCACTTTTCTTGCTAAAAGCAGTTTTTTTAACAAATGCAAGATATAACATGGGCTATCTCCGCAAGGAGACATCAGATCTGCATAACTCATGGTTTTTTGGTCTTCGGTGAGCCGGGGGAACATGAATATGTGTTTGTTTTTCGAATTTGAGCTCTATCTGCAAAGGGCACTTTTCTTGCTAAAAGCAGTTTTTCCTAACAAATGCAAGATATAACATGGGCTATCTCCGCAAGGAGACATCAGAACTGCAAAACGCATGGTTTTTTGGTCTTCGGGGAGGTTGGTGAACATGAATACGTGTTTGTTTTTCTAATTTGAGCTCTATCTGCAAAGGGCACTTTTCTTGCTAAAAGCTGTTTTTTTTAACAAATGCAAGATATAACATGGGCTATCTCCGCAAGGAGACATCAGATCTGCATAACTCATGGTTTTTTGGTCTTCGGTGAGCCGGGGGAACATGAATATGTGTTTGTTTTTCGAATTTGAGCTCTATCTGCAAAGGGCACTTTTCTTGCTAAAAGCAGTTTTTCCTAACAAATGCAAGATATAACATGGGCTATCTCCGCAAGGAGACATCAGAACTGCAAAACGCATGGTTTTTTGGTCTTCGGGGAGGTTGGTGAACATGAATACGTGTTTGTTTTTCTAATTTGAGCTCTATCTGCAAAGGGCACTTTTCTTGCTAAAAGCAGTTTTTCCTAACAAATGCAAGATATAACATGGGCTACCTCCGCAAGGAGACATCAGAACTGCAAAACGCATGGTTTTTTGGTCTTCGGGGAGGTTGGTGAACATGAATACGTGTTTGTTTTTCTAATTTGAGCTCTATCTGCAAAGGGCACTTTTCTTGCTAAAAGCAGTTTTTTTAACAAATGCAAGATATAACATGGGCTATCTCCGCAAGGAGACATCAGATCTGCATAACTCATGGTTTTTTGGTCTTCGGTGAGCCGGGGGAACATGAATATGTGTTTGTTTTTCGAATTTGAGCTCTATCTGCAAAGGGCACTTTTCTTGCTAAAAGCAGTTTTTCCTAACAAATGCAAGATATAACATGGGCTATCTCCGCAAGGAGACATCAGAACTGCAAAACGCATGGTTTTTTGGTCTTCGGGGAGGTTGGTGAACATGAATACGTGTTTGTTTTTCTAATTTGAGCTCTATCTGCAAAGGGCACTTTTCTTGCTAAAAGCTGTTTTTTTTAACAAATGCAAGATATAACATGGGCTATCTCCACAAGGAGACATCAGATCTGCATAACTCATGGTTTTTTGGTCTTCGGTGAGCCGGGGGAACATGAATATGTGTTTGTTTTTCGAATTTGAGCTCTATCTGCAAAGGGCACTTTTCTTGCTAAAAGCAGTTTTTCCTAACAAATGCAAGATATAACATGGGCTATCTCCGCAAGGAGACATCAGATCTGCATAACTCATGGGTTTTTGGTCTTCGGTGAGCCGGGAGAACATGAATATGTGTTTGTTTTTCGAATTTGAGCTCTATCTGCAAAGGGCACTTTTCTTGCTAAAAGCAGTTTTTCCTAACAAATGCAAGATATAACATGGGCTATCTCCGCAAGGAGACATCAGAACTGCAAAACGCATGGTTTTTTGGTCTTCGGTGAGCCGGGGGAACATGAATATGTGTTTGTTTTTCGAATTTGAGCTCTATCTGCAAAGGGCACTTTTCTTGCTAAAAGAAGTTTTTCCTAACAAATGCAAGATATAACATGGGCTATCTCTGCAAGGAGACATCAGAACTGCAAAACGCATGGTTTTTTGGTCTTCGGGGAGGTTGGTGAACATGAATACGTGTTTGTTTTTCTAATTTGAGTTCTATCTGCAAAGGGCACTTTTCTTGCTAAAAGCAGTTTTTCCTAACAAATGCAAGATATAACATGGGCTACCTCCGCAAGGAGACATCAGAACTGCAAAACGCATGGTTTTTTGGTCTTCGGGGAGGTTGGTGAACATGAATACGTGTTTGTTTTTCTAATTTGAGCTCTATCTGCAAAGGGCACTTTTCTTGCTAAAAGCAGTTTTTTTTAACAAATGCAAGATATAACATGGGCTATCTCCGCAAGGAGACATCAGATCTGCATAACTCATGGTTTTTTGGTCTTCAGTGAGCCGGGGGAACATGAATATGTGTTTCTTTTTCGAATTTGAGCTCTATCTGCAAAGGGCACTTTTCTTGCTAAAAGCAGTTTTTCCTAACAAATGCAAGATATAACATGGGCTATCTCCACAAGGAGACATCAGATCTGCATAACTCATGGGTTTTTGTTCTTCGGTGAGTCGGGAGAACATGAATATGTGTTTGTTTTTCGAATTTGAGCTCTATCTGCAAAGGGCACTTTTCTTGCTAAAAGCAGTTTTTCCTAACAAATGCAAGATATAACATGGGCTATCTCCGCAAGGAGACATCAGAACTGCAAAACGCATGGTTTTTTGGTCTTCGGTGAGCCGGGGGAACATGAATATGTGTTTGTTTTTCGAATTTGAGCTCTATCTGCAAAGGGCACTTTTCTTGCTAAAAGAAGTTTTTCCTAACAAATGCAAGATATAACATGGGCTATCTCTGCAAGGAGACATCAGAACTGCAAAACGCATGGTTTTTTGGTCTTCGGGGAGGTTGGTGAACATGAATACGTGTTTGTTTTTCTAATTTGAGTTCTATCTGCAAAGGGCACTTTTCTTGCTAAAAGCAGTTTTTCCTAACAAATGCAAGATATAACATGGGCTACCTCCGCAAGGAGACATCAGAACTGCAAAACGCATGGTTTTTTGGTCTTCGGGGAGGTTGGTGAACATGAATACGTGTTTGTTTTTCTAATTTGAGCTCTATCTGCAAAGGGCACTTTTCTTGCTAAAAGCAGTTTTTTTTAACAAATGCAAGATATAACATGGGCTATCTCCGCAAGGAGACATCAGATCTGCATAACTCATGGTTTTTTGGTCTTCAGTGAGCCGGGGGAACATGAATATGTGTTTCTTTTTCGAATTTGAGCTCTATCTGCAAAGGGCACTTTTCTTGCTAAAAGCAGTTTTTCCTAACAAATGCAAGATATAACATGGGCTATCTCCACAAGGAGACATCAGATCTGCATAACTCATGGGTTTTTGTTCTTCGGTGAGTCGGGAGAACATGAATATGTGTTTGTTTTTCGAATTTGAGCTCTATCTGCAAAGGGCACTTTTCTTGCTAAAAGCAGTTTTTCCTAACAAATGCAAGATATAACATGGGCTATCTCCGCAAGGAGACATCAGAATTGCAAAACGCATGGTTTTTTGGTCTTCGGGGAGGTTGGTGAACATGAATACGTGTTTGTTTTTCTAATTTGAGCTCTATCTGCAAAGGGCACTTTTCTTGCTAAAAGCAGTTTTTTTTAACAAATGCAAGATATAACATGGGCTATCTCCGCAAGGAGACATCAGATCTGCATAACTCATGGTTTTTTGGTCATCGGTGAGCCGGGGGAACATGAATATGTGTTTGTTTTTCGAATTTGAGCTCTATCTGCAAAGGGCACTTTTCTTGCTAAAAGCAGTTTTTCCTAACAAATGCAAGATATAACATGGGCTATCTCCGCAAGGAGACATCAGATCTGCATAACTCATGGGTTTTTGGTCTTCGGTGAGCCGGGAGAACATGAATATGTGTTTGTTTTTCGAATTTGAGCTCTTTCTGCAAAGGGCACTTTTCTTGCTAAAAGCAGTTTTTTTTAACAAATGCAAGATATAACATGGGCTATCTCCGCAAGGAGACATCAGATCTGCATAACTCATGGGTTTTTGGTCTTCGGTGAGCCGGGAGAACATGAATATGTGTTTGTTTTTCGAATTTGAGCTCTATCTGCAAAGGGCACTTTTCTTGCTAAAAGCAGTTTTTCCTAACAAATGCAAGATATAACATGGGCTATGTCCGCAAGGAGACATCAGATCTGCAAAACGCATGGTTTTTTGGTCTTCGGGGAGGTTGGTGAACATGAATACGTGTTTGTTTTTCTAATTTGAGCTCTATCTGCAAAGGGCACTTTTCTTGCTAAAAGCAGTTTTTTTTAAGAAATGCAAGATATAACATGGGCTATCTCCGCAAGGAGACATCAGATCTGCATAACTCATGGTTTTTTGGTCTTCGGTGAGCCGGTGGAACATGAATATGTGTTTGTTTTTCGAATTTGAGCTCTATCTGCAAAGGGCACTTTTCTTGCTAAAAGCAGTTTTTCCTAACAAATGCAAGATATAACATGGGCTATCTCCGCAAGGAGACATCAGATCTGCATTACTCATGGGTTTTTGGTCTTCGGGGAGGTTGGTGAACATGAATACGTGTTTGTTTTTCGAATTTGAGCTCTATCTGCAAAGGGCACTTTTCTTGCTAAAAGCAGTTTTTTTTAACAAATGCAAGATATAACATGGGCTATCTCCGCAAGGAGACATCAGATCTGCATAACTCATGGTTTTTTGGTCTTCAGTGAGCCGGGGTAACATGAATATGTGTTTGTTTTTCGAATTTGAGCTCTATCTGCAAAGGGCACTTTTCTTGCTAAAAGCAGTTTTTCCTAACAAATGCAAGATATAACATGGGCTATCTCCGCAAGGAGACATCAGATCTGCATAACTCATGGTTTTTTGGTCTTCAGTGAGCCGGGGGAACATGAATATGTGTTTGTTTTTCGAATTTGAGCTCTATCTGCAAAGGGCACTTTTCTTGCTAAAAGCAGTTTTTCCTAACAAATGCAAGATATAACATGGGCTATCTCCACAGGGAGACATCAGATCTGCATAACTCATGGGTTTTTGTTCTTCGGTGAGCCGGGAGAACATGAATATGTGTTTGTTTTTCGAATTTGAGCTCTATCTGCAAAGGGCACTTTTCTTGCTAAAAGCAGTTTTTCCTAACAAATGCAAGATATAACATGGGCTATCTCCGCAAGGAGACATCAGAACTGCAAAACGCATGGTTTTTTGGTCTTCGGTGAGCCGGGGGAACATGAATATGTGTTTGTTTTTCGAATTTGAGCTCTATCTGCAAAGGGCACTTTTCTTGCTAAAAGCAGTTTTTCCTAACAAATGCAAGATATAACATGGGCTATCTCCGCAAGGAGACATCAGAACTGCAAAACGCATGGTTTTTTGGTCTTCGGGGAGGTTGGTGAACATGAATACGTGTTTGTTTTTCTAATTTGAGCTCTATCTGCAAAGGGCACTTTTCTTGCTAAAAGCAGTTTTTTTTAACAAATGCAAGATATAACATGGGCTATCTCCGCAAGGAGACATCAGATCTGCATAACTCATGGGTTTTTGGTCTTCGGTGAGCCGGGGGAACATGAATATGTGTTTGTTTTTCGAATTTGAGCTCTATCTGCAAAGGGCACTTTTCTTGCTAAAAGCAGTTTTTCCTAACAAATGCAAGATATAACATGGGCTATCTCCGCAAGGAGACATCAGAACTGCAAAACGCATGGTTTTTTGGTCTTCGGGGAGGTTGGTGAACATGAATACGTGTTTGTTTTTCTAATTTGAGCTCTATCTGCAAAGGGCACTTTTCTTGCTAAAAGCTGTTTTTTTTAACAAATGCAAGATATAACATGGGCTATCTCCGCAAGGAGACATCAGATCTGCATAACTCATGGTTTTTTGGTCTTCGGTGAGCCGGGGGAACATGAATATGTGTTTGTTTTTCGAATTTGAGCTCTATCTGCAAAGGGCACTTTTCTTGCTAAAAGAAGTTTTTCCTAACAAATGCAAGATATAACATGGGCTATCTCTGCAAGGAGACATCAGAACTGCAAAACGCATGGTTTTTTGGTCTTCGGGGAGGTTGGTGAACATGAATACGTGTTTGTTTTTCTAATTTGAGCTCTATGTGCAAAGGGCACTTTTCTTGCTAAAAGCAGTTTTTCCTAACAAATGCAAGATATAACATGGGCTATCTCCGCAAGGAGACATCAGAACTGCAAAACGCATGGTTTTTTGGTCTTCGGTGAGCCGGGGGAACATGAATATGTGTTTGTTTTTCGAATTTGAGCTCTATCTGCAAAGGGCACTTTTCTTGCTAAAAGCAGTTTTTCCTAACAAATGCAAGATATAACATGGGCTATCTCCGCAAGGAGACATCAGATCTGCATAACTCATGGTTTTTTGGTCTTCAGTGAGCCGGGGGAACATGAATATGTGTTTGTTTTTCGAATTTGAGCTCTATCTGCAAAGGGCACTTTTCTTGCTAAAAGCAGTTTTTCCTAACAAATGCAAGATATAACATGGGCTATCTCCACAGGGAGACATCAGATCTGCATAACTCATGGGTTTTTGTTCTTCGGTGAGCCGGGAGAACATGAATATGTGTTTGTTTTTCGAATTTGAGCTCTATCTGCAAAGGGCACTTTTCTTGCTAAAAGCAGTTTTTCCTAACAAATGCAAGATATAACATGGGCTATCTCCGCAAGGAGACATCAGAACTGCAAAACGCATGGTTTTTTGGTCTTCGGTGAGCCGGGGGAACATGAATATGTGTTTGTTTTTCGAATTTGAGCTCTATCTGCAAAGGGCACTTTTCTTGCTAAAAGCAGTTTTTCCTAACAAATGCAAGATATAACATGGGCTATCTCCGCAAGGAGACATCAGAACTGCAAAACGCATGGTTTTTTGGTCTTCGGGGAGGTTGGTGAACATGAATACGTGTTTGTTTTTCTAATTTGAGCTCTATCTGCAAAGGGCACTTTTCTTGCTAAAAGCAGTTTTTTTTAACAAATGCAAGATATAACATGGGCTATCTCCGCAAGGAGACATCAGATCTGCATAACTCATGGGGTTTTGGTCTTCGGTGAGCCGGGGGAACATGAATATGTGTTTGTTTTTCGAATTTGAGCTCTATCTGCAAAGGGCACTTTTCTTGCTAAAAGCAGTTTTTCCTAACAAATGCAAGATATAACATGGGCTATCTCCGCAAGGAGACATCAGAACTGCAAAACGCATGGTTTTTTGGTCTTCGGGGAGGTTGGTGAACATGAATACGTGTTTGTTTTTCTAATTTGAGCTCTATCTGCAAAGGGCACTTTTCTTGCTAAAAGCTGTTTTTTTTAACAAATGCAAGATATAACATGGGCTATCTCCGCAAGGAGACATCAGATCTGCATAACTCATGGTTTTTTGGTCTTCGGTGAGCCGGGGGAACATGAATATGTGTTTGTTTTTCGAATTTGAGCTCTATCTGCAAAGGGCACTTTTCTTGCTAAAAGCAGTTTTTCCTAACAAATGCAAGATATAACATGGGCTATCTCCGCAAGGAGACATCAGATCTGCATAACTCATGGGTTTTTGGTCTTCGGTGAGCCGGGAGAACATGAATATGTGTTTGTTTTTCGAATTTGAGCTCTATCTGCAAAGGGCACTTTTCTTGCTAAAAGCAGTTTTTCCTAACAAATGCAAGATATAACATGGGCTATCTCCGCAAGGAGACATCAGAACTGCAAAATGCATGGTTTTTTGGTCTTCGGTGAGCCGGGGGAACATGAATATGTGTTTGTTTTTCGAATTTGAGCTCTATCTGCAAAGGGCACTTTTCTTGCTAAAAGAAGTTTTTCCTAACAAATGCAAGATATAACATGGGCTATCTCTGCAAGGAGACATCAGAACTGCAAAACGCATGGTTTTTTGGTCTTCGGGGAGGTTGGTGAACATGAATACGTGTTTGTTTTTCTAATTTGAGCTCTATCTGCAAAGGGCACTTTTCTTGCTAAAAGCAGTTTTTCCTAACAAATGCAAGATATAACATGGGCTATCTCCGCAAGGAGACATCAGATCTGCATAACTCATGGTTTTTTGGTCTTCAGTGAGCCGGGGGATCATGAATATGTGTTTGTTTTTCGAATTTGAGCTCTATCTGCAAAGGGCACTTTTCTTGCTAAAAGCAGTTTTTCCTAACAAATGCAAGATATAACATGGGCTACCTCCGCAAGGAGACATCAGAACTGCAAAACGCATGGTTTTTTGGTCTTCGGGGAGGTTGGTGAACATGAATACGTGTTTGTTTTTCTAATTTGAGCTCTATCTGCAAAGGGCACTTTTCTTGCTAAAAGCAGTTTTTCCTAACAAATGCAAGATATAACATGGGCTACCTCCGCAAGGAGACATCAGAACTGCAAAACGCATGGTTTTTTGGTCTTCGGGGAGGTTGGTGAACATGAATACGTGTTTGTTTTTCTAATTTGAGCTCTATCTGCAAAGGGCACTTTTCTTGCTAAAAGCAGTTTTTTTAACAAATGCAAGATATAACATGGGCTATCTCCGCAAGGAGACATCAGATCTGCATAACTCATGGTTTTTTGGTCTTCGGTGAGCCGGGGGAACATGAATATGTGTTTGTTTTTCGAATTTGAGCTCTATCTGCAAAGGGCACTTTTCTTGCTAAAAGCAGTTTTTCCTAACAAATGCAAGATATAACATGGGCTATCTCCGCAAGGAGACATCAGAACTGCAAAACGCATGGTTTTTTGGTCTTCGGGGAGGTTGGTGAACATGAATACGTGTTTGTTTTTCTAATTTGAGCTCTATCTGCAAAGGGCACTTTTCTTGCTAAAAGCTGTTTTTTTTAACAAATGCAAGATATAACATGGGCTATCTCCGCAAGGAGACATCAGATCTGCATAACTCATGGTTTTTTGGTCTTCGGTGAGCCGGGGGAACATGAATATGTGTTTGTTTTTCGAATTTGAGCTCTATCTGCAAAGGGCACTTTTCTTGCTAAAAGCAGTTTTTCCTAACAAATGCAAGATATAACATGGGCTATCTCCGCAAGGAGACATCAGAACTGCAAAACGCATGGTTTTTTGGTCTTCGGGGAGGTTGGTGAACATGAATACGTGTTTGTTTTTCTAATTTGAGCTCTATCTGCAAAGGGCACTTTTCTTGCTAAAAGCAGTTTTTCCTAACAAATGCAAGATATAACATGGGCTACCTCCGCAAGGAGACATCAGAACTGCAAAACGCATGGTTTTTTGGTCTTCGGGGAGGTTGGTGAACATGAATACGTGTTTGTTTTTCTAATTTGAGCTCTATCTGCAAAGGGCACTTTTCTTGCTAAAAGCAGTTTTTTTAACAAATGCAAGATATAACATGGGCTATCTCCGCAAGGAGACATCAGATCTGCATAACTCATGGTTTTTTGGTCTTCGGTGAGCCGGGGGAACATGAATATGTGTTTGTTTTTCGAATTTGAGCTCTATCTGCAAAGGGCACTTTTCTTGCTAAAAGCAGTTTTTCCTAACAAATGCAAGATATAACATGGGCTATCTCCGCAAGGAGACATCAGAACTGCAAAACGCATGGTTTTTTGGTCTTCGGGGAGGTTGGTGAACATGAATACGTGTTTGTTTTTCTAATTTGAGCTCTATCTGCAAAGGGCACTTTTCTTGCTAAAAGCTGTTTTTTTTAACAAATGCAAGATATAACATGGGCTATCTCCGCAAGGAGACATCAGATCTGCATAACTCATGGTTTTTTGGTCTTCGGTGAGCCGGGGGAACATGAATATGTGTTTGTTTTTCGAATTTGAGCTCTATCTGCAAAGGGCACTTTTCTTGCTAAAAGCAGTTTTTCCTAACAAATGCAAGATATAACATGGGCTATCTCCGCAAGGAGACATCAGATCTGCATAACTCATGGGTTTTTGGTCTTCGGTGAGCCGGGAGAACATGAATATGTGTTTGTTTTTCGAATTTGAGCTCTATCTGCAAAGGGCACTTTTCTTGCTAAAAGCAGTTTTTCCTAACAAATGCAAGATATAACATGGGCTATCTCTGCAAGGAGACATCAGAACTGCAAAACGCATGGTTTTTTGGTCTTCGGGGAGGTTGGTGAACATGAATACGTGTTTGTTTTTCTAATTTGAGTTCTATCTGCAAAGGGCACTTTTCTTGCTAAAAGCAGTTTTTCCTAACAAATGCAAGATATAACATGGGCTACCTCCGCAAGGAGACATCAGAACTGCAAAACGCATGGTTTTTTGGTCTTCGGGGAGGTTGGTGAACATGAATACGTGTTTGTTTTTCTAATTTGAGCTATATCTGCAAAGGGCACTTTTCTTGCTAAAAGCAGTTTTTTTTAACAAATGCAAGATATAACATGGGCTATCTCCGCAAGGAGACATCAGATCTGCATAACTCATGGTTTTTTGGTCTTCAGTGAGCCGGGGGAACATGAATATGTGTTTCTTTTTCGAATTTGAGCTCTATCTGCAAAGGGCACTTTTCTTGCTAAAAGCAGTTTTTCCTAACAAATGCAAGATATAACATGGGCTATCTCCACAAGGAGACATCAGATCTGCATAACTCATGGGTTTTTGTTCTTCGGTGAGTCGGGAGAACATGAATATGTGTTTGTTTTTCGAATTTGAGCTCTATCTGCAAAGGGCACTTTTCTTGCTAAAAGCAGTTTTTCCTAACAAATGCAAGATATAACATGGGCTATCTCCGCAAGGAGACATCAGAATTGCAAAACGCATGGTTTTTTGGTCTTCGGGGAGGTTGGTGAACATGAATACGTGTTTGTTTTTCTAATTTGAGCTCTATCTGCAAAGGGCACTTTTCTTGCTAAAAGCAGTTTTTTTTAACAAATGCAAGATATAACATGGGCTATCTCCGCAAGGAGACATCAGATCTGCATAACTCATGGTTTTTTGGTCATCGGTGAGCCGGGGGAACATGAATATGTGTTTGTTTTTCGAATTTGAGCTCTATCTGCAAAGGGCACTTTTCTTGCTAAAAGCAGTTTTTCCTAACAAATGCAAGATATAACATGGGCTATCTCCGCAAGGAGACATCAGATCTGCATAACTCATGGGTTTTTGGTCTTCGGTGAGCCGGGAGAACATGAATATGTGTTTGTTTTTCGAATTTGAGCTCTTTCTGCAAAGGGCACTTTTCTTGCTAAAAGCAGTTTTTTTTAACAAATGCAAGATATAACATGGGCTATCTCCGCAAGGAGACATCAGATCTGCATAACTCATGGGTTTTTGGTCTTCGGTGAGCCGGGAGAACATGAATATGTGTTTGTTTTTCGAATTTGAGCTCTATCTGCAAAGGGCACTTTTCTTGCTAAAAGCAGTTTTTCCTAACAAATGCAAGATATAACATGGGCTATGTCCGCAAGGAGACATCAGATCTGCAAAACGCATGGTTTTTTGGTCTTCGGGGAGGTTGGTGAACATGAATACGTGTTTGTTTTTCTAATTTGAGCTCTATCTGCAAAGGGCACTTTTCTTGCTAAAAGCAGTTTTTTTTAACAAATGCAAGATATAACATGGGCTATCTCCGCAAGGAGACATCAGATCTGCATAACTCATGGTTTTTTGGTCTTCGGTGAGCCGGTGGAACATGAATATGTGTTTGTTTTTCGAATTTGAGCTCTATCTGCAAAGGGCACTTTTCTTGCTAAAAGCAGTTTTTCCTAACAAATGCAAGATATAACATGGGCTATCTCCGCAAGGAGACATCAGATCTGCATTACTCATGGGTTTTTGGTCTTCGGGGAGGTTGGTGAACATGAATACGTGTTTGTTTTTCGAATTTGAGCTCTATCTGCAAAGGGCACTTTTCTTGCTAAAAGCAGTTTTTTTTAACAAATGCAAGATATAACATGGGCTATCTCCGCAAGGAGACATCAGATCTGCATAACTCATGGTTTTTTGGTCTTCAGTGAGCCGGGGTAACATGAATATGTGTTTGTTTTTCGAATTTGAGCTCTATCTGCAAAGGGCACTTTTCTTGCTAAAAGCAGTTTTTCCTAACAAATGCAAGATATAACATGGGCTATCTCCGCAAGGAGACATCAGATCTGCATAACTCATGGTTTTTTGGTCTTCAGTGAGCCGGGGGAACATGAATATGTGTTTGTTTTTCGAATTTGAGCTCTATCTGCAAAGGGCACTTTTCTTGCTAAAAGCAGTTTTTCCTAACAAATGCAAGATATAACATGGGCTATCTCCACAGGGAGACATCAGATCTGCATAACTCATGGGTTTTTGTTCTTCGGTGAGCCGGGAGAACATGAATATGTGTTTGTTTTTCGAATTTGAGCTCTATCTGCAAAGGGCACTTTTCTTGCTAAAAGCAGTTTTTCCTAACAAATGCAAGATATAACATGGGCTATCTCCGCAAGGAGACATCAGAACTGCAAAACGCATGGTTTTTTGGTCTTCGGTGAGCCGGGGGAACATGAATATGTGTTTGTTTTTCGAATTTGAGCTCTATCTGCAAAGGGCACTTTTCTTGCTAAAAGCAGTTTTTCCTAACAAATGCAAGATATAACATGGGCTATCTCCGCAAGGAGACATCAGAACTGCAAAACGCATGGTTTTTTGGTCTTCGGGGAGGTTGGTGAACATGAATACGTGTTTGTTTTTCTAATTTGAGCTCTATCTGCAAAGGGCACTTTTCTTGCTAAAAGCAGTTTTTTTTAACAAATGCAAGATATAACATGGGCTATCTCCGCAAGGAGACATCAGATCTGCATAACTCATGGGTTTTTGGTCTTCGGTGAGCCGGGGGAACATGAATATGTGTTTGTTTTTCGAATTTGAGCTCTATCTGCAAAGGGCACTTTTCTTGCTAAAAGCAGTTTTTCCTAACAAATGCAAGATATAACATGGGCTATCTCCGCAAGGAGACATCAGAACTGCAAAACGCATGGTTTTTTGGTCTTCGGGGAGGTTGGTGAACATGAATACGTGTTTGTTTTTCTAATTTGAGCTCTATCTGCAAAGGGCACTTTTCTTGCTAAAAGCTGTTTTTTTTAACAAATGCAAGATATAACATGGGCTATCTCCGCAAGGAGACATCAGATCTGCATAACTCATGGTTTTTTGGTCTTCGGTGAGCCGGGGGAACATGAATATGTGTTTGTTTTTCGAATTTGAGCTCTATCTGCAAAGGGCACTTTTCTTGCTAAAAGCAGTTTTTCCTAACAAATGCAAGATATAACATGGGCTATCTCCGCAAGGAGACATCAGATCTGCATAACTCATGGGTTTTTGGTCTTCGGTGAGCCGGGAGAACATGAATATGTGTTTGTTTTTCGAATTTGAGCTCTATCTGCAAAGGGCACTTTTCTTGCTAAAAGCAGTTTTTCCTAACAAATGCAAGATATAACATGGGCTATCTCCGCAAGGAGACATCAGAACTGCAAAATGCATGGTTTTTTGGTCTTCGGTGAGCCGGGGGAACATGAATATGTGTTTGTTCTTCGAATTTGAGCTCTATCTGCAAAGGGCACTTTTCTTGCTAAAAGAAGTTTTTCCTAACAAATGCAAGATATAACATGGGCTATCTCTGCAAGGAGACATCAGAACTGCAAAACGCATGGTTTTTTGGTCTTCGGGGAGGTTGGTGAACATGAATACGTGTTTGTTTTTCTAATTTGAGCTCTATCTGCAAAGGGCACTTTTCTTGCTAAAAGCAGTTTTTCCTAACAAATGCAAGATATAACATGGGCTATCTCCGCAAGGAGACATCAGATCTGCATAACTCATGGTTTTTTGGTCTTCAGTGAGCCGGGGGATCATGAATATGTGTTTGTTTTTCGAATTTGAGCTCTATCTGCAAAGGGCACTTTTCTTGCTAAAAGCAGTTTTTCCTAACAAATGCAAGATATAACATGGGCTACCTCCGCAAGGAGACATCAGAACTGCAAAACGCATGGTTTTTTGGTCTTCGGGGAGGTTGGTGAACATGAATACGTGTTTGTTTTTCGAATTTGAGCTCTATCTGCAAAGGGCACTTTTCTTGCTAAAAGCAGTTTTTTTTAACAAATGCAAGATATAACATGGGCTATCTCCGCAAGGAGACATCAGATCTGCATAACTCGTGGTTTTTTGGTCTTCAGTGAGCCAGGGGAACATGAATATGTGTTTGTTTTTCGAATTTGAGCTCTATCTGCAAAGGGCACTTTTCTTGCTAAAAGCAGTTTTTCCTAACAAATGCAAGATATAACATGGGCTATCTCCACAAGGAGACATCAGATCTGCATAACTCATGGGTTTTTGGTCTTCGGTGAGCCGGGAGAACATGAATATGTGTTTGTTTTTCGAATTTGAGCTCTATCTGCAAAGGGCACTTTTCTTGCTAAAAGAAGTTTTTCCTAACAAATGCAAGATATAACATGGGCTATCTCTGCAAGGAGACATCAGAACTGCAAAACGCATGGTTTTTTGGTCTTCGGGGAGGTTGGTGAACATGAATACGTGTTTGTTTTTCTAATTTGAGCTCTATGTGCAAAGGGCACTTTTCTTGCTAAAAGCAGTTTTTCCTAACAAATGCAAGATATAACATGGGCTATCTCCGCAAGGAGACATCAGAACTGCAAAACGCATGGTTTTTTGGTCTTCGGTGAGCCGGGGGAACATGAATATGTGTTTGTTTTTCGAATTTGAGCTCTATCTGCAAAGGGCACTTTTCTTGCTAAAAGCAGTTTTTCCTAACAAATGCAAGATATAACATGGGCTATCTCCGCAAGGAGACATCAGATCTGCATAACTCATGGTTTTTTGGTCTTCAGTGAGCCGGGGGAACATGAATATGTGTTTGTTTTTCGAATTTGAGCTCTATCTGCAAAGGGCACTTTTCTTGCTAAAAGCAGTTTTTCCTAACAAATGCAAGATATAACATGGGCTACCTCCGCAAGGAGACATCAGAACTGCAAAACGCATGGTTTTTTGGTCTTCGGTGAGCCGGGGGAACATGAATATGTGTTTGTTTTTCGAATTTGAGCTCTATCTGCAAAGGGCACTTTTCTTGCTAAAAGCAGTTTTTCCTAACAAATGCAAGATATAACATGGGCTATCTCCGCAAGGAGACATCAGAACTGCAAAACGCATGGTTTTTTGGTCTTCGGGGAGGTTGGTGAACATGAATACGTGTTTGTTTTTCTAATTTGAGCTCTATCTGCAAAGGGCACTTTTCTTGCTAAAAGCAGTTTTTTTTAACAAATGCAAGATATAACATGGGCTATCTCCGCAAGGAGACATCAGATCTGCATAACTCATGGGTTTTTGGTCTTCGGTGAGCCGGGGGAACATGAATATGTGTTTGTTTTTCGAATTTGAGCTCTATCTGCAAAGGGCACTTTTCTTGCTAAAAGCAGTTTTTCCTAACAAATGCAAGATATAACATGGGCTATCTCCGCAAGGAGACATCAGAACTGCAAAACGCATGGTTTTTTGGTCTTCGGGGAGGTTGGTGAACATGAATACGTGTTTGTTTTTCTAATTTGAGCTCTATCTGCAAAGGGCACTTTTCTTGCTAAAAGCTGTTTTTTTTAACAAATGCAAGATATAACATGGGCTATCTCCGCAAGGAGACATCAGATCTGCATAACTCATGGTTTTTTGGTCTTCGGTGAGCCGGGGGAACATGAATATGTGTTTGTTTTTCGAATTTGAGCTCTATCTGCAAAGGGCACTTTTCTTGCTAAAAGCAGTTTTTCCTAACAAATGCAAGATATAACATGGGCTATCTCCGCAAGGAGACATCAGATCTGCATAACTCATGGGTTTTTGGTCTTCGGTGAGCCGGGAGAACATGAATATGTGTTTGTTTTTCGAATTTGAGCTCTATCTGCAAAGGGCACTTTTCTTGCTAAAAGCAGTTTTTCCTAACAAATGCAAGATATAACATGGGCTATCTCCGCAAGGAGACATCAGAACTGCAAAATGCATGGTTTTTTGGTCTTCGGTGAGCCGGGGGAACATGAATATGTGTTTGTTCTTCGAATTTGAGCTCTATCTGCAAAGGGCACTTTTCTTGCTAAAAGAAGTTTTTCCTAACAAATGCAAGATATAACATGGGCTATCTCTGCAAGGAGACATCAGAACTGCAAAACGCATGGTTTTTTGGTCTTCGGGGAGGTTGGTGAACATGAATACGTGTTTGTTTTTCTAATTTGAGCTCTATCTGCAAAGGGCACTTTTCTTGCTAAAAGCAGTTTTTCCTAACAAATGCAAGATATAACATGGGCTATCTCCGCAAGGAGACATCAGATCTGCATAACTCATGGTTTTTTGGTCTTCAGTGAGCCGGGGGATCATGAATATGTGTTTGTTTTTCGAATTTGAGCTCTATCTGCAAAGGGCACTTTTCTTGCTAAAAGCAGTTTTTCCTAACAAATGCAAGATATAACATGGGCTACCTCCGCAAGGAGACATCAGAACTGCAAAACGCATGGTTTTTTGGTCTTCGGGGAGGTTGGTGAACATGAATACGTGTTTGTTTTTCGAATTTGAGCTCTATCTGCAAAGGGCACTTTTCTTGCTAAAAGCAGTTTTTTTTAACAAATGCAAGATATAACATGGGCTATCTCCGCAAGGAGACATCAGATCTGCATAACTCGTGGTTTTTTGGTCTTCAGTGAGCCAGGGGAACATGAATATGTGTTTGTTTTTCGAATTTGAGCTCTATCTGCAAAGGGCACTTTTCTTGCTAAAAGCAGTTTTTCCTAACAAATGCAAGATATAACATGGGCTATCTCCACAAGGAGACATCAGATCTGCATAACTCATGGGTTTTTGGTCTTCGGTGAGCCGGGAGAACATGAATATGTGTTTGTTTTTCGAATTTGAGCTCTATCTGCAAAGGGCACTTTTCTTGCTAAAAGAAGTTTTTCCTAACAAATGCAAGATATAACATGGGCTATCTCTGCAAGGAGACATCAGAACTGCAAAACGCATGGTTTTTTGGTCTTCGGGGAGGTTGGTGAACATGAATACGTGTTTGTTTTTCTAATTTGAGCTCTATGTGCAAAGGGCACTTTTCTTGCTAAAAGCAGTTTTTCCTAACAAATGCAAGATATAACATGGGCTATCTCCGCAAGGAGACATCAGAACTGCAAAACGCATGGTTTTTTGGTCTTCGGTGAGCCGGGGGAACATGAATATGTGTTTGTTTTTCGAATTTGAGCTCTATCTGCAAAGGGCACTTTTCTTGCTAAAAGCAGTTTTTCCTAACAAATGCAAGATATAACATGGGCTATCTCCGCAAGGAGACATCAGATCTGCATAACTCATGGTTTTTTGGTCTTCAGTGAGCCGGGGGAACATGAATATGTGTTTGTTTTTCGAATTTGAGCTCTATCTGCAAAGGGCACTTTTCTTGCTAAAAGCAGTTTTTCCTAACAAATGCAAGATATAACATGGGCTACCTCCGCAAGGAGACATCAGAACTGCAAAACGCATGGTTTTTTGGTCTTCGGGGAGGTTGGTGAACATGAATACGTGTTTGTTTTTCTAATTTGAGCTCTATCTGCAAAGGGCACTTTTCTTGCTAAAAGCAGTTTTTTTAACAAATGCAAGATATAACATGGGCTATCTCCGCAAGGAGACATCAGATCTGCATAACTCATGGTTTTTTGGTCTTCGGTGAGCCGGTGGAACATGAATATGTGTTTGTTTTTCGAATTTGAGCTCTATCTGCAAAGGGCACTTTTCTTGCTAAAAGCAGTTTTTCCTAACAAATGCAAGATATAACATGGGCTATCTCCGCAAGGAGACATCAGATCTGCATAACTCATGGTTTTTTGGTCTTCAGTGAGCCGGGGGAACATGAATATGTGTTTGTTTTTCGAATTTGAGCTCTATCTGCAAAGGGCACTTTTCTTGCTAAAAGCAGTTTTTCCTAACAAATGCAAGATATAACATGGGCTATCTCCACAGGGAGACATCAGATCTGCATAACTCATGGGTTTTTGTTCTTCGGTGAGCCGGGAGAACATGAATATGTGTTTGTTTTTCGAATTTGAGCTCTATCTGCAAAGGGCACTTTTCTTGCTAAAAGCAGTTTTTCCTAACAAATGCAAGATATAACATGGGCTATCTCCGCAAGGAGACATCAGAACTGCAAAACGCATGGTTTTTTGGTCTTCGGTGAGCCGGGGGAACATGAATATGTGTTTGTTTTTCGAATTTGAGCTCTATCTGCAAAGGGCACTTTTCTTGCTAAAAGCAGTTTTTCCTAACAAATGCAAGATATAACATGGGCTATCTCCGCAAGGAGACATCAGAACTGCAAAACGCATGGTTTTTTGGTCTTCGGGGAGGTTGGTGAACATGAATACGTGTTTGTTTTTCTAATTTGAGCTCTATCTGCAAAGGGCACTTTTCTTGCTAAAAGCAGTTTTTTTTAACAAATGCAAGATATAACATGGGCTATCTCCGCAAGGAGACATCAGATCTGCATAACTCATGGGGTTTTGGTCTTCGGTGAGCCGGGGGAACATGAATATGTGTTTGTTTTTCGAATTTGAGCTCTATCTGCAAAGGGCACTTTTCTTGCTAAAAGCAGTTTTTCCTAACAAATGCAAGATATAACATGGGCTATCTCCGCAAGGAGACATCAGAACTGCAAAACGCATGGTTTTTTGGTCTTCGGGGAGGTTGGTGAACATGAATACGTGTTTGTTTTTCTAATTTGAGCTCTATCTGCAAAGGGCACTTTTCTTGCTAAAAGCTGTTTTTTTTAACAAATGCAAGATATAACATGGGCTATCTCCGCAAGGAGACATCAGATCTGCATAACTCATGGTTTTTTGGTCTTCGGTGAGCCGGGGGAACATGAATATGTGTTTGTTTTTCGAATTTGAGCTCTATCTGCAAAGGGCACTTTTCTTGCTAAAAGCAGTTTTTCCTAACAAATGCAAGATATAACATGGGCTATCTCCGCAAGGAGACATCAGATCTGCATAACTCATGGGTTTTTGGTCTTCGGTGAGCCGGGAGAACATGAATATGTGTTTGTTTTTCGAATTTGAGCTCTATCTGCAAAGGGCACTTTTCTTGCTAAAAGCAGTTTTTCCTAACAAATGCAAGATATAACATGGGCTATCTCCGCAAGGAGACATCAGAACTGCAAAATGCATGGTTTTTTGGTCTTCGGTGAGCCGGGGGAACATGAATATGTGTTTGTTTTTCGAATTTGAGCTCTATCTGCAAAGGGCACTTTTCTTGCTAAAAGAAGTTTTTCCTAACAAATGCAAGATATAACATGGGCTATCTCTGCAAGGAGACATCAGAACTGCAAAACGCATGGTTTTTTGGTCTTCGGGGAGGTTGGTGAACATGAATACGTGTTTGTTTTTCTAATTTGAGCTCTATCTGCAAAGGGCACTTTTCTTGCTAAAAGCAGTTTTTCCTAACAAATGCAAGATATAACATGGGCTATCTCCGCAAGGAGACATCAGATCTGCATAACTCATGGTTTTTTGGTCTTCAGTGAGCCGGGGGATCATGAATATGTGTTTGTTTTTCGAATTTGAGCTCTATCTGCAAAGGGCACTTTTCTTGCTAAAAGCAGTTTTTCCTAACAAATGCAAGATATAACATGGGCTACCTCCGCAAGGAGACATCAGAACTGCAAAACGCATGGTTTTTTGGTCTTCGGGGAGGTTGGTGAACATGAATACGTGTTTGTTTTTCTAATTTGAGCTCTATCTGCAAAGGGCACTTTTCTTGCTAAAAGCAGTTTTTCCTAACAAATGCAAGATATAACATGGGCTACCTCCGCAAGGAGACATCAGAACTGCAAAACGCATGGTTTTTTGGTCTTCGGGGAGGTTGGTGAACATGAATATGTGTTTGTTTTTCTAATTTGAGCTCTATCTGCAAAGGGCACTTTTCTTGCTAAAAGCAGTTTTTTTAACAAATGCAAGATATAACATGGGCTATCTCCGCAAGGAGACATCAGATCTGCATAACTCATGGTTTTTTGGTCTTCGGTGAGCCGGGGGAACATGAATATGTGTTTGTTTTTCGAATTTGAGCTCTATCTGCAAAGGGCACTTTTCTTGCTAAAAGCAGTTTTTCCTAACAAATGCAAGATATAACATGGGCTATCTCCGCAAGGAGACATCAGAACTGCAAAACGCATGGTTTTTTGGTCTTCGGGGAGGTTGGTGAACATGAATACGTGTTTGTTTTTCTAATTTGAGCTCTATCTGCAAAGGGCACTTTTCTTGCTAAAAGCTGTTTTTTTTAACAAATGCAAGATATAACATGGGCTATCTCCGCAAGGAGACATCAGATCTGCATAACTCATGGTTTTTTGGTCTTCGGTGAGCCGGGGGAACATGAATATGTGTTTGTTTTTCGAATTTGAGCTCTATCTGCAAAGGGCACTTTTCTTGCTAAAAGCAGTTTTTCCTAACAAATGCAAGATATAACATGGGCTATCTCCGCAAGGAGACATCAGATCTGCATAACTCATGGGTTTTTGGTCTTCGGTGAGCCGGGAGAACATGAATATGTGTTTGTTTTTCGAATTTGAGCTCTATCTGCAAAGGGCACTTTTCTTGCTAAAAGCAGTTTTTCCTAACAAATGCAAGATATAACATGGGCTATCTCCGCAAGGAGACATCAGAACTGCAAAACGCATGGTTTTTTGGTCTTCGGTGAGCCGGGGGAACATGAATATGTGTTTGTTTTTCGAATTTGAGCTCTATCTGCAAAGGGCACTTTTCTTGCTAAAAGAAGTTTTTCCTAACAAATGCAAGATATAACATGGGCTATCTCTGCAAGGAGACATCAGAACTGCAAAACGCATGGTTTTTTGGTCTTCGGGGAGGTTGGTGAACATGAATACGTGTTTGTTTTTCTAATTTGAGCTCTATCTGCAAAGGGCACTTTTCTTGCTAAAAGCAGTTTTTCCTAACAAATGCAAGATATAACATGGGCTATCTCCGCAAGGAGACATCAGATCTGCATAACTCATGGTTTTTTGGTCTTCAGTGAGCCGGGGGATCATGAATATGTGTTTGTTTTTCGAATTTGAGCTCTATCTGCAAAGGGCACTTTTCTTGCTAAAAGCAGTTTTTCCTAACAAATGCAAGATATAACATGGGCTACCTCCGCAAGGAGACATCAGAACTGCAAAACGCATGGTTTTTTGGTCTTCGGGGAGGTTGGTGAACATGAATACGTGTTTGTTTTTCTAATTTGAGCTCTATCTGCAAAGGGCACTTTTCTTGCTAAAAGCAGTTTTTCCTAACAAATGCAAGATATAACATGGGCTACCTCCGCAAGGAGACATCAGAACTGCAAAACGCATGGTTTTTTGGTCTTCGGGGAGGTTGGTGAACATGAATATGTGTTTGTTTTTCTAATTTGAGCTCTATCTGCAAAGGGCACTTTTCTTGCTAAAAGCAGTTTTTTTAACAAATGCAAGATATAACATGGGCTATCTCCGCAAGGAGACATCAGATCTGCATAACTCATGGTTTTTTGGTCTTCGGTGAGCCGGGGGAACATGAATATGTGTTTGTTTTTCGAATTTGAGCTCTATCTGCAAAGGGCACTTTTCTTGCTAAAAGCAGTTTTTCCTAACAAATGCAAGATATAACATGGGCTATCTCCGCAAGGAGACATCAGAACTGCAAAACGCATGGTTTTTTGGTCTTCGGGGAGGTTGGTGAACATGAATACGTGTTTGTTTTTCTAATTTGAGCTCTATCTGCAAAGGGCACTTTTCTTGCTAAAAGCTGTTTTTTTTAACAAATGCAAGATATAACATGGGCTATCTCCGCAAGGAGACATCAGATCTGCATAACTCATGGTTTTTTGGTCTTCGGTGAGCCGGGGGAACATGAATATGTGTTTGTTTTTCGAATTTGAGCTCTATCTGCAAAGGGCACTTTTCTTGCTAAAAGCAGTTTTTCCTAACAAATGCAAGATATAACATGGGCTATCTCCGCAAGGAGACATCAGATCTGCATAACTCATGGGTTTTTGGTCTTCGGTGAGCCGGGAGAACATGAATATGTGTTTGTTTTTCGAATTTGAGCTCTATCTGCAAAGGGCACTTTTCTTGCTAAAAGCAGTTTTTCCTAACAAATGCAAGATATAACATGGGCTATCTCCGCAAGGAGACATCAGAACTGCAAAACGCATGGTTTTTTGGTCTTCGGTGAGCCGGGGGAACATGAATATGTGTTTGTTTTTCGAATTTGAGCTCTATCTGCAAAGGGCACTTTTCTTGCTAAAAGAAGTTTTTCCTAACAAATGCAAGATATAACATGGGCTATCTCTGCAAGGAGACATCAGAACTGCAAAACGCATGGTTTTTTGGTCTTCGGGGAGGTTGGTGAACATGAATACGTGTTTGTTTTTCTAATTTGAGCTCTATCTGCAAAGGGCACTTTTCTTGCTAAAAGCAGTTTTTCCTAACAAATGCAAGATATAACATGGGCTACCTCCGCAAGGAGACATCAGAACTGCAAAACGCATGGTTTTTTGGTCTTCGGGGAGGTTGGTGAACATGAATACGTGTTTGTTTTTCTAATTTGAGCTCTATCTGCAAAGGGCACTTTTCTTGCTAAAAGCAGTTTTTTTTAACAAATGCAAGATATAACATGGGCTATCTCCGCAAGGAGACATCAGATCTGCATAACTCATGGTTTTTTGGTCTTCAGTGAGCCGGGGGAACATGAATATGTGTTTCTTTTTCGAATTTGAGCTCTATCTGCAAAGGGCACTTTTCTTGCTAAAAGCAGTTTTTCCTAACAAATGCAAGATATAACATGGGCTATCTCCACAAGGAGACATCAGATCTGCATAACTCATGGGTTTTTGTTCTTCGGTGAGTCGGGAGAACATGAATATGTGTTTGTTTTTCGAATTTGAGCTCTATCTGCAAAGGGCACTTTTCTTGCTAAAAGCAGTTTTTCCTAACAAATGCAAGATATAACATGGGCTATCTCCGCAAGGAGACATCAGAATTGCAAAACGCATGGTTTTTTGGTCTTCGGGGAGGTTGGTGAACATGAATACGTGTTTGTTTTTCTAATTTGAGCTCTATCTGCAAAGGGCACTTTTCTTGCTAAAAGCAGTTTTTTTTAACAAATGCAAGATATAACATGGGCTATCTCCGCAAGGAGACATCAGATCTGCATAACTCATGGTTTTTTGGTCTTCGGTGAGCCGGGGGAACATGAATATGTGTTTGTTTTTCGAATTTGAGCTCTATCTGCAAAGGGCACTTTTCTTGCTAAAAGCAGTTTTTCCTAACAAATGCAAGATATAACATGGGCTATCTCCGCAAGGAGACATCAGATCTGCATAACTCATGGGTTTTTGGTCTTCGGTGAGCCGGGAGAACATGAATATGTGTTTGTTTTTCGAATTTGAGCTCTTTCTGCAAAGGGCACTTTTCTTGCTAAAAGCAGTTTTTTTTAACAAATGCAAGATATAACATGGGCTATCTCCGCAAGGAGACATCAGATCTGCATAACTCATGGTTTTTTGGTCTTCGGTGAGCCGGGGGAACATGAATATGTGTTTGTTTTTCGAATTTGAGCTCTATCTGCAAAGGGCACTTTTCTTGCTAAAAGCAGTTTTTCCTAACAAATGCAAGATATAACATGGGCTATCTCCGCAAGGAGACATCAGAACTGCAAAACGCATGGTTTTTTGGTCTTCGGGGAGGTTGGTGAACATGAATACGTGTTTGTTTTTCTAATTTGAGCTCTATCTGCAAAGGGCACTTTTCTTGCTAAAAGCAGTTTTTCCTAACAAATGCAAGATATAACATGGGCTATCTCCGCAAGGAGACATCAGATCTGCATAACTCATGGGTTTTTGGTATTCGGGGAGGTTGGTGAACATGAATACGTGTTTGTTTTTCGAATTTGAGCTCTATCTGCAAAGGGCACTTTTCTTGCTAAAAGCAGTTTTTTTTAACAAATGCAAGATATAACATGGGTTATCTCCGCAAGGAGACATCAGATCTGCATAACTCATGGTTTTTTGGTCTTCAGTGAGCTGGGGTAACATGAATATGTGTTTGTTTTTCGAATTTGAGCTCTATCTGCAAAGGGCACTTTTCTTGCTAAAAGCAGTTTTTCCTAACAAATGCAAGATATAACATGGGCTATCTCCGCAAGGAGACATCAGATCTGCATAACTCATGGTTTTTTGGTCTTCAGTGAGCCGGGGGAACATGAATATGTGTTTTTTTTTCGAATTTGAGCTCTATCTGCAAAGGGCACTTTTCTTGCTAAAAGCAGTTTTTCCTAACAAATGCAAGATATAACATGGGCTATCTCCACAAGGAGACATCAGAATTGCAAAACGCATGGTTTTTTGGTCTTCGGGGAGGTTGGTGAACATGAATACGTGTTTGTTTTTCTAATTTGAGCTCTATCTGCAAAGGGCACTTTTCTTGCTAAAAGCAGTTTTTTTTTTACAAATGCAAGATATAACATGGGCTATCTCCGCAAGGAGACATCAGATCTGCATAACTCATGGTTTTTTGGTCTTCGGTGAGCCGGGGGAACATGAATATGTGTTTGTTTTTCGAATTTGAGCTCTATCTGCAAAGGGCACTTTTCTTGCTAAAAGCAGTTTTTCCTAACAAATGCAAGATATAACATGGGCTATCTCCGCAAGGAGACATCAGATCTGCATAACTCATGGGTTTTTGGTCTTCGGTGAGCCGGGAGAACATGAATATGTGTTTGTTTTTCGAATTTGAGCTCTTTCTGCAAAGGGCACTTTTCTTGCTAAAAGCAGTTTTTTTTAACAAATGCAAGATATAACATGGGCTATCTCCGCAAGGAGACATCAGATCTGCATAACTCATGGTTTTTTGGTCTTCGGTGAGCCGGGGGAACATGAATATGTGTTTGTTTTTCGAATTTGAGCTCTATCTGCAAAGGGCACTTTTCTTGCTAAAAGCAGTTTTTCCTAACAAATGCAAGATATAACATGGGCTATCTCCGCAAGGAGACATCAGAACTGCAAAACGCATGGTTTTTTGGTCTTCGGGGAGGTTGGTGAACATGAATACGTGTTTGTTTTTCTAATTTGAGCTCTATCTGCAAAGGGCACTTTTCTTGCTAAAAGCTGTTTTTTTAACAAATGCAAGATATAACATGGGCTATCTCCGCAAGGAGACATCAGATCTGCATAACTCATGGTTTTTTGGTCTTCGGTGAGCCGGGGAAACATGAATATGTGTTTGTTTTTCGAATTTGAGCTCTATCTGCAAAGGGCACTTTTCTTGCTAAAAGCAGTTTTTCCTAACAAATGCAAGATATAACATGGGCTATCTCCGCAAGGAGACATCAGATCTGCATAACTCATGGGTTTTTGGTCTTCGGTGAGCCGGGAGAAGATGAACATGTGTTTGTTTTTCGAATTTGAGCTCTATCTGCAAAGGGCACTTTTCTTGCTAAAAGCAGTTTTTCCTAACAAATGCAAGATATAACATGGGCTATCTCCGCAAGGAGACATCAGATCTGCATAACTCATGGGTTTTTGGTCTTCGGGGAGGTTGGTGAACATGAATACGTGTTTGTTTTTCGAATTTGAGCTCTATCTGCAAAGGGCACTTTTCTTGCTAAAAGCAGTTTTTTTTAACAAATGCAAGATATAACATGGGCTATCTCCGCAAGGAGACATCAGATCTGCATAACTCGTGGTTTTTTGGTCTTCAGTTACCCGGGGGAACATGAATATGTGTTTGTTTTTCGAATTTGAGCTCTATCTGCAAAGTGCACTTTTCTTGCTAAAAGCAGTTTTTCCTAACAAATGCAAGATATAACATGGGCTATCTCCGCAAGGAGACATCAGATCTGCATAATTCATGGTTTTTTGGTCTTCAGTGAGCCGGGGGAACATGAATATGTGTTTGTTTTTCGAATTTGAGCTCTATCTGCAAAGGGCACTTTTCTTGCTAAAAGCAGTTTTTCCTAACAAATGCAAGATATAACATGGGCTATCTCCACAAGGAGACATCAGATCTGCATAACTCATGGGTTTTTGTTCTTCGGTGAGCCGGGAGAACATGAATATGTGTTTGTTTTTCGAATTTGAGCTCTATCTGCAAAGGGCACTTTTCTTGCTAAAAGCAGTTTTTCCTAACAAACGCAAGATATAACATGGGCTATCTCCGCAAGGAGACATCAGAACTGCAAAACGCATGGTTTTTTGGTCTTCGGTGAGCCGGGGGAACATGAATATGTGTTTGTTTTTCGAATTTGAGCTCTATCTGCAAAGGGCACTTTTCTTGCTAAAAGCAGTTTTTCCTAACAAATGCAAGATATAACATGGGCTATCTCCGCAAGGAGACATCAGAACTGCAAAACGCATGGTTTTTTGGTCTTCGGGGAGGTTGGTGAACATGAATACGTGTTTGTTTTTCTAATTTGAGCTCTATCTGCAAAGGGCACTTTTCTTGCTAAAAGCAGTTTTTTTTAACAAATGCAAGATATAACATGGGCTATCTCCGCAAGGAGACATCAGAACTGCAAAACGCATGGTTTTTTGGTCTTCGGTGAGCCGGGGTAACATGAATATGTGTTTGTTTTTCGAATTTGAGCTCTATCTGCAAAGGGCACTTTTCTTGCTAAAAGCAGTTTTTCCTAACAAATGCAAGATATAACATGGGCTATCTCCGCAAGGAGATATCAGATCTGCATAACACATGGTTTTTTGGTCTTCAGTAAGCCGGGGGAACATGAATATGTGTTTGTTTTTTGAATTTGAGCTCTATCTGCAAAGGGCACTTTTCTTGCTAAAAGCAGTTTTTCCTAACAAATGCAAGATATAACATGGGCTATCTCCGCAAGGAGACATCAGAACTGCAAAACGCATGGTTTTTTGGTCTTCGGGGAGGTTGGTGAACATGAATACGTGTTTTTTTTTCTAATTTGAGCTCTATCTGCAAAGGGCACTTTTCTTGCTAAAAGCAGTTTTTTTTTAACAAATGCAAGATATAACATGGGCTATCTCCGCAAGGAGACATCAGATCTGCATAACTCATGTTTTTTTGGTCTTCGGTGAGCCGGGGGAACATGAATATGTGTTTGTTTTTCGAATTTGAGCTCTATCTGCAAAGGGCACTTTTCTTGCTAAAAGCAGTTTTTCCTAACAAATGCAAGATATAACATGGGCTATCTCCGCAAGGAGACATCAGATCTGCATAACTCATGGGTTTTTGGTATTCGGGGAGGTTGGTGAACATGAATACGTGTTTGTTTTTCGAATTTGAGCTCTATCTGCAAAGGGCACTTTTCTTGCTAAAAGCAGTTTTTCCTAACAAATGCAAGATATAACATGGGCTATCTCCGCAAGGAGACATCAGATATGCATAACTAATGGTTTTTTGGTCTTCGGTGAGTCGGGGGAACATGAATATGTGTTTGTTTTTCGAATTTGAGCTCTATCTGCAAAGGGCACTTTTCTTGCTAAAAGCAGTTTTTCCTAACAAATGCAAGATATAACATGGGCTATCTCCGCAAGGAGACATCAGAATTGCAAAACGCATGGTTTTTTGGTCTTCGGGGAGGTTGGTGAACATGAATACGTGTTTGTTTTTCTAATTTGAGCTCTATCTGCAAAGGGCACTTTTCTTGCTAAAAGCAGTTTTTTTTAACAAATGCAAGATATAACATGGGCTATCTCCGCAAGGAGACATCAGATCTGCATAACTCATGGTTTTTTGGTCTTCGGTGAGCCGGGGGAACATGAATATGTGTTTGTTTTTCGAATTTGAGCTCTATCTGCAAAGGGCACTTTTCTTGCTAAAAGCAGTTTTTCCTAACAAATGCAAGATATAACATGGGCTATCTCCGCAAGGAGACATCAGAACTGCAAAACGCATGGTTTTTTGGTCTTCGGGGAGGTTGGTGAACATGAATACGTGTTTGTTTTTCTAATTTGAGCTCTATCTGCAAAGGGCACTTTTCTTGCTAAAAGCTGTTTTTTTTAACAAATGCAAGATATAACATGGGCTATCTCCGCAAGGAGACATCAGATCTGCATAACTCATGGTTTTTTGGTCTTCGGTGAGCCGGGGGAACATGAATATGTGTTTGTTTTTCGAATTTGAGCTCTATCTGCAAAGGGCACTTTTCTTGCTAAAAGCAGTTTTTCCTAACAAATGCAAGATATAACATGGGCTATCTCCGCAAGGAGACATCAGAACTGCAAAACGCATGGTTTTTTGGTCTTCGGTGAGCCGGGGGAACATGAATATGTGTTTGTTTTTCGAATTTGAGCTCTATCTGCAAAGGGCACTTTTCTTGCTAAAAGCAGTTTTTCCTAACAAATGCAAGATATAACATGGGCTATCTCCGCAAGGAGACATCAGAACTGCAAAACGCATGGTTTTTTGGTCTTCGGGGAGGTTGGTGAACATGAATACGTGTTTGTTTTTCTAATTTGAGCTCTATCTGCAAAGGGCACTTTTCTTGCTAAAAGCAGTTTTTTTTAACAAATGCAAGATATAACATGGGCTATCTCCGCAAGGAGACATCAGAACTGCAAAACGCATGGTTTTTTGGTCTTCGGTGAGCCGGGGTAACATGAATATGTGTTTGTTTTTCGAATTTGAGCTCTATCTGCAAAGGGCACTTTTCTTGCTAAAAGCAGTTTTTCCTAACAAATGCAAGATATAACATGGGCTATCTCCGCAAGGAGATATCAGATCTGCATAACACATGGTTTTTTGGTCTTCAGTAAGCCGGGGGAACATGAATATGTGTTTGTTTTTTGAATTTGAGCTCTATCTGCAAAGGGCACTTTTCTTGCTAAAAGCAGTTTTTCCTAACAAATGCAAGATATAACATGGGCTATCTCCGCAAGGAGACATCAGAACTGCAAAACGCATGGTTTTTTGGTCTTCGGGGAGGTTGGTGAACATGAATACGTGTTTTTTTTTCTAATTTGAGCTCTATCTGCAAAGGGCACTTTTCTTGCTAAAAGCAGTTTTTTTTTAACAAATGCAAGATATAACATGGGCTATCTCCGCAAGGAGACATCAGATCTGCATAACTCATGTTTTTTTGGTCTTCGGTGAGCCGGGGGAACATGAATATGTGTTTGTTTTTCGAATTTGAGCTCTATCTGCAAAGGGCACTTTTCTTGCTAAAAGCAGTTTTTCCTAACAAATGCAAGATATAACATGGGCTATCTCCGCAAGGAGACATCAGATCTGCATAACTCATGGGTTTTTGGTATTCGGGGAGGTTGGTGAACATGAATACGTGTTTGTTTTTCGAATTTGAGCTCTATCTGCAAAGGGCACTTTTCTTGCTAAAAGCAGTTTTTCCTAACAAATGCAAGATATAACATGGGCTATCTCCGCAAGGAGACATCAGATATGCATAACTAATGGTTTTTTGGTCTTCGGTGAGTCGGGGGAACATGAATATGTGTTTGTTTTTCGAATTTGAGCTCTATCTGCAAAGGGCACTTTTCTTGCTAAAAGCAGTTTTTCCTAACAAATGCAAGATATAACATGGGCTATCTCCGCAAGGAGACATCAGAATTGCAAAACGCATGGTTTTTTGGTCTTCGGGGAGGTTGGTGAACATGAATACGTGTTTGTTTTTCTAATTTGAGCTCTATCTGCAAAGGGCACTTTTCTTGCTAAAAGCAGTTTTTTTTAACAAATGCAAGATATAACATGGGCTATCTCCGCAAGGAGACATCAGATCTGCATAACTCATGGTTTTTTGGTCTTCGGTGAGCCGGGGGAACATGAATATGTGTTTGTTTTTCGAATTTGAGCTCTATCTGCAAAGGGCACTTTTCTTGCTAAAAGCAGTTTTTCCTAACAAATGCAAGATATAACATGGGCTATCTCCGCAAGGAGACATCAGAACTGCAAAACGCATGGTTTTTTGGTCTTCGGGGAGGTTGGTGAACATGAATACGTGTTTGTTTTTCTAATTTGAGCTCTATCTGCAAAGGGCACTTTTCTTGCTAAAAGCTGTTTTTTTTAACAAATGCAAGATATAACATGGGCTATCTCCGCAAGGAGACATCAGATCTGCATAACTCATGGTTTTTTGGTCTTCGGTGAGCCGGGGGAACATGAATATGTGTTTGTTTTTCGAATTTGAGCTCTATCTGCAAAGGGCACTTTTCTTGCTAAAAGCAGTTTTTCCTAACAAATGCAAGATATAACATGGGCTATCTCCGCAAGGAGACATCAGATCTGCATAACTCATGGGTTTTTGGTCTTCGGTGAGCCGGGAGAACATGAATATGTGTTTGTTTTTCGAATTTGAGCTCTATCTGCAAAGGGCACTTTTCTTGCTAAAAGCAGTTTTTCCTAACAAATGCAAGATATAACATGGGCTATCTCCGCAAGGAGACATCAGAACTGCAAAACGCATGGTTTTTTGGTCTTCGGTGAGCCGGGGGAACATGAATATGTGTTTGTTTTTCGAATTTGAGCTCTATCTGCAAAGGGCACTTTTCTTGCTAAAAGCAGTTTTTCCTAACAAATGCAAGATATAACATGGGCTATCTCCGCAAGGAGACATCAGATCTGCATAACTCATGGTTTTTTGGTCTTCAGTGAGCCGGGGGAACATGAATATGTGTTTGTTTTTCGAATTTGAGCTCTATCTGCAAAGGGCACTTTTCTTGCTAAAAGCAGTTTTTCCTAACAAATGCAAGATATAACATGGGCTACCTCCGCAAGGAGACATCAGATCTGCATAACTCATGGTTTTTTGGTCTTCGGTGAGCCGGGGGAACATGAATATGTGTTTGTTTTTCGAATTTGAGCTCTATCTGCAAAGGGCACTTTTCTTGCTAAAAGCAGTTTTTCCTAACAAATGCAAGATATAACATGGGCTATCTCCGCAAGGAGACATCAGATCTGCATAACTCATGGTTTTTTGGTCTTCAGTGAGCCGGGGGAACATGAATATGTGTTTGTTTTTCGAATTTGAGCTCTATCTGCAAAGGGCACTTTTCTTGCTAAAAGCAGTTTTTCCTAACAAATGCAAGATATAACATGGGCTATCTCCGCAAGGAGACATCAGAACTGCAAAACGCATGGTTTTTTGGTCTTCGGGGAGGTTGGTGAACACGAATACGTGTTTGTTTTTCTAATTTGAGCTCTATCTGCAAAGGGCACTTTTCTTGCTAAAAGCAGTTTTTTTTAACAAATGCAAGATATAACATGGGCTATCTCCGCAAGGAGACATCAGATCTGCATAACTCATGGTTTTTTGGTCTTCGGTGAGCCGGGGGAACATGAATATGTGTTTGTTTTTCGAATTTGAGCTCTATCTGCAAAGGGCACTTTTCTTGCTAAAAGCAGTTTTTCCTAACAAATGCAAGATATAACATGGGCTATCTCCGCAAGGAGACATCAGATCTGCATAACTCATGGGTTTTTGGTCTTCGGGGAGGTTGGTGAACATGAATACGTGTTTGTTTTTCGAATTTGAGCTCTATCTGCAAAGGGCACTTTTCTTGCTAAAAGCAGTTTTTTTTAACAAATGCAAGATATAACATGGGCTATCTCCGCAAGGAGACATCAGATCTGCATAACTCATGGTTTTTTGGTCTTCAGTGAGCCGGGGTAACATGAATATGTGTTTGTTTTTCGAATTTGAGCTCTATCTGCAAAGGGCACTTTTCTTGCTAAAAGCAGTTTTTCCTAACAAATGCAAGATATAACATGGGCTATCTCCGCAAGGAGACATCAGATCTGCATAACTCATGGTTTTTTGGTCTTCAGTGAGCCGGGGGAACATGAATATGTGTTTGTTTTTCGAATTTGAGCTCTATCTGCAAAGGGCACTTTTCTTGCTAAAAGCAGTTTTTCCTAACAAATGCAAGATATAACATGGGCTATCTCCACAAGGAGACATCAGATCTGCATAACTCATGGGTTTTTGTTCTTCGGTGAGCCGGGAGAACATGAATATGTGTTTGTTTTTCGAATTTGAGCTCTATCTGCAAAGGGCACTTTTCTTGCTAAAAGCAGTTTTTCCTAACAAATGCAAGATATAACATGGGCTATCTCCGCAAGGAGACATCAGATCTGCATAACACATGGTTTTTTGGTCTTCGGTGAGCCGGGGGAACATGAATATGTGTTTGTTTTTCGAATTTGAGCTCTATCTGCAAAGGGCACTTTTCTTGCTAAAAGCAGTTTTTCCTAACAAATGCAAGATATAACATGGGCTATCTCCGCAAGGAGACATCAGATCTGCATAACACATGGTTTTTTGGTCTTCAGTAAGCCGGGGGAACATGAATATGTGTTTGTTTTTCGAATTTGAGCTCTATCTGCAAAGGGCACTTTTCTTGCTAAAAGCAGTTTTTCCTAACAAATGCAAGATATAACATGGGCTATCTCCGCAAGGAGACATCAGAACTGCAAAACGCATGGTTTTTTGGTCTTCGGGGAGGTTGGTGAACATGAATACGTGTTTTTTTTTCTTATTTGAGCTCTATCTGCAAAGGGCACTTTTCTTGCTAAAAGCAGTTTTTTTTAACAAATGCAAGATATAACATGGGCTATCTCCGCAAGGAGACATCAGATCTGCATAACTCATGGTTTTTTGGTCTTCGGTGAGCCGGGGGAACATGAATATGTGTTTGTTTTTCGAATTTGAGCTCTATCTGCAAAGGGCACTTTTCTTGCTAAAAGCAGTTTTTCCTAACAAATGCAAGATATAACATGGGCTATCTCCGCAAGGAGACATCAGATCTGCATAACTCATGGGTTTTTGGTCTTCGGTGAGCCGGGAGAACATGAATATGTGTTTGTTTTTCGAATTTGAGCTCTTTCTGCAAAGGGCACTTTTCTTGCTAAAAGCAGTTTTTTTTAACAAATGCAAGATATAACATGGGCTATCTCCGCAAGGAGACATCAGATCTGCATAACTCATGGTTTTTTGGTCTTCGGTGAGCCGGGGGAACATGAATATGTGTTTGTTTTTCGAATTTGAGCTCTATCTGCAAAGGGCACTTTTCTTGCTAAAAGCAGTTTTTCCTAACAAATGCAAGATATAACATGGGCTATCTCCGCAAGGAGACATCAGAACTGCAAAACGCATGGTTTTTTGGTCTTCGGGGAGGTTGGTGAACATGAATACGTGTTTGTTTTTCTAATTTGAGCTCTATCTGCAAAGGGCACTTTTCTTGCTAAAAGCTGTTTTTTTTAACAAATGCAAGATATAACATGGGCTATCTCCGCAAGGAGACATCAGATCTGCATAACTCATGGTTTTTTGGTCTTCGGTGAGCCGGGGGAACATGAATATGTGTTTGTTTTTCGAATTTGAGCTCTATCTGCAAAGGGCACTTTTCTTGCTAAAAGCAGTTTTTCCTAACAAATGCAAGATATAACATGGGCTATCTCCGCAAGGAGACATCAGATCTGCATAACTCATGGGTTTTTGGTCTTCGGTGAGCCGGGAGAACATGAATATGTGTTTGTTTTTCGAATTTGAGCTCTATCTGCAAAGGGCACTTTTCTTGCTAAAAGCAGTTTTTCCTAACAAATGCAAGATATAACATGGGCTATCTCCGCAAGGAGACATCAGAACTGCAAAACGCATGGTTTTTTGGTCTTCGGTGAGCCGGGGGAACATGAATATGTGTTTGTTTTTCGAATTTGAGCTCTATCTGCAAAGGGCACTTTTCTTGCTAAAAGAAGTTTTTCCTAACAAATGCAAGATATAACATGGGCTATCTCTGCAAGGAGACATCAGAACTGCAAAACGCATGGTTTTTTGGTCTTCGGGGAGGTTGGTGAACATGAATACGTGTTTGTTTTTCTAATTTGAGCTCTATCTGCAAAGGGCACTTTTCTTGCTAAAAGCAGTTTTTCCTAACAAATGCAAGATATAACATGGGCTATCTCCGCAAGGAGACATCAGATCTGCATAACTCATGGTTTTTTGGTCTTCAGTGAGCCGGGGGAACATGAATATGTGTTTGTTTTTCGAATTTGAGCTCTATCTGCAAAGGGCACTTTTCTTGCTAAAAGCAGTTTTTTTTAACAAATGCAAGATATAACATGGGCTACCTCCGCAAGGAGACATCAGAACTGCAAAACGCATGGTTTTTTGGTCTTCGGGGAGGTTGGTGAACATGAATACGTGTTTGTTTTTCTAATTTGAGCTCTATCTGCAAAGGGCACTTTTCTTGCTAAAAGCAGTTTTTCCTAACAAATGCAAGATATAACATGGGCTATCTCCGCAAGGAGACATCAGATCTGCATAACTCATGGGTTTTTGGTCTTCGGTGAGCCGGGAGAACATGAATATGTGTTTGTTTTTCGAATTTGAGCTTTTTCTGCAAAGGGCACTTTTCTTGCTAAAAGCAGTTTTTTTTAACAAATGCAAGATATAACATGGGCTATCTCCGCAAGGAGACATCAGATCTGCATAACTCATGGTTTTTTGGTCTTCGGTGAGCCGGGGGAACATGAATATGTGTTTGTTTTTCGAATTTGAGCTCTATCTGCAAAGGGCACTTTTCTTGCTAAAAGCAGTTTTTCCTAACAAATGCAAGATATAACATGGGCTATCTCCGCAAGGAGACATCAGAACTGCAAAACGCATGGTTTTTTGGTCTTCGGGGAGGTTGGTGAACATGAATACGTGTTTGTTTTTCTAATTTGAGCTCTATCTGCAAAGGGCACTTTTCTTGCTAAAAGCTGTTTTTTTTAACAAATGCAAGATATAACATGGGCTATCTCCGCAAGGAGACATCAGATCTGCATAACTCATGGTTTTTTGGTCTTCGGTGAGCCGGGGGAACATGAATATGTGTTTGTTTTTCGAATTTGAGCTCTATCTGCAAAGGGCACTTTTCTTGCTGAAAGCAGTTTTTCCTAACAAATGCAAGATATAACATGGGCTATCTCTGCAAGGAGACATCAGATCTGCATAACTCATGGGTTTTTGGTCTTCGGTGAGCCGGGAGAACATGAATATGTGTTTGTTTTTCGAATTTGAGCTTTTTCTGCAAAGGGCACTTTTCTTGCTAAAAGAATTTTTTTTTAACAAATGCAAGATATAACATGGGCTATCTCCGCAAGGAGACATCAGATCTGCATAACTCATGGTTTTTTGGTCTTCGGTGAGCCGGGGGAACATGAATATGTGTTTGTTTTTCGAATTTGAGCTCTATCTGCAAAGGGCACTTTTCTTGCTAAAAGCAGTTTTTCCTAACAAATGCAAGATATAACATGGGCTATCTCCGCAAGGAGACATCAGAACTGCAAAACGCATGGTTTTTTGGTCTTCGGGGAGGTTGGTGAACATGAATACGTGTTTGTTTTTCTAATTTGAGCTCTATCTGCAAAGGGCACTTTTCTTGCTAAAAGCTGTTTTTTTTAACAAATGCAAGATATAACATGGGCTATCTCCGCAAGGAGACATCAGATCTGCATAACTCATGGTTTTTTGGTCTTCGGTGAGCCGGGGGAACATGAATATGTGTTTGTTTTTCGAATTTGAGCTCTATCTGCAAAGGGCACTTTTCTTGCTGAAAGCAGTTTTTCCTAACAAATGCAAGATATAACATGGGCTATCTCTGCAAGGAGACATCAGATCTGCATAACTCATGGGTTTTTGGTCTTCGGTGAGCCGGGAGAACATGAATATGTGTTTGTTTTTCGAATTTGAGCTCTATCTGCAAAGGGCACTTTTCTTGCTAAAAGCAGTTTTTCCTAACAAATGCAAGATATAACATGGGCTATCTCCGCAAGGAGACATCAGAACTGCAAAACGCATGGTTTTTTGGTCTTCGGTGAGCCGGGGGAACATGAATATGTGTTTGTTTTTCGAATTTGAGCTCTATCTGCAAAGGGCACTTTTCTTGCTAAAAGAAGTTTTTCCTAACAAATGCAAGATATAACATGGGCTATCTCTGCAAGGAGACATCAGAACTGCAAAACGCATGGTTTTTTGGTCTTCGGGGAGGTTGGTGAACATGAATACGTGTTTGTTTTTCTAATTTGAGCTCTATCTGCAAAGGGCACTTTTCTTGCTAAAAGCAGTTTTTCCTAACAAATGCAAGATATAACATGGGCTATCTCCGCAAGGAGACATCAGATCTGCATAACTCATGGTTTTTTGGTCTTCAGTGAGCCGGGGGAACATGAATATGTGTTTGTTTTTCGAATTTGAGCTCTATCTGCAAAGGGCACTTTTCTTGCTAAAAGCAGTTTTTCCTAACAAATGCAAGATATAACATGGGCTACCTCCGCAAGGAGACATCAGAACTGCAAAACGCATGGTTTTTTGGTCTTCGGGGAGGTTGGTGAACATGAATACGTGTTTGTTTTTCTAATTTGAGCTCTATCTGCAAAGGGCACTTTTCTTGCTAAAAGCAGTTTTTTTTAACAAATGCAAGATATAACATGGGCTATCTCCGCAAGGAGACATCAGATCTGCACAACTCATGGGTTTTTGGTCTTCGGTGAGCCGGGGGAACATGAATATGTGTTTGTTTTTCGAATTTGAGCTCTATCTGCAAAGGGCACTTTTCTTGCTAAAAGCAGTTTTTCCTAACAAATGCAAGATATAACATGGGCTATCTCCGCAAGGAGACATCAGAACTGCAAAACGCATGGTTTTTTGGTCTTCGGGGAGGTTGGTGAACATGAATACGTGTTTGTTTTTCTAATTTGAGCTCTATCTGCAAAGGGCACTTTTCTTGCTAAAAGCTGTTTTTTTTAACAAATGCAAGATATAACATGGGCTATCTCCGCAAGGAGACATCAGATCTGCATAACTCATGGTTTTTTGGTCTTTGGTTAGCCGGGGGAACATGAATATGTGTTTGTTTTTCGAATTTGAGCTCTATCTGCAAAGGGCACTTTTCTTGCTAAAAGCAGTTTTTCCTAACAAATGCAAGATATAACATGGGCTATCTCCGCAAGGAGACATCAGATCTGCATAACTCATGGGTTTTTGGTCTTCGGTGAGCCGGGAGAACATGAATATGTGTTTGTTTTTCGAATTTGAGCTCTTTCTGCAAAGGGCACTTTTCTTGCTAAAAGCAGTTTTTTTTAACAAATGCAAGATATAACATGGGCTATCTCCGCAAGGAGACATCAGATCTGCATAACTCATGGTTTTTTGGTCTTCGGTGAGCCGGGGGAACATGAATATGTGTTTGTTTTTCGAATTTGAGCTCTATCTGCAAAGGGCACTTTTCTTGCTAAAAGCAGTTTTTCCTAACAAATGCAAGATATAACATGGGCTATCTCCGCAAGGAGACATCAGAACTGCAAAACGCATGGTTTTTTGGTCTTCGGGGAGGTTGGTGAACATGAATACGTGTTTGTTTTTCTAATTTGAGCTCTATCTGCAAAGGGCACTTTTCTTGCTAAAAGCTGTTTTTTTTAACAAATGCAAGATATAACATGGGCTATCTCCGCAAGGAGACATCAGATCTGCATAACTCATGGTTTTTTGGTCTTCGGTGAGCCGGGGGAACATGAATATGTGTTTGTTTTTCGAATTTGAGCTCTATCTGCAAAGGGCACTTTTCTTGCTAAAAGCAGTTTTTCCTAACAAATGCAAGATATAACATGGGCTATCTCTGCAAGGAGACATCAGATCTGCATAACTCATGGGTTTTTGGTCTTCGGTGAGCCGGGAGAACATGAATATGTGTTTGTTTTTCGAATTTGAGCTCTATCTGCAAAGGGCACTTTTCTTGCTAAAAGCAGTTTTTCCTAACAAATGCAAGATATAACATGGGCTATCTCCGCAAGGAGACATCAGAACTGCAAAACGCATGGTTTTTTGGTCTTCGGTGAGCCGGGGGAACATGAATATGTGTTTGTTTTTCGAATTTGAGCTCTATCTGCAAAGGGCACTTTTCTTGCTAAAAGAAGTTTTTCCTAACAAATGCAAGATATAACATGGGCTATCTCTGCAAGGAGACATCAGAACTGCAAAACGCATGGTTTTTTGGTCTTCGGGGAGGTTGGTGAACATGAATACGTGTTTGTTTTTCTAATTTGAGCTCTATCTGCAAAGGGCACTTTTCTTGCTAAAAGCAGTTTTTCCTAACAAATGCAAGATATAACATGGGCTATCTCCGCAAGGAGACATCAGATCTGCATAACTCATGGTTTTTTGGTCTTCAGTGAGCCGGGGGAACATGAATATGTGTTTGTTTTTCGAATTTGAGCTCTATCTGCAAAGGGCACTTTTCTTGCTAAAAGCAGTTTTTCCTAACAAATGCAAGATATAACATGGGCTACCTCCGCAAGGAGACATCAGAACTGCAAAACGCATGGTTTTTTGGTCTTCGGGGAGGTTGGTGAACATGAATACGTGTTTGTTTTTCTAATTTGAGCTCTATCTGCAAAGGGCACTTTTCTTGCTAAAAGCAGTTTTTTTTAACAAATGCAAGATATAACATGGGCTATCTCCGCAAGGAGACATCAGATCTGCATAACTCATGGGTTTTTGGTCTTCGGTGAGCCGGGGGAACATGAATATGTGTTTGTTTTTCGAATTTGAGCTCTATCTGCAAAGGGCACTTTTCTTGCTAAAAGCAGTTTTTCCTAACAAATGCAAGATATAACATGGGCTATCTCCGCAAGGAGACATCAGAACTGCAAAACGCATGGTTTTTTGGTCTTCGGGGAGGTTGGTGAACATGAATACGTGTTTGTTTTTCTAATTTGAGCTCTATCTGCAAAGGGCACTTTTCTTGCTAAAAGCTGTTTTTTTTAACAAATGCAAGATATAACATGGGCTATCTCCGCAAGGAGACATCAGATCTGCATAACTCATGGTTTTTTGGTCTTTGGTTAGCCGGGGGAACATGAATATGTGTTTGTTTTTCGAATTTGAGCTCTATCTGCAAAGGGCACTTTTCTTGCTAAAAGCAGTTTTTCCTAACAAATGCAAGATATAACATGGGCTATCTCCGCAAGGAGACATCAGATCTGCATAACTCATGGGTTTTTGGTCTTCGGTGAGCCGGGAGAACATGAATATGTGTTTGTTTTTCGAATTTGAGCTCTATCTGCAAAGGGCACTTTTCTTGCTAAAAGCAGTTTTTCCTAACAAATGCAAGATATAACATGGGCTATCTCCGCAAGGAGACATCAGAACTGCAAAATGCATGGTTTTTTGGTCTTCGGTGAGCCGGGGGAACATGAATATGTGTTTGTTTTTCGAATTTGAGCTCTATCTGCAAAGGGCACTTTTCTTGCTAAAAGAAGTTTTTCCTAACAAATGCAAGATATAACATGGGCTATCTCTGCAAGGAGACATCAGAACTGCAAAACGCATGGTTTTTTGGTCTTCGGGGAGGTTGGTGAACATGAATATGTGTTTGTTTTTCGAATTTGAGCTCTATCTGCAAAGGGCACTTTTCTAGCTAAAAGCAGTTTTTCCTAACAAATGCAAGATATAACATGGGCTACCTCCGCAAGGAGACATCAGAACTGCAAAACGCATGGTTTTTTGGTCTTCGGGGAGGTTGGTGAACATGAATACGTGTTTGTTTTTCTAATTTGAGCTCTATCTGCAAAGGGCACTTTTCTTGCTAAAAGCAGTTTTTTTTAACAAATGCAAGATATAACATGGGCTATCTCCGCAAGGAGACATCAGATCTGCATAACTCATGGTTTTTTGGTCTTCGGTGAGCCGGGGGAACATGAATATGTGTTTGTTTTTCGAATTTGAGCTCTATCTGCAAAGGGCACTTTTCTTGCTAAAAGCAGTTTTTCCTAACAAATGCAAGATATAACATGGGCTATCTCCGCAAGGAGACATCAGAACTGCAAAACGCATGGTTTTTTGGTCTTCGGGGAGGTTGGTGAACATGAATACGTGTTTGTTTTTCTAATTTGAGCTCTATCTGCAAAGGGCACTTTTCTTGCTAAAAGCTGTTTTTTTTAACAAATGCAAGATATAACATGGGCTATCTCCGCAAGGAGACATCAGATCTGCATAACTCATGGTTTTTTGGTCTTCGGTGAGCCGGGGGAACATGAATATGTGTTTGTTTTTCGAATTTGAGCTCTATCTGCAAAGGGCACTTTTCTTGCTAAAAGCAGTTTTTCCTAACAAATGCAAGATATAACATGGGCTATCTCCGCAAGGAGACATCAGATCTGCATAACTCATGGGTTTTTGGTCTTCGGTGAGCCGGGAGAACATGAATATGTGTTTGTTTTTCGAATTTGAGCTCTATCTGCAAAGGGCACTTTTCTTGCTAAAAGCAGTTTTTCCTAACAAATGCAAGATATAACATGGGCTATCTCCGCAAGGAGACATCAGAACTGCAAAACGCATGGTTTTTTGGTCTTCGGTGAGCCGGGGTAACATGAATATGTGTTTGTTTTTCGAATTTGAGCTCTATCTGCAAAGGGCACTTTTCTTGCTAAAAGCAGTTTTTCCTAACAAATGCAAGATATAACATGGGCTATCTCCGCAAGGAGACATCAGAACTGCAAAATGCATGGTTTTTTGGTCTTCGGTGAGCCGGGGGAACATGAATATGTGTTTGTTTTTCGAATTTGAGCTCTATCTGCAAAGGGCACTTTTCTTGCTAAAAGAAGTTTTTCCTAACAAATGCAAGATATAACATGGGCTATCTCTGCAAGGAGACATCAGAACTGCAAAACGCATGGTTTTTTGGTCTTCGGGGAGGTTGGTGAACATGAATACGTGTTTGTTTTTCTAATTTGAGCTCTATCTGCAAAGGGCACTTTTCTTGCTAAAAGCAGTTTTTCCTAACAAATGCAAGATATAACATGGGCTATCTCCGCAAGGAGACATCAGATCTGCATAACTCATGGTTTTTTGGTCTTCAGTGAGCCGGGGGATCATGAATATGTGTTTGTTTTTCGAATTTGAGCTCTATCTGCAAAGGGCACTTTTCTTGCTAAAAGCAGTTTTTCCTAACAAATGCAAGATATAACATGGGCTACCTCCGCAAGGAGACATCAGAACTGCAAAACGCATGGTTTTTTGGTCTTCGGGGAGGTTGGTGAACATGAATACGTGTTTGTTTTTCTAATTTGAGCTCTATCTGCAAAGGGCACTTTTCTTGCTAAAAGCAGTTTTTCCTAACAAATGCAAGATATAACATGGGCTACCTCCGCAAGGAGACATCAGAACTGCAAAACGCATGGTTTTTTGGTCTTCGGGGAGGTTGGTGAACATGAATATGTGTTTGTTTTTCTAATTTGAGCTCTATCTGCAAAGGGCACTTTTCTTGCTAAAAGCAGTTTTTTTAACAAATGCAAGATATAACATGGGCTATCTCCGCAAGGAGACATCAGATCTGCATAACTCATGGTTTTTTGGTCTTCGGTGAGCCGGGGGAACATGAATATGTGTTTGTTTTTCGAATTTGAGCTCTATCTGCAAAGGGCACTTTTCTTGCTAAAAGCAGTTTTTCCTAACAAATGCAAGATATAACATGGGCTATCTCCGCAAGGAGACATCAGAACTGCAAAACGCATGGTTTTTTGGTCTTCGGGGAGGTTGGTGAACATGAATACGTGTTTGTTTTTCTAATTTGAGCTCTATCTGCAAAGGGCACTTTTCTTGCTAAAAGCTGTTTTTTTTAACAAATGCAAGATATAACATGGGCTATCTCCGCAAGGAGACATCAGATCTGCATAACTCATGGTTTTTTGGTCTTCGGTGAGCCGGGGGAACATGAATATGTGTTTGTTTTTCGAATTTGAGCTCTATCTGCAAAGGGCACTTTTCTTGCTAAAAGCAGTTTTTCCTAACAAATGCAAGATATAACATGGGCTATCTCCGCAAGGAGACATCAGATCTGCATAACTCATGGGTTTTTGGTCTTCGGTGAGCCGGGAGAACATGAATATGTGTTTGTTTTTCGAATTTGAGCTCTATCTGCAAAGGGCACTTTTCTTGCTAAAAGCAGTTTTTCCTAACAAATGCAAGATATAACATGGGCTATCTCCGCAAGGAGACATCAGAACTGCAAAACGCATGGTTTTTTGGTCTTCGGTGAGCCGGGGGAACATGAATATGTGTTTGTTTTTCGAATTTGAGCTCTATCTGCAAAGGGCACTTTTCTTGCTAAAAGAAGTTTTTCCTAACAAATGCAAGATATAACATGGGCTATCTCTGCAAGGAGACATCAGAACTGCAAAACGCATGGTTTTTTGGTCTTCGGGGAGGTTGGTGAACATGAATACGTGTTTGTTTTTCTAATTTGAGCTCTATCTGCAAAGGGCACTTTTCTTGCTAAAAGCAGTTTTTCCTAACAAATGCAAGATATAACATGGGCTACCTCCGCAAGGAGACATCAGAACTGCAAAACGCATGGTTTTTTGGTCTTCGGGGAGGTTGGTGAACATGAATACGTGTTTGTTTTTCTAATTTGAGCTCTATCTGCAAAGGGCACTTTTCTTGCTAAAAGCAGTTTTTTTTAACAAATGCAAGATATAACATGGGCTATCTCCGCAAGGAGACATCAGATCTGCATAACTCATGGTTTTTTGGTCTTCAGTGAGCCGGGGGAACATGAATATGTGTTTCTTTTTCGAATTTGAGCTCTATCTGCAAAGGGCACTTTTCTTGCTAAAAGCAGTTTTTCCTAACAAATGCAAGATATAACATGGGCTATCTCCGCAAGGAGACATCAGAATTGCAAAACGCATGGTTTTTTGGTCTTCGGGGAGGTTGGTGAACATGAATACGTGTTTGTTTTTCTAATTTGAGCTCTATCTGCAAAGGGCACTTTTCTTGCTAAAAGCAGTTTTTTTTAACAAATGCAAGATATAACATGGGCTATCTCCGCAAGGAGACATCAGATCTGCATAACTCATGGTTTTTTGGTCTTCGGTGAGCCGGGGGAACATGAATATGTGTTTGTTTTTCGAATTTGAGCTCTATCTGCAAAGGGCACTTTTCTTGCTAAAAGCAGTTTTTCCTAACAAATGCAAGATATAACATGGGCTATCTCCGCAAGGAGACATCAGATCTGCATAACTCATGGGTTTTTGGTCTTCGGTGAGCCGGGAGAACATGAATATGTGTTTGTTTTTCGAATTTGATCTCTTTCTGCAAAGGGCACTTTTCTTGCTAAAAGCAGTTTTTTTTAACAAATGCAAGATATAACATGGGCTATCTCCGCAAGGAGACATCAGATCTGCATAACTCATGGTTTTTTGGTCTTCGGTGAGCCGGGGGAACATGAATATGTGTTTGTTTTTCGAATTTGAGCTCTATCTGCAAAGGGCACTTTTCTTGCTAAAAGCAGTTTTTCCTAACAAATGCAAGATATAACATGGGCTATCTCCGCAAGGAGACATCAGAACTGCAAAACGCATGGTTTTTTGGTCTTCGGGGAGGTTGGTGAACATGAATACGTGTTTGTTTTTCTAATTTGAGCTCTATCTGCAAAGGGCACTTTTCTTGCTAAAAGCAGTTTTTCCTAACAAATGCAAGATATAACATGGGCTATCTCCGCAAGGAGACATCAGATCTGCATAACTCATGGGTTTTTGGTCTTCGGGGAGGTTGGTGAACATGAATACGTGTTTGTTTTTCGAATTTGAGCTCTATCTGCAAAGGGCACTTTTCTTGCTAAAAGCAGTTTTTTTTAACAAATGCAAGATATAACATGGGCTATCTCCGCAAGGAGACATCAGATCTGCATAACTCATGGTTTTTTGGTCTTCAGTGAGCTGGGGTAACATGAATATGTGTTTGTTTTTCGAATTTGAGCTCTATCTGCAAAGGGCACTTTTCTTGCTAAAAGCAGTTTTTCCTAACAAATGCAAGATATAACATGGGCTATCTCCGCAAGGAGACATCAGATCTGCATAACTCATGGTTTTTTGGTCTTCAGTGAGCCGGGGGAACATGAATATGTGTTTGTTTTTCGAATTTGAGCTCTATCTGCAAAGGGCACTTTTCTTGCTAAAAGAAGTTTTTCCTAACAAATGCAAGATATAACATGGGCTATCTCTGCAAGGAGACATCAGAACTGCAAAACGCATGGTTTTTTGGTCTTCGGGGAGGTTGGTGAACATGAATATGTGTTTGTTTTTCGAATTTGAGCTCTATCTGCAAAGGGCACTTTTCTAGCTAAAAGCAGTTTTTCCTAACAAATGCAAGATATAACATGGGCTACCTCCGCAAGGAGACATCAGAACTGCAAAACGCATGGTTTTTTGGTCTTCGGGGAGGTTGGTGAACATGAATACGTGTTTGTTTTTCTAATTTGAGCTCTATCTGCAAAGGGCACTTTTCTTGCTAAAAGCAGTTTTTTTTAACAAATGCAAGATATAACATGGGCTATCTCCGCAAGGAGACATCAGATCTGCATAACTCATGGTTTTTTGGTCTTCGGTGAGCCGGGGGAACATGAATATGTGTTTGTTTTTCGAATTTGAGCTCTATCTGCAAAGGGCACTTTTCTTGCTAAAAGCAGTTTTTCCTAACAAATGCAAGATATAACATGGGCTATCTCCGCAAGGAGACATCAGAACTGCAAAACGCATGGTTTTTTGGTCTTCGGGGAGGTTGGTGAACATGAATACGTGTTTGTTTTTCTAATTTGAGCTCTATCTGCAAAGGGCACTTTTCTTGCTAAAAGCTGTTTTTTTTAACAAATGCAAGATATAACATGGGCTATCTCCGCAAGGAGACATCAGATCTGCATAACTCATGGTTTTTTGGTCTTCGGTGAGCCGGGGGAACATGAATATGTGTTTGTTTTTCGAATTTGAGCTCTATCTGCAAAGGGCACTTTTCTTGCTAAAAGCAGTTTTTCCTAACAAATGCAAGATATAACATGGGCTATCTCCGCAAGGAGACATCAGATCTGCATAACTCATGGTTTTTTGGTCTTCGGTGAGCCGGGAGAACATGAATATGTGTTTGTTTTTCGAATTTGAGCTCTATCTGCAAAGGGCACTTTTCTTGCTAAAAGCAGTTTTTCCTAACAAATGCAAGATATAACATGGGCTATCTCCGCAAGGAGACATCAGAACTGCAAAACGCATGGTTTTTTGGTCTTCGGTGAGCCGGGGTAACATGAATATGTGTTTGTTTTTCGAATTTGAGCTCTATCTGCAAAGGGCACTTTTCTTGCTAAAAGCAGTTTTTCCTAACAAATGCAAGATATAACATGGGCTATCTCCGCAAGGAGACATCAGAACTGCAAAATGCATGGTTTTTTGGTCTTCGGTGAGCCGGGGGAACATGAATATGTGTTTGTTTTTCGAATTTGAGCTCTATCTGCAAAGGGCACTTTTCTTGCTAAAAGAAGTTTTTCCTAACAAATGCAAGATATAACATGGGCTATCTCTGCAAGGAGACATCAGAACTGCAAAACGCATGGTTTTTTGGTCTTCGGGGAGGTTGGTGAACATGAATACGTGTTTGTTTTTCTAATTTGAGCTCTATCTGCAAAGGGCACTTTTCTTGCTAAAAGCAGTTTTTCCTAACAAATGCAAGATATAACATGGGCTATCTCCGCAAGGAGACATCAGATCTGCATAACTCATGGTTTTTTGGTCTTCAGTGAGCCGGGGGATCATGAATATGTGTTTGTTTTTCGAATTTGAGCTCTATCTGCAAAGGGCACTTTTCTTGCTAAAAGCAGTTTTTCCTAACAAATGCAAGATATAACATGGGCTACCTCCGCAAGGAGACATCAGAACTGCAAAACGCATGGTTTTTTGGTCTTCGGGGAGGTTGGTGAACATGAATACGTGTTTGTTTTTCTAATTTGAGCTCTATCTGCAAAGGGCACTTTTCTTGCTAAAAGCAGTTTTTCCTAACAAATGCAAGATATAACATGGGCTACCTCCGCAAGGAGACATCAGAACTGCAAAACGCATGGTTTTTTGGTCTTCGGGGAGGTTGGTGAACATGAATATGTGTTTGTTTTTCTAATTTGAGCTCTATCTGCAAAGGGCACTTTTCTTGCTAAAAGCAGTTTTTTTAACAAATGCAAGATATAACATGGGCTATCTCCGCAAGGAGACATCAGATCTGCATAACTCATGGTTTTTTGGTCTTCGGTGAGCCGGGGGAACATGAATATGTGTTTGTTTTTCGAATTTGAGCTCTATCTGCAAAGGGCACTTTTCTTGCTAAAAGCAGTTTTTCCTAACAAATGCAAGATATAACATGGGCTATCTCCGCAAGGAGACATCAGAACTGCAAAACGCATGGTTTTTTGGTCTTCGGGGAGGTTGGTGAACATGAATACGTGTTTGTTTTTCTAATTTGAGCTCTATCTGCAAAGGGCACTTTTCTTGCTAAAAGCTGTTTTTTTTAACAAATGCAAGATATAACATGGGCTATCTCCGCAAGGAGACATCAGATCTGCATAACTCATGGTTTTTTGGTCTTCGGTGAGCCGGGGGAACATGAATATGTGTTTGTTTTTCGAATTTGAGCTCTATCTGCAAAGGGCACTTTTCTTGCTAAAAGCAGTTTTTCCTAACAAATGCAAGATATAACATGGGCTATCTCCGCAAGGAGACATCAGATCTGCATAACTCATGGGTTTTTGGTCTTCGGTGAGCCGGGAGAACATGAATATGTGTTTGTTTTTCGAATTTGAGCTCTATCTGCAAAGGGCACTTTTCTTGCTAAAAGCAGTTTTTCCTAACAAATGCAAGATATAACATGGGCTATCTCCGCAAGGAGACATCAGAACTGCAAAACGCATGGTTTTTTGGTCTTCGGTGAGCCGGGGGAACATGAATATGTGTTTGTTTTTCGAATTTGAGCTCTATCTGCAAAGGGCACTTTTCTTGCTAAAAGAAGTTTTTCCTAACAAATGCAAGATATAACATGGGCTATCTCTGCAAGGAGACATCAGAACTGCAAAACGCATGGTTTTTTGGTCTTCGGGGAGGTTGGTGAACATGAATACGTGTTTGTTTTTCTAATTTGAGCTCTATCTGCAAAGGGCACTTTTCTTGCTAAAAGCAGTTTTTCCTAACAAATGCAAGATATAACATGGGCTACCTCCGCAAGGAGACATCAGAACTGCAAAACGCATGGTTTTTTGGTCTTCGGGGAGGTTGGTGAACATGAATACGTGTTTGTTTTTCTAATTTGAGCTCTATCTGCAAAGGGCACTTTTCTTGCTAAAAGCAGTTTTTTTTAACAAATGCAAGATATAACATGGGCTATCTCCGCAAGGAGACATCAGATCTGCATAACTCATGGTTTTTTGGTCTTCAGTGAGCCGGGGGAACATGAATATGTGTTTCTTTTTCGAATTTGAGCTCTATCTGCAAAGGGCACTTTTCTTGCTAAAAGCAGTTTTTCCTAACAAATGCAAGATATAACATGGGCTATCTCCGCAAGGAGACATCAGAATTGCAAAACGCATGGTTTTTTGGTCTTCGGGGAGGTTGGTGAACATGAATACGTGTTTGTTTTTCTAATTTGAGCTCTATCTGCAAAGGGCACTTTTCTTGCTAAAAGCAGTTTTTTTTAACAAATGCAAGATATAACATGGGCTATCTCCGCAAGGAGACATCAGATCTGCATAACTCATGGTTTTTTGGTCTTCGGTGAGCCGGGGGAACATGAATATGTGTTTGTTTTTCGAATTTGAGCTCTATCTGCAAAGGGCACTTTTCTTGCTAAAAGCAGTTTTTCCTAACAAATGCAAGATATAACATGGGCTATCTCCGCAAGGAGACATCAGATCTGCATAACTCATGGGTTTTTGGTCTTCGGTGAGCCGGGAGAACATGAATATGTGTTTGTTTTTCGAATTTGAGCTCTTTCTGCAAAGGGCACTTTTCTTGCTAAAAGCAGTTTTTTTTAACAAATGCAAGATATAACATGGGCTATCTCCGCAAGGAGACATCAGATCTGCATAACTCATGGTTTTTTGGTCTTCGGTGAGCCGGGGGAACATGAATATGTGTTTGTTTTTCGAATTTGAGCTCTATCTGCAAAGGGCACTTTTCTTGCTAAAAGCAGTTTTTCCTAACAAATGCAAGATATAACATGGGCTATCTCCGCAAGGAGACATCAGAACTGCAAAACGCATGGTTTTTTGGTCTTCGGGGAGGTTGGTGAACATGAATACGTGTTTGTTTTTCTAATTTGAGCTCTATCTGCAAAGGGCACTTTTCTTGCTAAAAGCAGTTTTTCCTAACAAATGCAAGATATAACATGGGCTATCTCCGCAAGGAGACATCAGATCTGCATAACTCATGGGTTTTTGGTCTTCGGGGAGGTTGGTGAACATGAATACGTGTTTGTTTTTCGAATTTGAGCTCTATCTGCAAAGGGCACTTTTCTTGCTAAAAGCAGTTTTTTTTAACAAATGCAAGATATAACATGGGCTATCTCCGCAAGGAGACATCAGATCTGCATAACTCATGGTTTTTTGGTCTTCAGTGAGCTGGGGTAACATGAATATGTGTTTGTTTTTCGAATTTGAGCTCTATCTGCAAAGGGCACTTTTCTTGCTAAAAGCAGTTTTTCCTAACAAATGCAAGATATAACATGGGCTATCTCCGCAAGGAGACATCAGATCTGCATAACTCATGGTTTTTTGGTCTTCAGTGAGCCGGGGGAACATGAATATGTGTTTTTTTTTCGAATTTGAGCTCTATCTGCAAAGGGCACTTTTCTTGCTAAAAGCAGTTTTTCCTAACAAATGCAAGATATAACATGGGCTATCTCCACAAGGAGACATCAGAATTGCAAAACGCATGGTTTTTTGGTCTTCGGGGAGGTTGGTGAACATGAATACGTGTTTGTTTTTCTAATTTGAGCTCTATCTGCAAAGGGCACTTTTCTTGCTAAAAGCAGTTTTTTTTTTACAAATGCAAGATATAACATGGGCTATCTCCGCAAGGAGACATCAGATCTGCATAACTCATGGTTTTTTGGTCTTCGGTGAGCCGGGGGAACATGAATATGTGTTTGTTTTTCGAATTTGAGCTCTATCTGCAAAGGGCACTTTTCTTGCTAAAAGCAGTTTTTCCTAACAAATGCAAGATATAACATGGGCTATCTCCGCAAGGAGACATCAGATCTGCATAACTCATGGGTTTTTGGTCTTCGGTGAGCCGGGAGAACATGAATATGTGTTTGTTTTTCGAATTTGAGCTCTTTCTGCAAAGGGCACTTTTCTTGCTAAAAGCAGTTTTTTTTAACAAATGCAAGATATAACATGGGCTATCTCCGCAAGGAGACATCAGATCTGCATAACTCATGGTTTTTTGGTCTTCGGTGAGCCGGGGGAACATGAATATGTGTTTGTTTTTCGAATTTGAGCTCTATCTGCAAAGGGCACTTTTCTTGCTAAAAGCAGTTTTTCCTAACAAATGCAAGATATAACATGGGCTATCTCCGCAAGGAGACATCAGAACTGCAAAATGCATGGTTTTTTGGTCTTCGGTGAGCCGGGGGAACATGAATATGTGTTTGTTTTTCGAATTTGAGCTCTATCTGCAAAGGGCACTTTTCTTGCTAAAAGAAGTTTTTCCTAACAAATGCAAGATATAACATGGGCTATCTCTGCAAGGAGACATCAGAACTGCAAAACGCATGGTTTTTTGGTCTTCGGGGAGGTTGGTGAACATGAATACGTGTTTGTTTTTCTAATTTGAGCTCTATCTGCAAAGGGCACTTTTCTTGCTAAAAGCAGTTTTTCCTAACAAATGCAAGATATAACATGGGCTATCTCCGCAAGGAGACATCAGATCTGCATAACTCATGGTTTTTTGGTCTTCAGTGAGCCGGGGGATCATGAATATGTGTTTGTTTTTCGAATTTGAGCTCTATCTGCAAAGGGCACTTTTCTTGCTAAAAGCAGTTTTTCCTAACAAATGCAAGATATAACATGGGCTACCTCCGCAAGGAGACATCAGAACTGCAAAACGCATGGTTTTTTGGTCTTCGGGGAGGTTGGTGAACATGAATACGTGTTTGTTTTTCTAATTTGAGCTCTATCTGCAAAGGGCACTTTTCTTGCTAAAAGCAGTTTTTCCTAACAAATGCAAGATATAACATGGGCTACCTCCGCAAGGAGACATCAGAACTGCAAAACGCATGGTTTTTTGGTCTTCGGGGAGGTTGGTGAACATGAATATGTGTTTGTTTTTCTAATTTGAGCTCTATCTGCAAAGGGCACTTTTCTTGCTAAAAGCAGTTTTTTTAACAAATGCAAGATATAACATGGGCTATCTCCGCAAGGAGACATCAGATCTGCATAACTCATGGTTTTTTGGTCTTCGGTGAGCCGGGGGAACATGAATATGTGTTTGTTTTTCGAATTTGAGCTCTATCTGCAAAGGGCACTTTTCTTGCTAAAAGCAGTTTTTCCTAACAAATGCAAGATATAACATGGGCTATCTCCGCAAGGAGACATCAGAACTGCAAAACGCATGGTTTTTTGGTCTTCGGGGAGGTTGGTGAACATGAATACGTGTTTGTTTTTCTAATTTGAGCTCTATCTGCAAAGGGCACTTTTCTTGCTAAAAGCTGTTTTTTTTAACAAATGCAAGATATAACATGGGCTATCTCCGCAAGGAGACATCAGATCTGCATAACTCATGGTTTTTTGGTCTTCGGTGAGCCGGGGGAACATGAATATGTGTTTGTTTTTCGAATTTGAGCTCTATCTGCAAAGGGCACTTTTCTTGCTAAAAGCAGTTTTTCCTAACAAATGCAAGATATAACATGGGCTATCTCCGCAAGGAGACATCAGATCTGCATAACTCATGGGTTTTTGGTCTTCGGTGAGCCGGGAGAACATGAATATGTGTTTGTTTTTCGAATTTGAGCTCTATCTGCAAAGGGCACTTTTCTTGCTAAAAGCAGTTTTTCCTAACAAATGCAAGATATAACATGGGCTATCTCCGCAAGGAGACATCAGAACTGCAAAACGCATGGTTTTTTGGTCTTCGGTGAGCCGGGGGAACATGAATATGTGTTTGTTTTTCGAATTTGAGCTCTATCTGCAAAGGGCACTTTTCTTGCTAAAAGAAGTTTTTCCTAACAAATGCAAGATATAACATGGGCTATCTCTGCAAGGAGACATCAGAACTGCAAAACGCATGGTTTTTTGGTCTTCGGGGAGGTTGGTGAACATGAATACGTGTTTGTTTTTCTAATTTGAGCTCTATCTGCAAAGGGCACTTTTCTTGCTAAAAGCAGTTTTTCCTAACAAATGCAAGATATAACATGGGCTACCTCCGCAAGGAGACATCAGAACTGCAAAACGCATGGTTTTTTGGTCTTCGGGGAGGTTGGTGAACATGAATACGTGTTTGTTTTTCTAATTTGAGCTCTATCTGCAAAGGGCACTTTTCTTGCTAAAAGCAGTTTTTTTTAACAAATGCAAGATATAACATGGGCTATCTCCGCAAGGAGACATCAGATCTGCATAACTCATGGTTTTTTGGTCTTCAGTGAGCCGGGGGAACATGAATATGTGTTTCTTTTTCGAATTTGAGCTCTATCTGCAAAGGGCACTTTTCTTGCTAAAAGCAGTTTTTCCTAACAAATGCAAGATATAACATGGGCTATCTCCACAAGGAGACATCAGATCTGCATAACTCATGGGTTTTTGTTCTTCGTTGAGTCGGGAGAACATGAAAATGTGTTTGTTTTTCGAATTTGAGCTCTATCTGCAAAGGGCACTTTTCTTGCTAAAAGCAGTTTTTCCTAACAAATGCAAGATATAACATGGGCTATCTCCGCAAGGAGACATCAGAATTGCAAAACGCATGGTTTTTTGGTCTTCGGGGAGGTTGGTGAACATGAATACGTGTTTGTTTTTCTAATTTGAGCTCTATCTGCAAAGGGCACTTTTCTTGCTAAAAGCAGTTTTTTTTAACAAATGCAAGATATAACATGGGCTATCTCCGCAAGGAGACATCAGATCTGCATAACTCATGGTTTTTTGGTCTTCGGTGAGCCGGGGGAACATGAATATGTGTTTGTTTTTCGAATTTGAGCTCTATCTGCAAAGGGCACTTTTCTTGCTAAAAGCAGTTTTTCCTAACAAATGCAAGATATAACATGGGCTATCTCCGCAAGGAGACATCAGATCTGCATAACTCATGGGTTTTTGGTCTTCGGTGAGCCGGGAGAACATGAATATGTGTTTGTTTTTCGAATTTGAGCTCTTTCTGCAAAGGGCACTTTTCTTGCTAAAAGCAGTTTTTTTTAACAAATGCAAGATATAACATGGGCTATCTCCGCAAGGAGACATCAGATCTGCATAACTCATGGTTTTTTGGTCTTCGGTGAGCCGGGGGAACATGAATATGTGTTTGTTTTTCGAATTTGAGCTCTATCTGCAAAGGGCACTTTTCTTGCTAAAAGCAGTTTTTCCTAACAAATGCAAGATATAACATGGGCTATCTCCGCAAGGAGACATCAGAACTGCAAAACGCATGGTTTTTTGGTCTTCGGGGAGGTTGGTGAACATGAATACGTGTTTGTTTTTCTAATTTGAGCTCTATCTGCAAAGGGCACTTTTCTTGCTAAAAGCAGTTTTTCCTAACAAATGCAAGATATAACATGGGCTATCTCCGCAAGGAGACATCAGATCTGCATAACTCATGGGTTTTTGGTCTTCGGGGAGGTTGGTGAACATGAATACGTGTTTGTTTTTCGAATTTGAGCTCTATCTGCAAAGGGCACTTTTCTTGCTAAAAGCAGTTTTTTTTAACAAATGCAAGATATAACATGGGCTATCTCCGCAAGGAGACATCAGATCTGCATAACTCATGGTTTTTTGGTCTTCAGTGAGCTGGGGTAACATGAATATGTGTTTGTTTTTCGAATTTGAGCTCTATCTGCAAAGGGCACTTTTCTTGCTAAAAGCAGTTTTTCCTAACAAATGCAAGATATAACATGGGCTATCTCCGCAAGGAGACATCAGATCTGCATAACTCATGGTTTTTTGGTCTTCAGTGAGCCGGGGGAACATGAATATGTGTTTTTTTTTCGAATTTGAGCTCTATCTGCAAAGGGCACTTTTCTTGCTAAAAGCAGTTTTTCCTAACAAATGCAAGATATAACATGGGCTATCTCCACAAGGAGACATCAGAATTGCAAAACGCATGGTTTTTTGGTCTTCGGGGAGGTTGGTGAACATGAATACGTGTTTGTTTTTCTAATTTGAGCTCTATCTGCAAAGGGCACTTTTCTTGCTAAAAGCAGTTTTTTTTTTTACAAATGCAAGATATAACATGGGCTATCTCCGCAAGGAGACATCAGATCTGCATAACTCATGGTTTTTTGGTCTTCGGTGAGCCGGGGGAACATGAATATGTGTTTGTTTTTCGAATTTGAGCTCTATCTGCAAAGGGCACTTTTCTTGCTAAAAGCAGTTTTTCCTAACAAATGCAAGATATAACATGGGCTATCTCCGCAAGGAGACATCAGATCTGCATAACTCATGGGTTTTTGGTCTTCGGTGAGCCGGGAGAACATGAATATGTGTTTGTTTTTCGAATTTGAGCTCTTTCTGCAAAGGGCACTTTTCTTGCTAAAAGCAGTTTTTTTTAACAAATGCAAGATATAACATGGGCTATCTCCGCAAGGAGACATCAGATCTGCATAACTCATGGTTTTTTGGTCTTCGGTGAGCCGGGGGAACATGAATATGTGTTTGTTTTTCGAATTTGAGCTCTATCTGCAAAGGGCACTTTTCTTGCTAAAAGCAGTTTTTCCTAACAAATGCAAGATATAACATGGGCTATCTCCGCAAGGAGACATCAGAACTGCAAAACGCATGGTTTTTTGGTCTTCGGGGAGGTTGGTGAACATGAATACGTGTTTGTTTTTCTAATTTGAGCTCTATCTGCAAAGGGCACTTTTCTTGCTAAAAGCAGTTTTTTTTAACAAATGCAAGATATAACATGGGCTATCTCCGCAAGGAGACATCAGAACTGCAAAACGCATGGTTTTTTGGTCTTCGGTGAGCCGGGGTAACATGAATATGTGTTTGTTTTTCGAATTTGAGCTCTATCTGCAAAGGGCACTTTTCTTGCTAAAAGCAGTTTTTCCTAACAAATGCAAGATATAACATGGGCTATCTCCGCAAGGAGATATCAGATCTGCATAACACATGGTTTTTTGGTCTTCAGTAAGCCGGGGGAACATGAATATGTGTTTGTTTTTTGAATTTGAGCTCTATCTGCAAAGGGCACTTTTCTTGCTAAAAGCAGTTTTTCCTAACAAATGCAAGATATAACATGGGCTATCTCCGCAAGGAGACATCAGAACTGCAAAACGCATGGTTTTTTGGTCTTCGGGGAGGTTGGTGAACATGAATACGTGTTTTTTTTCTAATTTGAGCTCTATCTGCAAAGGGCACTTTTCTTGCTAAAAGCAGTTTTTTTTTAACAAATGCAAGATATAACATGGGCTATCTCCGCAAGGAGACATCAGATCTGCATAACTCATGTTTTTTTGGTCTTCGGTGAGCCGGGGGAACATGAATATGTGTTTGTTTTTCGAATTTGAGCTCTATCTGCAAAGGGCACTTTTCTTGCTAAAAGCAGTTTTTCCTAACAAATGCAAGATATAACATGGGCTATCTCCGCAAGGAGACATCAGATCTGCATAACTCATGGGTTTTTGGTATTCGGGGAGGTTGGTGAACATGAATACGTGTTTGTTTTTCGAATTTGAGCTCTATCTGCAAAGGGCACTTTTCTTGCTAAAAGCAGTTATTCCTAACAAATGCAAGATATAACATGGGCTATCTCCGCAAGGAGACATCAGATATGCATAACTAATGGTTTTTTGGTCTTCGGTGAGTCGGGGGAACATGAATATGTGTTTGTTTTTCGAATTTGAGCTCTATCTGCAAAGGGCACTTTTCTTGCTAAAAGCAGTTTTTCCTAACAAATGCAAGATATAACATGGGCTATCTCCGCAAGGAGACATCAGAATTGCAAAACGCATGGTTTTTTGGTCTTCGGGGAGGTTGGTGAACATGAATACGTGTTTGTTTTTCTAATTTGAGCTCTATCTGCAAAGGGCACTTTTCTTGCTAAAAGCAGTTTTTTTTAACAAATGCAAGATATAACATGGGCTATCTCCGCAAGGAGACATCAGATCTGCATAACTCATGGTTTTTTGGTCTTCGGTGAGCCGGGGGAACATGAATATGTGTTTGTTTTTCGAATTTGAGCTCTATCTGCAAAGGGCACTTTTCTTGCTAAAAGCAGTTTTTCCTAACAAATGCAAGATATAACATGGGCTATCTCCGCAAGGAGACATCAGAACTGCAAAACGCATGGTTTTTTGGTCTTCGGGGAGGTTGGTGAACATGAATACGTGTTTGTTTTTCTAATTTGAGCTCTATCTGCAAAGGGCACTTTTCTTGCTAAAAGCTGTTTTTTTTAACAAATGCAAGATATAACATGGGCTATCTCCGCAAGGAGACATCAGATCTGCATAACTCATGGTATTTTGGTCTTCGGTGAGCCGGGGGAACATGAATATGTGTTTGTTTTTCGAATTTGAGCTCTATCTGCAAAGGGCACTTTTCTTGCTAAAAGCAGTTTTTCCTAACAAATGCAAGATATAACATGGGCTATCTCCGCAAGGAGACATCAGATCTGCATAACTCATGGGTTTTTGGTCTTCGGTGAGCCGGGAGAACATGAATAGGTGTTTGTTTTTCGAATTTGAGCTCTATCTGCAAAGGGCACTTTTCTTGCTAAAAGCAGTTTTTCCTAACAAATGCAAGATATAACATGGGCTATCTCCGCAAGGAGACATCAGAACTGCAAAACGCATGGTTTTTTGGTCTTCGGTGAGCCGGGGGAACATGAATATGTGTTTGTTTTTCGAATTTGAGCTCTATCTGCAAAGGGCACTTTTCTTGCTAAAAGCAGTTTTTCCTAACAAATGCAAGATATAACATGGGCTATCTCCGCAAGGAGACATCAGATCTGCATAACTCATGGTTTTTTGGTCTTCAGTGAGCCGGGGGAACATGAATATGTGTTTGTTTTTCGAATTTGAGCTCTATCTGCAAAGGGCACTTTTCTTGCTAAAAGCAGTTTTTCCTAACAAATGCAAGATATAACATGGGCTACCTGCGCAAGGAGACATCAGAACTGCAAAACGCATGGTTTTTTGGTCTTCGGGGAGGTTGGTGAACACGAATACGTGTTTGTTTTTCTAATTTGAGCTCTATCTGCAAAGGGCACTTTTCTTGCTAAAAGCAGTTTTTTTTAACAAATGCAAGATATAACATGGGCTATCTCCGCAAGGAGACATCAGATCTGCATAACTCATGGTTTTTTGGTCTTCGGTGAGCCGGGGGAACATGAATATGTGTTTGTTTTTCGAATTTGAGCTCTATCTGCAAAGGGCACTTTTCTTGCTAAAAGCAGTTTTTCCTAACAAATGCAAGATATAACATGGGCTATCTCCGCAAGGAGACATCAGATCTGCATAACTCATGGGTTTTTGGTCTTCGGGGAGGTTGGTGAACATGAATACGTGTTTGTTTTTCGAATTTGAGCTCTATCTGCAAAGGGCACTTTTCTTGCTAAAAGCAGTTTTTTTTAACAAATGCAAGATATAACATGGGCTATCTCCGCAAGGAGACATCAGATCTGCATAACTCATGGTTTTTTGGTCTTCAGTGAGCCGGGGTAACATGAATATGTGTTTGTTTTTCGAATTTGAGCTCTATCTGCAAAGGGCACTTTTCTTGCTAAAAGCAGTTTTTCCTAACAAATGCAAGATATAACATGGGCTATCTCCGCAAGGAGACATCAGATCTGCATAACTCATGGTTTTTTGGTCTTCAGTGAGCCGGGGGAACATGAATATGTGTTTGTTTTTCGAATTTGAGCTCTATCTGCAAAGGGCACTTTTCTTGCTAAAAGCAGTTTTTCCTAACAAATGCAAGATATAACATGGGCTATCTCCACAAGGAGACATCAGATCTGCATAACTCATGGGTTTTTGTTCTTCGGTGAGCCGGGAGAACATGAATATGTGTTTGTTTTTCGAATTTGAGCTCTATCTGCAAAGGGCACTTTTCTTGCTAAAAGCAGTTTTTCCTAACAAATGCAAGATATAACATGGGCTATCTCCGCAAGGAGACATCAGATCTGCATAACACATGGTTTTTTGGTCTTCGGTGAGCCGGGGGAACATGAATATGTGTTTGTTTTTCGAATTTGAGCTCTATCTGCAAAGGGCACTTTTCTTGCTAAAAGCAGTTTTTCCTAACAAATGCAAGATATAACATGGGCTATCTCCGCAAGGAGACATCAGATCTGCATAACACATGGTTTTTTGGTCTTCAGTAAGCCGGGGGAACATGAATATGTGTTTGTTTTTCGAATTTGAGCTCTATCTGCAAAGGGCACTTTTCTTGCTAAAAGCAGTTTTTCCTAACAAATGCAAGATATAACATGGGCTATCTCCGCAAGGAGACATCAGAACTGCAAAACGCATGGTTTTTTGGTCTTCGGGGAGGTTGGTGAACATGAATACGTGTTTTTTTTTCTTATTTGAGCTCTATCTGCAAAGGGCACTTTTCTTGCTAAAAGCAGTTTTTTTTAACAAATGCAAGATATAACATGGGCTATCTCCGCAAGGAGACATCAGATCTGCATAACTCATGGTTTTTTGGTCTTCGGTGAGCCGGGGGAACATGAATATGTGTTTGTTTTTCGAATTTGAGCTCTATCTGCAAAGGGCACTTTTCTTGCTAAAAGCAGTTTTTCCTAACAAATGCAAGATATAACATGGGCTATCTCCGCAAGGAGACATCAGATCTGCATAACTCATGGGTTTTTGGTCTTCGGTGAGCCGGGAGAACATGAATATGTGTTTGTTTTTCGAATTTGAGCTCTTTCTGCAAAGGGCACTTTTCTTGCTAAAAGCAGTTTTTTTTAACAAATGCAAGATATAACATGGGCTATCTCCGCAAGGAGACATCAGATCTGCATAACTCATGGTTTTTTGGTCTTCGGTGAGCCGGGGGAACATGAATATGTGTTTGTTTTTCGAATTTGAGCTCTATCTGCAAAGGGCACTTTTCTTGCTAAAAGCAGTTTTTCCTAACAAATGCAAGATATAACATGGGCTATCTCCGCAAGGAGACATCAGAACTGCAAAACGCATGGTTTTTTGGTCTTCGGGGAGGTTGGTGAACATGAATACGTGTTTGTTTTTCTAATTTGAGCTCTATCTGCAAAGGGCACTTTTCTTGCTAAAAGCTGTTTTTTTTAACAAATGCAAGATATAACATGGGCTATCTCCGCAAGGAGACATCAGATCTGCATAACTCATGGTTTTTTGGTCTTCGGTGAGCCGGGGGAACATGAATATGTGTTTGTTTTTCGAATTTGAGCTCTATCTGCAAAGGGCACTTTTCTTGCTAAAAGCAGTTTTTCCTAACAAATGCAAGATATAACATGGGCTATCTCCGCAAGGAGACATCAGATCTGCATAACTCATGGGTTTTTGGTCTTCGGTGAGCCGGGAGAACATGAATATGTGTTTGTTTTTCGAATTTGAGCTCTATCTGCAAAGGGCACTTTTCTTGCTAAAAGCAGTTTTTCCTAACAAATGCAAGATATAACATGGGCTATCTCCGCAAGGAGACATCAGAACTGCAAAACGCATGGTTTTTTGGTCTTCGGTGAGCCGGGGGAACATGAATATGTGTTTGTTTTTCGAATTTGAGCTCTATCTGCAAAGGGCACTTTTCTTGCTAAAAGAAGTTTTTCCTAACAAATGCAAGATATAACATGGGCTATCTCTGCAAGGAGACATCAGAACTGCAAAACGCATGGTTTTTTGGTCTTCGGGGAGGTTGGTGAACATGAATACGTGTTTGTTTTTCTAATTTGAGCTCTATCTGCAAAGGGCACTTTTCTTGCTAAAAGCAGTTTTTCCTAACAAATGCAAGATATAACATGGGCTATCTCCGCAAGGAGACATCAGATCTGCATAACTCATGGTTTTTTGGTCTTCAGTGAGCCGGGGGAACATGAATATGTGTTTGTTTTTCGAATTTGAGCTCTATCTGCAAAGGGCACTTTTCTTGCTAAAAGCAGTTTTTTTTAACAAATGCAAGATATAACATGGGCTACCTCCGCAAGGAGACATCAGAACTGCAAAACGCATGGTTTTTTGGTCTTCGGGGAGGTTGGTGAACATGAATACGTGTTTGTTTTTCTAATTTGAGCTCTATCTGCAAAGGGCACTTTTCTTGCTAAAAGCAGTTTTTCCTAACAAATGCAAGATATAACATGGGCTATCTCCGCAAGGAGACATCAGATCTGCATAACTCATGGGTTTTTGGTCTTCGGTGAGCCGGGAGAACATGAATATGTGTTTGTTTTTCGAATTTGAGCTTTTTCTGCAAAGGGCACTTTTCTTGCTAAAAGCAGTTTTTTTTAACAAATGCAAGATATAACATGGGCTATCTCCGCAAGGAGACATCAGATCTGCATAACTCATGGTTTTTTGGTCTTCGGTGAGCCGGGGGAACATGAATATGTGTTTGTTTTTCGAATTTGAGCTCTATCTGCAAAGGGCACTTTTCTTGCTAAAAGCAGTTTTTCCTAACAAATGCAAGATATAACATGGGCTATCTCCGCAAGGAGACATCAGAACTGCAAAACGCATGGTTTTTTGGTCTTCGGGGAGGTTGGTGAACATGAATACGTGTTTGTTTTTCTAATTTGAGCTCTATCTGCAAAGGGCACTTTTCTTGCTAAAAGCTGTTTTTTTTAACAAATGCAAGATATAACATGGGCTATCTCCGCAAGGAGACATCAGATCTGCATAACTCATGGTTTTTTGGTCTTCGGTGAGCCGGGGGAACATGAATATGTGTTTGTTTTTCGAATTTGAGCTCTATCTGCAAAGGGCACTTTTCTTGCTGAAAGCAGTTTTTCCTAACAAATGCAAGATATAACATGGGCTATCTCTGCAAGGAGACATCAGATCTGCATAACTCATGGGTTTTTGGTCTTCGGTGAGCCGGGAGAACATGAATATGTGTTTGTTTTTCGAATTTGAGCTCTATCTGCAAAGGGCACTTTTCTTGCTAAAAGCAGTTTTTCCTAACAAATGCAAGATATAACATGGGCTATCTCCGCAAGGAGACATCAGAACTGCAAAACGCATGGTTTTTTGGTCTTCGGTGAGCCGGGGGAACATGAATATGTGTTTGTTTTTCGAATTTGAGCTCTATCTGCAAAGGGCACTTTTCTTGCTAAAAGAAGTTTTTCCTAACAAATGCAAGATATAACATGGGCTATCTCTGCAAGGAGACATCAGAACTGCAAAACGCATGGTTTTTTGGTCTTCGGGGAGGTTGGTGAACATGAATACGTGTTTGTTTTTCTAATTTGAGCTCTATCTGCAAAGGGCACTTTTCTTGCTAAAAGCAGTTTTTCCTAACAAATGCAAGATATAACATGGGCTATCTCCGCAAGGAGACATCAGATCTGCATAACTCATGGTTTTTTGGTCTTCAGTGAGCCGGGGGAACATGAATATGTGTTTGTTTTTCGAATTTGAGCTCTATCTGCAAAGGGCACTTTTCTTGCTAAAAGCAGTTTTTCCTAACAAATGCAAGATATAACATGGGCTACCTCCGCAAGGAGACATCAGAACTGCAAAACGCATGGTTTTTTGGTCTTCGGGGAGGTTGGTGAACATGAATACGTGTTTGTTTTTCTAATTTGAGCTCTATCTGCAAAGGGCACTTTTCTTGCTAAAAGCAGTTTTTTTTAACAAATGCAAGATATAACATGGGCTATCTCCGCAAGGAGACATCAGATCTGCATAACTCATGGGTTTTTGGTCTTCGGTGAGCCGGGGGAACATGAATATGTGTTTGTTTTTCGAATTTGAGCTCTATCTGCAAAGGGCACTTTTCTTGCTAAAAGCAGTTTTTCCTAACAAATGCAAGATATAACATGGGCTATCTCCGCAAGGAGACATCAGAACTGCAAAACGCATGGTTTTTTGGTCTTCGGGGAGGTTGGTGAACATGAATACGTGTTTGTTTTTCTAATTTGAGCTCTATCTGCAAAGGGCACTTTTCTTGCTAAAAGCTGTTTTTTTTAACAAATGCAAGATATAACATGGGCTATCTCCGCAAGGAGACATCAGATCTGCATAACTCATGGTTTTTTGGTCTTTGGTTAGCCGGGGGAACATGAATATGTGTTTGTTTTTCGAATTTGAGCTCTATCTGCAAAGGGCACTTTTCTTGCTAAAAGCAGTTTTTCCTAACAAATGCAAGATATAACATGGGCTATCTCCGCAAGGAGACATCAGATCTGCATAACTCATGGGTTTTTGGTCTTCGGTGAGCCGGGAGAACATGAATATGTGTTTGTTTTTCGAATTTGAGCTCTATCTGCAAAGGGCACTTTTCTTGCTAAAAGCAGTTTTTCCTAACAAATGCAAGATATAACATGGGCTATCTCCGCAAGGAGACATCAGAACTGCAAAATGCATGGTTTTTTGGTCTTCGGTGAGCCGGGGGAACATGAATATGTGTTTGTTTTTCGAATTTGAGCTCTATCTGCAAAGGGCACTTTTCTTGCTAAAAGAAGTTTTTCCTAACAAATGCAAGATATAACATGGGCTATCTCTGCAAGGAGACATCAGAACTGCAAAACGCATGGTTTTTTGGTCTTCGGGGAGGTTGGTGAACATGAATACGTGTTTGTTTTTCTAATTTGAGCTCTATCTGCAAAGGGCACTTTTCTTGCTAAAAGCAGTTTTTCCTAACAAATGCAAGATATAACATGGGCTATCTCCGCAAGGAGACATCAGATCTGCATAACTCATGGTTTTTTGGTCTTCAGTGAGCCGGGGGATCATGAATATGTGTTTGTTTTTCGAATTTGAGCTCTATCTGCAAAGGGCACTTTTCTAGCTAAAAGCAGTTTTTCCTAACAAATGCAAGATATAACATGGGCTACCTCCGCAAGGAGACATCAGAACTGCAAAACGCATGGTTTTTTGGTCTTCGGGGAGGTTGGTGAACATGAATACGTGTTTGTTTTTCTAATTTGAGCTCTATCTGCAAAGGGCACTTTTCTTGCTAAAAGCAGTTTTTTTTAACAAATGCAAGATATAACATGGGCTATCTCCGCAAGGAGACATCAGATCTGCATAACTCATGGTTTTTTGGTCTTCGGTGAGCCGGGGGAACATGAATATGTGTTTGTTTTTCGAATTTGAGCTCTATCTGCAAAGGGCACTTTTCTTGCTAAAAGCAGTTTTTCCTAACAAATGCAAGATATAACATGGGCTATCTCCGCAAGGAGACATCAGAACTGCAAAACGCATGGTTTTTTGGTCTTCGGGGAGGTTGGTGAACATGAATACGTGTTTGTTTTTCTAATTTGAGCTCTATCTGCAAAGGGCACTTTTCTTGCTAAAAGCTGTTTTTTTTAACAAATGCAAGATATAACATGGGCTATCTCCGCAAGGAGACATCAGATCTGCATAACTCATGGTTTTTTGGTCTTCGGTGAGCCGGGGGAACATGAATATGTGTTTGTTTTTCGAATTTGAGCTCTATCTGCAAAGGGCACTTTTCTTGCTAAAAGCAGTTTTTCCTAACAAATGCAAGATATAACATGGGCTATCTCCGCAAGGAGACATCAGATCTGCATAACTCATGGGTTTTTGGTCTTCGGTGAGCCGGGAGAACATGAATATGTGTTTGTTTTTCGAATTTGAGCTCTATCTGCAAAGGGCACTTTTCTTGCTAAAAGCAGTTTTTCCTAACAAATGCAAGATATAACATGGGCTATCTCCGCAAGGAGACATCAGAACTGCAAAACGCATGGTTTTTTGGTCTTCGGTGAGCCGGGGGAACATGAATATGTGTTTGTTTTTCGAATTTGAGCTCTATCTGCAAAGGGCACTTTTCTTGCTAAAAGAAGTTTTTCCTAACAAATGCAAGATATAACATGGGCTATCTCTGCAAGGAGACATCAGAACTGCAAAACGCATGGTTTTTTGGTCTTCGGGGAGGTTGGTGAACATGAATACGTGTTTGTTTTTCTAATTTGAGCTCTATCTGCAAAGGGCACTTTTCTTGCTAAAAGCAGTTTTTCCTAACAAATGCAAGATATAACATGGGCTACCTCCGCAAGGAGACATCAGAACTGCAAAACGCATGGTTTTTTGGTCTTCGGGGAGGTTGGTGAACATGAATACGTGTTTGTTTTTCTAATTTGAGCTCTATCTGCAAAGGGCACTTTTCTTGCTAAAAGCAGTTTTTTTTAACAAATGCAAGATATAACATGGGCTATCTCCGCAAGGAGACATCAGATCTGCATAACTCATGGTTTTTTGGTCTTCGGGGAGGTTGGTGAACATGAATACGTGTTTGTTTTTCGAATTTGAGCTCTATCTGCAAAGGGCACTTTTCTTGCTAAAAGCAGTTTTTTTTAACAAATGCAAGATATAACATGGGCTATCTCCGCAAGGAGACATCAGATCTGCATAACTCATGGTTTTTTGGTCTTCAGTGAGCTGGGGTAACATGAATATGTGTTTGTTTTTCGAATTTGAGCTCTATCTGCAAAGGGCACTTTTCTTGCTAAAAGCAGTTTTTCCTAACAAATGCAAGATATAACATGGGCTATCTCCGCAAGGAGACATCAGATCTGCATAACTCATGGTTTTTTGGTCTTCAGTGAGCCGGGGGAACATGAATATGTGTTTCTTTTTCGAATTTGAGCTCTATCTGCAAAGGGCACTTTTCTTGCTAAAAGCAGTTTTTCCTAACAAATGCAAGATATAACATGGGCTATCTCCACAAGGAGACATCAGATCTGCATAACTGATGGGTTTTTGTTCTTCGGTGAGTCGGGAGAACATGAATATGTGTTTGTTTTTCGAATTTGAGCTCTATCTGCAAAGGGCACTTTTCTTGCTAAAAGCAGTTTTTCCTAACAAATGCAAGATATAACATGGGCTATCTCCGCAAGGAGACATCAGATCTGCATAACTCATGGTTTTTTGGTCTTCAGTGAGCCGGGGGAACATGAATATGTGTTTTTTTTTCGAATTTGAGCTCTATCTGCAAAGGGCACTTTTCTTGCTAAAAGCAGTTTTTCCTAACAAATGCAAGATATAACATGGGCTATCTCCACAAGGAGACATCAGAATTGCAAAACGCATGGTTTTTTGGTCTTCGAGGAGGTTGGTGAACATGAATACGTGTTTGTTTTTCTAATTTGAGCTCTATCTGCAAAGGGCACTTTTCTTGCTAAAAGCAGTTTTTTTTTTACAAATGCAAGATATAACATGGGCTATCTCCGCAAGGAGACATCAGATCTGCATAACTCATGGTTTTTTGGTCTTCGGTGAGCCGGGGGAACATGAATATGTGTTTGTTTTTCGAATTTGAGCTCTATCTGCAAAGGGCACTTTTCTTGCTAAAAGCAGTTTTTCCTAACAAATGCAAGATATAACATGGGCTATCTCCGCAAGGAGACATCAGATCTGCATAACTCATGGGTTTTTGGTCTTCGGTGAGCCGGGAGAACATGAATATGTGTTTGTTTTTCGAATTTGAGCTCTTTCTGCAAAGGGCACTTTTCTTGCTAAAAGCAGTTTTTTTTAACAAATGCAAGATATAACATGGGCTATCTCCGCAAGGAGACATCAGATCTGCATAACTCATGGTTTTTTGGTCTTCGGTGAGCCGGGGGAACATGAATATGTGTTTGTTTTTCGAATTTGAGCTCTATCTGCAAAGGGCACTTTTCTTGCTAAAAGCAGTTTTTCCTAACAAATGCAAGATATAACATGGGCTATCTCCGCAAGGAGACATCAGAACTGCAAAACGCATGGTTTTTTGGTCTTCGGGGAGGTTGGTGAACATGAATACGTGTTTGTTTTTCTAATTTGAGCTCTATCTGCAAAGGGCACTTTTCTTGCTAAAAGCTGTTTTTTTAACAAATGCAAGATATAACATGGGCTATCTCCGCAAGGAGACATCAGATCTGCATAACTCATGGTTTTTTGGTCTTCGGTGAGCCGGGGAAACATGAATATGTGTTTGTTTTTCGAATTTGAGCTCTATCTGCAAAGGGCACTTTTCTTGCTAAAAGCAGTTTTTCCTAACAAATGCAAGATATAACATGGGCTATCTCCGCAAGGAGACATCAGATCTGCATAACTCATGGGTTTTTGGTCTTCGGTGAGCCGGGAGAACATGAACATGTGTTTGTTTTTCGAATTTGAGCTCTATCTGCAAAGGGCACTTTTCTTGCTAAAAGCAGTTTTTCCTAACAAATGCAAGATATAACATGGGCTATCTCCGCAAGGAGACATCAGATCTGCATAACTCATGGGTTTTTGGTCTTCGGGGAGGTTGGTGAACATGAATACGTGTTTGTTTTTCGAATTTGAGCTCTATCTGCAAAGGGCACTTTTCTTGCTAAAAGCAGTTTTTCCTAACAAATGCAAGATATAACATGGGCTATCTCCACAAGGAGACATCAGATCTGCATAACTCATGGGTTTTTGGTCTTCGGTGAGCCGGGAGAACATGAATATGTGTTTGTTTTTCGAATTTGAGCTCTATCTGCAAAGGGCACTTTTCTTGCTAAAAGCAGTTTTTCCTAACAAATGCAAGATATAACATGGGCTATCTCCGCAAGGAGACATCAGATCTGCATAATTCATGGTTTTTTGGTCTTCAGTGAGCCGGGGGAACATGAATATGTGTTTGTTTTTCGAATTTGAGCTCTATCTGCAAAGGGCACTTTTCTTGCTAAAAGCAGTTTTTCCTAACAAATGCAAGATATAACATGGGCTATCTCCACAAGGAGACATCAGATCTGCATAACTCATGGGTTTTTGTTCTTCGGTGAGCCGGGAGAACATGAATATGTGTTTGTTTTTCGAATTTGAGCTCTATCTGCAAAGGGCACTTTTCTTGCTAAAAGCAGTTTTTCCTAACAAATGCAAGATATAACATGGGCTATCTCCGCAAGGAGACATCAGAACTGCAAAACGCATGGTTTTTTGGTCTTCGGTGAGCCGGGGGAACATGAATATGTGTTTGTTTTTCGAATTTGAGCTCTATCTGCAAAGGGCACTTTTCTTGCTAAAAGCAGTTTTTCCTAACAAATGCAAGATATAACATGGGCTATCTCCGCAAGGAGACATCAGAACTGCAAAACGCATGGTTTTTTGGTCTTCGGGGAGGTTGGTGAACATGAATACGTGTTTGTTTTTCTAATTTGAGCTCTATCTGCAAAGGGCACTTTTCTTGCTAAAAGCAGTTTTTTTTAACAAATGCAAGATATAACATGGGCTATCTCCGCAAGGAGACATCAGAACTGCAAAACGCATGGTTTTTTGGTCTTCGGTGAGCCGGGGTAACATGAATATGTGTTTGTTTTTCGAATTTGAGCTCTATCTGCAAAGGGCACTTTTCTTGCTAAAAGCAGTTTTTCCTAACAAATGCAAGATATAACATGGGCTATCTCCGCAAGGAGATATCAGATCTGCATAACACATGGTTTTTTGGTCTTCAGTAAGCCGGGGGAACATGAATATGTGTTTGTTTTTTGAATTTGAGCTCTATCTGCAAAGGGCACTTTTCTTGCTAAAAGCAGTTTTTCCTAACAAATGCAAGATATAACATGGGCTATCTCCGCAAGGAGACATCAGAACTGCAAAACGCATGGTTTTTTGGTCTTCGGGGAGGTTGGTGAACATGAATACGTGTTTTTTTTTCTAATTTGAGCTCTATCTGCAAAGGGCACTTTTCTTGCTAAAAGCAGTTTTTTTTTAACAAATGCAAGATATAACATGGGCTATCTCCGCAAGGAGACATCAGATCTGCATAACTCATGTTTTTTTGGTCTTCGGTGAGCCGGGGGAACATGAATATGTGTTTGTTTTTCGAATTTGAGCTCTATCTGCAAAGGGCACTTTTCTTGCTAAAAGCAGTTTTTCCTAACAAATGCAAGATATAACATGGGCTATCTCCGCAAGGAGACATCAGATCTGCATAACTCATGGGTTTTTGGTATTCGGGGAGGTTGGTGAACATGAATACGTGTTTGTTTTTCGAATTTGAGCTCTATCTGCAAAGGGCACTTTTCTTGCTAAAAGCAGTTTTTCCTAACAAATGCAAGATATAACATGGGCTATCTCCGCAAGGAGACATCAGATATGCATAACTAATGGTTTTTTGGTCTTCGGTGAGTCGGGGGAACATGAATATGTGTTTGTTTTTCGAATTTGAGCTCTATCTGCAAAGGGCACTTTTCTTGCTAAAAGCAGTTTTTCCTAACAAATGCAAGATATAACATGGGCTATCTCCGCAAGGAGACATCAGAATTGCAAAACGCATGGTTTTTTGGTCTTCGGGGAGGTTGGTGAACATGAATACGTGTTTGTTTTTCTAATTTGAGCTCTATCTGCAAAGGGCACTTTTCTTGCTAAAAGCAGTTTTTTTTAACAAATGCAAGATATAACATGGGCTATCTCCGCAAGGAGACATCAGATCTGCATAACTCATGGTTTTTTGGTCTTCGGTGAGCCGGGGGAACATGAATATGTGTTTGTTTTTCGAATTTGAGCTCTATCTGCAAAGGGCACTTTTCTTGCTAAAAGCAGTTTTTCCTAACAAATGCAAGATATAACATGGGCTATCTCCGCAAGGAGACATCAGAACTGCAAAACGCATGGTTTTTTGGTCTTCGGGGAGGTTGGTGAACATGAATACGTGTTTGTTTTTCTAATTTGAGCTCTATCTGCAAAGGGCACTTTTCTTGCTAAAAGCTGTTTTTTTTAACAAATGCAAGATATAACATGGGCTATCTCCGCAAGGAGACATCAGATCTGCATAACTCATGGTTTTTTGGTCTTCGGTGAGCCGGGGGAACATGAATATGTGTTTGTTTTTCGAATTTGAGCTCTATCTGCAAAGGGCACTTTTCTTGCTAAAAGCAGTTTTTCCTAACAAATGCAAGATATAACATGGGCTATCTCCGCAAGGAGACATCAGATCTGCATAACTCATGGGTTTTTGGTCTTCGGTGAGCCGGGAGAACATGAATATGTGTTTGTTTTTCGAATTTGAGCTCTATCTGCAAAGGGCACTTTTCTTGCTAAAAGCAGTTTTTCCTAACAAATGCAAGATATAACATGGGCTATCTCCGCAAGGAGACATCAGAACTGCAAAACGCATGGTTTTTTGGTCTTCGGTGAGCCGGGGGAACATGAATATGTGTTTGTTTTTCGAATTTGAGCTCTATCTGCAAAGGGCACTTTTCTTGCTAAAAGCAGTTTTTCCTAACAAATGCAAGATATAACATGGGCTATCTCCGCAAGGAGACATCAGATCTGCATAACTCATGGTTTTTTGGTCTTCAGTGAGCCGGGGGAACATGAATATGTGTTTGTTTTTCGAATTTGAGCTCTATCTGCAAAGGGCACTTTTCTTGCTAAAAGCAGTTTTTCCTAACAAATGCAAGATATAACATGGGCTACCTCCGCAAGGAGACATCAGAACTGCAAAACGCATGGTTTTTTGGTCTTCGGGGAGGTTGGTGAACACGAATACGTGTTTGTTTTTCTAATTTGAGCTCTATCTGCAAAGGGCACTTTTCTTGCTAAAAGCAGTTTTTTTTAACAAATGCAAGATATAACATGGGCTATCTCCGCAAGGAGACATCAGATCTGCATAACTCATGGTTTTTTGGTCTTCGGTGAGCCGGGGGAACATGAATATGTGTTTGTTTTTCGAATTTGAGCTCTATCTGCAAAGGGCACTTTTCTTGCTAAAAGCAGTTTTTCCTAACAAATGCAAGATATAACATGGGCTATCTCCACAAGGAGACATCAGATCTGCATAACTCATGGGTTTTTGTTCTTCGGTGAGCCGGGAGAACATGAATATGTGTTTGTTTTTCGAATTTGAGCTCTATCTGCAAAGGGCACTTTTCTTGCTAAAAGCAGTTTTTCCTAACAAATGCAAGATATAACATGGGCTATCTCCGCAAGGAGACATCAGATCTGCATAACTCATGGGTTTTTGGTATTCGGGGAGGTTGGTGAACATGAATACGTGTTTGTTTTTCGAATTTGAGCTCTATCTGCAAAGGGCACTTTTCTTGCTAAAAGCAGTTTTTCCTAACAAATGCAAGATATAACATGGGCTATCTCCGCAAGGAGACATCAGATATGCATAACTAATGGTTTTTTGGTCTTCGGTGAGTCGGGGGAACATGAATATGTGTTTGTTTTTCGAATTTGAGCTCTATCTGCAAAGGGCACTTTTCTTGCTAAAAGCAGTTTTTCCTAACAAATGCAAGATATAACATGGGCTATCTCCGCAAGGAGACATCAGAATTGCAAAACGCATGGTTTTTTGGTCTTCGGGGAGGTTGGTGAACATGAATACGTGTTTGTTTTTCTAATTTGAGCTCTATCTGCAAAGGGCACTTTTCTTGCTAAAAGCAGTTTTTTTTAACAAATGCAAGATATAACATGGGCTATCTCCGCAAGGAGACATCAGATCTGCATAACTCATGGTTTTTTGGTCTTCGGTGAGCCGGGGGAACATGAATATGTGTTTGTTTTTCGAATTTGAGCTCTATCTGCAAAGGGCACTTTTCTTGCTAAAAGCAGTTTTTCCTAACAAATGCAAGATATAACATGGGCTATCTCCGCAAGGAGACATCAGATCTGCATAACTCATGGGTTTTTGGTCTTCGGTGAGCCGGGAGAACATGAATATGTGTTTGTTTTTCGAATTTGAGCTCTATCTGCAAAGGGCACTTTTCTTGCTAAAAGCAGTTTTTCCTAACAAATGCAAGATATAACATGGGCTATCTCCGCAAGGAGACATCAGAACTGCAAAACGCATGGTTTTTTGGTCTTCGGTGAGCCGGGGGAACATGAATATGTGTTTGTTTTTCGAATTTGAGCTCTATCTGCAAAGGGCACTTTTCTTGCTAAAAGCAGTTTTTCCTAACAAATGCAAGATATAACATGGGCTATCTCCGCAAGGAGACATCAGATCTGCATAACTCATGGTTTTTTGGTCTTCAGTGAGCCGGGGGAACATGAATATGTGTTTGTTTTTCGAATTTGAGCTCTATCTGCAAAGGGCACTTTTCTTGCTAAAAGCAGTTTTTCCTAACAAATGCAAGATATAACATGGGCTACCTCCGCAAGGAGACATCAGAACTGCAAAACGCATGGTTTTTTGGTCTTCGGGGAGGTTGGTGAACACGAATACGTGTTTGTTTTTCTAATTTGAGCTCTATCTGCAAAGGGCACTTTTCTTGCTAAAAGCAGTTTTTTTTAACAAATGCAAGATATAACATGGGCTATCTCCGCAAGGAGACATCAGATCTGCATAACTCATGGTTTTTTGGTCTTCGGTGAGCCGGGGGAACATGAATATGTGTTTGTTTTTCGAATTTGAGCTCTATCTGCAAAGGGCACTTTTCTTGCTAAAAGCAGTTTTTCCTAACAAATGCAAGATATAACATGGGCTATCTCCGCAAGGAGACATCAGATCTGCATAACTCATGGGTTTTTGGTCTTCGGGGAGGTTGGTGAACATGAATACGTGTTTGTTTTTCGAATTTGAGCTCTATCTGCAAAGGGCACTTTTCTTGCTAAAAGCAGTTTTTTTTAACAAATGCAAGATATAACATGGGCTATCTCCGCAAGGAGACATCAGATCTGCATAACTCATGGTTTTTTGGTCTTCAGTGAGCCGGGGTAACATGAATATGTGTTTGTTTTTCGAATTTGAGCTCTATCTGCAAAGGGCACTTTTCTTGCTAAAAGCAGTTTTTCCTAACAAATGCAAGATATAACATGGGCTATCTCCGCAAGGAGACATCAGATCTGCATAACTCATGGTTTTTTGGTCTTCAGTGAGCCGGGGGAACATGAATATGTGTTTGTTTTTCGAATTTGAGCTCTATCTGCAAAGGGCACTTTTCTTGCTAAAAGCAGTTTTTCCTAACAAATGCAAGATATAACATGGGCTATCTCCACAAGGAGACATCAGATCTGCATAACTCATGGGTTTTTGTTCTTCGGTGAGCCGGGAGAACATGAATATGTGTTTGTTTTTCGAATTTGAGCTCTATCTGCAAAGGGCACTTTTCTTGCTAAAAGCAGTTTTTCCTAACAAATGCAAGATATAACATGGGCTATCTCCGCAAGGAGACATCAGATCTGCATAACACATGGTTTTTTGGTCTTCGGTGAGCCGGGGGAACATGAATATGTGTTTGTTTTTCGAATTTGAGCTCTATCTGCAAAGGGCACTTTTCTTGCTAAAAGCAGTTTTTCCTAACAAATGCAAGATATAACATGGGCTATCTCCGCAAGGAGACATCAGATCTGCATAACACATGGTTTTTTGGTCTTCAGTAAGCCGGGGGAACATGAATATGTGTTTGTTTTTCGAATTTGAGCTCTATCTGCAAAGGGCACTTTTCTTGCTAAAAGCAGTTTTTCCTAACAAATGCAAGATATAACATGGGCTATCTCCGCAAGGAGACATCAGAACTGCAAAACGCATGGTTTTTTGGTCTTCGGGGAGGTTGGTGAACATGAATACGTGTTTTTTTTTCTTATTTGAGCTCTATCTGCAAAGGGCACTTTTCTTGCTAAAAGCAGTTTTTTTTAACAAATGCAAGATATAACATGGGCTATCTCCGCAAGGAGACATCAGATCTGCATAACTCATGGTTTTTTGGTCTTCGGTGAGCCGGGGGAACATGAATATGTGTTTGTTTTTCGAATTTGAGCTCTATCTGCAAAGGGCACTTTTCTTGCTAAAAGCAGTTTTTCCTAACAAATGCAAGATATAACATGGGCTATCTCCGCAAGGAGACATCAGATCTGCATAACTCATGGGTTTTTGGTCTTCGGTGAGCCGGGAGAACATGAATATGTGTTTGTTTTTCGAATTTGAGCTCTTTCTGCAAAGGGCACTTTTCTTGCTAAAAGCAGTTTTTTTTAACAAATGCAAGATATAACATGGGCTATCTCCGCAAGGAGACATCAGATCTGCATAACTCATGGTTTTTTGGTCTTCGGTGAGCCGGGGGAACATGAATATGTGTTTGTTTTTCGAATTTGAGCTCTATCTGCAAAGGGCACTTTTCTTGCTAAAAGCAGTTTTTCCTAACAAATGCAAGATATAACATGGGCTATCTCCGCAAGGAGACATCAGAACTGCAAAACGCATGGTTTTTTGGTCTTCGGGGAGGTTGGTGAACATGAATACGTGTTTGTTTTTCTAATTTGAGCTCTATCTGCAAAGGGCACTTTTCTTGCTAAAAGCTGTTTTTTTTAACAAATGCAAGATATAACATGGGCTATCTCCGCAAGGAGACATCAGATCTGCATAACTCATGGTTTTTTGGTCTTCGGTGAGCCGGGGGAACATGAATATGTGTTTGTTTTTCGAATTTGAGCTCTATCTGCAAAGGGCACTTTTCTTGCTAAAAGCAGTTTTTCCTAACAAATGCAAGATATAACATGGGCTATCTCCGCAAGGAGACATCAGATCTGCATAACTCATGGGTTTTTGGTCTTCGGTGAGCCGGGAGAACATGAATATGTGTTTGTTTTTCGAATTTGAGCTCTATCTGCAAAGGGCACTTTTCTTGCTAAAAGCAGTTTTTCCTAACAAATGCAAGATATAACATGGGCTATCTCCGCAAGGAGACATCAGAACTGCAAAACGCATGGTTTTTTGGTCTTCGGTGAGCCGGGGGAACATGAATATGTGTTTGTTTTTCGAATTTGAGCTCTATCTGCAAAGGGCACTTTTCTTGCTAAAAGAAGTTTTTCCTAACAAATGCAAGATATAACATGGGCTATCTCTGCAAGGAGACATCAGAACTGCAAAACGCATGGTTTTTTGGTCTTCGGGGAGGTTGGTGAACATGAATACGTGTTTGTTTTTCTAATTTGAGCTCTATCTGCAAAGGGCACTTTTCTTGCTAAAAGCAGTTTTTCCTAACAAATGCAAGATATAACATGGGCTATCTCCGCAAGGAGACATCAGATCTGCATAACTCATGGTTTTTTGGTCTTCAGTGAGCCGGGGGAACATGAATATGTGTTTGTTTTTCGAATTTGAGCTCTATCTGCAAAGGGCACTTTTCTTGCTAAAAGCAGTTTTTTTTAACAAATGCAAGATATAACATGGGCTATCTCCGCAAGGAGACATCAGATCTGCATAACTCATGGTTTTTTGGTCTTCGGTGAGCCGGGGGAACATGAATATGTGTTTGTTTTTCGAATTTGAGCTCTATCTGCAAAGGGCACTTTTCTTGCTAAAAGCAGTTTTTCCTAACAAATGCAAGATATAACATGGGCTATCTCCGCAAGGAGACATCAGAACTGCAAAACGCATGGTTTTTTGGTCTTCGGGGAGGTTGGTGAACATGAATACGTGTTTGTTTTTCTAATTTGAGCTCTATCTGCAAAGGGCACTTTTCTTGCTAAAAGCTGTTTTTTTTAACAAATGCAAGATATAACATGGGCTATCTCCGCAAGGAGACATCAGATCTGCATAACTCATGGTTTTTTGGTCTTCGGTGAGCCGGGGGAACATGAATATGTGTTTGTTTTTCGAATTTGAGCTCTATCTGCAAAGGGCACTTTTCTTGCTGAAAGCAGTTTTTCCTAACAAATGCAAGATATAACATGGGCTATCTCTGCAAGGAGACATCAGATCTGCATAACTCATGGGTTTTTGGTCTTCGGTGAGCCGGGAGAACATGAATATGTGTTTGTTTTTCGAATTTGAGCTCTATCTGCAAAGGGCACTTTTCTTGCTAAAAGCAGTTTTTCCTAACAAATGCAAGATATAACATGGGCTATCTCCGCAAGGAGACATCAGAACTGCAAAACGCATGGTTTTTTGGTCTTCGGTGAGCCGGGGGAACATGAATATGTGTTTGTTTTTCGAATTTGAGCTCTATCTGCAAAGGGCACTTTTCTTGCTAAAAGAAGTTTTTCCTAACAAATGCAAGATATAACATGGGCTATCTCTGCAAGGAGACATCAGAACTGCAAAACGCATGGTTTTTTGGTCTTCGGGGAGGTTGGTGAACATGAATACGTGTTTGTTTTTCTAATTTGAGCTCTATCTGCAAAGGGCACTTTTCTTGCTAAAAGCAGTTTTTCCTAACAAATGCAAGATATAACATGGGCTATCTCCGCAAGGAGACATCAGATCTGCATAACTCATGGTTTTTTGGTCTTCAGTGAGCCGGGGGAACATGAATATGTGTTTGTTTTTCGAATTTGAGCTCTATCTGCAAAGGGCACTTTTCTTGCTAAAAGCAGTTTTTCCTAACAAATGCAAGATATAACATGGGCTACCTCCGCAAGGAGACATCAGAACTGCAAAACGCATGGTTTTTTGGTCTTCGGGGAGGTTGGTGAACATGAATACGTGTTTGTTTTTCTAATTTGAGCTCTATCTGCAAAGGGCACTTTTCTTGCTAAAAGCAGTTTTTCCTAACAAATGCAAGATATAACATGGGCTATCTCTGCAAGGAGACATCAGAACTGCAAAACGCATGGTTTTTTGGTCTTCGGGGAGGTTGGTGAACATGAATACGTGTTTGTTTTTCTAATTTGAGCTCTATCTGCAAAGGGCACTTTTCTTGCTAAAAGCAGTTTTTCCTAACAAATGCAAGATATAACATGGGCTATCTCCGCAAGGAGACATCAGATCTGCATAACTCATGGTTTTTTGGTCTTCAGTGAGCCGGGGGAACATGAATATGTGTTTGTTTTTCGAATTTGAGCTCTATCTGCAAAGGGCACTTTTCTTGCTAAAAGCAGTTTTTTTTAACAAATGCAAGATATAACATGGGCTACCTCCGCAAGGAGACATCAGAACTGCAAAACGCATGGTTTTTTGGTCTTCGGGGAGGTTGGTGAACATGAATACGTGTTTGTTTTTCTAATTTGAGCTCTATCTGCAAAGGGCACTTTTCTTGCTAAAAGCAGTTTTTCCTAACAAATGCAAGATATAACATGGGCTATCTCCGCAAGGAGACATCAGATCTGCATAACTCATGGGTTTTTGGTCTTCGGTGAGCCGGGAGAACATGAATATGTGTTTGTTTTTCGAATTTGAGCTTTTTCTGCAAAGGGCACTTTTCTTGCTAAAAGCAGTTTTTTTTAACAAATGCAAGATATAACATGGGCTATCTCCGCAAGGAGACATCAGATCTGCATAACTCATGGTTTTTTGGTCTTCGGTGAGCCGGGGGAACATGAATATGTGTTTGTTTTTCGAATTTGAGCTCTATCTGCAAAGGGCACTTTTCTTGCTAAAAGCAGTTTTTCCTAACAAATGCAAGATATAACATGGGCTATCTCCGCAAGGAGACATCAGAACTGCAAAACGCATGGTTTTTTGGTCTTCGGGGAGGTTGGTGAACATGAATACGTGTTTGTTTTTCTAATTTGAGCTCTATCTGCAAAGGGCACTTTTCTTGCTAAAAGCTGTTTTTTTTAACAAATGCAAGATATAACATGGGCTATCTCCGCAAGGAGACATCAGATCTGCATAACTCATGGTTTTTTGGTCTTCGGTGAGCCGGGGGAACATGAATATGTGTTTGTTTTTCGAATTTGAGCTCTATCTGCAAAGGGCACTTTTCTTGCTGAAAGCAGTTTTTCCTAACAAATGCAAGATATAACATGGGCTATCTCTGCAAGGAGACATCAGATCTGCATAACTCATGGGTTTTTGGTCTTCGGTGAGCCGGGAGAACATGAATATGTGTTTGTTTTTCGAATTTGAGCTCTATCTGCAAAGGGCACTTTTCTTGCTAAAAGCAGTTTTTCCTAACAAATGCAAGATATAACATGGGCTATCTCCGCAAGGAGACATCAGAACTGCAAAACGCATGGTTTTTTGGTCTTCGGTGAGCCGGGGGAACATGAATATGTGTTTGTTTTTCGAATTTGAGCTCTATCTGCAAAGGGCACTTTTCTTGCTAAAAGAAGTTTTTCCTAACAAATGCAAGATATAACATGGGCTATCTCTGCAAGGAGACATCAGAACTGCAAAACGCATGGTTTTTTGGTCTTCGGGGAGGTTGGTGAACATGAATACGTGTTTGTTTTTCTAATTTGAGCTCTATCTGCAAAGGGCACTTTTCTTGCTAAAAGCAGTTTTTCCTAACAAATGCAAGATATAACATGGGCTATCTCCGCAAGGAGACATCAGATCTGCATAACTCATGGTTTTTTGGTCTTCAGTGAGCCGGGGGAACATGAATATGTGTTTGTTTTTCGAATTTGAGCTCTATCTGCAAAGGGCACTTTTCTTGCTAAAAGCAGTTTTTCCTAACAAATGCAAGATATAACATGGGCTACCTCCGCAAGGAGACATCAGAACTGCAAAACGCATGGTTTTTTGGTCTTCGGGGAGGTTGGTGAACATGAATACGTGTTTGTTTTTCTAATTTGAGCTCTATCTGCAAAGGGCACTTTTCTTGCTAAAAGCAGTTTTTTTTAACAAATGCAAGATATAACATGGGCTATCTCCGCAAGGAGACATCAGATCTGCATAACTCATGGGTTTTTGGTCTTCGGTGAGCCGGGGGAACATGAATATGTGTTTGTTTTTCGAATTTGAGCTCTATCTGCAAAGGGCACTTTTCTTGCTAAAAGCAGTTTTTCCTAACAAATGCAAGATATAACATGGGCTATCTCCGCAAGGAGACATCAGAACTGCAAAACGCATGGTTTTTTGGTCTTCGGGGAGGTTGGTGAACATGAATACGTGTTTGTTTTTCTAATTTGAGCTCTATCTGCAAAGGGCACTTTTCTTGCTAAAAGCTGTTTTTTTTAACAAATGCAAGATATAACATGGGCTATCTCCGCAAGGAGACATCAGATCTGCATAACTCATGGTTTTTTGGTCTTTGGTTAGCCGGGGGAACATGAATATGTGTTTGTTTTTCGAATTTGAGCTCTATCTGCAAAGGGCACTTTTCTTGCTAAAAGCAGTTTTTCCTAACAAATGCAAGATATAACATGGGCTATCTCCGCAAGGAGACATCAGATCTGCATAACTCATGGGTTTTTGGTCTTCGGTGAGCCGGGAGAACATGAATATGTGTTTGTTTTTCGAATTTGAGCTCTATCTGCAAAGGGCACTTTTCTTGCTAAAAGCAGTTTTTCCTAACAAATGCAAGATATAACATGGGCTATCTCCGCAAGGAGACATCAGAACTGCAAAATGCATGGTTTTTTGGTCTTCGGTGAGCCGGGGGAACATGAATATGTGTTTGTTTTTCGAATTTGAGCTCTATCTGCAAAGGGCACTTTTCTTGCTAAAAGAAGTTTTTCCTAACAAATGCAAGATATAACATGGGCTATCTCTGCAAGGAGACATCAGAACTGCAAAACGCATGGTTTTTTGGTCTTCGGGGAGGTTGGTGAACATGAATACGTGTTTGTTTTTCTAATTTGAGCTCTATCTGCAAAGGGCACTTTTCTTGCTAAAAGCAGTTTTTCCTAACAAATGCAAGATATAACATGGGCTATCTCCGCAAGGAGACATCAGATCTGCATAACTCATGGTTTTTTGGTCTTCAGTGAGCCGGGGGATCATGAATATGTGTTTGTTTTTCGAATTTGAGCTCTATCTGCAAAGGGCACTTTTCTAGCTAAAAGCAGTTTTTCCTAACAAATGCAAGATATAACATGGGCTACCTCCGCAAGGAGACATCAGAACTGCAAAACGCATGGTTTTTTGGTCTTCGGGGAGGTTGGTGAACATGAATACGTGTTTGTTTTTCTAATTTGAGCTCTATCTGCAAAGGGCACTTTTCTTGCTAAAAGCAGTTTTTTTTAACAAATGCAAGATATAACATGGGCTATCTCCGCAAGGAGACATCAGATCTGCATAACTCATGGTTTTTTGGTCTTCGGTGAGCCGGGGGAACATGAATATGTGTTTGTTTTTCGAATTTGAGCTCTATCTGCAAAGGGCACTTTTCTTGCTAAAAGCAGTTTTTCCTAACAAATGCAAGATATAACATGGGCTATCTCCGCAAGGAGACATCAGAACTGCAAAACGCATGGTTTTTTGGTCTTCGGGGAGGTTGGTGAACATGAATACGTGTTTGTTTTTCTAATTTGAGCTCTATCTGCAAAGGGCACTTTTCTTGCTAAAAGCTGTTTTTTTTAACAAATGCAAGATATAACATGGGCTATCTCCGCAAGGAGACATCAGATCTGCATAACTCATGGTTTTTTGGTCTTCGGTGAGCCGGGGGAACATGAATATGTGTTTGTTTTTCGAATTTGAGCTCTATCTGCAAAGGGCACTTTTCTTGCTAAAAGCAGTTTTTCCTAACAAATGCAAGATATAACATGGGCTATCTCCGCAAGGAGACATCAGATCTGCATAACTCATGGGTTTTTGGTCTTCGGTGAGCCGGGAGAACATGAATATGTGTTTGTTTTTCGAATTTGAGCTCTATCTGCAAAGGGCACTTTTCTTGCTAAAAGCAGTTTTTCCTAACAAATGCAAGATATAACATGGGCTATCTCCGCAAGGAGACATCAGAACTGCAAAACGCATGGTTTTTTGGTCTTCGGTGAGCCGGGGGAACATGAATATGTGTTTGTTTTTCGAATTTGAGCTCTATCTGCAAAGGGCACTTTTCTTGCTAAAAGAAGTTTTTCCTAACAAATGCAAGATATAACATGGGCTATCTCTGCAAGGAGACATCAGAACTGCAAAACGCATGGTTTTTTGGTCTTCGGGGAGGTTGGTGAACATGAATACGTGTTTGTTTTTCTAATTTGAGCTCTATCTGCAAAGGGCACTTTTCTTGCTAAAAGCAGTTTTTCCTAACAAATGCAAGATATAACATGGGCTACCTCCGCAAGGAGACATCAGAACTGCAAAACGCATGGTTTTTTGGTCTTCGGGGAGGTTGGTGAACATGAATACGTGTTTGTTTTTCTAATTTGAGCTCTATCTGCAAAGGGCACTTTTCTTGCTAAAAGCAGTTTTTTTTAACAAATGCAAGATATAACATGGGCTATCTCCGCAAGGAGACATCAGATCTGCATAACTCATGGTTTTTTGGTCTTCGGGGAGGTTGGTGAACATGAATACGTGTTTGTTTTTCGAATTTGAGCTCTATCTGCAAAGGGCACTTTTCTTGCTAAAAGCAGTTTTTTTTAACAAATGCAAGATATAACATGGGCTATCTCCGCAAGGAGACATCAGATCTGCATAACTCATGGTTTTTTGGTCTTCAGTGAGCTGGGGTAACATGAATATGTGTTTGTTTTTCGAATTTGAGCTCTATCTGCAAAGGGCACTTTTCTTGCTAAAAGCAGTTTTTCCTAACAAATGCAAGATATAACATGGGCTATCTCCGCAAGGAGACATCAGATCTGCATAACTCATGGTTTTTTGGTCTTCAGTGAGCCGGGGGAACATGAATATGTGTTTGTTTTTCGAATTTGAGCTCTATCTGCAAAGGGCACTTTTCTTGCTAAAAGAAGTTTTTCCTAACAAATGCAAGATATAACATGGGCTATCTCTGCAAGGAGACATCAGAACTGCAAAACGCATGGTTTTTTGGTCTTCGGGGAGGTTGGTGAACATGAATATGTGTTTGTTTTTCGAATTTGAGCTCTATCTGCAAAGGGCACTTTTCTAGCTAAAAGCAGTTTTTCCTAACAAATGCAAGATATAACATGGGCTACCTCCGCAAGGAGACATCAGAACTGCAAAACGCATGGTTTTTTGGTCTTCGGGGAGGTTGGTGAACATGAATACGTGTTTGTTTTTCTAATTTGAGCTCTATCTGCAAAGGGCACTTTTCTTGCTAAAAGCAGTTTTTTTTAACAAATGCAAGATATAACATGGGCTATCTCCGCAAGGAGACATCAGATCTGCATAACTCATGGTTTTTTGGTCTTCGGTGAGCCGGGGGAACATGAATATGTGTTTGTTTTTCGAATTTGAGCTCTATCTGCAAAGGGCACTTTTCTTGCTAAAAGCAGTTTTTCCTAACAAATGCAAGATATAACATGGGCTATCTCCGCAAGGAGACATCAGAACTGCAAAACGCATGGTTTTTTGGTCTTCGGGGAGGTTGGTGAACATGAATACGTGTTTGTTTTTCTAATTTGAGCTCTATCTGCAAAGGGCACTTTTCTTGCTAAAAGCAGTTTTTCCTAACAAATGCAAGATATAACATGGGCTATCTCCGCAAGGAGACATCAGATCTGCATAACTCATGGTTTTTTGGTCTTCAGTGAGCCGGGGGAACATGAATATGTGTTTGTTTTTCGAATTTGAGCTCTATCTGCAAAGGGCACTTTTCTTGCTAAAAGAAGTTTTTCCTAACAAATGCAAGATATAACATGGGCTATCTCTGCAAGGAGACATCAGAACTGCAAAACGCATGGTTTTTTGGTCTTCGGGGAGGTTGGTGAACATGAATATGTGTTTGTTTTTCGAATTTGAGCTCTATCTGCAAAGGGCACTTTTCTAGCTAAAAGCAGTTTTTCCTAACAAATGCAAGATATAACATGGGCTACCTCCGCAAGGAGACATCAGAACTGCAAAACGCATGGTTTTTTGGTCTTCGGGGAGGTTGGTGAACATGAATACGTGTTTGTTTTTCTAATTTGAGCTCTATCTGCAAAGGGCACTTTTCTTGCTAAAAGCAGTTTTTTTTAACAAATGCAAGATATAACATGGGCTATCTCCGCAAGGAGACATCAGATCTGCATAACTCATGGTTTTTTGGTCTTCGGTGAGCCGGGGGAACATGAATATGTGTTTGTTTTTCGAATTTGAGCTCTATCTGCAAAGGGCACTTTTCTTGCTAAAAGCAGTTTTTCCTAACAAATGCAAGATATAACATGGGCTATCTCCGCAAGGAGACATCAGAACTGCAAAACGCATGGTTTTTTGGTCTTCGGGGAGGTTGGTGAACATGAATACGTGTTTGTTTTTCTAATTTGAGCTCTATCTGCAAAGGGCACTTTTCTTGCTAAAAGCTGTTTTTTTTAACAAATGCAAGATATAACATGGGCTATCTCCGCAAGGAGACATCAGATCTGCATAACTCATGGTTTTTTGGTCTTCGGTGAGCCGGGGGAACATGAATATGTGTTTGTTTTTCGAATTTGAGCTCTATCTGCAAAGGGCACTTTTCTTGCTAAAAGCAGTTTTTCCTAACAAATGCAAGATATAACATGGGCTATCTCCGCAAGGAGACATCAGATCTGCATAACTCATGGGTTTTTGGTCTTCGGTGAGCCGGGAGAACATGAATATGTGTTTGTTTTTCGAATTTGAGCTCTATCTGCAAAGGGCACTTTTCTTGCTAAAAGCAGTTTTTCCTAACAAATGCAAGATATAACATGGGCTATCTCCGCAAGGAGACATCAGAACTGCAAAACGCATGGTTTTTTGGTCTTCGGTGAGCCGGGGTAACATGAATATGTGTTTGTTTTTCGAATTTGAGCTCTATCTGCAAAGGGCACTTTTCTTGCTAAAAGCAGTTTTTCCTAACAAATGCAAGATATAACATGGGCTATCTCCGCAAGGAGACATCAGAACTGCAAAATGCATGGTTTTTTGGTCTTCGGTGAGCCGGGGGAACATGAATATGTGTTTGTTTTTCGAATTTGAGCTCTATCTGCAAAGGGCACTTTTCTTGCTAAAAGAAGTTTTTCCTAACAAATGCAAGATATAACATGGGCTATCTCTGCAAGGAGACATCAGAACTGCAAAACGCATGGTTTTTTGGTCTTCGGGGAGGTTGGTGAACATGAATACGTGTTTGTTTTTCTAATTTGAGCTCTATCTGCAAAGGGCACTTTTCTTGCTAAAAGCAGTTTTTCCTAACAAATGCAAGATATAACATGGGCTATCTCCGCAAGGAGACATCAGATCTGCATAACTCATGGTTTTTTGGTCTTCAGTGAGCCGGGGGATCATGAATATGTGTTTGTTTTTCGAATTTGAGCTCTATCTGCAAAGGGCACTTTTCTTGCTAAAAGCAGTTTTTCCTAACAAATGCAAGATATAACATGGGCTACCTCCGCAAGGAGACATCAGAACTGCAAAACGCATGGTTTTTTGGTCTTCGGGGAGGTTGGTGAACATGAATACGTGTTTGTTTTTCTAATTTGAGCTCTATCTGCAAAGGGCACTTTTCTTGCTAAAAGCAGTTTTTCCTAACAAATGCAAGATATAACATGGGCTACCTCCGCAAGGAGACATCAGAACTGCAAAACGCATGGTTTTTTGGTCTTCGGGGAGGTTGGTGAACATGAATATGTGTTTGTTTTTCTAATTTGAGCTCTATCTGCAAAGGGCACTTTTCTTGCTAAAAGCAGTTTTTTTAACAAATGCAAGATATAACATGGGCTATCTCCGCAAGGAGACATCAGATCTGCATAACTCATGGTTTTTTGGTCTTCGGTGAGCCGGGGGAACATGAATATGTGTTTGTTTTTCGAATTTGAGCTCTATCTGCAAAGGGCACTTTTCTTGCTAAAAGCAGTTTTTCCTAACAAATGCAAGATATAACATGGGCTATCTCCGCAAGGAGACATCAGAACTGCAAAACGCATGGTTTTTTGGTCTTCGGGGAGGTTGGTGAACATGAATACGTGTTTGTTTTTCTAATTTGAGCTCTATCTGCAAAGGGCACTTTTCTTGCTAAAAGCTGTTTTTTTTAACAAATGCAAGATATAACATGGGCTATCTCCGCAAGGAGACATCAGATCTGCATAACTCATGGTTTTTTGGTCTTCGGTGAGCCGGGGGAACATGAATATGTGTTTGTTTTTCGAATTTGAGCTCTATCTGCAAAGGGCACTTTTCTTGCTAAAAGCAGTTTTTCCTAACAAATGCAAGATATAACATGGGCTATCTCCGCAAGGAGACATCAGATCTGCATAACTCATGGGTTTTTGGTCTTCGGTGAGCCGGGAGAACATGAATATGTGTTTGTTTTTCGAATTTGAGCTCTATCTGCAAAGGGCACTTTTCTTGCTAAAAGCAGTTTTTCCTAACAAATGCAAGATATAACATGGGCTATCTCCGCAAGGAGACATCAGAACTGCAAAACGCATGGTTTTTTGGTCTTCGGTGAGCCGGGGGAACATGAATATGTGTTTGTTTTTCGAATTTGAGCTCTATCTGCAAAGGGCACTTTTCTTGCTAAAAGAAGTTTTTCCTAACAAATGCAAGATATAACATGGGCTATCTCTGCAAGGAGACATCAGAACTGCAAAACGCATGGTTTTTTGGTCTTCGGGGAGGTTGGTGAACATGAATACGTGTTTGTTTTTCTAATTTGAGCTCTATCTGCAAAGGGCACTTTTCTTGCTAAAAGCAGTTTTTCCTAACAAATGCAAGATATAACATGGGCTACCTCCGCAAGGAGACATCAGAACTGCAAAACGCATGGTTTTTTGGTCTTCGGGGAGGTTGGTGAACATGAATACGTGTTTGTTTTTCTAATTTGAGCTCTATCTGCAAAGGGCACTTTTCTTGCTAAAAGCAGTTTTTTTTAACAAATGCAAGATATAACATGGGCTATCTCCGCAAGGAGACATCAGATCTGCATAACTCATGGTTTTTTGGTCTTCAGTGAGCCGGGGGAACATGAATATGTGTTTCTTTTTCGAATTTGAGCTCTATCTGCAAAGGGCACTTTTCTTGCTAAAAGCAGTTTTTCCTAACAAATGCAAGATATAACATGGGCTATCTCCGCAAGGAGACATCAGAATTGCAAAACGCATGGTTTTTTGGTCTTCGGGGAGGTTGGTGAACATGAATACGTGTTTGTTTTTCTAATTTGAGCTCTATCTGCAAAGGGCACTTTTCTTGCTAAAAGCAGTTTTTTTTAACAAATGCAAGATATAACATGGGCTATCTCCGCAAGGAGACATCAGATCTGCATAACTCATGGTTTTTTGGTCTTCGGTGAGCCGGGGGAACATGAATATGTGTTTGTTTTTCGAATTTGAGCTCTATCTGCAAAGGGCACTTTTCTTGCTAAAAGCAGTTTTTCCTAACAAATGCAAGATATAACATGGGCTATCTCCGCAAGGAGACATCAGATCTGCATAACTCATGGGTTTTTGGTCTTCGGTGAGCCGGGAGAACATGAATATGTGTTTGTTTTTCGAATTTGAGCTCTTTCTGCAAAGGGCACTTTTCTTGCTAAAAGCAGTTTTTTTTAACAAATGCAAGATATAACATGGGCTATCTCCGCAAGGAGACATCAGATCTGCATAACTCATGGTTTTTTGGTCTTCGGTGAGCCGGGGGAACATGAATATGTGTTTGTTTTTCGAATTTGAGCTCTATCTGCAAAGGGCACTTTTCTTGCTAAAAGCAGTTTTTCCTAACAAATGCAAGATATAACATGGGCTATCTCCGCAAGGAGACATCAGAACTGCAAAACGCATGGTTTTTTGGTCTTCGGGGAGGTTGGTGAACATGAATACGTGTTTGTTTTTCTAATTTGAGCTCTATCTGCAAAGGGCACTTTTCTTGCTAAAAGCAGTTTTTCCTAACAAATGCAAGATATAACATGGGCTATCTCCGCAAGGAGACATCAGATCTGCATAACTCATGGGTTTTTGGTCTTCGGGGAGGTTGGTGAACATGAATACGTGTTTGTTTTTCGAATTTGAGCTCTATCTGCAAAGGGCACTTTTCTTGCTAAAAGCAGTTTTTTTTAACAAATGCAAGATATAACATGGGCTATCTCCGCAAGGAGACATCAGATCTGCATAACTCATGGTTTTTTGGTCTTCAGTGAGCTGGGGTAACATGAATATGTGTTTGTTTTTCGAATTTGAGCTCTATCTGCAAAGGGCACTTTTCTTGCTAAAAGCAGTTTTTCCTAACAAATGCAAGATATAACATGGGCTATCTCCGCAAGGAGACATCAGATCTGCATAACTCATGGTTTTTTGGTCTTCAGTGAGCCGGGGGAACATGAATATGTGTTTTTTTTTCGAATTTGAGCTCTATCTGCAAAGGGCACTTTTCTTGCTAAAAGCAGTTTTTCCTAACAAATGCAAGATATAACATGGGCTATCTCCACAAGGAGACATCAGAATTGCAAAACGCATGGTTTTTTGGTCTTCGGGGAGGTTGGTGAACATGAATACGTGTTTGTTTTTCTAATTTGAGCTCTATCTGCAAAGGGCACTTTTCTTGCTAAAAGCAGTTTTTTTTTTACAAATGCAAGATATAACATGGGCTATCTCCGCAAGGAGACATCAGATCTGCATAACTCATGGTTTTTTGGTCTTCGGTGAGCCGGGGGAACATGAATATGTGTTTGTTTTTCGAATTTGAGCTCTATCTGCAAAGGGCACTTTTCTTGCTAAAAGCAGTTTTTCCTAACAAATGCAAGATATAACATGGGCTATCTCCGCAAGGAGACATCAGATCTGCATAACTCATGGGTTTTTGGTCTTCGGTGAGCCGGGAGAACATGAATATGTGTTTGTTTTTCGAATTTGAGCTCTTTCTGCAAAGGGCACTTTTCTTGCTAAAAGCAGTTTTTTTTAACAAATGCAAGATATAACATGGGCTATCTCCGCAAGGAGACATCAGATCTGCATAACTCATGGTTTTTTGGTCTTCGGTGAGCCGGGGGAACATGAATATGTGTTTGTTTTTCGAATTTGAGCTCTATCTGCAAAGGGCACTTTTCTTGCTAAAAGCAGTTTTTCCTAACAAATGCAAGATATAACATGGGCTATCTCCGCAAGGAGACATCAGAACTGCAAAATGCATGGTTTTTTGGTCTTCGGTGAGCCGGGGGAACATGAATATGTGTTTGTTTTTCGAATTTGAGCTCTATCTGCAAAGGGCACTTTTCTTGCTAAAAGAAGTTTTTCCTAACAAATGCAAGATATAACATGGGCTATCTCTGCAAGGAGACATCAGAACTGCAAAACGCATGGTTTTTTGGTCTTCGGGGAGGTTGGTGAACATGAATACGTGTTTGTTTTTCTAATTTGAGCTCTATCTGCAAAGGGCACTTTTCTTGCTAAAAGCAGTTTTTCCTAACAAATGCAAGATATAACATGGGCTATCTCCGCAAGGAGACATCAGATCTGCATAACTCATGGTTTTTTGGTCTTCAGTGAGCCGGGGGATCATGAATATGTGTTTGTTTTTCGAATTTGAGCTCTATCTGCAAAGGGCACTTTTCTTGCTAAAAGCAGTTTTTCCTAACAAATGCAAGATATAACATGGGCTACCTCCGCAAGGAGACATCAGAACTGCAAAACGCATGGTTTTTTGGTCTTCGGGGAGGTTGGTGAACATGAATACGTGTTTGTTTTTCTAATTTGAGCTCTATCTGCAAAGGGCACTTTTCTTGCTAAAAGCAGTTTTTCCTAACAAATGCAAGATATAACATGGGCTACCTCCGCAAGGAGACATCAGAACTGCAAAACGCATGGTTTTTTGGTCTTCGGGGAGGTTGGTGAACATGAATATGTGTTTGTTTTTCTAATTTGAGCTCTATCTGCAAAGGGCACTTTTCTTGCTAAAAGCAGTTTTTTTAACAAATGCAAGATATAACATGGGCTATCTCCGCAAGGAGACATCAGATCTGCATAACTCATGGTTTTTTGGTCTTCGGTGAGCCGGGGGAACATGAATATGTGTTTGTTTTTCGAATTTGAGCTCTATCTGCAAAGGGCACTTTTCTTGCTAAAAGCAGTTTTTCCTAACAAATGCAAGATATAACATGGGCTATCTCCGCAAGGAGACATCAGAACTGCAAAACGCATGGTTTTTTGGTCTTCGGGGAGGTTGGTGAACATGAATACGTGTTTGTTTTTCTAATTTGAGCTCTATCTGCAAAGGGCACTTTTCTTGCTAAAAGCTGTTTTTTTTAACAAATGCAAGATATAACATGGGCTATCTCCGCAAGGAGACATCAGATCTGCATAACTCATGGTTTTTTGGTCTTCGGTGAGCCGGGGGAACATGAATATGTGTTTGTTTTTCGAATTTGAGCTCTATCTGCAAAGGGCACTTTTCTTGCTAAAAGCAGTTTTTCCTAACAAATGCAAGATATAACATGGGCTATCTCCGCAAGGAGACATCAGATCTGCATAACTCATGGGTTTTTGGTCTTCGGTGAGCCGGGAGAACATGAATATGTGTTTGTTTTTCGAATTTGAGCTCTATCTGCAAAGGGCACTTTTCTTGCTAAAAGCAGTTTTTCCTAACAAATGCAAGATATAACATGGGCTATCTCCGCAAGGAGACATCAGAACTGCAAAACGCATGGTTTTTTGGTCTTCGGTGAGCCGGGGGAACATGAATATGTGTTTGTTTTTCGAATTTGAGCTCTATCTGCAAAGGGCACTTTTCTTGCTAAAAGAAGTTTTTCCTAACAAATGCAAGATATAACATGGGCTATCTCTGCAAGGAGACATCAGAACTGCAAAACGCATGGTTTTTTGGTCTTCGGGGAGGTTGGTGAACATGAATACGTGTTTGTTTTTCTAATTTGAGCTCTATCTGCAAAGGGCACTTTTCTTGCTAAAAGCAGTTTTTCCTAACAAATGCAAGATATAACATGGGCTACCTCCGCAAGGAGACATCAGAACTGCAAAACGCATGGTTTTTTGGTCTTCGGGGAGGTTGGTGAACATGAATACGTGTTTGTTTTTCTAATTTGAGCTCTATCTGCAAAGGGCACTTTTCTTGCTAAAAGCAGTTTTTTTTAACAAATGCAAGATATAACATGGGCTATCTCCGCAAGGAGACATCAGATCTGCATAACTCATGGTTTTTTGGTCTTCAGTGAGCCGGGGGAACATGAATATGTGTTTCTTTTTCGAATTTGAGCTCTATCTGCAAAGGGCACTTTTCTTGCTAAAAGCAGTTTTTCCTAACAAATGCAAGATATAACATGGGCTATCTCCACAAGGAGACATCAGATCTGCATAACTCATGGGTTTTTGTTCTTCGGTGAGTCGGGAGAACATGAAAATGTGTTTGTTTTTCGAATTTGAGCTCTATCTGCAAAGGGCACTTTTCTTGCTAAAAGCAGTTTTTCCTAACAAATGCAAGATATAACATGGGCTATCTCCGCAAGGAGACATCAGAATTGCAAAACGCATGGTTTTTTGGTCTTCGGGGAGGTTGGTGAACATGAATACGTGTTTGTTTTTCTAATTTGAGCTCTATCTGCAAAGGGCACTTTTCTTGCTAAAAGCAGTTTTTTTTAACAAATGCAAGATATAACATGGGCTATCTCCGCAAGGAGACATCAGATCTGCATAACTCATGGTTTTTTGGTCTTCGGTGAGCCGGGGGAACATGAATATGTGTTTGTTTTTCGAATTTGAGCTCTATCTGCAAAGGGCACTTTTCTTGCTAAAAGCAGTTTTTCCTAACAAATGCAAGATATAACATGGGCTATCTCCGCAAGGAGACATCAGATCTGCATAACTCATGGGTTTTTGGTCTTCGGTGAGCCGGGAGAACATGAATATGTGTTTGTTTTTCGAATTTGAGCTCTTTCTGCAAAGGGCACTTTTCTTGCTAAAAGCAGTTTTTTTTAACAAATGCAAGATATAACATGGGCTATCTCCGCAAGGAGACATCAGATCTGCATAACTCATGGTTTTTTGGTCTTCGGTGAGCCGGGGGAACATGAATATGTGTTTGTTTTTCGAATTTGAGCTCTATCTGCAAAGGGCACTTTTCTTGCTAAAAGCAGTTTTTCCTAACAAATGCAAGATATAACATGGGCTATCTCCGCAAGGAGACATCAGAACTGCAAAACGCATGGTTTTTTGGTCTTCGGGGAGGTTGGTGAACATGAATACGTGTTTGTTTTTCTAATTTGAGCTCTATCTGCAAAGGGCACTTTTCTTGCTAAAAGCAGTTTTTCCTAACAAATGCAAGATATAACATGGGCTATCTCCGCAAGGAGACATCAGATCTGCATAACTCATGGGTTTTTGGTCTTCGGGGAGGTTGGTGAACATGAATACGTGTTTGTTTTTCGAATTTGAGCTCTATCTGCAAAGGGCACTTTTCTTGCTAAAAGCAGTTTTTTTTAACAAATGCAAGATATAACATGGGCTATCTCCGCAAGGAGACATCAGATCTGCATAACTCATGGTTTTTTGGTCTTCAGTGAGCTGGGGTAACATGAATATGTGTTTGTTTTTCGAATTTGAGCTCTATCTGCAAAGGGCACTTTTCTTGCTAAAAGCAGTTTTTCCTAACAAATGCAAGATATAACATGGGCTATCTCCGCAAGGAGACATCAGATCTGCATAACTCATGGTTTTTTGGTCTTCAGTGAGCCGGGGGAACATGAATATGTGTTTTTTTTTCGAATTTGAGCTCTATCTGCAAAGGGCACTTTTCTTGCTAAAAGCAGTTTTTCCTAACAAATGCAAGATATAACATGGGCTATCTCCACAAGGAGACATCAGAATTGCAAAACGCATGGTTTTTTGGTCTTCGGGGAGGTTGGTGAACATGAATACGTGTTTGTTTTTCTAATTTGAGCTCTATCTGCAAAGGGCACTTTTCTTGCTAAAAGCAGTTTTTTTTTTACAAATGCAAGATATAACATGGGCTATCTCCGCAAGGAGACATCAGATCTGCATAACTCATGGTTTTTTGGTCTTCGGTGAGCCGGGGGAACATGAATATGTGTTTGTTTTTCGAATTTGAGCTCTATCTGCAAAGGGCACTTTTCTTGCTAAAAGCAGTTTTTCCTAACAAATGCAAGATATAACATGGGCTATCTCCGCAAGGAGACATCAGATCTGCATAACTCATGGGTTTTTGGTCTTCGGTGAGCCGGGAGAACATGAATATGTGTTTGTTTTTCGAATTTGAGCTCTTTCTGCAAAGGGCACTTTTCTTGCTAAAAGCAGTTTTTTTTAACAAATGCAAGATATAACATGGGCTATCTCCGCAAGGAGACATCAGATCTGCATAACTCATGGTTTTTTGGTCTTCGGTGAGCCGGGGGAACATGAATATGTGTTTGTTTTTCGAATTTGAGCTCTATCTGCAAAGGGCACTTTTCTTGCTAAAAGCAGTTTTTCCTAACAAATGCAAGATATAACATGGGCTATCTCCGCAAGGAGACATCAGAACTGCAAAACGCATGGTTTTTTGGTCTTCGGGGAGGTTGGTGAACATGAATACGTGTTTGTTTTTCTAATTTGAGCTCTATCTGCAAAGGGCACTTTTCTTGCTAAAAGCAGTTTTTTTTAACAAATGCAAGATATAACATGGGCTATCTCCGCAAGGAGACATCAGAACTGCAAAACGCATGGTTTTTTGGTCTTCGGTGAGCCGGGGTAACATGAATATGTGTTTGTTTTTCGAATTTGAGCTCTATCTGCAAAGGGCACTTTTCTTGCTAAAAGCAGTTTTTCCTAACAAATGCAAGATATAACATGGGCTATCTCCACAAGGAGACATCAGATCTGCATAACTCATGGGTTTTTGTTCTTCGGTGAGTCGGGAGAACATGAAAATGTGTTTGTTTTTCGAATTTGAGCTCTATCTGCAAAGGGCACTTTTCTTGCTAAAAGCAGTTTTTCCTAACAAATGCAAGATATAACATGGGCTATCTCCGCAAGGAGACATCAGAATTGCAAAACGCATGGTTTTTTGGTCTTCGGGGAGGTTGGTGAACATGAATACGTGTTTGTTTTTCTAATTTGAGCTCTATCTGCAAAGGGCACTTTTCTTGCTAAAAGCAGTTTTTTTTAACAAATGCAAGATATAACATGGGCTATCTCCGCAAGGAGACATCAGATCTGCATAACTCATGGTTTTTTGGTCTTCGGTGAGCCGGGGGAACATGAATATGTGTTTGTTTTTCGAATTTGAGCTCTATCTGCAAAGGGCACTTTTCTTGCTAAAAGCAGTTTTTCCTAACAAATGCAAGATATAACATGGGCTATCTCCGCAAGGAGACATCAGATCTGCATAACTCATGGGTTTTTGGTCTTCGGTGAGCCGGGAGAACATGAATATGTGTTTGTTTTTCGAATTTGAGCTCTTTCTGCAAAGGGCACTTTTCTTGCTAAAAGCAGTTTTTTTTAACAAATGCAAGATATAACATGGGCTATCTCCGCAAGGAGACATCAGATCTGCATAACTCATGGTTTTTTGGTCTTCGGTGAGCCGGGGGAACATGAATATGTGTTTGTTTTTCGAATTTGAGCTCTATCTGCAAAGGGCACTTTTCTTGCTAAAAGCAGTTTTTCCTAACAAATGCAAGATATAACATGGGCTATCTCCGCAAGGAGACATCAGAACTGCAAAACGCATGGTTTTTTGGTCTTCGGGGAGGTTGGTGAACATGAATACGTGTTTGTTTTTCTAATTTGAGCTCTATCTGCAAAGGGCACTTTTCTTGCTAAAAGCAGTTTTTCCTAACAAATGCAAGATATAACATGGGCTATCTCCGCAAGGAGACATCAGATCTGCATAACTCATGGGTTTTTGGTCTTCGGGGAGGTTGGTGAACATGAATACGTGTTTGTTTTTCGAATTTGAGCTCTATCTGCAAAGGGCACTTTTCTTGCTAAAAGCAGTTTTTTTTAACAAATGCAAGATATAACATGGGCTATCTCCGCAAGGAGACATCAGATCTGCATAACTCATGGTTTTTTGGTCTTCAGTGAGCTGGGGTAACATGAATATGTGTTTGTTTTTCGAATTTGAGCTCTATCTGCAAAGGGCACTTTTCTTGCTAAAAGCAGTTTTTCCTAACAAATGCAAGATATAACATGGGCTATCTCCGCAAGGAGACATCAGATCTGCATAACTCATGGTTTTTTGGTCTTCAGTGAGCCGGGGGAACATGAATATGTGTTTTTTTTTCGAATTTGAGCTCTATCTGCAAAGGGCACTTTTCTTGCTAAAAGCAGTTTTTCCTAACAAATGCAAGATATAACATGGGCTATCTCCACAAGGAGACATCAGAATTGCAAAACGCATGGTTTTTTGGTCTTCGGGGAGGTTGGTGAACATGAATACGTGTTTGTTTTTCTAATTTGAGCTCTATCTGCAAAGGGCACTTTTCTTGCTAAAAGCAGTTTTTTTTTTACAAATGCAAGATATAACATGGGCTATCTCCGCAAGGAGACATCAGATCTGCATAACTCATGGTTTTTTGGTCTTCGGTGAGCCGGGGGAACATGAATATGTGTTTGTTTTTCGAATTTGAGCTCTATCTGCAAAGGGCACTTTTCTTGCTAAAAGCAGTTTTTCCTAACAAATGCAAGATATAACATGGGCTATCTCCGCAAGGAGACATCAGATCTGCATAACTCATGGGTTTTTGGTCTTCGGTGAGCCGGGAGAACATGAATATGTGTTTGTTTTTCGAATTTGAGCTCTTTCTGCAAAGGGCACTTTTCTTGCTAAAAGCAGTTTTTTTTAACAAATGCAAGATATAACATGGGCTATCTCCGCAAGGAGACATCAGATCTGCATAACTCATGGTTTTTTGGTCTTCGGTGAGCCGGGGGAACATGAATATGTGTTTGTTTTTCGAATTTGAGCTCTATCTGCAAAGGGCACTTTTCTTGCTAAAAGCAGTTTTTCCTAACAAATGCAAGATATAACATGGGCTATCTCCGCAAGGAGACATCAGAACTGCAAAACGCATGGTTTTTTGGTCTTCGGGGAGGTTGGTGAACATGAATACGTGTTTGTTTTTCTAATTTGAGCTCTATCTGCAAAGGGCACTTTTCTTGCTAAAAGCAGTTTTTTTTAACAAATGCAAGATATAACATGGGCTATCTCCGCAAGGAGACATCAGAACTGCAAAACGCATGGTTTTTTGGTCTTCGGTGAGCCGGGGTAACATGAATATGTGTTTGTTTTTCGAATTTGAGCTCTATCTGCAAAGGGCACTTTTCTTGCTAAAAGCAGTTTTTCCTAACAAATGCAAGATATAACATGGGCTATCTCCGCAAGGAGATATCAGATCTGCATAACACATGGTTTTTTGGTCTTCAGTAAGCCGGGGGAACATGAATATGTGTTTGTTTTTTGAATTTGAGCTCTATCTGCAAAGGGCACTTTTCTTGCTAAAAGCAGTTTTTCCTAACAAATGCAAGATATAACATGGGCTATCTCCGCAAGGAGACATCAGAACTGCAAAACGCATGGTTTTTTGGTCTTCGGGGAGGTTGGTGAACATGAATACGTGTTTTTTTTCTAATTTGAGCTCTATCTGCAAAGGGCACTTTTCTTGCTAAAAGCAGTTTTTTTTTAACAAATGCAAGATATAACATGGGCTATCTCCGCAAGGAGACATCAGATCTGCATAACTCATGTTTTTTTGGTCTTCGGTGAGCCGGGGGAACATGAATATGTGTTTGTTTTTCGAATTTGAGCTCTATCTGCAAAGGGCACTTTTCTTGCTAAAAGCAGTTTTTCCTAACAAATGCAAGATATAACATGGGCTATCTCCGCAAGGAGACATCAGATCTGCATAACTCATGGGTTTTTGGTATTCGGGGAGGTTGGTGAACATGAATACGTGTTTGTTTTTCGAATTTGAGCTCTATCTGCAAAGGGCACTTTTCTTGCTAAAAGCAGTTATTCCTAACAAATGCAAGATATAACATGGGCTATCTCCGCAAGGAGACATCAGATATGCATAACTAATGGTTTTTTGGTCTTCGGTGAGTCGGGGGAACATGAATATGTGTTTGTTTTTCGAATTTGAGCTCTATCTGCAAAGGGCACTTTTCTTGCTAAAAGCAGTTTTTCCTAACAAATGCAAGATATAACATGGGCTATCTCCGCAAGGAGACATCAGAATTGCAAAACGCATGGTTTTTTGGTCTTCGGGGAGGTTGGTGAACATGAATACGTGTTTGTTTTTCTAATTTGAGCTCTATCTGCAAAGGGCACTTTTCTTGCTAAAAGCAGTTTTTTTTAACAAATGCAAGATATAACATGGGCTATCTCCGCAAGGAGACATCAGATCTGCATAACTCATGGTTTTTTGGTCTTCGGTGAGCCGGGGGAACATGAATATGTGTTTGTTTTTCGAATTTGAGCTCTATCTGCAAAGGGCACTTTTCTTGCTAAAAGCAGTTTTTCCTAACAAATGCAAGATATAACATGGGCTATCTCCGCAAGGAGACATCAGAACTGCAAAACGCATGGTTTTTTGGTCTTCGGGGAGGTTGGTGAACATGAATACGTGTTTGTTTTTCTAATTTGAGCTCTATCTGCAAAGGGCACTTTTCTTGCTAAAAGCTGTTTTTTTTAACAAATGCAAGATATAACATGGGCTATCTCCGCAAGGAGACATCAGATCTGCATAACTCATGGTATTTTGGTCTTCGGTGAGCCGGGGGAACATGAATATGTGTTTGTTTTTCGAATTTGAGCTCTATCTGCAAAGGGCACTTTTCTTGCTAAAAGCAGTTTTTCCTAACAAATGCAAGATATAACATGGGCTATCTCCGCAAGGAGACATCAGATCTGCATAACTCATGGGTTTTTGGTCTTCGGTGAGCCGGGAGAACATGAATAGGTGTTTGTTTTTCGAATTTGAGCTCTATCTGCAAAGGGCACTTTTCTTGCTAAAAGCAGTTTTTCCTAACAAATGCAAGATATAACATGGGCTATCTCCGCAAGGAGACATCAGAACTGCAAAACGCATGGTTTTTTGGTCTTCGGTGAGCCGGGGGAACATGAATATGTGTTTGTTTTTCGAATTTGAGCTCTATCTGCAAAGGGCACTTTTCTTGCTAAAAGCAGTTTTTCCTAACAAATGCAAGATATAACATGGGCTATCTCCGCAAGGAGACATCAGATCTGCATAACTCATGGTTTTTTGGTCTTCAGTGAGCCGGGGGAACATGAATATGTGTTTGTTTTTCGAATTTGAGCTCTATCTGCAAAGGGCACTTTTCTTGCTAAAAGCAGTTTTTCCTAACAAATGCAAGATATAACATGGGCTACCTGCGCAAGGAGACATCAGAACTGCAAAACGCATGGTTTTTTGGTCTTCGGGGAGGTTGGTGAACACGAATACGTGTTTGTTTTTCTAATTTGAGCTCTATCTGCAAAGGGCACTTTTCTTGCTAAAAGCAGTTTTTTTTAACAAATGCAAGATATAACATGGGCTATCTCCGCAAGGAGACATCAGATCTGCATAACTCATGGTTTTTTGGTCTTCGGTGAGCCGGGGGAACATGAATATGTGTTTGTTTTTCGAATTTGAGCTCTATCTGCAAAGGGCACTTTTCTTGCTAAAAGCAGTTTTTCCTAACAAATGCAAGATATAACATGGGCTATCTCCGCAAGGAGACATCAGATCTGCATAACTCATGGGTTTTTGGTCTTCGGGGAGGTTGGTGAACATGAATACGTGTTTGTTTTTCGAATTTGAGCTCTATCTGCAAAGGGCACTTTTCTTGCTAAAAGCAGTTTTTTTTAACAAATGCAAGATATAACATGGGCTATCTCCGCAAGGAGACATCAGATCTGCATAACTCATGGTTTTTTGGTCTTCAGTGAGCCGGGGTAACATGAATATGTGTTTGTTTTTCGAATTTGAGCTCTATCTGCAAAGGGCACTTTTCTTGCTAAAAGCAGTTTTTCCTAACAAATGCAAGATATAACATGGGCTATCTCCGCAAGGAGACATCAGATCTGCATAACTCATGGTTTTTTGGTCTTCAGTGAGCCGGGGGAACATGAATATGTGTTTGTTTTTCGAATTTGAGCTCTATCTGCAAAGGGCACTTTTCTTGCTAAAAGCAGTTTTTCCTAACAAATGCAAGATATAACATGGGCTATCTCCACAAGGAGACATCAGATCTGCATAACTCATGGGTTTTTGTTCTTCGGTGAGCCGGGAGAACATGAATATGTGTTTGTTTTTCGAATTTGAGCTCTATCTGCAAAGGGCACTTTTCTTGCTAAAAGCAGTTTTTCCTAACAAATGCAAGATATAACATGGGCTATCTCCGCAAGGAGACATCAGATCTGCATAACACATGGTTTTTTGGTCTTCGGTGAGCCGGGGGAACATGAATATGTGTTTGTTTTTCGAATTTGAGCTCTATCTGCAAAGGGCACTTTTCTTGCTAAAAGCAGTTTTTCCTAACAAATGCAAGATATAACATGGGCTATCTCCGCAAGGAGACATCAGATCTGCATAACACATGGTTTTTTGGTCTTCAGTAAGCCGGGGGAACATGAATATGTGTTTGTTTTTCGAATTTGAGCTCTATCTGCAAAGGGCACTTTTCTTGCTAAAAGCAGTTTTTCCTAACAAATGCAAGATATAACATGGGCTATCTCCGCAAGGAGACATCAGAACTGCAAAACGCATGGTTTTTTGGTCTTCGGGGAGGTTGGTGAACATGAATACGTGTTTTTTTTTCTTATTTGAGCTCTATCTGCAAAGGGCACTTTTCTTGCTAAAAGCAGTTTTTTTTAACAAATGCAAGATATAACATGGGCTATCTCCGCAAGGAGACATCAGATCTGCATAACTCATGGTTTTTTGGTCTTCGGTGAGCCGGGGGAACATGAATATGTGTTTGTTTTTCGAATTTGAGCTCTATCTGCAAAGGGCACTTTTCTTGCTAAAAGCAGTTTTTCCTAACAAATGCAAGATATAACATGGGCTATCTCCGCAAGGAGACATCAGATCTGCATAACTCATGGGTTTTTGGTCTTCGGTGAGCCGGGAGAACATGAATATGTGTTTGTTTTTCGAATTTGAGCTCTTTCTGCAAAGGGCACTTTTCTTGCTAAAAGCAGTTTTTTTTAACAAATGCAAGATATAACATGGGCTATCTCCGCAAGGAGACATCAGATCTGCATAACTCATGGTTTTTTGGTCTTCGGTGAGCCGGGGGAACATGAATATGTGTTTGTTTTTCGAATTTGAGCTCTATCTGCAAAGGGCACTTTTCTTGCTAAAAGCAGTTTTTCCTAACAAATGCAAGATATAACATGGGCTATCTCCGCAAGGAGACATCAGAACTGCAAAACGCATGGTTTTTTGGTCTTCGGGGAGGTTGGTGAACATGAATACGTGTTTGTTTTTCTAATTTGAGCTCTATCTGCAAAGGGCACTTTTCTTGCTAAAAGCTGTTTTTTTTAACAAATGCAAGATATAACATGGGCTATCTCCGCAAGGAGACATCAGATCTGCATAACTCATGGTTTTTTGGTCTTCGGTGAGCCGGGGGAACATGAATATGTGTTTGTTTTTCGAATTTGAGCTCTATCTGCAAAGGGCACTTTTCTTGCTAAAAGCAGTTTTTCCTAACAAATGCAAGATATAACATGGGCTATCTCCGCAAGGAGACATCAGATCTGCATAACTCATGGGTTTTTGGTCTTCGGTGAGCCGGGAGAACATGAATATGTGTTTGTTTTTCGAATTTGAGCTCTATCTGCAAAGGGCACTTTTCTTGCTAAAAGCAGTTTTTCCTAACAAATGCAAGATATAACATGGGCTATCTCCGCAAGGAGACATCAGAACTGCAAAACGCATGGTTTTTTGGTCTTCGGTGAGCCGGGGGAACATGAATATGTGTTTGTTTTTCGAATTTGAGCTCTATCTGCAAAGGGCACTTTTCTTGCTAAAAGAAGTTTTTCCTAACAAATGCAAGATATAACATGGGCTATCTCTGCAAGGAGACATCAGAACTGCAAAACGCATGGTTTTTTGGTCTTCGGGGAGGTTGGTGAACATGAATACGTGTTTGTTTTTCTAATTTGAGCTCTATCTGCAAAGGGCACTTTTCTTGCTAAAAGCAGTTTTTCCCAACAAATGCAAGATATAACATGGGCTATCTCCGCAAGGAGACATCAGATCTGCATAACTCATGGTTTTTTGGTCTTCAGTGAGCCGGGGGAACATGAATATGTGTTTGTTTTTCGAATTTGAGCTCTATCTGCAAAGGGCACTTTTCTTGCTAAAAGCAGTTTTTTTTAACAAATGCAAGATATAACATGGGCTACCTCCGCAAGGAGACATCAGAACTGCAAAACGCATGGTTTTTTGGTCTTCGGGGAGGTTGGTGAACATGAATACGTGTTTGTTTTTCTAATTTGAGCTCTATCTGCAAAGGGCACTTTTCTTGCTAAAAGCAGTTTTTCCTAACAAATGCAAGATATAACATGGGCTATCTCCGCAAGGAGACATCAGATCTGCATAACTCATGGGTTTTTGGTCTTCGGTGAGCCGGGAGAACATGAATATGTGTTTGTTTTTCGAATTTGAGCTTTTTCTGCAAAGGGCACTTTTCTTGCTAAAAGCAGTTTTTTTTAACAAATGCAAGATATAACATGGGCTATCTCCGCAAGGAGACATCAGATCTGCATAACTCATGGTTTTTTGGTCTTCGGTGAGCCGGGGGAACATGAATATGTGTTTGTTTTTCGAATTTGAGCTCTATCTGCAAAGGGCACTTTTCTTGCTAAAAGCAGTTTTTCCTAACAAATGCAAGATATAACATGGGCTATCTCCGCAAGGAGACATCAGAACTGCAAAACGCATGGTTTTTTGGTCTTCGGGGAGGTTGGTGAACATGAATACGTGTTTGTTTTTCTAATTTGAGCTCTATCTGCAAAGGGCACTTTTCTTGCTAAAAGCTGTTTTTTTTAACAAATGCAAGATATAACATGGGCTATCTCCGCAAGGAGACATCAGATCTGCATAACTCATGGTTTTTTGGTCTTCGGTGAGCCGGGGGAACATGAATATGTGTTTGTTTTTCGAATTTGAGCTCTATCTGCAAAGGGCACTTTTCTTGCTGAAAGCAGTTTTTCCTAACAAATGCAAGATATAACATGGGCTATCTCTGCAAGGAGACATCAGATCTGCATAACTCATGGGTTTTTGGTCTTCGGTGAGCCGGGAGAACATGAATATGTGTTTGTTTTTCGAATTTGAGCTCTATCTGCAAAGGGCACTTTTCTTGCTAAAAGCAGTTTTTCCTAACAAATGCAAGATATAACATGGGCTATCTCCGCAAGGAGACATCAGAACTGCAAAACGCATGGTTTTTTGGTCTTCGGTGAGCCGGGGGAACATGAATATGTGTTTGTTTTTCGAATTTGAGCTCTATCTGCAAAGGGCACTTTTCTTGCTAAAAGAAGTTTTTCCTAACAAATGCAAGATATAACATGGGCTATCTCTGCAAGGAGACATCAGAACTGCAAAACGCATGGTTTTTTGGTCTTCGGGGAGGTTGGTGAACATGAATACGTGTTTGTTTTTCTAATTTGAGCTCTATCTGCAAAGGGCACTTTTCTTGCTAAAAGCAGTTTTTCCTAACAAATGCAAGATATAACATGGGCTATCTCCGCAAGGAGACATCAGATCTGCATAACTCATGGTTTTTTGGTCTTCAGTGAGCCGGGGGAACATGAATATGTGTTTGTTTTTCGAATTTGAGCTCTATCTGCAAAGGGCACTTTTCTTGCTAAAAGCAGTTTTTCCTAACAAATGCAAGATATAACATGGGCTACCTCCGCAAGGAGACATCAGAACTGCAAAACGCATGGTTTTTTGGTCTTCGGGGAGGTTGGTGAACATGAATACGTGTTTGTTTTTCTAATTTGAGCTCTATCTGCAAAGGGCACTTTTCTTGCTAAAAGCAGTTTTTTTTAACAAATGCAAGATATAACATGGGCTATCTCCGCAAGGAGACATCAGATCTGCATAACTCATGGGTTTTTGGTCTTCGGTGAGCCGGGGGAACATGAATATGTGTTTGTTTTTCGAATTTGAGCTCTATCTGCAAAGGGCACTTTTCTTGCTAAAAGCAGTTTTTCCTAACAAATGCAAGATATAACATGGGCTATCTCCGCAAGGAGACATCAGAACTGCAAAACGCATGGTTTTTTGGTCTTCGGGGAGGTTGGTGAACATGAATACGTGTTTGTTTTTCTAATTTGAGCTCTATCTGCAAAGGGCACTTTTCTTGCTAAAAGCTGTTTTTTTTAACAAATGCAAGATATAACATGGGCTATCTCCGCAAGGAGACATCAGATCTGCATAACTCATGGTTTTTTGGTCTTTGGTTAGCCGGGGGAACATGAATATGTGTTTGTTTTTCGAATTTGAGCTCTATCTGCAAAGGGCACTTTTCTTGCTAAAAGCAGTTTTTCCTAACAAATGCAAGATATAACATGGGCTATCTCCGCAAGGAGACATCAGATCTGCATAACTCATGGGTTTTTGGTCTTCGGTGAGCCGGGAGAACATGAATATGTGTTTGTTTTTCGAATTTGAGCTCTATCTGCAAAGGGCACTTTTCTTGCTAAAAGCAGTTTTTCCTAACAAATGCAAGATATAACATGGGCTATCTCCGCAAGGAGACATCAGAACTGCAAAATGCATGGTTTTTTGGTCTTCGGTGAGCCGGGGGAACATGAATATGTGTTTGTTTTTCGAATTTGAGCTCTATCTGCAAAGGGCACTTTTCTTGCTAAAAGAAGTTTTTCCTAACAAATGCAAGATATAACATGGGCTATCTCTGCAAGGAGACATCAGAACTGCAAAACGCATGGTTTTTTGGTCTTCGGGGAGGTTGGTGAACATGAATACGTGTTTGTTTTTCTAATTTGAGCTCTATCTGCAAAGGGCACTTTTCTTGCTAAAAGCAGTTTTTCCTAACAAATGCAAGATATAACATGGGCTATCTCCGCAAGGAGACATCAGATCTGCATAACTCATGGTTTTTTGGTCTTCAGTGAGCCGGGGGATCATGAATATGTGTTTGTTTTTCGAATTTGAGCTCTATCTGCAAAGGGCACTTTTCTAGCTAAAAGCAGTTTTTCCTAACAAATGCAAGATATAACATGGGCTACCTCCGCAAGGAGACATCAGAACTGCAAAACGCATGGTTTTTTGGTCTTCGGGGAGGTTGGTGAACATGAATACGTGTTTGTTTTTCTAATTTGAGCTCTATCTGCAAAGGGCACTTTTCTTGCTAAAAGCAGTTTTTTTTAACAAATGCAAGATATAACATGGGCTATCTCCGCAAGGAGACATCAGATCTGCATAACTCATGGTTTTTTGGTCTTCGGTGAGCCGGGGGAACATGAATATGTGTTTGTTTTTCGAATTTGAGCTCTATCTGCAAAGGGCACTTTTCTTGCTAAAAGCAGTTTTTCCTAACAAATGCAAGATATAACATGGGCTATCTCCGCAAGGAGACATCAGAACTGCAAAACGCATGGTTTTTTGGTCTTCGGGGAGGTTGGTGAACATGAATACGTGTTTGTTTTTCTAATTTGAGCTCTATCTGCAAAGGGCACTTTTCTTGCTAAAAGCTGTTTTTTTTAACAAATGCAAGATATAACATGGGCTATCTCCGCAAGGAGACATCAGATCTGCATAACTCATGGTTTTTTGGTCTTCGGTGAGCCGGGGGAACATGAATATGTGTTTGTTTTTCGAATTTGAGCTCTATCTGCAAAGGGCACTTTTCTTGCTAAAAGCAGTTTTTCCTAACAAATGCAAGATATAACATGGGCTATCTCCGCAAGGAGACATCAGATCTGCATAACTCATGGGTTTTTGGTCTTCGGTGAGCCGGGAGAACATGAATATGTGTTTGTTTTTCGAATTTGAGCTCTATCTGCAAAGGGCACTTTTCTTGCTAAAAGCAGTTTTTCCTAACAAATGCAAGATATAACATGGGCTATCTCCGCAAGGAGACATCAGAACTGCAAAACGCATGGTTTTTTGGTCTTCGGTGAGCCGGGGGAACATGAATATGTGTTTGTTTTTCGAATTTGAGCTCTATCTGCAAAGGGCACTTTTCTTGCTAAAAGAAGTTTTTCCTAACAAATGCAAGATATAACATGGGCTATCTCTGCAAGGAGACATCAGAACTGCAAAACGCATGGTTTTTTGGTCTTCGGGGAGGTTGGTGAACATGAATACGTGTTTGTTTTTCTAATTTGAGCTCTATCTGCAAAGGGCACTTTTCTTGCTAAAAGCAGTTTTTCCTAACAAATGCAAGATATAACATGGGCTACCTCCGCAAGGAGACATCAGAACTGCAAAACGCATGGTTTTTTGGTCTTCGGGGAGGTTGGTGAACATGAATACGTGTTTGTTTTTCTAATTTGAGCTCTATCTGCAAAGGGCACTTTTCTTGCTAAAAGCAGTTTTTTTTAACAAATGCAAGATATAACATGGGCTATCTCCGCAAGGAGACATCAGATCTGCATAACTCATGGTTTTTTGGTCTTCGGGGAGGTTGGTGAACATGAATACGTGTTTGTTTTTCGAATTTGAGCTCTATCTGCAAAGGGCACTTTTCTTGCTAAAAGCAGTTTTTTTTAACAAATGCAAGATATAACATGGGCTATCTCCGCAAGGAGACATCAGATCTGCATAACTCATGGTTTTTTGGTCTTCAGTGAGCTGGGGTAACATGAATATGTGTTTGTTTTTCGAATTTGAGCTCTATCTGCAAAGGGCACTTTTCTTGCTAAAAGCAGTTTTTCCTAACAAATGCAAGATATAACATGGGCTATCTCCGCAAGGAGACATCAGATCTGCATAACTCATGGTTTTTTGGTCTTCAGTGAGCCGGGGGAACATGAATATGTGTTTCTTTTTCGAATTTGAGCTCTATCTGCAAAGGGCACTTTTCTTGCTAAAAGCAGTTTTTCCTAACAAATGCAAGATATAACATGGGCTATCTCCACAAGGAGACATCAGATCTGCATAACTGATGGGTTTTTGTTCTTCGGTGAGTCGGGAGAACATGAATATGTGTTTGTTTTTCGAATTTGAGCTCTATCTGCAAAGGGCACTTTTCTTGCTAAAAGCAGTTTTTCCTAACAAATGCAAGATATAACATGGGCTATCTCCGCAAGGAGACATCAGATCTGCATAACTCATGGTTTTTTGGTCTTCAGTGAGCCGGGGGAACATGAATATGTGTTTTTTTTTCGAATTTGAGCTCTATCTGCAAAGGGCACTTTTCTTGCTAAAAGCAGTTTTTCCTAACAAATGCAAGATATAACATGGGCTATCTCCACAAGGAGACATCAGAATTGCAAAACGCATGGTTTTTTGGTCTTCGGGGAGGTTGGTGAACATGAATACGTGTTTGTTTTTCTAATTTGAGCTCTATCTGCAAAGGGCACTTTTCTTGCTAAAAGCAGTTTTTTTTTTACAAATGCAAGATATAACATGGGCTATCTCCGCAAGGAGACATCAGATCTGCATAACTCATGGTTTTTTGGTCTTCGGTGAGCCGGGGGAACATGAATATGTGTTTGTTTTTCGAATTTGAGCTCTATCTGCAAAGGGCACTTTTCTTGCTAAAAGCAGTTTTTCCTAACAAATGCAAGATATAACATGGGCTATCTCCGCAAGGAGACATCAGATCTGCATAACTCATGGGTTTTTGGTCTTCGGTGAGCCGGGAGAACATGAATATGTGTTTGTTTTTCGAATTTGAGCTCTTTCTGCAAAGGGCACTTTTCTTGCTAAAAGCAGTTTTTTTTAACAAATGCAAGATATAACATGGGCTATCTCCGCAAGGAGACATCAGATCTGCATAACTCATGGTTTTTTGGTCTTCGGTGAGCCGGGGGAACATGAATATGTGTTTGTTTTTCGAATTTGAGCTCTATCTGCAAAGGGCACTTTTCTTGCTAAAAGCAGTTTTTCCTAACAAATGCAAGATATAACATGGGCTATCTCCGCAAGGAGACATCAGAACTGCAAAACGCATGGTTTTTTGGTCTTCGGGGAGGTTGGTGAACATGAATACGTGTTTGTTTTTCTAATTTGAGCTCTATCTGCAAAGGGCACTTTTCTTGCTAAAAGCTGTTTTTTTAACAAATGCAAGATATAACATGGGCTATCTCCGCAAGGAGACATCAGATCTGCATAACTCATGGTTTTTTGGTCTTCGGTGAGCCGGGGAAACATGAATATGTGTTTGTTTTTCGAATTTGAGCTCTATCTGCAAAGGGCACTTTTCTTGCTAAAAGCAGTTTTTCCTAACAAATGCAAGATATAACATGGGCTATCTCCGCAAGGAGACATCAGATCTGCATAACTCATGGGTTTTTGGTCTTCGGTGAGCCGGGAGAACATGAACATGTGTTTGTTTTTCGAATTTGAGCTCTATCTGCAAAGGGCACTTTTCTTGCTAAAAGCAGTTTTTCCTAACAAATGCAAGATATAACATGGGCTATCTCCGCAAGGAGACATCAGATCTGCATAACTCATGGGTTTTTGGTCTTCGGGGAGGTTGGTGAACATGAATACGTGTTTGTTTTTCGAATTTGAGCTCTATCTGCAAAGGGCACTTTTCTTGCTAAAAGCAGTTTTTTTTAACAAATGCAAGATATAACATGGGCTATCTCCGCAAGGAGACATCAGATCTGCATAACTCGTGGTTTTTTGGTCTTCAGTGACCCGGGGGAACATGAATATGTGTTTGTTTTTCGAATTTGAGCTCTATCTGCAAAGGGCACTTTTCTTGCTAAAAGCAGTTTTTCCTAACAAATGCAAGATATAACATGGGCTATCTCCACAAGGAGACATCAGATCTGCATAACTCATGGGTTTTTGGTCTTCGGTGAGCCGGGAGAACATGAATATGTGTTTGTTTTTCGAATTTGAGCTCTATCTGCAAAGGGCACTTTTCTTGCTAAAAGCAGTTTTTCCTAACAAATGCAAGATATAACATGGGCTATCTCCGCAAGGAGACATCAGATCTGCATAATTCATGGTTTTTTGGTCTTCAGTGAGCCGGGGGAACATGAATATGTGTTTGTTTTTCGAATTTGAGCTCTATCTGCAAAGGGCACTTTTCTTGCTAAAAGCAGTTTTTCCTAACAAATGCAAGATATAACATGGGCTATCTCCACAAGGAGACATCAGATCTGCATAACTCATGGGTTTTTGTTCTTCGGTGAGCCGGGAGAACATGAATATGTGTTTGTTTTTCGAATTTGAGCTCTATCTGCAAAGGGCACTTTTCTTGCTAAAAGCAGTTTTTCCTAACAAATGCAAGATATAACATGGGCTATCTCCGCAAGGAGACATCAGAACTGCAAAACGCATGGTTTTTTGGTCTTCGGTGAGCCGGGGGAACATGAATATGTGTTTGTTTTTCGAATTTGAGCTCTATCTGCAAAGGGCACTTTTCTTGCTAAAAGCAGTTTTTCCTAACAAATGCAAGATATAACATGGGCTATCTCCGCAAGGAGACATCAGAACTGCAAAACGCATGGTTTTTTGGTCTTCGGGGAGGTTGGTGAACATGAATACGTGTTTGTTTTTCTAATTTGAGCTCTATCTGCAAAGGGCACTTTTCTTGCTAAAAGCAGTTTTTTTTAACAAATGCAAGATATAACATGGGCTATCTCCGCAAGGAGACATCAGAACTGCAAAACGCATGGTTTTTTGGTCTTCGGTGAGCCGGGGTAACATGAATATGTGTTTGTTTTTCGAATTTGAGCTCTATCTGCAAAGGGCACTTTTCTTGCTAAAAGCAGTTTTTCCTAACAAATGCAAGATATAACATGGGCTATCTCCGCAAGGAGATATCAGATCTGCATAACACATGGTTTTTTGGTCTTCAGTAAGCCGGGGGAACATGAATATGTGTTTGTTTTTTGAATTTGAGCTCTATCTGCAAAGGGCACTTTTCTTGCTAAAAGCAGTTTTTCCTAACAAATGCAAGATATAACATGGGCTATCTCCGCAAGGAGACATCAGAACTGCAAAACGCATGGTTTTTTGGTCTTCGGGGAGGTTGGTGAACATGAATACGTGTTTTTTTTTCTAATTTGAGCTCTATCTGCAAAGGGCACTTTTCTTGCTAAAAGCAGTTTTTTTTTAACAAATGCAAGATATAACATGGGCTATCTCCGCAAGGAGACATCAGATCTGCATAACTCATGTTTTTTTGGTCTTCGGTGAGCCGGGGGAACATGAATATGTGTTTGTTTTTCGAATTTGAGCTCTATCTGCAAAGGGCACTTTTCTTGCTAAAAGCAGTTTTTCCTAACAAATGCAAGATATAACATGGGCTATCTCCGCAAGGAGACATCAGATCTGCATAACTCATGGGTTTTTGGTATTCGGGGAGGTTGGTGAACATGAATACGTGTTTGTTTTTCGAATTTGAGCTCTATCTGCAAAGGGCACTTTTCTTGCTAAAAGCAGTTTTTCCTAACAAATGCAAGATATAACATGGGCTATCTCCGCAAGGAGACATCAGATATGCATAACTAATGGTTTTTTGGTCTTCGGTGAGTCGGGGGAACATGAATATGTGTTTGTTTTTCGAATTTGAGCTCTATCTGCAAAGGGCACTTTTCTTGCTAAAAGCAGTTTTTCCTAACAAATGCAAGATATAACATGGGCTATCTCCGCAAGGAGACATCAGAATTGCAAAACGCATGGTTTTTTGGTCTTCGGGGAGGTTGGTGAACATGAATACGTGTTTGTTTTTCTAATTTGAGCTCTATCTGCAAAGGGCACTTTTCTTGCTAAAAGCAGTTTTTTTTAACAAATGCAAGATATAACATGGGCTATCTCCGCAAGGAGACATCAGATCTGCATAACTCATGGTTTTTTGGTCTTCGGTGAGCCGGGGGAACATGAATATGTGTTTGTTTTTCGAATTTGAGCTCTATCTGCAAAGGGCACTTTTCTTGCTAAAAGCAGTTTTTCCTAACAAATGCAAGATATAACATGGGCTATCTCCGCAAGGAGACATCAGAACTGCAAAACGCATGGTTTTTTGGTCTTCGGGGAGGTTGGTGAACATGAATACGTGTTTGTTTTTCTAATTTGAGCTCTATCTGCAAAGGGCACTTTTCTTGCTAAAAGCTGTTTTTTTTAACAAATGCAAGATATCACATGGGCTATCTCCGCAAGGAGACATCAGATCTGCATAACTCATGGTTTTTTGGTCTTCGGTGAGCCGGGGGAACATGAATATGTGTTTGTTTTTCGAATTTGAGCTCTATCTGCAAAGGGCACTTTTCTTGCTAAAAGCAGTTTTTCCTAACAAATGCAAGATATAACATGGGCTATCTCCGCAAGGAGACATCAGATCTGCATAACTCATGGGTTTTTGGTCTTCGGTGAGCCGGGAGAACATGAATATGTGTTTGTTTTTCGAATTTGAGCTCTATCTGCAAAGGGCACTTTTCTTGCTAAAAGCAGTTTTTCCTAACAAATGCAAGATATAACATGGGCTATCTCCGCAAGGAGACATCAGAACTGCAAAACGCATGGTTTTTTGGTCTTCGGTGAGCCGGGGGAACATGAATATGTGTTTGTTTTTCGAATTTGAGCTCTATCTGCAAAGGGCACTTTTCTTGCTAAAAGCAGTTTTTCCTAACAAATGCAAGATATAACATGGGCTATCTCCGCAAGGAGACATCAGATCTGCATAACTCATGGTTTTTTGGTCTTCAGTGAGCCGGGGGAACATGAATATGTGTTTGTTTTTCGAATTTGAGCTCTATCTGCAAAGGGCACTTTTCTTGCTAAAAGCAGTTTTTCCTAACAAATGCAAGATATAACATGGGCTACCTCCGCAAGGAGACATCAGAACTGCAAAACGCATGGTTTTTTGGTCTTCGGGGAGGTTGGTGAACACGAATACGTGTTTGTTTTTCTAATTTGAGCTCTATCTGCAAAGGGCACTTTTCTTGCTAAAAGCAGTTTTTTTTAACAAATGCAAGATATAACATGGGCTATCTCCGCAAGGAGACATCAGATCTGCATAACTCATGGTTTTTTGGTCTTCGGTGAGCCGGGGGAACATGAATATGTGTTTGTTTTTCGAATTTGAGCTCTATCTGCAAAGGGCACTTTTCTTGCTAAAAGCAGTTTTTCCTAACAAATGCAAGATATAACATGGGCTATCTCCGCAAGGAGACATCAGATCTGCATAACTCATGGGTTTTTGGTCTTCGGGGAGGTTGGTGAACATGAATACGTGTTTGTTTTTCGAATTTGAGCTCTATCTGCAAAGGGCACTTTTCTTGCTAAAAGCAGTTTTTTTTAACAAATGCAAGATATAACATGGGCTATCTCCGCAAGGAGACATCAGATCTGCATAACTCATGGTTTTTTGGTCTTCAGTGAGCCGGGGTAACATGAATATGTGTTTGTTTTTCGAATTTGAGCTCTATCTGCAAAGGGCACTTTTCTTGCTAAAAGCAGTTTTTCCTAACAAATGCAAGATATAACATGGGCTATCTCCGCAAGGAGACATCAGATCTGCATAACTCATGGTTTTTTGGTCTTCAGTGAGCCGGGGGAACATGAATATGTGTTTGTTTTTCGAATTTGAGCTCTATCTGCAAAGGGCACTTTTCTTGCTAAAAGCAGTTTTTCCTAACAAATGCAAGATATAACATGGGCTATCTCCACAAGGAGACATCAGATCTGCATAACTCATGGGTTTTTGTTCTTCGGTGAGCCGGGAGAACATGAATATGTGTTTGTTTTTCGAATTTGAGCTCTATCTGCAAAGGGCACTTTTCTTGCTAAAAGCAGTTTTTCCTAACAAATGCAAGATATAACATGGGCTATCTCCGCAAGGAGACATCAGATCTGCATAACTCATGGGTTTTTGGTATTCGGGGAGGTTGGTGAACATGAATACGTGTTTGTTTTTCGAATTTGAGCTCTATCTGCAAAGGGCACTTTTCTTGCTAAAAGCAGTTTTTCCTAACAAATGCAAGATATAACATGGGCTATCTCCGCAAGGAGACATCAGATATGCATAACTAATGGTTTTTTGGTCTTCGGTGAGTCGGGGGAACATGAATATGTGTTTGTTTTTCGAATTTGAGCTCTATCTGCAAAGGGCACTTTTCTTGCTAAAAGCAGTTTTTCCTAACAAATGCAAGATATAACATGGGCTATCTCCGCAAGGAGACATCAGAATTGCAAAACGCATGGTTTTTTGGTCTTCGGGGAGGTTGGTGAACATGAATACGTGTTTGTTTTTCTAATTTGAGCTCTATCTGCAAAGGGCACTTTTCTTGCTAAAAGCAGTTTTTTTTAACAAATGCAAGATATAACATGGGCTATCTCCGCAAGGAGACATCAGATCTGCATAACTCATGGTTTTTTGGTCTTCGGTGAGCCGGGGGAACATGAATATGTGTTTGTTTTTCGAATTTGAGCTCTATCTGCAAAGGGCACTTTTCTTGCTAAAAGCAGTTTTTCCTAACAAATGCAAGATATAACATGGGCTATCTCCGCAAGGAGACATCAGATCTGCATAACTCATGGGTTTTTGGTCTTCGGTGAGCCGGGAGAACATGAATATGTGTTTGTTTTTCGAATTTGAGCTCTATCTGCAAAGGGCACTTTTCTTGCTAAAAGCAGTTTTTCCTAACAAATGCAAGATATAACATGGGCTATCTCCGCAAGGAGACATCAGAACTGCAAAACGCATGGTTTTTTGGTCTTCGGTGAGCCGGGGGAACATGAATATGTGTTTGTTTTTCGAATTTGAGCTCTATCTGCAAAGGGCACTTTTCTTGCTAAAAGCAGTTTTTCCTAACAAATGCAAGATATAACATGGGCTACCTCCGCAAGGAGACATCAGAACTGCAAAACGCATGGTTTTTTGGTCTTCGGGGAGGTTGGTGAACACGAATACGTGTTTGTTTTTCTAATTTGAGCTCTATCTGCAAAGGGCACTTTTCTTGCTAAAAGCAGTTTTTTTTAACAAATGCAAGATATAACATGGGCTATCTCCGCAAGGAGACATCAGATCTGCATAACTCATGGTTTTTTGGTCTTCGGTGAGCCGGGGGAACATGAATATGTGTTTGTTTTTCGAATTTGAGCTCTATCTGCAAAGGGCACTTTTCTTGCTAAAAGCAGTTTTTCCTAACAAATGCAAGATATAACATGGGCTATCTCCGCAAGGAGACATCAGATCTGCATAACTCATGGGTTTTTGGTCTTCGGGGAGGTTGGTGAACATGAATACGTGTTTGTTTTTCGAATTTGAGCTCTATCTGCAAAGGGCACTTTTCTTGCTAAAAGCAGTTTTTTTTAACAAATGCAAGATATAACATGGGCTATCTCCGCAAGGAGACATCAGATCTGCATAACTCATGGTTTTTTGGTCTTCAGTGAGCCGGGGTAACATGAATATGTGTTTGTTTTTCGAATTTGAGCTCTATCTGCAAAGGGCACTTTTCTTGCTAAAAGCAGTTTTTCCTAACAAATGCAAGATATAACATGGGCTATCTCCGCAAGGAGACATCAGATCTGCATAACTCATGGTTTTTTGGTCTTCAGTGAGCCGGGGGAACATGAATATGTGTTTGTTTTTCGAATTTGAGCTCTATCTGCAAAGGGCACTTTTCTTGCTAAAAGCAGTTTTTCCTAACAAATGCAAGATATAACATGGGCTATCTCCACAAGGAGACATCAGATCTGCATAACTCATGGGTTTTTGTTCTTCGGTGAGCCGGGAGAACATGAATATGTGTTTGTTTTTCGAATTTGAGCTCTATCTGCAAAGGGCACTTTTCTTGCTAAAAGCAGTTTTTCCTAACAAATGCAAGATATAACATGGGCTATCTCCGCAAGGAGACATCAGATCTGCATAACACATGGTTTTTTGGTCTTCGGTGAGCCGGGGGAACATGAATATGTGTTTGTTTTTCGAATTTGAGCTCTATCTGCAAAGGGCACTTTTCTTGCTAAAAGCAGTTTTTCCTAACAAATGCAAGATATAACATGGGCTATCTCCGCAAGGAGACATCAGATCTGCATAACACATGGTTTTTTGGTCTTCAGTAAGCCGGGGGAACATGAATATGTGTTTGTTTTTCGAATTTGAGCTCTATCTGCAAAGGGCACTTTTCTTGCTAAAAGCAGTTTTTCCTAACAAATGCAAGATATAACATGGGCTATCTCCGCAAGGAGACATCAGAACTGCAAAACGCATGGTTTTTTGGTCTTCGGGGAGGTTGGTGAACATGAATACGTGTTTTTTTTTCTTATTTGAGCTCTATCTGCAAAGGGCACTTTTCTTGCTAAAAGCAGTTTTTTTTAACAAATGCAAGATATAACATGGGCTATCTCCGCAAGGAGACATCAGATCTGCATAACTCATGGTTTTTTGGTCTTCGGTGAGCCGGGGGAACATGAATATGTGTTTGTTTTTCGAATTTGAGCTCTATCTGCAAAGGGCACTTTTCTTGCTAAAAGCAGTTTTTCCTAACAAATGCAAGATATAACATGGGCTATCTCCGCAAGGAGACATCAGATCTGCATAACTCATGGGTTTTTGGTCTTCGGTGAGCCGGGAGAACATGAATATGTGTTTGTTTTTCGAATTTGAGCTCTTTCTGCAAAGGGCACTTTTCTTGCTAAAAGCAGTTTTTTTTAACAAATGCAAGATATAACATGGGCTATCTCCGCAAGGAGACATCAGATCTGCATAACTCATGGTTTTTTGGTCTTCGGTGAGCCGGGGGAACATGAATATGTGTTTGTTTTTCGAATTTGAGCTCTATCTGCAAAGGGCACTTTTCTTGCTAAAAGCAGTTTTTCCTAACAAATGCAAGATATAACATGGGCTATCTCCGCAAGGAGACATCAGAACTGCAAAACGCATGGTTTTTTGGTCTTCGGGGAGGTTGGTGAACATGAATACGTGTTTGTTTTTCTAATTTGAGCTCTATCTGCAAAGGGCACTTTTCTTGCTAAAAGCTGTTTTTTTTAACAAATGCAAGATATAACATGGGCTATCTCCGCAAGGAGACATCAGATCTGCATAACTCATGGTTTTTTGGTCTTCGGTGAGCCGGGGGAACATGAATATGTGTTTGTTTTTCGAATTTGAGCTCTATCTGCAAAGGGCACTTTTCTTGCTAAAAGCAGTTTTTCCTAACAAATGCAAGATATAACATGGGCTATCTCCGCAAGGAGACATCAGATCTGCATAACTCATGGGTTTTTGGTCTTCGGTGAGCCGGGAGAACATGAATATGTGTTTGTTTTTCGAATTTGAGCTCTATCTGCAAAGGGCACTTTTCTTGCTAAAAGCAGTTTTTCCTAACAAATGCAAGATATAACATGGGCTATCTCCGCAAGGAGACATCAGAACTGCAAAACGCATGGTTTTTTGGTCTTCGGTGAGCCGGGGGAACATGAATATGTGTTTGTTTTTCGAATTTGAGCTCTATCTGCAAAGGGCACTTTTCTTGCTAAAAGAAGTTTTTCCTAACAAATGCAAGATATAACATGGGCTATCTCTGCAAGGAGACATCAGAACTGCAAAACGCATGGTTTTTTGGTCTTCGGGGAGGTTGGTGAACATGAATACGTGTTTGTTTTTCTAATTTGAGCTCTATCTGCAAAGGGCACTTTTCTTGCTAAAAGCAGTTTTTCCTAACAAATGCAAGATATAACATGGGCTATCTCCGCAAGGAGACATCAGATCTGCATAACTCATGGTTTTTTGGTCTTCAGTGAGCCGGGGGAACATGAATATGTGTTTGTTTTTCGAATTTGAGCTCTATCTGCAAAGGGCACTTTTCTTGCTAAAAGCAGTTTTTTTTAACAAATGCAAGATATAACATGGGCTATCTCCGCAAGGAGACATCAGATCTGCATAACTCATGGTTTTTTGGTCTTCGGTGAGCCGGGGGAACATGAATATGTGTTTGTTTTTCGAATTTGAGCTCTATCTGCAAAGGGCACTTTTCTTGCTAAAAGCAGTTTTTCCTAACAAATGCAAGATATAACATGGGCTATCTCCGCAAGGAGACATCAGAACTGCAAAACGCATGGTTTTTTGGTCTTCGGGGAGGTTGGTGAACATGAATACGTGTTTGTTTTTCTAATTTGAGCTCTATCTGCAAAGGGCACTTTTCTTGCTAAAAGCTGTTTTTTTTAACAAATGCAAGATATAACATGGGCTATCTCCGCAAGGAGACATCAGATCTGCATAACTCATGGTTTTTTGGTCTTCGGTGAGCCGGGGGAACATGAATATGTGTTTGTTTTTCGAATTTGAGCTCTATCTGCAAAGGGCACTTTTCTTGCTGAAAGCAGTTTTTCCTAACAAATGCAAGATATAACATGGGCTATCTCTGCAAGGAGACATCAGATCTGCATAACTCATGGGTTTTTGGTCTTCGGTGAGCCGGGAGAACATGAATATGTGTTTGTTTTTCGAATTTGAGCTCTATCTGCAAAGGGCACTTTTCTTGCTAAAAGCAGTTTTTCCTAACAAATGCAAGATATAACATGGGCTATCTCCGCAAGGAGACATCAGAACTGCAAAACGCATGGTTTTTTGGTCTTCGGTGAGCCGGGGGAACATGAATATGTGTTTGTTTTTCGAATTTGAGCTCTATCTGCAAAGGGCACTTTTCTTGCTAAAAGAAGTTTTTCCTAACAAATGCAAGATATAACATGGGCTATCTCTGCAAGGAGACATCAGAACTGCAAAACGCATGGTTTTTTGGTCTTCGGGGAGGTTGGTGAACATGAATACGTGTTTGTTTTTCTAATTTGAGCTCTATCTGCAAAGGGCACTTTTCTTGCTAAAAGCAGTTTTTCCTAACAAATGCAAGATATAACATGGGCTATCTCCGCAAGGAGACATCAGATCTGCATAACTCATGGTTTTTTGGTCTTCAGTGAGCCGGGGGAACATGAATATGTGTTTGTTTTTCGAATTTGAGCTCTATCTGCAAAGGGCACTTTTCTTGCTAAAAGCAGTTTTTCCTAACAAATGCAAGATATAACATGGGCTACCTCCGCAAGGAGACATCAGAACTGCAAAACGCATGGTTTTTTGGTCTTCGGGGAGGTTGGTGAACATGAATACGTGTTTGTTTTTCTAATTTGAGCTCTATCTGCAAAGGGCACTTTTCTTGCTAAAAGCAGTTTTTCCTAACAAATGCAAGATATAACATGGGCTATCTCCGCAAGGAGACATCAGATCTGCATAACTCATGGTTTTTTGGTCTTCAGTGAGCCGGGGGAACATGAATATGTGTTTGTTTTTCGAATTTGAGCTCTATCTGCAAAGGGCACTTTTCTTGCTAAAAGCAGTTTTTTTTAACAAATGCAAGATATAACATGGGCTACCTCCGCAAGGAGACATCAGAACTGCAAAACGCATGGTTTTTTGGTCTTCGGGGAGGTTGGTGAACATGAATACGTGTTTGTTTTTCTAATTTGAGCTCTATCTGCAAAGGGCACTTTTCTTGCTAAAAGCAGTTTTTCCTAACAAATGCAAGATATAACATGGGCTATCTCCGCAAGGAGACATCAGATCTGCATAACTCATGGGTTTTTGGTCTTCGGTGAGCCGGGAGAACATGAATATGTGTTTGTTTTTCGAATTTGAGCTTTTTCTGCAAAGGGCACTTTTCTTGCTAAAAGCAGTTTTTTTTAACAAATGCAAGATATAACATGGGCTATCTCCGCAAGGAGACATCAGATCTGCATAACTCATGGTTTTTTGGTCTTCGGTGAGCCGGGGGAACATGAATATGTGTTTGTTTTTCGAATTTGAGCTCTATCTGCAAAGGGCACTTTTCTTGCTAAAAGCAGTTTTTCCTAACAAATGCAAGATATAACATGGGCTATCTCCGCAAGGAGACATCAGAACTGCAAAACGCATGGTTTTTTGGTCTTCGGGGAGGTTGGTGAACATGAATACGTGTTTGTTTTTCTAATTTGAGCTCTATCTGCAAAGGGCACTTTTCTTGCTAAAAGCTGTTTTTTTTAACAAATGCAAGATATAACATGGGCTATCTCCGCAAGGAGACATCAGATCTGCATAACTCATGGTTTTTTGGTCTTCGGTGAGCCGGGGGAACATGAATATGTGTTTGTTTTTCGAATTTGAGCTCTATCTGCAAAGGGCACTTTTCTTGCTGAAAGCAGTTTTTCCTAACAAATGCAAGATATAACATGGGCTATCTCTGCAAGGAGACATCAGATCTGCATAACTCATGGGTTTTTGGTCTTCGGTGAGCCGGGAGAACATGAATATGTGTTTGTTTTTCGAATTTGAGCTCTATCTGCAAAGGGCACTTTTCTTGCTAAAAGCAGTTTTTCCTAACAAATGCAAGATATAACATGGGCTATCTCCGCAAGGAGACATCAGAACTGCAAAACGCATGGTTTTTTGGTCTTCGGTGAGCCGGGGGAACATGAATATGTGTTTGTTTTTCGAATTTGAGCTCTATCTGCAAAGGGCACTTTTCTTGCTAAAAGAAGTTTTTCCTAACAAATGCAAGATATAACATGGGCTATCTCTGCAAGGAGACATCAGAACTGCAAAACGCATGGTTTTTTGGTCTTCGGGGAGGTTGGTGAACATGAATACGTGTTTGTTTTTCTAATTTGAGCTCTATCTGCAAAGGGCACTTTTCTTGCTAAAAGCAGTTTTTCCTAACAAATGCAAGATATAACATGGGCTATCTCCGCAAGGAGACATCAGATCTGCATAACTCATGGTTTTTTGGTCTTCAGTGAGCCGGGGGAACATGAATATGTGTTTGTTTTTCGAATTTGAGCTCTATCTGCAAAGGGCACTTTTCTTGCTAAAAGCAGTTTTTCCTAACAAATGCAAGATATAACATGGGCTACCTCCGCAAGGAGACATCAGAACTGCAAAACGCATGGTTTTTTGGTCTTCGGGGAGGTTGGTGAACATGAATACGTGTTTGTTTTTCTAATTTGAGCTCTATCTGCAAAGGGCACTTTTCTTGCTAAAAGCAGTTTTTTTTAACAAATGCAAGATATAACATGGGCTATCTCCGCAAGGAGACATCAGATCTGCATAACTCATGGGTTTTTGGTCTTCGGTGAGCCGGGGGAACATGAATATGTGTTTGTTTTTCGAATTTGAGCTCTATCTGCAAAGGGCACTTTTCTTGCTAAAAGCAGTTTTTCCTAACAAATGCAAGATATAACATGGGCTATCTCCGCAAGGAGACATCAGAACTGCAAAACGCATGGTTTTTTGGTCTTCGGGGAGGTTGGTGAACATGAATACGTGTTTGTTTTTCTAATTTGAGCTCTATCTGCAAAGGGCACTTTTCTTGCTAAAAGCTGTTTTTTTTAACAAATGCAAGATATAACATGGGCTATCTCCGCAAGGAGACATCAGATCTGCATAACTCATGGTTTTTTGGTCTTTGGTTAGCCGGGGGAACATGAATATGTGTTTGTTTTTCGAATTTGAGCTCTATCTGCAAAGGGCACTTTTCTTGCTAAAAGCAGTTTTTCCTAACAAATGCAAGATATAACATGGGCTATCTCCGCAAGGAGACATCAGATCTGCATAACTCATGGGTTTTTGGTCTTCGGTGAGCCGGGAGAACATGAATATGTGTTTGTTTTTCGAATTTGAGCTCTATCTGCAAAGGGCACTTTTCTTGCTAAAAGCAGTTTTTCCTAACAAATGCAAGATATAACATGGGCTATCTCCGCAAGGAGACATCAGAACTGCAAAATGCATGGTTTTTTGGTCTTCGGTGAGCCGGGGGAACATGAATATGTGTTTGTTTTTCGAATTTGAGCTCTATCTGCAAAGGGCACTTTTCTTGCTAAAAGAAGTTTTTCCTAACAAATGCAAGATATAACATGGGCTATCTCTGCAAGGAGACATCAGAACTGCAAAACGCATGGTTTTTTGGTCTTCGGGGAGGTTGGTGAACATGAATACGTGTTTGTTTTTCTAATTTGAGCTCTATCTGCAAAGGGCACTTTTCTTGCTAAAAGCAGTTTTTCCTAACAAATGCAAGATATAACATGGGCTATCTCCGCAAGGAGACATCAGATCTGCATAACTCATGGTTTTTTGGTCTTCAGTGAGCCGGGGGATCATGAATATGTGTTTGTTTTTCGAATTTGAGCTCTATCTGCAAAGGGCACTTTTCTAGCTAAAAGCAGTTTTTCCTAACAAATGCAAGATATAACATGGGCTACCTCCGCAAGGAGACATCAGAACTGCAAAACGCATGGTTTTTTGGTCTTCGGGGAGGTTGGTGAACATGAATACGTGTTTGTTTTTCTAATTTGAGCTCTATCTGCAAAGGGCACTTTTCTTGCTAAAAGCAGTTTTTTTTAACAAATGCAAGATATAACATGGGCTATCTCCGCAAGGAGACATCAGATCTGCATAACTCATGGTTTTTTGGTCTTCGGTGAGCCGGGGGAACATGAATATGTGTTTGTTTTTCGAATTTGAGCTCTATCTGCAAAGGGCACTTTTCTTGCTAAAAGCAGTTTTTCCTAACAAATGCAAGATATAACATGGGCTATCTCCGCAAGGAGACATCAGAACTGCAAAACGCATGGTTTTTTGGTCTTCGGGGAGGTTGGTGAACATGAATACGTGTTTGTTTTTCTAATTTGAGCTCTATCTGCAAAGGGCACTTTTCTTGCTAAAAGCTGTTTTTTTTAACAAATGCAAGATATAACATGGGCTATCTCCGCAAGGAGACATCAGATCTGCATAACTCATGGTTTTTTGGTCTTCGGTGAGCCGGGGGAACATGAATATGTGTTTGTTTTTCGAATTTGAGCTCTATCTGCAAAGGGCACTTTTCTTGCTAAAAGCAGTTTTTCCTAACAAATGCAAGATATAACATGGGCTATCTCCGCAAGGAGACATCAGATCTGCATAACTCATGGGTTTTTGGTCTTCGGTGAGCCGGGAGAACATGAATATGTGTTTGTTTTTCGAATTTGAGCTCTATCTGCAAAGGGCACTTTTCTTGCTAAAAGCAGTTTTTCCTAACAAATGCAAGATATAACATGGGCTATCTCCGCAAGGAGACATCAGAACTGCAAAACGCATGGTTTTTTGGTCTTCGGTGAGCCGGGGGAACATGAATATGTGTTTGTTTTTCGAATTTGAGCTCTATCTGCAAAGGGCACTTTTCTTGCTAAAAGAAGTTTTTCCTAACAAATGCAAGATATAACATGGGCTATCTCTGCAAGGAGACATCAGAACTGCAAAACGCATGGTTTTTTGGTCTTCGGGGAGGTTGGTGAACATGAATACGTGTTTGTTTTTCTAATTTGAGCTCTATCTGCAAAGGGCACTTTTCTTGCTAAAAGCAGTTTTTCCTAACAAATGCAAGATATAACATGGGCTACCTCCGCAAGGAGACATCAGAACTGCAAAACGCATGGTTTTTTGGTCTTCGGGGAGGTTGGTGAACATGAATACGTGTTTGTTTTTCTAATTTGAGCTCTATCTGCAAAGGGCACTTTTCTTGCTAAAAGCAGTTTTTTTTAACAAATGCAAGATATAACATGGGCTATCTCCGCAAGGAGACATCAGATCTGCATAACTCATGGTTTTTTGGTCTTCGGGGAGGTTGGTGAACATGAATACGTGTTTGTTTTTCGAATTTGAGCTCTATCTGCAAAGGGCACTTTTCTTGCTAAAAGCAGTTTTTTTTAACAAATGCAAGATATAACATGGGCTATCTCCGCAAGGAGACATCAGATCTGCATAACTCATGGTTTTTTGGTCTTCAGTGAGCTGGGGTAACATGAATATGTGTTTCTTTTTCGAATTTGAGCTCTATCTGCAAAGGGCACTTTTCTTGCTAAAAGCAGTTTTTCCTAACAAATGCAAGATATAACATGGGCTATCTCCACAAGGAGACATCAGATCTGCATAACTGATGGGTTTTTGTTCTTCGGTGAGTCGGGAGAACATGAATATGTGTTTGTTTTTCGAATTTGAGCTCTATCTGCAAAGGGCACTTTTCTTGCTAAAAGCAGTTTTTCCTAACAAATGCAAGATATAACATGGGCTATCTCCGCAAGGAGACATCAGAACTGCAAAACGCATGGTTTTTTGGTCTTCGGTGAGCCGGGGGAACATGAATATGTGTTTGTTTTTCGAATTTGAGCTCTATCTGCAAAGGGCACTTTTCTTGCTAAAAGAAGTTTTTCCTAACAAATGCAAGATATAACATGGGCTATCTCTGCAAGGAGACATCAGAACTGCAAAACGCATGGTTTTTTGGTCTTCGGGGAGGTTGGTGAACATGAATACGTGTTTGTTTTTCTAATTTGAGCTCTATCTGCAAAGGGCACTTTTCTTGCTAAAAGCAGTTTTTCCTAACAAATGCAAGATATAACATGGGCTACCTCCGCAAGGAGACATCAGAACTGCAAAACGCATGGTTTTTTGGTCTTCGGGGAGGTTGGTGAACATGAATACGTGTTTGTTTTTCTAATTTGAGCTCTATCTGCAAAGGGCACTTTTCTTGCTAAAAGCAGTTTTTTTTAACAAATGCAAGATATAACATGGGCTATCTCCGCAAGGAGACATCAGATCTGCATAACTCATGGTTTTTTGGTCTTCGGGGAGGTTGGTGAACATGAATACGTGTTTGTTTTTCGAATTTGAGCTCTATCTGCAAAGGGCACTTTTCTTGCTAAAAGCAGTTTTTTTTAACAAATGCAAGATATAACATGGGCTATCTCCGCAAGGAGACATCAGATCTGCATAACTCATGGTTTTTTGGTCTTCAGTGAGCTGGGGTAACATGAATATGTGTTTGTTTTTCGAATTTGAGCTCTATCTGCAAAGGGCACTTTTCTTGCTAAAAGCAGTTTTTCCTAACAAATGCAAGATATAACATGGGCTATCTCCGCAAGGAGACATCAGATCTGCATAACTCATGGTTTTTTGGTCTTCAGTGAGCCGGGGGAACATGAATATGTGTTTCTTTTTCGAATTTGAGCTCTATCTGCAAAGGGCACTTTTCTTGCTAAAAGCAGTTTTTCCTAACAAATGCAAGATATAACATGGGCTATCTCCACAAGGAGACATCAGATCTGCATAACTGATGGGTTTTTGTTCTTCGGTGAGTCGGGAGAACATGAATATGTGTTTGTTTTTCGAATTTGAGCTCTATCTGCAAAGGGCACTTTTCTTGCTAAAAGCAGTTTTTCCTAACAAATGCAAGATATAACATGGGCTATCTCCGCAAGGAGACATCAGAATTGCAAAACGCATGGTTTTTTGGTCTTCGGGGAGGTTGGTGAACATGAATACGTGTTTGTTTTTCTAATTTGAGCTCTATCTGCAAAGGGCACTTTTCTTGCTAAAAGCAGTTTTTTTTAACAAATGCAAGATATAACATGGGCTATCTCCGCAAGGAGACATCAGATCTGCATAACTCATGGTTTTTTGGTCTTCGGTGAGCCGGGGGAACATGAATATGTGTTTGTTTTTCGAATTTGAGCTCTATCTGCAAAGGGCACTTTTCTTGCTAAAAGCAGTTTTTCCTAACAAATGCAAGATATAACATGGGCTATCTCCGCAAGGAGACATCAGATCTGCATAACTCATGGGTTTTTGGTCTTCGGTGAGCCGGGAGAACATGAATATGTGTTTGTTTTTCGAATTTGAGCTCTTTCTGCAAAGGGCACTTTTCTTGCTAAAAGCAGTTTTTTTAACAAATGCAAGATATAACATGGGCTATCTCCGCAAGGAGACATCAGATCTGCATAACTCATGGTTTTTTGGTCTTCGGTGAGCCGGGGGAACATGAATATGTGTTTGTTTTTCGAATTTGAGCTCTATCTGCAAAGGGCACTTTTCTTGCTAAAAGCAGTTTTTCCTAACAAATGCAAGATATAACATGGGCTATCTCCGCAAGGAGACATCAGAATTGCAAAACGCATGGTTTTTTGGTCTTCGGGGAGATTGGTGAACATGAATACGTGTTTGTTTTTCTAATTTGAGCTCTATCTGCAAAGGGCACTTTTCTTGCTAAAAGCAGTTTTTTTTAACAAATGCAAGATATAACATGGGCTATCTCCGCAAGGAGACATCAGATCTGCATAACTCATGGTTTTTTGGTCTTCGGTGAGCCGGGGGAACATGAATATGTGTTTGTTTTTCGAATTTGAGCTCTATCTGCAAAGGGCACTTTTCTTGCTAAAAGCAGTTTTTCCTAACAAATGCAAGATATAACATGGGCTATCTCCGCAAGGAGACATCAGATCTGCATAACTCATGGTTTTTTGGTCTTCGGGGAGGTTGGTGAACATGAATACGTGTTTGTTTTTCGAATTTGAGCTCTATCTGCAAAGGGCACTTTTCTTGCTAAAAGCAGTTTTTTTTAACAAATGCAAGATATAACATGGGCTATCTCCGCAAGGAGACATCAGATCTGCATAACTCATGGTTTTTTGGTCTTCAGTGAGCTGGGGTAACATGAATATGTGTTTGTTTTTCGAATTTGAGCTCTATCTGCAAAGGGCACTTTTCTTGCTAAAAGCAGTTTTTCCTAACAAATGCAAGATATAACATGGGCTATCTCCACAAGGAGACATCAGATCTGCATAACTCATGGTTTTTTGGTCTTCAGTGAGCCGGGGGAACATGAATATGTGTTTGTTTTTCGAATTTGAGCTCTATCTGCAAAGGGCACTTTTCTTGCTAAAAGCAGTTTTTCCTAACAAATGCAAGATATAACATGGGCTACCTCCGCAAGGAGACATCAGAACTGCAAAACGCATGGTTTTTTGGTCTTCGGGGAGGTTGGTGAACATGAATACGTGTTTGTTTTTCTAATTTGAGCTCTATCTGCAAAGGGCACTTTTCTTGCTAAAAGCAGTTTTTTTTAACAAATGCAAGATATAACATGGGCTATCTCCGCAAGGAGACATCAGATCTGCATAACTCATGGTTTTTTGGTCTTCGGGGAGGTTGGTGAACATGAATACGTGTTTGTTTTTCGAATTTGAGCTCTATCTGCAAAGGGCACTTTTCTTGCTAAAAGCAGTTTTTTTTAACAAATGCAAGATATAACATGGGCTATCTCCGCAAGGAGACATCAGATCTGCATAACTCATGGTTTTTTGGTCTTCGGGGAGGTTGGTGAACATGAATACGTGTTTGTTTTTCGAATTTGAGCTCTATCTGCAAAGGGCACTTTTCTTGCTAAAAGCAGTTTTTTTTAACAAATGCAAGATATAACATGGGCTATCTCCGCAAGGAGACATCAGATCTGCATAACTCATGGTTTTTTGGTCTTCAGTGAGCTGGGGTAACATGAATATGTGTTTGTTTTTCGAATTTGAGCTCTATCTGCAAAGGGCACTTTTCTTGCTAAAAGCAGTTTTTCCTAACAAATGCAAGATATAACATGGGCTATCTCCGCAAGGAGACATCAGATCTGCATAACTCATGGTTTTTTGGTCTTCAGTGAGCCGGGGGAACATGAATATGTGTTTGTTTTTCGAATTTGAGCTCTATCTGCAAAGGGCACTTTTCTTGCTAAAAGCAGTTTTTCCTAACAAATGCAAGATATAACATGGGCTATCTCCACAAGGAGACATCAGATCTGCATAACTGATGGGTTTTTGTTCTTCGGTGAGTCGGGAGAACATGAATATGTGTTTGTTTTTCGAATTTGAGCTCTATCTGCAAAGGGCACTTTTCTTGCTAAAAGCAGTTTTTCCTAACAAATGCAAGATATAACATGGGCTATCTCCGCAAGGAGACATCAGAATTGCAAAACGCATGGTTTTTTGGTCTTCGGGGAGGTTGGTGAACATGAATACGTGTTTGTTTTTCTAATTTGAGCTCTATCTGCAAAGGGCACTTTTCTTGCTAAAAGCAGTTTTTTTTAACAAATGCAAGATATAACATGGGCTATCTCCGCAAGGAGACATCAGATCTGCATAACTCATGGTTTTTTGGTCTTCGGTGAGCCGGGGGAACATGAATATGTGTTTGTTTTTCGAATTTGAGCTCTATCTGCAAAGGGCACTTTTCTTGCTAAAAGCAGTTTTTCCTAACAAATGCAAGATATAACATGGGCTATCTCCGCAAGGAGACATCAGATCTGCATAACTCATGGGTTTTTGGTCTTCGGTGAGCCGGGAGAACATGAATATGTGTTTGTTTTTCGAATTTGAGCTCTTTCTGCAAAGGGCACTTTTCTTGCTAAAAGCAGTTTTTTTTAACAAATGCAAGATATAACATGGGCTATCTCCGCAAGGAGACATCAGATCTGCATAACTCATGGTTTTTTGGTCTTCGGTGAGCCGGGGGAACATGAATATGTGTTTGTTTTTCGAATTTGAGCTCTATCTGCAAAGGGCACTTTTCTTGCTAAAAGCAGTTTTTCCTAACAAATGCAAGATATAACATGGGCTATCTCCGCAAGGAGACATCAGAATTGCAAAACGCATGGTTTTTTGGTCTTCGGGGAGGTTGGTGAACATGAATACGTGTTTGTTTTTCTAATTTGAGCTCTATCTGCAAAGGGCACTTTTCTTGCTAAAAGCAGTTTTTTTTAACAAATGCAAGATATAACATGGGCTATCTCCGCAAGGAGACATCAGATCTGCATAACTCATGGTTTTTTGGTCTTCGGTGAGCCGGGGGAACATGAATATGTGTTTGTTTTTCGAATTTGAGCTCTATCTGCAAAGGGCACTTTTCTTGCTAAAAGCAGTTTTTCCTAACAAATGCAAGATATAACATGGGCTATCTCCGCAAGGAGACATCAGATCTGCATAACTCATGGTTTTTTGGTCTTCGGGGAGGTTGGTGAACATGAATACGTGTTTGTTTTTCGAATTTGAGCTCTATCTGCAAAGGGCACTTTTCTTGCTAAAAGCAGTTTTTTTTAACAAATGCAAGATATAACATGGGCTATCTCCGCAAGGAGACATCAGATCTGCATAACTCATGGTTTTTTGGTCTTCAGTGAGCTGGGGTAACATGAATATGTGTTTGTTTTTCGAATTTGAGCTCTATCTGCAAAGGGCACTTTTCTTGCTAAAAGCAGTTTTTCCTAACAAATGCAAGATATAACATGGGCTATCTCCACAAGGAGACATCAGATCTGCATAACTCATGGTTTTTTGGTCTTCAGTGAGCCGGGGGAACATGAATATGTGTTTGTTTTTCGAATTTGAGCTCTATCTGCAAAGGGCACTTTTCTTGCTAAAAGCAGTTTTTCCTAACAAATGCAAGATATAACATGGGCTATCTCCACAAGGAGACATCAGAATTGCAAAACGCATGGTTTTTTGGTCTTCGGGAAGGTTGGTGAACATGAATACGTGTTTGTTTTTCTAATTTGAGCTCTATCTGCAAAGGGCACTTTTCTTGCTAAAAGCAGTTTTTTTTTTTACAAATGCAAGATATAACATGGGCTATCTCCGCAAGGAGACATCAGATCTGCATAACTCATGGTTTTTTGGTCTTCGGTGAGCCGGGGGAACATGAATATGTGTTTGTTTTTCGAATTTGAGCTCTATCTGCAAAGGGCACTTTTCTTGCTAAAAGCAGTTTTTCCTAACAAATGCAAGATATAACATGGGCTATCTCCGCAAGGAGACATCAGATCTGCATAACTCATGGGTTTTTGGTCTTCGGTGAGCCGGGAGAACATGAATATGTGTTTGTTTTTCGAATTTGAGCTCTTTCTGCAAAGGGCACTTTTCTTGCTAAAAGCAGTTTTTTTTAACAAATGCAAGATATAACATTTGCTATCTCCGCAAGGAGACATCAGATCTGCATAACTCATGGTTTTTTGGTCTTCGGTGAGCCGGGGGAACATGAATATGTGTTTGTTTTTCGAATTTGAGCTCTATATGCAAAGGGCACTTTTCTTGCTAAAAGCAGTTTTTCCTAACAAATGCAAGATATAACATGGGCTATCTCCGCAAGGAGACATCAGAACTGCAAAACGCATGGTTTTTTGGTCTTCGGGGAGGTTGGTGAATATGAATACGTGTTTGTTTTTCTAATTTGAGCTCTATCTGCAAAGGGCACTTTTCTTGCTAAAAGCTGTTTTTTTTAACAAATGCAAGATATAACATGGGCTATCTCCGCAAGGAGACATCAGATCTGCATAACTCATGGTTTTTTGGTCTTCGGTGAGCCGGGGAAACATGAATATGTGTTTGTTTTTCGAATTTGAGCTCTATCTGCAAAGGGCACTTTTCTTGCTAAAAGCAGTTTTTCCTAACAAATGCAAGATATAACATGGGCTATCTCCGCAAGGAGACATCAGATCTGCATAACTCATGGGTTTTTGGTCTTCGGTGAGCCGGGAGAACATGAATATGTGTTTGTTTTTCGAATTTGAGCTCTATCTGCAAAGGGCACTTTTCTTGCTAAAAGCAGTTTTTCCTAACAAATGCAAGATATAACATGGGCTATCTCCGCAAGGAGACATCAGAACTGCAAAACGCATGGTTTTTTGGTCTTCGGTGAGCCGGGGGAACATGAATATGTGTTTGTTTTTCGAATTTGAGCTCTATCTGCAAAGGGCACTTTTCTTGCTAAAAGCAGTTTTTCCTAACAAATGCAAGATATAACATGGGCTATCTCCGCAAGGAGACATCAGATCTGCATAACTCATGGGTTTTTGGTCTTCGGTGAGCCGGGAGAACATGAATATGTGTTTGTTTTTCGAATTTGAGCTCTATCTGCAAAGGGCACTTTTCTTGCTAAAAGCAGTTTTTCCTAACAAATGCAAGATATAACATGGGCTATCTCCGCAAGGAGACATCAGAACTGCAAAACGCATGGTTTTTTGGTCTTTGGTGAGCCGGGGGAACATGAATATGTGTTTGTTTTTCGAATTTGAGCTCTATCTGCAAAGGGCACTTTTCTTGCTAAAAGAAGTTTTTCCTAACAAATGCAAGATATAACATGGGCTATCTCTGCAAGGAGACATCAGAACTGCAAAACGCATGGTTTTTTGGTCTTCGGGGAGGTTGGTGAACATGAATACGTGTTTGTTTTTCTAATTTGAGCTCTATCTGCAAAGGGCACTTTTCTTGCTAAAAGCAGTTTTTCCTAACAAATGCAAGATATAACATGGGCTATCTCCGCAAGGAGACATCAGATCTGCATAACTCATGGTTTTTTGGTCTTCAGTGAGCTGGGGGAACATGAATATGTGTTTGTTTTTCGAATTTGAGCTCTATCTGCAAAGGGCACTTTTCTTGCTAAAAGCAGTTTTTCCTAACAAATGCAAGATATAACATGGGCTACCACCGCAAGGAGACATCAGAACTGCAAAACGCATGGTTTTTTGGTCTTCGGGGAGGTTGGTGAACATGAATACGTGTTTGTTTTTCTAATTTGAGCTCTATCTGCAAAGGGCACTTTTCTTGCTAAAAGCAGTTTTTTTTAACAAATGCAAGATATAACATGGGCTATCTCCGCAAGGAGACATCAGATCTGCATAACTCATGGGTTTTTGGTCTTCGGTGAGCCGGGAGAACATGAATATGTGTTTGTTTTTCGAATTTGAGCTCTATCTGCAAAGGGCACTTTTCTTGCTAAAAGCAGTTTTTCCTAACAAATGCAAGATATAACATGGGCTATCTCCGCAAGGAGACATCAGAACTGCAAAACGCATGGTTTTTTGGTCTTCGGTGAGCCGGGGGAACATGAATATGTGTTTGTTTTTCGAATTTGAGCTCTATCTGCAAAGGGCACTTTTCTTGCTAAAAGCAGTTTTTCCTAACAAATGCAAGATATAACATGGGCTATCTCCGCAAGGAGACATCAGATCTGCATAACTCATGGGTTTTTGGTCTTCGGTGAGCCGGGAGAACATGAATATGTGTTTGTTTTTCGAATTTGAGCTCTATCTGCAAAGGGCACTTTTCTTGCTAAAAGCAGTTTTTCCTAACAAATGCAAGATATAACATGGGCTATCTCCGCAAGGAGACATCAGAACTGCAAAACGCATGGTTTTTTGGTCTTTGGTGAGCCGGGGGAACATGAATATGTGTTTGTTTTTCGAATTTGAGCTCTATCTGCAAAGGGCACTTTTCTTGCTAAAAGAAGTTTTTCCTAACAAATGCAAGATATAACATGGGCTATCTCTGCAAGGAGACATCAGAACTGCAAAACGCATGGTTTTTTGGTCTTCGGGGAGGTTGGTGAACATGAATACGTGTTTGTTTTTCTAATTTGAGCTCTATCTGCAAAGGGCACTTTTCTTGCTAAAAGCAGTTTTTCCTAACAAATGCAAGATATAACATGGGCTATCTCCGCAAGGAGACATCAGATCTGCATAACTCATGGTTTTTTGGTCTTCAGTGAGCTGGGGGAACATGAATATGTGTTTGTTTTTCGAATTTGAGCTCTATCTGCAAAGGGCACTTTTCTTGCTAAAAGCAGTTTTTCCTAACAAATGCAAGATATAACATGGGCTACCACCGCAAGGAGACATCAGAACTGCAAAACGCATGGTTTTTTGGTCTTCGGGGAGGTTGGTGAACATGAATACGTGTTTGTTTTTCTAATTTGAGCTCTATCTGCAAAGGGCACTTTTCTTGCTAAAAGCAGTTTTTTTTAACAAATGCAAGATATAACATGGGCTATCTCCGCAAGGAGACATCAGATCTGCATAACTCATGGTTTTTTGGTCTTCAGTGAGCCGGGGGAACATGAATATGTGTTTGTTTTTCGAATTTGAGCTCTATCTGCAAAGGGCACTTTTCTTGCTAAAAGCAGTTTTTTTTAACAAATGCAAGATATAACATGGGCTATCTCCGCAAGGAGACATCAGAACTGCAAAACGCATGGTTTTTTGGTCTTCGGTGAGCCGGGGTAACATGAATATGTGTTTGTTTTTCGAATTTGAGCTCTATCTGCAAAGGGCACTTTTCTTGCTAAAAGCAGTTTTTCCTAACAAATGCAAGATATAACATGGGCTATCTCCGCAAGGAGACATCAGATCTGCATAACACATGGTTTTTTGGTCTTCAGTAAGCCGGGGGAACATGAATATGTGTTTGTTTTTCGAATTTGAGCTCTATCTGCAAAGGGCACTTTTCTTGCTAAAAGCAGTTTTTTTTAACAAATGCAAGATATAACATGGGCTATCTCCGCAAGGAGACATCAGAACTGCAAAACGCATGGTTTTTTGGTCTTCGGTGAGCCGGGGGAACATGAATATGTGTTTGTTTTTCGAATTTGAGCTCTATCTGCAAAGGGCACTTTTCTTGCTAAAAGCAGTTTTTCCTAACAAATGCAAGATATAACATGGGCTATCTCCGCAAGGAGACATCAGAACTGCAAAACGCATGGTTTTTTGGTCTTCGGGGAGGTTGGTGAACATGAATACGTGTTTTTTTTTCTAATTTGAGCTCTATCTGCAAAGGGCACTTTTCTTGCTAAAAGCAGTTTTTTTTAACAAATGCAAGATATAACATGGGCTATCTCCGCAAGGAGACATCAGATCTGCATAACATGTTTTTTTGGTCTTCGGTGAGCCGGGGGAACATGAATATGTGTTTGTTTTTCGAATTTGAGCTCTATCTGCAAAGGGCACTTTTCTTGCTAAAAGCAGTTTTTCCTAACAAATGCAAGATATAACATGGGCTATCTCCGCAAGGAGACATCAGATCTGCATAACTCATGGGTTTTTGGTCTTCGGGGAGGTTGGTGAACATGAATATGTGTTTGTTTTTCGAATTTGAGCTCTATCTGCAAAGGGCACTTTTCTTGCTAAAAGCAGTTTTTCCTAACAAATGCAAGATATAACATGGGCTATCTCCGCAAGGAGACATCAGATCTGCATAACTCATGGTTTTTTGGTCTTCAGTGAGCCGGGGGAATATGAATTTGTGTTTGTTTTTCGAATTTGAGCTCTATCTGCAAAGGGCACTTTTCTTGCTAAAAGCAGTTTTTCCTAACAAATGCAAGATATAACATGGGCTATCTCCACAAGGAGACATCAGATCTGCATAACTCATGGGTTTTTGGTCTTCGGTGAGCCGGGAGAACATGAATACGTGTTTGTTTTTCGAATTTGAGCTCTATCTGCAAAGGGCACTTTTCTTGCTAAAAGCAGTTTTTCCTAACAAATGCAAGATATAACATGGGCTATCTCCGCAAGGAGACATCAGAACTGCAAAACGCATGGTTTTTTGGTCTTCGGTGAGCCGGGGGAACATGAATATGTGTTTGTTTTTCGAATTTGAGCTCTATCTGCAAAGGGCACTTTTCTTGCTAAAAGCAGTTTTTCCTAACAAATGCAAGATATAACATGGGCTATCTCCGCAAGGAGACATCAGAACTGCAAAACGCATGGTTTTTTGGTCTTCGGGGAGGTTGGTGAACATGAATACGTGTTTGTTTTTCGAATTTGAGCTCTATCTGCAAAGGGCACTTTTCTTGCTAAAAGCAGTTTTTTTTAACAAATGCAAGATATAACATGGGCTATCTCCGCAAGGAGACATCAGATCTGCATAACTCATGGTTTTTTGGTCTTCAGTGAGCCGGGGTAACATGAATATGTGTTTGTTTTTCGAATTTGAGCTCTATCTGCAAAGGGCACTTTTTTGGCTAAAAGCAGTTTTTCCTAACAAATGCAAGATATAACATGGGCTATCTCCGCAAGGAGACATCAGATCTGCATAACTCATGGTTTTTTGGTCTTCAGTGAGCCGGGCGAACATGAACATGTGTTTGTTTTTCGAATTTGAGCTCTATCTGCAAAGGGCACTTTTCTTGCTAAAAGCAGTTTTTCCTAACAAATGCAAGATATAACATGGGCTATCTCCGCAAGGAGACATCAGAACTGTAAAACGCATGTTTTTTTGGTCTTCGGTGAGCCGGGGGAACATGAATATGTGTTTGTTTTTTGAATTTGAGCTCTATCTGCAAAGGGCACTTTTCTTGCTAAAAGCAGTTTTTCCTAACAAATGCAAGATATAACATGGGCTATCTCCGCAAGGAGACATCAGAACTGCAAAACGCATGGTTTTTTGGTCTTCGGGGAGGTTGGTGAACATGAATACGTGTTTGTTTTTCGAATTTGAGCTCTATCTGCAAAGGGCACTTTTCTTGCTAAAAGCAGTTTTTTTTAACAAATGCAAGATATAACATGGGCTATCTCCGCAAGGAGACATCAGATCTGCATAACTCATGGTTTTTTGGTCTTCAGTGAGCCGGGGTAACATGAATATGTGTTTGTTTTTCGAATTTGAGCTCTATCTGCAAAGGGCACTTTTTTGGCTAAAAGCAGTTTTTCCTAACAAATGCAAGATATAACATGGGCTATCTCCGCAAGGAGACATCAGATCTGCATAACTCATGGTTTTTTGGTCTTCAGTGAGCCGGGCGAACATGAACATGTGTTTGTTTTTCGAATTTGAGCTCTATCTGCAAAGGGCACTTTTCTTGCTAAAAGCAGTTTTTCCTAACAAATGCAAGATATAACATGGGCTATCTCCGCAAGGAGACATCAGAACTGTAAAACGCATGTTTTTTTGGTCTTCGGTGAGCCGGGGGAACATGAATATGTGTTTGTTTTTTGAATTTGAGCTCTATCTGCAAAGGGCACTTTTCTTGCTAAAAGCAGTTTTTTTTAACAAATGCAAGATATAACATGGGCTATCTCCGCAAGGAGACATCAGATCTGCATAACTCATGGGTTTTTGGTCTTCGGGGAGGTTGGTGAACATGAATACGTGTTTGTTTTTCGAATTTGAGCTCTATCTGCAAAGGGCACTTTTCTTGCTAAAAGCAGTTTTTTTTAACAAATGCAAGATATAACATGGGCTATCTCCGCAAGGAGACATCAGATCTGCATAACTCGTGGTTTTTTGGTCTTCAGTGAGCCGGGGTAACATGAATATGTGTTTGTTTTTCGAATTTGAGCTCTATCTGCAAAGGGCACTTTTCTTGCTAAAAGCAGTTTTTCCTAACAAATGCAAGATATAACATGGGCTATCTCCGCAAGGAGACATCAGATCTGCATAACTCATGGTTTTTTGGTCTTCGGTGAGCCGGGGGAACATGAATATGTGTTTGTTTTTCGAATTTGAGCTCTATCTGCAAAGGGCACTTTTCTTGCTAAAAGCAGTTTTTCCTAACAAATGCAAGATATAACATGGGCTATCTCCACAGGGAGACATCAGATCTGCATAACTCATGGGTTTTTGTTCTTCGGTGAGCCGGGAGAACATGAATATGTGTTTGTTTTTCGAATTTGAGCTCTATCTGCAAAGGGCACTTTTCTTGCTAAAAGCAGTTTTTCCTAACAAATGCAAGATATAACATGGGCTATCTCCCCAAGGAGACATCAGAACTGCAAAACGCATGGTTTTTTGGTCTTCGGGGAGGTGGGTGAACATGAATACGTGTTTGTTTTTCTAATTTGAGCTCTATCTGCAAAGGGCACTTTTCTTGCTAAAAGCAGTTTTTTTTAACAAATGCAAGATATAACATGGGCTATCTCCGCAAGGAGACATCAGATCTGCATAACTCATGGGTTTTTGGTCTTCGGTGAGCCGGGGGAACATGAATATGTGTTTGTTTTTCGAATTTGAGCTCTATCTGCAAAGGGCACTTTTCTTGCTAAAAGCAGTTTTTCCTAACAAATGCAAGATATAACATGGGCTATCTCCGCAAGGAGACATCAGAACTGCAAAACGCATGGTTTTTTGGTCTTCGGGGAGGTTGGTGAACATGAATACGTGTTTGTTTTTCTAATTTGAGCTCTATCTGCAAAGGGCACTTTTCTTGCTAAAAGCTGTTTTTTTTAACAAATGCAAGATATAACATGGGCTATCTCCGCAAGGAGACATCAGATCTGCATAACTCATGGTTTTTTGGTCTTCGGTGAGCCGGGGGAACATGAATATGTGTTTGTTTTTCGAATTTGAGCTCTATCTGCAAAGGGCACTTTTCTTGCTAAAAGCAGTTTTTCCTAACAAATGCAAGATATAACATGGGCTATCTCCGCAAGGAGACATCAGATCTGCATAACTCATGGGTTTTTGGTCTTCGGTGAGCCGGGAGAACATGAATATGTGTTTGTTTTTCGAATTTGAGCTCTATCTGCAAAGGGCACTTTTCTTGCTAAAAGCAGTTTTTCCTAACAAATGCAAGATATAACATGGGCTATCTCCGCAAGGAGACATCAGAACTGCAAAATGCATGGTTTTTTGGTCTTCGGTGAGCCGGGGGAACATGAATATGTGTTTGTTTTTCGAATTTGAGCTCTATCTGCAAAGGGCACTTTTCTTGCTAAAAGAAGTTTTTCCTAACAAATGCAAGATATAACATGGGCTATCTCTGCAAGGAGACATCAGAACTGCAAAACGCATGGTTTTTTGGTCTTCGGGGAGGTTGGTGAACATGAATACGTGTTTGTTTTTCTAATTTGAGCTCTATCTGCAAAGGGCACTTTTCTTGCTAAAAGCAGTTTTTCCTAACAAATGCAAGATATAACATGGGCTATCTCCGCAAGGAGACATCAGATCTGCATAACTCATGGTTTTTTGGTCTTCAGTGAGCCGGGGGATCATGAATATGTGTTTGTTTTTCGAATTTGAGCTCTATCTGCAAAGGGCACTTTTCTTGCTAAAAGCAGTTTTTCCTAACAAATGCAAGATATAACATGGGCTACCTCCGCAAGGAGACATCAGAACTGCAAAACGCATGGTTTTTTGGTCTTCGGGGAGGTTGGTGAACATGAATACGTGTTTGTTTTTCGAATTTGAGCTCTATCTGCAAAGGGCACTTTTCTTGCTATAAGCAGTTTTAACTAACAAATGCAAGATATAACATGGGCTATCTCCGCAAGGAGACATCAGATCTGCATAACTCATGGTGTTTTGGTCTTCGGTGAGCCGGGAGAACATGAATATGTGTTTGTTTTTCGAATTTGAGCTCTATCTGCAAAGGGCACTTTTCTTGCTAAAAGCAGTTTTTCCTAACAAATGCAAGATATAACATGGGCTATCTCTGCAAGGAGACATCAGAACTGCAAAACGCATGGTTTTTTGTTCTTCGGGGAGGTGGGGGAACATGAATACGTGTTTGTTTTTCGAATTTGAGCTCTATCTGCAATGGGCACTTTTCATGCTATAAACAGTTTTTCCTAACAAATGCAAGATATAACATGGGCTATCTCCGCAAGGAGACATCAGATCTGTAAAACTCATGGTTTTTTGGTCTTCGGTGAGCCGGGGGAACATGAATATGTGTTTGTTTTTCGAATTTGAGCTCTATCTGCAAAGGGCACTTTTCTTGCTATAAGCAGTTTTTCCTAACAAATGCAAGATATAACATGGGCTATCTCCGCAAGGTGACATCAGATCTGCATAACTCATAGTTTTTTGGACTTCGGTGAGCCGGGGGAACATGAATATGTGTTTGTTTTTCGAATTTGAGCTCTATCTGCAAAGGGCACTTTTCTTGCTATAAGCAGTTTTTCCTAACAAATGCAAGATATAACATGGGCTATCTCCGCAAGGTGACATCAGATCTGCATAACTCATAGTTTTTTGGACTTCGGTGAGCCGGGGGAACATGAATATGTGTTTGTTTTTCGAATTTGAGCTCTATCTGCAAAGGGCACTTTTCTTGCTAAAAGCAGTTTTTCCTAACAAATGCAAGATATAACATGGGCTATCTCCGCAAGGAGACATCAGAACTGCAAAACGCATGGTTTTTTGTTCTTCGGGGAGGTGGGGGAACATGAATACGTGTTTGGTTTTCGAATTTGAGCTCTATCTGCAATGGGCACTTTTCATGCTATAAACAGTTTTTACTAACAAATGCAAGATATAACATGGGCTATCTCCGCAAGGAGACATCAGATCTGTAAAACTCATGGTTTTTTGGTCTTCGGTGAGCCGGGGGAACATGAATATGTGTTTGTTTTTCGAATTTGAGCTCTATCTGCAAAGGGCACTTTTCTTGCTATAAGCAGTTTTTCCTAACAAATGCAAGATATAACATGGGCTATCTCCGCAAGGTGACATCAGATCTGCATAACTCATAGTTTTTTGGACTTCGGTGAGCCGGGGGAACATGAATATGTGTTTGTTTTTCGAATTTGAGCTCTATCTGCAAAGGGCACTTTTCTTGCTAAAAGCAGTTTTTCCTAACAAATGCAAGATATAACATGGGCTATCTCCGCAAGGAGACATCAGAACTGCAAAACGCATGGTTTTTTGTTCTTCGGGGAGGTGGGGGAACATGAATACGTGTTTGTTTTTCGAATTTAAGCTCTATCTGCAATGGGCACTTTTCATGCTATAAACAGTTTTTACTAACAAATGCAAGATATAACATGGGCTATCTCCGCAAGGAGACATCAGATCTGTAAAACTCATGGTTTTTTGGTCTTCGGTGAGCTGGGGGAACATGAATATGTGTTTGTTTTTCGAATTTGAGCTCTATCTGCAAAGGGCACTTTTCTTGCTATAAGCAGTTTTTCCTAACAAATGCAAGATATAACATGGGCTATCTCCGCAAGGTGACATCAGATCTGCATAACTCATAGTTTTTTGGACTTCGGTGAGCCGGGGGAACATAAATATGTGTTTGTTTTTCGAATTTGAGCTCTATCTGCAAAGGGCACTTTTCTTGCTAAAAGCAGTTTTTCCTAACAAATGCAAGATATAACATGGGCTATCTCCGCAAGGAGACATCAGATCTGTAAAACTCATGGTTTTTTGGTCTTCGGTGAGCCGGGGGAACATGAATATGTGTTTGTTTTTCGAATTTGAGCTCTATCTGCAAAGGGAACTTTTCTTGCTATAAGCAGTTTTTCCTAACAAATGCAAGATATAACATGGGCTATCTCCGCAAGGTGACATCAGATCTGCATAACTCATAGTTTTTTGGACTTCGGTGAGCCGGGGGAACATGAATATGTGTTTGTTTTTCGAATTTGAGCTCTATCTGCAAAGGGCACTTTTCTTGCTATAAGCAGTTTTTCCTAACAAATGCAAGATATAACATGGGCTATCTCCGCAAGGTGACATCAGATCTGCATAACTCGTTGTTTTTTGGTCTTCGGTGAGCCGGGGGAACATGAATATGTGTTTGTTTTTCGAATTTGAGCTCTATCTGCAAAGGGCACTTTTCTTGCTAAAAGCAGTTTTTCCTAACAAATGCAAGATATAACATGGGCTATCTCCGCAAGGAGACATCAGATCTGCATAACTCATGGTGTTTTGGTCTTCGGTGAGCCGGGAGAACATGAATATGTGTTTGTTTTTCGAATTTGAGCTCTATCTGCAAAGGGCACTTTTCTTGCTAAAAGCAGTTTTTCCTGACAAATGCAAGATATAACATGGGCTATCTCCGCAAGGAGACATCAGAACTGCAAAACGCATGGTTTTTTGGTCTTCGGGGAGGTTGGGGAACATGAATACGTGTTTGTTTTTCGAATTTGAGCTCTATCTGCAAAGGGCACTTTTCTTGCTAAAAGCAGTTTTTCCTAACAAATGCAAGATATAACATGGGCTATCTCCGCAAGGAGACATCAGATCTGCATAACTCGTTGTTTTTTGGTCTTCGGTGAGCCGGGTTAACATGAATATGTGTTTGTTTTTCGAATTTGAGCTCTATCTGCAAAGGGCACTTTTCTTGCTAAAAGCAGTTTTTCCTAACAAATGCAAGATATAACATGGGCTATCTCCGCAAGGAGACATCAGATCTGCATAACTCATGGTTTTTTGGTTTTCGGTGTGCTGGGAGAACATGAGTATGTGTTTGTTTTTCGAATTTGAGCTCTATCTGCAAAGGGCACCTTTCTTGCTAAAAGCAGTTTTTCCTAACAAATGCAAGATATAACATGGGCTATCTCCGCAAGGAGACATCAGAACTGCAAAACGCATGGTTTTTTGTTCTTCGGGGAGGTGGGGGAACATGAATACGTGTTTGTTTTTCGAATTTGAGCTCTATCTGCAAAGGGCACTTTTCTTGCTATAAGCAGTTTTTCCTAACAAATGCAAGATATAACATGGGCTATCTCCGCAAGGTGACATCAGATCTGCATAACTCATAGTTTTTTGGACTTCGGTGAGCCGGGGGAACATAAATATGTGTTTGTTTTTCGAATTTGAGCTCTATCTGCAAAGGGCACTTTTCTTGCTAAAAGCAGTTTTTCCTAACAAATGCAAGATATAACATGGGCTATCTCCGCAAGGAGACATCAGATCTGTAAAACTCATGGTTTTTTGGTCTTCGGTGAGCCGGGGGAACATGAATATGTGTTTGTTTTTCGAATTTGAGCTCTATCTGCAAAGGGCACTTTTCTTGCTATAAGCAGTTTTTCCTAACAAATGCAAGATATAACATGGGCTATCTCCGCAAGGTGACATCAGATCTGCATAACTCATAGTTTTTTGGACTTCGGTGAGCCGGGGGAACATGAATATGTGTTTGTTTTTCGAATTTGAGCTCTATCTGCAAAGGGCACTTTTCTTGCTATAAGCAGTTTTTCCTAACAAATGCAAGATATAACATGGGCTATCTCCGCAAGGTGACATCAGATCTGCATAACTCGTTGTTTTTTGGTCTTCGGTGAGCCGGGGGAACATGAATATGTGTTTGTTTTTCGAATTTGAGCTCTATCTGCAAAGGGCACTTTTCTTGCTAAAAGCAGTTTTTCCTAACAAATGCAAGATATAACATGGGCTATCTCCGCAAGGAGACATCAGATCTGCATAACTCATGGTGTTTTGGTCTTCGGTGAGCCGGGAGAACATGAATATGTGTTTGTTTTTCGAATTTGAGCTCTATCTGCAAAGGGCACTTTTCTTGCTAAAAGCAGTTTTTCCTGACAAATGCAAGATATAACATGGGCTATCTCCGCAAGGAGACATCAGAACTGCAAAACGCATGGTTTTTTGGTCTTCGGGGAGGTTGGGGAACATGAATACGTGTTTGTTTTTCGAATTTGAGCTCTATCTGCAAAGGGCACTTTTCTTGCTAAAAGCAGTTTTTCCTAACAAATGCAAGATATAACATGGGCTATCTCCGCAAGGAGACATCAGATCTGCATAACTCGTTGTTTTTTGGTCTTCGGTGAGCCGGGTTAACATGAATATGTGTTTGTTTTTCAAATTTGAGCTCTATCTGCAAAGGGCACTTTTCTTGCTAAAAGCAGTTTTTCCTAACAAATGCAAGATATAACATGGGCTATCTCCGCAAGGAGACATCAGATCTGCATAACTCATGGTTTTTTGGTTTTCGGTGTGCTGGGAGAACATGAATATGTGTTTGTTTTTCGAATTTGAGCTCTATCTGCAAAGGGCACTTTTCTTGCTAAAAGCAGTTTTTCCTAACAAATGCAAGATATAACATGGGCTATCTCCGCAAGGAGACATCAGAACTGCAAAACGCATGGTTTTTTGTTCTTCGGGGAGGTGGGGGAACATGAATACGTGTTTGTTTTTCGAATTTGAGCTCTATCTGCAAAGGGCACTTTTCTTGCTATAAGCAGTTTTTCCTAACAAATGCAAGATATAACATGGGCTATCTCCGCAAGGAGACATCAGATCTGCATAACTCATGGTTTTTTGGTCTTCGGTGAGCCGGGGGAACATGAATATGTGTTTGTTTTTCGAATTTGAGCTCTATCTGCAAAGGGCACTTTTCTTGCTATAAGAAGTTTTAACTAACAAATGCAAGATATAACATGGGCTATCTCCGCAAGGAGACATCAGATCTGCATAACTCGTTGTTTTTTGGTCTTCGGTGAGCCGGGGGAACATGAATATGTGTTTGTTTTTCGAATTTGAGCTCTATCTGCAAAGGGCACTTTTCTTGCTATAAGCAGTTTTAACTAACAAATGCAAGATATAACATGGGCTATCTCCGCAAGGAGACATCAGATCTGCATAACTCATGGTGTTTTGGTCTTCGGTGAGCCGGGAGAACATGAATATGTGTTTGTTTTTCAAATTTGAGCTCTATCTGCAAAGGGCACTTTTCTTGCTAAAAGCAGTTTTTCCTGACAAATGCAAGATATAACATGGGCTATCTCCGCAAGGAGACATCAGAACTGCAAAACGCATGGTTTTTTGGTCTTCGGGGAGGTTGGGGAACATGAATACGTGTTTGTTTTTCGAATTTGAGCTCTATCTGCAAAGGGCACTTTTCTTGCTAAAAGCAGTTTTTCCTAACAAATGCAAGATATAACATGGGCTATCTCCGCAAGGAGACATCTGATCTGCATAACTCGTTGTTTTTTGGTCTTCGGTGAGCCGGGTTAACATGAATATGTGTTTGTTTTTCGAATTTGAGCTCTATCTGCAATGGGCACTTTTCATGCTATAAACAGTTTTTCCTAACAAATGCAAGATATAACATGGGCTATCTCCGCAAGGAGACATCAGATCTGTAAAACTCATGGTTTTTTGGTCTTCGGTGAGCCGGGGGAACATGAATATGTGTTTGTTTTTCGAATTTGAGCTCTATCTGCAAAGGGCACTTTTCTTGCTATAAGCAGTTTTTCCTAACAAATGCAAGATATAACATGGGCTATCTCCGCAAGGTGACATCAGATCTGCATAACTCATAGTTTTTTGGACTTCGGTGAGCCGGGGGAACATGAATATGTGTTTGTTTTTCGAATTTGAGCTCTATCTGCAAAGGGCACTTTTCTTGCTAAAAGCAGTTTTTCCTAACAAATGCAAGATATAACATGGGCTATCTCCGCAAGGAGACATCAGAACTGCAAAACGCATGGTTTTTTGTTCTTCGGGGAGGTGGGGGAACATGAATACGTGTTTGTTTTTCGAATTTGAGCTCTATCTGCAAAGGGCACTTTTCTTGCTATAAGCAGTTTTTCCTAACAAATGCAAGATATAACATGGGCTATCTCCGCAAGGAGACATCAGAACTGCAAAACACATGGTTTTTTATTCTTCGGGGAGACGGGGGAACATGAATACGTGTTTGTTTTTCGAATTTGATCTCTATCTGCAATGGGCACTTTTCATGCTATAAACAGTTTTTCCTAACAAATGCAAGATATAACATGGGCTATCTCCGCAAGGAGACATCAGATCTGTAAAACTCATGGTTTTTTGGTCTTCGGTGAGCCGGGGGAACATGAATATGTGTTTGTTTTTCGAATTTGAGCTCTATCTGCAAAGGGCACTTTTCTTGCTATAAGCAGTTTTTCCTAACAAATGCAAGATATAACATGGGCTATCTCCGCAAGGTGACATCAGATCTGCATAACTCATAGTTTTTTGGACTTCGGTGAGCCGGGGGAACATGAATATGTGTTTGTTTTTCGAATTTGAGCTCTATCTGCAAAGGGCACTTTTCTTGCTAAAAGCAGTTTTTCCTAACAAATGCAAGATATAACATGGGCTATCTCCGCAAGGAGACATCAGAACTGCAAAACGCATGGTTTTTTGTTCTTCGGGGAGGTGGGGGAATATGAATACGTGTTTGTTTTTCGAATTTGAGCTCTATCTGCAAAGGGCACTTTTCTTGCTATAAGCAGTTTTTCCTAACAAATGCAAGATATAACATGGGCTATCTCCGCAAGGAGACATCAGATCTGCATAACTCATGGTTTTTTGGTCTTCGGTGAGCCGGGGGAACATGAATATGTGTTTGTTTTTCGAATTTGAGCTCTATCTGCAAAGGGCACTTTTCTTGCTATAAGAAGTTTTAACTAACAAATGCAAGATATAACATGGGCTATCTCCGCAAGGAGACATCAGATCTGCATAACTCGTTGTTTTTTGGTCTTCGGTCAGCCGGGGGAACATGAATATGTGTTTGTTTTTCGAATTTGAGCTCTATCTGCAAAGGGCACTTTTCTTGCTATAAGCAGTTTTAACTAACAAATGCAAGATATAACATGGGCTATCTCCGCAAGGAGACATCAGATCTGCATAACTCATGGTGTTTTGGTCTTCGGTGAGCCGGGAGAACATGAATATGTGTTTGTTTTTCGAATTTGAGCTCTATCTGCAAAGGGCACTTTTCTTGCTAAAAGCAGTTTTTCCTAACAAATGCAAGATATAACATGGGCTATCTCTGCAAGGAGACATCAGAACTGCAAAACGCATGGTTTTTTGTTCTTCGGGGAGGTGGGGGAACATGAATATGTGTTTGTTTTTCGAATTTGAGCTCTATCTGCAAAGGGCACTTTTCTTGCTATAAGCAGTTTTTCCTAACAAATGCAAGATATAACATGGGCTATCTCCGCAAGGTGTCATCAGATCTGCATAACTCATAGTTTTTTGGACTTCGGTGAGCCGGGGGAACATGAATATGTGTTTGTTTTTCGAATTTGAGCTCTATCTGCAAAGGGCACTTTTCTTGCTATAAGCAGTTTTTCCTAACAAATGCAAGATATAACATGGGCTATCTCCGCAAGGTGACATCAGATCTGCATAACTCATAGTTTTTTGGACTTCGGTGAGCCGGGGGAACATGAATATGTGTTTGTTTTTCGAATTTGAGCTCTATCTGCAAAGGGCACTTTTCTTGCTAAAAGCAGTTTTTCCTAACAAATGCAAGATATAACATGGGCTATCTCCGCAAGGAGACATCAGAACTGCAAAACGCATGGTTTTTTGTTCTTCGGGGAGGTGGGGGAACATGAATACGTGTTTGTTTTTCGAATTTGAGCTCTATCTGCAAAGGGCACTTTTCTTGCTATAAGCAGTTTTTCCTAACAAATGCAAGATATAACATGGGCTATCTCCGCAAGGAGACATCAGATCTGCATAACTCATGGTTTTTTGGTCTTCGGTGAGCCGGGGGAACATGAATATGTGTTTGTTTTTCGAATTTGAGCTCTATCTGCAAAGGGCACTTTTCTTGCTATAAGAAGTTTTAACTAACAAATGCAAGATATAACATGGGCTATCTCCGCAAGGAGACATCAGATCTGCATAACTCGTTGTTTTTTGGTCTTCGGTGAGCCGGGGGAACATGAATATGTGTTTGTTTTTCGAATTTGAGCTCTATCTGCAAAGGGCACTTTTCTTGCTATAAGCAGTTTTAACTAACAAATGCAAGATATAACATGGGCTATCTCCGCAAGGAGACATCAGATCTGCATAACTCATGGTGTTTTGGTCTTCGGTGAGCCGGGAGAACATGAATATGTGTTTGTTTTTCAAATTTGAGCTCTATCTGCAAAGGGCACTTTTCTTGCTAAAAGCAGTTTTTCCTGACAAATGCAAGATATAACATGGGCTATCTCCGCAAGGAGACATCAGAACTGCAAAACGCATGGTTTTTTGGTCTTCGGGGAGGTTGGGGAACATGAATACGTGTTTGTTTTTCGAATTTGAGCTCTATCTGCAAAGGGCACTTTTCTTGCTAAAAGCAGTTTTTCCTAACAAATGCAAGATATAACATGGGCTATCTCCGCAAGGAGACATCAGATCTGCATAACTCGTTGTTTTTTGGTCTTCGGTGAGCCGGGTTAACATGAATATGTGTTTGTTTTTCGAATTTGAGCTCTATCTGCAAAGGGCACTTTTCTTGCTAAAAGCAGTTTTTCCTAACAAATGCAAGATATAACATGGGCTATCTCCGCAAGGAGACATCAGATCTGCATAACTCATGGTTTTTTGGTTTTCGGTGTGCTGGGAGAACATGAATATGTGTTTGTTTTTCGAATTTGAGCTCTATCTGCAAAGGGCACTTTTCTTGCTAAAAGCAGTTTTTCCTAACAAATGCAAGATATAACATGGGCTATCTCCGCAAGGAGACATCAGATCTGCATAACTCATGGTTTTTTGGTGTTCGGTGAGCCGGGAGAACATGAATATGTGTTTGTTTTTCGAATTTGAGCTCTATCTGCAAAGGGCACTTTTCTTGCTAAAAGCAGTTTTTCCTAACAAATGCAAGATATAACATGGGCTATCTCTGCAAGGAGACATCAGAACTGCAAAACGCATGGTTTTTTGTTCTTCGGGGAGGTGGGGGAACATGAATACGTGTTTGTTTTTCGAATTTGAGCTCTATCTGCAATGGGCACTTTTCATGCTATAAACAGTTTTTCCTAACAAATGCAAGATATAACATGGGCTATCTCCGCAAGGAGACATCAGATCTGTAAAACTCATGGTTTTTTGGTCTTCGGTGAGCCGGGGAAACATGAATATGTGTTTGTTTTTCGAATTTGAGCTCTATCTGCAAAGGGCACTTTTCTTGCTATAAGCAGTTTTTCCTAACAAATGCAAGATATAACATGGGCTATCTCCGCAAGGTGACATCAGATCTGCATAACTCATAGTTTTTTGGACTTCGGTGAGCCGGGGGAACATGAATATGTGTTTGTTTTTCGAATTTGAGCTCTATCTGCAAAGGGCACTTTTCTTGCTAAAAGCAGTTTTTCCTAACAAATGCAAGATATAACATGGGCTATCTCCGCAAGGAGACATCAGAACTGCAAAACGCATGGTTTTTTGTTCTTCGGGGAGGTGGGGGAACATGAATACGTGTTTGTTTTTCGAATTTGAGCTCTATCTGCAAAGGGCACTTTTCTTGCTATAAGCAGTTTTTCCTAACAAATGCAAGATATAACATGGGCTATCTCCGCAAGGAGACATCAGAACTGCAAAACACATGGTTTTTTATTCTTCGGGGAGACGGGGGAACATGAATACGTGTTTGTTTTTCGAATTTGATCTCTATCTGCAATGGGCACTTTTCATGCTATAAACAGTTTTTACTAACAAATGCAAGATATAACATGGGCTATCTCCACAAGGAGACATCAGATCTGCAAAACTCATGGTTTTTTGGTATTCGGTGAGCCGGGGGAACATGAATATGTGTTTGTTTTTCGAATTTGAGCTCTATCTGTAAAGGGCACTTTTCTTGCTATAAGCAGTTTTTCCTAACAAATGCAAGATATAACATGGGCTATCTCCGCAAGGAGACATCAGATCTGCATAACTCATGGTTTTTTGGTCTTTGGTGAGCCGGGAGAACATGAATATGTGTTTGTTTTTTGAATTTGAGCTCTATCTGCAAAGGGCACTTTTCTTGCTAAAAGCAGTTTTTCCTAACAAATGCAAGATATAACATGGGCTATCTCTGCAAGGAGACATCAGAACTGCAAAACGCATGGTTTTTTGTTCTTCGGGGAGGTGGGGGAACATGAATACGTGTTTGTTTTTCGAATTTGAGCTCTATCTGCAATGGGCACTTTTCATGCTATAAACAGTTTTTACTAACAAATGCAAGATATAACATGGGCTATCTCCGCAAGGAGACATCAGAACTGCAAAACGCATGGTTTTTTGTTCTTCGGGGAGGTGGGGGAACATGAATACGTGTTTGGTTTTCGAATTTGAGCTCTATCTGCAATGGGCACTTTTCATGCTATAAACAGTTTTTACTAACAAATGCAAGATATAACATGGGCTATCTCCGCAAGGAGACATCAGATCTGTAAAACTCATGGTTTTTTGGTCTTCGGTGAGCCGGGGGAACATGAATATGTGTTTGTTTTTCGAATTTGAGCTCTATCTGCAAAGGGCACTTTTCTTGCTATAAGCAGTTTTTCCTAACAAATGCAAGATATAACATGGGCTATCTCCGCAAGGTGACATCAGATCTGCATAACTCATAGTTTTTTGGACTTCGGTGAGCCGGGGGAACATGAATATGTGTTTGTTTTTCGAATTTGAGCTCTATCTGCAAAGGGCACTTTTCTTGCTAAAAGCAGTTTTTCCTAACAAATGCAAGATATAACATGGGCTATCTCCGCAAGGAGACATCAGAACTGCAAAACGCATGGTTTTTTGTTCTTCGGGGAGGTGGGGGAACATGAATACGTGTTTGTTTTTCGAATTTAAGCTCTATCTGCAATGGGCACTTTTCATGCTATAAACAGTTTTTACTAACAAATGCAAGATATAACATGGGCTATCTCCGCAAGGAGACATCAGATCTGTAAAACTCATGGTTTTTTGGTCTTCGGTGAGCCGGGGGAACATGAATATGTGTTTGTTTTTCGAATTTGAGCTCTATCTGCAAAGGGCACTTTTCTTGCTATAAGCAGTTTTTCCTAACAAATGCAAGATATAACATGGGCTATCTCCGCAAGGTGACATCAGATCTGCATAACTCATAGTTTTTTGGACTTCGGTGAGCCGGGGGAACATAAATATGTGTTTGTTTTTCGAATTTGAGCTCTATCTGCAAAGGGCACTTTTCTTGCTAAAAGCAGTTTTTCCTAACAAATGCAAGATATAACATGGGCTATCTCCGCAAGGAGACATCAGATCTGTAAAACTCATGGTTTTTTGGTCTTCGGTGAGCCGGGGGAACATGAATATGTGTTTGTTTTTCGAATTTGAGCTCTATCTGCAAAGGGAACTTTTCTTGCTATAAGCAGTTTTTCCTAACAAATGCAAGATATAACATGGGCTATCTCCGCAAGGTGACATCAGATCTGCATAACTCATAGTTTTTTGGACTTCGGTGAGCCGGGGGAACATGAATATGTGTTTGTTTTTCGAATTTGAGCTCTATCTGCAAAGGGCACTTTTCTTGCTATAAGCAGTTTTTCCTAACAAATGCAAGATATAACATGGGCTATCTCCGCAAGGTGACATCAGATCTGCATAACTCGTTGTTTTTTGGTCTTCGGTGAGCCGGGGGAACATGAATATGTGTTTGTTTTTCGAATTTGAGCTCTATCTGCAAAGGGCACTTTTCTTGCTAAAAGCAGTTTTTCCTAACAAATGCAAGATATAACATGGGCTATCTCCGCAAGGAGACATCAGATCTGCATAACTCATGGTGTTTTGGTCTTCGGTGAGCCGGGAGAACATGAATATGTGTTTGTTTTTCGAATTTGAGCTCTATCTGCAAAGGGCACTTTTCTTGCTAAAAGCAGTTTTTCCTGACAAATGCAAGATATAACATGGGCTATCTCCGCAAGGAGACATCAGAACTGCAAAACGCATGGTTTTTTGGTCTTCGGGGAGGTTGGGGAACATGAATACGTGTTTGTTTTTCGAATTTGAGCTCTATCTGCAAAGGGCACTTTTCTTGCTAAAAGCAGTTTTTCCTAACAAATGCAAGATATAACATGGGCTATCTCCGCAAGGAGACATCAGATCTGCATAACTCGTTGTTTTTTGGTCTTCGGTGAGCCGGGTTAACATGAATATGTGTTTGTTTTTCGAATTTGAGCTCTATCTGCAAAGGGCACTTTTCTTGCTAAAAGCAGTTTTTCCTAACAAATGCAAGATATAACATGGGCTATCTCCGCAAGGAGACATCAGATCTGCATAACTCATGGTTTTTTGGTTTTCGGTGTGCTGGGAGAACATGAGTATGTGTTTGTTTTTCGAATTTGAGCTCTATCTGCAAAGGGCACCTTTCTTGCTAAAAGCAGTTTTTCCTAACAAATGCAAGATATAACATGGGCTATCTCCGCAAGGAGACATCAGAACTGCAAAACGCATGGTTTTTTGTTCTTCGGGGAGGTGGGGGAACATGAATACGTGTTTGTTTTTCGAATTTGAGCTCTATCTGCAAAGGGCACTTTTCTTGCTATAAGCAGTTTTTCCTAACAAATGCAAGATATAACATGGGCTATCTCCGCAAGGTGACATCAGATCTGCATAACTCATAGTTTTTTGGACTTCGGTGAGCCGGGGGAACATAAATATGTGTTTGTTTTTCGAATTTGAGCTCTATCTGCAAAGGGCACTTTTCTTGCTAAAAGCAGTTTTTCCTAACAAATGCAAGATATAACATGGGCTATCTCCGCAAGGAGACATCAGATCTGTAAAACTCATGGTTTTTTGGTCTTCGGTGAGCCGGGGGAACATGAATATGTGTTTGTTTTTCGAATTTGAGCTCTATCTGCAAAGGGCACTTTTCTTGCTATAAGCAGTTTTTCCTAACAAATGCAAGATATAACATGGGCTATCTCCGCAAGGTGACATCAGATCTGCATAACTCATAGTTTTTTGGACTTCGGTGAGCCGGGGGAACATGAATATGTGTTTGTTTTTCGAATTTGAGCTCTATCTGCAAAGGGCACTTTTCTTGCTATAAGCAGTTTTTCCTAACAAATGCAAGATATAACATGGGCTATCTCCGCAAGGTGACATCAGATCTGCATAACTCGTTGTTTTTTGGTCTTCGGTGAGCCGGGGGAACATGAATATGTGTTTGTTTTTCGAATTTGAGCTCTATCTGCAAAGGGCACTTTTCTTGCTAAAAGCAGTTTTTCCTAACAAATGCAAGATATAACATGGGCTATCTCCGCAAGGAGACATCAGATCTGCATAACTCATGGTGTTTTGGTCTTCGGTGAGCCGGGAGAACATGAATATGTGTTTGTTTTTCGAATTTGAGCTCTATCTGCAAAGGGCACTTTTCTTGCTAAAAGCAGTTTTTCCTGACAAATGCAAGATATAACATGGGCTATCTCCGCAAGGAGACATCAGAACTGCAAAACGCATGGTTTTTTGGTCTTCGGGGAGGTTGGGGAACATGAATACGTGTTTGTTTTTCGAATTTGAGCTCTATCTGCAAAGGGCACTTTTCTTGCTAAAAGCAGTTTTTCCTAACAAATGCAAGATATAACATGGGCTATCTCCGCAAGGAGACATCAGATCTGCATAACTCGTTGTTTTTTGGTCTTCGGTGAGCCGGGTTAACATGAATATGTGTTTGTTTTTCGAATTTGAGCTCTATCTGCAAAGGGCACTTTTCTTGCTAAAAGCAGTTTTTCCTAACAAATGCAAGATATAACATGGGCTATCTCCGCAAGGAGACATCAGATCTGCATAACTCATGGTTTTTTGGTTTTCGGTGTGCTGGGAGAACATGAGTATGTGTTTGTTTTTCGAATTTGAGCTCTATCTGCAAAGGGCACCTTTCTTGCTAAAAGCAGTTTTTCCTAACAAATGCAAGATATAACATGGGCTATCTCCGCAAGGAGACATCAGAACTGCAAAACGCATGGTTTTTTGTTCTTCGGGGAGGTGGGGGAACATGAATACGTGTTTGTTTTTCGAATTTGAGCTCTATCTGCAAAGGGCACTTTTCTTGCTATAAGCAGTTTTTCCTAACAAATGCAAGATATAACATGGGCTATCTCCGCAAGGTGACATCAGATCTGCATAACTCATAGTTTTTTGGACTTCGGTGAGCCGGGGGAACATAAATATGTGTTTGTTTTTCGAATTTGAGCTCTATCTGCAAAGGGCACTTTTCTTGCTAAAAGCAGTTTTTCCTAACAAATGCAAGATATAACATGGGCTATCTCCGCAAGGAGACATCAGATCTGTAAAACTCATGGTTTTTTGGTCTTCGGTGAGCCGGGGGAACATGAATATGTGTTTGTTTTTCGAATTTGAGCTCTATCTGCAAAGGGCACTTTTCTTGCTATAAGCAGTTTTTCCTAACAAATGCAAGATATAACATGGGCTATCTCCGCAAGGTGACATCAGATCTGCATAACTCATAGTTTTTTGGACTTCGGTGAGCCGGGGGAACATGAATATGTGTTTGTTTTTCGAATTTGAGCTCTATCTGCAAAGGGCACTTTTCTTGCTATAAGCAGTTTTTCCTAACAAATGCAAGATATAACATGGGCTATCTCCGCAAGGTGACATCAGATCTGCATAACTCGTTGTTTTTTGGTCTTCGGTGAGCCGGGGGAACATGAATATGTGTTTGTTTTTCGAATTTGAGCTCTATCTGCAAAGGGCACTTTTCTTGCTAAAAGCAGTTTTTCCTAACAAATGCAAGATATAACATGGGCTATCTCCGCAAGGAGACATCAGATCTGCATAACTCATGGTGTTTTGGTCTTCGGTGAGCCGGGAGAACATGAATATGTGTTTGTTTTTCGAATTTGAGCTCTATCTGCAAAGGGCACTTTTCTTGCTAAAAGCAGTTTTTCCTGACAAATGCAAGATATAACATGGGCTATCTCCGCAAGGAGACATCAGAACTGCAAAACGCATGGTTTTTTGGTCTTCGGGGAGGTTGGGGAACATGAATACGTGTTTGTTTTTCGAATTTGAGCTCTATCTGCAAAGGGCACTTTTCTTGCTAAAAGCAGTTTTTCCTAACAAATGCAAGATATAACATGGGCTATCTCCGCAAGGAGACATCAGATCTGCATAACTCGTTGTTTTTTGGTCTTCGGTGAGCCGGGTTAACATGAATATGTGTTTGTTTTTCAAATTTGAGCTCTATCTGCAAAGGGCACTTTTCTTGCTAAAAGCAGTTTTTCCTAACAAATGCAAGATATAACATGGGCTATCTCCGCAAGGAGACATCAGATCTGCATAACTCATGGTTTTTTGGTTTTCGGTGTGCTGGGAGAACATGAATATGTGTTTGTTTTTCGAATTTGAGCTCTATCTGCAAAGGGCACTTTTCTTGCTAAAAGCAGTTTTTCCTAACAAATGCAAGATATAACATGGGCTATCTCCGCAAGGAGACATCAGAACTGCAAAACGCATGGTTTTTTGTTCTTCGGGGAGGTGGGGGAACATGAATACGTGTTTGTTTTTCGAATTTGAGCTCTATCTGCAAAGGGCACTTTTCTTGCTATAAGCAGTTTTTCCTAACAAATGCAAGATATAACATGGGCTATCTCCGCAAGGAGACATCAGATCTGCATAACTCATGGTTTTTTGGTCTTCGGTGAGCCGGGGGAACATGAATATGTGTTTGTTTTTCGAATTTGAGCTCTATCTGCAAAGGGCACTTTTCTTGCTATAAGAAGTTTTAACTAACAAATGCAAGATATAACATGGGCTATCTCCGCAAGGAGACATCAGATCTGCATAACTCGTTGTTTTTTGGTCTTCGGTGAGCCGGGGGAACATGAATATGTGTTTGTTTTTCGAATTTGAGCTCTATCTGCAAAGGGCACTTTTCTTGCTATAAGCAGTTTTAACTAACAAATGCAAGATATAACATGGGCTATCTCCGCAAGGAGACATCAGATCTGTAAAACTCATGGTTTTTTGGTCTTCGGTGAGCCGGGGGAACATGAATATGTGTTTGTTTTTCGAATTTGAGCTCTATCTGCAAAGGGCACTTTTCTTGCTATAAGCAGTTTTTCCTAACAAATGCAAGATATAACATGGGCTATCTCCGCAAGGTGACATCAGATCTGCATAACTCATAGTTTTTTGGACTTCGGTGAGCCGGGGGAACATGAATATGTGTTTGTTTTTCGAATTTGAGCTCTATCTGCAAAGGGCACTTTTCTTGCTAAAAGCAGTTTTTCCTAACAAATGCAAGATATAACATGGGCTATCTCCGCAAGGAGACATCAGAACTGCAAAACGCATGGTTTTTTGTTCTTCGGGGAGGTGGGGGAACATGAATACGTGTTTGTTTTTCGAATTTGAGCTCTATCTGCAAAGGGCACTTTTCTTGCTATAAGCAGTTTTTCCTAACAAATGCAAGATATAACATGGGCTATCTCCGCAAGGAGACATCAGAACTGCAAAACACATGGTTTTTTATTCTTCGGGGAGACGGGGGAACATGAATACGTGTTTGTTTTTCGAATTTGATCTCTATCTGCAATGGGCACTTTTCATGCTATAAACAGTTTTTCCTAACAAATGCAAGATATAACATGGGCTATCTCCGCAAGGAGACATCAGATCTGTAAAACTCATGGTTTTTTGGTCTTCGGTGAGCCGGGGGAACATGAATATGTGTTTGTTTTTCGAATTTGAGCTCTATCTGCAAAGGGCACTTTTCTTGCTATAAGCAGTTTTTCCTAACAAATGCAAGATATAACATGGGCTATCTCCGCAAGGTGACATCAGATCTGCATAACTCATAGTTTTTTGGACTTCGGTGAGCCGGGGGAACATGAATATGTGTTTGTTTTTCGAATTTGAGCTCTATCTGCAAAGGGCACTTTTCTTGCTAAAAGCAGTTTTTCCTAACAAATGCAAGATATAACATGGGCTATCTCCGCAAGGAGACATCAGAACTGCAAAACGCATGGTTTTTTGTTCTTCGGGGAGGTGGGGGAATATGAATACGTGTTTGTTTTTCGAATTTGAGCTCTATCTGCAAAGGGCACTTTTCTTGCTATAAGCAGTTTTTCCTAACAAATGCAAGATATAACATGGGCTATCTCCGCAAGGAGACATCAGATCTGCATAACTCATGGTTTTTTGGTCTTCGGTGAGCCGGGGGAACATGAATATGTGTTTGTTTTTCGAATTTGAGCTCTATCTGCAAAGGGCACTTTTCTTGCTATAAGAAGTTTTAACTAACAAATGCAAGATATAACATGGGCTATCTCCGCAAGGAGACATCAGATCTGCATAACTCGTTGTTTTTTGGTCTTCGGTCAGCCGGGGGAACATGAATATGTGTTTGTTTTTCGAATTTGAGCTCTATCTGCAAAGGGCACTTTTCTTGCTATAAGCAGTTTTAACTAACAAATGCAAGATATAACATGGGCTATCTCCGCAAGGAGACATCAGATCTGCATAACTCATGGTGTTTTGGTCTTCGGTGAGCCGGGAGAACATGAATATGTGTTTGTTTTTCGAATTTGAGCTCTATCTGCAAAGGGCACTTTTCTTGCTAAAAGCAGTTTTTCCTAACAAATGCAAGATATAACATGGGCTATCTCTGCAAGGAGACATCAGAACTGCAAAACGCATGGTTTTTTGTTCTTCGGGGAGGTGGGGGAACATGAATATGTGTTTGTTTTTCGAATTTGAGCTCTATCTGCAAAGGGCACTTTTCTTGCTATAAGCAGTTTTTCCTAACAAATGCAAGATATAACATGGGCTATCTCCGCAAGGTGTCATCAGATCTGCATAACTCATAGTTTTTTGGACTTCGGTGAGCCGGGGGAACATGAATATGTGTTTGTTTTTCGAATTTGAGCTCTATCTGCAAAGGGCACTTTTCTTGCTATAAGCAGTTTTTCCTAACAAATGCAAGATATAACATGGGCTATCTCCGCAAGGTGACATCAGATCTGCATAACTCATAGTTTTTTGGACTTCGGTGAGCCGGGGGAACATGAATATGTGTTTGTTTTTCGAATTTGAGCTCTATCTGCAAAGGGCACTTTTCTTGCTAAAAGCAGTTTTTCCTAACAAATGCAAGATATAACATGGGCTATCTCCGCAAGGAGACATCAGAACTGCAAAACGCATGGTTTTTTGTTCTTCGGGGAGGTGGGGGAACATGAATACGTGTTTGTTTTTCGAATTTGAGCTCTATCTGCAAAGGGCACTTTTCTTGCTATAAGCAGTTTTTCCTAACAAATGCAAGATATAACATGGGCTATCTCCGCAAGGAGACATCAGATCTGCATAACTCATGGTTTTTTGGTCTTCGGTGAGCCGGGGGAACATGAATATGTGTTTGTTTTTCGAATTTGAGCTCTATCTGCAAAGGGCACTTTTCTTGCTATAAGAAGTTTTAACTAACAAATGCAAGATATAACATGGGCTATCTCCGCAAGGAGACATCAGATCTGCATAACTCGTTGTTTTTTGGTCTTCGGTGAGCCGGGGGAACATGAATATGTGTTTGTTTTTCGAATTTGAGCTCTATCTGCAAAGGGCACTTTTCTTGCTATAAGCAGTTTTAACTAACAAATGCAAGATATAACATGGGCTATCTCCGCAAGGAGACATCAGATCTGCATAACTCATGGTGTTTTGGTCTTCGGTGAGCCGGGAGAACATGAATATGTGTTTGTTTTTCAAATTTGAGCTCTATCTGCAAAGGGCACTTTTCTTGCTAAAAGCAGTTTTTCCTGACAAATGCAAGATATAACATGGGCTATCTCCGCAAGGAGACATCAGAACTGCAAAACGCATGGTTTTTTGGTCTTCGGGGAGGTTGGGGAACATGAATACGTGTTTGTTTTTCGAATTTGAGCTCTATCTGCAAAGGGCACTTTTCTTGCTAAAAGCAGTTTTTCCTAACAAATGCAAGATATAACATGGGCTATCTCCGCAAGGAGACATCAGATCTGCATAACTCGTTGTTTTTTGGTCTTCGGTGAGCCGGGTTAACATGAATATGTGTTTGTTTTTCGAATTTGAGCTCTATCTGCAAAGGGCACTTTTCTTGCTAAAAGCAGTTTTTCCTAACAAATGCAAGATATAACATGGGCTATCTCCGCAAGGAGACATCAGATCTGCATAACTCATGGTTTTTTGGTTTTCGGTGTGCTGGGAGAACATGAATATGTGTTTGTTTTTCGAATTTGAGCTCTATCTGCAAAGGGCACTTTTCTTGCTAAAAGCAGTTTTTCCTAACAAATGCAAGATATAACATGGGCTATCTCCGCAAGGAGACATCAGATCTGCATAACTCATGGTTTTTTGGTGTTCGGTGAGCCGGGAGAACATGAATATGTGTTTGTTTTTCGAATTTGAGCTCTATCTGCAAAGGGCACTTTTCTTGCTAAAAGCAGTTTTTCCTAACAAATGCAAGATATAACATGGGCTATCTCTGCAAGGAGACATCAGAACTGCAAAACGCATGGTTTTTTGTTCTTCGGGGAGGTGGGGGAACATGAATACGTGTTTGTTTTTCGAATTTGAGCTCTATCTGCAATGGGCACTTTTCATGCTATAAACAGTTTTTCCTAACAAATGCAAGATATAACATGGGCTATCTCCGCAAGGAGACATCAGATCTGTAAAACTCATGGTTTTTTGGTCTTCGGTGAGCCGGGGAAACATGAATATGTGTTTGTTTTTCGAATTTGAGCTCTATCTGCAAAGGGCACTTTTCTTGCTATAAGCAGTTTTTCCTAACAAATGCAAGATATAACATGGGCTATCTCCGCAAGGTGACATCAGATCTGCATAACTCATAGTTTTTTGGACTTCGGTGAGCCGGGGGAACATGAATATGTGTTTGTTTTTCGAATTTGAGCTCTATCTGCAAAGGGCACTTTTCTTGCTAAAAGCAGTTTTTCCTAACAAATGCAAGATATAACATGGGCTATCTCCGCAAGGAGACATCAGAACTGCAAAACGCATGGTTTTTTGTTCTTCGGGGAGGTGGGGGAACATGAATACGTGTTTGTTTTTCGAATTTGAGCTCTATCTGCAAAGGGCACTTTTCTTGCTATAAGCAGTTTTTCCTAACAAATGCAAGATATAACATGGGCTATCTCCGCAAGGAGACATCAGAACTGCAAAACACATGGTTTTTTATTCTTCGGGGAGACGGGGGAACATGAATACGTGTTTGTTTTTCGAATTTGATCTCTATCTGCAATGGGCACTTTTCATGCTATAAACAGTTTTTACTAACAAATGCAAGATATAACATGGGCTATCTCCACAAGGAGACATCAGATCTGCAAAACTCATGGTTTTTTGGTATTCGGTGAGCCGGGGGAACATGAATATGTGTTTGTTTTTCGAATTTGAGCTCTATCTGTAAAGGGCACTTTTCTTGCTATAAGCAGTTTTTCCTAACAAATGCAAGATATAACATGGGCTATCTCCGCAAGGAGACATCAGATCTGCATAACTCATGGTTTTTTGGTCTTTGGTGAGCCGGGAGAACATGAATATGTGTTTGTTTTTTGAATTTGAGCTCTATCTGCAAAGGGCACTTTTCTTGCTAAAAGCAGTTTTTCCTAACAAATGCAAGATATAACATGGGCTATCTCTGCAAGGAGACATCAGAACTGCAAAACGCATGGTTTTTTGTTCTTCGGGGAGGTGGGGGAACATGAATACGTGTTTGTTTTTCGAATTTGAGCTCTATCTGCAATGGGCACTTTTCATGCTATAAACAGTTTTTACTAACAAATGCAAGATATAACATGGGCTATCTCCGCAAGGAGACATCAGAACTGCAAAACGCATGGTTTTTTGTTCTTCGGGGAGGTGGGGGAACATGAATACGTGTTTGGTTTTCGAATTTGAGCTCTATCTGCAATGGGCACTTTTCATGCTATAAACAGTTTTTACTAACAAATGCAAGATATAACATGGGCTATCTCCGCAAGGAGACATCAGATCTGTAAAACTCATGGTTTTTTGGTCTTCGGTGAGCCGGGGGAACATGAATATGTGTTTGTTTTTCGAATTTGAGCTCTATCTGCAAAGGGCACTTTTCTTGCTATAAGCAGTTTTTCCTAACAAATGCAAGATATAACATGGGCTATCTCCGCAAGGTGACATCAGATCTGCATAACTCATAGTTTTTTGGACTTCGGTGAGCCGGGGGAACATGAATATGTGTTTGTTTTTCGAATTTGAGCTCTATCTGCAAAGGGCACTTTTCTTGCTAAAAGCAGTTTTTCCTAACAAATGCAAGATATAACATGGGCTATCTCCGCAAGGAGACATCAGAACTGCAAAACGCATGGTTTTTTGTTCTTCGGGGAGGTGGGGGAACATGAATACGTGTTTGTTTTTCGAATTTAAGCTCTATCTGCAATGGGCACTTTTCATGCTATAAACAGTTTTTACTAACAAATGCAAGATATAACATGGGCTATCTCCGCAAGGAGACATCAGATCTGTAAAACTCATGGTTTTTTGGTCTTCGGTGAGCCGGGGGAACATGAATATGTGTTTGTTTTTCGAATTTGAGCTCTATCTGCAAAGGGCACTTTTCTTGCTATAAGCAGTTTTTCCTAACAAATGCAAGATATAACATGGGCTATCTCCGCAAGGTGACATCAGATCTGCATAACTCATAGTTTTTTGGACTTCGGTGAGCCGGGGGAACATAAATATGTGTTTGTTTTTCGAATTTGAGCTCTATCTGCAAAGGGCACTTTTCTTGCTAAAAGCAGTTTTTCCTAACAAATGCAAGATATAACATGGGCTATCTCCGCAAGGAGACATCAGATCTGTAAAACTCATGGTTTTTTGGTCTTCGGTGAGCCGGGGGAACATGAATATGTGTTTGTTTTTCGAATTTGAGCTCTATCTGCAAAGGGAACTTTTCTTGCTATAAGCAGTTTTTCCTAACAAATGCAAGATATAACATGGGCTATCTCCGCAAGGTGACATCAGATCTGCATAACTCATAGTTTTTTGGACTTCGGTGAGCCGGGGGAACATGAATATGTGTTTGTTTTTCGAATTTGAGCTCTATCTGCAAAGGGCACTTTTCTTGCTATAAGCAGTTTTTCCTAACAAATGCAAGATATAACATGGGCTATCTCCGCAAGGTGACATCAGATCTGCATAACTCGTTGTTTTTTGGTCTTCGGTGAGCCGGGGGAACATGAATATGTGTTTGTTTTTCGAATTTGAGCTCTATCTGCAAAGGGCACTTTTCTTGCTAAAAGCAGTTTTTCCTAACAAATGCAAGATATAACATGGGCTATCTCCGCAAGGAGACATCAGATCTGCATAACTCATGGTGTTTTGGTCTTCGGTGAGCCGGGAGAACATGAATATGTGTTTGTTTTTCGAATTTGAGCTCTATCTGCAAAGGGCACTTTTCTTGCTAAAAGCAGTTTTTCCTGACAAATGCAAGATATAACATGGGCTATCTCCGCAAGGAGACATCAGAACTGCAAAACGCATGGTTTTTTGGTCTTCGGGGAGGTTGGGGAACATGAATACGTGTTTGTTTTTCGAATTTGAGCTCTATCTGCAAAGGGCACTTTTCTTGCTAAAAGCAGTTTTTCCTAACAAATGCAAGATATAACATGGGCTATCTCCGCAAGGAGACATCAGATCTGCATAACTCGTTGTTTTTTGGTCTTCGGTGAGCCGGGTTAACATGAATATGTGTTTGTTTTTCGAATTTGAGCTCTATCTGCAAAGGGCACTTTTCTTGCTAAAAGCAGTTTTTCCTAACAAATGCAAGATATAACATGGGCTATCTCCGCAAGGAGACATCAGATCTGCATAACTCATGGTTTTTTGGTTTTCGGTGTGCTGGGAGAACATGAGTATGTGTTTGTTTTTCGAATTTGAGCTCTATCTGCAAAGGGCACCTTTCTTGCTAAAAGCAGTTTTTCCTAACAAATGCAAGATATAACATGGGCTATCTCCGCAAGGAGACATCAGAACTGCAAAACGCATGGTTTTTTGTTCTTCGGGGAGGTGGGGGAACATGAATACGTGTTTGTTTTTCGAATTTGAGCTCTATCTGCAAAGGGCACTTTTCTTGCTATAAGCAGTTTTTCCTAACAAATGCAAGATATAACATGGGCTATCTCCGCAAGGTGACATCAGATCTGCATAACTCATAGTTTTTTGGACTTCGGTGAGCCGGGGGAACATAAATATGTGTTTGTTTTTCGAATTTGAGCTCTATCTGCAAAGGGCACTTTTCTTGCTAAAAGCAGTTTTTCCTAACAAATGCAAGATATAACATGGGCTATCTCCGCAAGGAGACATCAGATCTGTAAAACTCATGGTTTTTTGGTCTTCGGTGAGCCGGGGGAACATGAATATGTGTTTGTTTTTCGAATTTGAGCTCTATCTGCAAAGGGCACTTTTCTTGCTATAAGCAGTTTTTCCTAACAAATGCAAGATATAACATGGGCTATCTCCGCAAGGTGACATCAGATCTGCATAACTCATAGTTTTTTGGACTTCGGTGAGCCGGGGGAACATGAATATGTGTTTGTTTTTCGAATTTGAGCTCTATCTGCAAAGGGCACTTTTCTTGCTATAAGCAGTTTTTCCTAACAAATGCAAGATATAACATGGGCTATCTCCGCAAGGTGACATCAGATCTGCATAACTCGTTGTTTTTTGGTCTTCGGTGAGCCGGGGGAACATGAATATGTGTTTGTTTTTCGAATTTGAGCTCTATCTGCAAAGGGCACTTTTCTTGCTAAAAGCAGTTTTTCCTAACAAATGCAAGATATAACATGGGCTATCTCCGCAAGGAGACATCAGATCTGCATAACTCATGGTGTTTTGGTCTTCGGTGAGCCGGGAGAACATGAATATGTGTTTGTTTTTCGAATTTGAGCTCTATCTGCAAAGGGCACTTTTCTTGCTAAAAGCAGTTTTTCCTGACAAATGCAAGATATAACATGGGCTATCTCCGCAAGGAGACATCAGAACTGCAAAACGCATGGTTTTTTGTTCTTCGGGGAGGTGGGGGAACATGAATACGTGTTTGTTTTTCGAATTTGAGCTCTATCTGCAAAGGGCACTTTTCTTGCTATAAGCAGTTTTTCCTAACAAATGCAAGATATAACATGGGCTATCTCCGCAAGGAGACATCAGATCTGCATAACTCATGGTTTTTTGGTCTTCGGTGAGCCGGGGGAACATGAATATGTGTTTGTTTTTCGAATTTGAGCTCTATCTGCAAAGGGCACTTTTCTTGCTATAAGAAGTTTTAACTAACAAATGCAAGATATAACATGGGCTATCTCCGCAAGGAGACATCAGATCTGCATAACTCGTTGTTTTTTGGTCTTCGGTGAGCCGGGGGAACATGAATATGTGTTTGTTTTTCGAATTTGAGCTCTATCTGCAAAGGGCACTTTTCTTGCTATAAGCAGTTTTTCCTAACAAATGCAAGATATAACATGGGCTATCTCCGCAAGGAGACATCAGAACTGCAAAACACATGGTTTTTTATTCTTCGGGGAGACGGGGGAACATGAATACGTGTTTGTTTTTCGAATTTGATCTCTATCTGCAATGGGCACTTTTCATGCTATAAACAGTTTTTCCTAACAAATGCAAGATATAACATGGGCTATCTCCGCAAGGAGACATCAGATCTGTAAAACTCATGGTTTTTTGGTCTTCGGTGAGCCGGGGGAACATGAATATGTGTTTGTTTTTCGAATTTGAGCTCTATCTGCAAAGGGCACTTTTCTTGCTATAAGCAGTTTTTCCTAACAAATGCAAGATATAACATGGGCTATCTCCGCAAGGTGACATCAGATCTGCATAACTCATAGTTTTTTGGACTTCGGTGAGCCGGGGGAACATGAATATGTGTTTGTTTTTCGAATTTGAGCTCTATCTGCAAAGGGCACTTTTCTTGCTAAAAGCAGTTTTTCCTAACAAATGCAAGATATAACATGGGCTATCTCCGCAAGGAGACATCAGAACTGCAAAACGCATGGTTTTTTGTTCTTCGGGGAGGTGGGGGAATATGAATACGTGTTTGTTTTTCGAATTTGAGCTCTATCTGCAAAGGGCACTTTTCTTGCTATAAGCAGTTTTTCCTAACAAATGCAAGATATAACATGGGCTATCTCCGCAAGGAGACATCAGATCTGCATAACTCATGGTTTTTTGGTCTTCGGTGAGCCGGGGGAACATGAATATGTGTTTGTTTTTCGAATTTGAGCTCTATCTGCAAAGGGCACTTTTCTTGCTATAAGAAGTTTTAACTAACAAATGCAAGATATAACATGGGCTATCTCCGCAAGGAGACATCAGATCTGCATAACTCGTTGTTTTTTGGTCTTCGGTCAGCCGGGGGAACATGAATATGTGTTTGTTTTTCGAATTTGAGCTCTATCTGCAAAGGGCACTTTTCTTGCTATAAGCAGTTTTAACTAACAAATGCAAGATATAACATGGGCTATCTCCGCAAGGAGACATCAGATCTGCATAACTCATGGTGTTTTGGTCTTCGGTGAGCCGGGAGAACATGAATATGTGTTTGTTTTTCGAATTTGAGCTCTATCTGCAAAGGGCACTTTTCTTGCTAAAAGCAGTTTTTCCTAACAAATGCAAGATATAACATGGGCTATCTCTGCAAGGAGACATCAGAACTGCAAAACGCATGGTTTTTTGTTCTTCGGGGAGGTGGGGGAACATGAATATGTGTTTGTTTTTCGAATTTGAGCTCTATCTGCAAAGGGCACTTTTCTTGCTATAAGCAGTTTTTCCTAACAAATGCAAGATATAACATGGGCTATCTCCGCAAGGTGTCATCAGATCTGCATAACTCATAGTTTTTTGGACTTCGGTGAGCCGGGGGAACATGAATATGTGTTTGTTTTTCGAATTTGAGCTCTATCTGCAAAGGGCACTTTTCTTGCTATAAGCAGTTTTTCCTAACAAATGCAAGATATAACATGGGCTATCTCCGCAAGGTGACATCAGATCTGCATAACTCATAGTTTTTTGGACTTCGGTGAGCCGGGGGAACATGAATATGTGTTTGTTTTTCGAATTTGAGCTCTATCTGCAAAGGGCACTTTTCTTGCTAAAAGCAGTTTTTCCTAACAAATGCAAGATATAACATGGGCTATCTCCGCAAGGAGACATCAGAACTGCAAAACGCATGGTTTTTTGTTCTTCGGGGAGGTGGGGGAACATGAATACGTGTTTGTTTTTCGAATTTGAGCTCTATCTGCAAAGGGCACTTTTCTTGCTATAAGCAGTTTTTCCTAACAAATGCAAGATATAACATGGGCTATCTCCGCAAGGAGACATCAGATCTGCATAACTCATGGTTTTTTGGTCTTCGGTGAGCCGGGGGAACATGAATATGTGTTTGTTTTTCGAATTTGAGCTCTATCTGCAAAGGGCACTTTTCTTGCTATAAGAAGTTTTAACTAACAAATGCAAGATATAACATGGGCTATCTCCGCAAGGAGACATCAGATCTGCATAACTCGTTGTTTTTTGGTCTTCGGTGAGCCGGGGGAACATGAATATGTGTTTGTTTTTCGAATTTGAGCTCTATCTGCAAAGGGCACTTTTCTTGCTATAAGCAGTTTTAACTAACAAATGCAAGATATAACATGGGCTATCTCCGCAAGGAGACATCAGATCTGCATAACTCATGGTGTTTTGGTCTTCGGTGAGCCGGGAGAACATGAATATGTGTTTGTTTTTCAAATTTGAGCTCTATCTGCAAAGGTCACTTTTCTTGCTAAAAGCAGTTTTTCCTGACAAATGCAAGATATAACATGGGCTATCTCCGCAAGGAGACATCAGAACTGCAAAACGCATGGTTTTTTGGTCTTCGGGGAGGTTGGGGAACATGAATACGTGTTTGTTTTTCGAATTTGAGCTCTATCTGCAAAGGGCACTTTTCTTGCTAAAAGCAGTTTTTCCTAACAAATGCAAGATATAACATGGGCTATCTCTGCAAGGAGACATCAGAACTGCAAAACGCATAGTTTTTTGTTCTTCGGGGAGGTGGGGGAACATGAATACGTGTTTGTTTTTCGAATTTGAGCTCTATCTGCAATGGGCACTTTTCATGCTATAAACAGTTTTTCCTAACAAATGCAAGATATAACATGGGCTATCTCCGCAAGGAGACATCAGATCTGTAAAACTCATGGTTTTTTGGTCTTCGGTGAGCCGGGGGAACATGAATATGTGTTTGTTTTTCGAATTTGAGCTCTATCTGCAAAGGGCACTTTTCTTGCTATAAGCAGTTTTTCCTAACAAATGCAAGATATAACATGGGCTATCTCCGCAAGGTGACATCAGATCTGCATAACTCATAGTTTTTTGGACTTCGGTGAGCCGGGGGAACATGAATATGTGTTTGTTTTTCGAATTTGAGCTCTATCTGCAAAGGGCACTTTTCTTGCTAAAAGCAGTTTTTCCTAACAAATGCAAGATATAACATGGGCTATCTCCGCAAGGAGACATCAGAACTGCAAAACGCATGGTTTTTTGTTCTTCGGGGAGGTGGGGGAACATGAATACGTGTTTGTTTTTCGAATTTGAGCTCTATCTGCAAAGGGCACTTTTCTTGCTATAAGCAGTTTTTCCTAACAAATGCAAGATATAACATGGGCTATCTCCGCAAGGAGACATCAGAACTGCAAAACACATGGTTTTTTATTCTTCGGGGAGACGGGGGAACATGAATACGTGTTTGTTTTTCGAATTTGATCTCTATCTGCAATGGGCACTTTTCATGCTATAAACAGTTTTTACTAACAAATGCAAGATATAACATGGGCTATCTCCGCAAGGAGACATCAGATCTGTAAAACTCATGGTTTTTTGGTCTTCGGTGAGCCGGGGGAACATGAATATGTGTTTGTTTTTCGAATTTGAGCTCTATCTGCAAAGGGCACTTTTCTTGCTATAAGCAGTTTTTCCTAACAAATGCAAGATATAACATGGGCTATCTCCGCAAGGTGACATCAGATCTGCATAACTCATAGTTTTTTGGACTTCGGTGAGCCGGGGGAACATGAATATGTGTTTGTTTTTCGAATTTGAGCTCTATCTGCAATGGGCACTTTTCATGCTATAAACAGTTTTTCCTAACAAATGCAAGATATAACATGGGCTATCTCCGCAAGGAGACATCAAATCTGCATAACTCATGGTTTTTTGGTCTTCGGTGAGCCGGGAGAACATGAATATGTGTTTGTTTTTCAAATTTGAGCTCTATCTGCAAAGGGCACTTGTCTTGCTAAAAGCAGTTTTTCCTAACAAATGCAAGATATAACATGGGCAATCTCCGCAAGGAGACATCAGATCTGCATAACTCATGGTTTTTTGGTTTTCGGTGTGCTGGGAGAACATGAATATGTGTTTGTTTTTCGAATTTGAGCTCTATCTGCAAAGGGCACTTTTCTTGCTAAAAGCAGTTTTTCCTAACAAATGCAAGATATAACATGGGCTATCTCCGCAAGGAGACATCAGATCTGCATAACTCATGGTTTTTTGGTGTTCGGTGAGCCGGGAGAACATGAATATGTGTTTGTTTTTCGAATTTGAGCTCTATCTGCAAAGGGCACTTTTCTTGCTAAAAGCAGTTTTTCCTAACAAATGCAAGATATAACATGGGCTATCTCTGCAAGGAGACATCAGAACTGCAAAACGCATGGTTTTTTGTTCTTCGGGGAGGTGGGGGAACATGAATACGTGTTTGTTTTTCGAATTTGAGCTCTATCTGCAATGGGCACTTTTCATGCTATAAACAGTTTTTCCTAACAAATGCAAGATATAACATGGGCTATCTCCGCAAGGAGACATCAGATCTGTAAAACTCATGGTTTTTTGGTCTTCGGTGAGCCGGGGGAACATGAATATGTGTTTGTTTTTCGAATTTGAGCTCTATCTGCAAAGGGCACTTTTCTTGCTATAAGCAGTTTTAACTAACAAATGCAAGATATAACATGGGCTATCTCCGCAAGGTGACATCAGATCTGCATAACTCATAGTTTTTTGGACTTCGGTGAGCCGGGGGAACATGAATATGTGTTTGTTTTTCGAATTTGAGCTCTATCTGCAAAGGGCACTTTTCTTGCTAAAAGCAGTTTTTCCTAACAAATGCAAGATATAACATGGGCTATCTCCGCAAGGAGACATCAGAACTGCAAAACGCATGGTTTTTTGTTCTTCGGGGAGGTGGGGGAACATGAATACGTGTTTGTTTTTCGAATTTGAGCTCTATCTGCAAAGGGCACTTTTCTTGCTATAAGCAGTTTTTCCTAACAAATGCAAGATATAACATGGGCTATCTCCGCAAGGAGACATCAGAACTGCAAAACGCATGGTTTTTTGGTCTTCGGGGAGGTTGGGGAACATGAATACGTGTTTGTTTTTCGAATTTGAGCTCTATCTGCAAAGGGCACTTTTCTTGCTAAAAGCAGTTTTTCCTAACAAATGCAAGATATAACATGGGCTATCTCCGCAAGGAGACATCAGATCTGCATAACTCGTTGTTTTTTGGTCTTCGGTGAGCCGGGTTAACATGAATATGTGTTTGTTTTTCGAATTTGAGCTCTATCTGCAAAGGGCACTTTTCTTGCTAAAAGCAGTTTTTCCTAACAAATGCAAGATATAACATGGGCTATCTCCGCAAGGAGACATCAGATCTGCATAACTCATGGTTTTTTGGTTTTCGGTGTGCTGGGAGAACATGAATATGTGTTTGTTTTTCGAATTTGAGCTCTATCTGCAAAGGGCACTTTTCTTGCTAAAAGCAGTTTTTCCTAACAAATGCAAGATATAACATGGGCTATCTCCGCAAGGAGACATCAGATCTGCATAACTCATGGTTTTTTGGTGTTCGGTGAGCCGGGAGAACATGAATATGTGTTTGTTTTTCGAATTTGAGCTCTATCTGCAAAGGGCACTTTTCTTGCTAAAAGCAGTTTTTCCTAACAAATGCAAGATATAACATGGGCTATCTCTGCAAGGAGACATCAGAACTGCAAAACGCATGGTTTTTTGTTCTTCGGGGAGGTGGGGGAACATGAATACGTGTTTGTTTTTCGAATTTGAGCTCTATCTGCAATGGGCACTTTTCATGCTATAAACAGTTTTTCCTAACAAATGCAAGATATAACATGGGCTATCTCCGCAAGGAGACATCAGATCTGTAAAACTCATGGTTTTTTGGTCTTCGGTGAGCCGGGGGAACATGAATATGTGTTTGTTTTTCGAATTTGAGCTCTATCTGCAAAGGGCACTTTTCTTGCTATAAGCAGTTTTAACTAACAAATGCAAGATATAACATGGGCTATCTCCGCAAGGTGACATCAGATCTGCATAACTCATAGTTTTTTGGACTTCGGTGAGCCGGGGGAACATGAATATGTGTTTGTTTTTCGAATTTGAGCTCTATCTGCAAAGGGCACTTTTCTTGCTAAAAGCAGTTTTTCCTAACAAATGCAAGATATAACATGGGCTATCTCCGCAAGGAGACATCAGAACTGCAAAACGCATGGTTTTTTGTTCTTCGGGGAGGTGGGGGAACATGAATACGTGTTTGTTTTTCGAATTTGAGCTCTATCTGCAAAGGGCACTTTTCTTGCTATAAGCAGTTTTTCCTAACAAATGCAAGATATAACATGGGCTATCTCCGCAAGGAGACATCAGAACTGCAAAACGCATGGTTTTTTGGTCTTCGGGGAGGTTGGGGAACATGAATACGTGTTTGTTTTTCGAATTTGAGCTCTATCTGCAAAGGGCACTTTTCTTGCTAAAAGCAGTTTTTCCTAACAAATGCAAGATATAACATGGGCTATCTCCGCAAGGAGACATCAGATCTGCATAACTCGTTGTTTTTTGGTCTTCGGTGAGCCGGGTTAACATGAATATGTGTTTGTTTTTCGAATTTGAGCTCTATCTGCAAAGGGCACTTTTCTTGCTAAAAGCAGTTTTTCCTAACAAATGCAAGATATAACATGGGCTATCTCCGCAAGGAGACATCAGATCTGCATAACTCATGGTTTTTTGGTTTTCGGTGTGCTGGGAGAACATGAATATGTGTTTGTTTTTCGAATTTGAGCTCTATCTGCAAAGGGCACTTTTCTTGCTAAAAGCAGTTTTTCCTAACAAATGCAAGATATAACATGGGCTATCTCCGCAAGGAGACATCAGAACTGCAAAACGCATGGTTTTTTGTTCTTCGGGGAGGTGGGGGAACATGAATACGTGTTTGTTTTTCGAATTTGAGCTCTATCTGCAAAGGGCACTTTTCTTGCTATAAGCAGTTTTTCCTAACAAATGCAAGATATAACATGGGCTATCTCCGCAAGGAGACATCAGAACTGCAAAACGCATGGTTTTTTGGTCTTCGGGGAGGTTGGGGAACATGAATACGTGTTTGTTTTTCGAATTTGAGCTCTATCTGCAAAGGGCACTTTTCTTGCTAAAAGCAGTTTTTCCTAACAAATGCAAGATATAACATGGGCTATCTCCGCAAGGAGACATCAGATCTGCATAACTCGTTGTTTTTTGGTCTTCGGTGAGCCGGGTTAACATGAATATGTGTTTGTTTTTCGAATTTGAGCTCTATCTGCAAAGGGCACTTTTCTTGCTAAAAGCAGTTTTTCCTAACAAATGCAAGATATAACATGGGCTATCTCCGCAAGGAGACATCAGATCTGCATAACTCATGGTTTTTTGGTTTTCGGTGTGCTGGGAGAACATGAATATGTGTTTGTTTTTCGAATTTGAGCTCTATCTGCAAAGGGCACTTTTCTTGCTAAAAGCAGTTTTTCCTAACAAATGCAAGATATAACATGGGCTATCTCCGCAAGGAGACATCAGATCTGCATAACTCATGGTTTTTTGGTGTTCGGTGAGCCGGGAGAACATGAATATGTGTTTGTTTTTCGAATTTGAGCTCTATCTGCAAAGGGCACTTTTCTTGCTAAAAGCAGTTTTTCCTAACAAATGCAAGATATAACATGGGCTATCTCTGCAAGGAGACATCAGAACTGCAAAACGCATGGTTTTTTGTTCTTCGGGGAGGTGGGGGAACATGAATACGTGTTTGTTTTTCGAATTTGAGCTCTATCTGCAATGGGCACTTTTCATGCTATAAACAGTTTTTCCTAACAAATGCAAGATATAACATGGGCTATCTCCGCAAGGAGACATCAGATCTGTAAAACTCATGGTTTTTTGGTCTTCGGTGAGCCGGGGGAACATGAATATGTGTTTGTTTTTCGAATTTGAGCTCTATCTGCAAAGGGCACTTTTCTTGCTATAAGCAGTTTTTCCTAACAAATGCAAGATATAACATGGGCTATCTCCGCAAGGTGACATCAGATCTGCATAACTCATAGTTTTTTGGACTTCGGTGAGCCGGGGGAACATGAATATGTGTTTGTTTTTCGAATTTGAGCTCTATCTGCAAAGGGCACTTTTCTTGCTAAAAGCAGTTTTTCCTAACAAATGCAAGATATAACATGGGCTATCTCCGCAAGGAGACATCAGAACTGCAAAACGCATGGTTTTTTGTTCTTCGGGGAGGTGGGGGAACATGAATACGTGTTTGTTTTTCGAATTTGAGCTCTATCTGCAAAGGGCACTTTTCTTGCTATAAGCAGTTTTTCCTAACAAATGCAAGATATAACATGGGCTATCTCCGCAAGGAGACATCAGAACTGCAAAACACATGGTTTTTTATTCTTCGGGGAGACGGGGGAACATGAATACGTGTTTGTTTTTCGAATTTGATCTCTATCTGCAATGGGCACTTTTCATGCTATAAACAGTTTTTACTAACAAATGCAAGATATAACATGGGCTATCTCCACAAGGAGACATCAGATCTGCAAAACTCATGGTTTTTTGGTATTCGGTGAGCCGGGGGAACATGAATATGTGTTTGTTTTTCGAATTTGAGCTCTATCTGTAAAGGGCACTTTTCTTGCTATAAGCAGTTTTTCCTAACAAATGCAAGATATAACATGGGCTATCTCCGCAAGGAGACATCAGATCTGCATAACTCATGGTTTTTTGGTCTTTGGTGAGCCGGGAGAACATGAATATGTGTTTGTTTTTTGAATTTGAGCTCTATCTGCAAAGGGCACTTTTCTTGCTAAAAGCAGTTTTTCCTAACAAATGCAAGATATAACATGGGCTATCTCTGCAAGGAGACATCAGAACTGCAAAACGCATGGTTTTTTGTTCTTCGGGGAGGTGGGGGAACATGAATACGTGTTTGTTTTTCGAATTTGAGCTCTATCTGCAATGGGCACTTTTCATGCTATAAACAGTTTTTACTAACAAATGCAAGATATAACATGGGCTATCTCCGCAAGGAGACATCAGATCTGTAAAACTCATGGTTTTTTGGTCTTCGGTGAGCCGGGGGAACATGAATATGTGTTTGTTTTTCGAATTTGAGCTCTATCTGCAAAGGGCACTTTTCTTGCTATAAGCAGTTTTTCCTAACAAATGCAAGATATAACATGGGCTATCTCCGCAAGGTGACATCAGATCTGCATAACTCATAGTTTTTTGGACTTCGGTGAGCCGGGGGAACATGAATATGTGTTTGTTTTTCGAATTTGAGCTCTATCTGCAATGGGCACTTTTCATGCTATAAACAGTTTTTCCTAACAAATGCAAGATATAACATGGGCTATCTCCGCAAGGAGACATCAAATCTGCATAACTCATGGTTTTTTGGTCTTCGGTGAGCCGGGAGAACATGAATATGTGTTTGTTTTTCAAATTTGAGCTCTATCTGCAAAGGGCACTTTTCTTGCTAAAAGCAGTTTTTCCTAACAAATGCAAGATATAACATGGGCTATCTCCGCAAGGAGACATCAGAACTGCAAAACGCATGGTTTTTTGTTCTTCGGGGAGGTGGGGGAACATGAATACGTGTTTGTTTTTCGAATTTGAGCTCTATCTGCAATGGGCACTTTTCATGCTATAAACAGTTTTTACTAACAAATGCAAGATATAACATGGGCTATCTCCGCAAGGAGACATCAGAACTGCAAAACGCATGGTTTTTTGGTCTTCGGGGAGGTGGGTGAACATGAATACGTGTTTGTTTTTCTAATTTGAGCTCTATCTGCAAAGGGCACTTTTCTTGCTAAAAGCAGTTTTTTTTAACAAATGCAAGATATAACATGGGCTATCTCCGCAAGGAGACATCAGATCTGCATAACTCATGGGTTTTTGGTCTTCGGTGAGCCGGGGGAACATGAATATGTGTTTGTTTTTCGAATTTGAGCTCTATCTGCAAAGGGCACTTTTCTTGCTAAAAGCAGTTTTTCCTAACAAATGCAAGATATAACATGGGCTATCTCCGCAAGGAGACATCAGAACTGCAAAACGCATGGTTTTTTGGTCTTCGGGGAGGTTGGTGAACATGAATACGTGTTTGTTTTTCTAATTTGAGCTCTATCTGCAAAGGGCACTTTTCTTGCTAAAAGCTTTTTTTTTTAACAAATGCAAGATATAACATGGGCTATCTCCGCAAGGAGACATCAGATCTGCATAACTCATGGTTTTTTGGTCTTCGGTGAGCCGGGGGAACATGAATATGTGTTTGTTTTTCGAATTTGAGCTCTATCTGCAAAGGGCACTTTTCTTGCTAAAAGCAGTTTTTCCTAACAAATGCAAGATATAACATGGGCTATCTCCGCAAGGAGACATCAGATCTGCATAACTCATGGGTTTTTGGTCTTCGGTGAGCCGGGAGAACATGAATATGTGTTTGTTTTTCGAATTTGAGCTCTATCTGCAAAGGGCACTTTTCTTGCTAAAAGCAGTTTTTCCTAACAAATGCAAGATATAACATGGGCTATCTCCGCAAGGAGACATCAGAACTGCAAAATGCATGGTTTTTTGGTCTTCGGTGAGCCGGGGGAACATGAATATGTGTTTGTTTTTCGAATTTGAGCTCTATCTGCAAAGGGCACTTTTCTTGCTAAAAGAAGTTTTTCCTAACAAATGCAAGATATAACATGGGCTATCTCTGCAAGGAGACATCAGAACTGCAAAACGCATGGTTTTTTGGTCTTCGGGGAGGTTGGTGAACATGAATACGTGTTTGTTTTTCTAATTTGAGCTCTATCTGCAAAGGGCACTTTTCTTGCTAAAAGCAGTTTTTCCTAACAAATGCAAGATATAACATGGGCTATCTCCGCAAGGAGACATCAGATCTGCATAACTCATGGTTTTTTGGTCTTCAGTGAGCCGGGGGATCATGAATATGTGTTTGTTTTTCGAATTTGAGCTCTATCTGCAAAGGGCACTTTTCTTGCTAAAAGCAGTTTTTCCTAACAAATGCAAGATATAACATGGGCTACCTCCGCAAGGAGACATCAGAACTGCAAAACGCATGGTTTTTTGGTCTTCGGGGAGGTTGGTGAACATGAATACGTGTTTGTTTTTCGAATTTGAGCTCTATCTGCAAAGGGCACTTTTCTTGCTATAAGCAGTTTTAACTAACAAATGCAAGATATAACATGGGCTATCTCCGCAAGGAGACATCAGATCTGCATAACTCATGGTGTTTTGGTCTTCGGTGAGCCGGGAGAACATGAATATGTGTTTGTTTTTCGAATTTGAGCTCTATCTGCAAAGGGCACTTTTCTTGCTAAAAGCAGTTTTTCCTAACAAATGCAAGATATAACATGGGCTATCTCTGCAAGGAGACATCAGAACTGCAAAACGCATGGTTTTTTGTTCTTCGGGGAGGTGGGGGAACATGAATACGTGTTTGTTTTTCGAATTTGAGCTCTATCTGCAATGGGCACTTTTCATGCTATAAACAGTTTTTCCTAACAAATGCAAGATATAACATGGGCTATCTCCGCAAGGAGACATCAGATCTGTAAAACTCATGGTTTTTTGGTCTTCGGTGAGCCGGGGGAACATGAATATGTGTTTGTTTTTCGAATTTGAGCTCTATCTGCAAAGGGCACTTTTCTTGCTATAAGCAGTTTTTCCTAACAAATGCAAGATATAACATGGGCTATCTCCGCAAGGTGACATCAGATCTGCATAACTCGTTGTTTTTTGGTCTTCGGTGAGCCGGGGGAACATGAATATGTGTTTGTTTTTCGAATTTGAGCTCTATCTGCAAAGGGCACTTTTCTTGCTAAAAGCAGTTTTTCCTAACAAATGCAAGATATAACATGGGCTATCTCCGCAAGGAGACATCAGATCTGCATAACTCATGGTGTTTTGGTCTTCGGTGAGCCGGGAGAACATGAATATGTGTTTGTTTTTCGAATTTGAGCTCTATCTGCAAAGGGCACTTTTCTTGCTAAAAGCAGTTTTTCCTGACAAATGCAAGATATAACATGGGCTATCTCCGCAAGGAGACATCAGAACTGCAAAACGCATGGTTTTTTGGTCTTCGGGGAGGTTGGGGAACATGAATACGTGTTTGTTTTTCGAATTTGAGCTCTATCTGCAAAGGGCACTTTTCTTGCTAAAAGCAGTTTTTCCTAACAAATGCAAGATATAACATGGGCTATCTCCGCAAGGAGACATCAGATCTGCATAACTCGTTGTTTTTTGGTCTTCGGTGAGCCGGGTTAACATGAATATGTGTTTGTTTTTCAAATTTGAGCTCTATCTGCAAAGGGCACTTTTCTTGCTAAAAGCAGTTTTTCCTAACAAATGCAAGATATAACATGGGCTATCTCCGCAAGGAGACATCAGATCTGCATAACTCATGGTTTTTTGGTTTTCGGTGTGCTGGGAGAACATGAATATGTGTTTGTTTTTCGAATTTGAGCTCTATCTGCAAAGGGCACTTTTCTTGCTAAAAGCAGTTTTTCCTAACAAATGCAAGATATAACATGGGCTATCTCCGCAAGGAGACATCAGAACTGCAAAACGCATGGTTTTTTGTTCTTCGGGGAGGTGGGGGAACATGAATACGTGTTTGTTTTTCGAATTTGAGCTCTATCTGCAAAGGGCACTTTTCTTGCTATAAGCAGTTTTTCCTAACAAATGCAAGATATAACATGGGCTATCTCCGCAAGGAGACATCAGATCTGCATAACTCATGGTTTTTTGGTCTTCGGTGAGCCGGGGGAACATGAATATGTGTTTGTTTTTCGAATTTGAGCTCTATCTGCAAAGGGCACTTTTCTTGCTATAAGAAGTTTTAACTAACAAATGCAAGATATAACATGGGCTATCTCCGCAAGGAGACATCAGATCTGCATAACTCGTTGTTTTTTGGTCTTCGGTGAGCCGGGGGAACATGAATATGTGTTTGTTTTTCGAATTTGAGCTCTATCTGCAAAGGGCACTTTTCTTGCTATAAGCAGTTTTAACTAACAAATGCAAGATATAACATGGGCTATCTCCGCAAGGAGACATCAGATCTGCATAACTCATGGTGTTTTGGTCTTCGGTGAGCCGGGAGAACATGAATATGTGTTTGTTTTTCAAATTTGAGCTCTATCTGCAAAGGGCACTTTTCTTGCTAAAAGCAGTTTTTCCTGACAAATGCAAGATATAACATGGGCTATCTCCGCAAGGAGACATCAGAACTGCAAAACGCATGGTTTTTTGGTCTTCGGGGAGGTTGGGGAACATGAATACGTGTTTGTTTTTCGAATTTGAGCTCTATCTGCAAAGGGCACTTTTCTTGCTAAAAGCAGTTTTTCCTAACAAATGCAAGATATAACATGGGCTATCTCCGCAAGGAGACATCAGATCTGCATAACTCGTTGTTTTTTGGTCTTCGGTGAGCCGGGTTAACATGAATATGTGTTTGTTTTTCGAATTTGAGCTCTATCTGCAAAGGGCACTTTTCTTGCTAAAAGCAGTTTTTCCTAACAAATGCAAGATATAACATGGGCTATCTCCGCAAGGAGACATCAGATCTGCATAACTCATGGTTTTTTGGTTTTCGGTGTGCTGGGAGAACATGAATATGTGTTTGTTTTTCGAATTTGAGCTCTATCTGCAAAGGGCACTTTTCTTGCTAAAAGCAGTTTTTCCTAACAAATGCAAGATATAACATGGGCTATCTCCGCAAGGAGACATCAGATCTGCATAACTCATGGTTTTTTGGTGTTCGGTGAGCCGGGAGAACATGAATATGTGTTTGTTTTTCGAATTTGAGCTCTATCTGCAAAGGGCACTTTTCTTGCTAAAAGCAGTTTTTCCTAACAAATGCAAGATATAACATGGGCTATCTCTGCAAGGAGACATCAGAACTGCAAAACGCATGGTTTTTTGTTCTTCGGGGAGGTGGGGGAACATGAATACGTGTTTGTTTTTCGAATTTGAGCTCTATCTGCAATGGGCACTTTTCATGCTATAAACAGTTTTTCCTAACAAATGCAAGATATAACATGGGCTATCTCCGCAAGGAGACATCAGATCTGTAAAACTCATGGTTTTTTGGTCTTCGGTGAGCCGGGGGAACATGAATATGTGTTTGTTTTTCGAATTTGAGCTCTATCTGCAAAGGGCACTTTTCTTGCTATAAGCAGTTTTTCCTAACAAATGCAAGATATAACATGGGCTATCTCCGCAAGGTGACATCAGATCTGCATAACTCATAGTTTTTTGGACTTCGGTGAGCCGGGGGAACATGAATATGTGTTTGTTTTTCGAATTTGAGCTCTATCTGCAAAGGGCACTTTTCTTGCTAAAAGCAGTTTTTCCTAACAAATGCAAGATATAACATGGGCTATCTCCGCAAGGAGACATCAGAACTGCAAAACGCATGGTTTTTTGTTCTTCGGGGAGGTGGGGGAACATGAATACGTGTTTGTTTTTCGAATTTGAGCTCTATCTGCAAAGGGCACTTTTCTTGCTATAAGCAGTTTTTCCTAACAAATGCAAGATATAACATGGGCTATCTCCGCAAGGAGACATCAGAACTGCAAAACACATGGTTTTTTATTCTTCGGGGAGACGGGGGAACATGAATACGTGTTTGTTTTTCGAATTTGATCTCTATCTGCAATGGGCACTTTTCATGCTATAAACAGTTTTTACTAACAAATGCAAGATATAACATGGGCTATCTCCGCAAGGAGACATCAGATCTGCAAAACTCATGGTTTTTTGGTATTCGGTGAGCCGGGGGAACATGAATATGTGTTTGTTTTTCGAATTTGAGCTCTATCTGTAAAGGGCACTTTTCTTGCTATAAGCAGTTTTTCCTAACAAATGCAAGATATAACATGGGCTATCTCCGCAAGGAGACATCAGATCTGCATAACTCATGGTTTTTTGGTCTTTGGTGAGCCGGGAGAACATGAATATGTGTTTGTTTTTTGAATTTGAGCTCTATCTGCAAAGGGCACTTTTCTTGCTAAAAGCAGTTTTTCCTAACAAATGCAAGATATAACATGGGCTATCTCTGCAAGGAGACATCAGAACTGCAAAACGCATGGTTTTTTGTTCTTCGGGGAGGTGGGGGAACATGAATACGTGTTTGTTTTTCGAATTTGAGCTCTATCTGCAATGGGCACTTTTCATGCTATAAACAGTTTTTACTAACAAATGCAAGATATAACATGGGCTATCTCCGCAAGGAGACATCAGATCTGTAAAACTCATGGTTTTTTGGTCTTCGGTGAGCCGGGGGAACATGAATATGTGTTTGTTTTTCGAATTTGAGCTCTATCTGCAAAGGGCACTTTTCTTGCTATAAGCAGTTTTTCCTAACAAATGCAAGATATAACATGGGCTATCTCCGCAAGGTGACATCAGATCTGCATAACTCATAGTTTTTTGGACTTCGGTGAGCCGGGGGAACATGAATATGTGTTTGTTTTTCGAATTTGAGCTCTATCTGCAATGGGCACTTTTCATGCTATAAACAGTTTTTCCTAACAAATGCAAGATATAACATGGGCTATCTCCGCAAGGAGACATCAAATCTGCATAACTCATGGTTTTTTGGTCTTCGGTGAGCCGGGAGAACATGAATATGTGTTTGTTTTTCAAATTTGAGCTCTATCTGCAAAGGGCACTTTTCTTGCTAAAAGCAGTTTTTCCTAACAAATGCAAGATATAACATGGGCTATCTCCGCAAGGAGACATCAGAACTGCAAAACGCATGGTTTTTTGTTCTTCGGGGAGGTGGGGGAACATGAATACGTGTTTGTTTTTCGAATTTGAGCTCTATCTGCAATGGGCACTTTTCATGCTATAAACAGTTTTTACTAACAAATGCAAGATATAACATGGGCTATCTCCGCAAGGAGACATCAGAACTGCAAAACGCATGGTTTTTTGGTCTTCGGGGAGGTGGGTGAACATGAATACGTGTTTGTTTTTCTAATTTGAGCTCTATCTGCAAAGGGCACTTTTCTTGCTAAAAGCAGTTTTTTTTAACAAATGCAAGATATAACATGGGCTATCTCCGCAAGGAGACATCAGATCTGCATAACTCATGGGTTTTTGGTCTTCGGTGAGCCGGGGGAACATGAATATGTGTTTGTTTTTCGAATTTGAGCTCTATCTGCAAAGGGCACTTTTCTTGCTAAAAGCAGTTTTTCCTAACAAATGCAAGATATAACATGGGCTATCTCCGCAAGGAGACATCAGAACTGCAAAACGCATGGTTTTTTGGTCTTCGGGGAGGTTGGTGAACATGAATACGTGTTTGTTTTTCTAATTTGAGCTCTATCTGCAAAGGGCACTTTTCTTGCTAAAAGCAGTTTTTCCTGACAAATGCAAGATATAACATGGGCTATCTCCGCAAGGAGACATCAGAACTGCAAAACGCATGGTTTTTTGGTCTTCGGGGAGGTTGGGGAACATGAATACGTGTTTGTTTTTCTAATTTGAGCTCTATCTGCAAAGGGCACTTTTCTTGCTAAAAGCAGTTTTTTTTAACAAATGCAAGATATAACATGGGCTATCTCCGCAAGGAGACATCAGATCTGCATAACTCATGGGTTTTTGGTCTTCGGTGAGCCGGGGGAACATGAATATGTGTTTGTTTTTCGAATTTGAGCTCTATCTGCAAAGGGCACTTTTCTTGCTAAAAGCAGTTTTTCCTAACAAATGCAAGATATAACATGGGCTATCTCCGCAAGGAGACATCAGATCTGCATAACTCATGGTGTTTTGGTCTTCGGTGAGCCGGGAGAACATGAATATGTGTTTGTTTTTCGAATTTGAGCTCTATCTGCAAAGGGCACTTTTCTTGCTAAAAGCAGTTTTTCCTGACAAATGCAAGATATAACATGGGCTATCTCCGCAAGGAGACATCAGAACTGCAAAACGCATGGTTTTTTGGTCTTCGGGGAGGTTGGGGAACATGAATACGTGTTTGTTTTTCGAATTTGAGCTCTATCTGCAAAGGGCACTTTTCTTGCTAAAAGCAGTTTTTCCTAACAAATGCAAGATATAACATGGGCTATCTCCGCAAGGAGACATCAGATCTGCATAACTCGTTGTTTTTTGGTCTTCGGTGAGCCGGGTTAACATGAATATGTGTTTGTTTTTCAAATTTGAGCTCTATCTGCAAAGGGCACTTTTCTTGCTAAAAGCAGTTTTTCCTAACAAATGCAAGATATAACATGGGCTATCTCCGCAAGGAGACATCAGATCTGCATAACTCATGGTTTTTTGGTTTTCGGTGTGCTGGGAGAACATGAATATGTGTTTGTTTTTCGAATTTGAGCTCTATCTGCAAAGGGCACTTTTCTTGCTAAAAGCAGTTTTTCCTAACAAATGCAAGATATAACATGGGCTATCTCCGCAAGGAGACATCAGAACTGCAAAACGCATGGTTTTTTGTTCTTCGGGGAGGTGGGGGAACATGAATACGTGTTTGTTTTTCGAATTTGAGCTCTATCTGCAAAGGGCACTTTTCTTGCTATAAGCAGTTTTTCCTAACAAATGCAAGATATAACATGGGCTATCTCCGCAAGGAGACATCAGATCTGCATAACTCATGGTTTTTTGGTCTTCGGTGAGCCGGGGGAACATGAATATGTGTTTGTTTTTCGAATTTGAGCTCTATCTGCAAAGGGCACTTTTCTTGCTATAAGAAGTTTTAACTAACAAATGCAAGATATAACATGGGCTATCTCCGCAAGGAGACATCAGATCTGCATAACTCGTTGTTTTTTGGTCTTCGGTGAGCCGGGGGAACATGAATATGTGTTTGTTTTTCGAATTTGAGCTCTATCTGCAAAGGGCACTTTTCTTGCTATAAGCAGTTTTAACTAACAAATGCAAGATATAACATGGGCTATCTCCGCAAGGAGACATCAGATCTGCATAACTCATGGTGTTTTGGTCTTCGGTGAGCCGGGAGAACATGAATATGTGTTTGTTTTTCAAATTTGAGCTCTATCTGCAAAGGGCACTTTTCTTGCTAAAAGCAGTTTTTCCTGACAAATGCAAGATATAACATGGGCTATCTCCGCAAGGAGACATCAGAACTGCAAAACGCATGGTTTTTTGGTCTTCGGGGAGGTTGGGGAACATGAATACGTGTTTGTTTTTCGAATTTGAGCTCTATCTGCAAAGGGCACTTTTCTTGCTAAAAGCAGTTTTTCCTAACAAATGCAAGATATAACATGGGCTATCTCCGCAAGGAGACATCAGATCTGCATAACTCGTTGTTTTTTGGTCTTCGGTGAGCCGGGTTAACATGAATATGTGTTTGTTTTTCGAATTTGAGCTCTATCTGCAAAGGGCACTTTTCTTGCTAAAAGCAGTTTTTCCTAACAAATGCAAGATATAACATGGGCTATCTCCGCAAGGAGACATCAGATCTGCATAACTCATGGTTTTTTGGTTTTCGGTGTGCTGGGAGAACATGAATATGTGTTTGTTTTTCGAATTTGAGCTCTATCTGCAAAGGGCACTTTTCTTGCTAAAAGCAGTTTTTCCTAACAAATGCAAGATATAACATGGGCTATCTCCGCAAGGAGACATCAGATCTGCATAACTCATGGTTTTTTGGTGTTCGGTGAGCCGGGAGAACATGAATATGTGTTTGTTTTTCGAATTTGAGCTCTATCTGCAAAGGGCACTTTTCTTGCTAAAAGCAGTTTTTCCTAACAAATGCAAGATATAACATGGGCTATCTCTGCAAGGAGACATCAGAACTGCAAAACGCATGGTTTTTTGTTCTTCGGGGAGGTGGGGGAACATGAATACGTGTTTGTTTTTCGAATTTGAGCTCTATCTGCAATGGGCACTTTTCATGCTATAAACAGTTTTTCCTAACAAATGCAAGATATAACATGGGCTATCTCCGCAAGGAGACATCAGATCTGTAAAACTCATGGTTTTTTGGTCTTCGGTGAGCCGGGGGAACATGAATATGTGTTTGTTTTTCGAATTTGAGCTCTATCTGCAAAGGGCACTTTTCTTGCTATAAGCAGTTTTTCCTAACAAATGCAAGATATAACATGGGCTATCTCCGCAAGGTGACATCAGATCTGCATAACTCATAGTTTTTTGGACTTCGGTGAGCCGGGGGAACATGAATATGTGTTTGTTTTTCGAATTTGAGCTCTATCTGCAAAGGGCACTTTTCTTGCTAAAAGCAGTTTTTCCTAACAAATGCAAGATATAACATGGGCTATCTCCGCAAGGAGACATCAGAACTGCAAAACGCATGGTTTTTTGTTCTTCGGGGAGGTGGGGGAACATGAATACGTGTTTGTTTTTCGAATTTGAGCTCTATCTGCAAAGGGCACTTTTCTTGCTATAAGCAGTTTTTCCTAACAAATGCAAGATATAACATGGGCTATCTCCGCAAGGAGACATCAGAACTGCAAAACACATGGTTTTTTATTCTTCGGGGAGACGGGGGAACATGAATACGTGTTTGTTTTTCGAATTTGATCTCTATCTGCAATGGGCACTTTTCATGCTATAAACAGTTTTTACTAACAAATGCAAGATATAACATGGGCTATCTCCGCAAGGAGACATCAGATCTGCAAAACTCATGGTTTTTTGGTATTCGGTGAGCCGGGGGAACATGAATATGTGTTTGTTTTTCGAATTTGAGCTCTATCTGTAAAGGGCACTTTTCTTGCTATAAGCAGTTTTTCCTAACAAATGCAAGATATAACATGGGCTATCTCCGCAAGGAGACATCAGATCTGCATAACTCATGGTTTTTTGGTCTTTGGTGAGCCGGGAGAACATGAATATGTGTTTGTTTTTTGAATTTGAGCTCTATCTGCAAAGGGCACTTTTCTTGCTAAAAGCAGTTTTTCCTAACAAATGCAAGATATAACATGGGCTATCTCTGCAAGGAGACATCAGAACTGCAAAACGCATGGTTTTTTGTTCTTCGGGGAGGTGGGGGAACATGAATACGTGTTTGTTTTTCGAATTTGAGCTCTATCTGCAATGGGCACTTTTCATGCTATAAACAGTTTTTACTAACAAATGCAAGATATAACATGGGCTATCTCCGCAAGGAGACATCAGATCTGTAAAACTCATGGTTTTTTGGTCTTCGGTGAGCCGGGGGAACATGAATATGTGTTTGTTTTTCGAATTTGAGCTCTATCTGCAAAGGGCACTTTTCTTGCTATAAGCAGTTTTTCCTAACAAATGCAAGATATAACATGGGCTATCTCCGCAAGGTGACATCAGATCTGCATAACTCATAGTTTTTTGGACTTCGGTGAGCCGGGGGAACATGAATATGTGTTTGTTTTTCGAATTTGAGCTCTATCTGCAATGGGCACTTTTCATGCTATAAACAGTTTTTCCTAACAAATGCAAGATATAACATGGGCTATCTCCGCAAGGAGACATCAAATCTGCATAACTCATGGTTTTTTGGTCTTCGGTGAGCCGGGAGAACATGAATATGTGTTTGTTTTTCAAATTTGAGCTCTATCTGCAAAGGGCACTTTTCTTGCTAAAAGCAGTTTTTCCTAACAAATGCAAGATATAACATGGGCTATCTCCGCAAGGAGACATCAGAACTGCAAAACGCATGGTTTTTTGTTCTTCGGGGAGGTGGGGGAACATGAATACGTGTTTGTTTTTCGAATTTGAGCTCTATCTGCAATGGGCACTTTTCATGCTATAAACAGTTTTTACTAACAAATGCAAGATATAACATGGGCTATCTCCGCAAGGAGACATCAGAACTGCAAAACGCATGGTTTTTTGGTCTTCGGGGAGGTGGGTGAACATGAATACGTGTTTGTTTTTCTAATTTGAGCTCTATCTGCAAAGGGCACTTTTCTTGCTAAAAGCAGTTTTTTTTAACAAATGCAAGATATAACATGGGCTATCTCCGCAAGGAGACATCAGATCTGCATAACTCATGGGTTTTTGGTCTTCGGTGAGCCGGGGGAACATGAATATGTGTTTGTTTTTCGAATTTGAGCTCTATCTGCAAAGGGCACTTTTCTTGCTAAAAGCAGTTTTTCCTAACAAATGCAAGATATAACATGGGCTATCTCCGCAAGGAGACATCAGAACTGCAAAACGCATGGTTTTTTGGTCTTCGGGGAGGTTGGTGAACATGAATACGTGTTTGTTTTTCTAATTTGAGCTCTATCTGCAAAGGGCACTTTTCTTGCTAAAAGCTGTTTTTTTTAACAAATGCAAGATATAACATGGGCTATCTCCGCAAGGAGACATCAGATCTGCATAACTCATGGTTTTTTGGTCTTCGGTGAGCCGGGGGAACATGAATATGTGTTTGTTTTTCGAATTTGAGCTCTATCTGCAAAGGGCACTTTTCTTGCTAAAAGCAGTTTTTCCTAACAAATGCAAGATATAACATGGGCTATCTCCGCAAGGAGACATCAGATCTGCATAACTCATGGGTTTTTGGTCTTCGGTGAGCCGGGAGAACATGAATATGTGTTTGTTTTTCGAATTTGAGCTCTATCTGCAAAGGGCACTTTTCTTGCTAAAAGCAGTTTTTCCTAACAAATGCAAGATATAACATGGGCTATCTCCGCAAGGAGACATCAGAACTGCAAAATGCATGGTTTTTTGGTCTTCGGTGAGCCGGGGGAACATGAATATGTGTTTGTTTTTCGAATTTGAGCTCTATCTGCAAAGGGCACTTTTCTTGCTAAAAGAAGTTTTTCCTAACAAATGCAAGATATAACATGGGCTATCTCTGCAAGGAGACATCAGAACTGCAAAACGCATGGTTTTTTGGTCTTCGGGGAGGTTGGTGAACATGAATACGTGTTTGTTTTTCTAATTTGAGCTCTATCTGCAAAGGGCACTTTTCTTGCTAAAAGCAGTTTTTCCTAACAAATGCAAGATATAACATGGGCTATCTCCGCAAGGAGACATCAGATCTGCATAACTCATGGTTTTTTGGTCTTCAGTGAGCCGGGGGATCATGAATATGTGTTTGTTTTTCGAATTTGAGCTCTATCTGCAAAGGGCACTTTTCTTGCTAAAAGCAGTTTTTCCTAACAAATGCAAGATATAACATGGGCTACCTCCGCAAGGAGACATCAGAACTGCAAAACGCATGGTTTTTTGGTCTTCGGGGAGGTTGGTGAACATGAATACGTGTTTGTTTTTCGAATTTGAGCTCTATCTGCAAAGGGCACTTTTCTTGCTATAAGAAGTTTTAACTAACAAATGCAAGATATAACATGGGCTATCTCCGCAAGGAGACATCAGATCTGCATAACTCATGGTGTTTTGGTCTTCGGTGAGCCGGGAGAACATGAATATGTGTTTGTTTTTCGAATTTGAGCTCTATCTGCAAAGGGCACTTTTCTTGCTAAAAGCAGTTTTTCCTAACAAATGCAAGATATAACATGGGCTATCTCTGCAAGGAGACATCAGAACTGCAAAACGCATGGTTTTTTGTTCTTCGGGGAGGTGGGGGAACATGAATACGTGTTTGTTTTTCGAATTTGAGCTCTATCTGCAATGGGCACTTTTCATGCTATAAACAGTTTTTCCTAACAAATGCAAGATATAACATGGGCTATCTCCGCAAGGAGACATCAGATCTGTAAAACTCATGGTTTTTTGGTCTTCGGTGAGCCGGGGGAACATGAATATGTGTTTGTTTTTCGAATTTGAGCTCTATCTGCAAAGGGCACTTTTCTTGCTATAAGCAGTTTTTCCTAACAAATGCAAGATATAACATGGGCTATCTCCGCAAGGTGACATCAGATCTGCATAACTCGTTGTTTTTTGGTCTTCGGTGAGCCGGGGGAACATGAATATGTGTTTGTTTTTCGAATTTGAGCTCTATCTGCAAAGGGCACTTTTCTTGCTAAAAGCAGTTTTTCCTAACAAATGCAAGATATAACATGGGCTATCTCCGCAAGGAGACATCAGATCTGCATAACTCATGGTGTTTTGGTCTTCGGTGAGCCGGGAGAACATGAATATGTGTTTGTTTTTCGAATTTGAGCTCTATCTGCAAAGGGCACTTTTCTTGCTAAAAGCAGATTTTCCTGACAAATGCAAGATATAACATGGGCTATCTCCGCAAGGAGACATCAGAACTGCAAAACGCATGGTTTTTTGGTCTTCGGGGAGGTTGGGGAACATGAATACGTGTTTGTTTTTCGAATTTGAGCTCTATCTGCAAAGGGCACTTTTCTTGCTAAAAGCAGTTTTTCCTAACAAATGCAAGATATAACATGGGCTATCTCCGCAAGGAGACATCAGATCTGCATAACTCGTTGTTTTTTGGTCTTCGGTGAGCCGGGTTAACATGAATATGTGTTTGTTTTTCAAATTTGAGCTCTATCTGCAAAGGGCACTTTTCTTGCTATAAGCAGTTTTTCCTAACAAATGCAAGATATAACATGGGCTATCTCCGCAAGGTGACATCAGATCTGCATAACTCGTTGTTTTTTGGTCTTCGGTGAGCCGGGGGAACATGAATATGTGTTTGTTTTTCGAATTTGAGCTCTATCTGCAAAGGGCACTTTTCTTGCTAAAAGCAGTTTTTCCTAACAAATGCAAGATATAACATGGGCTATCTCCGCAAGGAGACATCAGATCTGCATAACTCATGGTGTTTTGGTCTTCGGTGAGCCGGGAGAACATGAATATGTGTTTGTTTTTCGAATTTGAGCTCTATCTGCAAAGGGCACTTTTCTTGCTAAAAGCAGTTTTTCCTGACAAATGCAAGATATAACATGGGCTATCTCCGCAAGGAGACATCAGAACTGCAAAACGCATGGTTTTTTGGTCTTCGGGGAGGTTGGGGAACATGAATACGTGTTTGTTTTTCGAATTTGAGCTCTATCTGCAAAGGGCACTTTTCTTGCTAAAAGCAGTTTTTCCTAACAAATGCAAGATATAACATGGGCTATCTCCGCAAGGAGACATCAGATCTGCATAACTCGTTGTTTTTTGGTCTTCGGTGAGCCGGGTTAACATGAATATGTGTTTGTTTTTCAAATTTGAGCTCTATCTGCAAAGGGCACTTTTCTTGCTAAAAGCAGTTTTTCCTAACAAATGCAAGATATAACATGGGCTATCTCCGCAAGGAGACATCAGATCTGCATAACTCATGGTTTTTTGGTTTTCGGTGTGCTGGGAGAACATGAATATGTGTTTGTTTTTCGAATTTGAGCTCTATCTGCAAAGGGCACTTTTCTTGCTAAAAGCAGTTTTTCCTAACAAATGCAAGATATAACATGGGCTATCTCCGCAAGGAGACATCAGAACTGCAAAACGCATGGTTTTTTGTTCTTCGGGGAGGTGGGGGAACATGAATACGTGTTTGTTTTTCGAATTTGAGCTCTATCTGCAAAGGGCACTTTTCTTGCTATAAGCAGTTTTTCCTAACAAATGCAAGATATAACATGGGCTATCTCCGCAAGGAGACATCAGATCTGCATAACTCATGGTTTTTTGGTCTTCGGTGAGCCGGGGGAACATGAATATGTGTTTGTTTTTCGAATTTGAGCTCTATCTGCAAAGGGCACTTTTCTTGCTATAAGAAGTTTTAACTAACAAATGCAAGATATAACATGGGCTATCTCCGCAAGGAGACATCAGATCTGCATAACTCGTTGTTTTTTGGTCTTCGGTGAGCCGGGGGAACATGAATATGTGTTTGTTTTTCGAATTTGAGCTCTATCTGCAAAGGGCACTTTTCTTGCTATAAGCAGTTTTAACTAACAAATGCAAGATATAACATGGGCTATCTCCGCAAGGAGACATCAGATCTGCATAACTCATGGTGTTTTGGTCTTCGGTGAGCCGGGAGAACATGAATATGTGTTTGTTTTTCAAATTTGAGCTCTATCTGCAAAGGGCACTTTTCTTGCTAAAAGCAGTTTTTCCTGACAAATGCAAGATATAACATGGGCTATCTCCGCAAGGAGACATCAGAACTGCAAAACGCATGGTTTTTTGGTCTTCGGGGAGGTTGGGGAACATGAATACGTGTTTGTTTTTCGAATTTGAGCTCTATCTGCAAAGGGCACTTTTCTTGCTAAAAGCAGTTTTTCCTAACAAATGCAAGATATAACATGGGCTATCTCCGCAAGGAGACATCAGATCTGCATAACTCGTTGTTTTTTGGTCTTCGGTGAGCCGGGTTAACATGAATATGTGTTTGTTTTTCGAATTTGAGCTCTATCTGCAAAGGGCACTTTTCTTGCTAAAAGCAGTTTTTCCTAACAAATGCAAGATATAACATGGGCTATCTCCGCAAGGAGACATCAGATCTGCATAACTCATGGTTTTTTGGTTTTCGGTGTGCTGGGAGAACATGAATATGTGTTTGTTTTTCGAATTTGAGCTCTATCTGCAAAGGGCACTTTTCTTGCTAAAAGCAGTTTTTCCTAACAAATGCAAGATATAACATGGGCTATCTCCGCAAGGAGACATCAGATCTGCATAACTCATGGTTTTTTGGTGTTCGGTGAGCCGGGAGAACATGAATATGTGTTTGTTTTTCGAATTTGAGCTCTATCTGCAAAGGGCACTTTTCTTGCTAAAAGCAGTTTTTCCTAACAAATGCAAGATATAACATGGGCTATCTCTGCAAGGAGACATCAGAACTGCAAAACGCATGGTTTTTTGTTCTTCGGGGAGGTGGGGGAACATGAATACGTGTTTGTTTTTCGAATTTGAGCTCTATCTGCAATGGGCACTTTTCATGCTATAAACAGTTTTTCCTAACAAATGCAAGATATAACATGGGCTATCTCCGCAAGGAGACATCAGATCTGTAAAACTCATGGTTTTTTGGTCTTCGGTGAGCCGGGGGAACATGAATATGTGTTTGTTTTTCGAATTTGAGCTCTATCTGCAAAGGGCACTTTTCTTGCTAAAAGCAGTTTTTCCTAACAAATGCAAGATATAACATGGGCTATCTCCGCAAGGTGACATCAGATCTGCATAACTCATAGTTTTTTGGACTTCGGTGAGCCTGGGGAACATGAATATGTGTTTGTTTTTCGAATTTGAGCTCTATCTGCAAAGGGCACTTTTCTTGCTAAAAGCAGTTTTTCCTAACAAATGCAAGATATAACATGGGCTATCTCCGCAAGGAGACATCAGAACTGCAAAACGCATGGTTTTTTGGTCTTCGGGGAGGTGGGGGAACATGAATACGTGTTTGTTTTTCGAATTTGAGCTCTATCTGCAAAGGGCACTTTTCTTGCTATAAGCAGTTTTTCCTAACAAATGCAAGATATAACATGGGCTATCTCCGCAAGGAGACATCAGAACTGCAAAACACATGGTTTTTTATTCTTCGGGGAGACGGGGGAACATGAATACGTGTTTGTTTTTCGAATTTGATCTCTATCTGCAATGGGCACTTTTCATGCTATAAACAGTTTTTCCTAACAAATGCAAGATATAACATGGGCTATCTCCGCAAGGAGACATCAGATCTGTAAAACTCATGGTTTTTTGGTCTTCGGTGAGCCGGGGGAACATGAATATGTGTTTGTTTTTCGAATTTGAGCTCTATCTGCAAAGGGCACTTTTCTTGCTATAAGCAGTTTTTCCTAACAAATGCAAGATATAACATGGGCTATCTCCGCAAGGTGACATCAGATCTGCATAACTCATAGTTTTTTGGACTTCGGTGAGCCGGGGGAACATGAATATGTGTTTGTTTTTCGAATTTGAGCTCTATCTGCAAAGGGCACTTTTCTTGCTAAAAGCAGTTTTTCCTAACAAATGCAAGATATAACATGGGCTATCTCCGCAAGGAGACATCAGAACTGCAAAACGCATGGTTTTTTGTTCTTCGGGGAGGTGGGGGAATATGAATACGTGTTTGTTTTTCGAATTTGAGCTCTATCTGCAAAGGGCACTTTTCTTGCTATAAGCAGTTTTTCCTAACAAATGCAAGATATAACATGGGCTATCTCCGCAAGGAGACATCAGATCTGCATAACTCATGGTTTTTTGGTCTTCGGTGAGCCGGGGGAACATGAATATGTGTTTGTTTTTCGAATTTGAGCTCTATCTGCAAAGGGCACTTTTCTTGCTATAAGAAGTTTTAACTAACAAATGCAAGATATAACATGGGCTATCTCCGCAAGGAGACATCAGATCTGCATAACTCGTTGTTTTTTGGTCTTCGGTCAGCCGGGGGAACATGAATATGTGTTTGTTTTTCGAATTTGAGCTCTATCTGCAAAGGGCACTTTTCTTGCTATAAGCAGTTTTAACTAACAAATGCAAGATATAACATGGGCTATCTCCGCAAGGAGACATCAGATCTGCATAACTCATGGTGTTTTGGTCTTCGGTGAGCCGGGAGAACATGAATATGTGTTTGTTTTTCGAATTTGAGCTCTATCTGCAAAGGGCACTTTTCATGCTATAAACAGTTTTTCCTAACAAATGCAAGATATAACATGGGCTATCTCCGCAAGGAGACATCAGATCTGTAAAACTCATGGTTTTTTGGTCTTCGGTGAGCCGGGGGAACATGAATATGTGTTTGTTTTTCGAATTTGAGCTCTATCTGCAAAGGGCACTTTTCTTGCTATAAGCAGTTTTTCCTAACAAATGCAAGATATAACATGGGCTATCTCCGCAAGGTGACATCAGATCTGCATAACTCATAGTTTTTTGGACTTCGGTGAGCCTGGGGAACATGAATATGTGTTTGTTTTTCGAATTTGAGCTCTATCTGCAAAGGGCACTTTTCTTGCTAAAAGCAGTTTTTCCTAACAAATGCAAGATATAACATGGGCTATCTCCGCAAGGAGACATCAGAACTGCAAAACGCATGGTTTTTTGGTCTTCGGGGAGGTGGGGGAACATGAATACGTGTTTGTTTTTCGAATTTGAGCTCTATCTGCAAAGGGCACTTTTCTTGCTATAAGCAGTTTTTCCTAACAAATGCAAGATATAACATGGGCTATCTCCGCAAGGAGACATCAGAACTGCAAAACACATGGTTTTTTATTCTTCGGGGAGACGGGGGAACATGAATACGTGTTTGTTTTTCGAATTTGATCTCTATCTGCAATGGGCACTTTTCATGCTATAAACAGTTTTTCCTAACAAATGCAAGATATAACATGGGCTATCTCCGCAAGGAGACATCAGATCTGTAAAACTCATGGTTTTTTGGTCTTCGGTGAGCCGGGGGAACATGAATATGTGTTTGTTTTTCGAATTTGAGCTCTATCTGCAAAGGGCACTTTTCTTGCTATAAGCAGTTTTTCCTAACAAATGCAAGATATAACATGGGCTATCTCCGCAAGGTGACATCAGATCTGCATAACTCATAGTTTTTTGGACTTCGGTGAGCCGGGGGAACATGAATATGTGTTTGTTTTTCGAATTTGAGCTCTATCTGCAAAGGGCACTTTTCTTGCTAAAAGCAGTTTTTCCTAACAAATGCAAGATATAACATGGGCTATCTCCGCAAGGAGACATCAGAACTGCAAAACGCATGGTTTTTTGTTCTTCGGGGAGGTGGGGGAATATGAATACGTGTTTGTTTTTCGAATTTGAGCTCTATCTGCAAAGGGCACTTTTCTTGCTATAAGCAGTTTTTCCTAACAAATGCAAGATATAACATGGGCTATCTCCGCAAGGAGACATCAGATCTGCATAACTCATGGTTTTTTGGTCTTCGGTGAGCCGGGGGAACATGAATATGTGTTTGTTTTTCGAATTTGAGCTCTATCTGCAAAGGGCACTTTTCTTGCTATAAGAAGTTTTAACTAACAAATGCAAGATATAACATGGGCTATCTCCGCAAGGAGACATCAGATCTGCATAACTCGTTGTTTTTTGGTCTTCGGTCAGCCGGGGGAACATGAATATGTGTTTGTTTTTCGAATTTGAGCTCTATCTGCAAAGGGCACTTTTCTTGCTATAAGCAGTTTTAACTAACAAATGCAAGATATAACATGGGCTATCTCCGCAAGGAGACATCAGATCTGCATAACTCATGGTGTTTTGGTCTTCGGTGAGCCGGGAGAACATGAATATGTGTTTGTTTTTCGAATTTGAGCTCTATCTGCAAAGGGCACTTTTCTTGCTAAAAGCAGTTTTTCCTAACAAATGCAAGATATAACATGGGCTATCTCTGCAAGGAGACATCAGAACTGCAAAACGCATGGTTTTTTGTTCTTCGGGGAGGTGGGGGAACATGAATATGTGTTTGTTTTTCGAATTTGAGCTCTATCTGCAAAGGGCACTTTTCTTGCTATAAGCAGTTTTTCCTAACAAATGCAAGATATAACATGGGCTATCTCCGCAAGGTGTCATCAGATCTGCATAACTCATAGTTTTTTGGACTTCGGTGAGCCGGGGGAACATGAATATGTGTTTGTTTTTCGAATTTGAGCTCTATCTGCAAAGGGCACTTTTCTTGCTATAAGCAGTTTTTCCTAACAAATGCAAGATATAACATGGGCTATCTCCGCAAGGTGACATCAGATCTGCATAACTCATAGTTTTTTGGACTTCGGTGAGCCGGGGGAACATGAATATGTGTTTGTTTTTCGAATTTGAGCTCTATCTGCAAAGGGCACTTTTCTTGCTAAAAGCAGTTTTTCCTAACAAATGCAAGATATAACATGGGCTATCTCCGCAAGGAGACATCAGAACTGCAAAACGCATGGTTTTTTGTTCTTCGGGGAGGTGGGGGAACATGAATACGTGTTTGTTTTTCGAATTTGAGCTCTATCTGCAATGGGCACTTTTCATGCTATAAACAGTTTTTACTAACAAATGCAAGATATAACATGGGCTATCTCCGCAAGGAGACATCAGATCTGTAAAACTCATGGTTTTTTGGTCTTCGGTGAGCCGGGGAACATGAATATGTGTTTGTTTTTCGAATTTGAGCTCTATCTGCAAAGGGCACTTTTCTTGCTATAAGCAGTTTTTCCTAACAAATGCAAGATATAACATGGGCTATCTCCGCAAGGTGACATCAGATCTGCATAACTCATAGTTTTTTGGACTTCGGTGAGCCGGGGGAACATGAATATGTGTTTGTTTTTCGAATTTGAGCTCTATCTGCAAAGGGCACTTTTCTTGCTAAAAGCAGTTTTTCCTAACAAATGCAAGATATAACATGGGCTATCTCTGCAAGGAGACATCAGAACTGCAAAACGCATGGTTTTTTGTTCTTCGGGGAGGTGGGGGAACATGAATACGTGTTTGTTTTTCGAATTTAAGCTCTATCTGCAATGGGCACTTTTCATGCTATAAACAGTTTTTACTAACAAATGCAAGATATAACATGGGCTATCTCCGCAAGGAGACATCAGATCTGTAAAACTCATGGTTTTTTGGTCTTCGGTGAGCCGGGGGAACATGAATATGTGTTTGTTTTTCGAATTTGAGCTCTATCTGCAAAGGGCACTTTTCTTGCTAAAAGCAGTTTTTCCTAACAAATGCAAGATATAACATGGGCTATCTCCGCAAGGTGACATCAGATCTGCATAACTCATAGTTTTTTGGACTTCGGTGAGCCGGGGGAACATAAATATGTGTTTGTTTTTCGAATTTGAGCTCTATCTGCAAAGGGCACTTTTCTTGCTAAAAGCAGTTTTTCCTAACAAATGCAAGATATAACATGGGCTATCTCCGCAAGGAGACATCAGATCTGTAAAACTCATGGTTTTTTGGTCTTCGGTGAGCCGGGGGAACATGAATATGTGTTTGTTTTTCGAATTTGAGCTCTATCTGCAAAGGGCACTTTTCTTGCTATAAGCAGTTTTTCCTAACAAATGCAAGATATAACATGGGCTATCTCCGCAAGGTGACATCAGATCTGCATAACTCATAGTTTTTTGGACTTCGGTGAGCCGGGGGAACATGAATATGTGTTTGTTTTTCGAATTTGAGCTCTATCTGCAAAGGGCACTTTTCTTGCTATAAGCAGTTTTTCCTAACAAATGCAAGATATAACATGGGCTATCTCCGCAAGGTGACATCAGATCTGCATAACTCGTTGTTTTTTGGTCTTCGGTGAGCCGGGGGAACATGAATATGTGTTTGTTTTTCGAATTTGAGCTCTATCTGCAAAGGGCACTTTTCTTGCTAAAAGCAGTTTTTCCTAACAAATGCAAGATATAACATGGGCTATCTCCGCAAGGAGACATCAGATCTGCATAACTCATGGTGTTTTGGTCTTCGGTGAGCCGGGAGAACATGAATATGTGTTTGTTTTTCGAATTTGAGCTCTATCTGCAAAGGGCACTTTTCTTGCTAAAAGCAGTTTTTCCTGACAAATGCAAGATATAACATGGGCTATCTCCGCAAGGAGACATCAGAACTGCAAAACGCATGGTTTTTTGGTCTTCGGGGAGGTTGGGGAACATGAATACGTGTTTGTTTTTCGAATTTGAGCTCTATCTGCAAAGGGCACTTTTCTTGCTAAAAGCAGTTTTTCCTAACAAATGCAAGATATAACATGGGCTATCTCCGCAAGGAGACATCAGATCTGCATAACTCGTTGTTTTTTGGTCTTCGGTGAGCCGGGTTAACATGAATATGTGTTTGTTTTTCGAATTTGAGCTCTATCTGCAAAGGGCACTTTTCTTGCTAAAAGCAGTTTTTCCTAACAAATGCAAGATATAACATGGGCTATCTCCGCAAGGAGACATCAGATCTGCATAACTCATGGTGTTTTGGTCTTCGGTGTGCTGGGAGAACATGAATATGTGTTTGTTTTTCGAATTTGAGCTCTATCTGCAAAGGGCACTTTTCTTGCTAAAAGCAGTTTTTCCTGACAAATGCAAGATATAACATGGGCTATCTCCGCAAGGAGACATCAGAACTGCAAAACGCATGGTTTTTTGGTCTTCGGGGAGGTTGGGGAACATGAATACGTGTTTGTTTTTCGAATTTGAGCTCTATCTGCAAAGGGCACTTTTCTTGCTAAAAGCAGTTTTTCCTAACAAATGCAAGATATAACATGGGCTATCTCCGCAAGGAGACATCAGATCTGCATAACTCGTTGTTTTTTGGTCTTCGGTGAGCCGGGTTAACATGAATATGTGTTTGTTTTTCGAATTTGAGCTCTATCTGCAAAGGGCACTTTTCTTGCTAAAAGCAGTTTTTCCTAACAAATGCAAGATATAACATGGGCTATCTCCGCAAGGAGACATCAGATCTGCATAACTCATGGTTTTTTGGTTTTCGGTGTGCTGGGAGAACATGAATATGTGTTTGTTTTTCGAATTTGAGCTCTATCTGCAAAGGGCACTTTTCTTGCTAAAAGCAGTTTTTCTTAACAAATGCAAGATATAACATGGGCTATCTCCGCAAGGAGACATCAGATCTGCATAACTCATGGTTTTTTGGTGTTCGGTGAGCCGGGAGAACATGAATATGTGTTTGTTTTTCGAATTTGAGCTCTATCTGCAAAGGGCACTTTTCTTGCTAAAAGCAGTTTTTCCTAACAAATGCAAGATATAACATGGGCTATCTCCGCAAGGAGACATCAGATCTGCATAACTCGTTGTTTTTTGGTCTTCGGTGAGCCGGGTTAACATGAATATGTGTTTGTTTTTCGAATTTGAGCTCTATCTGCAAAGGGCACTTTTCTTGCTAAAAGCAGTTTTTCCTAACAAATGCAAGATATAACATGGGCTATCTCCGCAAGGAGACATCAGATCTGCATAACTCATGGTTTTTTGGTTTTCGGTGTGCTGGGAGAACATGAATATGTGTTTGTTTTTCGAATTTGAGCTCTATCTGCAAAGGGCACTTTTCTTGCTAAAAGCAGTTTTTCTTAACAAATGCAAGATATAACATGGGCTATCTCCGCAAGGAGACATCAGATCTGCATAACTCATGGTTTTTTGGTGTTCGGTGAGCCGGGAGAACATGAATATGTGTTTGTTTTTCGAATTTGAGCTCTATCTGCAAAGGGCACTTTTCTTGCTAAAAGCAGTTTTTCCTAACAAATGCAAGATATAACATGGGCTATCTCTGCAAGGAGACATCAGAACTGCAAAACGCATGGTTTTTTGTTCTTCGGAGAGGTGGGGGAACATGAATACGTGTTTGTTTTTCGAATTTGAGCTCTATCTGCAATGGGCACTTTTCATGCTATAAACAGTTTTTTTTTAACAAATGCAAGATATAACATGGGCTATCTCCGCAAGGAGACATCAGATCTGTAAAACTCATGGTTTTTTGGTCTTCGGTGAGCCGGGGGAACATGAATATGTGTTTGTTTTTCGAATTTGAGCTCTATCTGCAAAGGGCACTTTTCTTGCTATAAGCAGTTTTTCCTAACAAATGCAAGATATAACATGGGCTATCTCCGCAAGGTGACATCAGATCTGCATAACTCATAGTTTTTTGGACTTCGGTGAGCCGGGGGAACATGAATATGTGTTTGTTTTTCGAATTTGAGCTCTATCTGCAAAGGGCACTTTTCTTGCTAAAAGCAGTTTTTCCTAACAAATGCAAGATATAACATGGGCTATCTCCGCAAGGAGACATCAGAACTGCAAAACGCATGGTTTTTTGTTCTTCGGGGAGGTGGGGGAACATGAATACGTGTTTGTTTTTCGAATTTGAGCTCTATCTGCAAAGGGCACTTTTCTTGCTATAAGCAGTTTTTCCTAACAAATGCAAGATATAACATGGGCTATCTCTGCAAGGAGACATCAGAACTGCAAAACGCATGGTTTTTTGTTCTTCGGGGAGGTGGGGGAACATGAATACGTGTTTGTTTTTCGAATTTGAGCTCTATCTGCAATGGGCACTTTTCATGCTATAAACAGTTTTTACTAACAAATGCAAGATATAACATGGGCTATCTCCGCAAGGAGACATCAGATCTGTAAAACTCATGGTTTTTTGGTCTTCGGTGAGCCGGGGGAACATGAATATGTGTTTGTTTTTCGAATTTGAGCTCTATCTGCAAAGGGCACTTTTCTTGCTATAAGCAGTTTTTCCTAACAAATGCAAGATATAACATGGGCTATCTCCGCAAGGTGACATCAGATCTGCATAACTCATAGTTTTTTGGACTTCGGTGAGCTGGGGGAACATGAATATGTGTTTGTTTTTCGAATTTGAGCTCTATCTGCAATGGGCACTTTTCATGCTATAAACAGTTTTTCCTAACAAATGCAAGATATAACATGGGCTATCTCCGCAAGGAGACATCAAATCTGCATAACTCATGGTTTTTTGGTCTTCGGTGAGCCGGGAGAACATGAATATGTGTTTGTTTTTCAAATTTGAGCTCTATCTGCAAAGGGCACTTTTCTTGCTAAAAGCAGTTTTTCCTAACAAATGCAAGATATAACATGGGCTATCTCCGCAAGGAGACATCAGATCTGCATAACTCATGGTTTTTTGGTGTTCGGTGAGCCGGGAGAACATGAATATGTGTTTGTTTTTCGAATTTGAGCTCTATCTGCAAAGGGCACTTTTCTTGCTAAAAGCAGTTTTTCCTAACAAATGCAAGATATAACATGGGCTATCTCTGCAAGGAGACATCAGAACTGCAAAACGCATGGTTTTTTGTTCTTCGGGGAGGTGGGGGAACATGAATACGTGTTTGTTTTTCGAATTTGAGCTCTATCTGCAATGGGCACTTTTCATGCTATAAACAGTTTTTCCTAACAAATGCAAGATATAACATGGGCTATCTCCGCAAGGAGACATCAGATCTGTAAAACTCATGGTTTTTTGGTCTTCGGTGAGCCGGGGGAACATGAATATGTGTTTGTTTTTCGAATTTGAGCTCTATCTGCAAAGGGCACTTTTCTTGCTATAAGCAGTTTTAACTAACAAATGCAAGATATAACATGGGCTATCTCCGCAAGGTGACATCAGATCTGCATAACTCATAGTTTTTTGGACTTCGGTGAGCCGGGGGAACATGAATATGTGTTTGTTTTTCGAATTTGAGCTCTATCTGCAAAGGGCACTTTTCTTGCTAAAAGCAGTTTTTCCTAACAAATGCAAGATATAACATGGGCTATCTCCGCAAGGAGACATCAGAACTGCAAAACGCATGGTTTTTTGTTCTTCGGGGAGGTGGGGGAACATGAATACGTGTTTGTTTTTCGAATTTGAGCTCTATCTGCAAAGGGCACTTTTCTTGCTATAAGCAGTTTTTCCTAACAAATGCAAGATATAACATGGGCTATCTCCGCAAGGAGACATCAGAACTGCAAAACACATGGTTTTTTATTCTTCGGGGAGACGGGGGAACATGAATACGTGTTTGTTTTTCGAATTTGATCTCTATCTGCAATGGGCACTTTTCATGCTATAAACAGTTTTTACTAACAAATGCAAGATATAACATGGGCTATCTCCGCAAGGAGACATCAGATCTGCAAAACTCATGGTTTTTTGGTATTCGGTGAGCCGGGGGAACATGAATATGTGTTTGTTTTTCGAATTTGAGCTCTATCTGTAAAGGGCACTTTTCTTGCTATAAGCAGTTTTTCCTAACAAATGCAAGATATAACATGGGCTATCTCCGCAAGGAGACATCAGATCTGCATAACTCATGGTTTTTTGGTCTTTGGTGAGCCGGGAGAACATGAATATGTGTTTGTTTTTTGAATTTGAGCTCTATCTGCAAAGGGCACTTTTCTTGCTAAAAGCAGTTTTTCCTAACAAATGCAAGATATAACATGGGCTATCTCTGCAAGGAGACATCAGAACTGCAAAACGCATGGTTTTTTGTTCTTCGGGGAGGTGGGGGAACATGAATACGTGTTTGTTTTTCGAATTTTAGCTCTATCTGCAATGGGCACTTTTCATGCTATAAACAGTTTTTACTAACAAATGCAAGATATAACATGGGCTATCTCCGCAAGGAGACATCAGATCTGTAAAACTCATGGTTTTTTGGTCTTCGGTGAGCCGGGGGAACATGAATATGTGTTTGTTTTTCGAATTTGAGCTCTATCTGCAAAGGGCACTTTTCTTGCTATAAGCAGTTTTTCCTAACAAATGCAAGATATAACATGGGCTATCTCCGCAAGGTGACATCAGATCTGCATAACTCATAGTTTTTTGGACTTCGGTGAGCCGGGGGAACATGAATATGTGTTTGTTTTTCGAATTTGAGCTCTATCTGCAATGGGCACTTTTCATGCTATAAACAGTTTTTCCTAACAAATGCAAGATATAACATGGGCTATCTCCGCAAGGAGACATCAAATCTGCATAACTCATGGTTTTTTGGTCTTCGGTGAGCCGGGAGAACATGAATATGTGTTTGTTTTTCAAATTTGAGCTCTATCTGCAAAGGGCACTTGTCTTGCTAAAAGCAGTTTTTCCTAACAAATGCAAGATATAACATGGGCAATCTCCGCAAGGAGACATCAGATCTGCATAACTCATGGTTTTTTGGTCTTCGGTGAGCCAGGAGAACGTGAATATGTGTTTGTTTTTCGAATTTGAGCTCTATCTGCAAAGGGCACTTTTCTTGCTATAAGCAGTTTCTCCTAACAAATGCAAGATATAACATGGGCTATCTCCGCAAGGAGACATCAAATCTGCATAACTCATGGTTTTTTGGTCTTCGGTGAGCCGGGAGAACATGAATATGTGTTTGTTTTTCAAATTTGAGCTCTATCTGCAAAGGGCACTTTTCTTGCTAAAAGCAGTTTTTCCTAACAAATGCAAGATATAACATGGGCAATCTCCGCAAGGAGACATCAGATCTGCATAACTCATGGTTTTTTGGTCTTCGGTGAGCCAGGAGAACATGAATATGTGTTTGTTTTTCGAATTTGAGCTCTATCTGCAAAGGGCACTTTTCTTGCTATAAGCAGTTTCTCCTAACAAATGCAAGATATAACATGGGCTATCTCCGCAAGGAGACATCAGATCTGCATAACTCATGGTTTTTTGGTCTTCGGTGAGCCGGGGGAACATGAATATGTGTTTGTTTTTCGAATTTGAACTCTATCTGCAATGGGCACTTTTCATGCTATAAACAGTTTTTCCTAACAAATGCAAGATATAACATGGGCTATCTCCGCAAGGAGACATCAGATCTGCAAAACTCATGTTTTTTTGGTATTCGGTGAGCCGGGGGAACATGAATATGTGTTTGTTTTTCGAATTTGAGCTCTATCTGCAAAGGGCACTTTTCTTGCTATAAGCAGTTTTTCCTAACAAATGCAAGATATAACATGGGCTATCTCCGCAAGTAGACATCAGATCTGCATAACTCATGGTTTTTTGGTGTTCGGTGAGCCGGGAGAACATGAATATGTGTTTGTTTTTCGAATTTGAGCTCTATCTGCAAAGGGCACTTTTCTTGCTAAAAGCAGTTTTTCCTAACAAATGCAAGATATAACATGGGCAATCTCCGCAAGGAGACATCAGATCTGCATAACTCGTTGTTTTTTGGTCTTCGGTGAGCCGGGGGAACATGAATATGTGTTTGTTTTTCGAATTTGAGCTCTATCTGCAAAGGGCAATTTTCTTGCTATAAGCAGTTTTAACTAACAAATGCAAGATATAACATGGGCTATTTCCGCAAGGAGACATCAGATCTGCATAACTCATGGTTTTTTGGTCTTCGGTGAGCCGGGGGAACATGAATATGTGTTTGTTTTTCGAATTTGAGCTCTATCTGCAATGGGCACTTTTCATGCTATAAACAGTTTTTCCTAACAAATGCAAGATATAACATGGGCTATCTCCGCAAGGAGACATCAGATCTGCAAAACTCATGTTTTTTTGGTATTCGGTGAGCCGGGGGAACATGAATATGTGTTTGTTTTTCGAATTTGAGCTCTATCTGCAAAGGGCACTTTTCTTGCTATAAGCAGTTTTTCCTAACAAATGCAAGATATAACATGGGCTATATCCGCAAGTAGACATCAGATCTGCATAACTCATGGTTTTTTGGTCTCCGGTGAGCCGGGAGAACATGAATATGTGTTTGTTTTTCGAATTTGAGCTCTATCTGCAAAGGGCACTTTTCTTGCTAAAAGCAGTTTTTCCTAACAAATGCAAGATATAACATGGGCTATCTCCGCAAGGAGACATCAGAACTGCAAAACGCATGGTTTTTTGTTCTTCGGGGAGGTGGGGGAACATGAATACGTGTTTGTTTTTCGAATTTGAGCTCTATCTGCAAAGGGCACTTTTCTTGCTATAAGCAGTTTTTCCTAACAAATGCAAGATATAACATGGGCTATCTCCGCAAGGAGACATCAGAACTGCAAAACACATGGTTTTTTATTCTTCGGGGAGACGGGGGAACATGAATACGTGTTTGTTTTTCGAATTTGATCTCTATCTGCAATGGGCACTTTTCATGCTATAAACAGTTTTTACTAACAAATGCAAGATATAACATGGGCTATCTCCGCAAGGAGACATCAGATCTGCAAAACTCATGGTTTTTTGGTATTCGGTGAGCCGGGGGAACATGAATATGTGTTTGTTTTTCGAATTTGAGCTCTATCTGTAAAGGGCACTTTTCTTGCTATAAGCAGTTTTTCCTAACAAATGCAAGATATAACATGGGCTATCTCCGCAAGGAGACATCAGATCTGCATAACTCATGGTTTTTTGGTCTTTGGTGAGCCGGGAGAACATGAATATGTGTTTGTTTTTTGAATTTGAGCTCTATCTGCAAAGGGCACTTTTCTTGCTAAAAGCAGTTTTTCCTAACAAATGCAAGATATAACATGGGCTATCTCTGCAAGGAGACATCAGAACTGCAAAACGCATGGTTTTTTGTTCTTCGGGGAGGTGGGGGAACATGAATACGTGTTTGTTTTTCGAATTTGAGCTCTATCTGCAAAGGGCACTTTTCTTGCTATAAGCAGTTTTTCCTAACAAATGCAAGATATAACATGGGCTATCTCCGCAAGGTGACATCAGATCTGCATAACTCATAGTTTTTTGGACTTCGGTGAGCCGGGGGAACATGAATATGTGTTTGTTTTTCGAATTTGAGCTCTATCTGCAATGGGCACTTTTCATGCTATAAACAGTTTTTCCTAACAAATGCAAGATATAACATGGGCTATCTCCGCAAGGAGACATCAAATCTGCATAACTCATGGTTTTTTGGTCTTCGGTGAGCCGGGAGAACATGAATATGTGTTTGTTTTTCAAATTTGAGCTCTATCTGCAAAGGGCACTTGTCTTGCTAAAAGCAGTTTTTCCTAACAAATGCAAGATATAACATGGGCAATCTCCGCAAGGAGACATCAGATCTGCATAACTCATGGTTTTTTGGTCTTCGGTGAGCCAGGAGAACGTGAATATGTGTTTGTTTTTCGAATTTGAGCTCTATCTGCAAAGGGCACTTTTCTTGCTATAAGCAGTTTCTCCTAACAAATGCAAGATATAACATGGGCTATCTCCGCAAGGAGACATCAAATCTGCATAACTCATGGTTTTTTGGTCTTCGGTGAGCCGGGAGAACATGAATATGTGTTTGTTTTTCAAATTTGAGCTCTATCTGCAAAGGGCACTTTTCTTGCTAAAAGCAGTTTTTCCTAACAAATGCAAGATATAACATGGGCAATCTCCGCAAGGAGACATCAGATCTGCATAACTCATGGTTTTTTGGTCTTCGGTGAGCCAGGAGAACATGAATATGTGTTTGTTTTTCGAATTTGAGCTCTATCTGCAAAGGGCACTTTTCTTGCTATAAGCAGTTTCTCCTAACAAATGCAAGATATAACATGGGCTATCTCCGCAAGGAGACATCAGATCTGCATAACTCATGGTTTTTTGGTCTTCGGTGAGCCGGGGGAACATGAATATGTGTTTGTTTTTCGAATTTGAACTCTATCTGCAATGGGCACTTTTCATGCTATAAACAGTTTTTCCTAACAAATGCAAGATATAACATGGGCTATCTCCGCAAGGAGACATCAGATCTGCAAAACTCATGTTTTTTTGGTATTCGGTGAGCCGGGGGAACATGAATATGTGTTTGTTTTTCGAATTTGAGCTCTATCTGCAAAGGGCACTTTTCTTGCTATAAGCAGTTTTTCCTAACAAATGCAAGATATAACATGGGCTATCTCCGCAAGTAGACATCAGATCTGCATAACTCATGGTTTTTTGGTGTTCGGTGAGCCGGGAGAACATGAATATGTGTTTGTTTTTCGAATTTGAGCTCTATCTGCAAAGGGCACTTTTCTTGCTAAAAGCAGTTTTTCCTAACAAATGCAAGATATAACATGGGCAATCTCCGCAAGGAGACATCAGATCTGCATAACTCGTTGTTTTTTGGTCTTCGGTGAGCCGGGGGAACATGAATATGTGTTTGTTTTTCGAATTTGAGCTCTATCTGCAAAGGGCAATTTTCTTGCTATAAGCAGTTTTAACTAACAAATGCAAGATATAACATGGGCTATTTCCGCAAGGAGACATCAGATCTGCATAACTCATGGTTTTTTGGTCTTCGGTGAGCCGGGGGAACATGAATATGTGTTTGTTTTTCGAATTTGAGCTCTATCTGCAATGGGCACTTTTCATGCTATAAACAGTTTTTCCTAACAAATGCAAGATATAACATGGGCTATCTCCGCAAGGAGACATCAGATCTGCAAAACTCATGTTTTTTTGGTATTCGGTGAGCCGGGGGAACATGAATATGTGTTTGTTTTTCGAATTTGAGCTCTATCTGCAAAGGGCACTTTTCTTGCTATAAGCAGTTTTTCCTAACAAATGCAAGATATAACATGGGCTATATCCGCAAGTAGACATCAGATCTGCATAACTCATGGTTTTTTGGTCTCCGGTGAGCCGGGAGAACATGAATATGTGTTTGTTTTTCGAATTTGAGCTCTATCTGCAAAGGGCACTTTTCTTGCTAAAAGCAGTTTTTCCTAACAAATGCAAGATATAACATGGGCTATCTCCGCAAGGAGACATCAGAACTGCAAAACGCATGGTTTTTTGTTCTTCGGGGAGGTGGGGGAACATGAATACGTGTTTGTTTTTCGAATTTGAGCTCTATCTGCAAAGGGCACTTTTCTTGCTATAAGCAGTTTTTCCTAACAAATGCAAGATATAACATGGGCTATCTCCGCAAGGAGACATCAGAACTGCAAAACACATGGTTTTTTATTCTTCGGGGAGACGGGGGAACATGAATACGTGTTTGTTTTTCGAATTTGATCTCTATCTGCAATGGGCACTTTTCATGCTATAAACAGTTTTTACTAACAAATGCAAGATATAACATGGGCTATCTCCGCAAGGAGACATCAGATCTGCAAAACTCATGGTTTTTTGGTATTCGGTGAGCCGGGGGAACATGAATATGTGTTTGTTTTTCGAATTTGAGCTCTATCTGTAAAGGGCACTTTTCTTGCTATAAGCAGTTTTTCCTAACAAATGCAAGATATAACATGGGCTATCTCCGCAAGGAGACATCAGATCTGCATAACTCATGGTTTTTTGGTCTTTGGTGAGCCGGGAGAACATGAATATGTGTTTGTTTTTTGAATTTGAGCTCTATCTGCAAAGGGCACTTTTCTTGCTAAAAGCAGTTTTTCCTAACAAATGCAAGATATAACATGGGCTATCTCTGCAAGGAGACATCAGAACTGCAAAACGCATGGTTTTTTGTTCTTCGGGGAGGTGGGGGAACATGAATACGTGTTTGTTTTTCGAATTTGAGCTCTATCTGCAAAGGGCACTTTTCTTGCTATAAGCAGTTTTTCCTAACAAATGCAAGATATAACATGGGCTATCTCCGCAAGGTGACATCAGATCTGCATAACTCATAGTTTTTTGGACTTCGGTGAGCCGGGGGAACATGAATATGTGTTTGTTTTTCGAATTTGAGCTCTATCTGCAATGGGCACTTTTCATGCTATAAACAGTTTTTCCTAACAAATGCAAGATATAACATGGGCTATCTCCGCAAGGAGACATCAAATCTGCATAACTCATGGTTTTTTGGTCTTCGGTGAGCCGGGAGAACATGAATATGTGTTTGTTTTTCAAATTTGAGCTCTATCTGCAAAGGGCACTTGTCTTGCTAAAAGCAGTTTTTCCTAACAAATGCAAGATATAACATGGGCAATCTCCGCAAGGAGACATCAGATCTGCATAACTCATGGTTTTTTGGTCTTCGGTGAGCCAGGAGAACGTGAATATGTGTTTGTTTTTCGAATTTGAGCTCTATCTGCAAAGGGCACTTTTCTTGCTATAAGCAGTTTCTCCTAACAAATGCAAGATATAACATGGGCTATCTCCGCAAGGAGACATCAAATCTGCATAACTCATGGTTTTTTGGTCTTCGGTGAGCCGGGAGAACATGAATATGTGTTTGTTTTTCAAATTTGAGCTCTATCTGCAAAGGGCACTTTTCTTGCTAAAAGCAGTTTTTCCTAACAAATGCAAGATATAACATGGGCAATCTCCGCAAGGAGACATCAGATCTGCATAACTCATGGTTTTTTGGTCTTCGGTGAGCCAGGAGAACATGAATATGTGTTTGTTTTTCGAATTTGAGCTCTATCTGCAAAGGGCACTTTTCTTGCTATAAGCAGTTTCTCCTAACAAATGCAAGATATAACATGGGCTATCTCCGCAAGGAGACATCAGATCTGCATAACTCATGGTTTTTTGGTCTTCGGTGAGCCGGGGGAACATGAATATGTGTTTGTTTTTCGAATTTGAACTCTATCTGCAATGGGCACTTTTCATGCTATAAACAGTTTTTCCTAACAAATGCAAGATATAACATGGGCTATCTCCGCAAGGAGACATCAGATCTGCAAAACTCATGTTTTTTTGGTATTCGGTGAGCCGGGGGAACATGAATATGTGTTTGTTTTTCGAATTTGAGCTCTATCTGCAAAGGGCACTTTTCTTGCTATAAGCAGTTTTTCCTAACAAATGCAAGATATAACATGGGCTATCTCCGCAAGTAGACATCAGATCTGCATAACTCATGGTTTTTTGGTCTTCGGTGAGCCGGGAGAACATGAATATGTGTTTGTTTTTCGAATTTGAGCTCTATCTGCAAAGGGCAATTTTCTTGCTATAAGCAGTTTTAACTAACAAATGCAAGATATAACATGGGCTATTTCCGCAAGGAGACATCAGATCTGCATAACTCATGGTTTTTTGGTCTTCGGTGAGCCGGGGGAACCTGAATATGTGTTTGTTTTTCGAATTTGAGCTCTATCTGCAATGGGCACTTTTCATGCTATAAACAGTTTTTCCTAACAAATGCAAGATATAACATGGGCTATCTCCGCAAGGAGACATCAGATCTGCAAAACTCATGTTTTTTTGGTATTCGGTGAGCCGGGGGAACATGAATATGTGTTTGTTTTTCGAATTTGAGCTCTATCTGCAAAGGGCACTTTTCTTGCTATAAGCAGTTTTTCCTAACAAATGCAAGATATAACATGGGCTATATCCGCAAGTAGACATCAGATCTGCATAACTCATGGTTTTTTGGTCTTCGGTGAGCCGGGAGAACATGAATATGTGTTTGTTTTTCGAATTTGAGCTCTATCTGCAAAGGGCACTTTTCTTGCTAAAAGCAGTTTTTCCTAACAAATGCAAGATATAACATGGGCAATCTCCGCAAGGAGACATCAGATCTGCATAACTCATGGTTTTTTGGTCTTCGGTGAGCTGAGAGAACATGAATATGTGTTTGTTTTTCGAATTTGAGTTCTATCTGCAAAGGGCACTTTTCTTGCTAAAAGCAGTTTTTCCTAACAAATGCAAGATATAACATGGGCTATCTCCGCAAGGTGACATCAGATCTGCATAACTCTTGGTCTTTTGGTCTTCGGTGAGCCAGGAGAACATGAATATGTGTTTGTTTTTCGAATTTGAGCTCTATCTGCAAACGGCACTTTTCTTGCTAAAAGCAGTTTTAACTAACAAATGCAAGATATAACATGGGCTATCTCCGCAAGGAGACATCAGAACTGCAAAACGCTTGGTTTTTTGGTCTTCGGGGAGGTTGGGGAACATGAATACGTGTTTGTTTTTCGAATTTGAGCTCTATCTGCAAAGGGCACTTTTCTTGCTAAAAGCAGTTTTTCCTAACAAATGCAAGATATAACATGGGCTATCTCTGCAAGGAGACATCAGATCTGCATAACTCGTTGTTTTTTGGTCTTCGGTGAGCCGGGGGAACATGAATATGTGTTTGTTTTTCGAATTTGAGCTCTATCTGCAAAGGGCACTTTTCTTGCTATAAGCAGTTTTAACTAACAAATGCAAGATATAACATGGGCTATCAACGCAAGGAGACATCAGAACTGCAAAACGCATGGTTTTTTGGTCTTCGGGGAGTTTGGGGAACATGAATACGTGTTTGTTTTTCGAATTTAGCTCTATCTGCAAAGGGCACTTTTCTTGCTAAAAGCAGTTTTTCCTAACAAATGCAAGATATAACATGGGCTATCTCCGCAAGGAGACATCAGATCTGCATAACTCGTTGTTTTTTGGTCTTCGGTGAGCCGGGGGAACATGAATATGTGTTTGTTTTTCAAATTTGAGCTCTATCTGCAAAGGGCACTTTTCTTGCTATAAGCAGTTTTTCCTAACAAATGCAAGATATAACATGGGCTATCTCCGCAAGGTGACATCAGATCTGCATAACTCATGGTTTTTTGGACTTCGGTGAGCCGGGAGAACATGAATATGTGTTTATTTTTCGAATTTGAGCTCTATCTGCAAAGGGCACTTTTCATGCTATAAGCAGTTTTTCCTAACAAATGCAAGATATAACATGGGCTATCTCCGCAAGGAGACATCAGATCTGCAAAACTCATGGCTTTTTGGTCTTCGGTGAGCCGGGGGAACATGAATATGTGTTTGTTTTTCGAATTTGAGCTCTATCTGCAAAGGACACTTTTCTTGCTATAAGCAGTTTTTCCTAACAAATGCAAGATATAACATGGGCTATCTCCGCAAGGAGACATCAGATCTGCATAACTCATGGTTTTTGGTCTTCGGTGAGCCGGGGGAACATGAATATGTGTTTGTTTTTCGAATTTGAGCTCTATCTGCAAAGGGCACTTTTCTTGCTATAAGCAGTTTTAACTAACAAATGCAAGATATAACATGGGCTATTTCTGCAAGGAGACATCAGATCTGCATAACTCATGGTGTTTTGGTCTTCGGTGAGCCGGGAGAACATGAATATGTGTTTGTTTTTCGAATTTGAGCTCTATCTGCAAAGGGCACTTTTCTTGCTAAAAGCAGTTTTTCCTAACAAATGCAAGATATAACATGGGCTATCTCCGCAAGGAGACATCAGATCTGCAAAACTCATGGCTTTTTGCTCTTCGGTGAGCCGGGGGAACATGAATATGTGTTTCTTTTTCGAATTTGAGCTCTATCTGCAAAGGGCACTTTTCTTGCTATAAGCAGTTTTTCCTAACAAATGCAAGATATAACATGGGCTATCTCCGCAAGGAGACATCAGATCTGCATAACTCATGGTTTTTGGTCTTCGGTGACCGGGGGAACATGAATATGTGTTTGTTTTTCGAATTTGAGCTCTATCTGCAATGGGCACTTTTCATGCTATAAACAGTTTTTCCTAACAAATGCAAGATATAACATGGGCTATTTCCGCAAGGAGACATCAGCTCTGCATAACTCATGGTTTTTTGGTCTTCGGTGAGCCGGGGGAACATGAATATGTGTTTGTTTTTCGAATTTGAGCTCTATCTGCAATGGGCACTTTTCATGCTATAAACAGTTTTTCCTAACAAATGCAAGATATAACATGGGCTATCTCCGCAAGGAGACATCAGATCTGCAAAACTCATGTTTTTTTGGTATTCGGTGAGCCGGGGGAACATGAATATGTGTTTGTTTTTCGTATTTGAGCTCTATCTGCAAAGGGCACTTTTCTTGCTATAAGCAGTTTTTCCAAACAAATGCAAGATATAACATGGGCTATCTCCGCAAGTAGACATCAGAACTGCAAAACGCATGTTTTTTGGTCTTCGGGGAGGTTGGTGAACATGAATACGTGTTTGTTTTTCGAATTTGAGCTCTATCTGCAAAGGGCACTTTTCTTGCTAAAAGCAGTTTTTCCTAACAAATGCAAGATATAACATGGGCTATCTCCGCAAGGAGACATCAGATCTGCATAACTCATGGTTTTTTGGTCTTTGGTGAGCCGGGAGAACATGAATATGTGTTTGTTTTTCGAATTTGAGCTCTATCTGCAAAGGGCACTTTTCTTGCTAAAAGCAGTTTTTCCTAACAAATGCAAGATATAACATGGGCTATCTCCGCAAGGAGACATCAGATCTGCATAACTCGTTGTTTTTTGGTCTTCGGTGAGCCGGGGGAACATGAATATGTGTTTGTTTTTCGAATTTGAGCTCTATCTGCAAAGGGCACTTTTCTTGCTATAAGCAGTTTTAACTAACAAATGCAAGATATAACATGGGCTATTTCTGCAAGGAGACATCAGATCTGCATAACTCATGGTTTTTTGGACTTCGGTGAGCCGGGAGAACATGAATATGTGTTTGTTTTTCGAATTTGAGCTCTATCTGCAAAAGGGCACTTTTCTTGCTAAAAGCAGTTTTTCCTAACAAATGCAAGGTATAACATGGGCTATCTCCGCAAGGAGACATCAGAACTGCAAAACGCATGGTTTTTTGTTCTTCGGGGAGGTGGGGGAACATGAATACGTGTTTGTTTTTCGAATTTAAGCTCTATCTGCAATGGGCACTTTTCATGCTATAAACAGTTTTTACTAACAAATGCAAGATATAACATAGGCTATCTCCGCAAGGAGACATCAGATCTGTAAAACTCATGGTTTTTTGGTCTTCGGTGAGCCGGGGGAACATGAATATGTGTTTGTTTTTCGAATTTGAGCTCTATCTGCAAAGGGCACTTTTCTTGCTATAAGCAGTTTTTCCTAACAAATGCAAGATATAACATGGGCTATCTCCGCAAGGTGACATCAGATCTGCATAACTCATAGTTTTTTGGACTTCGGTGAGCCGGGGGAACATAAATATGTGTTTGTTTTTCGAATTTGAGCTCTATCTGCAAAGGGCACTTTTCTTGCTAAAAGCAGTTTTTCCTAACAAATGCAAGATATAACATGGGCTATCTCCGCAAGGAGACATCAGATCTGTAAAACTCATGGTTTTTTGGTCTTCGGTGAGCCGGGGGAACATGAATATGTGTTTGTTTTTCGAATTTGAGCTCTATCTGCAAAGGGCACTTTTCTTGCTATAAGCAGTTTTTCCTAACAAATGCAAGATATAACATGGGCTATCTCCGCAAGGTGACATCAGATCTGCATAACTCATAGTTTTTTGGACTTCGGTGAGCCGGGGGAACATGAATATGTGTTTGTTTTTCGAATTTGAGCTCTATCTGCAAAGGGCACTTTTCTTGCTAAAAGCAGTTTTTCCTAACAAATGAAAGATATAACATGGGCTATCTCCGCAAGGAGACATCAGATCTGTAAAACTCATGGTTTTTTGGTCTTCGGTGAGCCGGGGGAACATGAATATGTGTTTGTTTTTCGAATTTGAGCTCTATCTGCAAAGGGCACTTTTCTTGCTATAAGCAGTTTTTCCTAACAAATGCAAGATATAACATGGGCTATCTCCGCAAGGTGACATCAGATCTGCATAACTCATAGTTTTTTGGACTTCGGTGAGCCGGGGGAACATGAATATGTGTTTGTTTTTCGAATTTGAGCTCTATCTGCAAAGGGCACTTTTCTTGCTAAAAGCAGTTTTTCCTAACAAATGCAAGATATAACATGGGCTATCTCCGCAAGGAGACATCAGAATTGCAAAACGCATGGTTTTTTGTTCTTCGGGGAGGTGGGGGAACATGAATACGTGTTTGTTTTTCGAATTTGAGCTCTATCTGCAAAGGGCACTTTTCTTGCTATAAGCAGTTTTTCCTAACAAATGCAAGATATAACATGGGCTATCTCCGCAAGGAGACATCAGATCTGCATAACTCATGGTTTTTTGGTCTTCGGTGAGCCGGGGGAACAGGAATATGTGTTTGTTTTTCGAATTTGAGCTCTATCTGCAAAGGGCACTTTTCTTGCTATAAGAAGTTTTAACTAACAAATGCAAGATATAACATGGGCTATCTCCGCAAGGAGACATCAGATCTGCATAACTCGTTGTTTTTTGGTCTTCGGTGAGCCGGGGGAACATGAATATGTGTTTGTTTTTCGAATTTGAGCTCTATCTGCAAAGGGCACTTTTCTTGCTATAAGCAGTTTTAACTAACAAATGCAAGATATAACATGGGCTATCTCCGCAAGGAGACATCAGATCTGCATAACTCATGGTGTTTTGGTCTTCGGTGAGCCGGGAGAACATGAATATGTGTTTGTTTTTCGAATTTGAGCTCTATCTGCAAAGGGCACTTTTCTTGCTAAAAGCAGTTTTTCCTAACAAATGCAAGATATAACATGGGCTATCTCTGCAAGGAGACATCAGAACTGCAAAACGCATGGTTTTTTGTTCTTCGGGGAGGTGGGGGAACATGAATACGTGTTTGTTTTTCGAATTTGAGCTCTATCTGCAATGGGCACTTTTCATGCTATAAACAGTTTTTCCTAACAAATGCAAGATATAACATGGGCTATCTCCGCAAGGAGACATCAGATCTGTAAAACTCATGGTTTTTTGGTCTTCGCTGAGCCGGGGGAACATGAATATGTGTTTGTTTTTCGAATTTGAGCTCTATCTGCAAAGGGCACTTTTCTTGCTATAAGCAGTTTTTCCTAACAAATGCAAGATATAACATGGGCTATCTCCGCAAGGTGACATCAGATCTGCATAACTCATAGTTTTTTGGACTTCGGTGAGCCGGGGGAACATGAATATGTGTTTGTTTTTCGAATTTGAGCTCTATCTGCAAAGGGCACTTTTCTTGCTATAAGCAGTTTTTCCTAACAAATGCAAGATATAACATGGGCTATCTCCGCAAGGTGACATCAGATCTGCATAACTCATAGTTTTTTGGACTTCGGTGAGCCGGGGGAACATGAATATGTGTTTGTTTTTCGAATTTGAGCTCTATCTGCAAAGGGCACTTTTCTTGCTAAAAGCAGTTTTTCCTAACAAATGCAAGGTATAACATGGGCTATCTCCGCAAGGAGACATCAGAACTGCAAAATGCATGGTTTTTTGTTCTTCGGGGAGGTGGGGGAACATGAATACGTGTTTGTTTTTCGAATTTGAGCTCTATCTGCAAAGGGCACTTTTCATGCTATAAGCAGTTTTTCCTAACAAATGCAAGATATAACATGGGCTATCTCCGCAAGGAGACATCAGATCTGCATAACTCATGGTTTTTTGGTCTTCGGTGAGCTGGGGGAACGTGAATATGTGTTTGTTTTTCGAATTTGAGCTCTATCTGCAAAGGGCACTTTTCTTGCTAAAAGCAGTTTTTCCTAACAAATGCAAGATATAACATGGGCTATCTCTGCAAGGAGACATCAGAACTGCAAAACGCATGGTTTTTTGTTCTTCGGGGAGGTGGGGGAACATGAATACGTGTTTGTTTTTCGAATTTAAGCTCTATCTGCAATGGGCACTTTTCATGCTATAAACAGTTTTTACTAACAAATGCAAGATATAACATGGGCTATCTCCGCAAGGAGACATCAGATCTGTAAAACTCATGGTTTTTTGGTCTTCGGTGAGCCGGGGGAACATGAATATGTGTTTGTTTTTCGAATTTGAGCTCTATCTGCAAAGGGCACTTTTCTTGCTATAAGCAGTTTTTCCTAACAAATGCAAGATATAACATGGGCTATCTCCGCAAGGTGACATCAGATCTGCATAACTCATAGTTTTTTGGACTTCGGTGAGCCGGGGGAACATAAATATGTGTTTGTTTTTCGAATTTGAGCTCTATCTGCAAAGGGCACTTTTCTTGCTAAAAGCAGTTTTTCCTAACAAATGCAAGATATAACATGGGCTATCTCCGCAAGGAGACATCAGATCTGTAAAACTCATGGTTTTTTGGTCTTCGGTGAGCCGGGGGAACATGAATATGTGTTTGTTTTTCGAATTTGAGCTCTATCTGCAAAGGGCACTTTTCTTGCTATAAGCAGTTTTTCCTAACAAATGCAAGATATAACATGGGCTATCTCCGCAAGGTGACATCAGATCTGCATAACTCATAGTTTTTTGGACTTCGGTGAGCCGGGGGAACATGAATATGTGTTTGTTTTTCGAATTTGAGCTCTATCTGCAAAGGGCACTTTTCTTGCTATAAGCAGTTTTTCCAAACAAATGCAAGATATAACATGGGCTATCTCCGCAAGGTGACATCAGATCTGCATAAATCATAGTTTTTTGGACTTCGGTGAGCCGGGGGAACATGAATATGTGTTTGTTTTTCGAATTTGAGCTCTATCTGCAAAGGGCACTTTTCTTGCTAAAAGCAGTTTTTCCTAACAAATGCAAGATATAACATGGGCTATCTCCGCAAGGAGACATCAGATCTGTAAAACTCATGGTTTTTTGGTCTTCGGTGAGCCGGGGGAACATGAATATGTGTTTGTTTTTCGAATTTGAGCTCTATCTGCAAAGGGCACTTTTCTTGCTATAAGCAGTTTTTCCTAACAAATGCAAGATATAACATGGGCTATCTCCGCAAGGTGACATCAGATCTGCATAACTCATAGTTTTTTGGACTTCGGTGAGCCGGGGGAACATGAATATGTGTTTGTTTTTCGAATTTGAGCTCTATCTGCAAAGGGCACTTTTCTTGCTAAAAGCAGTTTTTCCTAACAAATGCAAGATATAACATGGGCTATCTCCGCAAGGAGACATCAGAACTGCAAAACGCATGGTTTTTTGTTCTTCGGGGAGGTGGGGGAACATGAATACGTGTTTGTTTTTCGAATTTGAGCTCTATCTGCAAAGGGCACTTTTCTTGCTATAAGCAGTTTTTCCTAACAAATGCAAGATATAACATGGGCTATCTCCGCAAGGAGACATCAGATCTGCATAACTCATGGTTTTTTGGTCTTCGGTGAGCCGGGGGAACATGAATATGTGTTTGTTTTTCGAATTTGAGCTCTATCTGCAAAGGGCACTTTTCTTGCTATAAGCAGTTTTAACTAACAAATGCAAGATATAACATGGGCTATCTCCGCAAGGAGACATCAGAACTGCAAAACGCATGGTTTTTTGTTCTTCGGGGAGGTGGGGGAACATGAATACGTGTTTGTTTTTCGAATTTGAGCTCTATCTGCAAAGGGCACTTTTCTTGCTATAAGCAGTTTTTCCTAACAAATGCAAGATATAACATGGGCTATCTCCGCAAGGAGACATCAGATCTGCATAACTCATGGTTTTTTGGTCTTCGGTGAGCCGGGGGAACAGGAATATGTGTTTGTTTTTCGAATTTGAGCTCTATCTGCAAAGGGCACTTTTCTTGCTATAAGAAGTTTTAACTAACAAATGCAAGATATAACATGGGCTATCTCCGCAAGGAGACATCAGATCTGCATAACTCGTTGTTTTTTGGTCTTCGGTGAGCCGGGGGAACATGAATATGTGTTTGTTTTTCGAATTTGAGCTCTATCTGCAAAGGGCACTTTTCTTGCTATAAGCAGTTTTAACTAACAAATGCAAGATATAACATGGGCTATCTCCGCAAGGAGACATCAGATCTGCATAACTCATGGTGTTTTGGTCTTCGGTGAGCCGGGAGAACATGAATATGTGTTTGTTTTTCGAATTTGAGCTCTATCTGCAAAGGGCACTTTTCTTGCTAAAAGCAGTTTTTCCTAACAAATGCAAGATATAACATGGGCTATCTCTGCAAGGAGACATCAGAACTGCAAAACGCATGGTTTTTTGTTCTTCGGGGAGGTGGGGGAACATGAATACGTGTTTGTTTTTCGAATTTGAGCTCTATCTGCAATGGGCACTTTTCATGCTATAAACAGTTTTTCCTAACAAATGCAAGATATAACATGGGCTATCTCCGCAAGGAGACATCAGATCTGTAAAACTCATGGTTTTTTGGTCTTCGGTGAGCCGGGGGAACATGAATATGTGTTTGTTTTTCGAATTTGAGCTCTATCTGCAAAGGGCACTTTTCTTGCTATAAGCAGTTTTTCCTAACAAATGCAAGATATAACATGGGCTATCTCCGCAAGGTGACATCAGATCTGCATAACTCATAGTTTTTTGGACTTCGGTGAGCCGGGGGAACATGAATATGTGTTTGTTTTTCGAATTTGAGCTCTATCTGCAAAGGGCACTTTTCTTGCTATAAGCAGTTTTTCCTAACAAATGCAAGATATAACATGGGCTATCTCCGCAAGGTGACATCAGATCTGCATAACTCATAGTTTTTTGGACTTCGGTGAGCCGGGGGAACATGAATATGTGTTTGTTTTTCGAATTTGAGCTCTATCTGCAAAGGGCACTTTTCTTGCTAAAAGCAGTTTTTCCTAACAAATGCAAGGTATAACATGGGCTATCTCCGCAAGGAGACATCAGAACTGCAAAATGCATGGTTTTTTGTTCTTCGGGGAGGTGGGGGAACATGAATACGTGTTTGTTTTTCGAATTTGAGCTCTATCTGCAAAGGGCACTTTTCATGCTATAAGCAGTTTTTCCTAACAAATGCAAGATATAACATGGGCTATCTCCGCAAGGAGACATCAGATCTGCATAACTCATGGTTTTTTGGTCTTCGGTGAGCTGGGGGAACGTGAATATGTGTTTGTTTTTCGAATTTGAGCTCTATCTGCAAAGGGCACTTTTCTTGCTAAAAGCAGTTTTTCCTAACAAATGCAAGATATAACATGGGCTATCTCTGCAAGGAGACATCAGAACTGCAAAACGCATGGTTTTTTGTTCTTCGGGGAGGTGGGGGAACATGAATACGTGTTTGTTTTTCGAATTTAAGCTCTATCTGCAATGGGCACTTTTCATGCTATAAACAGTTTTTACTAACAAATGCAAGATATAACATGGGCTATCTCCGCAAGGAGACATCAGATCTGTAAAACTCATGGTTTTTTGGTCTTCGGTGAGCCGGGGGAACATGAATATGTGTTTGTTTTTCGAATTTGAGCTCTATCTGCAAAGGGCACTTTTCTTGCTATAAGCAGTTTTTCCTAACAAATGCAAGATATAACATGGGCTATCTCCGCAAGGTGACATCAGATCTGCATAACTCATAGTTTTTTGGACTTCGGTGAGCCGGGGGAACATAAATATGTGTTTGTTTTTCGAATTTGAGCTCTATCTGCAAAGGGCACTTTTCTTGCTAAAAGCAGTTTTTCCTAACAAATGCAAGATATAACATGGGCTATCTCCGCAAGGAGACATCAGATCTGTAAAACTCATGGTTTTTTGGTCTTCGGTGAGCCGGGGGAACATGAATATGTGTTTGTTTTTCGAATTTGAGCTCTATCTGCAAAGGGCACTTTTCTTGCTATAAGCAGTTTTTCCTAACAAATGCAAGATATAACATGGGCTATCTCCGCAAGGTGACATCAGATCTGCATAACTCATAGTTTTTTGGACTTCGGTGAGCCGGGGGAACATGAATATGTGTTTGTTTTTCGAATTTGAGCTCTATCTGCAAAGGGCACTTTTCTTGCTATAAGCAGTTTTTCCAAACAAATGCAAGATATAACATGGGCTATCTCCGCAAGGTGACATCAGATCTGCATAAATCATAGTTTTTTGGACTTCGGTGAGCCGGGGGAACATGAATATGTGTTTGTTTTTCGAATTTGAGCTCTATCTGCAAAGGGCACTTTTCTTGCTAAAAGCAGTTTTTCCTAACAAATGCAAGATATAACATGGGCTATCTCCGCAAGGAGACATCAGATCTGTAAAACTCATGGTTTTTTGGTCTTCGGTGAGCCGGGGGAACATGAATATGTGTTTGTTTTTCGAATTTGAGCTCTATCTGCAAAGGGCACTTTTCTTGCTATAAGCAGTTTTTCCTAACAAATGCAAGATATAACATGGGCTATCTCCGCAAGGTGACATCAGATCTGCATAACTCATAGTTTTTTGGACTTCGGTGAGCCGGGGGAACATGAATATGTGTTTGTTTTTCGAATTTGAGCTCTATCTGCAAAGGGCACTTTTCTTGCTAAAAGCAGTTTTTCCTAACAAATGCAAGATATAACATGGGCTATCTCCGCAAGGAGACATCAGAACTGCAAAACGCATGGTTTTTTGTTCTTCGGGGAGGTGGGGGAACATGAATACGTGTTTGTTTTTCGAATTTGAGCTCTATCTGCAAAGGGCACTTTTCTTGCTATAAGCAGTTTTTCCTAACAAATGCAAGATATAACATGGGCTATCTCCGCAAGGAGACATCAGATCTGCATAACTCATGGTTTTTTGGTCTTCGGTGAGCCGGGGGAACATGAATATGTGTTTGTTTTTCGAATTTGAGCTCTATCTGCAAAGGGCACTTTTCTTGCTATAAGCAGTTTTAACTAACAAATGCAAGATATAACATGGGCTATCTCCGCAAGGAGACATCAGATCTGCATAACTCATGGTGTTTTGGTCTTCGGTGAGCCGGGAGAACATGAATATGTGTTTGTTTTTCGAATTTGAGCTCTATCTGCAAAGGGCACTTTTCTTGCTAAAAGCAGTTTTTCCTAACAAATGCAAGATATAACATGGGCTATCTCTGCAAGGAGACATCAGAACTGCAAAACGCATGGTTTTTTGTTCTTCGGGGAGGTGGGGGAACATGAATACGTGTTTGTTTTTCGAATTTGAGCTCTATCTGCAATGGGCACTTTTCATGCTATAAACAGTTTTTCCTAACAAATGCAAGATATAACATGGGCTATCTCCTCAAGGAGACATCAGATCTGTAAAACTCATGGTTTTTTGGTCTTCGGTGAGCCGGGGGAACATGAATATGTGTTTGTTTTTCGAATTTGAGCTCTATCTGCAAAGGGCACTTTTCTTGCTAAAAGCAGTTTTTCCTAACAAATGCAAGATATAACATGGGCTATCTCCGCAAGGAGACATCAGATCTGTAAAACTCATGGTTTTTTGGTCTTCGGTGAGCCGGGGGAACATGAATATGTGTTTGTTTTTCGAATTTGAGCTCTATCTGCAAAGGGCACTTTTCTTGCTATAAGCAGTTTTTCCTAACAAATGCAAGATATAACATGGGCTATCTCCGCAAGGTGACATCAGATCTGCATAACTCATAGTTTTTTGGACTTCGGTGAGCCGGGGGAACATGAATATGTGTTTGTTTTTCGAATTTGAGCTCTATCTGCAAAGGGCACTTTTCTTGCTAAAAGCAGTTTTTCCTAACAAATGCAAGATATAACATGGGCTATCTCCGCAAGGAGACATCAGAACTGCAAAACGCATGGTTTTTTGTTCTTCGGGGAGGTGGGGGAACATGAATACGTGTTTGTTTTTCGAATTTGAGCTCTATCTGCAAAGGGCACTTTTCTTGCTATAAGCAGTTTTTCCTAACAAATGCAAGATATAACATGGGCTATCTCCGCAAGGAGACATCAGATCTGCATAACTCATGGTTTTTTGGTCTTCGGTGAGCCGGGGGAACATGAATATGTGTTTGTTTTTCGAATTTGAGCTCTATCTGCAAAGGGCACTTTTCTTGCTATAAGCAGTTTTAACTAACAAATGCAAGATATAACATGGGCTATCTCCGCAAGGAGACATCAGATCTGCATAACTCATGGTGTTTTGGTCTTCGGTGAGCCGGGAGAACATGAATATGTGTTTGTTTTTCGAATTTGAGCTCTATCTGCAAAGGGCACTTTTCTTGCTAAAAGCAGTTTTTCCTAACAAATGCAAGATATAACATGGGCTATCTCTGCAAGGAGACATCAGAACTGCAAAACGCATGGTTTTTTGTTCTTCGGGGAGGTGGGGGAACATGAATACGTGTTTGTTTTTCGAATTTGAGCTCTATCTGCAATGGGCACTTTTCATGCTATAAACAGTTTTTCCTAACAAATGCAAGATATAACATGGGCTATCTCCTCAAGGAGACATCAGATCTGTAAAACTCATGGTTTTTTGGTCTTCGGTGAGCCGGGGGAACATGAATATGTGTTTGTTTTTCGAATTTGAGCTCTATCTGCAAAGGGCACTTTTCTTGCTATAAGCAGTTTTTCCTAACAAATGCAAGATATAACATGGGCTATCTCCGCAAGGTGACATCAGATCTGCATAACTCATAGTTTTTTGGACTTCGTGAGCCGGGGGAACATGAATATGTGTTTGTTTTTCGAATTTGAGCTCTATCTGCAAAGGGCACTTTTCTTGCTATAAGCAGTTTTTCCTAACAAATGCAAGATATAACATGGGCTATCTCCGCAAGGTGACATCAGATCTGCATAACTCATAGTTTTTTGGACTTCGGTGAGCCGGGGGAACATGAATATGTGTTTGTTTTTCGAATTTGAGCTCTATCTGCAAAGGGCACTTTTCTTGCTAAAAGCAGTTTTTCCTAACAAATGCAAGATATAACATGGGCTATCTCCGCAAGGAGACATCAGAACTGCAAAACGCATGGTTTTTTGTTCTTCGGGGAGGTGGGGGAACATGAATACGTGTTTGTTTTTCGAATTTGAGCTCTATCTGCAATGGGCACTTTTCATGCTATAAACAGTTTTTACTAACAAATGCAAGATATAACATGGGCTATCTCCGCAAGGAGACATCAGATCTGTAAAACTCATGGTTTTTTGGTCTTCGGTGAGCCGGGGGAACATGAATATGTGTTTGTTTTTCGAATTTGAGCTCTATCTGCAAAGGGCACTTTTCTTGCTATAAGCAGTTTTTCCTAACAAATGCAAGATATAACATGGGCTATCTCCGCAAGGTGACATCAGATCTGCATAACTCATAGTTTTTTGGACTTCGGTGAGCCGGGGGAACATGAATATGTGTTTGTTTTTCGAATTTGAGCTCTATCTGCAAAGGGCACTTTTCTTGCTAAAAGCAGTTTTTCCTAACAAATGCAAGATATAACATGGGCTATCTCTGCAAGGAGACATCAGAACTGCAAAACGCATGGTTTTTTGTTCTTCGGGGAGGTGGGGGAACATGAATACGTGTTTGTTTTTCGAATTTAAGCTCTATCTGCAATGGGCACTTTTCATGCTATAAACAGTTTTTACTAACAAATGCAAGATATAACATGGGCTATCTCCGCAAGGAGACATCAGATCTGTAAAACTCATGGTTTTTTGGTCTTCGGTGAGCCGGGGGAACATGAATATGTGTTTGTTTTTCGAATTTGAGCTCTATCTGCAAAGGGCACTTTTCTTGCTATAAGCAGTTTTTCCTAACAAATGCAAGATATAACATGGGCTATCTCCGCAAGGTGACATCAGATCTGCATAACTCATAGTTTTTTGGACTTCGGTGAGCCGGGGGAACATAAATATGTGTTTGTTTTTCGAATTTGAGCTCTATCTGCAAAGGGCACTTTTCTTGCTAAAAGCAGTTTTTCCTAACAAATGCAAGATATAACATGGGCTATCTCCGCAAGGAGACATCAGATCTGTAAAACTCATGGTTTTTTGGTCTTCGGTGAGCCGGGGGAACATGAATATGTGTTTGTTTTTCGAATTTGAGCTCTATCTGCAAAGGGCACTTTTCTTGCTATAAGCAGTTTTTCCTAACAAATGCAAGATATAACATGGGCTATCTCCGCAAGGTGACATCAGATCTGCATAACTCATAGTTTTTTGGACTTCGGTGAGCCGGGGGAACATGAATATGTGTTTGTTTTTCGAATTTGAGCTCTATCTGCAAAGGGCACTTTTCTTGCTAAAAGCAGTTTTTCCTAACAAATGCAAGATATAACATGGGCTATCTCCGCAAGGAGACATCAGATCTGTAAAACTCATGGTTTTTTGGTCTTCGGTGAGCCGGGGGAACATGAATATGTGTTTGTTTTTCGAATTTGAGCTCTATCTGCAAAGGGCACTTTTCTTGCTAAAAGCAGTTTTTCCTAACAAATGCAAGATATAATATGGGCTATCTCCGCAAGGAGACATCAGAACTGCAAAACGCATGGTTTTTTGTTCTTCGGGGAGGTGGGGGAACATGAATACGTGTTTGTTTTTCGAATTTGAGCTCTATTTGCAAAGGGCACTTTTCTTGCTATAAGCAGTTTTTCCTAACAAATGCAAGATATAACATGGGCTATCTCCGCAAGGAGACATCAGATCTGCATAACTCATGGTTTTTGGTCTTCGGTGAGCCGGGAGAACATGAATATGTGTTTGTTTTTCGAATTTGAGCTCTATCTGCAAAGGGCACTTTTCTTGCTAAAAGCAGTTTTTCCTGACAAATGCAAGATATAACATGGGCTATCTCCGCAAGGAGACATCAGAACTGCAAAACGCATGGTTTTTTGGTCTTCGGGGAGGTTGGGGAACATGAATACGTGTTTGTTTTTCGAATTTGAGCTCTATCTGCAAAGGGCACTTTTCTTGCTAAAAGCAGTTTTTCCTAACAAATGCAAGATATAACATGGGCTATCTCCGCAAGGAGACATCAGATCTGCATAACTCGTTGTTTTTTGGTCTTCGGTGAGCCGGGTTAACATGAATATGTGTTTGTTTTTCGAATTTGAGCTCTATCTGCAAAGGGCACTTTTCTTGCTAAAAGCAGTTTTTCCTAACAAATGCAAGATATAACATGGGCTATCTCCGCAAGGAGACATCAGATCTGCATAACTCATGGTTTTTTGGTTTTCGGTGTGCTGGGAGAACATGAATATGTGTTTGTTTTTCGAATTTGAGCTCTATCTGCAAAGGGCACTTTTCTTGCTAAAAGCAGTTTTTCCTAACAAATGCAAGATATAACATGGGCTATCTCCGCAAGGAGACATCAGAACTGCAAAACGCATGGTTTTTTGTTCTTCGGGGAGGTGGGGGAACATGAATACGTGTTTGTTTTTCGAATTTGAGCTCTATCTGCAAAGGGCACTTTTCTTGCTATAAGCAGTTTTTCCTAACAAATGCAAGATATAACATGGGCTATCTCCGCAAGGAGACATCAGATCTGTAAAACTCATGGTTTTTTGGTCTTCGGTGAGCCGGGGGAACATGAATATGTGTTTGTTTTTCGAATTTGAGCTCTATCTGCAAAGGGCACTTTTCTTGCTAAAAGCAGTTTTTCCTAACAAATGCAAGATATAATATGGGCTATCTCCGCAAGGAGACATCAGAACTGCAAAACGCATGGTTTTTTGTTCTTCGGGGAGGTGGGGGAACATGAATACGTGTTTGTTTTTCGAATTTGAGCTCTATTTGCAAAGGGCACTTTTCTTGCTATAAGCAGTTTTTCCTAACAAATGCAAGATATAACATGGGCTATCTCCGCAAGGAGACATCAGATCTGCATAACTCATGGTTTTTGGTCTTCGGTGAGCCGGGAGAACATGAATATGTGTTTGTTTTTCGAATTTGAGCTCTATCTGCAAAGGGCACTTTTCTTGCTAAAAGCAGTTTTTCCTGACAAATGCAAGATATAACATGGGCTATCTCCGCAAGGAGACATCAGAACTGCAAAACGCATGGTTTTTTGGTCTTCGGGGAGGTTGGGGAACATGAATACGTGTTTGTTTTTCGAATTTGAGCTCTATCTGCAAAGGGCACTTTTCTTGCTAAAAGCAGTTTTTCCTAACAAATGCAAGATATAACATGGGCTATCTCCGCAAGGAGACATCAGATCTGCATAACTCGTTGTTTTTTGGTCTTCGGTGAGCCGGGTTAACATGAATATGTGTTTGTTTTTCGAATTTGAGCTCTATCTGCAAAGGGCACTTTTCTTGCTAAAAGCAGTTTTTCCTAACAAATGCAAGATATAACATGGGCTATCTCCGCAAGGAGACATCAGATCTGCATAACTCATGGTTTTTTGGTTTTCGGTGTGCTGGGAGAACATGAATATGTGTTTGTTTTTCGAATTTGAGCTCTATCTGCAAAGGGCACTTTTCTTGCTAAAAGCAGTTTTTCCTAACAAATGCAAGATATAACATGGGCTATCTCCGCAAGGAGACATCAGAACTGCAAAACGCATGGTTTTTTGTTCTTCGGGGAGGTGGGGGAACATGAATACGTGTTTGTTTTTCGAATTTGAGCTCTATCTGCAAAGGGCACTTTTCTTGCTATAAGCAGTTTTTCCTAACAAATGCAAGATATAACATGGGCTATCTCCGCAAGGAGACATCAGATCTGCATAACTCATGGTTTTTTGGTCTTCGGTGAGCCGGGGGAACATGAATATGTGTTTGTTTTTCGAATTTGAGCTCTATCTGCAAAGGGCACTTTTCTTGCTATAAGAAGTTTTAACTAACAAATGCAAGATATAACATGGGCTATCTCCGCAAGGAGACATCAGATCTGCATAACTCGTTGTTTTTTGGTCTTCGGTGAGCCGGGGGAACATGAATATGTGTTTGTTTTTCGAATTTGAGCTCTATCTGCAAAGGGCACTTTTCTTGCTATAAGCAGTTTTAACTAACAAATGCAAGATATAACATGGGCTATCTCCGCAAGGAGACATCAGATCTGCATAACTCATGGTGTTTTGGTCTTCGGTGAGCCGGGAGAACATGAATATGTGTTTGTTTTTCGAATTTGAGCTCTATCTGCAAAGGGCACTTTTCTTGCTAAAAGCAGTTTTAACTAACAAATGCAAGATATAACATGGGCTATCTCCGCAAGGAGACATCAGAACTGCATAACTCATAGTTTTTTGGACTTCGGTGAGCCGGGGGAACATGAATATGTGTTTGTTTTTCGAATTTGAGCTCTATCTGCAATGGGCACTTTTCATGCTATAAACAGTTTTTCCTAACAAATGCAAGATATAACATGGGCTATCTCCGCAAGGAGACATCAAATCTGCATAACTCATGGTTTTTTGGTCTTCGGTGAGCCGGGAGAACATGAATATGTGTTTGTTTTTCAAATTTGAGCTCTATCTGCAAAGGGCACTTGTCTTGCTAAAAGCAGTTTTTCCTAACAAATGCAAGATATAACATGGGCAATCTCCGCAAGGAGACATCAGATCTGCATAACTCATGGTTTTTTGGTTTTCGGTGTGCTGGGAGAACATGAATATGTGTTTGTTTTTCGAATTTGAGCTCTATCTGCAAAGGGCACTTTTCTTGCTAAAAGCAGTTTTTCCTAACAAATGCAAGATATAACATGGGCTATCTCCGCAAGGAGACATCAGATCTGCATAACTCATGGTTTTTTGGTGTTCGGTGAGCCGGGAGAACATGAATATGTGTTTGTTTTTCGAATTTGAGCTCTATCTGCAAAGGGCACTTTTCTTGCTAAAAGCAGTTTTTCCTAACAAATGCAAGATATAACATGGGCTATCTCTGCAAGGAGACATCAGAACTGCAAAACGCATGGTTTTTTGTTCTTCGGGGAGGTGGGGGAACATGAATACGTGTTTGTTTTTCGAATTTGAGCTCTATCTGCAATGGGCACTTTTCATGCTATAAACAGTTTTTCCTAACAAATGCAAGATATAACATGGGCTATCTCCGCAAGGAGACATCAGATCTGTAAAACTCATGGTTTTTTGGTCTTCGGTGAGCCGGGGGAACATGAATATGTGTTTGTTTTTCGAATTTGAGCTCTATCTGCAAAGGGCACTTTTCTTGCTATAAGCAGTTTTTCCTAACAAATGCAAGATATAACATGGGCTATCTCCGCAAGGTGACATCAGATCTGCATAACTCATAGTTTTTTGGACTTCGGTGAGCCGGGGGAACATGAATATTTGTTTGTTTTTCGAATTTGAGCTCTATCTGCAAAGGGCACTTTTCTTGCTAAAAGCAGTTTTTCCTAACAAATGCAAGATATAACATGGGCTATCTCCGCAAGGAGACATCAGAACTGCAAAACGCATGGTTTTTTGTTCTTCGGGGAGGTGGGGGAACATGAATACGTGTTTGTTTTTCGAATTTGAGCTCTATCTGCAAAGGGCACTTTTCTTGCTATAAGCAGTTTTTCCTAACAAATGCAAGATATAACATGGGCTATCTCCGCAAGGAGACATCAGATCTGCATAACTCATGGTTTTTTGGTCTTCGGTGAGCCGGGGGAACATGAATATGTGTTTGTTTTTCGAATTTGAGCTCTATCTGCAAAGGGCACTTTTCTTGCTATAAGAAGTTTTAACTAACAAATGCAAGATATAACATGGGCTATCTCCGCAAGGAGACATCAGATCTGCATAACTCGTTGTTTTTTGGTCTTCGGTGAGCCGGGGGAACATGAATATGTGTTTGTTTTTCGAATTTGAGCTCTATCTGCAAAGGGCACTTTTCTTGCTATAAGCAGTTTTAACTAACAAATGCAAGATATAACATGGGCTATCTCCGCAAGGAGACATCAGATCTGCATAACTCATGGTGTTTTGGTCTTCGGTGAGCCGGGAGAACATGAATATGTGTTTGTTTTTCGAATTTGAGCTCTATCTGCAAAGGGCACTTTTCTTGCTAAAAGCAGTTTTTCCTGACAAATGCAAGATATAACATGGGCTATCTCCGCAAGGAGACATCAGATCTGCATAACTCATAGTTTTTTGGACTTCGGTGAGCCGGGGGAACATGAATATGTGTTTGTTTTTCGAATTTGAGCTCTATCTGCAATGGGCACTTTTCATGCTATAAACAGTTTTTCCTAACAAATGCAAGATATAACATGGGCTATCTCCGCAAGGAGACATCAAATCTGCATAACTCATGGTTTTTTGGTCTTCGGTGAGCCGGGAGAACATGAATATGTGTTTGTTTTTCAAATTTGAGCTCTATCTGCAAAGGGCACTTGTCTTGCTAAAAGCAGTTTTTCCTAACAAATGCAAGATATAACATGGGCAATCTCCGCAAGGAGACATCAGATCTGCATAACTCATGGTTTTTTGGTTTTCGGTGTGCTGGGAGAACATGAATATGTGTTTGTTTTTCGAATTTGAGCTCTATCTGCAAAGGGCACTTTTCTTGCTAAAAGCAGTTTTTCCTAACAAATGCAAGATATAACATGGGCTATCTCCGCAAGGAGACATCAGATCTGCATAACTCATGGTTTTTTGGTGTTCGGTGAGCCGGGAGAACATGAATATGTGTTTGTTTTTCGAATTTGAGCTCTATCTGCAAAGGGCACTTTTCTTGCTAAAAGCAGTTTTTCCTAACAAATGCAAGATATAACATGGGCTATCTCTGCAAGGAGACATCAGAACTGCAAAACGCATGGTTTTTTGTTCTTCGGGGAGGTGGGGGAACATGAATACGTGTTTGTTTTTCGAATTTGAGCTCTATCTGCAATGGGCACTTTTCATGCTATAAACAGTTTTTCCTAACAAATGCAAGATATAACATGGGCTATCTCCGCAAGGAGACATCAGATCTGTAAAACTCATGGTTTTTTGGTCTTCGGTGAGCCGGGGGAACATGAATATGTGTTTGTTTTTCGAATTTGAGCTCTATCTGCAAAGGGCACTTTTCTTGCTATAAGCAGTTTTTCCTAACAAATGCAAGATATAACATGGGCTATCTCCGCAAGGTGACATCAGATCTGCATAACTCATAGTTTTTTGGACTTCGGTGAGCCGGGGGAACATGAATATTTGTTTGTTTTTCGAATTTGAGCTCTATCTGCAAAGGGCACTTTTCTTGCTAAAACCAGTTTTTCCTAACAAATGCAAGATATAACATGGGCTATCTCCGCAAGGAGACATCAGAACTGCAAAACGCATGGTTTTTTGTTCTTCGGGGAGGTGGGGGAACATGAATACGTGTTTGTTTTTCGAATTTGAGCTCTATCTGCAAAGGGCACTTTTCTTGCTATAAGCAGTTTTTCCTAACAAATGCAAGATATAACTTGGGCTATCTCCGCAAGGAGACATCAGAACTGCAAAACACATGGTTTTTTATTCTTCGGGGAGACGGGGGAACATGAATACGTGTTTGTTTTTCGAATTTGATCTCTATCTGCAATGGGCACTTTTCATGCTATAAACAGTTTTTACTAACAAATGCAAGATATAACATGGGCTATCTCCGCAAGGAGACATCAGATCTGCAAAACTCATGGTTTTTTGGTATTCGGTGAGCCGGGGGAACATGAATATGTGTTTGTTTTTCGAATTTGAGCTCTATCTGTAAAGGGCACTTTTCTTGCTATAAGCAGTTTTTCCTAACAAATGCAAGATATAACATGGGCTATCTCCGCAAGGAGACATCAGATCTGCATAACTCATGGTTTTTTGGTCTTTGGTGAGCCGGGAGAACATGAATATGTGTTTGTTTTTTGAATTTGAGCTCTATCTGCAAAGGGCACTTTTCTTGCTAAAAGCAGTTTTTCCTAACAAATGCAAGATATAACATGGGCTATCTCTGCAAGGAGACATCAGAACTGCAAAACGCATGGTTTTTTGTTCTTCGGGGAGGTGGGGGAACATGAATACGTGTTTGTTTTTCGAATTTGAGCTCTATCTGCAATGGGCACTTTTCATGCTATAAACAGTTTTTACTAACAAATGCAAGATATAACATGGGCTATCTCCGCAAGGTGACATCAGATCTGCATAACTCATAGTTTTTTGGACTTCGGTGAGCCGGGGGAACATGAATATGTGTTTGTTTTTCGAATTTGAGCTCTATCTGCAATGGGCACTTTTCATGCTATAAACAGTTTTTCCTAACAAATGCAAGATATAACATGGGCTATCTCCGCAAGGAGACATCAAATCTGCATAACTCATGGTTTTTTGGTCTTCGGTGAGCCGGGAGAACATGAATATGTGTTTGTTTTTCAAATTTGAGCTCTATCTGCAAAGGGCACTTGTCTTGCTAAAAGCAGTTTTTCCTAACAAATGCAAGATATAACATGGGCAATCTCCGCAAGGAGACATCAGATCTGCATAACTCATGGTTTTTTGGTTTTCGGTGTGCTGGGAGAACATGAATATGTGTTTGTTTTTCGAATTTGAGCTCTATCTGCAAAGGGCACTTTTCTTGCTAAAAGCAGTTTTTCCTAACAAATGCAAGATATAACATGGGCTATCTCCGCAAGGAGACATCAGATCTGCATAACTCATGGTTTTTTGGTGTTCGGTGAGCCGGGAGAACATGAATATGTGTTTGTTTTTCGAATTTGAGCTCTATCTGCAAAGGGCACTTTTCTTGCTAAAAGCAGTTTTTCCTAACAAATGCAAGATATAACATGGGCTATCTCTGCAAGGAGACATCAGAACTGCAAAACGCATGGTTTTTTGTTCTTCGGGGAGGTGGGGGAACATGAATACGTGTTTGTTTTTCGAATTTGAGCTCTATCTGCAATGGGCACTTTTCATGCTATAAACAGTTTTTCCTAACAAATGCAAGATATAACATGGGCTATCTCCGCAAGGAGACATCAGATCTGTAAAACTCATGGTTTTTTGGTCTTCGGTGAGCCGGGGGAACATGAATATGTGTTTGTTTTTCGAATTTGAGCTCTATCTGCAAAGGGCACTTTTCTTGCTATAAGCAGTTTTTCCTAACAAATGCAAGATATAACATGGGCTATCTCCGCAAGGTGACATCAGATCTGCATAACTCATAGTTTTTTGGACTTCGGTGAGCCGGGGGAACATGAATATTTGTTTGTTTTTCGAATTTGAGCTCTATCTGCAAAGGGCACTTTTCTTGCTAAAAGCAGTTTTTCCTAACAAATGCAAGATATAACATGGGCTATCTCCGCAAGGAGACATCAGAACTGCAAAACGCATGGTTTTTTGTTCTTCGGGGAGGTGGGGGAACATGAATACGTGTTTGTTTTTCGAATTTGAGCTCTATCTGCAAAGGGCACTTTTCTTGCTATAAGCAGTTTTTCCTAACAAATGCAAGATATAACATGGGCTATCTCCGCAAGGAGACATCAGATCTGCATAACTCATGGTTTTTTGGTCTTCGGTGAGCCGGGGGAACATGAATATGTGTTTGTTTTTCGAATTTGAGCTCTATCTGCAAAGGGCACTTTTCTTGCTATAAGAAGTTTTAACTAACAAATGCAAGATATAACATGGGCTATCTCCGCAAGGAGACATCAGATCTGCATAACTCGTTGTTTTTTGGTCTTCGGTGAGCCGGGGGAACATGAATATGTGTTTGTTTTTCGAATTTGAGCTCTATCTGCAAAGGGCACTTTTCTTGCTATAAGCAGTTTTAACTAACAAATGCAAGATATAACATGGGCTATCTCCGCAAGGAGACATCAGATCTGCATAACTCATGGTGTTTTGGTCTTCGGTGAGCCGGGAGAACATGAATATGTGTTTGTTTTTCGAATTTGAGCTCTATCTGCAAAGGGCACTTTTCTTGCTAAAAGCAGTTTTTCCTGACAAATGCAAGATATAACATGGGCTATCTCCGCAAGGAGACATCAGATCTGCATAACTCATAGTTTTTTGGACTTCGGTGAGCCGGGGGAACATGAATATGTGTTTGTTTTTCGAATTTGAGCTCTATCTGCAATGGGCACTTTTCATGCTATAAACAGTTTTTCCTAACAAATGCAAGATATAACATGGGCTATCTCCGCAAGGAGACATCAAATCTGCATAACTCATGGTTTTTTGGTCTTCGGTGAGCCGGGAGAACATGAATATGTGTTTGTTTTTCAAATTTGAGCTCTATCTGCAAAGGGCACTTGTCTTGCTAAAAGCAGTTTTTCCTAACAAATGCAAGATATAACATGGGCAATCTCCGCAAGGAGACATCAGATCTGCATAACTCATGGTTTTTTGGTTTTCGGTGTGCTGGGAGAACATGAATATGTGTTTGTTTTTCGAATTTGAGCTCTATCTGCAAAGGGCACTTTTCTTGCTAAAAGCAGTTTTTCCTAACAAATGCAAGATATAACATGGGCTATCTCCGCAAGGAGACATCAGATCTGCATAACTCATGGTTTTTTGGTGTTCGGTGAGCCGGGAGAACATGAATATGTGTTTGTTTTTCGAATTTGAGCTCTATCTGCAAAGGGCACTTTTCTTGCTAAAAGCAGTTTTTCCTAACAAATGCAAGATATAACATGGGCTATCTCTGCAAGGAGACATCAGAACTGCAAAACGCATGGTTTTTTGTTCTTCGGGGAGGTGGGGGAACATGAATACGTGTTTGTTTTTCGAATTTGAGCTCTATCTGCAATGGGCACTTTTCATGCTATAAACAGTTTTTCCTAACAAATGCAAGATATAACATGGGCTATCTCCGCAAGGAGACATCAGATCTGTAAAACTCATGGTTTTTTGGTCTTCGGTGAGCCGGGGGAACATGAATATGTGTTTGTTTTTCGAATTTGAGCTCTATCTGCAAAGGGCACTTTTCTTGCTATAAGCAGTTTTTCCTAACAAATGCAAGATATAACATGGGCTATCTCCGCAAGGTGACATCAGATCTGCATAACTCATAGTTTTTTGGACTTCGGTGAGCCGGGGGAACATGAATATTTGTTTGTTTTTCGAATTTGAGCTCTATCTGCAAAGGGCACTTTTCTTGCTAAAACCAGTTTTTCCTAACAAATGCAAGATATAACATGGGCTATCTCCGCAAGGAGACATCAGAACTGCAAAACGCATGGTTTTTTGTTCTTCGGGGAGGTGGGGGAACATGAATACGTGTTTGTTTTTCGAATTTGAGCTCTATCTGCAAAGGGCACTTTTCTTGCTATAAGCAGTTTTTCCTAACAAATGCAAGATATAACATGGGCTATCTCCGCAAGGAGACATCAGAACTGCAAAACACATGGTTTTTTATTCTTCGGGGAGACGGGGGAACATGAATACGTGTTTGTTTTTCGAATTTGATCTCTATCTGCAATGGGCACTTTTCATGCTATAAACAGTTTTTACTAACAAATGCAAGATATAACATGGGCTATCTCCGCAAGGAGACATCAGATCTGCAAAACTCATGGTTTTTTGGTATTCGGTGAGCCGGGGGAACATGAATATGTGTTTGTTTTTCGAATTTGAGCTCTATCTGTAAAGGGCACTTTTCTTGCTATAAGCAGTTTTTCCTAACAAATGCAAGATATAACATGGGCTATCTCCGCAAGGAGACATCAGATCTGCATAACTCATGGTTTTTTGGTCTTTGGTGAGCCGGGAGAACATGAATATGTGTTTGTTTTTTGAATTTGAGCTCTATCTGCAAAGGGCACTTTTCTTGCTAAAAGCAGTTTTTCCTAACAAATGCAAGATATAACATGGGCTATCTCTGCAAGGAGACATCAGAACTGCAAAACGCATGGTTTTTTGTTCTTCGGGGAGGTGGGGGAACATGAATACGTGTTTGTTTTTCGAATTTGAGCTCTATCTGCAATGGGCACTTTTCATGCTATAAACAGTTTTTACTAACAAATGCAAGATATAACATGGGCTATCTCCGCAAGGTGACATCAGATCTGCATAACTCATAGTTTTTTGGACTTCGGTGAGCCGGGGGAACATGAATATGTGTTTGTTTTTCGAATTTGAGCTCTATCTGCAATGGGCACTTTTCATGCTATAAACAGTTTTTCCTAACAAATGCAAGATATAACATGGGCTATCTCCGCAAGGAGACATCAAATCTGCATAACTCATGGTTTTTTGGTCTTCGGTGAGCCGGGAGAACATGAATATGTGTTTGTTTTTCAAATTTGAGCTCTATCTGCAAAGGGCACTTGTCTTGCTAAAAGCAGTTTTTCCTAACAAATGCAAGATATAACATGGGCAATCTCCGCAAGGAGACATCAGATCTGCATAACTCATGGTTTTTTGGTCTTCGGTGAGCCAGGAGAACGTGAATATGTGTTTGTTTTTCGAATTTGAGCTCTATCTGCAAAGGGCACTTTTCTTGCTATAAGCAGTTTCTCCTAACAAATGCAAGATATAACATGGGCTATCTCCGCAAGGAGACATCAAATCTGCATAACTCATGGTTTTTTGGTCTTCGGTGAGCCGGGAGAACATGAATATGTGTTTGTTTTTCAAATTTGAGCTCTATCTGCAAAGGGCACTTTTCTTGCTAAAAGCAGTTTTTCCTAACAAATGCAAGATATAACATGGGCAATCTCCGCAAGGAGACATCAGATCTGCATAACTCATGGTTTTTTGGTCTTCGGTGAGCCAGGAGAACATGAATATGTGTTTGTTTTTCGAATTTGAGCTCTATCTGCAAAGGGCACTTTTCTTGCTATAAGCAGTTTCTCCTAACAAATGCAAGATATAACATGGGCTATCTCCGCAAGGAGACATCAGATCTGCATAACTCATGGTTTTTTGGTCTTCGGTGAGCCGGGGGAACATGAATATGTGTTTGTTTTTCGAATTTGAACTCTATCTGCAATGGGCACTTTTCATGCTATAAACAGTTTTTCCTAACAAATGCAAGATATAACATGGGCTATCTCCGCAAGGAGACATCAGATCTGCAAAACTCATGTTTTTTTGGTATTCGGTGAGCCGGGGGAACATGAATATGTGTTTGTTTTTCGAATTTGAGCTCTATCTGCAAAGGGCACTTTTCTTGCTATAAGCAGTTTTTCCTAACAAATGCAAGATATAACATGGGATATCTCCGCAAGTAGACATCAGATCTGCATAACTCATGGTTTTTTGGTCTTCGGTGAGCCGGGAGAACATGAATATGTGTTTGTTTTTCGAATTTGAGCTCTATCTGCAAAGGGCACTTTTCTTGCTAAAAGCAGTTTTTCCTGACAAATGCAAGATATAACATGGGCAATCTCCGCAAGGAGACATCAGATCTGCATAACTCATGGTTTTTTGGTCTTCGGTGAGCCAGGAGAACATGAATATGTGTTTGTTTTTCGAATTTGAGCTCTATCTGCAAAGGGCACTTTTCTTGCTATAAGCAGTTTCTCCTAACAAATGCAAGATATAACATGGGCTATCTCCGCAAGGAGACATCAGATCTGCATAACTCATGTTTTTTTGGTATTCGGTGAGCCGGGGGAACATGAATATGTGTTTGTTTTTCGAATTTGAGCTCTATCTGCAAAGGGCACTTTTCTTGCTATAAGCAGTTTTTCCTAACAAATGCAAGATATAACATGGGATATCTCCGCAAGTAGACATCAGATCTGCATAACTCATGGTTTTTTGGTCTTCGGTGAGCCGGGAGAACATGAATATGTGTTTGTTTTTCGAATTTGAGCTCTATCTGCAAAGGGCACTTTTCTTGCTAAAAGCAGTTTTTCCTGACAAATGCAAGATATAACATGGGCAATCTCCGCAAGGAGACATCAGATCTGCATAACTCATGGTTTTTTGGTCTTCGGTGAGCCAGCAGAACATGAATATGTGTTTGTTTTTCGAATTTGAGCTCTATCTGCAAAGGGCACTTTTCTTGCTATAAGAAGTTTTAACTAACAAATGCAAGATATAACATGGGCTATCTCCGCAAGGAGACATCAGATCTGCATAACTCGTTGTTTTTTGGTCTTCGGTGAGCCGGGGGAACATGAATATGTGTTTGTTTTTCGAATTTGAGCTCTATCTGCAAAGGGCAATTTTCTTGCTATAAGCAGTTTTAACTAACAAATGCAAGATATAACATGGGCTATTTCCGCAAGGAGACATCAGATCTGCATAACTCATGGTTTTTTGGTCTTCGGTGAGCCGGGGGAACATGAATATGTGTTTGTTTTTCGAATTTGAGCTCTATCTGCAATGGGCACTTTTCATGCTATAAACAGTTTTTCCTAACAAATGCAAGATATAACATGGGCTATCTCCGCAAGGAGACATCAGATCTGCAAAACTCATGTTTTTTTGGTATTCGGTGAGCCGGGGGAACATGAATATGTGTTTGTTTTTCGAATTTGAGCTCTATCTGCAAAGGGCACTTTTCTTGCTATAAGCAGTTTTTCCTAACAAATGCAAGATATAACATGGGCTATATCCGCAAGTAGACATCAGATCTGCATAACTCATGGTTTTTTGGTCTTCGGTGAGCCGGGAGAACATGAATATGTGTTTGTTTTTCGAATTTGAGCTCTATCTGCAAAGGGCACTTTTCTTGCTAAAAGCAGTTTTTCCTAACAAATGCAAGATATAACATGGGCAATCTCCGCAAGGAGACATCAGATCTGCATAACTCATGGTTTTTTGGTCTTCGGTGAGCTGAGAGAACATGAATATGTGTTTGTTTTTCGAATTTGAGCTCTATCTGCAAAGGGCACTTTTCTTGCTATAAGCAGTTTCTCCTAACAAATGCAAGATATAACATGGGCTATCTCCGCAAGGTGACATCAGATCTGCATAACTCATAGTTTTTTGGACTTCGGTGAGCCGGGGGAACATGAATATGTGTTTGTTTTTCGAATTTGAGCTCTATCTGCAATGGGCACTTTTCATGCTATAAACAGTTTTTCCTAACAAATGCAAGATATAACATGGGCTATCTCCGCAAGGAGACATCAGATCTGCATAACTCATGGTTTTTTGGTCTTCGGTGAGCCGGGGGAACATGAATATGTGTTTGTTTTTCGAATTTGAGCTCTATCTGCAAAGGGCACTTTTCTTGCTAAAAGCAGTTTTTCCTAACAAATGCAAGATATAACATGGGCAATCTCCGCAAGGAGACATCAGATCTGCATAACTCATGGTTTTTTGGTCTTCGGTGAGCCAGCAGAACATGAATATGTGTTTGTTTTTCGAATTTGAGCTCTATCTGCAAAGGGCACTTTTCTTGCTATAAGAAGTTTTAACTAACAAATGCAAGATATAACATGGGCTATCTCCGCAAGGAGACATCAGATCTGCATAACTCGTTGTTTTTTGGTCTTCGGTGAGCCGGGGGAACATGAATATGTGTTTGTTTTTCGAATTTGAGCTCTATCTGCAAAGGGCAATTTTCTTGCTATAAGCAGTTTTAACTAACAAATGCAAGATATAACATGGGCTATTTCCGCAAGGAGACATCAGATCTGCATAACTCATGGTTTTTTGGTCTTCGGTGAGCCGGGGGAACATGAATATGTGTTTGTTTTTCGAATTTGAGCTCTATCTGCAATGGGCACTTTTCATGCTATAAACAGTTTTTCCTAACAAATGCAAGATATAACATGGGCTATCTCCGCAAGGAGACATCAGATCTGCAAAACTCATGTTTTTTTGGTATTCGGTGAGCCGGGGGAACATGAATATGTGTTTGTTTTTCGAATTTGAGCTCTATCTGCAAAGGGCACTTTTCTTGCTATAAGCAGTTTTTCCTAACAAATGCAAGATATAACATGGGCTATATCCGCAAGTAGACATCAGATCTGCATAACTCATGGTTTTTTGGTCTTCGGTGAGCCGGGAGAACATGAATATGTGTTTGTTTTTCGAATTTGAGCTCTATCTGCAAAGGGCACTTTTCTTGCTAAAAGCAGTTTTTCCTAACAAATGCAAGATATAACATGGGCAATCTCCGCAAGGAGACATCAGATCTGTAAAACTCATGGTTTTTTGGTCTTCGGTGAGCCGGGGGAACATGAATATGTGTTTGTTTTTCGAATTTGAGCTCTATCTGCAAAGGGCACTTTTCTTGCTATAAGCAGTTTTTCCTAACAAATGCAAGATATAACATGGGCTATCTCCGCAAGGTGACATCAGATCTGCATAACTCATAGTTTTTTGGACTTCGGTGAGCCGGGGGAACATGAATATGTGTTTGTTTTTCGAATTTGAGCTCTATCTGCAATGGGCACTTTTCATGCTATAAACAGTTTTTCCTAACAAATGCAAGATATAACATGGGCTATCTCCGCAAGGAGACATCAAATCTGCATAACTCATGGTTTTTTGGTCTTCGGTGAGCCGGGAGAACATGAATATGTGTTTGTTTTTCAAATTTGAGCTCTATCTGCAAAGGGCACTTGTCTTGCTAAAAGCAGTTTTTCCTAACAAATGCAAGATATAACATGGGCAATCTCCGCAAGGAGACATCAGATCTGCATAACTCATGGTTTTTTGGTCTTCGGTGAGCCAGGAGAACGTGAATATGTGTTTGTTTTTCGAATTTGAGCTCTATCTGCAAAGGGCACTTTTCTTGCTATAAGCAGTTTCTCCTAACAAATGCAAGATATAACATGGGCTATCTCCGCAAGGAGACATCAAATCTGCATAACTCATGGTTTTTTGGTCTTCGGTGAGCCGGGAGAACATGAATATGTGTTTGTTTTTCAAATTTGAGCTCTATCTGCAAAGGGCACTTTTCTTGCTAAAAGCAGTTTTTCCTAACAAATGCAAGATATAACATGGGCAATCTCCGCAAGGAGACATCAGATCTGCATAACTCATGGTTTTTTGGTCTTCGGTGAGCCAGGAGAACATGAATATGTGTTTGTTTTTCGAATTTGAGCTCTATCTGCAATGGGCACTTTTCTTGCTATAAGCAGTTTCTCCTAACAAATGCAAGATATAACATGGGCTATCTCCGCAAGTAGACATCAGATCTGCATAACTCATGGTTTTTTGGTCTTCGGTGAGCCGGGGGAACATGAATATGTGTTTGTTTTTCGAATTTGAACTCTATCTGCAATGGGCACTTTTCATGCTATAAACAGTTTTTCCTAACAAATGCAAGATATAACATGGGCTATCTCCGCAAGGAGACATCAGATCTGCAAAACTCATGTTTTTTTGGTATTCGGTGAGCCGGGGGAACATGAATATGTGTTTGTTTTTCGAATTTGAGCTCTATCTGCAAAGGGCACTTTTCTTGCTATAAGCAGTTTTTCCTAACAAATGCAAGATATAACATGGGATATCTCCGCAAGTAGACATCAGATCTGCATAACTCATGGTTTTTTGGTCTTCGGTGAGCCGGGAGAACATGAATATGTGTTTGTTTTTCGAATTTGAGCTCTATCTGCAAAGGGCACTTTTCTTGCTAAAAGCAGTTTTTCCTAACAAATGCAAGATATAACATGGGCAATCTCCGCAAGGAGACATCAGATCTGCATAACTCATGGTTTTTTGGTCTTCGGTGAGCCAGCAGAACATGAATATGTGTTTGTTTTTTGAATTTGAGCTCTATCTGCAAAGGGCACTTTTCTTGCTATAAGAAGTTTTAACTAACAAATGCAAGATATAACATGGGCTATCTCCGCAAGGAGACATCAGATCTGCATAACTCGTTGTTTTTTGGTCTTCGGTGAGCCGGGGGAACATGAATATGTGTTTGTTTTTCGAATTTGAGCTCTATCTGCAAAGGGCAATTTTCTTGCTATAAGCAGTTTTAACTAACAAATGCAAGATATAACATGGGCTATTTCCGCAAGGAGACATCAGATCTGCATAACTCATGGTTTTTTGGTCTTCGGTGAGCCGGGGGAACATGAATATGTGTTTGTTTTTCGAATTTGAGCTCTATCTGCAATGGGCACTTTTCATGCTATAAACAGTTTTTCCTAACAAATGCAAGATATAACATGGGCTATCTCCGCAAGGAGACATCAGATCTGCAAAACTCATGTTTTTTTGGTATTCGGTGAGCCGGGGGAACATGAATATGTGTTTGTTTTTCGAATTTGAGCTCTATCTGCAAAGGGCACTTTTCTTGCTATAAGCAGTTTTTCCTAACAAATGCAAGATATAACATGGGCTATATCCGCAAGTAGACATCAGATCTGCATAACTCATGGTTTTTTGGTCTTCGGTGAGCCGGGAGAACATGAATATGTGTTTGTTTTTCGAATTTGAGCTCTATCTGCAAAGGGCACTTTTCTTGCTAAAAGCAGTTTTTCCTAACAAATGCAAGATATAACATGGGCAATCTCCGCAAGGAGACATCAGATCTGCATAACTCATGGTTTTTTGGTCTTCGGTGAGCTGAGAGAACATGAATATGTGTTTGTTTTTCGAATTTGAGCTCTATCTGCAAAGGGCACTTTTCTTGCTATAAGCAGTTTCTCCTAACAAATGCAAGATATAACATGGGCTATCTCCGCAAGGAGACATCAGATCTGCATAACTCATGGTTTTTTGGTCTTTGGTGAGCCGGGGGAACATGAATATGTGTTTGTTTTTCGAATTTGAACTCTATCTGCAATGGGCACTTTTCATGCTATAAACAGTTTTTCCTAACAAATGCAAGATATAACATGGGCTATCTCCGCAAGGAGACATCAGATCTGCAAAACTCATGGTATTTTGGTATTCGGTGAGCCGGGGGAACATGAATATGTGTTTGTTTTTCGAATTTGAGTTCTATCTGCAAAGGGCACTTTTCTTGCTAAAAGCAGTTTTTCCTAACAAATGCAAGATATAACATGGGCTATCTCCGCAAGGTGACATCAGATCTGCATAACTCTTGGTCTTTTGGTCTTCGGTGAGCCAGGAGTGTTTGTTTTTCGAATTTGAGCTCTATCTGCAAACGGCACTTTTCTTGCTAAAAGCAGTTTTAACTAACAAATGCAAGATATAACATGGGCTATCTCCGCAAGGAGACATCAGAACTGCAAAACGCTTGGTTTTTTGGTCTTCGGGGAGGTTGGGGAACATGAATACGTGTTTGTTTTTCGAATTTGAGCTCTATCTGCAAAGGGCACTTTTCTTGCTAAAAGCAGTTTTTCCTAACAAATGCAAGATATAACATGGGCTATCTCTGCAAGGAGACATCAGATCTGCATAACTCGTTGTTTTTTGGTCTTCGGTGAGCCGGGGGAACATGAATATGTGTTTGTTTTTCGAATTTGAGCTCTATCTGCAAAGGGCAATTTTCTTGCTATAAGCAGTTTTAACTAACAAATGCAAGATATAACATGGGCTATCAACGCAAGGAGACATCAGAACTGCAAAACGCATGGTTTTTTGGTCTTCGGGGAGTTTGGGGAACATGAATACGTGTTTGTTTTTCGAATTTGAGCTCTATCTGCAAAGGGCACTTTTCTTGCTAAAAGCAGTTTTTCCTAACAAATGCAAGATATAACATGGGCTATCTCCGCAAGGAGACATCAGATCTGCATAACTCGTTGTTTTTTGGTCTTCGGTGAGCCGGGGGAACATGAATATGTGTTTGTTTTTCAAATTTGAGCTCTATCTGCAAAGGGCACTTTTCTTGCTATAAGCAGTTTTTCCTAACAAATGCAAGATATAACATGGGCTATCTCCGCAAGGTGACATCAGATCTGCATAACTCATGGTTTTTTGGACTTCGGTGAGCCGGGAGAACATGAATATGTGTTTATTTTTCGAATTTGAGCTCTATCTGCAAAGGGCACTTTTCATGCTATAAGCAGTTTTTCCTAACAAATGCAAGATATAACATGGGCTATCTCCGCAAGGAGACATCAGATCTGCAAAACTCATGGCTTTTTGGTCTTCGGTGAGCCGGGGGAACATGAATATGTGTTTGTTTTTCGAATTTGAGCTCTATCTGCAAAGGACACTTTTCTTGCTATAAGCAGTTTTTCCTAACAAATGCAAGATATAACATGGGCTATCTCCGCAAGGAGACATCAGATCTGCATAACTCATGGTTTTTGGTCTTCGGTGAGCCGGGGGAACATGAATATGTGTTTGTTTTTCGAATTTGAGCTCTATCTGCAATGGGCACTTTTCATGCTATAAACAGTTTTTCCTAACAAATGCAAGATATAACATGGGCTATCTCCGCAAGGAGACATCAGATCTGCAAAACTCATGGTTTTTTGGTATTCGGTGAGCTGGGGGATCATGAATATGTGTTTGTTTTTCGAATTTGAGCTCTATCTGCAAAGGGCACTTTTCTTGCTATAAGCAGTTTTTCCTAACAAATGCAAGATATAACATGGGCTATCTCCGCAAGGAGACATCAGATCTGCATAACTCATGGTTTTTTGGTCTTCGGTGAGCCAGCCGAACATGAATATGTGTTTGTTTTTCGAATTTGAGCTCTATCTGCAAACGGCACTTTTCTTGCTAAAAGCAGTTTTTCCTAACAAATGCAAGATATAACATGGGCTATCTCCGCAAGGAGACATCAGATCTGCATAACTCATGGTTTTTTGGTCTTTGGTGAGCCGGGAGAACATGAATATGTGTTTGTTTTTCGAATTTGAGCTCTATCTGCAAAGGGCACTTTTCTTGCTAAAAGCAGTTTTTCCTAACAAATGCGATATAACATGGGCTATCTCCGCAAGGAGACATCAGATCTGCATAACTCGTTGTTTTTTTGTCTTCGGTGAGCCGGGGGAACATGAATATGTGTTTGTTTTTCGAATTTGAGCTCTATCTGCAAAGGGCACTTTTCTTGCTATAAGCAGTTTTAACTAACAAATGCAAGATATAACATGGGCTATTTCCGCAAGGAGACATCAGATCTGCATAACTCATGGTTTTTCGGTCTTCGGTGAGCCGGGGGAACATGAATATGTGTTTGTTTTTCGAATTTGAGCTCTATCTGCAATGGGCACTTTTCATGCTATAAACAGTTTTTCCTAACAAATGCAAGATATAACATGGGCTATCTCCGCAAGGAGACATCAGATCTGCATAACTGATGGTTTTTGGTCTTCGGTGACCGGGGGAACATGAATATGTGTTTGTTTTTCGAATTTGAGCTCTATCTGCAATGGGCACTTTTCATGCTATAAACAGTTTTTCCTAACAAATGCAAGATATAACATGGGCTATCTCCGCAAGGAGACATCAGATCTGCAAAACTCATGGTTTTTTGGTCTTCGGTGAGCCAGCAGAACATGAATATGTGTTTGTTTTTCGAATTTGACCTCTATCTGCAAAGGGCACTTTTCTTGCTATAAGCAGTTTTTCCTAACAAATGCAAGATATAACATGGGCTATCTCCGCAAGGTGACATCAGATCTGCATAACTCATAGTTTTTTGGACTTCGGTGAGCCGGGGGAACATGAATATGTGTTTGTTTTTCGAATTTGAGCTCTATCTGCAAAGGGCACTTTTCTTGCTAAAAGCAGTTTTTCCTAACAAATGCAAGGTATAACATGGGCTATCTCCGCAAGGAGACATCAGAACTGCAAAATGCATGGTTTTTTGTTCTTCGGGGAGGTGGGGGAACATGAATACGTGTTTGTTTTTCGAATTTGAGCTCTATCTGCAAAGGGCACTTTTCATGCTATAAGCAGTTTTTCCTAACAAATGCAAGATATAACATGGGCTATCTCCGCAAGGAGACATCAGATCTGCATAACTCATGGTTTTTTGGTCTTCGGTTAGCCGGGGGAACATGAATATGTGTTTGTTTTTCGAATTTGAGCTCTATCTGCAAAGGGCACTTTTCTTGCTATAAGCAGTTTTTCCTAACAAATGCAAGATATAACATGGGCTATCTCCGCAAGGAGACATCAGATCTGCATAACTCATGGTTTTTTGGTTTTCGGTGAGCCGGGAGAACATGAATATGTGTTTGTTTTTCGAATTTGAGCTCTATCTGCAAAGGGCACTTTTCTTGCTAAAAGCAGTTTTTCCTAACAAATGCAAGATATAACATGGGCTATCTCCGCAAGGAGACATCAGATCTGCATAACTCATGGTTTTTTGGTCTTCGGTGAGCCGGGGGAACATGAATATGTGTTTGTTTTTCGAATTTGAGCTCTATCTGCAAAGGGCACTTTTCTTGCTAAAAGCAGTTTTTCCTAACAAATGCAAGATATAACATGGGCTATCTCTGCAAGGAGACATCAGAACTGCAAAACGCATGGTTTTTTGTTCTTCGGGGAGGTGGGGGAACATGAATACGTGTTTGTTTTTCGAATTTAAGCTCTATCTGCAATGGGCACTTTTCATGCTATAAACAGTTTTTACTAACAAATGCAAGATATAACATGGCCTATCTCCGCAAGGAGACATCAGATCTGTAAAACTCATGGTTTTTTGGTCTTCGGTGAGCCGGGGGAACATGAATATGTGTTTGTTTTTCGAATTTGAGCTCTATCTGCAAAGGGCACTTTTCTTGCTATAAGCAGTTTTTCCTAACAAATGCAAGATATAACATGGGCTATCTCCGCAAGGTGACATCAGATCTGCATAACTCATAGTTTTTTGGACTTCGGTGAGCCGGGGGAACATAAATATGTGTTTGTTTTTCGAATTTGAGCTCTATCTGCAAAGGGCACTTTTCTTGCTAAAAGCAGTTTTTCCTAACAAATGCAAGATATAACATGGGCTATCTCCGCAAGGAGACATCAGATCTGTAAAACTCATGGTTTTTTGGTCTTCGGTGAGCCGGGGGAACATGAATATGTGTTTGTTTTTCGAATTTGAGCTCTATCTGCAAAGGGCACTTTTCTTGCTATAAGCAGTTTTTCCTAACAAATGCAAGATATAACATGGGCTATCTCCGCAAGGTGACATCAGATCTGCATAACTCATAGTTTTTTGGACTTCGGTGAGCCGGGGGAACATGAATATGTGTTTGTTTTTCGAATTTGAGCTCTATCTGCAAAGGGCACTTTTCTTGCTAAAAGCAGTTTTTCCTAACAAATGCAAGATATAACATGGGCTATCTCCGCAAGGAGACATCAGATCTGTAAAACTCATGGTTTTTTGGTCTTCGGTGAGCCGGGGGAACATGAATATGTGTTTGTTTTTCGAATTTGAGCTCTATCTGCAAAGGGCACTTTTCTTGCTATAAGCAGTTTTTCCTAACAAATGCAAGATATAACATGGGCTATCTCCGCAAGGTGACATCAGATCTGCATAACTCATAGTTTTTTGGACTTCGGTGAGCCGGGGGAACATGAATATGTGTTTGTTTTTCGAATTTGAGCTCTATCTGCAAAGGGCACTTTTCTTGCTAAAAGCAGTTTTTCCTAACAAATGCAAGATATAACATGGGCTATCTCCGCAAGGAGACATCAGAACTGCAAAACGCATGGTTTTTTGTTCTTCGGGGAGGTGGGGGAACATGAATACGTGTTTGTTTTTCGAATTTGAGCTCTATCTGCAAAGGGCACTTTTCTTGCTATAAGCAGTTTTTCCTAACAAATGCAAGATATAACATGGGCTATCTCCGCAAGGAGACATCAGATCTGCATAACTCGTTGTTTTTTGGTCTTCGGTGAGCCGGGGGAACATGAATATGTGTTTGTTTTTCGAATTTGAGCTCTATCTGCAAAGGGCACTTTTCTTGCTATAAGCAGTTTTAACTAACAAATGCAAGATATAACATGGGCTATCTCCGCAAGGAGACATCAGATCTGCATAACTCATGGTGTTTTGGTCTTCGGTGAGCCGGGAGAACATGAATATGTGTTTGTTTTTCGAATTTGAGCTCTATCTGCAAATGGCACTTTTCTTGCTAAAAGCAGTTTTTCCTAACAAATGCAAGATATAACATGGGCTATCTCTGCAAGGAGACATCAGAACTGCAAAACGCATGGTTTTTTGTTCTTCGGGGAGGTGGGGGAACATGAATACGTGTTTGTTTTTCGAATTTGAGCTCTATCTGCAAAGGGCACTTTTCATGCTATAAGCAGTTTTTCCTAACAAATGCAAGATATAACATGGGCTATCTCCGCAAGGAGACATCAGATCTGCATAACTCATGGTTTTTTGGTCTTCGGTTAGCCGGGGGAACATGAATATGTGTTTGTTTTTCGAATTTGAGCTCTATCTGCAAAGGGCACTTTTCTTGCTATAAGCAGTTTTTCCTAACAAATGCAAGATATAACATGGGCTATCTCCGCAAGGAGACATCAGATCTGCATAACTCATGGTTTTTTGGTTTTCGGTGAGCCGGGGGAACATGAATATGTGTTTGTTTTTCGAATTTGAGCTCTATCTGCAAAGGGCACTTTTCTTGCTATAAGCAGTTTTTCCTAACAAATGCAAGATATAACATGGGCTATCTCCGCAAGGTGACATCAGATCTGCATAACTCATAGTTTTTTGGACTTCGGTGAGCCGGGGGAACATAAATATGTGTTTGTTTTTCGAATTTGAGCTCTATCTGCAAAGGGCACTTTTCTTGCTAAAAGCAGTTTTTCCTAACAAATGCAAGATATAACATGGGCTATCTCCGCAAGGAGACATCAGATCTGTAAAACTCATGGTTTTTTGGTCTTCGGTGAGCCGGGGGAACATGAATATGTGTTTGTTTTTCGAATTTGAGCTCTATCTGCAAAGGGCACTTTTCTTGCTATAAGCAGTTTTTCCTAACAAATGCAAGATATAACATGGGCTATCTCCGCAAGGTGACATCAGATCTGCATAACTCATAGTTTTTTGGACTTCGGTGAGCCGGGGGAACATGAATATGTGTTTGTTTTTCGAATTTGAGCTCTATCTGCAAAGGGCACTTTTCTTGCTAAAAGCAGTTTTTCCTAACAAATGCAAGATATAACATGGGCTATCTCCGCAAGGAGACATCAGATCTGTAAAACTCATGGTTTTTTGGTCTTCGGTGAGCCGGGGGAACATGAATATGTGTTTGTTTTTCGAATTTGAGCTCTATCTGCAAAGGGCACTTTTCTTGCTATAAGCAGTTTTTCCTAACAAATGCAAGATATAACATGGGCTATCTCCGCAAGGTGACATCAGATCTGCATAACTCATAGTTTTTTGGACTTCGGTGAGCCGGGGGAACATGAATATGTGTTTGTTTTTCGAATTTGAGCTCTATCTGCAAAGGGCACTTTTCTTGCTAAAAGCAGTTTTTCCTAACAAATGCAAGATATAACATGGGCTATCTCCGCAAGGAGACATCAGAACTGCAAAACGCATGGTTTTTTGTTCTTCGGGGAGGTGGGGGAACATGAATACGTGTTTGTTTTTCGAATTTGAGCTCTATCTGCAAAGGGCACTTTTCTTGCTATAAGCAGTTTTTCCTAACAAATGCAAGATATAACATGGGCTATCTCCGCAAGGAGACATCAGATCTGCATAACTCATGGTTTTTTGGTCTTCGGTGAGCCGGGGGAACATGAATATGTGTTTGTTTTTCGAATTTGAGCTCTATCTGCAAAGGGCACTTTTCTTGCTATAAGAAGTTTTAACTAACAAATGCAAGATATAACATGGGCTATCTCCGCAAGGAGACATCAGATCTGCATAACTCGTTGTTTTTTGGTCTTCGGTGAGCCGGGGGAACATGAATATGTGTTTGTTTTTCGAATTTGAGCTCTATCTGCAAAGGGCACTTTTCTTGCTATAAGCAGTTTTAACTAACAAATGCAAGATATAACATGGGCTATCTCCGCAAGGAGACATCAGATCTGCATAACTCATGGTGTTTTGGTCTTCGGTGAGCCGGGAGAACATGAATATGTGTTTGTTTTTCGAATTTGAGCTCTATCTGCAAAGGGCACTTTTCTTGCTAAAAGCAGTTTTTCCTAACAAATGCAAGATATAACATGGGCTATCTCTGCAAGGAGACATCAGAACTGCAAAACGCATGGTTTTTTGTTCTTCGGGGAGGTGGGGGAACATGAATACGTGTTTGTTTTTCGAATTTGAGCTCTATCTGCAATGGGCACTTTTCATGCTATAAACAGTTTTTCCTAACAAATGCAAGATATAACATGGGCTATCTCCGCAAGGAGACATCAGATCTGTAAAACTCATGGTTTTTTGGTCTTCGGTGAGCCGGGGGAACATGAATATGTGTTTGTTTTTCGAATTTGAGCTCTATCTGCAAAGGGCACTTTTCTTGGTATAAGCAGTTTTTCCTAACAAATGCAAGATATAACATGGGCTATCTCCGCAAGGTGACATCAGATCTGCATAACTCATAGTTTTTTGGACTTCGGTGAGCCGGGGGAACATGAATATGTGTTTGTTTTTCGAATTTGAGCTCTATTTGCAATGGGCACTTTTCTTGCTATAAGCAGTTTTTCCTAACAAATGCAAGATATAACATGGGCTATCTCCGCAAGGTGACATCAGATCTGCATAACTCATAGTTTTTTGGACTTCGGTGAGCCGGGGGAACATGAATATGTGTTTGTTTTTCGAATTTGAGCTCTATCTGCAAAGGGCACTTTTCTTGCTAAAAGCAGTTTTTCCTAACAAATGCAAGGTATAACATGGGCTATCTCCGCAAGGAGACATCAGAACTGCAAAATGCATGGTTTTTTGTTCTTCGGGGAGGTGGGGGAACATGAATACGTGTTTGTTTTTCGAATTTGAGCTCTATCTGCAAAGGGCACTTTTCATGCTATAAGCAGTTTTTCCTAACAAATGCAAGATATAACATGGGCTATCTCCGCAAGGAGACATCAGATCTGCATAACTCATGGTTTTTTGGTCTTCGGTTAGCCGGGGGAACATGAATATGTGTTTGTTTTTCGAATTTGAGCTCTATCTGCAAAGGGCACTTTTCTTGCTATAAGCAGTTTTTCCTAACAAATGCAAGATATAACATGGGCTATCTCCGCAAGGAGACATCAGATCTGCATAACTCATGGTTTTTTGGTTTTCGGTGAGCCGGGAGAACATGAATATGTGTTTGTTTTTCGAATTTGAGCTCTATCTGCAAAGGGCACTTTTCTTGCTAAAAGCAGTTTTTCCTAACAAATGCAAGATATAACATGGGCTATCTCCGCAAGGAGACATCAGATCTGCATAACTCATGGTTTTTTGGTCTTCGGTGAGCTGGGGGAACATGAATATGTGTTTGTTTTTCGAATTTGAGCTCTATCTGCAAAGGGCACTTTTCTTGCTAAAAGCAGTTTTTCCTAACAAATGCAAGATATAACATGGGCTATCTCTGCAAGGAGACATCAGAACTGCAAAACGCATGGTTTTTTGTTCTTCGGGGAGGTGGGGGAACATGAATACGTGTTTGTTTTTCGAATTTAAGCTCTATCTGCAATGGGCACTTTTCATGCTATAAACAGTTTTTACTAACAAATGCAAGATATAACATGGGCTATCTCCGCAGGGAGACATCAGATCTGTAAAACTCATGGTTTTTTGGTCTTCGGTGAGCCGGGGGAACATGAATATGTGTTTGTTTTTCGAATTTGAGCTCTATCTGCAAAGGGCACTTTTCTTGCTATAAGCAGTTTTTCCTAACAAATGCAAGATATAACATGGGCTATCTCCGCAAGGTGACATCAGATCTGCATAACTCATAGTTTTTTGGACTTCGGTGAGCCGGGGGAACATAAATATGTGTTTGTTTTTCGAATTTGAGCTCTATCTGCAAAGGGCACTTTTCTTGCTAAAAGCAGTTTTTCCTAACAAATGCAAGATATAACATGGGCTATCTCCGCAAGGAGACATCAGATCTGTAAAACTCATGGTTTTTTGGTCTTCGGTGAGCCGGGGGAACATGAATATGTGTTTGTTTTTTGAATTTGAGCTCTATCTGCAAAGGGCACTTTTCTTGCTATAAGCAGTTTTTCCTAACAAATGCAAGATATAACATGGGCTATCTCCGCAAGGTGACATCAGATCTGCATAACTCATAGTTTTTTGGACTTCGGTGAGCCGGGGGAACATGAATATGTGTTTGTTTTTCGAATTTGAGCTCTATCTGCAAAGGGCACTTTTCTTGCTATAAGCAGTTTTTCCAAACAAATGCAAGATATAACATGGGCTATCTCCGCAAGGTGACATCAGATCTGCATAAATCATAGTTTTTTGGACTTCGGTGAGCCGGGGGAACATGAATATGTGTTTGTTTTTCGAATTTGAGCTCTATCTGCAAAGGGCACTTTTCTTGCTAAAAGCAGTTTTTCCTAACAAATGCAAGATATAACATGGGCTATCTCCGCAAGGAGACATCAGATCTGTAAAACTCATGGTTTTTTGGTCTTCGGTGAGTCGGGGGAACATGAATATGTGTTTGTTTTTCGAATTTGAGCTCTATCTGCAAAGGGCACTTTTCTTGCTATAAGCAGTTTTTCCTAACAAATGCAAGATATAACATGGGCTATCTCCGCAAGGAGACATCAGAACTGCAAAACGCATGGTTTTTTGTTCTTCGGGGAGGTGGGGGAACATGAATACGTGTTTGTTTTTCGAATTTGAGCTCTATCTGCAAAGGGCACTTTTCTTGCTATAAGCAGTTTTTCCTAACAAATGCAAGATATAACATGGGCTATCTCCGCAAGGAGACATCAGATCTGCATAACTCATGGTTTTTTGGTCTTCGGTGAGCCGGGGGAACATGAATATGTGTTTGTTTTTCGAATTTGAGCTCTATCTGCAAAGGGCACTTTTCTTGCTATAAGAAGTTTTAACTAACAAATGCAAGATATAACATGGGCTATCTCCGCAAGGAGACATCAGATCTGCATAACTCGTTGTTTTTTGGTCTTCGGTGAGCCGGGGGAACATGAATATGTGTTTGTTTTTCGAATTTGAGCTCTATCTGCAAAGGGCACTTTTCTTGCTATAAGCAGTTTTAACTAACAAATGCAAGATATAACATGGGCTATCTCCGCAAGGAGACATCAGATCTGCATAACTCATGGTGTTTTGGTCTTCGGTGAGCCGGGAGAACATGAATATGTGTTTGTTTTTCGAATTTGAGCTCTATCTGCAAAGGGCACTTTTCTTTCTAAAAGCAGTTTTTCCTAACAAATGCAAGATATAACATGGGCTATCTCTGCAAGGAGACATCAGAACTGCAAAACGCATGGTTTTTTGTTCTTCGGGGAGGTGGGGGAACATGAATACGTGTTTGTTTTTCGAATTTGAGCTCTATCTGCAATGGGCACTTTTCATGCTATAAACAGTTTTTCCTAACAAATGCAAGATATAACATGGGCTATCTCCTCAAGGAGACATCAGATCTGTAAAACTCATGGTTTTTTGGTCTTCGGTGAGCCGGGGGAACATGAATATGTGTTTGTTTTTCGAATTTGAGCTCTATCTGCAAAGGGCACTTTTCTTGCTATAAGCAGTTTTTCCTAACAAATGCAAGATATAACATGGGCTATCTCCGCAAGGTGACATCAGATCTGCATAACTCATAGTTTTTTGGACTTCGGTGAGCCGGGGGAACATGAATATGTGTTTGTTTTTCGAATTTGAGCTCTATCTGCAAAGGGCACTTTTCTTGCTATAAGCAGTTTTTCCTAACAAATGCAAGATATAACATGGGCTATCTCCGCAAGGAGACATCAGAACTGCAAAACGCATGGTTTTTTGTTCTTCGGGGAGGTGGGGGAACATGAATACGTGTTTGTTTTTCGAATTTGAGCTCTATCTGCAAAGGGCACTTTTCTTGCTATAAGCAGTTTTTCCTAACAAATGCAAGATATAACATGGGCTATCTCCGCAAGGAGACATCAGATCTGCATAACTCATGGTTTTTTGGTCTTCGGTGAGCCGGGGGAACATGAATATGTGTTTGTTTTTCGAATTTGAGCTCTATCTGCAAAGGGCACTTTTCTTGCTATAAGAAGTTTTAACTAACAAATGCAAGATATAACATGGGCTATCTCCGCAAGGAGACATCAGATCTGCATAACTCGTTGTTTTTTGGTCTTCGGTGAGCCGGGGGAACATGAATATGTGTTTGTTTTTCGAATTTGAGCTCTATCTGCAAAGGGCACTTTTCTTGCTATAAGCAGTTTTAACTAACAAATGCAAGATATAACATGGGCTATCTCCGCAAGGAGACATCAGATCTGCATAACTCATGGTGTTTTGGTCTTCGGTGAGCCGGGAGAACATGAATATGTGTTTGTTTTTCGAATTTGAGCTCTATCTGCAAAGGGCACTTTTCTTTCTAAAAGCAGTTTTTCCTAACAAATGCAAGATATAACATGGGCTATCTCTGCAAGGAGACATCAGAACTGCAAAACGCATGGTTTTTTGTTCTTCGGGGAGGTGGGGGAACATGAATACGTGTTTGTTTTTCGAATTTGAGCTCTATCTGCAATGGGCACTTTTCATGCTATAAACAGTTTTTCCTAACAAATGCAAGATATAACATGGGCTATCTCCTCAAGGAGACATCAGATCTGTAAAACTCATGGTTTTTTGGTCTTCGGTGAGCCGGGGGAACATGAATATGTGTTTGTTTTTCGAATTTGAGCTCTATCTGCAAAGGGCACTTTTCTTGCTATAAGCAGTTTTTCCTAACAAATGCAAGATATAACATGGGCTATCTCCGCAAGGTGACATCAGATCTGCATAACTCATAGTTTTTTGGACTTCGGTGAGCCGGGGGAACATGAATATGTGTTTGTTTTTCGAATTTGAGCTCTATCTGCAAAGGGCACTTTTCTTGCTATAAGCAGTTTTTCCTAACAAATGCAAGATATAACATGGGCTATCTACGCAAGGTGACATCAGATCTGCATAACTCATAGTTTTTTGGACTTCGGTGAGCCGGGGGAACATGAATATGTGTTTGTTTTTCGAATTTGAGCTCTATCTGCAAAGGGCACTTTTCTTGCTAAAAGCAGTTTTTCCTAACAAATGCAAGATATAACATGGGCTATCTCCGCAAGGAGACATCAGAACTGCAAAACGCATGGTTTTTTGTTCTTCGGGGAGGTGGGGGAACATGAATACGTGTTTGTTTTTCGAATTTGAGCTCTATCTGCAATGGGCACTTTTCATGCTATAAACAGTTTTTACTAACAAATGCAAGATATAACATGGGCTATCTCCGCAAGGAGACATCAGATCTGTAAAACTCATGGTTTTTTGGTCTTCGGTGAGCCGGGGGAACATGAATATGTGTTTGTTTTTCGAATTTGAGCTCTATCTGCAAAGGGCACTTTTCTTGCTATAAGCAGTTTTTCCTAACAAATGCAAGATATAACATGGGCTATCTCCGCAAGGTGACATCAGATCTGCATAACTCATAGTTTTTTGGACTTCGGTGAGCCGGGGGAACATAAATATGTGTTTGTTTTTCGAATTTGAGCTCTATCTGCAAAGGGCACTTTTCTTGCTAAAAGCAGTTTTTCCTAACAAATGCAAGATATAACATGGGCTATCTCCGCAAGGAGACATCAGATCTGTAAAACTCATGGTTTTTTGGTCTTCGGTGAGCCGGGGGAACATGAATATGTGTTTGTTTTTCGAATTTGAGCTCTATCTGCAAAGGGCACTTTTCTTGCTATAAGCAGTTTTTCCTAACAAATGCAAGATATAACATGGGCTATCTCCGCAAGGTGACATCAGATCTGCATAACTCATAGTTTTTTGGACTTCGGTGAGCCGGGGGAACATGAATATGTGTTTGTTTTTCGAATTTGAGCTCTATCTGCAAAGGGCACTTTTCTTGCTATAAGCAGTTTTTCCTAACAAATGCAAGATATAACATGGGCTATCTCCGCAAGGTGACATCAGATCTGCATAACTCATAGTTTTTTGGACTTCGGTGAGCCGGGGGAACATGAATATGTGTTTGTTTTTCGAATTTGAGCTCTATCTGCAAAGGGCACTTTTCTTGCTAAAAGCAGTTTTTCCTAACAAATGCAAGATATAACATGGGCTATCTCCGCAAGGAGACATCAGAACTGCAAAACGCATGGTTTTTTGTTCTTCGGGGAGGTGGGGGAACATGAATACGTGTTTGTTTTTCGAATTTGAGCTCTATCTGCAATGGGCACTTTTCATGCTATAAACAGTTTTTACTAACAAATGCAAGATATAACATGGGCTATCTCCGCAAGGAGACATCAGATCTGTAAAACTCATGGTTTTTTGGTCTTCGGTGAGCCGGGGGAACATGAATATGTGTTTGTTTTTCGAATTTGAGCTCTATCTGCAAAGGGCACTTTTCTTGCTATAAGCAGTTTTTCCTAACAAATGCAAGATATAACATGGGCTATCTCCGCAAGGTGACATCAGATCTGCATAACTCATAGTTTTTTGGACTTCGGTGAGCCGGGGGAACATGAATATGTGTTTGTTTTTCGAATTTGAGCTCTATCTGCAAAGGGCACTTTTCTTGCTAAAAGCAGTTTTTCCTAACAAATGCAAGATATAACATGGGCTATCTCTGCAAGGAGACATCAGAACTGCAAAACGCATGGTTTTTTGTTCTTCGGGGAGGTGGGGGAACATGAATACGTGTTTGTTTTTCGAATTTAAGCTCTATCTGCAATGGGCACTTTTCATGCTATAAACAGTTTTTACTAACAAATGCAAGATATAACATGGGCTATCTCCGCAAGGAGACATCAGATCTGTAAAACTCATGGTTTTTTGGTCTTCGGTGAGCCGGGGGAACATGAATATGTGTTTGTTTTTCGAATTTGAGCTCTATCTGCAAAGGGCACTTTTCTTGCTATAAGCAGTTTTTCCTAACAAATGCAAGATATAACATGGGCTATCTCCGCAAGGTGACATCAGATCTGCATAACTCATAGTTTTTTGGACTTCGGTGAGCCGGGGGAACATAAATATGTGTTTGTTTTTCGAATTTGAGCTCTATCTGCAAAGGGCACTTTTCTTGCTAAAAGCAGTTTTTCCTAACAAATGCAAGATATAACATGGGCTATCTCCGCAAGGAGACATCAGATCTGTAAAACTCATGGTTTTTTGGTCTTCGGTGAGCCGGGGGAACATGAATATGTGTTTGTTTTTCGAATTTGAGCTCTATCTGCAAAGGGCACTTTTCTTGCTATAAGCAGTTTTTCCTAACAAATGCAAGATATAACATGGGCTATCTCCGCAAGGTGACATCAGATCTGCATAACTCATAGTTTTTTGGACTTCGGTGAGCCGGGGGAACATGAATATGTGTTTGTTTTTCGAATTTGAGCTCTATCTGCAAAGGGCACTTTTCTTGCTATAAGCAGTTTTTCCTAACAAATGCAAGATATAACATGGGCTATCTCCGCAAGGTGACATCAGATCTGCATAACTCATAGTTTTTTGGACTTCGGTGAGCCGGGGGAACATGAATATGTGTTTGTTTTTCGAATTTGAGCTCTATCTGCAAAGGGCACTTTTCTTGCTAAAAGCAGTTTTTCCTAACAAATGCAAGATATAACATGGGCTATCTCCGCAAGGAGACATCAGATCTGTAAAACTCATGGTTTTTTGGTCTTCGGTGAGCCGGGGGAACATGAATATGTGTTTGTTTTTCGAATTTGAGCTCTATCTGCAAAGGGCACTTTTCTTGCTATAAGCAGTTTTTCCTAACAAATGCAAGATATAACATGGGCTATCTCCGCAAGGTGACATCAGATCTGCATAACTCATAGTTTTTTGGACTTCGGTGAGCCGGGGGAACATGAATATGTGTTTGTTTTTCGAATTTGAGCTCTATCTGCAAAGGGCACTTTTCTTGCTAAAAGCAGTTTTTCCTAACAAATGCAAGATATAATATGGGCTATCTCCGCAAGGAGACATCAGAACTGCAAAACGCATGGTTTTTTGTTCTTCGGGGAGGTGGGGGAACATGAATACGTGTTTGTTTTTCGAATTTGAGCTCTATCTGCAAAGGGCACTTTTCTTGCTATAAGCAGTTTTTCCTAACAAATGCAAGATATAACATGGGCTATCTCCGCAAGGAGACATCAGATCTGCATAACTCATGGTTTTTTGGTCTTCGGTGAGCCGGGAGAGCATGAATATGTGTTTGTTTTTCAAATTTGAGCTCTATCTGCAAAGGGCACTTTTCTTGCTAAAAGCAGTTTTTCCTGACAAATGCAAGATATAACATGGGCTATCTCCGCAAGGAGACATCAGAACTGCAAAACGCATGGTTTTTTGGTCTTCGGGGAGGTTGGGGAACATGAATACGTGTTTGTTTTTCGAATTTGAGCTCTATCTGCAAAGGGCACTTTTCTTGCTAAAAGCAGTTTTTCCTAACAAATGCAAGATATAACATGGGCTATCTCCGCAAGGAGACATCAGAACTGCAAAACGCATGGTTTTTTGTTCTTCGGGGAGGTGGGGGAACATGAATACGTGTTTGTTTTTCGAATTTGAGCTCTATCTGCAATGGGCACTTTTCATGCTATAAACAGTTTTTACTAACAAATGCAAGATATAACATGGGCTATCTCCGCAAGGAGACATCAGATCTGTAAAACTCATGGTTTTTTGGTCTTCGGTGAGCCGGGGGAACATGAATATGTGTTTGTTTTTCGAATTTGAGCTCTATCTGCAAAGGGCACTTTTCTTGCTATAAGCAGTTTTTCCTAACAAATGCAAGATATAACATGGGCTATCTCCGCAAGGTGACATCAGATCTGCATAACTCATAGTTTTTTGGACTTCGGTGAGCCGGGGGAACATGAATATGTGTTTGTTTTTCGAATTTGAGCTCTATCTGCAAAGGGCACTTTTCTTGCTAAAAGCAGTTTTTCCTAACAAATGCAAGATATAACATGGGCTATCTCTGCAAGGAGACATCAGAACTGCAAAACGCATGGTTTTTTGTTCTTCGGGGAGGTGGGGGAACATGAATACGTGTTTGTTTTTCGAATTTAAGCTCTATCTGCAATGGGCACTTTTCATGCTATAAACAGTTTTTACTAACAAATGCAAGATATAACATGGGCTATCTCCGCAAGGAGACATCAGATCTGTAAAACTCATGGTTTTTTGGTCTTCGGTGAGCCGGGGGAACATGAATATGTGTTTGTTTTTCGAATTTGAGCTCTATCTGCAAAGGGCACTTTTCTTGCTATAAGCAGTTTTTCCTAACAAATGCAAGATATAACATGGGCTATCTCCGCAAGGTGACATCAGATCTGCATAACTCATAGTTTTTTGGACTTCGGTGAGCCGGGGGAACATAAATATGTGTTTGTTTTTCGAATTTGAGCTCTATCTGCAAAGGGCACTTTTCTTGCTAAAAGCAGTTTTTCCTAACAAATGCAAGATATAACATGGGCTATCTCCGCAAGGAGACATCAGATCTGTAAAACTCATGGTTTTTTGGTCTTCGGTGAGCCGGGGGAACATGAATATGTGTTTGTTTTTCGAATTTGAGCTCTATCTGCAAAGGGCACTTTTCTTGCTATAAGCAGTTTTTCCTAACAAATGCAAGATATAACATGGGCTATCTCCGCAAGGTGACATCAGATCTGCATAACTCATAGTTTTTTGGACTTCGGTGAGCCGGGGGAACATGAATATGTGTTTGTTTTTCGAATTTGAGCTCTATCTGCAAAGGGCACTTTTCATGCTATAAGCAGTTTTTCCTAACAAATGCAAGATATAACATGGGCTATCTCCGCAAGGTGACATCAGATCTGCATAACTCATAGTTTTTTGGACTTCGGTGAGCCGGGGGAACATGAATATGTGTTTGTTTTTCGAATTTGAGCTCTATCTGCAAAGGGCACTTTTCTTGCTAAAAGCAGTTTTTCCTAACAAATGCAAGATATAACATGGGCTATCTCCGCAAGGAGACATCAGATCTGTAAAACTCATGGTTTTTTGGTCTTCGGTGAGCCGGGGGAACATGAATATGTGTTTGTTTTTCGAATTTGAGCTCTATCTGCAAAGGGCACTTTTCTTGCTATAAGCAGTTTTTCCTAACAAATGCAAGATATAACATGGGCTATCTCCGCAAGGTGACATCAGATCTGCATAACTCATAGTTTTTTGGACTTCGGTGAGCCGGGGGAACATGAATATGTGTTTGTTTTTCGAATTTGAGCTCTATCTGCAAAGGGCACTTTTCTTGCTAAAAGCAGTTTTTCCTAACAAATGCAAGATATAATATGGGCTATCTCCGCAAGGAGACATCAGAACTGCAAAACGCATGGTTTTTTGTTCTTCGGGGAGGTGGGGGAACATGAATACGTGTTTGTTTTTCGAATTTGAGCTCTATCTGCAAAGGGCACTTTTCTTGCTATAAGCAGTTTTTCCTAACAAATGCAAGATATAACATGGGCTATCTCCGCAAGGAGACATCAGATCTGCATAACTCATGGTTTTTTGGTCTTCGGTGAGCCGGGAGAACATGAATATGTGTTTGTTTTTCGAATTTGAGCTCTATCTGCAAAGGGCACTTTTCTTGCTAAAAGCAGTTTTTCCTGACAAATGCAAGATATAACATGGGCTATCTCCGCAAGGAGACATCAGAACTGCAAAACGCATGGTTTTTTGGTCTTCGGGGAGGTTGGGGAACATGAATACGTGTTTGTTTTTCGAATTTGAGCTCTATCTGCAAAGGGCACTTTTCTTGCTAAAAGCAGTTTTTCCTAACAAATGCAAGATATAACATGGGCTATCTCCGCAAGGAGACATCAGATCTGCATAACTCGTTGTTTTTTGGTCTTCGGTGAGCCGGGTTAACATGAATATGTGTTTGTTTTTCGAATTTGAGCTCTATCTGCAAAGGGCACTTTTCTTGCTAAAAGCAGTTTTTCCTAACAAATGCAAGATATAACATGGGCTATCTCCGCAAGGAGACATCAGATCTGCATAACTCATGGTTTTTTGGTTTTCGGTGTGCTGGGAGAACATGAATATGTGTTTGTTTTTCGAATTTGAGCTCTATCTGCAAAGGGCACTTTTCTTGCTAAAAGCAGTTTTTCCTAACAAATGCAAGATATAACATGGGCTATCTCCGCAAGGAGACATCAGAACTGCAAAACGCATGGTTTTTTGTTCTTCGGGGAGGTGGGGGAACATGAATACGTGTTTGTTTTTCGAATTTGAGCTCTATCTGCAAAGGGCACTTTTCTTGCTATAAGCAGTTTTTCCTAACAAATGCAAGATATAACATGGGCTATCTCCGCAAGGAGACATCAGATCTGCATAACTCATGGTTTTTTGGTCTTCGGTGAGCCGGGGGAACATGAATATGTGTTTGTTTTTCGAATTTGAGCTCTATCTGCAAAGGGCACTTTTCTTGCTATAAGAAGTTTTAACTAACAAATGCAAGATATAACATGGGCTATCTCCGCAAGGAGACATCAGATCTGCATAACTCGTTGTTTTTTGGTCTTCGGTGAGCCGGGGGAACATGAATATGTGTTTGTTTTTCGAATTTGAGCTCTATCTGCAAAGGGCACTTTTCTTGCTATAAGCAGTTTTAACTAACAAATGCAAGATATAACATGGGCTATCTCCGCAAGGAGACATCAGATCTGCATAACTCATGGTGTTTTGGTCTTCGGTGAGCCGGGAGAACATGAATATGTGTTTGTTTTTCGAATTTGAGCTCTATCTGCAAAGGGCACTTTTCTTGCTAAAAGCAGTTTTTCCTGACAAATGCAAGATATAACATGGGCTATCTCCGCAAGGAGACATCAGAACTGCAAAACTCATAGTTTTTTGGACTTCGGTGAGCCGGGGGAACATGAATATGTGTTTGTTTTTCGAATTTGAGCTCTATCTGCAAAGGGCACTTTTCTTGCTAAAAGCAGTTTTTCCTAACAAATGCAAGATATAATATGGGCTATCTCCGCAAGGAGACATCAGAACTGCAAAACGCATGGTTTTTTGTTCTTCGGGGAGGTGGGGGAACATGAATACGTGTTTGTTTTTCGAATTTGAGCTCTATCTGCAAAGGGCACTTTTCTTGCTATAAGCAGTTTTTCCTAACAAATGCAAGATATAACATGGGCTATCTCCGCAAGGAGACATCAGATCTGCATAACTCATGGTTTTTTGGTCTTCGGTGAGCCGGGAGAACATGAATATGTGTTTGTTTTTCGAATTTGAGCTCTATCTGCAAAGGGCACTTTTCTTGCTAAAAGCAGTTTTTCCTGACAAATGCAAGATATAACATGGGCTATCTCCGCAAGGAGACATCAGAACTGCAAAACGCATGGTTTTTTGGTCTTCGGGGAGGTTGGGGAACATGAATACGTGTTTGTTTTTCGAATTTGAGCTCTATCTGCAAAGGGCACTTTTCTTGCTAAAAGCAGTTTTTCCTAACAAATGCAAGATATAACATGGGCTATCTCCGCAAGGAGACATCAGATCTGCATAACTCGTTGTTTTTTGGTCTTCGGTGAGCCGGGTTAACATGAATATGTGTTTGTTTTTCGAATTTGAGCTCTATCTGCAAAGGGCACTTTTCTTGCTAAAAGCAGTTTTTCCTAACAAATGCAAGATATAACATGGGCTATCTCCGCAAGGAGACATCAGATCTGCATAACTCATGGTTTTTTGGTTTTCGGTGTGCTGGGAGAACATGAATATGTGTTTGTTTTTCGAATTTGAGCTCTATCTGCAAAGGGCACTTTTCTTGCTAAAAGCAGTTTTTCCTAACAAATGCAAGATATAACATGGGCTATCTCCGCAAGGAGACATCAGAACTGCAAAACGCATGGTTTTTTGTTCTTCGGGGAGGTGGGGGAACATGAATACGTGTTTGTTTTTCGAATTTGAGCTCTATCTGCAAAGGGCACTTTTCTTGCTATAAGCAGTTTTTCCTAACAAATGCAAGATATAACATGGGCTATCTCCGCAAGGAGACATCAGATCTGCATAACTCATGGTTTTTTGGTCTTCGGTGAGCCGGGGGAACATGAATATGTGTTTGTTTTTCGAATTTGAGCTCTATCTGCAAAGGGCACTTTTCTTGCTAAAAGCAGTTTTTCCTAACAAATGCAAGATATAACATGGGCTATCTCCGCAAGGTGACATCAGATCTGCATAACTCATAGTTTTTTGGACTTCGGTGAGCCGGGGGAACATGAATATGTGTTTGTTTTTCGAATTTGAGCTCTATCTGCAATGGGCACTTTTCATGCTATAAACAGTTTTTCCTAACAAATGCAAGATATAACATGGGCTATCTCCGCAAGGAGACATCAAATCTGCATAACTCATGGTTTTTTGGTCTTCGGTGAGCCGGGAGAACATGAATATGTGTTTGTTTTTCAAATTTGAGCTCTATCTGCAAAGGGCACTTGTCTTGCTAAAAGCAGTTTTTCCTAACAAATGCAAGATATAACATGGGCAATCTCCGCAAGGAGACATCAGATCTGCATAACTCATGGTTTTTTGGTCTTCGGTGAGCCGGGGGAACATGAATATGTGTTTGTTTTTCGAATTTGAACTCTATCTGCAATGGGCACTTTTCATGCTATAAACAGTTTTTCCTAACAAATGCAAGATATAACATGGGCTATCTCCGCAAGGAGACATCAGATCTGCAAAACTCATGTTTTTTTGGTATTCGGTGAGCCGGGGGAACATGAATATGTGTTTGTTTTTCGAATTTGAGCTCTATCTGCAAAGGGCACTTTTCTTGCTATAAGCAGTTTTTCCTAACAAATGCAAGATATAACATGGGCTATCTCCGCAAGTAGACATCAGATCTGCATAACTCATGGTTTTTTGGTCTTCGGTTAGCCGGGAGAACATGAATATGTGTTTGTTTTTCGAATTTGAGCTCTATCTGCAAAGGGCACTTTTCTTGCTAAAAGCAGTTTTTCCTAACAAATGCAAGATATAACATGGGCAATCTCCGCAAGGAGACATCAGATCTGCATAACTCATGGTTTTTTGGTCTTCGGTGAGCCAGCAGAACATGAATATGTGTTTGTTTTTCGAATTTGAGCTCTATCTGCAAAGGGCACTTTTCTTGCTATAAGAAGTTTTAACTAACAAATGCAAGATATAACATGGGCTATCTCCGCAAGGAGACATCAGATCTGCATAACTCGTTGTTTTTTGGTCTTCGGTGAGCCGGGGGAACATGAATATGTGTTTGTTTTTCGAATTTGAGCTCTATCTGCAAAGGGCAATTTTCTTGCTATAAGCAGTTTTAACTAACAAATGCAAGATATAACATGGGCTATTTCCGCAAGGAGACATCAGATCTGCATAACTCATGGTTTTTTGGTCTTCGGTGAGCCGGGGGAACATGAATATGTGTTTGTTTTTCGAATTTGAGCTCTATCTGCAATGGGCACTTTTCATGCTATAAACAGTTTTTCCTAACAAATGCAAGATATAACATGGGCTATCTCCGCAAGGAGACATCAGATCTGCATAACTCATGGTTTTTTGGTCTTCGGTGAGCCGGGAGAACATGAATATGTGTTTGTTTTTCGAATTTGAGCTCTATCTGCAAAGGGCACTTTTCTTGCTAAAAGCAGTTTTTCCTAACAAATGCAAGATATAACATGGGCAATCTCCGCAAGGAGACATCAGATCTGCATAACTCATGGTTTTTTGGTCTTCGGTGAGCTGAGAGAACATGAATATGTGTTTGTTTTTCGAATTTGAGCTCTATCTGCAAAGGGCACTTTTCTTGCTATAAGCAGTTTCTCCTAACAAATGCAAGATATAACATGGGCTATCTCCACAAGGAGACATCAGATCTGCATAACTCATGGTTTTTTGGTCTTTGTTGAGCCGGGGGAACATGAATATGTGTTTGTTTTTCGAATTTGAACTCTATCTGCAATGGGCACTTTTCATGCTATAAACAGTTTTTCCTAACAAATGCAAGATATAACATGGGCTATCTCCGCAAGGAGACATCAGATCTGCAAAACTCATGGTATTTTGGTATTCGGTGAGCCGGGGGAACATGAATATGTGTTTGTTTTTCGAATTTGAGTTCTATCTGCAAAGGGCACTTTTCTTGCTAAAAGCAGTTTTTCCTAACAAATGCAAGATATAACATGGGCTATCTCCGCAAGGTGACATCAGATCTGCATAACTCTTGGTCTTTTGGTCTTCGGTGAGCCAGGAGAACATGAATATGTGTTTGTTTTTCGAATTTGAGCTCTATCTGCAAACGGCACTTTTCTTGCTAAAAGCAGTTTTAACTAACAAATGCAAGATATAACATGGGCTATCTCCGCAAGGAGACATCAGAACTGCAAAACGCTTGGTTTTTTGGTCTTCGGGGAGGTTGGGGAACATGAATACGTGTTTGTTTTTCGAATTTGAGCTCTATCTGCAAAGGGCACTTTTCTTGCTAAAAGCAGTTTTTCCTAACAAATGCAAGATATAACATGGGCTATCTCTGCAAGGAGACATCAGATCTGCATAACTCGTTGTTTTTTGGTCTTCGGTGAGCCGGGGGAACATGAATATGTGTTTGTTTTTCGAATTTGAGCTCTATCTGCAAAGGGCACTTTTCTTGCTATAAGCAGTTTTAACTAACAAATGCAAGATATAACATGGGCTATCAACGCAAGGAGACATCAGAACTGCAAAACGCATGGTTTTTTGGTCTTCGGGGAGTTTGGGGAACATGAATACGTGTTTGTTTTTCGAATTTGAGCTCTATCTGCAAAGGGCACTTTTCTTGCTAAAAGCAGTTTTTCCTAACAAATGCAAGATATAACATGGGCTATCTCCGCAAGGAGACATCAGATCTGCATAACTCGTTGTTTTTTGGTCTTCGGTGAGCCGGGGGAACATAAATATGTGTTTGTTTTTCAAATTTGAGCTCTATCTGCAAAGGGCACTTTTCTTGCTATAAGCAGTTTTTCCTAACAAATGCAAGATATAACATGGGCTATCTCCGCAAGGTGACATCAGATCTGCATAACTCATGGTTTTTTGGACTTCGGTGAGCCGGGAGAACATGAATATGTGTTTATTTTTCGAATTTGAGCTCTATCTGCAAAGGGTACTTTTCATGCTATAAGCAGTTTTTCCTAACAAATGCAAGATATAACATGGGCTATCTCTGCAAGGAGACATCAGATCTGCAAAACTCATGGCTTTTTGGTCTTCGGTGAGCCGGGGGAACATGAATATGTGTTTGTTTTTCGAATTTGAGCTCTATCTGCAAAGGACACTTTTCTTGCTATAAGCAGTTTTTCCTAACAAATGCAAGATATAACATGGGCTATCTCCGCAAGGAGACATCAGATCTGCATAACTCATGGTTTTTGGTCTTCGGTGAGCCGGGGGAACATGAATATGTGTTTGTTTTTCGTATTTGAGCTCTATCTGCAAAGGGCACTTTTCTTGCTATAAGCAGTTTTTCCTAACAAATGCAAGATATAACATGGGCTATCTCCGCAAGGAGACATCAGATCTGCAAAACTCATGGTATTTTGGTATTCGGTGAGCCGGGGGAACATGAATATGTGTTTGTTTTTCGAATTTGAGTTCTATCTGCAAAGGGCACTTTTCTTGCTAAAAGCAGTTTTTCCTAACAAATGCAAGATATAACATGGGCTATCTCCGCAAGGTGACATCAGATCTGCATAACTCTTGGTCTTTTGGTCTTCGGTGAGCCAGGAGAACATGAATATGTGTTTATTTTTCGAATTTGAGCTCTATCTGCAAAGGGTACTTTTCATGCTATAAGCAGTTTTTCCTAACAAATGCAAGATATAACATGGGCTATCTCCGCAAGGAGACATCAGATCTGCAAAACTCATGGCTTTTTGGTCTTCGGTGAGCCGGGGGAACATGAATATGTGTTTGTTTTTCGAATTTGAGCTCTATCTGCAAAGGACACTTTTCTTGCTATAAGCAGTTTTTCCTAACAAATGCAAGATATAACATGGGCTATCTCCGCAAGGAGACATCAGATCTGCATAACTCATGGTTTTTGGTCTTCGGTGAGCCGGGGGAACATGAATATGTGTTTGTTTTTCGAATTTGAGCTCTATCTGCAATGGGCACTTTTCATGCTATAAACAGTTTTTCCTAACAAATGCAAGATATAACATGGGCTATCTCCGCAAGGAGACATCAGATCTGCAAAACTCATGTTTTTTTGGTATTCGGTGAGCTGGGGGATCATGAATATGTGTTTGTTTTTCGAATTTGAGCTCTATCTGCAAAGGGCACTTTTCTTGCTATAAGCAGTTTTTCCTAACAAATGCAAGATATAACATGGGCTATCTCCGCAAGGAGACATCAGATCTGCATAACTCATGGTTTTTTGGTCTTCGGTGAGCCAGCCGAACATAAATATGTGTTTGTTTTTCGAATTTGAGCTCTATCTGCAAACGGCACTTTTCTTGCTAAAAGCAGTTTTTCCTAACAAATGCAAGATATAACATGGGCTATCTCCGCAAGGAGACATCAGATCTGCATAACTCATGGTTTTTTGGTCTTTGGTGAGCCGGGAGAACATGAATATGTGTTTGTTTTTCGAATTTGAGCTCTATCTGCAAAGGGCACTTTTCTTGCTAAAAGCAGTTTTTCCTAACAAATGCAAGATATAACATGGGCTATCTCCGCAAGGAGACATCAGATCTGCATAACTTGTTGTTTTTTTGTCTTCGGTGAGCCGGGGGAACATGAATATGTGTTTGTTTTTCGAATTTGAGCTCTATCTGCAAAGGGCACTTTTCTTGCTATAAGCAGTTTTAACTAACAAATGCAAGATATAACATGGGCTATTTCCGCAAGGAGACATCAGATCTGCATAACTCATGGTTTTTCGGTCTTCGGTGAGCCGGGGGAACATGAATATGTGTTTGTTTTTCGAATTTGAGCTCTATCTGCAATGGGCACTTTTCATGCTATAAACAGTTTTTCCTAACAAATGCAAGATATAACATGGGCTATCTCCGCAAGGAGACATCAGATCTGCAAAACTCATGTTTTTTTGGTATTCGGTGAGCCGGGGGAACATGAATATGTGTTTGTTTTTCGTATTTGAGCTCTATCTGCAAAGGGCACTTTTCTTGCTATAAGCAGTTTTTCCTAACAAATGCAAGATATAACATGGGCTATCTCCGCAAGTAGACATCAGAACTGCAAAACGCATGGTTTTTTGGTCTTCGGGGAGGTTGGTGAACATGAATACGTGTTTGTTTTTCGAATTTGAGCTCTATCTGCAAAGGGCACTTTTCTTGCTAAAAGCAGTTTTTCCTAACAAATGCAAGATATAACATGGGCTATCTCCGCAAGGAGACATCAGATCTGCATAACTCATGGTTTTTTGGTCTTTGGTGAGCCGGGAGAACATGAATATGTGTTTGTTTTTCGAATTTGAGCTCTATCTGCAAAGGGCACTTTTCTTGCTAAAAGCAGTTTTTCCTAACAAATGCAAGATATAACATGGGCTATCTCCGCAAGGAGACATCAGATCTGCATAACTCGTTGTTTTTTGGTCTTCGGTGAGCCGGGGGAACATGAATATGTGTTTGTTTTTCGAATTTGAGCTCTATCTGCAAAGGGCACTTTTCTTGCTATAAGCAGTTTTAACTAACAAATGCAAGATATAACATGGGCTATTTCTGCAAGGAGACATCAGATCTGCATAACTCATGGTGTTTTGGTCTTCGGTGAGCCGGGAGAACATGAATATGTGTTTGTTTTTCGAATTTGAGCTCTATCTGCAAAGGGCACTTTTCTTGCTAAAAGCAGTTTTTCCTAACAAATGCAAGATATAACATGGGCTATCTCCGCAAGGAGACATCAGATCTGCAAAACTCATGGCTTTTTGGTCTTCGGTGAGCCGGGGGAACATGAATATGTGTTTGTTTTTCGAATTTGAGCTCTATCTGCAAAGGGCACTTTTCTTGCTATAAGCAGTTTTTCCTAACAAATGCAAGATATAACATGGGCTATCTCCGCAAGGAGACATCAGATCTGCATAACTCATGGTTTTTGGTCTTCGGTGACCGGGGGAACATGAATATGTGTTTGTTTTTCGAATTTGAGCTCTATCTGCAATGGGCACTTTTCATGCTATAAACAGTTTTTCCTAACAAATGCAAGATATAACATGGGCTATCTCCGCAAGGAGACATCAGCTCTGCATAACTCATGGTTTTTTGGTCTTCGGTGAGCCGTGGGAACATGAATATGTGTTTGTTTTTCGAATTTGAGCTCTATCTGCAATGGGCACTTTTCATGCTATAAACAGTTTTTCCTAACAAATGCAAGATATAACATGGGCTATCTCCGCAAGGAGACATCAGATCTGCAAAACTCATGTTTTTTTGGTATTCGGTGAGCCGGGGGAACATGAATATGTGTTTGTTTTTCGTATTTGAGCTCTATCTGCAAAGGGCACTTTTCTTGCTATAAGCAGTTTTTCCTAACAAATGCAAGATATAACATGGGCTATCTCCGCAAGTAGACATCAGAACTGCAAAACGCATGGTTTTTTGGTCTTCGGGGAGGTTGGTGAACATGAATACGTGTTTGTTTTTCGAATTTGAGCTCTATCTGCAAAGGGCACTTTTCTTGCTAAAAGCAGTTTTTCCTAACAAATGCAAGATATAACATGGGCTATCTCCGCAAGGAGACATCAGATCTGCATAACTCATGGTTTTTTGGTCTTTGGTGAGCCGGGAGAACATGAATATGTGTTTGTTTTTCGAATTTGAGCTCTATCTGCAAAGGGCACTTTTCTTGCTAAAAGCAGTTTTTCCTAACAAATGCAAGATATAACATGGGCTATCTCCGCAAGGAGACATCAGATCTGCATAACTCGTTGTTTTTTGGTCTTCGGTGAGCCGGGGGAACATGAATATGTGTTTGTTTTTCGAATTTGAGCTCTATCTGCAAAGGGCACTTTTCTTGCTATAAACAGTTTTAACTAACAAATGCAAGATATAACATGGGCTATTTCTGCAAGGAGACATCAGATCTGCATAACTCATGGTTTTTTGGACTTCGGTGAGCCGGGAGAACATGAATATGTGTTTGTTTTTCGAATTTGAGCTCTATCTGCAAAGGGCACTTTTCATGCTATAAGCAGTTTTTCCTAACAAATGCAAGATATAACATGGGCTATCTCCGCAAGGAGACATCAGATCTGCAAAACTCATGGCTTTTTGGTCTTCGGTGAGCCGGGGGAACATGAATATGTGTTTGTTTTTCGAATTTGAGCTCTATCTGCAAAGGGCACTTTTCTTGCTATAAGCAGTTTTTCCTAACAAATGCAAGATATAACATGGGCTATCTCCGCAAGGAGACATCAGATCTGCATAACTGATGGTTTTTGGTCTTCGGTGACCGGGGGAACATGAATATGTGTTTGTTTTTCGAATTTGAGCTCTATCTGCAATGGGCACTTTTCATGCTATAAACAGTTTTTCCTAACAAATGCAAGATATTAACATGGGCTATCTCCGCAAGGAGACATCAGATCTGCAAAACTCATGGTTTTTTGGTCTTCGGTGAGCCAGCAGAACATGAATATGTGTTTGTTTTTTGAATTTGAGCTCTATCTGCAAACGGCACTTTTCTTGCTAAAAGCAGTTTTTCCTAACAAATGCAAGATATAACATGGGCTATCTCCGCAAGGAGACCTCAGAACTGCAAAACGCATGGTTTTTTGGTCTTCGGGGATTTTGGGGAACATGAATACGTGTTTGTTTTTCGAATTTGAGCTCCATCTGCAAAGGGCACTTTTCTTGCTAAAAGCAGTTTTTCCGAACAAATGCAAGATATAACATGGGCTATCTCCGCAAGGAGACATCAGATCTGCATAACTCGTGGTTTTTTAGGCTTTGGTGAGCCGGGGGAACATGAATATGTGTTTGTTTTTCGAATTTGAGCTCTATCTGCAAAGGGCACTTTTCTTACTAAAAGCAGTTTTTCCTAACAAATGCAAGATATAACATGGGCTATCTCCGCAAGGAGACATCAGAACTGCAAAACGCATGGTTTTTTGTTCTTCGGGGAGGTTGGGGAACATGAATACGTGTTTGTTTTTCGAATTTGAGCTCTATCTGCAAAGGGCACTTTTCTTGCTAAAAGCAGTTTTTCCTAACAAATGCAAGATATAACATGGGCTATCTCCGCAAGGAGACATCAGATCTGCATAACTCATGGTTTTTTGGTCTTAGGTGAGCCGGGGGAACATGAATATGTGTTTGTTTTTCGAATTTGAGCTCTATCTGCAAAGGGCACTTTTCTTGCTATAAGCAGTTTTTCCTAACAAATGCAAGATATAACATGGGCTATCTCCGCAAGGAGACATCAGATATGCATAACTCATGGTTTTTGGTCTTCGGTGAGCCGGGGGAACATGAATATGTGTTTGTTTTTCGAATTTGAGCTCTATCTGCAAAGGGCACTTTTCTTGCTAAAAGCAGTTTTTCCTAACAAATGCAAGATATAACATGGGCTATCTCCGCAAGGAGACATCAGTTCTGCAAAACGCATGGTTTTTTGTTCTTCAGGGAGGTGGGGGAACATGAATACGTTTTTGTTTTTCGAATTTGAGCTCTATCTGCAATGGGCACTTTTCATGCTATAAGCAGTTTTTCCTAACAAATGCAAGATATAACATGGGCTATCTCCGCAAGGAGACATCAGATCTGCAAAACTCATGGCTTTTTGGTCTTTGGTGAGCCGGGGGAACATGAATACGTTTTTGTTTTTCGAATTTGAGCTCTATCTGCAATGGGCACTTTTCATGCTATAAGCAGTTTTTCCTAACAAATGCAAGATATAACATGGGCTATCTCCGCAAGGAGACATCAGATCTGCAAAACTCATGGCTTTTTGGTCTTTGGTGAGCCGGGGGAACATGAATATGTGTTTGTTTTTCGAATTTGAGCTCTATCTGCAAAGGGCACTTTTCTTGCTATAAGCAGTTTTTCCTAACAAATGCAAGATATAACATGGGCTATCTCCGCAAGGAGACATCAGATCTGCATAACTCATGGTTTTTGGTCTTCGGTGAGCCGGGGGAACATGAATATGTGTTTGTTTTTCGAATTTGAGCTCTATCTGCAAAGGGCACTTTTCTTGCTAAAAGCAGTTTTTCCTAACAAATGCAAGATATAACATGGGCTATCTCCGCAAGGAGACTTCAGAACAGCAAATCGCATGGTTTTTTGGTCTTCGGGGAGGTTGGGGAACATGAATACGTGTTTGTTTTTCGAATTTGAGCTCTATCTGCAAAGGGCACTTTTCTTGCTAAAAGCAGTTTTTCCTAACAAATGCAAGATATAACATGGGCTATCTCCGCAAGGAGACATCAGATCTGCATAACTCGTGGTTTTTTAGGCTTTGGTGAGCCGGGGGAACATGAATATGTGTTTGTTTTTCGAATTTGAGCTCTATCTGCAAAGGGCACTTTTCTTGCTATAAGCAGTTTTTCCTAACAAATGCAAGATATAACATGGGCTATCTCCGCAAGGAGACATCAGATCTGCATAACTCATGGTTTTTTGGTCTTCGGTGAGCCGGGGGAACATGAATATGTGTTTGTTTTTCGAATTTGAGCTCTATCTGCAAAGGGCACTTTTCTTGCTAAAAGCAGTTTTTCCTAACAAATGCAAGATATAACATGGGCTATCTCCGCAAGGAGACATCAGAACTGCAAAACGCATGGTTTTTTGTTCTTCGGGGAGGTTGGGGAACATGAATACGTGTTTGTTTTTCGAATTTGAGCTCTATCTGCAAAGGGCACTTTTCTTGCTAAAAGCAGTTTTTCCTAACCAATGCAAGATATAACATGGGCTATCTCCGCAAGGAGACATCAGATCTGCATAACTCGTTATTTTTGGTCTTCGGTGAGCTGGGGGAACATGAATATGTGTTTGTTTTTCAAATTTGAGCTCTATCTGCAAAGGGCACTTTTCTTGCTATAAGCAGTTTTTCCTAACAAATGCAAGATATAACATGGGCTATCTCCGCAAGGTGACATCAGATCTGCATAACTCATGGTTTTTTGGACTTCGGTGAGCCGGGAGAACATGAATATGTGTTTGTTTTTCGAATTTGAGCTCTATCTGCAAAGGGCACTTTTCATGCTATAAGCAGTTTTTCCTAACAAATGCAAGATATAACATGGGCTATCTCCGCAAGGAGACATCAGATCTGCAAAACTCATGGCTTTTTGGTCTTCGGTGAGCCGGGGGAACATGAATATGTGTTTGTTTTTCGAATTTGAGCTCTATCTGCAAAGGGCACTTTTCTTGCTATAAGCAGTTTTTCCTAACAAATGCAAGATATAACATGGGCTATCTCCGCAAGGAGACATCAGATCTGCATAACTCATGGTTTTTGGTCTTCGGTGACCGGGGGAACATGAATATGTGTTTGTTTTTCGAATTTGAGCTCTATCTGCAATGGGCACTTTTCATGCTATAAACAGTTTTTCCTAACAAATGCAAGATATAACATGGGCTATCTCCGCAAGGAAACATCATATCTGTAAAACTCATGGTTTTTTGGTCTACGGTGAGCCAGCAGAACATGAATATGTGTTTGTTTTTCGAATTTGAGCTCTATCTGCAAACGGCACTTTTCTTGCTAAAAGCAGTTTTTCCTAACAAATGCAAGATATAACATGGGCTATCTCCGCAAGGAGACATCAGAACTGCAAAACGCATGGTTTTTTGGTCTTCGGGGATTTTGGGGAACATGAATACGTGTTTGTTCTTCGAATTTGAGCTCCATCTGCAAACGGCACTTTTCTTGCTAAAAGCAGTTTTTCCGAACAAATGCAAGATATAACATGGGCTATCTCCGCAAGGAGACATCAGATCTGCATAACTCGTGGTTTTTTAGTCTTTGGTGAGCCGGGGGAACATGAATATGTGTTTGTTTTTCGAATTTGAGCTCTATCTGCAAAGGGCACTTTTCTTGCTATAAGCAGTTTTTCCTAACAAATGCAAGATATAACATGGGCTATCTCCGCAAGGAGACATCAGATCTGCATAACTCATGGTTTTTTGGTCTTAGGTTAGCCGGGGGAACATGAATATGTGTTTGTTTTTCGAATTTGAGCTCTATCTGCAAAGGGCACTTTTCTTGCTATAAGCAGTTTTTCCTAACAAATGCAAGATATAACATGGGCTATCTCCGCAAGGAGACGTCAGATCTGCATAACTCATGGTTTTTTGGTCTTCCGTGAGCCGGGGGAACATGAATATGTGTTTGTTTTTCGAATTTGAGCTCTATCTGCAAAGGGCACTTTTCTTGCTATAAGCAGTTTTTCCTAACAAATGCAAGATATAAAATGGGCTATCTCCGCAAGGAGACATCAGATCTGCATAACTCATGGTTTTAGGTCTTCGGTGAGCCGGGGGAACATGAATATGTGTTTGTTTTTCGAATTTGAGCTCTATCTGCAAAGGGCACTTTTCTTGCTAAAAGCAGTTTTTCCTAACAAATGCAAGATATAACATGGGCTATCTCCGCAAGGAGACATCAGAACTGCAAAACGCATGGTTTTTTGTTCTTCGGGGAGGTGGGGGAACATGAATACGTGTTTGTTTTTCGAATTTGAGCTCTATCTGCAATGGGCACTTTTCATGCTATAAACAGTTTTTACTAACAAATGCAAGATATAACATGGGCTATCTCCGCAAGGAGACATCAGATCTGTAAAACTCATGGTTTTTTGGTCTTCGGTGAGCCGGGGGAACATGAATATGTGTTTGTTTTTCGAATTTGAGCTCTATCTGCAAAGGGCACTTTTCTTGCTATAAGCAGTTTTTCCTAACAAATGCAAGATATAACATGGGCTATCTCCGCAAGGAGACGTCAGATCTGCATAACTCATGGTTTTTTGGTCTTCCGTGAGCCGGGGGAACATGAATATGTGTTTGTTTTTCGAATTTGAGCTCTATCTGCAATGGGCACTTTTCATGCTATAAACAGTTTTTCCTAACAAATTGAAGATATAACATGGGCTATCTCCGCAAGGAGACATCAGAACTGCAAAACGCATGGTTTTTTGTTCTTCGGGGAGGTGGGGGAACATGAATACGTGTTTGTTTTTCGAATTTGAGCTCTATCTGCAATGCTATAAACAGTTTTTACTAACAAATGAAAGATATAACATGGGCTATCTCCGCAAGGAGACATCAGAACTGCAAAACGCATGGTTTTTTGGTCTTCGGTGAGCCGGGGGAACATGAATATGTGTTTGTTTTTCGAATTTGAGCTCTATCTGCAAAGGGCACTTTTCTTGCTAAAAGCAGTTTTTCCTAACAAATACAAGGTATAACATGGGCTATCTCCGCAAGGAGACATCAGAACTGCAAAACGCATGGTCAGATCTGCATAACTCATGGTTTTTTGGTCTTCGGTGAGCCGGGAGAACATGAATATGTGTTTCTTTTTCGAATTTGAGCTCTATCTGCAAAGGGCACTTTTCTTGCTAAAAGCAGTTTTTCCTAACAAATGCAAGGTATAACATGGGCTATCTCCGCAAGGAGACATCAGAACTGCAAAACACATGGTTTTTTGGTCTTCGGGGAGGTTGGGGAACATGAATACGTGTTTGTTTTTCGAATTTGAGCTCCATCTGCAAACGGCACTTTTCTTGCTAAAAGCAGTTTTTCCGAACAAATGCAAGATATAACATGGGCTATCTCCGCAAGGAGACATCAGAACTGCAAAACGCATGGTTTTTTGTTCTTCGGGGAGGTGGGGGAACATGAATACGTGTTTGTTTTTCGAATTTGAGCTCTATCTGCAATGGGCACTTTTCATGCTATAAACAGTTTTTACTAACAAATGCAAGATATAACATGGGCTATCTCCGCAAGGAGACATCAGATCTGTAAAACTCATGGTTTTTTGGTCTTCGGTGAGCCGGGGGAACATGAATATGTGTTTGTTTTTCGAATTTGAGCTCTATCTGCAAAGGGCACTTTTGTTGCTATAAGCAGTTTTTCCTAACAAATGCAAGATATAACATGGGCTATCTCCGCAAGGAGACGTCAGATCTGCATAACTCATGGTTTTTTGGTCTTCCGTGAGCCGGGGGAACATGAATATGTGTTTGTTTTTCGAATTTGAGCTCTATCTGCAATGGGCACTTTTCATGCTATAAACAGTTTTTCCTAACAAATTGAAGATATAACATGGGCTATCTCCGCAAGGAGACATCAGATCTGCATAACTCATGGTTTTTTGGTCTTCGGAGAGCCGGGAGAACATGAATATGTGTTTCTTTTTCGAATTTGAGCTCTATCTGCAAAGGGCACTTTTCTTGCTAAAAGCAGTTTTTCCTAACAAATGCAAGATATAACATGGGCTATCTCCGCAAGGAGACATTAGAACTGCAAAACACATGGTTTTTTGGTCTTCGGGGAGGTTGGGGAACATGAATACGTGTTTGTTTTTCGAATTTGAGCTCCATCTGCAAACGGCACTTTTCTTGCTAAAAGCAGTTTTTCCGAACAAATGCAAGATATAACATGGGCTATCTCCGCAAGGAGACATAAGATCTGCATAACTCATGGTTTTTTGGTCTTCGGTGAGCCGGGGGAACATGAATATGTGTTTGTTTTTCGAATTTGAGCTCTATCTGCAAAGGGTACTTTTCTTGCTAAAAGCAGTTTTTCCTAACAAATGCAAGATATAACATGGGCTATCTCCGCAAGGAGACATCAGAACTGCAAAACGCATGGTTTTTTGTTCTTCGGGGAGGTGGGGGAACATGAATACGTGTTTGTTTTTCGAATTTGAGCTCTATCTGCAAAGGGCACTTTTCTTGCTAAAAGCAGTTTTTTTTAACAAATGCAAGATATAACATGGGCTATCTCCGCAAGGAGACATCAGATCTGCATAACTCATGGTATTTTGGTCTTCGGTGAGCCGGGGGAACATGAATATGTGTTTGTTTTTCGAATTTGAGCTCTATCTGCAAAGGGCACTTTTCATGCTATAAACAGTTTTTACTAACAAATGCAAGATATAACATGGGCTATCTCCGCAAGGAGACATCAGAACTGCAAAACGCATGGTTTTTTGGTCTTCGGTGAGCCGGGGGAACATGAATACGTGTTTGTTTTTCAAATTTGAGCTCTATCTGCAATGGGCACTTTTCTTGCTAAAAGCAGTTTTTCCTAACAAATGCAAGATATAACATGGGCTATCTCCGCAAGGAGACATCAGATCTGCATAACTCATGGTTTTTTGGTCTTCGGTGAGCCGGGAGAACATGAATATGTGTTTGTTTTTCGAATTTGAGCTCTATCTGCAAACGGCACTTTTCTTGCTAAAAGCAGTTTTTCCTAACAAATGCAAGATATAACATGGGCTATCTCCGCAAGGAGACATCAGATCTGCATAACTCATGGTTTTTTGGTCTTCGGTGAGCCGGGAGAACATGAATATGTGTTTCTTTTTCGAATTTGAGCTCTATCTGCAAAGGGCACTTTTCTTGCTAAAAGCAGTTTTTCCTAACAAATGCAAGATATAACATGGGCTATCTCCGCAAGGAGACATCAGAACTGCAAAACACATGGTTTTTTGGTCTTCGGGGAGGTTGGGGAACATGAATACGTGTTTGTTTTTCGAATTTGAGCTCCATCTGCAAACGGCACTTTTCTTGCTAAAAGCAGTTTTTCCGAACAAATGCAAGATATAACATGGGCTATCTCCGCAAGGAGACATCAGATCTGCATAACTCGTGGTTTTTTAGTCTTTGGTGAGCCGGGGGAACATGAATATGTGTTTGTTTTTCGAATTTGAGCTCTATCTGCAAAGGGCACTTTTCTTGCTATAAGCAGTTTTTCCTAACAAATGCAAGATATAACATGGGCTATCTCCGCAAGGAGACATCAGATCTTCATAACTCATGGTTTTTTGGTCTTCGGTGAGCCGGGGGAACATGAATATGTGTTTGTTTTTCAAATTTGAGCTCTATCTGCAATGGGCACTTTTCATGCTATAAACAGTTTTTCCTAACAAATGCAAGATATAACATGGGCTATCTCCGCAAGGAGACATTAGAACTGCAAAACGCATGGTTTTTTGTTCTTTGGGGAGGTGGGGGAACATGAATACGTGTTTGTTTTTCGAATTTGAGCTCTATCTGCAATGGGCACTTTTCATGCTATAAACAGTTTTTACTAACAAATGCAAGATATAACATGGGCTATCTCCGCAAGGAGACATCAGATCTGTAAAACTCATGGTTTTTTGGTCTTCGCTGTGCCGGGGGAACATGAATATGTGTTTGTTTTTCGAATTTGAGCTCTATCTGCAAAGGGCACTTTTCTTGCTATAAGCAGTTTTTCCTAACAAATGCAAGATATAACATGGCCTATCTCCGCAAGGAGACATCAGAACTGCAAAACGCATGGTTTTTTGGTCTTCGGGGAGGTTGGGGAACATGAATACGTGTTTGTTTTTCGAATTTGAGCTCCATCTGCAAACGGCACTTTTCTTGCTAAAAGCAGTTTTTCCGAACAAATGCAAGATATAACATGGGCTATCTCCGCAAGGAGACATCAGATCTGCATAACTCGTGGTTTTTTAGTCTTTGGTGAGCCGGGGGAACATGAATATGTGTTTGTTTTTCGAATTTGAGCTCTATCTGCAAAGGGCACTTTTCTTGCTATAAGCAGTTTTTCCTAACAAATGCAAGATATAACATGGGCTATCTCCGCAAGGAGACATCAGATCTTCATAACTCATGGTTTTTTGGTCTTCGGTGAGCCGGGGGAACATGAATATGTGTTTGTTTTTCAAATTTGAGCTCTATCTGCAATGGGCACTTTTCATGCTATAAACAGTTTTTCCTAACAAATGCAAGATATAACATGGGCTATCTCCGCAAGGAGACATTAGAACTGCAAAACGCATGGTTTTTTGTTCTTTGGGGAGGTGGGGGAACATGAATACGTGTTTGTTTTTCGAATTTGAGCTCTATCTGCAATGGGCACTTTTCATGCTATAAACAGTTTTTACTAACAAATGCAAGATATAACATGGGCTATCTCCGCAAGGAGACATCAGATCTGTAAAACTCATGGTTTTTTGGTCTTCGCTGTGCCGGGGGAACATGAATATGTGTTTGTTTTTCGAATTTGAGCTCTATCTGCAAAGGGCACTTTTCTTGCTATAAGCAGTTTTTCCTAACAAATGCAAGATATAACATGGCCTATCTCCGCAAGGAGACATCAGAACTGCAAAACGCATGGTTTTTTGGTCTTCGGGGAGGTTGGGGAACATGAATACGTGTTTGTTTTTCGAATTTGAGCTCCATCTGCAAAGGGCACTTTTCTTGCTAAAAGCAGTTTTTCCGAACAAATGCAAGATATAACATGGGCTATCTCCGCAAGGAGACATCAGATCTGCATAACTCATGGTTTTTTAGTCTTCGGTGAGCCGGGGGAACATGAATATGTGTTTGTTTTTCGAATTTGAGCTCTATCTGCAAAGGGCACTTTTCTTGCTATAAGCAGTTTTTCCTAACAAATGCAAGATATAACATGGGCTATCTCCGCAAGGAGACATCAGATCTGCATAACTTATGGTTTTTTAGTCTTTGGTGAGCCGGGGGAACATGAATATGTGTTTGTTTTTCGAATTTGAGCTCTATCTGCAAAGGGCACTTTTCTTGCTATAAGCAGTTTTTCCTAACAAATGCAAGATATAACATGGGCTATCTACGCAAGGAGACATCAGAACTGCAAAACGCATGGTTTTTTGTTCTTCGGGGAGGTGGGGGAACATGAATACGTGTTTGTTTTTCGAATTTGAGCTCTATCTGCAATGGGCACTTTTCATGCTATAAACAGTTTTTACTAACAAATGCAAGATATAACATGGGCTATCTCCGCAAGGAGACATCAGATCTGTAAAACTCATGGTTTTTTGGTCTTTGGTGAGCCGGGGGAACATGAATATGTGTTTGTTTTTCGAATTTGAGCTCTATCTGCAAAGGGCACTTTTCTTGCTATAAGCAGTTTTTCCTAACAAATGCAAGATATAACATGGGCTATCTCCGCAAGGAGACGTCAGATCTGCATAACTCATGGTTTTTTGGTCTTCCGTGAGCCGGGGGAACATGAATATGTGTTTGTTTTTCGAATTTGAGCTCTATCTGCAATGGGCACTTTTCATGCTATAAACAGTTTTTCCTAACAAATTGAAGATATAACATGGGCGATCTCCACAAGGAGACATCAGAACTGCAAAACGCATGGTTTTTTGTTCTTCGGGGAGGTGGGGGAACATGAATACGTGTTTGTTTTTCGAATTTGAGCTCTATCTGCAGTGGGCACTTTTCATGCTATAAACAGTTTTTACTAACAAATGCAAGATATAACATGGGCTATCTCCGCAAGGAGACATCAGAACTGCAAAACGCATGGTTTTTTGGTCTTCGGTGAGCCGGGAGAACATGAATACGTGTTTGTTTTTCGAATTTGAGCTCTATCTGCAAAGGGCACTTTTCTTGCTAAAAGCAGTTTTTCCTAACAAATGCAAGATATAACATGGGCTATCTCCGCAAGGAGACATCAGAACTGCAAAACGCATGGTTTTTTGGTCTTCGGGGAGGTTGGTGAACATGAATATGTTTGTTTTTCGAATTTGAGCTCTATCTGCAAAGGGCACTTTTCTTGCTAAAAGCAGTTTTTTTTAACAAATGCAAGATATAACATGGGCTATCTCCGCAAGGAGACATCAGATCTGCATAACTCATGGTATTTTGGTCTTCGGTGAGCCGGGGGAACATGAATACGTGTTTGTTTTTCGAATTTGAGCTCTATCTGCAATGGGCACTTTTCTTGCTAAAAGCAGTTTTTCCTAACAAATGCAAGATATAACATGGGCTATCTCCGCAAGGAGACATCAGATCTGCATAACTTATGGTTTTTTGGTCTTCGGTGAGCCGGGAGAACATGAATATGTGTTTGTTTTTCGAATTTGAGCTCTATCTGCAAACGGCACTTTTCTTGCTAAAAGCAGTTTTTCCTAACAAATGCAAGATATAACATGGGCTATCTCCGCAAGGAGACATCAGATCTGCATAACTCATGGTTTTTTGGTCTTCGGTGAGCCGGAAGAACATGAATATGTGTTTCTTTTTCGAATTTGAGCTCTATCTGCAAAGGGCACTTTTCTTGCTAAAAGCAGTTTTTCCTAACAAATGCAAGATATAACATGGGCTATCTCCGCAAGGAGACATCAGAACTGCAAAAAACATGGTTTTTTGGTCTTTGGGGAGGTTGGGGAACATGAATACGTGTTTGTTTTTCGAATTTGAGCTCCATCTGCAAACGGCACTTTTCTTGCTAAAAGCAGTTTTTCCGAACAAATGCAAGATATAACATGGGCTATCTCCGCAAGGAGACATCAGATCTGCATAACTCGTGGTTTTTTAGTCTTTGGTGAGCCGGGGGAACATGAATATGTGTTTGTTTTTCGAATTTGAGCTCTATCTGCAAAGGGCACTTTTCTTGCTATAAGCAGTTTTTCCTAACAAATGCAAGATATAACATGGGCTATCTCCGCAAGGAGACATCAGATCTGCATAACTCATGGTTTTTTGGTCTTCGGTGAGCCGGGGGAACATGAATATGTGTTTGTTTTTCAAATTTGAGCTCTATCTGCAATGGGCACTTTTCATGCTATAAACAGTTTTTCCTAACAAATGCAAGATATAACATGGGCTATCTCCGCAAGGAGACATTAGAACTGCAAAACGCATGGTTTTTTGTTCTTTGGGGAGGTGGGGGAACATGAATACGTGTTTGTTTTTCGAATTTGAGCTCTATCTGCAATGGGCACTTTTCATGCTATAAACAGTTTTTACTAACAAATGCAAGATATAACATGGGCTATCTCCGCAAGGAGACATCAGATCTGTAAAACTCATGGTTTTTTGGTCTTCGCTGTGCCGGGGGAACATGAATATGTGTTTGTTTTTCGAATTTGAGCTCTATCTGCAAAGGGCACTTTTCTTGCTATAAGCAGTTTTTCCTAACAAATGCAAGATATAACATGGCCTATCTCCGCAAGGAGACATCAGAACTGCAAAACGCATGGTTTTTTGGTCTTCGGGGAGGTTGGGGAACATGAATACGTGTTTGTTTTTCGAATTTGAGCTCCATCTGCAAAGGGCACTTTTCTTGCTAAAAGCAGTTTTTCCGAACAAATGCAAGATATAACATGGGCTATCTCCGCAAGGAGACATCAGATCTGCATAACTCATGGTTTTTTAGTCTTCGGTGAGCCGGGGGAACATGAATATGTGTTTGTTTTTCGAATTTGAGCTCTATCTGCAAAGGGCACTTTTCTTGCTATAAGCAGTTTTTCCTAACAAATGCAAGATATAACATGGGCTATCTCCGCAAGGAGACATCAGATCTGCATAACTTATGGTTTTTTAGTCTTTGGTGAGCCGGGGGAACATGAATATGTGTTTGTTTTTCGAATTTGAGCTCTATCTGCAAAGGGCACTTTTCTTGCTATAAGCAGTTTTTCCTAACAAATGCAAGATATAACATGGGCTATCTACGCAAGGAGACATCAGAACTGCAAAACGCATGGTTTTTTGTTCTTCGGGGAGGTGGGGGAACATGAATACGTGTTTGTTTTTCGAATTTGAGCTCTATCTGCAATGGGCACTTTTCATGCTATAAACAGTTTTTACTAACAAATGCAAGATATAACATGGGCTATCTCCGCAAGGAGACATCAGATCTGTAAAACTCATGGTTTTTTGGTCTTTGGTGAGCCGGGGGAACATGAATATGTGTTTGTTTTTCGAATTTGAGCTCTATCTGCAAAGGGCACTTTTCTTGCTATAAGCAGTTTTTCCTAACAAATGCAAGATATAACATGGGCTATCTCCGCAAGGAGACGTCAGATCTGCATAACTCATGGTTTTTTGGTCTTCCGTGAGCCGGGGGAACATGAATATGTGTTTGTTTTTCGAATTTGAGCTCTATCTGCAATGGGCACTTTTCATGCTATAAACAGTTTTTCCTAACAAATTGAAGATATAACATGGGCGATCTCCACAAGGAGACATCAGAACTGCAAAACGCATGGTTTTTTGTTCTTCGGGGAGGTGGGGGAACATGAATACGTGTTTGTTTTTCGAATTTGAGCTCTATCTGCAGTGGGCACTTTTCATGCTATAAACAGTTTTTACTAACAAATGCAAGATATAACATGGGCTATCTCCGCAAGGAGACATCAGAACTGCAAAACGCATGGTTTTTTGGTCTTCGGTGAGCCGGGAGAACATGAATACGTGTTTGTTTTTCGAATTTGAGCTCTATCTGCAAAGGGCACTTTTCTTGCTAAAAGCAGTTTTTCCTAACAAATGCAAGATATAACATGGGCTATCTCCGCAAGGAGACATCAGAACTGCAAAACGCATGGTTTTTTGGTCTTCGGGGAGGTTGGTGAACATGAATATGTTTGTTTTTCGAATTTGAGCTCTATCTGCAAAGGGCACTTTTCTTGCTAAAAGCAGTTTTTTTTAACAAATGCAAGATATAACATGGGCTATCTCCGCAAGGAGACATCAGATCTGCATAACTCATGGTATTTTGGTCTTCGGTGAGCCGGGGGAACATGAATACGTGTTTGTTTTTCGAATTTGAGCTCTATCTGCAATGGGCACTTTTCTTGCTAAAAGCAGTTTTTCCTAACAAATGCAAGATATAACATGGGCTATCTCCGCAAGGAGACATCAGATCTGCATAACTTATGGTTTTTTGGTCTTCGGTGAGCCGGGAGAACATGAATATGTGTTTGTTTTTCGAATTTGAGCTCTATCTGCAAACGGCACTTTTCTTGCTAAAAGCAGTTTTTCCTAACAAATGCAAGATATAACATGGGCTATCTCCGCAAGGAGACATCAGAACTGCAAAAAACATGGTTTTTTGGTCTTTGGGGAGGTTGGGGAACATGAATACGTGTTTGTTTTTCGAATTTGAGCTCCATCTGCAAACGGCACTTTTCTTGCTAAAAGCAGTTTTTCCGAACAAATGCAAGATATAACATGGGCTATCTCCGCAAGGAGACATCAGATCTGCATAACTCGTGGTTTTTTAGTCTTTGGTGAGCCGGGGGAACATGAATATGTGTTTGTTTTTCGAATTTGAGCTCTATCTGCAAAGGGCACTTTTCTTGCTATAAGCAGTTTTTCCTAACAAATACAAGATATAACATGGGCTATCTCCGCAAGGAGACATCAGATCTGCATAACTCATGGTTTTTTGGTCTTCGGTGAGCCGGGGGAACATGAATATGTGTTTGTTTTTCGAATTTGAGCTCTATCTGCAATGGGCACTTTTCATGCTATAAACAGTTTTTCCTAACAAATGCAAGATATAACATGGGCTATCTCCGCAAGGAGACATTAGAACTGCAAAACGCATGGTTTTTTGTTCTTTGGGGAGGTGGGGGAACATGAATACGTGTTTGTTTTTCGAATTTGAGCTCTATCTGCAATGGGCACTTTTCATGCTATAAACAGTTTTTACTAACAAATGCAAGATATAACATGGGCTATCTCCGCAAGGAGACATCAGATCTGTAAAACTCATGGTTTTTTGGTCTTCGGTGTGCCGGGGGAACATGAATATGTGTTTGTTTTTCGAATTTGAGCTCTATCTGCAAAGGGCACTTTTCTTGCTATAAGCAGTTTTTCCTAACAAATGCAAGATATAACATGGCCTATCTCCGCAAGGAGACATCAGAACTGCAAAACGCATGGTTTTTTGGTCTTCAGGGAGCTTGGGGAACATGAATACGTGTTTGTTTTTCGAATTTGAGCTCCATCTGCAAAGGGCACTTTTCTTGCTAAAAGCAGTTTTTCCGAACAAATGCAAGATATAACATGGGCTATCTCCGCAAGGAGACATCAGATCTGCATAACTCATGGTTTTTTAGTCTTTGGTGAGCCGGGGGAACATGAATATGTGTTTGTTTTTCGAATTTGAGCTCTATCTGCAAAGGGCACTTTTCTTGCTATAAGCAGTTTTTCCGAACAAATGCAAGATATAACATGGGCTATCTCCGCAAGGAGACATCAGATCTGCATAACTCGTGGTTTTTTAGTCTTTGGTGAGCCGGGGGAACATGAATATGTGTTTGTTTTTCGAATTTGAGCTCTATCTGCAAAGGGCACTTTTCTTGCTATAAGCAGTTTTTCCTAACAAATACAAGATATAACATGGGCTATCTCCGCAAGGAGACATCAGATCTGCATAACTCATGGTTTTTTGGTCTTCGGTGAGCCGGGGGAACATGAATATGTGTTTGTTTTTCGAATTTGAGCTCTATCTGCAATGGGCACTTTTCATGCTATAAACAGTTTTTCCTAACAAATGCAAGATATAACATGGGCTATCTCCGCAAGGAGACATTAGAACTGCAAAACGCATGGTTTTTTGTTCTTTGGGGAGGTGGGGGAACATGAATACGTGTTTGTTTTTCGAATTTGAGCTCTATCTGCAATGGGCACTTTTCATGCTATAAACAGTTTTTACTAACAAATGCAAGATATAACATGGGCTATCTCCGCAAGGAGACATCAGATCTGTAAAACTCATGGTTTTTTGGTCTTCGGTGTGCCGGGGGAACATGAATATGTGTTTGTTTTTCGAATTTGAGCTCTATCTGCAAAGGGCACTTTTCTTGCTATAAGCAGTTTTTCCTAACAAATGCAAGATATAACATGGCCTATCTCCGCAAGGAGACATCAGAACTGCAAAACGCATGGTTTTTTGGTCTTCGGGGAGGTTGGGGAACATGAATACGTGTTTGTTTTTCGAATTTGAGCTCCATCTGCAAAGGGCACTTTTCTTGCTAAAAGCAGTTTTTCCGAACAAATGCAAGATATAACATGGGCTATCTCCGCAAGGAGACATCAGATCTGCATAACTCATGGTTTTTTAGTCTTCGGTGAGCCGGGGGAACATGAATATGTGTTTGTTTTTCGAATTTGAGCTCTATCTGCAAAGGGCACTTTTCTTGCTATAAGCAGTTTTTCCTAACAAATGCAAGATATAACATGGGCTATCTCCGCAAGGAGACATCAGATCTGCATAACTTATGGTTTTTTAGTCTTTGGTGAGCCGGGGGAACATGAATATGTGTTTGTTTTTCGAATTTGAGCTCTATCTGCAAAGGGCACTTTTCTTGCTATAAGCAGTTTTTCCTAACAAATGCAAGATATAACATGGGCTATCTACGCAAGGAGACATCAGATCTGCATAACTCATGGTTTTTTTGTCTTCGGTGAGCCGGGGGAACATGAATATGTGTTTGTTTTTCGAATTTGAGCTCTATCTGCAAAGGGCACTTTTCTTGCTATAAGCAGTTTTTCCTAACAAATGCAAGATATAACATGGGCTATCTACGCAAGGAGACATCAGATCTGCATAACTCATGGTTTTTTGGTCTTCGGTGAGCCGGGGGAACATGAATATGTGTTTGTTTTTCGAATTTGAGCTCTATCTGCAAAGGGCACTTTTCTTGCTATAAGCAGTTTTTCCTAACAAATGCAAGATATTACATGGGCTATCTCCGCAAGGAGACATCAGATCTGCAAAACGCATGGTTTTTGGTCTTCGGTGAGCCGGGGGAACATGAATATGTGTTTGTTTTTCGAATTTGAGCTCTATCTGCACAGGGCACTTTTCTTGCTAAAAGCAGTTTTTCCTAACAAATGCAAGATATAACATGGGCTATCTCCGCAAGGAGACATCAGAACTGCAAAACGCATGGTTTTTTGTTCTTCAGGGAGGTGGGGGAACATGAATACGTGTTTGTTTTTCGAATTTGAGCTCTATCTGCAATGGGCACTTTTCATGCTACAAACAGTTTTTACTAACAAATGCAAGATATAACATGGGCTATCTCCGCAAGGAGACATCAGATCTGCATAACTCATGGTTTTTTGGTCTTCGGTGAGCCGGGAGAACATGAATATGTGTTTGTTTTTCGAATTTGAGCTCTATCTGCAAAGGGCACTTTTCTTGCTAAAAGCAGTTTTTCCTAACAAATGCAAGATATAACATGGGCTATCTCCGCAAGGAGACATCAGATCTGCATAACTCATGGTTTTTTGGTCTTCGGTGAGCCGGGGGAACATGAATATGTGTTTGTTTTTCGAATTTGAGCTCTATCTGCAAAGGGCACTTTTCTTGCTATAAGCAGTTTTTCCTAACAAATGCAAGTATAACATGGGCTATCTTCGCAAGGAGACATCAGATCTGCATAACTCATGGTTTTTTGGTCTTCGGTGAGCCGGGAGAACATGAATATGTGTTTGTTTTTCGAATTTGAGCTCTATCTGCAATGGGCACTTTTCATGCTACAAACAGTTTTTACTAACAAATGCAAGATATAACATGGGCTATCTCCGCAAGGAGACATCAGATCTGCAAAACTCATGGTTTTTTGGTATTCGGTGAGCCGGGGGAACATGAATATGTGTTTGTTTTTCGAATTTGAGCTCTATCTGCAAAGGGCACTTTTCTTGCTAAAAGCAGTTTTTCCTAACAAATGCAAGTATAACATGGGCTATCTCCGCAAGGAGACATCAGATCTGCATAACTCATGGTTTTTTGGTCTTCGGTGAGCCGGGAGAACATGAATATGTGTTTGTTTTTCGAATTTGAGCTCTATCTGCAATGGGCACTTTTCATGCTACAAACAGTTTTTACTAACAAATGCAAGATATAACATGGGCTATCTCCGCAAGGAGACATCAGATCTGCAAAACTCATGGTTTTTTGGTATTCGGTGAGCCGGGGGAACATGAATATGTGTTTGTTTATCGAATTTGAGCTCTATCTGCAAAGGGCACTTTTCTTGCTATAAGCAGTTTTTCCTAACAAATGCAAGATATAACATGGGCTATCTCCGCAAGGAGACATCAGATCTGCATAACTCATGGTTTTTTGGTCTTCGGTGAGCCGGGAGAACATGAATATGTGTTTGTTTTTCGAATTTGAGCTCTATCTGCAAAGGGCACTTTTCTTGCTAAAAGCAGTTTTTCCTAACAAATGCAAGATATAACATGGGCTATCTCCGCAAGGAGACATCAGATCTGCATAACTCATGGTTTTTTGGTCTTCGGTGAGCCGGGGGAACATGAATATGTGTTTGTTTTTCGAATTTGAGCTCTATCTGCACAGGGCACTTTTCTTGCTAAAAGCAGTTTTTCCTAACAAATGCAAGATATAACATGGGCTATCTCGCAAGGAGACATCAGATCTGCATAACTCATGGTTTTTGGTCTTCGGTGAGACGGGGGAACATGAATATGTGTTTGTTTTTCGAATTTGAGCTCTATCTGCAAAGGGCACTTTTCTTGCTATAAGCAGTTTTTCCGAACAAATGCAAGATATAACATGGGCTATCTCCGCAAGGAGACATCAGATCTGCATAACTCATGGTTTTTGGTCTTCGGTGAGCCGGGGGAACATGAATATGTGTTTGTTTTTCGAATTTGAGCTCTATCTGCAAAGGGCACTTTTCTTGCTAAAAGCAGTTTTTCCTAACAAATGCAAGATATAACATGGGCTACCTCCGCAAGGAGACATCAGAACTGCAAAACGCATGGTTTTTTGTTCTTCAGGGAGGTGGGGGAACATGAATACATGTTTGTTTTTCGAATTTGAGCTCTATCTGCAATGGGCACTTTTCATGCTATAAAGAGTTTTTACTAAGAAATGCAAGATATAACATGGGCTATCTCCGCAAGGAGACATCAGATCTGCAAAACTCATGGTTTTTTGGTATTCGGTGAGCTGGGGGAACATGAATATGTGTTTGTTTTTCGAATTTGAGCTCTATCTGCAAAGGGCACTTTTCTTGCTATAAGCAGTTTTTCCTAACAAATGCAAGATATAACATGGGCTATCTCCGCAAGGAGACATCAGATCTGCATAACTCATGGTTTTTTGGTGTTCGGTGAGCCGGGAGAACATGAATATGTGTTTGTTTTTCGAATTTGAGTTCTATCTGCAAAGGGCACTTTTCTTGCTAAAAGCAGTTTTTCCTAACAAATGCAAGATATAACATGGGCTATCTCCGCAAGGAGACATCAGATCTGCATAACTCATGGTTTTTTGGTCTTCGGTGAGCCGGGGGAACATGAATATGTGTTTGTTTTTCGAATTTGAGCTCTATCTGCAAAGGGCACTTTTCTTGCTATAAGCAGTTTTTCCTAACAAACGCAAGATATAACATGGGCTATCTCCGCAAGGAGACATCAGAACTGCAAAACGCATGGTTTTTTGTTCTTCGGGGAGGTGGGGGAACATGAATACGTGTTTGTTTTTCGAATTTGAGCTCTATCTGCAATGGGCACTTTTCATGCTATAAACAGTTTTTCCTAACAAATGCAAGATATAACATGGGCTATCTCCGCAAGGTGACATCAGATCTGCATAACTCATGGTTTTTTGGACTTCGGTGAGCCGGAGGAACATGAATATGTGTTTGTTTTTCGAATTTGAGCTCTATCTGCAAAGGGCATTTTCTTGCTATAAGCAGGTTTTCCTAACAAATGCAAGATATAACATAGGCTATCTCCGCAAGGAGACATCAGATCTGCATAACTCATGGTTTTAGGTCTTCGGTGAGCCGGGGGAACATGAATATGTGTTTGTTTTTCGAATTTGAGCTCTATCTGCAAAGGGCACTTTTCTTGCTAAAAGCAGTTTTTCCTAACAAATGCAAGATATAACATGGGCTATCTCCGCAAGGAGACATCAGAACTGCAAAACGCATGGTTTTTTGTTCTTCGGGGAGGTGGGGGAACATGAATACGTGTTTGTTTTTCGAATTTGAGCTCTATCTGCAATGGGCACTTTTCATGCTATAAACAGTTTTTACTAACAAATGCAAGATATAACATGGGCTATCTCCGCAAGGAGACATCAGATCTGCATAACTCATGGTTTTTTGGTCTTCCGTGAGCCGGGGGAACATGAATATGTGTTTGTTTTTCGAATTTGAGCTCTATCTGCAATGGGCACTTTTCATGCTATAAACAGTTTTTACTAACAAATGCAAGATATAACATGGGCTATCTCCGCAAGGAGACATCAGAACTGCAAAACGCATGGTTTTTTGTTCTTCGGGGAGGTGGGGGAACATGAATACGTGTTTGTTTTTCGAATTTGAGCTCTATCTGCAATGGGCACTTTTCATGCTATAAACAGTTTTTACTAACAAATGCAAGATATAACATGGGCTATCTCCGCAACGAGACATCAGAACTGCAAAACGCATGGTTTTTTGGTCTTCGGTGAGCCGGGAGAACATGAATACGTGTTTGTTTTTCGAATTTGAGCTCTATCTGCAGAGGGCACTTTTCTTGCTAAAAGCAGTTTTTCCTAACAAATGCAAGATATAACATGGGCTATCTCCGCAAGGAGACATCAGAACTGCAAAACGCATGGTTTTTTGGTCTTCGGTGAGCCGGGGAACATGAATATGTGTTTGTTTTTCGAATTTGAGCTCTATCTGCAAAGGGCACTTTTCTTGCTAAAAGCAGTTTTTCCTAACAAATGCAAGATATAACATGGGCTATCTCCGCAAGGAGACATCAGATCTGCATAACTCATGGTATTTTGGTCTTCGGTGAGCTGGGGGAACATGAATATGTGTTTGTTTTTCGAATTTGAGCTCTATCTGCAAAGGGCACTTTTCATGCTATAAACAGTTTTTACTAACAAATGCAAGATATAACATGGGCTATCTCCGCAAGGAGACATCAGAACTGCAAAACGCATGGTTTTGTGGTCTTCGGTGAGCCGGGGGAACATGAATATGTGTTTGTTTTTCGAATTTGAGCTCTATCTGCAATGGGCACTTTTCTTGCTAAAAGCAGTTTTTCCTAACAAATGCAAGATATAACATGGGCTATCTCCGCAAGGAGACATAAGATCTGCATAACTCATGGTTTTTTGGTCTTCGGTGAGCCGGGAGAACATGAATATGTGTTTGTTTTTCGAATTTGAGCTCTATCTGCACAGGGCACTTTTCTTGCTAAAAGCAGTTTTTCCTAACAAATGCAAGATATAACATGGGCTATCTCCGCAAGGAGACATCAGATCTGCATAACTCATGGTTTTTTGGTCTTCGGTGAGCCGGGAGAACATGAATATGTGTTTCTTTTTCGAATTTGAGCTCTATCTGCAAAGGGCACTTTTCTTGCTATAAGCAGTTTTTCCTAACAAATGCAAGATATAACATGGGCTATCTCCGCAAGGAGACATCAGAACTGCAAAACGCATGGTTTTTTGGTCTTCGGGGAGGTTGGGGAACATGAATACGTGTTTGTTTTTCGAATTTGAGCTCCATCTGCAAAGGGCACTTTTCTTGCTAAAAGCAGTTTTTCCGAACAAATGCAAGGTATAACATGGGCTATCTCCGCAAGGAGACATCAGATCTGCATAACTCGTGGTTTTTTAGTCTTTGGTGAGCCGGGGGAACATGAATATGTGTTTGTTTTTCGAATTTGAGCTCTATCTGCAAAGGGCACTTTTCATGCTATAAACAGTTTTTACTAACAAATGCAAGATATAACATGGGCTATCTCCGCAAGGAGACATCAGATCTGCAAAACTAATGGCTTTTTGGTCTTCGGTGAGCCGGGGGAACATGAATATGTGTTTGTTTTTCGAATTTGAGCTCTATCTGCAAAGGGCACTTTTCTTGCTATAAGCAGTTTTTCCTAACAAATGCAAGATATAACATGGGCTATCTCCGCAAGGAGACATCAGATCTGCATAACTCATGGTTTTTTGGTCTTCGGTGAGCCAGGAGAACATGAATATGTGTTTGTTTTTCGAATTTGAGCTCTATCTGCAAACGGCACTTTTCTTGCTAAAAGCAGTTTTTCCTAACAAATGGAAGATATAACATGGGCTATCTCCGCAAGGAGACATCAGATCTGCATAACTCATGATTTTTTGGTCTTCGGTGAGCCGGGAGAACATGAATATGTGTTTGTTTTTCGAATTTGAGCTCCATCTGCAAACGGTACTTTTCTTGCTAAAAGCAGTTTTTCCGAACAAATGCAAGATATAACATGGGCTATCTCCGCAAGGAGACATCAGATCTGCATAACTCATGGTTTTTTAGTCTTTGGTGAGCCGGGGGAACATGAATATGTGTTTGTTTTTCGAATTTGAGCTCTATCTGCAAAGGGCACTTTTCTTGCTATAAGCAGTTTTTCCTAACAAATGCAAGATATAACATGGGCTATCTCCGCAAGGAGACATCAGATCTGCATAACTCATGGTTTTTTGGTCTTCAGTGAGCCGGGGGAACATGAATATGTGTTTGTTTTTCGAATTTGAGCTCTATCTGCAATGGGCACTTTTCTTGCTAAAAGCAGTTTTTCCTAACAAATGCAAGATATAACATGGGCTATCTCCGCAAGGAGACATCAGATCTGCATAACTCATGGTTTTTTAGTCTTTGGTGAGCCGGGGGAACATGAATATGTGTTTGTTTTTCGAATTTGAGCTCTATCTGCAAAGGGCACTTTTCTTGCTATAAGCAGTTTTTCCTAACAAATGCAAGATATAACATGGGCTATCTCCGCAAGGAGACATCAGATCTGCATAACTCATGGTTTTTGGTCTTCGGTGAGCCGGGGGAACATGAATATGTGTTTGTTTTTCGAATTTGAGCTCTATCTGCACAGGGCACTTTTCTTGCTAAAAGCAGTTTTTCCTAACAAATGCAAGATATAACATGGGCTATCTCCGCAAGGAGACATCAGAACTGCAAAACGCATGGTTTTTTGTTCTTCAGGGACGTGGGGGAACATGAATACGTGTTTGTTTTTCGAATTTGAGCTCTATCTGCAATGGGCACTTTTCATGCTACAGTTTTTACTAACAAATGCAAGATATAACATGGGCTATCTCCGCAAGGAGACATCAGATCTGCAAAACTCATGGTTTTTTGGTATTCGGTGAGCCGGGGGAACATGAATATGTGTTTGTTTTTCGAATTTGAGCTCTATCTGCAAAGGGCACTTTTCTTGCTATAAGCAGTTTTTCCTAACAAATGCAAGATATAACATGGGCTATCTCCGCAAGGAGACATCAGATCTGCATAACTCATGGTTTTTTGGTCTTCGGTGAGCCGGGAGAACATGAATATGTGTTTGTTTTTTGAATTTGAGCTCTATCTGCAAAGGGCACTTTTCTTGCTAAAAGCAGTTTTTCCTAACAAATGCAAGATATAACATGGGCTATCTCCGCAAGGAGACATCAGATCTGCATAACTCATGGTTTTTTGGTCTTCGGTGAGCCGGGGGAACATGAATACGTGTTTGTTTTTCGAATTTGAGCTCCATCTGCAAAGGGCACTTTTCTTGCTAAAAGCAGTTTTTCCGAACAAATGCAAGGTATAACATGGGCTATCTCCGCAAGGAGACATCAGATCTGCATAACTCGTGGTTTTTTAGTCTTTGGTGAGCCGGGGGAACATGAATATGTGTTTGTTTTTCGAATTTGAGCTCTATCTGCAAAGGACACTTTTCTTGCTATAAGCAGTTTTTCCTAACAAATGCAAGATATAACATGGGCTATCTCCGCAAGGAGACATCAGATCTGAATAACTCATGGTTTTTTGGTCTTCGGTGAGCCGGGGGAACATGAATATGTGTTTGTTTTTCGAATTTGAGCTCTATCTGCAATGGGCACTTTTCATGCTATAAACAGTTTTTACTAACAAATGCAAGATATAACATGGGCTATCTCCGCAAGGAGACATCAGATCTGCAAAACTAATGGCTTTTTGGTCTTCGGTGAGCCGGGGGAACATGAATATGTGTTTGTTTTTCGAATTTGAGCTCTATCTGCAAAGGGCACTTTTCTTGCTATAAGCAGTTTTTCCTAACAAATGCAAGATATAACATGGGCTATCTCCGCAAGGAGACATCAGATCTGCATAACTCATGGTTTTTTGGTCTTCGGTGAGCCCGGAGAACATGAATGTGTGTTTGTTTTTCGAATTTAAGCTCTATCTGCAAACGGCACTTTTCTTGCTAAAAGCAGTTTTTCCTAACAAATGGAAGATATAACATGGGCTATCTCCGCAAGGAGACATCAGATCTGCATAACTCATGATTTTTTGGTCTTCGGTGAGCCGGGAGAACATGAATATGTGTTTGTTTTTCGAATTTGAGCTCCATCTGCAAACGGTACTTTTCTTGCTTAAAAGCAGTTTTTCCGAACAAATGCAAGATATAACATGGGCTATCTCCGCAAGGAGACATCAGATCTGCATAACTCGTGGTTTTTTAGTCTTTGGTGAGCCGGGGGAACATGAATATGTGTTTGTTTTTCGAATTTGAGCTCTATCTGCAAAGGGCACTTTTCTTGCTATAAGCAGTTTTTCCTAACAAATGCAAGATATAACATGGGCTATCTCCGCAAGGAGACATCAGATCTGCATAACTCATGGTTTTTTGGTCTTCAGTGAGCCGGGGGAACATGAATATGTGTTTGTTTTTCGAATTTGAGCTCTATCTGCAAAGGGCACTTTTCTTGCTATAAGCAGTTTTTCCTAACAAATGCAAGATATAACATGGGCTATCTCCGCAAGGAGACATCAGATCTGCATAACTCATGGTTTTTGGTCTTCGGTGAGCCGGGGGAACATGAATATGTGTTTGTTTTTCGAATTTGAGCTCTATCTGCAAAGGGCACTTTTCTTGCTAAAAGCAGTTTTTCCTAACAAATGCAAGATATAACATGGGCTATCTCCGCAAGGAGACATCAGATCTCCATAACTCATGGTTTTTTGGTCTTCGGTGAGCCGGGAGAACATGAATATGTGTTTGTTTTTCGAATTTGAGCTCTATCTGCAAAGGGCACTTTTCTTGCTAAAAGCAGTTTTTCCTAACAAATGCAAGATATAACATGGGCTATCTCCGCAAGGAGACATCAGAACTGCAAAACGCATGGTTTTTTGGTTTTCGGGGAGGTTGGGGAACATGAATACGTGTTTGTTTTTCGAATTTGAGCTCTATCTGCAATGGGCACTTTTCATGCTACAAACAGTTTTTACTAACAAATGCAAGATATAACATGGGCTATCTCCGCAAGGAGACATCAGATCTGCAAAACTCATGGTTTTTTGGTATTCGGTGAGCCGGGGGAACATGAATATGTGTTTGTTTTTCGAATTTGAGCTCTATCTGCAAAGGGCACTTTTCTTGCTATAAGCAGTTTTTCCTAACAAATGCAAGATATAACATGGGCTATCTCCGCAAGGAGACATCAGATCTGCATAACTCATGGTTTTTTGGTCTTCGGTGAGCCGGGGGAACATGAATATGTGTTTGTTTTTCGAATTTGAGCTCTATCTGCAAAGGGCACTTTTCTTGCTAAAAGCAGTTTTTCCTAACAAATGCAAGATATAACATGGGCTATCTCCGCAAGGAGACATCAGAACTGCAAAACGCATGGTTTTTTGGTCTTCGGGGAGGTTGGGGAACATGAATACGTGTTTGTTTTTCGAATTTGAGCTCCATCTGCAAAGGGCACTTTTCTTGCTAAAAGCAGTTTTTCCGAACAAATGCAAGGTATAACATGGGCTATCTCCGCAAGGAGACATCAGATCTGCATAACTCGTGGTTTTTTAGTCTTTGGTGAGCCGGGGGAACATGAATATGTGTTTGTTTTTCGAATTTGAGCTCTATCTGCAAAGGACACTTTTCTTGCTATAAGCAGTTTTTCCTAACAAATGCAAGATATAACATGGGCTATCTCCGCAAGGAGACATCAGATCTGAATAACTCATGGTTTTTTGGTCTTCGGTGAGCCGGGGGAACATGAATATGTGTTTGTTTTTCGAATTTGAGCTCTATCTGCAATGGGCACTTTTCATGCTATAAACAGTTTTTACTAACAAATGCAAGATATAACATGGGCTATCTCCGCAAGGAGACATCAGATCTGCAAAACTAATGGCTTTTTGGTCTTCGGTGAGCCGGGGGAACATGAATATGTGTTTGTTTTTCGAATTTGAGCTCTATCTGCAAAGGGCACTTTTCTTGCTATAAGCAGTTTTTCCTAACAAATGGAAGATATAACATGGGCTATCTCCGCAAGGAGACATCAGATCTGCATAACTCATGATTTTTTGGTCTTCGGTGAGCCGGGAGAACATGAATATGTGTTTGTTTTTCGAATTTGAGCTCCATCTGCAAACGGTACTTTTCTTGCTAAAAGCAGTTTTTCCGAACAAATGCAAGATATAACATGGGCTATCTCCGCAAGGAGACATCAGATCTGCATAACTCGTGGTTTTTTAGTCTTTGGTGAGCCGGGGGAACATGAATATGTGTTTGTTTTTCGAATTTGAGCTCTATCTGCAAAGGGCACTTTTCTTGCTATAAGCAGTTTTTCCTAACAAATGCAAGATATAACATGGGCTATCTCCGCAAGGAGACATCAGATCTGCATAACTCATGGTTTTTTGGTCTTCAGTGAGCCGGGGGAACATGAATATGTGTTTGTTTTTCGAATTTGAGCTCTATCTGCAAAGGGCACTTTTCTTGCTATAAGCAGTTTTTCCTAACAAATGCAAGATATAACATGGGCTATCTCCGCAAGGAGACATCAGATCTGCATAACTCATGGTTTTTGGTCTTCGGTGAGCCGGGGGAACATAAATATGTGTTTGTTTTTCGAATTTGAGCTCTATCTGCAAACGGCACTTTTCTTGCTAAAAGCAGTTTTTCCTAACAAATGCAAGATATAACATGGGCTATCTCCGCAAGGAGACATCAGAACTGCAAAACGCATGGTTTTTTGGTTTTTGGGGAGGTTGGGGAACATGAATACGTGTTTGTTTTTCGAATTTGAGCTCTATCTGCAATGGGCACTTTTCATGCTATAAACAGTTTTTACTAACAAATGCAAGATATAACATGGGCTATCTCCGCAAGGAGACATCAGATCTGCAAAACTCATGGCTTTTTGGTCTTCGGTGAGCCGGGGGAACATGATTATGTGTTTGTTTTTCGAATTTGAGCTCTATCTGCAAAGGGCACTTTTCTTGCTATAAGCAGTTTTTCCTAACAAATGCAAGATATAACATGGGCTATCTTCGCAAGGAGACATCAGATCTGCATAACTCATGGTTTTTGGTCTTCGGTGAGCCGGGGGATCATGAATATGTGTTTGTTTTTCGAATTTGAGCTCTATCTGCAAAGGGCACTTTTCTTGCTATAAGCAGTTTTTCCTAACAAATGCAAGATATAACATGGGCTATCTCCGCAAGGAGACATCAGATCTGCATAACTCATGGTTTTTTGGTCTTCGGTGAGCCAGGAGAACATGAATATGTGTTTGTTTTTCGAATTTGAGCTCTATCTGCAAACGGCCCTTTTCTTGCTAAAAGCAGTTTTTCCTAACAAATGCAGGATATAACATGGGCTATCTCCGCAAGGAGACATCAGATCTCCATAACTCATGGTTTTTTGGTCTTCGGTGAGCCGGGAGAACATGAATATGTGTTTGTTTTTCGAATTTGAGCTCTATCTGCAAAGGGCACTTTTCTTGCTAAAAGCAGTTTTTCCTAACAAATGCAAGATATAACATGGGCTATCTCCGCAAGGAGACATCAGAACTGCAAAACTCATGGTGTTTTGGTTTTCGGGGAGGTTGGGGAACATGAATACGTGTTTGTTTTTCGAATTTGAGCTCCATCTGCAAACGGCACTTTTCTTGCTAAAAGCAGTTTTTCCGAACAAATGCAAGATATAACATGGGCTATCTCCGCAAGGAGACATCAGATCTGCATAACTCATGGTTTTTTAGTCTTTGGTGAGCCGGGGGACCATGAATATGTGTTTGTTTTTCGAATTTGAGCTCTATCTGCAAAGGGCACTTTTCTTGCTATAAGCAGTTTTTCCTAACAAATGCAAGATATAACATGGGCTATCTACGCAAGGAGACATCAGATCTGCATAACTCATGGTTTTTTGGTCTTCGGTGAGCCGGGGGAACATGAATATGTGTTTGTTTTTCGAATTTGAGCTCTATCTGCAAAGGGCACTTTTCTTGCTATAAGCAGTTTTTCCTAACAAATGCAAGATATAACATGGGCTATCTCCGCAAGGAGACATCAGATCTGCATAACTCATGGTTTTTGGTCTTCGGTGAGCCGGGGGAACATGAATATGTGTTTGTTTTTCGAATTTGAGCTCTATCTGCACAGGGCAGTTTTCTTGCTAAAAGCAGTTTTTCCTAACAAATGCAAGATATAACATGGGCTATCTCCGCAAGGAGACATCAGAACTGCAAAACGCATGGTTTTTTGTTCTTCAGGGAGGTGGGGGAACATGAATACGTGTTTGTTTTTCGAATTTGAGCTGTATCTGCAATGGGCACTTTTCATGCTACAAACAGTTTTTACTAACAAATGCAAGATATAACATGGGCTATCTCCGGAAGGAGACATCAGATCTGCAAAACTCATGGTTTTTTGGAATTTGGTGAGCCGGGAGAACATGAATATGTGTTTGTTTTTCGAATTTGAGCTCTATCTGCAAAGGGCACTTTTCTTGCTAAAAGCAGTTTTTCCTAACAAATGCAAGATATAACATGGGCTATCTCCGCAAGGAGACATCAGAACTGCAAAACGCATGGTTTTTTGGTTTTCGGGGAGGTTGGGGAACATGAATACGTGTTTGTTTTTCGAATTTGAGCTCCATCTGCAAACGGCACTTTTCTTGCTAAAAGCAGTTTTTCCGAACAAATGCAAGATATAACATGGGCTATCTCGGCAAGGAGACATCAGATCTGCATAACTCATGGTTTTTTAGTCTTTGGTGAGCCGGGGGAACATGAATATGTGTTTGTTTTTCGAATTTGAGCTCTATCTGCAAAGGGCACTTTTCTTGCTATAAGCAGTTTTTCCTAACAAATGCAAGATATAACATGGGCTATCTACGCAAGGAGACATCAGATCTGCATAACTCATGGTTTTTTGGTCTTCGGTGAGCCGGGGGAACATGAATATGTGTTTGTTTTTCGAATTTGAGCTCTATCTGCAAAGGGCACTTTTCTTGCTATAAGCAGTTTTTCCTAACAAATGCAAGATATAACATGGGCTATCTCCGCAAGGAGACATCAGATCTGCATAACTCATGGTTTTTTGGTATTCGGTGAGCCGGGAGAACATGAATATGTGTTTGTTTTTTGAATTTGAGCTCTATCTGCAAAGGGCACTTTTCTTGCTAAAAGCAGTTTTTCCTAACAAATGCAAGATATAACATGGGCTATCTCCGCAAGGAGACATCAGATCTGCATAACTCATGGTTTTTTGGTCTTCGGTGAGCCGGGGGAATATGAATATGTGTTTGTTTTTCGAATTTGAGCTCTATCTGCAAAGGGCACTTTTCTTGCTATAAGCAGTTTTTCCTAACAAATGCAAGATATAACATGGGCTATCTCCGCAAGGAGACATCAGAACTGCAAAACGCATGGTTTTTTGTTCTTCAGGGAGGTGGGGGAACATGAATACGTGTTTCTTTTTCGAATTTGAGCTCTATCTGCAATGGGCACTTTTCATGCTACAAACAGTTTTTACTAACAAATGCAAGATATAACATGGGCTATCTCCGCAAGGAGACATCAGATCTGCAAAACTCATGGTTTTTTGGTATTCGGTGAGCCGGGGGAACATGAATATGTGTTTGTTTTTCGAATTTGAGCTCTATCTGCAAAGGGCACTTTTCTTGCTATAAGCAGTTTTTCCTAACAAATGCAAGATATAACATGGGCTATCTCCGCAAGGAGACATCAGATCTGCATAACTCATGGTTTTTTGGTCTTCGGTGAGCCGGGGGAACATGAATATGTGTTTGTTTTTCGAATTTGAGCTCTATCTGCAAAGGGCACTTTTCTTGCTAAAAGCAGTTTTTCCTAACAAATGCAAGATATAACATGGGCTATCTCCGCAAGGAGACATCAGAACTGCAAAACGCATGGTTTTTTGGTTTTCGGGGAGGTTGGGGAACATGAATACGTGTTTGTTTTTCGAATTTGAGCTCCATCTGCAAACGGCACTTTTCTTGCTAAAAGCAGTTTTTCCGAACAAATGCAAGATATAACATGGGCTATCTCGGCAAGGAGACATCAGATCTGCATAACTCATGGTTTTTTAGTCTTTGGTGAGCCGGGGGAACATGAATATGTGTTTGTTTTTCGAATTTGAGCTCTATCTGCAAAGGGCACTTTTCTTGCTATAAGCAGTTTTTCCTAACAAATGCAAGATATAACATGGGCTATCTCCGCAAGGAGACATCAGAACTGCAAAACGCATGGTTTTTTGTTCTTCAGGGAGGTGGGGGAACATGAATACGTGTTTCTTTTTCGAATTTGAGCTCTATCTGCAATGGGCACTTTTCATGCTACAAACAGTTTTTACTAACAAATGCAAGATATAACATGGGCTATCTCCGCAAGGAGACATCAGAACTGCAAAACGCATGGTTTTTTGGTCTTCGGGGAGGTTGGGGAACATGAATACGTGTTTGTTTTTCGAATTTGAGCTCTATCTGCAAAGGGCACTTTTCTTGCTATAAGCAGTTTTTCCTAACAAATGCAAGATATAACATGGGCTATCTACGCAAGGAGACATCAGATCTGCATAACTCATGGTTTTTTGGTCTTCGGTGAGCCGGGGGAACATGAATATGTGTTTGTTTTTCGAATTTGAGCTCTATCTGCAAAGGGCACTTTTCTTGCTATAAGCAGTTTTTCCTAACAAATGCAAGATATAACATGGGCTATCTCCGCAAGGAGACATCAGATCTGCATAACTCATGGTTTTTTGGTATTCGGTGAGCCGGGAGAACATGAATATGTGTTTGTTTTTTGAATTTGAGCTCTATCTGCAAAGGGCACTTTTCTTGCTAAAAGCAGTTTTTCCTAACAAATGCAAGATATAACATGGGCTATCTCCGCAAGGAGACATCAGATCTGCATAACTCATGGTTTTTTGGTCTTCGGTGAGCCGGGGGAATATGAATATGTGTTTGTTTTTCGAATTTGAGCTCTATCTGCAAAGGGCACTTTTCTTGCTATAAGCAGTTTTTCCTAACAAATGCAAGATATAACATGGGCTATCTCCGCAAGGAGACATCAGAACTGCAAAACGCATGGTTTTTTGTTCTTCAGGGAGGTGGGGGAACATGAATACGTGTTTCTTTTTCGAATTTGAGCTCTATCTGCAATGGGCACTTTTCATGCTACAAACAGTTTTTACTAACAAATGCAAGATATAACATGGGCTATCTCCGCAAGGAGACATCAGATCTGCAAAACTCATGGTTTTTTGGTATTCGGTGAGCCGGGGGAACATGAATATGTGTTTGTTTTTCGAATTTGAGCTCTATCTGCAAAGGGCACTTTTCTTGCTATAAGCAGTTTTTCCTAACAAATGCAAGATATAACATGGGCTATCTCCGCAAGGAGACATCAGATCTGCATAACTCATGGTTTTTTGGTCTTCGGTGAGCCAGGGGAACATGAATATGTGTTTGTTTTTCGAATTTGAGCTCTATCTGCAAAGGGCACTTTTCTTGCTAAAAGCAGTTTTTCCTAACAAATGCAAGATATAACATGGGCTATCTCCGCAAGGAGACATCAGAACTGCAAAACGCATGGTTTTTTGGTCTTCGGGGAGGTTGGGGAACATGAATACGTGTTTGTTTTTCGAATTTGAGCTCCATCTGCAAAGGGCACTTTTCTTGCTAAAAGCAGTTTTTCCGAACAAATGCAAGGTATAACATGGGCTATCTCCGCAAGGAGACATCAGATCTGCATAACTCGTGGTTTTTTAGTCTTTGGTGAGCCGGGGGAACATGAATATGTGTTTGTTTTTCGAATTTGAGCTCTATCTGCAAAGGACACTTTTCTTGCTATAAGCAGTTTTTCCTAACAAATGCAAGATATAACATGGGCTATCTCCGCAAGGAGACATCAGATCTGAATAACTCATGGTTTTTTGGTCTTCGGTGAGCCGGGGGAACATGAATATGTGTTTGTTTTTCGAATTTGAGCTCTATCTGCAATGGGCACTTTTCATGCTATAAACAGTTTTTACTAACAAATGCAAGATATAACATGGGCTATCTCCGCAAGGAGACATCAGATCTGCAAAACTAATGGCTTTTTGGTCTTCGGTGAGCCGGGGGAACATGAATATGTGTTTGTTTTTCGAATTTGAGCTCTATCTGCAAAGGGCACTTTTCTTGCTATAAGCAGTTTTTCCTAACAAATGCAAGATATAACATGGGCTATCTCCGCAAGGAGACATCAGATCTGCATAACTCATGGTTTTTTGGTCTTCGGTGAGCCAGGAGAACATGAATATGTGTTTGTTTTTCGAATTTGAGCTCTATCTGCAAAGGGCACTTTTCTTGCTAAAAGCAGTTTTTCCTAACAAATGGAAGATATAACATGGGCTATCTCCGCAAGGAGACATCAGATCTGCATAACTCATGATTTTTTGGTCTTCGGTGAGCCGGGAGAACATGAATATGTGTTTGTTTTTCGAATTTGAGCTCCATCTGCAAACGGTACTTTTCTTGCTAAAAGCAGTTTTTCCGAACAAATGCAAGATATAACATGGGCTATCTCCGCAAGGAGACATCAGATCTGCATAACTCGTGGTTTTTTAGTCTTTGGTGAGCCGGGGGAACATGAATATGTGTTTGTTTTTCGAATTTGAGCTCTATCTGCAAAGGGCACTTTTCTTGCTATAAGCAGTTTTTCCTAACAAATGCAAGATATAACATGGGCTATCTCCGCAAGGAGACATCAGATCTGCATAACTCATGGTTTTTTGGTCTTCAGTGAGCCGGGGGAACATGAATATGTGTTTGTTTTTCGAATTTGAGCTCTATCTGCAAAGGGCACTTTTCTTGCTATAAGCAGTTTTTCCTAACAAATGCAAGATATTACATGGGCTATCTCCGCAAGGAGACATCAGATCTGCATAACTCATGGTTTTTGGTCTTCGGTGAGCCGGGGGAACATGAATATGTGTTTGTTTTTCGAATTTGAGCTCTATCTGCAAACGGCACTTTTCTTGCTAAAAGCAGTTTTTCCTAACAAATGCAAGATATAACATGGGCTATCTCCGCAAGGAGACATCAGATCTCCATAACTCATGGTTTTTTTGGTCTTCGGTGAGCCGGGAGAACATGAATATGTGTTTGTTTTTCGAATTTGAGCTCTATCTGCAAAGGGCACTTTTCTTGCTAAAAGCAGTTTTTCCTAACAAATGCAAGATATAACATGGGCTATCTCCGCAAGGAGACATCAGATCTGAATAACTCATGGTTTTTTGGTCTTCGGTGAGCCGGGGGAACATGAATATGTGTTTGTTTTTCGAATTTGAGCTCTATCTGCAATGGGCACTTTTCATGCTATAAACAGTTTTTACTAACAAATGCAAGATATAACATGGGCTATCTCCGCAAGGAGACATCAGATCTGCAAAACTCATGGCTTTTTGGTCTTCGGTGAGCCGGGGGAACATGATTATGTGTTTGTTTTTCGAATTTGAGCTCTATCTGCAAAGGGCACTTTTCTTGCTATAAGCAGTTTTTCCTAACAAATGCAAGATATAACATGGGCTATCTCCGCAAGGAGACATCAGATCTGCATAACTCATGGTTTTTTGGTCTTCGGTGAGCCAGGAGAACATGAATATGTGTTTGTTTTTCGAATTTGAGCTCTATCTGCAAAGGGCACTTTTCTTGCTAAAAGCAGTTTTTCCTAACAAATGGAAGATATAACATGGGCTATCTCCGCAAGGAGACATCAGATCTGCATAACTCATGGTTTTTTGGTATTCGGTGAGCCAGGGGAACATGAATATGTGTTTGTTTTTCGAATTTGAGCTCTATCTGCAAAGGGCATTTTTCTTGCTATAAGCAGTTTTTCCTAACAAATGCAAGATATAACATGGGCTATCTCCGCAAGGAGACATCAGATCTGCATAACTCATGGTTTTTTGGTCTTCGGTGAGCCGGGGGAACATGAATATGTGTTTGTTTTTCGAATTTGAGCTCTATCTGCAAAGGGCACTTTTCTTGCTAAAAGCAGTTTTTCCTAACAAATGCAAGATATAACATGGGCTATCTCCGCAAGGAGACATCAGAACTGCAAAACGCATGGTTTTTTGGTTTTCGGGGAGGTTGGGGAACATGAATACGTGTTTGTTTTTCGAATTTGAGCTCCATCTGCAAACGGCACTTTTCTTGCTAAAAGCAGTTTTTCCGAACAAATGCAAGATATAACATGGGCTATCTCCGCAAGGAGACATCAGATCTGCATAACTCATGGTTTTTTAGTCTTTGGTGAGCCGGGGGAACATGAATATGTGTTTGTTTTTCGAATTTGAGCTCTATCTGCAAAGGGCACTTTTCTTGCTATAAGCAGTTTTTCCTAACAAATGCAAGATATAACATGGGCTATCTACGCAAGGAGACATCAGATCTGCATAACTCATGGTTTTTTGGTCTTCGGTGAGCCGGGGGAACATGAATATGTGTTTGTTTTTCGAATTTGAGCTCTATCTGCAATGGGCACTTTTCATGCTACAAACAGTTTTTACTAACAAATGCAAGATATAACATGGGCTATCTCCGCAAGGAGACATCAGATCTGCATAACTCATGGTTTTTTGGTATTCGGTGAGCCGGGAGAACATGAATATGTGTTTGTTTTTTGAATTTGAGCTCTATCTGCAAAGGGCACTTTTCTTGCTAAAAGCAGTTTTTCCTAACAAATGCAAGATATAACATGGGCTATCTCCGCAAGGAGACATCAGATCTGCATAACTCATGGTTTTTTGGTCTTCGGTGAGCCGGGGGAATATGAATATGTGTTTGTTTTTCGAATTTGAGCTCTATCTGCAAAGGGCACTTTTCTTGCTATAAGCAGTTTTTACTAACAAATGCAAGATATAACATGGGCTATCTCCGCAAGGAGACATCAGATCTGCAAAACTAATGGCTTTTTGGTCTTCGGTGAGCCGGGGGAACATGAATATGTGTTTGTTTTTCGAATTTGAGCTCTATCTGCAAAGGGCACTTTTCTTGCTATAAGCAGTTTTTCCTAACAAATGCAAGATATAACATGGGCTATCTCCGCAAGGAGACATCAGATCTGCATAACTCATGGTTTTTTGGTCTTCGGTGAGCCAGGAGAACATGAATATGTGTTTGTTTTTCGAATTTGAGCTCTATCTGCAAAGGGCACTTTTCTTGCTAAAAGCAGTTTTTCCTAACAAATGGAAGATATAACATGGGCTATCTCCGCAAGGAGACATCAGATCTGCATAACTCATGATTTTTTGGTCTTCGGTGAGCCGGGAGAACATGAATATGTGTTTGTTTTTCGAATTTGAGCTCCATCTGCAAACGGTACTTTTCTTGCTAAAAGCAGTTTTTCCGAACAAATGCAAGATATAACATGGGCTATCTCCGCAAGGAGACATCAGATCTGCATAACTCGTGGTTTTTTAGTCTTTGGTGAGCCGGGGGAACATGAATATGTGTTTGTTTTTCGAATTTGAGCTCTATCTGCAAAGGGCACTTTTCTTGCTATAAGCAGTTTTTCCTAACAAATGCAAGATATAACATGGGCTATCTCCGCAAGGAGACATCAGATCTGCATAACTCATGGTTTTTTGGTCTTCAGTGAGCCGGGGGAACATGAATATGTGTTTGTTTTTCGAATTTGAGCTCTATCTGCAAAGGGCACTTTTCTTGCTATAAGCAGTTTTTCCTAACAAATGCAAGATATTACATGGGCTATCTCCGCAAGGAGACATCAGATCTGCATAACTCATGGTTTTTGGTCTTCGGTGAGCCGGGGGAACATGAATATGTGTTTGTTTTTCGAATTTGAGCTCTATCTGCAAACGGCACTTTTCTTGCTAAAAGCAGTTTTTCCTAACAAATGCAAGATATAACATGGGCTATCTCCGCAAGGAGACATCAGATCTCCATAACTCATGGTTTTTTTGGTCTTCGGTGAGCCGGGAGAACATGAATATGTGTTTGTTTTTCGAATTTGAGCTCTATCTGCAAAGGGCACTTTTCTTGCTAAAAGCAGTTTTTCCTAACAAATGCAAGATATAACATGGGCTATCTCCGCAAGGAGACATCAGAACTGCAAAACGCATGGTTTTTTGGTTTTCGGGGAGGTTGGGGAACATGAATATGTGTTTGTTTTTCGAATTTGAGCTCTATCTGCAATGGGCACTTTTCATGCTATAAACAGTTTTTACTAACAAATGCAAGATATAACATGGGCTATCTCCGCAAGGAGACATCAGATCTGCAAAACTCATGGCTTTTTGGTCTTCGGTGAGCCGGGGGAACATGATTATGTGTTTGTTTTTCGAATTTGAGCTCTATCTGCAAAGGGCACTTTTCTTGCTATAAGCAGTTTTTCCTAACAAATGCAAGATATAACATGGGCTATCTTCGCAAGGAGACATCAGATCTGCATAACTCATGGTTTTTGGTCTTCGGTGAGCCGGGGGATCATGAATATGTGTTTGTTTTTCGAATTTGAGCTATATCTGCAAATGGCACTTTTCTTGCTAAAAGCAGTTTTTCCGAACAAATGCAAGATATAACATGGGCTATCTCCGCAAGGAGACATCAGATCTGCATAACTCATGGTTTTTTGGTCTTCGGTGAGCCAGGAGAACATGAATATGTGTTTGTTTTTCGAATTTGAGCTCTATCTGCAAACGGCACTTTTCTTGCTAAAAGCAGTTTTTCCTAACAAATGCAAGATATAACATGGGCTATCTCCGCAAGGAGACATCAGATCTCCATAACTCATGGTTTTTTGGTCTTCGGTGAGCCGGGAGAACATGAATATGTGTTTGTTTTTCGAATTTGAGCTCTATCTGCAAACGGCACTTTTCTTGCTAAAAGCAGTTTTTCCTAACAAATGCAAGATATAACATGGGCTATCTCCGCAAGGAGACATCAGATCTCCATAACTCATGGTTTTTTGGTCTTCGGTGAGCCGGGAGAACATGAATATGTGTTTGTTTTTCGAATTTGAGCTCTATCTGCAAAGGGCACTTTTCTTGCTAAAAGCAGTTTTTCCTAACAAATGCAAGATATAACATGGGCTATCTCCGCAAGGAGACATCAGAACTGCAAAACGCATGGTTTTTTGTTCTTCAGGGAGGTGGGGGAACATGAATACGTGTTTGTTTTTCGAATTTGAGCTCTATCTGCAATGGGCACTTTTCATGCTACAAACAGTTTTTACTAACAAATGCAAGATATAACATGGGCTATCTCCGCAAGGAGACATCAGATCTGCAAAACTCATGGTTTTTTGGTATTCGGTGAGCCGGGGGAACATGAATATGTGTTTGTTTTTCGAATTTGAGCTCTATCTGCAAAGGGCACTTTTCTTGCTATAAGTAGTTTTTCCTAACAAATGCAAGATATAACATGGGCTATCTCCGCAAGGAGACATCAGATCTGCATAACTCATGGTTTTTTGGTCTTCGGTGAGCCGGGAGAACATGAATATGTGTTTGTTTTTCGAATTTGAGCTCTATCTGCAAAGGGCACTTTTCTTGCTAAAAGCAGTTTTTCCTAACAAATGCAAGATATAACATGGGCTATCTCCGCAAGGAGACATCAGATCTGCATAACTCATGGTTTTTTGGTCTTCGGTGAGCCGGGGGAACATGAATATGTGTTTGTTTTTCGAATTTGAGCTCTATCTCCACAGGGCACTTTTCTTGCTAAAAGCAGTTTTTCCTAACAAATGCAAGATATAACATGGGCTATCTCCGCAAGGAGACATCAGAACTGCAAAACGCATGGTTTTTTGTTCTTCAGGGAGGTGGGGGAACATGAATACGTGTTTCTTTTTCGAATTTGAGCTCTATCTGCAATGGGCACTTTTCATGCTACAAACAGTTTTTACTAACAAATGCAAGATATAACATGGGCTATCTCCGCAAGGAGACATCAGATCTGCAAAACTCATGGTTTTTTGGTATTCGGTGAGCCGGGGGAACATGAATATGTGTTTGTTTTTCGAATTTGAGCTCTATCTGCAAAGGGCACTTTTCTTGCTATAAGCAGTTTTTCCTAACAAATGCAAGATATAACATGGGCTATCTCCGCAAGGAGACATCAGATCTGCATAACTCATGGTTTTTTGGTCTTCGGTGAGCCGGGAGAACATGAATATGTGTTTGTTTTTCGAATTTGAGCTCTATCTGCAAAGGGCACTTTTCTTGCTAAAAGCAGTTTTTCCTAACAAATGCAAGACATAACATGGGCTATCTCCGCAAGGAGACATCAGATCTGCATAACTCATGGTTTTTTGGTCTTCGGTGAGCCGGGGGAACATGAATATGTGTTTGTTTTTCGAATTTGAGCTCTATCTGCAAAGGGCACTTTTCTTCCTATAAACAGTTTTTCCTAACAAATGCAAGATATATCATGGGCTATCTCCGCAAGGAGACATCAGGTCTGCATAACTCATGGTTTTTTGGTCTTCGGTGAGCCGGGAGAACATGAATATGTGTTTGTTTTTCGAATTTGAGCTCTATCTGCAAAGGGCACTTTTCTTGCTAAAAGCAGTTTTTCCTAACAAATGCAAGATATAACATGGGCTATCTCCGCAAGGAGACATCAGATCTGCATAACTCATGGTTTTTTGGTCTTCGGTGAGCCGGGAGAACATGAATATGTGTTTGTTTTTCGAATTTGAGCTCTATCTGCAAAGGACACTTTTCTTGCTAAAAGCAGTTTTTCCTAACAAATGCAAGATATAACATGGGCTATCTCCGCAAGGAGACATCAGAACTGCAAAACGCATGGTTTTTTGTTCTTCGGGGAGGTGGGGGAACATGAATACGTGTTTGTTTTTCGAATTTGAGCTTTATCTGCAATGGGCACTTTTCAAGCTATAAACAGTTTTTACTAACAAATGCAAGATATAACATGGGCTATCTCCGCAAGGAGACATCAGATCTGCAAAACTCATGGGTTTTTGGTCTTTGGTGAGCCGGGGGAACATGAATATGTGTTTGTTTTTCGAATTTGAGCTCTATCTGCAAAGGGCAATTTCATGTAATAAGCAGTTTTTCCTAACAAATGCAAGATATAACATGGGCTATCACAGCAAAGAGACATCAGATCTGCAAAACTCATGGTTTTTTGGTGTTCGCTGAGCTGGGATAACATGAATATGTGTTTGTTTTTTGAATTTGAGCTCTATCTGCAATGGGCACTTTTCTTGCTATAAGCAGTTTTTCCTAACAAATGCAAGATATAACATGGGCTATCTCCGCAAGGAGACATCAGATCTGCAAAATTCATGGTCTTTTGGTCTTTGGTGAGCCGGGGGAACATGAATATGTGTTTGTTTTTCGAATTTGAGCTCTATCTCCACAGGGCACTTTTCTTGCTAAAAGCAGTTTTTCCTAACAAATGCAAGATATAACATGGGCTATCTCCGCAAGGAGACATCAGAACTGCAAAACGCATGGTTTTTTGTTCTTCAGGGAGGTGGGGGAACATGAATACGTGTTTCTTTTTCGAATTTGAGCTCTATCTGCAATGGGCACTTTTCATGCTACAAACAGTTTTTACTAACAAATGCAAGATATAACATGGGCTATCTCCGCAAGGAGACATCAGATCTGCAAAACTCATGGTTTTTTGGTATTCGGTGAGCCGGGGGAACATGAATATGTGTTTGTTTTTCGAATTTGAGCTCTATCTGCAAAGGGCACTTTTCTTGCTATAAGCAGTTTTTCCTAACAAATGCAAGATATAACATGGGCTATCTCCGCAAGGAGACATCAGATCTGCATAACTCATGGTTTTTTGGTCTTCGGTGAGCCGGGAGAACATGAATATGTGTTTGTTTTTCGAATTTGAGCTCTATCTGCAAAGGGCACTTTTCTTGCTAAAAGCAGTTTTTCCTAACAAATGCAAGACATAACATGGGCTATCTCCGCAAGGAGACATCAGATCTGCATAACTCATGGTTTTTTGGTCTTCGGTGAGCCGGGGGAACATGAATATGTGTTTGTTTTTCGAATTTGAGCTCTATCTGCAAAGGGCACTTTTCTTCCTATAAACAGTTTTTCCTAACAAATGCAAGATATATCATGGGCTATCTCCGCAAGGAGACATCAGGTCTGCATAACTCATGGTTTTTTGGTCTTCGGTGAGCCGGGAGAACATGAATATGTGTTTGTTTTTCGAATTTGAGCTCTATCTGCAAAGGGCACTTTTCTTGCTAAAAGCAGTTTTTCCTAACAAATGCAAGATATAACATGGGCTATCTCCGCAAGGAGACATCAGATCTGCATAACTCATGGTTTTTTGGTCTTCGGTGAGCCGGGAGAACATGAATATGTGTTTGTTTTTCGAATTTGAGCTCTATCTGCAAAGGACACTTTTCTTGCTAAAAGCAGTTTTTCCTAACAAATGCAAGATATAACATGGGCTATCTCCGCAAGGAGACATCAGAACTGCAAAACGCATGGTTTTTTGTTCTTCGGGGAGGTGGGGGAACATGAATACGTGTTTGTTTTTCGAATTTGAGCTTTATCTGCAATGGGCACTTTTCAAGCTATAAACAGTTTTTACTAACAAATGCAAGATATAACATGGGCTATCTCCGCAAGGAGACATCAGATCTGCAAAACTCATGGGTTTTTGGTCTTTGGTGAGCCGGGGGAACATGAATATGTGTTTGTTTTTCGAATTTGAGCTCTATCTGCAAAGGGCAATTTCATGTAATAAGCAGTTTTTCCTAACAAATGCAAGATATAACATGGGCTATCACAGCAAAGAGACATCAGATCTGCAAAACTCATGGTTTTTTGGTGTTCGCTGAGCTGGGATAACATGAATATGTGTTTGTTTTTTGAATTTGAGCTCTATCTGCAATGGGCACTTTTCTTGCTATAAGCAGTTTTTCCTAACAAATGCAAGATATAACATGGGCTATCTCCGCAAGGAGACATCAGATCTGCAAAATTCATGGTCTTTTGGTCTTTGGTGAGCCGGGGGAACATGAATATGTGTTTGTTTTTCGAATTTGAGCTCTATCTGCAGTGGGCACCTTTCATGCTATAAGCAGTTTTTCCTAACAAACGCAAGATATAACATGGGCTATCTCCGCAAGGAGACATCAGATCTGCAAAACTCATGGTTTTTTGGTCTTCGGTGAGCCGGGGGAACATGAATATGTGTTTGTTTTTTGAATTTGAGCTCTGTATGCAAAGGGCACTTTTCATGCTAAAGCAGTTTTTCCTAACAAATGCAAGATATAACATGGGCTATCTCCGCAAGGAGACATCAGATCTGCAAAACTCATGGGTTTTTGGTCTTTGGTGAGCCGGGGGAACATGAATATGTGTTTGTTTTTCGAATTTGAGCTCTATCTGCAAAGGGCACTTTTCATGCCATAAGCAGTTTTTCCTAACAAATGCAAGATATAACATGGGCTATCTCCGCAAGGAGACATCAGATCTGCAAAACCTATGGTTTTTTGGTCTTCGGTGAGCCGGGGGAACATGAATATGTGTTTGTTTTTCAAATTTGAGCTCTATCTGCAGTGGGCACTTTTCCTGCTATAAGCAGTTTTTCCTAACAAATGCAAGATACAACATGGGCTATCTCCGCAAGGAGACATCAGATCTGCAAAACTCATGGTTTTTTGGTCTTCGGTGAGCTGGGGGAACATGAATATGTGTTTGTTTTTGAATTTGAGCTCTATCTGCAATGGGCACTTTTCTTGCTATAAGCAGTTTTTCCTAACAAATGCAAGATATAACATGGGCTATCTCCGCAAGGAGACATCAGATCTGCAAAATTCATGGTCTTTTGGTCTTTGGTTTAGCCGGGGAAAAATGAATATGTGTTTTTCGAATTTGAGCTCTATCTGCAGTGGGCACTTTTCATGCTATAAGCAGTTTTTCCTAACAAACGCAAGATATAACATAGGCTATCTCCGCAAGGAGACATCAGATCTGCAAAATTCATGGTTTTTTGGTCTTTGGTGAGCCGGGGGAACAAGAATATGTGTTTGTTTTTCGAATTTGAGCTCCATCTGCAAACGGTACTTTTCTTGCTAAAAGCAGTTTTTCCGAACAAATGCAAGATATAACATGGGCTATCTCCGCAAGGAGACATCAGATCTGCATAACTCGTGGTTTTTTAGTCTTTGGTGAGCCGGGGGAACATGAATATGTGTTTGTTTTTCGAATTTGAGCTCTATCTGCAAAGGGCACTTTTCTTGCTATAAGCAGTTTTTCCTAACAAATGCAAGATATAACATGGGCTATCTCCGCAAGGAGACATCAGATCTGCATAACTCATGGTTTTTTGGTCTTCAGTGAGCTGGGGGAACATGAATATGTGTTTGTTTTTCGAATTTGAGCTCTATCTGCAATGGGCACTTTTCATGCTATAAACAGTTTTTACTAACAAATGCAAGATATAACATGGGCTATCTCCGCAAGGAGACATCAGATCTGCAAAACTCATGGCTTTTTGGTCTTCGGTGAGCCGGGGGAACATGATTATGTGTTTGTTTTTCGAATTTGAGCTCTATCTGCAAAGGGCACTTTTCTTGCTATAAGCAGTTTTTCCTAACAAATGCAAGATATAACATGGGCTATCTTCGCAAGGAGACATCAGATCTGCATAACTCATGGTTTTTGGTCTTCGGTGAGCCGGGGGATCATGAATATGTGTTTGTTTTTCGAATTTGAGCTCTATCTGCAAAGGGCACTTTTCTTGCTATAAGCAGTTTTTCCTAACAAATGCAAGATATAACATGGGCTATCTCCGCAAGGAGACATCAGATCTGCATAACTCATGGTTTTTTGGTCTTCGGTGAGCCAGGAGAACATGAATATGTGTTTGTTTTTCGAATTTGAGCTCTATCTGCAAACGGCACTTTTCTTGCTAAAAGCAGTTTTTCCTAACAAATGCAAGATATAACATGGGCTATCTCCGCAAGGAGACATCAGATCTGCATAACTCATGGTTTTTTGGTCTTCGGTGAGCCGGGAGAACATGAATATGTGTTTGTTTTTCGAATTTGAGCTCTATCTGCAAAGGGCACTTTTCTTGCTAAAAGCAGTTTTTCCTAACAAATGCAAGATATAACATGGGCTATCTCCGCAAGGAGACATCAGAACTGCAAAACGCATGGTTTTTTGGTTTTCGGGGAGGTTGGGGAACATGAATACGTGTTTGTTTTTCGAATTTGAGCTCCATCTGCAAACGGCACTTTTCTTGCTAAAAGCAGTTTTTCCGAACAAATGCAAGATATAACATGGGCTATCTCCGCAAGGAGACATCAGATCTGCATAACTCATGGTTTTTTAGTCTTTGGTGAGCCGGGGGAACATGAATATGTGTTTGTTTTTCGAATTTGAGCTCTATCTGCAAAGGGCACTTTTCTTGCTATAAGCAGTTTTTCCTAACAATTGCAAGATATAACATGGGCTATCTCCGCAAGGAGACATCAGATGTGCATAACTCATGGTTTTTGGTCTTCGGTGAGCCGGGGGAACATGAATATGTGTTTGTTTTTCGAATTTGAGCTCTATCTGCAAAGGGCACTTTTCTTGCTATAAGCAGTTTTTCCTAACAAATGCAAGATATAACATGGGCTATCTCCGCAAGGAGACATCAGATCTGCATAACTCATGGTTTTTGGTCTTCGGTGAGCGGGGGAACATGAATATGTGTTTGTTTTTCGAATTTGAGCTCTATCTGCAAAGGGCACTTTTCTTGCTAAAAGCAGTTTTTCCTAACAAATGCAAGATATAACATGGGCTATCTCCGCAAGGAGACATCAGAACTGCAAAACGCATGGTTTTTTGTTCTTCAGGGAGGTGGGGGAACATGAATACATGTTTGTTTTTCGAATTTGAGCTCTATCTGCAATGGGCACTTTTCATGCTATAAACAGTTTTCACTAAGAAATGCAAGATATAACATGGGCTATCTCCGCAAGGAGACATCAGATCTGCAAAACTCATGGTTTTTTGGTATTCAGTGAGCCGGGGGAACATGAATATGTGTTTGTTTTTCGAATTTGAGCTCTATCTGCAAAGGGCACTTTTCTTGCTATAAGCAGTTTTTCCTAACAAATGCAAGATATAACATGGGCTATCTCCGCAAGGAGACATCAGATATGCATAACTCATGGTTTTTTGGTGTTCGGTGAGCCGGGAGAACATGAATATGTGTTTGTTTTTCGAATTTGAGTTCTATCTGCAAAGGGCACTTTTGTTGCTAAAAGCAGTTTTTCCTAACAAATGCAAGATATAACATGGGCTATCTCCGCAAGGAGACATCAGAACTGCAAAACGCATGGTTTTTTGTTCTTCGGGGAGGTGGGGGAACATGAATACGTGTTTGTTTTTCGAATTTGAGCTCTATCTGCAATGGGCACTTTTCATGCTATAAACAGTTTTTACTAACAAATGCAAGATATAACATGGGCTATCTCCGCAAGGAAACATCAGATCTGTAAAACTCATGGTTTTTTGGTCTTCGGTGAGCCGGGGGAACATGAATATGTGTTTGTTTTTCGAATTTGAGCTCTATCTGCAAAGGGCACTTTTCTTGCTATAAGCAGTTTTTCCTAACAAATGCAAGATATAACATGGGCTATCTCCGCAAGGAGACGTCAGATCTGCATAACTCATGGTTTTTTGGTCTTCCGTGAGCCGGGGGAACATGAATATGTGTTTGTTTTTCGAATTTGAGCTCTATCTGCAATGGGCACTTTTCATGCTATAAACAGTTTTTCCTAACAAATGCAAGATATAACATGGGCTATCTCCGCAAGGAGACATCAGAACTGCAAAACGCATGGTTTTTTGTTCTTCGGGGAGGTGGGGGAACATGAATACGTGTTTGTTTTTCGAATTTGAGCTCTATCTGCAATGGGCACTTTTCATGCTATAAACAGTTTTTACTAACAAATGCAAGATATAACATGGGCTATCTCCGCAAGGAGACATCAGAACTGCAAAACGCATGGTTTTTTGGTCTTCGGTGAGCCGGGAGAACATGAATACGTGTTTGTTTTTCGAATTTGAGCTCTATCTGCAAAGGGCACTTTTCTTGCTAAAAGCAGTTTTTCCTAACAAATGCAAGATATAACATGGGCTATCTCCGCAAGGAGACATCAGAACTGCAAAACGCATGGTTTTTTGGTCTTCGGTGAGCCGGGGAACATGAATATGTGTTTGTTTTTCGAATTTGAGCTCTATCTGCAAAGGGCACTTTTCTTGCTAAAAGCAGTTTTTCCTAACAAATGCAAGATATAACATGGGCTATCTCCGCAAGGAGACATCAGAACTGCAAAACGCATGGTTTTTTGGTCTTCGGGGAGGTTGGTGAACATGAATATGTTTGTTTTTCGAATTTGAGCTCTATCTGCAAAGGGCACTTTTCTTGCTAAAAGCAGTTTTTTTTAACAAATGCAAGATATAACATGGGCTATCTCCGCAAGGAGACATCAGATCTGCATAACTCATGGTTTTTTGTTCTTCGGTGAGCCGGGAGAACATGAATACGTGTTTGTTTTTCGAATTTGAGCTCTATCTGCAAAGGGCACTTTTCTTGCTAAAAGCAGTTTTTCCTAACAAATGCAAGATATAACATGGGCTATCTCCGCAAGGAGACATCAGAACTGCAAAACGCATGGTTTTTTGGTCTTCGGTGAGCCGGGGAACATGAATATGTGTTTGTTTTTCGAATTTGAGCTCTATCTGCAAAGGGCACTTTTCTTGCTAAAAGCAGTTTTTCCTAACAAATGCAAGATATAACATGGGCTATCTCCGCAAGGAGACATCAGAACTGCAAAACGCATGGTTTTTTGGTCTTCGGGGAGGTTGGTGAACATGAATATGTTTGTTTTTCGAATTTGAGCTCTATCTGCAAAGGGCACTTTTCTTGCTAAAAGCAGTTTTTTTTAACAAATGCAAGATATAACATGGGCTATCTCCGCAAGGAGACATCAGATCTGCATAACTCATGGTATTTTGGTCTTCGGTGAGCCGGGGGAACATGAATATGTGTTTGTTTTTCGAATTTGAGCTCTATCTGCAAAGGGCACTTTTCATGCTATAAACAGTTTTTACTAACAAATGCAAGATATAACATGGGCTATCTCCGCAAGGAGACATCAGAACTGCAAAACGCATGGTTTTTTGGTCTTCGGTGAGCCGGGGGAACATGAATATGTGTTTGTTTTTCGAATTTGAGCTCTATCTGCAATGGGCACTTTTCTTGCTAAAAGCAGTTTTTCCTAACAAATGCAAGATATAACATGGGCTATCTCCGCAAGGAGACATCAGAACTGCAAAACACATGGTTTTTTGGTCTTCGGGGAGGTTGGTTAACATGAATACGTGTTTGTTTTTCGAATTTGAGCTCCATCTGCAAACGGCACTTTTCTTGCTAAAAGCAGTTTTTCCGAACAAATGCAAGATATAACATGGGCTATCTCCGCAAGGAGACATCAGATCTGCATAACTCGTGGTTTTTTAGTCTTTGGTGAGCCGGGGGAACATGAATATGTGTTTGTTTTTCGAATTTGAGCTCTATCTGCAAAGGGCACTTTTCTTGCTATAAGCAGTTTTTCCTAACAAATGCAAGATATAACATGGGCTATCTCCGCAAGGACACATCAGATCTGCATAACTCATGGTTTTTTGGTCTTCGGTGAGCCGGGGGAACATGAATATGTGTTTGTTTTTCGAATTTGAGCTCTATCTGCAATGGGCACTTTTCATGCTATAAACAGTTTTTCCTAACAAATGCAAGATATAACATGGGCTATCTCCGCAAGGAGACATCAGAACTGCAAAACGCATGGTTTTTTGTTCTTTGGGGAGGTGGGGGAACATGAATACGTGTTTGTTTTTCGAATTTGAGCTCTATCTGCAATGGGCACTTTTCATGCTATAAACAGTTTTTCCTAACAAATGCAAGATATAACATGGGCTATCTCCGCAAGGAGACATCAGATCTGCATAACTCATGGTTTTTTGGTCTTCGGTGTGCCGGGGGAACATGAATATGTGTTTGTTTTTCGAATATGAGCTCTATCTGCAAAGGGCACTTTTCTTGCTATAAGCAGTTTTTCCTAACAAATGCAAGATATAACATGGGCTATCTCCGCAAGGAGACATCAGAACTGCAAAACGCATGGTTTTTTGGTCTTCGGGGAGGTTGGGAACATGAATACGTGTTTGTTTTTCGAATTTTTGCTCCATCTGCAAAGGGCACTTTTCTTGCTAAAAGCAGTTTTTCCGAACAAATGCAAGGTATAACATGGGCTATCTCCGCAAGGAGACATCAGATCTGCATAACTCGTGGTTTTTTAGTCTTTGGTGAGCCGGGGGAACATGAATATGTGTTTGTTTTTCGAATTTGAGCTCTATCTGCAAAGGACACTTTTCTTGCTAAAAGCAGTTTTTCCTAACAAATGCAAGATATAACATGGGCTATCTCCGCAAGGAGACATCAGAACTGCAAAACGCATGGTTTTTTGTTCTTCGGGGAGGTGGGGGAACATGAATACGTGTTTGTTTTTCGAATTTGAGCTTTATCTGCAATGGGCACTTTTCAAGCTATAAACAGTTTTTACTAACAAATGCAAGATATAACATGGGCTATCTCCGCAAGGAGACATCAGATCTGCAAAACTCATGGGTTTTTGGTCTTTGGTGAGCCGGGGGAACATGAATATGTGTTTGTTTTTCGAATTTGAGCTCTATCTGCAAAGGGCAATTTCATGTAATAAGCAGTTTTTCCTAACAAATGCAAGATATAACATGGGCTATCACAGCAAAGAGACATCAGATCTGCAAAACTCATGGTTTTTTGGTGTTCGCTGAGCTGGGATAACATGAATATGTGTTTGTTTTTTGAATTTGAGCTCTATCTGCAATGGGCACTTTTCTTGCTATAAGCAGTTTTTCCTAACAAATGCAAGATATAACATGGGCTATCTCCGCAAGGAGACATCAGATCTGCAAAATTCATGGTCTTTTGGTCTTTGGTGAGCCGGGGGAACATGAATATGTGTTTGTTTTTCGAATTTGAGCTCTATCTGCAGTGGGCACCTTTCATGCTATAAGCAGTTTTTCCTAACAAACGCAAGATATAACATGGGCTATCTCCGCAAGGAGACATCAGATCTGCAAAACTCATGGTTTTTTGGTCTTCGGTGAGCCGGGGGAACATGAATATGTGTTTGTTTTTTGAATTTGAGCTCTGTATGCAAAGGGCACTTTTCATGCTAAAGCAGTTTTTCCTAACAAATGCAAGATATAACATGGGCTATCTCCGCAAGGAGACATCAGATCTGCAAAACTCATGGGTTTTTGGTCTTTGGTGAGCCGGGGGAACATGAATATGTGTTTGTTTTTCGAATTTGAGCTCTATCTGCAAAGGGCACTTTTCATGCCATAAGCAGTTTTTCCTAACAAATGCAAGATATAACATGGGCTATCTCCGCAAGGAGACATCAGATCTGCAAAACCTATGGTTTTTTGGTCTTCGGTGAGCCGGGGGAACATGAATATGTGTTTGTTTTTCAAATTTGAGCTCTATCTGCAGTGGGCACTTTTCCTGCTATAAGCAGTTTTTCCTAACAAATGCAAGATACAACATGGGCTATCTCCGCAAGGAGACATCAGATCTGCAAAACTCATGGTTTTTTGGTCTTCGGTGAGCTGGGGGAACATGAATATGTGTTTGTTTTTCGAATTTGAGCTCTATCTGCAATGGGCACTTTTCTTGCTATAAGCAGTTTTTCCTAACAAATGCAAGATATAACATGGGCTATCTCCGCAAGGAGACATCAGATCTGCAAAATTCATGGTCTTTTGGTCTTTGGTTTAGCCGGGGAAAAATGAATATGTGTTTTTCGAATTTGAGCTCTATCTGCAGTGGGCACTTTTCATGCTATAAGCAGTTTTTCCTAACAAACGCAAGATATAACATAGGCTATCTCCGCAAGGAGACATCAGATCTGCAAAATTCATGGTTTTTTGGTCTTTGGTGAGCCGGGGGAACAAGAATATGTGTTTGTTTTTCGAATTTGAGCTCCATCTGCAAACGGTACTTTTCTTGCTAAAAGCAGTTTTTCCGAACAAATGCAAGATATAACATGGGCTATCTCCGCAAGGAGACATCAGATCTGCATAACTCGTGGTTTTTTAGTCTTTGGTGAGCCGGGGGAACATGAATATGTGTTTGTTTTTCGAATTTGAGCTCTATCTGCAAAGGGCACTTTTCTTGCTATAAGCAGTTTTTCCTAACAAATGCAAGATATAACATGGGCTATCTCCGCAAGGAGACATCAGATCTGCATAACTCATGGTTTTTTGGTCTTCAGTGAGCTGGGGGAACATGAATATGTGTTTGTTTTTCGAATTTGAGCTCTATCTGCAATGGGCACTTTTCATGCTATAAACAGTTTTTACTAACAAATGCAAGATATAACATGGGCTATCTCCGCAAGGAGACATCAGATCTGCAAAACTCATGGCTTTTTGGTCTTCGGTGAGCCGGGGGAACATGATTATGTGTTTGTTTTTCGAATTTGAGCTCTATCTACAAAGGGCACTTTTCTTGCTATAAGCAGTTTTTCCTAACAAATGCAAGATATAACATGGGCTATCTTCGCAAGGAGACATCAGATCTGCATAACTCATGGTTTTTGGTCTTCGGTGAGCCGGGGGATCATGAATATGTGTTTGTTTTTCGAATTTGAGCTCTATCTGCAAAGGGCACTTTTCTTGCTATAAGCAGTTTTTCCTAACAAATGCAAGATATAACATGGGCTATCTCCGCAAGGAGACATCAGATCTGCATAACTCATGGTTTTTTGGTCTTCGGTGAGCCAGGAGAACATGAATATGTGTTTGTTTTTCGAATTTGAGCTCTATCTGCAAACGGCACTTTTCTTGCTAAAAGCAGTTTTTCCTAACAAATGCAAGATATAACATGGGCTATCTCCGCAAGGAGACATCAGATCTGCATAACTCATGGTTTTTTGGTCTTCGGTGAGCCGGGAGAACATGAATATGTGTTTGTTTTTCGAATTTGAGCTCTATCTGCAAAGGGCACTTTTCTTGCTAAAAGCAGTTTTTCCTAACAAATGCAAGATATAACATGGGCTATCTCCGCAAGGAGACATCAGAACTGCAAAACGCATGGTTTTTTGGTTTTCGGGGAGGTTGGGGAACATGAATACGTGTTTGTTTTTCGAATTTGAGCTCCATCTGCAAACGGCACTTTTCTTGCTAAAAGCAGTTTTTCCGAACAAATGCAAGATATAACATGGGCTATCTCCGCAAGGAGACATCAGATCTGCATAACTCATGGTTTTTTAGTCTTTGGTGAGCCGGGGGAACATGAATATGTGTTTGTTTTTCGAATTTGAGCTCTATCTGCAAAGGGCACTTTTCTTGCTATAAGCAGTTTTTCCTAACAATTGCAAGATATAACATGGGCTATCTCCGCAAGGAGACATCAGATGTGCATAACTCATGGTTTTTGGTCTTCGGTGAGCCGGGGGAACATGAATATGTGTTTGTTTTTCGAATTTGAGCTCTATCTGCAAAGGGCACTTTTCTTGCTATAAGCAGTTTTTCCTAACAAATGCAAGATATAACATGGGCTATCTCCGCAAGGAGACATCAGATCTGCATAACTCATGGTTTTTGGTCTTCGGTGAGCGGGGGAACATGAATATGTGTTTGTTTTTCGAATTTGAGCTCTATCTGCAAAGGGCACTTTTCTTGCTAAAAGCAGTTTTTCCTAACAAATGCAAGATATAACATGGGCTATCTCCGCAAGGAGACATCAGAACTGCAAAACGCATGGTTTTTTGTTCTTCAGGGAGGTGGGGGAACATGAATACATGTTTGTTTTTCGAATTTGAGCTCTATCTGCAATGGGCACTTTTCATGCTATAAACAGTTTTCACTAAGAAATGCAAGATATAACATGGGCTATCTCCGCAAGGAGACATCAGATCTGCAAAACTCATGGTTTTTTGGTATTCAGTGAGCCGGGGGAACATGAATATGTGTTTGTTTTTCGAATTTGAGCTCTATCTGCAAAGGGCACTTTTCTTGCTATAAGCAGTTTTTCCTAACAAATGCAAGATATAACATGGGCTATCTCCGCAAGGAGACATCAGATATGCATAACTCATGGTTTTTTGGTGTTCGGTGAGCCGGGAGAACATGAATATGTGTTTGTTTTTCGAATTTGAGTTCTATCTGCAAAGGGCACTTTTGTTGCTAAAAGCAGTTTTTCCTAACAAATGCAAGATATAACATGGGCTATCTCCGCAAGGAGACATCAGAACTGCAAAACGCATGGTTTTTTGTTCTTCGGGGAGGTGGGGGAACATGAATACGTGTTTGTTTTTCGAATTTGAGCTCTATCTGCAATGGGCACTTTTCATGCTATAAACAGTTTTTACTAACAAATGCAAGATATAACATGGGCTATCTCCGCAAGGAAACATCAGATCTGTAAAACTCATGGTTTTTTGGTCTTCGGTGAGCCGGGGGAACATGAATATGTGTTTGTTTTTCGAATTTGAGCTCTATCTGCAAAGGGCACTTTTCTTGCTATAAGCAGTTTTTCCTAACAAATGCAAGATATAACATGGGCTATCTCCGCAAGGAGACGTCAGATCTGCATAACTCATGGTTTTTTGGTCTTCCGTGAGCCGGGGGAACATGAATATGTGTTTGTTTTTCGAATTTGAGCTCTATCTGCAATGGGCACTTTTCATGCTATAAACAGTTTTTCCTAACAAATGCAAGATATAACATGGGCTATCTCCGCAAGGAGACATCAGAACTGCAAAACGCATGGTTTTTTGTTCTTCGGGGAGGTGGGGGAACATGAATACGTGTTTGTTTTTCGAATTTGAGCTCTATCTGCAATGGGCACTTTTCATGCTATAAACAGTTTTTACTAACAAATGCAAGATATAACATGGGCTATCTCCGCAAGGAGACATCAGAACTGCAAAACGCATGGTTTTTTGGTCTTCGGTGAGCCGGGAGAACATGAATACGTGTTTGTTTTTCGAATTTGAGCTCTATCTGCAAAGGGCACTTTTCTTGCTAAAAGCAGTTTTTCCTAACAAATGCAAGATATAACATGGGCTATCTCCGCAAGGAGACATCAGAACTGCAAAACGCATGGTTTTTTGGTCTTCGGTGAGCCGGGGAACATGAATATGTGTTTGTTTTTCGAATTTGAGCTCTATCTGCAAAGGGCACTTTTCTTGCTAAAAGCAGTTTTTCCTAACAAATGCAAGATATAACATGGGCTATCTCCGCAAGGAGACATCAGAACTGCAAAACGCATGGTTTTTTGGTCTTCGGGGAGGTTGGTGAACATGAATATGTTTGTTTTTCGAATTTGAGCTCTATCTGCAAAGGGCACTTTTCTTGCTAAAAGCAGTTTTTTTTAACAAATGCAAGATATAACATGGGCTATCTCCGCAAGGAGACATCAGATCTGCATAACTCATGGTTTTTTGTTCTTCGGTGAGCCGGGAGAACATGAATACGTGTTTGTTTTTCGAATTTGAGCTCTATCTGCAAAGGGCACTTTTCTTGCTAAAAGCAGTTTTTCCTAACAAATGCAAGATATAACATGGGCTATCTCCGCAAGGAGACATCAGAACTGCAAAACGCATGGTTTTTTGGTCTTCGGTGAGCCGGGGAACATGAATATGTGTTTGTTTTTCGAATTTGAGCTCTATCTGCAAAGGGCACTTTTCTTGCTAAAAGCAGTTTTTCCTAACAAATGCAAGATATAACATGGGCTATCTCCGCAAGGAGACATCAGAACTGCAAAACGCATGGTTTTTTGGTCTTCGGGGAGGTTGGTGAACATGAATATGTTTGTTTTTCGAATTTGAGCTCTATCTGCAAAGGGCACTTTTCTTGCTAAAAGCAGTTTTTTTTAACAAATGCAAGATATAACATGGGCTATCTCCGCAAGGAGACATCAGATCTGCATAACTCATGGTATTTTGGTCTTCGGTGAGCCGGGGGAACATGAATATGTGTTTGTTTTTCGAATTTGAGCTCTATCTGCAAAGGGCACTTTTCATGCTATAAACAGTTTTTACTAACAAATGCAAGATATAACATGGGCTATCTCCGCAAGGAGACATCAGAACTGCAAAACGCATGGTTTTTTGGTCTTCGGTGAGCCGGGGGAACATGAATATGTGTTTGTTTTTCGAATTTGAGCTCTATCTGCAATGGGCACTTTTCTTGCTAAAAGCAGTTTTTCCTAACAAATGCAAGATATAACATGGGCTATCTCCGCAAGGAGACATCAGAACTGCAAAACACATGGTTTTTTGGTCTTCGGGGAGGTTGGTTAACATGAATACGTGTTTGTTTTTCGAATTTGAGCTCCATCTGCAAACGGCACTTTTCTTGCTAAAAGCAGTTTTTCCGAACAAATGCAAGATATAACATGGGCTATCTCCGCAAGGAGACATCAGATCTGCATAACTCGTGGTTTTTTAGTCTTTGGTGAGCCGGGGGAACATGAATATGTGTTTGTTTTTCGAATTTGAGCTCTATCTGCAAAGGGCACTTTTCTTGCTATAAGCAGTTTTTCCTAACAAATGCAAGATATAACATGGGCTATCTCCGCAAGGACACATCAGATCTGCATAACTCATGGTTTTTTGGTCTTCGGTGAGCCGGGGGAACATGAATATGTGTTTGTTTTTCGAATTTGAGCTCTATCTGCAATGGGCACTTTTCATGCTATAAACAGTTTTTCCTAACAAATGCAAGATATAACATGGGCTATCTCCGCAAGGAGACATCAGAACTGCAAAACGCATGGTTTTTTGTTCTTTGGGGAGGTGGGGGAACATGAATACGTGTTTGTTTTTCGAATTTGAGCTCTATCTGCAATGGGCACTTTTCATGCTATAAACAGTTTTTCCTAACAAATGCAAGATATAACATGGGCTATCTCCGCAAGGAGACATCAGATCTGCATAACTCATGGTTTTTTGGTCTTCGGTGTGCCGGGGGAACATGAATATGTGTTTGTTTTTCGAATATGAGCTCTATCTGCAAAGGGCACTTTTCTTGCTATAAGCAGTTTTTCCTAACAAATGCAAGATATAACATGGGCTATCTCCGCAAGGAGACATCAGAACTGCAAAACGCATGGTTTTTTGGTCTTCGGGGAGGTTGGGAACATGAATACGTGTTTGTTTTTCGAATTTTTGCTCCATCTGCAAAGGGCACTTTTCTTGCTAAAAGCAGTTTTTCCGAACAAATGCAAGGTATAACATGGGCTATCTCCGCAAGGAGACATCAGATCTGCATAACTCGTGGTTTTTTAGTCTTTGGTGAGCCGGGGGAACATGAATATGTGTTTGTTTTTCGAATTTAAGCTCTATCTGCAAAGGGCACTTTTCTTGCTATAAGCAGTTTTTCCTAACAAATGCAAGATATAACATGGGCTATCTCCGCAAGGAGGCATCAGATCTGAATAACTCATGGTTTTTTGGTCTTCGGTGAGCCGGGGGAACATGAATATGTGTTTGTTTTTCGAATTTGAGCTCTATCTGCAATGGGCACTTTTCATGCTATAAACAGTTTTTACTAACAAATGCAAGATATAACATGGGCTATCTCCGCAAGGACACATCAGATCTGCATAACTCATGGTTTTTTGGTCTTCGGTGAGCCGGGGGAACATGAATATGTGTTTGTTTTTCGAATTTGAGCTCTATCTGCAATGGGCACTTTTCATGCTATAAACAGTTTTTCCTAACAAATGCAAGATATAACATGGGCTATCTCCGCAAGGAGACATCAGAACTGCAAAACGCATGGTTTTTTGTTCTTTGGGGAGGTGGGGGAACATGAATACGTGTTTGTTTTTCGAATTTGAGCTCTATCTGCAATGGGCACTTTTCATGCTATAAACAGTTTTTCCTAACAAATGCAAGATATAACATGGGCTATCTCCGCAAGGAGACATCAGATCTGCATAACTCATGGTTTTTTGGTCTTCGGTGTGCCGGGGGAACATGAATATGTGTTTGTTTTTCGAATTTGAGCTCTATCTGCAAAGGGCACTTTTCTTGCTATAAGCAGTTTTTCCTAACAAATGCAAGATATAACATGGGCTATCTCCGCAAGGAGACATCAGAACTGCAAAACGCATGGTTTTTTGGTCTTCGGGGAGGTTGGGAACATGAATACGTGTTTGTTTTTCGAATTTTTGCTCCATCTGTAAAGGGCACTTTTCTTGCTAAAAGCAGTTTTTCCGAACAAATGCAAGGTATAACATGGGCTATCTCCGCAAGGAGACATCAGATCTGCATAACTCGTGGTTTTTTAGTCTTTGGTGAGCCGGGGGAACATGAATATGTGTTTGTTTTTCGAATTTAAGCTCTATCTGCAAAGGGCACTTTTCTTGCTATAAGCAGTTTTTCCTAACAAATGCAAGATATAACATGGGCTATCTCCGCAAGGAGGCATCAGATCTGAATAACTCATGGTTTTTTGGTCTTCGGTGAGCCGGGGGAACATGAATATGTGTTTGTTTTTCGAATTTGAGCTCTATCTGCAATGGGCACTTTTCATGCTATAAACAGTTTTTACTAACAAATGCAAGATATAACATGGGCTATCTCCGCAAGGAGACATCAGATCTGCAAAACTAATGGCTTTTTGGTCTTCGGTGAGCCGGGGGAACATGAATATGTGTTTGTTTTTCGAATTTGAGCTCTATCTGCAAAGGGCACTTTTCTTGCTATAAGCAGTTTTTCCTAACAAATGCAAGATATAACATGGGCTATCTCCGCAAGGAGACATCAGATCTGCATAACTCATGGTTTTTTGGTCTTCGGTGAGCCGGGGGAACATGAATATGTGTTTGTTTTTCGAATTTGAGCTCTATCTGCAAAGGGCACTTTTCTTGCTAAAAGCAGTTTTTCCTAACAAATGCAAGATATAACATGGGCTATCTCCGCAAGGAGACATCAGAACTGCAAAACGCATGGTTTTTTGGTCTTCGGGGAGGTTGGTGAACATGAATATGTTTGTTTTTCGAATTTGAGCTCTATCTGCAAAGGGCACTTTTCTTGCTAAAAGCAGTTTTTCCGAACAAATGCAAGGTATAACATGGGCTATCTCCGCAAGGAGACATCAGATCTGCAAAACCTATGGTTTTTTGGTCTTCGGTGAGCCGGGGGAACATGAATATGTGTTTGTTTTTCAAATTTGAGCTTTATCTGCAGTGGGCACTTTTCCTGCTATAAGCAGTTTTTCCTAACAAACGCAAGATATAACATGGGCTATCTCCGCAAGGAGACATCAGATCTGCAAAACTCATGGTTTTTTGGTCTTCGGTGAGCCGGGGGAACATGAATATGTGTTTGTTTTTTGAATTTGAGCTCTGTATGCAAAGGGCACTTTTCATGCTAAAGCAGTTTTTCCTAACAAATGCAAGATATAACATGGGCTATCTCCGCAAGGAGACATCAGATCTGCAAAACTCATGGGTTTTTGGTCTTTGGTGAGCCGGGGGAACATGAATATGTGTTTGTTTTTCGAATTTGAGCTCTATCTGCAAAGGGCACTTTTCATGCCATAAGCAGTTTTTCCTAACAAATGCAAGATATAACATGGGCTATCTCCGCAAGGAGACATCAGATCTGCAAAACCTATGGTTTTTTGGTCTTCGGTGAGCCGGGGGAACATGAATATGTGTTTGTTTTTCAAATTTGAGCTCTATCTGCAGTGGGCACTTTTCCTGCTATAAGCAGTTTTTCCTAACAAATGCAAGATACAACATGGGCTATCTCCGCAAGGAGACATCAGATCTGCAAAACTCATGGTTTTTTGGTCTTCGGTGAGCTGGGGGAACATGAATATGTGTTTGTTTTTCGAATTTGAGCTCTATCTGCAATGGGCACTTTTCTTGCTATATGCAGTTTTTCCTAACAAATGCAAGATATAACATGGGCTATCTCCGCAAGGAGACATCAGATCTGCAAAATTCATGGTCTTTTGGTCTTTGGTTTAGCCGGGGAAAAATGAATATGTGTTTTTCGAATTTGAGCTCTATCTGCAGTGGGCACTTTTCATGCTATAAGCAGTTTTTCCTAACAAACGCAAGATATAACATAGGCTATCTCCGCAAGGAGACATCAGATCTGCAAAATTCATGGTTTTTTGGTCTTTGGTGAGCCGGGGGAACAAGAATATGTGTTTGTTTTTCGAATTTGAGCTCCATCTGCAAACGGTACTTTTCTTGCTAAAAGCAGTTTTTCCGAACAAATGCAAGATATAACATGGGCTATCTCCGCAAGGAGACATCAGATCTGCATAACTCGTGGTTTTTTAGTCTTTGGTGAGCCGGGGGAACATGAATATGTGTTTGTTTTTCGAATTTGAGCTCTATCTGCAAAGGGCACTTTTCTTGCTATAAGCAGTTTTTCCTAACAAATGCAAGATATAACATGGGCTATCTCCGCAAGGAGACATCAGATCTGCATAACTCATGGTTTTTTGGTCTTCAGTGAGCTGGGGGAACATGAATATGTGTTTGTTTTTCGAATTTGAGCTCTATCTGCAATGGGCACTTTTCATGCTATAAACAGTTTTTACTAACAAATGCAAGATATAACATGGGCTATCTCCGCAAGGAGACATCAGATCTGCAAAACTCATGGCTTTTTGGTCTTCGGTGAGCCGGGGGAACATGATTATGTGTTTGTTTTTCGAATTTGAGCTCTATCTGCAAAGGGCACTTTTCTTGCTATAAGCAGTTTTTCCTAACAAATGCAAGATATAACATGGGCTATCTTCGCAAGGAGACATCAGATCTGCATAACTCATGGTTTTTGGTCTTCGGTGAGCCGGGGGATCATGAATATGTGTTTGTTTTTCGAATTTGAGCTCTATCTGCAAAGGGCACTTTTCTTGCTATAAGCAGTTTTTCCTAACAAATGCAAGATATAACATGGGCTATCTCCGCAAGGAGACATCAGATCTGCATAACTCATGGTTTTTTGGTCTTCGGTGAGCCAGGAGAACATGAATATGTGTTTGTTTTTCGAATTTGAGCTCTATCTGCAAACGGCACTTTTCTTGCTAAAAGCAGTTTTTCCTAACAAATGCAAGATATAACATGGGCTATCTCCGCAAGGAGACATCAGATCTGCATAACTCATGGTTTTTTGGTCTTCGGTGAGCCGGGAGAACATGAATATGTGTTTGTTTTTCGAATTTGAGCTCTATCTGCAAAGGGCACTTTTCTTGCTAAAAGCAGTTTTTCCTAACAAATGCAAGATATAACATGGGCTATCTCCGCAAGGAGACATCAGAACTGCAAAACGCATGGTTTTTTGGTTTTCGGGGAGGTTGGGGAACATGAATACGTGTTTGTTTTTCGAATTTGAGCTCCATCTGCAAACGGCACTTTTCTTGCTAAAAGCAGTTTTTCCGAACAAATGCAAGATATAACATGGGCTATCTCCGCAAGGAGACATCAGATCTGCATAACTCATGGTTTTTTAGTCTTTGGTGAGCCGGGGGAACATGAATATGTGTTTGTTTTTCGAATTTGAGCTCTATCTGCAAAGGGCACTTTTCTTGCTATAAGCAGTTTTTCCTAACAATTGCAAGATATAACATGGGCTATCTCCGCAAGGAGACATCAGATGTGCATAACTCATGGTTTTTGGTCTTCGGTGAGCCGGGGGAACATGAATATGTGTTTGTTTTTCGAATTTGAGCTCTATCTGCAAAGGGCACTTTTCTTGCTATAAGCAGTTTTTCCTAACAAATGCAAGATATAACATGGGCTATCTCCGCAAGGAGACATCAGATCTGCATAACTCATGGTTTTTGGTCTTCGGTGAGCGGGGGAACATGAATATGTGTTTGTTTTTCGAATTTGAGCTCTATCTGCAAAGGGCACTTTTCTTGCTAAAAGCAGTTTTTCCTAACAAATGCAAGATATAACATGGGCTATCTCCGCAAGGAGACATCAGAACTGCAAAACGCATGGTTTTTTGTTCTTCAGGGAGGTGGGGGAACATGAATACATGTTTGTTTTTCGAATTTGAGCTCTATCTGCAATGGGCACTTTTCATGCTATAAACAGTTTTCACTAAGAAATGCAAGATATAACATGGGCTATCTCCGCAAGGAGACATCAGATCTGCAAAACTCATGGTTTTTTGGTATTCAGTGAGCCGGGGGAACATGAATATGTGTTTGTTTTTCGAATTTGAGCTCTATCTGCAAAGGGCACTTTTCTTGCTATAAGCAGTTTTTCCTAACAAATGCAAGATATAACATGGGCTATCTCCGCAAGGAGACATCAGATATGCATAACTCATGGTTTTTTGGTGTTCGGTGAGCCGGGAGAACATGAATATGTGTTTGTTTTTCGAATTTGAGTTCTATCTGCAAAGGGCACTTTTGTTGCTAAAAGCAGTTTTTCCTAACAAATGCAAGATATAACATGGGCTATCTCCGCAAGGAGACATCAGAACTGCAAAACGCATGGTTTTTTGTTCTTCGGGGAGGTGGGGGAACATGAATACGTGTTTGTTTTTCGAATTTGAGCTCTATCTGCAATGGGCACTTTTCATGCTATAAACAGTTTTTACTAACAAATGCAAGATATAACATGGGCTATCTCCGCAAGGAAACATCAGATCTGTAAAACTCATGGTTTTTTGGTCTTCGGTGAGCCGGGGGAACATGAATATGTGTTTGTTTTTCGAATTTGAGCTCTATCTGCAAAGGGCACTTTTCTTGCTATAAGCAGTTTTTCCTAACAAATGCAAGATATAACATGGGCTATCTCCGCAAGGAGACGTCAGATCTGCATAACTCATGGTTTTTTGGTCTTCCGTGAGCCGGGGGAACATGAATATGTGTTTGTTTTTCGAATTTGAGCTCTATCTGCAATGGGCACTTTTCATGCTATAAACAGTTTTTCCTAACAAATGCAAGATATAACATGGGCTATCTCCGCAAGGAGACATCAGAACTGCAAAACGCATGGTTTTTTGTTCTTCGGGGAGGTGGGGGAACATGAATACGTGTTTGTTTTTCGAATTTGAGCTCTATCTGCAATGGGCACTTTTCATGCTATAAACAGTTTTTACTAACAAATGCAAGATATAACATGGGCTATCTCCGCAAGGAGACATCAGAACTGCAAAACGCATGGTTTTTTGGTCTTCGGTGAGCCGGGAGAACATGAATACGTATTTGTTTTTCGAATTTGAGCTCTATCTGCAAAGGGCACTTTTCTTGCTAAAAGCAGTTTTTCCTAACAAATGCAAGATATAACATGGGCTATCTCCGCAAGGAGACATCAGAACTGCAAAACGCATGGTTTTTTGGTCTTCGGTGAGCCGGGGAACATGAATATGTGTTTGTTTTTCGAATTTGAGCTCTATCTGCAAAGGGCACTTTTCTTGCTAAAAGCAGTTTTTCCTAACAAATGCAAGATATAACATGGGCTATCTCCGCAAGGAGACATCAGAACTGCAAAACGCATGGTTTTTTGGTCTTCGGGGAGGTTGGTGAACATGAATATGTTTGTTTTTCGAATTTGAGCTCTATCTGCAAAGGGCACTTTTCTTGCTAAAAGCAGTTTTTTTTAACAAATGCAAGATATAACATGGGCTATCTCCGCAAGGAGACATCAGATCTGCATAACTCATGGTTTTTTGTTCTTCGGTGAGCCGGGAGAACATGAATACGTGTTTGTTTTTCGAATTTGAGCTCTATCTGCAAAGGGCACTTTTCTTGCTAAAAGCAGTTTTTCCTAACAAATGCAAGATATAACATGGGCTATCTCCGCAAGGAGACATCAGAACTGCAAAACGCATGGTTTTTTGGTCTTCGGTGAGCCGGGGAACATGAATATGTGTTTGTTTTTCGAATTTGAGCTCTATCTGCAAAGGGCACTTTTCTTGCTAAAAGCAGTTTTTCCTAACAAATGCAAGATATAACATGGGCTATCTCCGCAAGGAGACATCAGAACTGCAAAACGCATGGTTTTTTGGTCTTCGGGGAGGTTGGTGAACATGAATATGTTTGTTTTTCGAATTTGAGCTCTATCTGCAAAGGGCACTTTTCTTGCTAAAAGCAGTTTTTTTTAACAAATGCAAGATATAACATGGGCTATCTCCGCAAGGAGACATCAGATCTGCATAACTCATGGTATTTTGGTCTTCGGTGAGCCGGGGGAACATGAATATGTGTTTGTTTTTCGAATTTGAGCTCTATCTGCAAAGGGCACTTTTCATGCTATAAACAGTTTTTACTAACAAATGCAAGATATAACATGGGCTATCTCCGCAAGGAGACATCAGAACTGCAAAACGCATGGTTTTTTGGTCTTCGGTGAGCCGGGGGAACATGAATATGTGTTTGTTTTTCGAATTTGAGCTCTATCTGCAATGGGCACTTTTCTTGCTAAAAGCAGTTTTTCCTAACAAATGCAAGATATAACATGGGCTATCTCCGCAAGGAGACATCAGATCTGCATAACTCATGGTTTTTTGGTCTTCGCTGAGCCGGGAGAACATGAATATGTGTTTGTTTTTCGAATTTGAGCTCTATCTGCAAACGGCACTTTTCTTGCTAAAAGCAGTTTTTCCTAACAAATGCAAGATATAACATGGGCTATCTCCGCAAGGAGACATCAGATCTGCATAACTCATGGTTTTTTGGTCTTCGGTGAGCCAGGAGAACATGAATATGTGTTTCTTTTTCGAATTTGAGCTCTATCTGCTAAGGGCACTTTTCTTGCTAAAAGCAGTTTTTCCTAACAAATGCAAGATATAACATGGGCTATCTCCGCAAGGAGACATCAGAACTGCAAAACACATGGTTTTTTGGTCTTCGGGGAGGTTGGTTAACATGAATACGTGTTTGTTTTTCGAATTTGAGCTCCATCTGCAAACGGCACTTTTCTTGCTAAAAGCAGTTTTTCCGAACAAATGCAAGATATAACATGGGCTATCTCCGCAAGGAGACATCAGATCTGCATAACTCGTGGTTTTTTAGTCTTTGGTGAGCCGGGGGAACATGAATATGTGTTTGTTTTTCGAATTTGAGCTCTATCTGCAAAGGGCACTTTTCTTGCTATAAGCAGTTTTTCCTAACAAATGCAAGATATAACATGGGCTATCTCCGCAAGGACACATCAGATCTGCATAACTCATGGTTTTTTGGTCTTCGGTGAGCCGGGGGAACATGAATATGTGTTTGTTTTTCGAATTTGAGCTCTATCTGCAATGGGCACTTTTCATGCTATAAACAGTTTTTCCTAACAAATGCAAGATATAACATGGGCTATCTCCGCAAGGAGACATCAGAACTGCAAAACGCATGGTTTTTTGTTCTTTGGGGAGGTGGGGGAACATGAATACGTGTTTGTTTTTCGAATTTGAGCTCTATCTGCAATGGGCACTTTTCATGCTATAAACAGTTTTTCCTAACAAATGCAAGATATAACATGGGCTATCTCCGCAAGGAGACATCAGATCTGCATAACTCATGGTTTTTTGGTCTTCGGTGTGCCGGGGGAACATGAATATGTGTTTGTTTTTCGAATTTGAGCTCTATCTGCAAAGGGCACTTTTCTTGCTATAAGCAGTTTTTCCTAACAAATGCAAGATATAACATGGGCTATCTCCGCAAGGAGACATCAGAACTGCAAAACGCATGGTTTTTTGGTCTTCGGGGAGGTTGGGAACATGAATACGTGTTTGTTTTTCGAATTTTTGCTCCATCTGCAAAGGGCACTTTTCTTGCTAAAAGCAGTTTTTCCGAACAAATGCAAGGTATAACATGGGCTATCTCCGCAAGGAGACATCAGATCTGCATAACTCGTGGTTTTTTAGTCTTTGGTGAGCCGGGGGAACATGAATATGTGTTTGTTTTTCGAATTTAAGCTCTATCTGCAAAGGGCACTTTTCTTGCTATAAGCAGTTTTTCCTAACAAATGCAAGATATAACATGGGCTATCTCCGCAAGGAGGCATCAGATCTGAATAACTCATGGTTTTTTGGTCTTCGGTGAGCCGGGGGAACATGAATATGTGTTTGTTTTTCGAATTTGAGCTCTATCTGCAATGGGCACTTTTCATGCTATAAACAGTTTTTACTAACAAATGCAAGATATAACATGGGCTATCTCCGCAAGGACACATCAGATCTGCATAACTCATGGTTTTTTGGTCTTCGGTGAGCCGGGGGAACATGAATATGTGTTTGTTTTTCGAATTTGAGCTCTATCTGCAATGGGCACTTTTCATGCTATAAACAGTTTTTCCTAACAAATGCAAGATATAACATGGGCTATCTCCGCAAGGAGACATCAGAACTGCAAAACGCATGGTTTTTTGTTCTTTGGGGAGGTGGGGGAACATGAATACGTGTTTGTTTTTCGAATTTGAGCTCTATCTGCAATGGGCACTTTTCATGCTATAAACAGTTTTTCCTAACAAATGCAAGATATAACATGGGCTATCTCCGCAAGGAGACATCAGATCTGCATAACTCATGGTTTTTTGGTCTTCGGTGTGCCGGGGGAACATGAATATGTGTTTGTTTTTCGAATTTGAGCTCTATCTGCAAAGGGCACTTTTCTTGCTATAAGCAGTTTTTCCTAACAAATGCAAGATATAACATGGGCTATCTCCGCAAGGAGACATCAGAACTGCAAAACGCATGGTTTTTTGGTCTTCGGGGAGGTTGGGAACATGAATACGTGTTTGTTTTTCGAATTTTTGCTCCATCTGCAAAGGGCACTTTTCTTGCTAAAAGCAGTTTTTCCGAACAAATGCAAGGTATAACATGGGCTATCTCCGCAAGGAGACATCAGATCTGCATAACTCGTGGTTTTTTAGTCTTTGGTGAGCCGGGGGAACATGAATATGTGTTTGTTTTTCGAATTTAAGCTCTATCTGCAAAGGGCACTTTTCTTGCTATAAGCAGTTTTTCCTAACAAATGCAAGATATAACATGGGCTATCTCCGCAAGGAGGCATCAGATCTGAATAACTCATGGTTTTTTGGTCTTCGGTGAGCCGGGGGAACATGAATATGTGTTTGTTTTTCGAATTTGAGCTCTATCTGCAATGGGCACTTTTCATGCTATAAACAGTTTTTACTAACAAATGCAAGATATAACATGGGCTATCTCCGCAAGGAGACATCAGATCTGCAAAACTAATGGCTTTTTGGTCTTCGGTGAGCCGGGGGAACATGAATATGTGTTTGTTTTTCGAATTTGAGCTCTATCTGCAAAGGGCACTTTTCTTGCTATAAGCAGTTTTTCCTAACAAATGCAAGATATAACATGGGCTATCTCCGCAAGGAGACATCAGATCTGCATAACTCATGGTTTTTTGGTCTTCGGTGAGCCGGGGGAACATGAATATGTGTTTGTTTTTCGAATTTGAGCTCTATCTGCAAAGGGCACTTTTCTTGCTAAAAGCAGTTTTTCCTAACAAATGCAAGATATAACATGGGCTATCTCCGCAAGGAGACATCAGAACTGCAAAACGCATGGTTTTTTGGTCTTCGGGGAGGTTGGTGAACATGAATATGTTTGTTTTTCGAATTTGAGCTCTATCTGCAAAGGGCACTTTTCTTGCTAAAAGCAGTTTTTCCGAACAAATGCAAGGTATAACATGGGCTATCTCCGCAAGGAGACATCAGATCTGCATAACTCGTGGTTTTTTAGTCTTTGGTGAGCCGGGGGAACATGAATATGTGTTTGTTTTTCGAATTTAAGCTCTATCTGCAAAGGGCACTTTTCTTGCTATAAGCAGTTTTTCCTAACAAATGCAAGATATAACATGGGCTATCTCCGCAAGGAGGCATCAGATCTGAATAACTCATGGTTTTTTGGTCTTCGGTGAGCCGGGGGAACATGAATATGTGTTTGTTTTTCGAATTTGAGCTCTATCTGCAATGGGCACTTTTCATGCTATAAACAGTTTTTACTAACAAATGCAAGATATAACATGGGCTATCTCCGCAAGGAGACATCAGATCTGCAAAACTAATGGCTTTTTGGTCTTCGGTGAGCCGGGGGAACATGAATATGTGTTTGTTTTTCGAATTTGAGCTCTATCTGCAAAGGGCACTTTTCTTGCTATAAGCAGTTTTTCCTAACAAATGCAAGATATAACATGGGCTATCTCCGCAAGGAGACATCAGATCTGCATAACTCATGGTTTTTTGGTCTTCGGTGAGCCGGGGGAACATGAATATGTGTTTGTTTTTCGAATTTGAGCTCTATCTGCAAAGGGCACTTTTCTTGCTAAAAGCAGTTTTTCCTAACAAATGCAAGATATAACATGGGCTATCTCCGCAAGGAGACATCAGAACTGCAAAACGCATGGTTTTTTGGTCTTCGGGGAGGTTGGTGAACATGAATATGTTTGTTTTTCGAATTTGAGCTCTATCTGCAAAGGGCACTTTTCTTGCTAAAAGCAGTTTTTTTTAACAAATGCAAGATATTACATGGGCTATCTCCGCAAGGAGACATCAGATCTGCATAACTCATGGTATTTTGGTCTTCGGTGAGCCGGGGGAACATGAATATGTGTTTGTTTTTCGAATTTGAGCTCTATCTGCAAAGGGCACTTTTCATGCTATAAACAGTTTTTACTAACAAATGCAAGATATAACATGGGCTATCTCCGCAAGGAGACATCAGAACTGCAAAACGCATGGTTTTTTGGTCTTCGGGGAGGTGGGGGAACATGAATACGTGTTTGTTTTTCGAATTTGAGCTCTATCTGCAATGGGCACTTTTCATGCTATAAACAGTTTTTACTAACAAATGCAAGATATAACATGGGCTATCTCCGCAAGGCGACATCAGAACTGCAAAACGCATGGTTTTTTGGTCTTCGGTGAGCCGGGAGAACATGAATACGTGTTTGTTTTTCGAATTTGAGCTCTATCTGCAAAGGGCACTTTTCTTGCTAAAAGCAGTTTTTCCTAACAAATGCAAGATATAACATGGGCTATCTCCGCAAGGAGACATCAGAACTGCAAAACGCATGGTTTTTTGGTCTTCGGTGAGCCGGGGAACATGAATATGTGTTTGTTTTTCGAATTTGAGCTCTATCTGCAAAGGGCACTTTTCTTGCTAAAAGCAGTTTTTCCTAACAAATGCAAGATATAACATGGGCTATCTCCGCAAGGAGACATCAGAACTGCAAAACGCATGGTTTTTTGGTCTTCGGGGAGGTTGGTGAACATGAATATGTTTGTTTTTCGAATTTGAGCTCTATCTGCAAAGGGCACTTTTCTTGCTAAAAGCAGTTTTTTTTAACAAATGCAAGATATAACATGGGCTATCTCCGCAAGGAGACATCAGATCTGCATAACTCATGGTATTTTGGTCTTCGGTGAGCCGGGGGAACATGAATATGTGTTTGTTTTTCGAATTTGAGCTCTATCTGCAAAGGGCACTTTTCATGCTATAAACAGTTTTTACTAACAAATGCAAGATATAACATGGGCTATCTCCGCAAGGAGACATCAGAACTGCAAAACGCATGGTTTTTTGGTCTTCGGGGAGGTGGGGGAACATGAATACGTGTTTGTTTTTCGAATTTGAGCTCTATCTGCAATGGGCACTTTTCTTGCTAAAAGCAGTTTTTCCTAACAAATGCAAGATATAACATGGGCTATCTCCGCAAGGAGACATCAGATCTGCATAACTCATGGTTTTTTGGTCTTCGGTGAGCCGGGAGAACATGAATATGTGTTTGTTTTTCGAATTTGAGCTCTATCTGCAAACGGCACTTTTCTTGCTAAAAGCAGTTTTTCCTAACAAATGCAAGATATAACATGGGCTATCTCCGCAAGGAGACATCAGATCTGCATAACTCATGGTTTTTTGGTCTTCGGTGAGCCAGGAGAACATGAATATGTGTTTCTTTTTCGAATTTGAGCTCTATCTGCAAAGGGCACTTTTCTTGCTAAAAGCAGTTTTTCCTAACAAATGCAAGATATAACATGGGCTATCTCCGCAAGGAGACATCAGAACTGCAAAACACATGGTTTTTTGGTCTTCGGGGAGGTTGGGGAACATGAATACGTGTTTGTTTTTCGAATTTGAGCTCCATCTGCAAACGGCACTTTTCTTGCTAAAAGCAGTTTTTCCGAACAAATGCAAGATATAACATGGGCTATCTCCGCAAGGAGACATCAGATCTGCATAACTCGTGGTTTTTTAGTCTTTGGTGAGCCGGGGGAACATGAATATGTGTTTGTTTTTCGAATTTGAGCTCTATCTGCAAAGGGCACTTTTCTTGCTATAAGCAGTTTTTCCTAACAAATGCAAGATATAACATGGGCTATCTCCGCAAGGAGACATCAGATCTGCATAACTCATGGTTTTTTGGTCTTCGGTGAGCCGGGGGAACATGAATATGTGTTTGTTTTTCGAATTTGAGCTCTATCTGCAAAGGGCACTTTTCTTGCTAAAAGCAGTTTTTCCTAACAAATGCAAGATATAACATGGGCTATCTCCGCAAGGAGACATCAGAACTGCAAAACGCATGGTTTTTTGGTCTTCGGGGAGGTTGGTGAACATGAATATGTTTGTTTTTCGAATTTGAGCTCTATCTGCAAAGGGCACTTTTCTTGCTAAAAGCAGTTTTTTTTAACAAATGCAAGATATAACATGGGCTATCTCCGCAAGGAGACATCAGATCTGCATAACTCATGGTATTTTGGTCTTCGGTGAGCCGGGGGAACATGAATATGTGTTTGTTTTTCGAATTTGAGCTCTATCTGCAAAGGGCACTTTTCATGCTATAAACAGTTTTTACTAACAAATGCAAGATATAACATGGGCTATCTCCGCAAGGAGACATCAGAACTGCAAAACGCATGGTTTTTTGGTCTTCGGTGAGCCGGGGGAACATGAATATGTGTTTGTTTTTCGAATTTGAGCTCTATCTGCAATGGGCACTTTTCATGCTATAAACAGTTTTTACTAACAAATGCAAGATATAACATGGGCTATCTCCGCAAGGAGACATCAGATCTGCAAAACTCATGGCTTTTTGGTCTTCGGTGAGCCGGGGGAACATGATTATGTGTTTGTTTTTCGAATTTGAGCTCTATCTGCAAAGGGCACTTTTCTTGCTATAAGCAGTTTTTCCTAACAAATGCAAGATATAACATGGGCTATCTTCGCAAGGAGACATCAGATCTGCATAACTCATGGTTTTTGGTCTTCGGTGAGCCGGGGGATCATGAATATGTGTTTGTTTTTCGAATTTGAGCTCTATCTGCAAAGGGCACTTTTCTTGCTATAAGCAGTTTTTCCTAACAAATGCAAGATATAACATGGGCTATCTCCGCAAGGAGACATCAGATCTGCATAACTCATGGTTTTTTGGTCTTCGGTGAGCCAGGAGAACATGAATATGTGTTTGTTTTTCGAATTTGAGCTCTATCTGCAAACGGCACTTTTCTTGCTAAAAGCAGTTTTTCCTAACAAATGCAAGATATAACATGGGCTATCTCCGCAAGGAGACATCAGATCTGCATAACTCATGGTTTTTTGGTCTTCGGTGAGCCGGGAGAACATGAATATGTGTTTGTTTTTCGAATTTGAGCTCTATCTGCAAAGGGCACTTTTCTTGCTAAAAGCAGTTTTTCCTAACAAATGCAAGATATAACATGGGCTATATCCGCAAGGAGACATCAGAACTGCAAAACGCATGGTTTTTTGGTTTTCGGGGAGGTTGGGGAACATGAATACGTGTTTGTTTTTCGAATTTGAGCTCCATCTGCAAACGGCACTTTTCTTGCTAAAAGCAGTTTTTCCGAACAAATGCAAGATATAACATGGGCTATCTCCGCAAGGAGACATCAGATCTGCATAACTCATGGTTTTTTAGTCTTTGGTGAGCCGGGGGGAACATGAATATGTGTTTGTTTTTCGAATTTGAGCTCTATCTGCAAAGGGCACTTTTCTTGCTATAAGCAGTTTTTCCTAACAAATGCAAGATATAACATGGGCTATCTACGCAAGGAGACATCAGATCTGCATAACTCATGGTTTTTTGGTCTTCGGTGAGCCGGGTGAACATGAATATGTGTTTGTTTTTCGAATTTGAGCTCTATCTGCAAAGGGCACTTTTCTTGCTATAAGCAGTTTTTCCTAACAAATGCAAGATATAACATGGGCTATCTCCGCAAGGAGACATCAGAACTGCAAAACGCATGGTTTTTTGTTCTTCAGGGAGGTGGGGGAACATGAATACGTGTTTGTTTTTCGAATTTGAGCTCTATCTGCAATGGGCACTTTTCATGCTACAAACAGTTTTTACTAACAAATGCAAGATATAACATGGGCTATCTCCGCAAGGAGACATCAGATCTGCAAAACTCATGGTTTTTTGGTATTCGGTGAGCCGGGGGAACATGAATATGTGTTTGTTTTTCGAATTTGAGCTCTATCTGCAAAGGGCACTTTTCTTGCTATAAGCAGTTTTTCCTAACAAATGCAAGATATAACATGGGCTATCTCCGCAAGGAGACATCAGATCTGCATAACTCATGGTTTTTTGGTCTTCGGTGAGCCGGGAGAACATGAATATGTGTTTGTTTTTCGAATTTGAGCTCTATCTGCAAAGGGCACTTTTCTTGCTAAAAGCAGTTTTTCCTAACAAATGCAAGATATAACATGGGCTATCTCCGCAAGGAGACATCAGATCTGCATAACTCATGGGTTTTTGGTCTTCGGTGAGCCGGGGGAACATGAATATGTGTTTGTTTTTCGAATTTGAGCTCTATCTGCACAGGGCACTTTTCTTGCTAAAAGCAGTTTTTCCTAACAAATGCAAGATATAACATGGGCTATCTCCGCAAGGAGACATCAGAACTGCAAAACGCATGGTTTTTTGTTCTTCAGGGAGGTGGGGGAACATGAATACGTGTTTCTTTTTCGAATTTGAGCTCTATCTGCAATGGGCACTTTTCATGCTACAAACAGTTTTTACTAACAAATGCAAGATATAACATGGGCTATCTCCGCAAGGAGACATCAGATCTGCAAAACTCATGGTTTTTTGGTATTCGGTGAGCCGGGGGAACATGAATATGTGTTTGTTTTTCGAATTTGAGCTCTATCTGCAAAGGGCACTTTTCTTGCTAAAAGCAGTTTTTCCTAACAAATGCAAGATATAACATGGGCTATCTCCGCAAGGAGACATCAGAACTGCAAAACGCATGGTTTTTTGGTCTTCGGTGAGCCGGGGTTACATGAATATGTGTTTGTTTTTCGAATTTGAGCTCCATCTGCAAACGGCACTTTTCTTGCTAAAAGCAGTTTTTCCGAACAAATGCAAGATATAACATGGGCTATCTCCGCAAGGAGACATCAGATCTGCATAAGTCGTGGTTTTTTAGTCTTTGGTGAGCCGGGGGAACATGAATATGTGTTTGTTTTTCGAATTTGAGCTCTATCTGCAAAGGGCACTTTTCTTGCTATAAGCAGTTTTTCCTAACAAATGCAAGATATAACATTGGCTATCTCCGCAAGGAGACATCAGATCTGCAAAACCTATGGTTTTTTGGTCTTCGGTAAGCCGGGGGAACATGAATATGTGTTTGTTTTTCGAATTTGAGCTCTATCTGCAGTGGGCACTTTTCATGCTATAAGCAGTTTTTCCTAACAAATGCAAGATATAACATGGGCTATCTCCGCAAGGAGACACCAGAACTGCAAAACTCATGGTTTTTTGGTCTTCGGTGAGCTGGGGGAACATGAATATGTGTTTGTTTTTCGAATTTGAGCTCTATCTGCAGTGGGCACCTTTCATGCTATAAGCAGTTTTTCCTAACAAACGCAAGATATAACATGGGCTATCTCCGCAAGGAGACATCAGATCTGCAAAACTCATGGTTTTTTGGTCTTCGGTGAGCCGGGGGAACATGAATATGTGTTTGTTTTTTGAATTTGAGCTCTGTATGCAAAGGGCACTTTTCATGCTAAAGCAGTTTTTCCTAACAAATGCAAGATATAACATGGGCTATCTCCGCAAGGAGACATCAGATCTGCAAAACTCATGGGTTTTTGGTCTTTGGTGAGCCGGGGGAACATGAATATGTGTTTGTTTTTCGAATTTGAGCTCTATCTGCAAAGGGCAATTTCATGTTATAAGCAGTTTTTCCTAACAAATGCAAGATATAACATGGGCTATCACAGCAAAGAGACATCAGATCTGAAAAACTCATGGTTTTTTGGTGTTCGCTGAGCTGGGATAACATGAATATGTGTTTGTTTTTCGAATTTGAGCTCTATCTGCAAAGGGCACTTTTCATGCCATAAGCAGTTTTTCCTAACAAATGCAAGATATAACATGGGCTATCTCCGCAAGGAGACATCAGATCTGCAAAACCTATGGTTTTTTGGTCTTCGGTGAGCCGGGGGAACATGAATATGTGTTTGTTTTTCAAATTTGAGCTCTATCTGCAGTGGGCACTTTTCCTGCTATAAGCAGTTTTTCCTAACAAATGCAAGATATAACATGGGCTATCTCCGCAAGGAGACATCAGATCTGCAAAACTCATGGTTTTTTGGTCTTCGGTGAGCCGGGGGAACATGAATATGTGTTTGTTTTTTGAATTTGAGCTCTATCTGCAATGGGCACTTTTCTTGCTATAAGCAGTTTTTCCTAACAAATGCAAGATATAACATGGGCTGTCTCCGCAAGGAGACATCAGATCTGCAAAATTCATGGTCTTTTGGTCTTTGGTGAGCCGGGGAAAAATGAATATGTGTTTTTCGAATTTGAGCTCTATCTGCAGTGGGCACTTTTCATGCTATAAGCAGTTTTTCCTAACAAACGCAAGATATAACATAGGCTATCTCCGCAAGGAGACATCAGATCTGCAAAATTCATGGTTTTTTGGTCTTTGGTGAGCCGGGGGAACATGAATATGTGTTTATTTTTTGAATTTGAGCTCTATCTGCAATGGGCACTTTTCATGCTAAAGCAGTTTTTCCTAACAAATGCAAGATATAACATGGGCTGTCACAGCAAGGAGACATCAGATCTGCAAAACTCATGGTTTTTTGGTGTTCGCTGAGCTGGGGTAACATGAATATGTGTTTGTTTTTCGAATTTGAGCTCTATCTGCAAAGGGTACTTTTCATGCCATAAGCAGTTTTTCCTAACAAATGCAAGATATAACATGGGCTGTCTCCGCAAGGAGACATCCGATTTGCAAAATTCATGGTTTTTTTTGTCTTTGGTGAGCCGGGGGAACATGAATATGTGTTTGTTTTTCGAATTTGAGCTCTATCTGCAGTGGGCACCTTTCATGCCATAAGCAGTTTTTCCGAACAAATGCAAGATATCACATGGGCTATCTCCGCAAGGAGACATCAAATCTGCAAAAGTCATGGTTTTTTTGGTCTTCGTTGAGCCGGGGGAACATGAATATGTGTTTGTTTTTTTGAATTTGAGCTCTATATGCAAAGGGCACTTTTCATGCTAAAGTAGTTTTTCCTAACAAATGCAAGATATAACATGGGCTATCTCCGCAAGGAGACATCAGATCTACAAAACTCCTGGTTTTTTGGTCTTCGGTGAGCCGGGGGAACATGAATATGTGTTTGTTTTTCGAATTTGGGCTCTATCTGCAATGGGCACTTTTCATGCAATAAGCAGTTTTTCCTAACAAATGCAAGATATAACATGGGCTATCTCCGCAAGGAGACATCAGATCGGCAAAACTCATGGGTTTTTGGTCTTTGGTGAGCCAAGGGAACATGAATATGTGTTTGTTTTTTGAATTTGAGCTCTATCTGCAGTGGGCACTTTTCTTGCTATAAGCAGTTTTTCCTAACAAATGCAAGATATAACATGGGCTGTCTCCGCAAGGAGACATCAGATCTGCAAAATTCATGGTCTTTTGGTCTTTGGTGAGCCGGGGAAAAATGAATATGTGTTTTTCGAATTTGAGCTCTATCTGCAGTGGGCACTTTTCATGCTATAAGCAGTTTTTCCTAACAAACGCAAGATATAACATAGGCTATCTCCGCAAGGAGACATCAGATCTGCAAAATTCATGGTTTTTTGGTCTTTGGTGAGCCGGGGGAACATGAATATGTGTTTGTTTTTTGAATTTGAGCTCTATCTGCAATGGGCACTTTTCATGCTAAAGCAGTTTTTCCTAACAAATGCAAGATATAACATGGGCTGTCTCCGCAAGGAGACATCCGATTTGCAAAATTCATGGTTTTTTTTGTCTTTGGTGAGCCGGGGGAACATGAATATGTGTTTGTTTTTCGAATTTGAGCTCTATCTGCAGTGGGCACCTTTCATGCCATAAGCAGTTTTTCCGAACAAATGCAAGATATCACATGGGCTATCTCCGCAAGGAGACATCAAATCTGCAAAAGTCATGGTTTTTTTGGTCTTCGTTGAGCCGGGGGAACATGAATATGTGTTTGTTTTTTTGAATTTGAGCTCTATATGCAAAGGGCACTTTTCATGCTAAAGTAGTTTTTCCTAACAAATGCAAGATATAACATGGGCTATCTCCGCAAGGAGACATCAGATCTACAAAACTCCTGGTTTTTTGGTCTTCGGTGAGCCGGGGGAACATGAATATGTGTTTGTTTTTCGAATTTGGGCTCTATCTGCAATGGGCACTTTTCATGCAATAAGCAGTTTTTCCTAACAAATGCAAGATATAACATGGGCTATCTCCGCAAGGAGACATCAGATCGGCAAAACTCATGGGTTTTTGGTCTTTGGTGAGCCAAGGGAACATGAATATGTGTTTGTTTTTTGAATTTGAGCTCTATCTGCAGTGGGCACTTTTCTTGCTATAAGCAGTTTTTCCTAACAAATGCAAGATATAACATGGGCTGTCTCCGCAAGGAGACATCAGATCTGCAAAATTCATGGTCTTTTGGTCTTTGGTGAGCCGGGGAAAAATGAATATGTGTTTTTCGAATTTGAGCTCTATCTGCAGTGGGCACTTTTCATGCTATAAGCAGTTTTTCCTAACAAACGCAAGATATAACATAGGCTATCTCCGCAAGGAGACATCAGATCTGCAAAATTCATGGTTTTTTGGTCTTTGGTGAGCCGGGGGAACATGAATATGTGTTTGTTTTTTGAATTTGAGCTCTATCTGCAATGGGCACTTTTCATGCTAAAGCAGTTTTTCCTAACAAATGCAAGATATAACATGGGCTGTCACAGCAAGGAGACATCAGATCTGCAAAACTCATGGTTTTTTGGTGTTCGCTGAGCTGGGGTAACATGAATATGTGTTTGTTTTTCGAATTTGAGCTCTATCTGCAAAGGGTACTTTTCATGCCATAAGCAGTTTTTCCCAACAAATGCAAGATATAACATGGGCTGTCTCCGCAAGGAGACATCCGATTTGCAAAATTCATGGTTTTTTTTGTCTTTGGTGAGCCGGGGGAACATGAATATGTGTTTGTTTTTCGAATTTGAGCTCTATCTGCAGTGGGCACCTTTCATGCCATAAGCAGTTTTTCCGAACAAATGCAAGATATCACATGGGCTATCTCCGCAAGGAGACATCAAATCTGCAAAAGTCATGGTTTTTTTGGTCTTCGTTGAGCCGGGGGAACATGAATATGTGTTTGTTTTTTTGAATTTGAGCTCTATATGCAAAGGGCACTTTTCATGCTAAAGTAGTTTTTCCTAACAAATGCAAGATATAACATGGGCTATCTCCGCAAGGAGACATCAGATCTACAAAACTCCTGGTTTTTTGGTCTTCGGTGAGCCGGGGGAACATGAATATGTGTTTGTTTTTCGAATTTGGGCTCTATCTGCAATGGGCACTTTTCATGCAATAAGCAGTTTTTCCTAACAAATGCAAGATATAACATGGGCTATCTCCGCAAGGAGACATCAGATCTGCAAAACTCATGGTTTTTTGGTCTTCGGTGAGCTGGGGGAACATGAATATGTGTTTGTTTTTCGAATTTGAGCTTTATCTGCAATGGGCACTGTTCATGCTATAAGCAGTTTGTCAGGACCCACCTCAATCCACATCTTAGGAAATAAGAACTCTTGGATGCAAGTTTAGTCCTAAAGGAAAATGTTTACTAGGATGGAATCGATTGTGGCAATACAAGATGGAATCTAACAAAGTTACATTTCAATCCTATATAAAGCTTTCCCATTTCAGCCCCTCCACTCATCCATTTGGTCAGATATCAGGCCCTTCCATGGGAAAGGGAACTCTCCTTGGTTTTATGGTTATTGCTTCCTTTTTTGTTCAAATGTTCCCTGTTGTTTGAAGATGCCTAAAGTCTGACCTCTCCCCTCCCCTTCGGAGAGATGGCAGAATCCCCAGAATAAGCACATTGTTCTACCTATACATTTATGAAATGTATGGATGGATTCTGACATTCGGCTCTCCTTTCAGAAAAAAGATGAGTCCATCTGTGTGGAAAGAAAACATATAAATGTTAGCCTGGTTTGTTCGGATATTCTGTATGAAACCTCTTAAGCAACGTAGGTGCTTTAACATGGAGTTTGTTAACCCACTCATTTTCTGAGGAGGGGAGGTGTTTCTATGCCACTAAATATTGTATCGTTCCATGGTGTTTTCTGGAATCTAAGATTTCTTTCACTTCAAAATGTTGTTCTCCTTCCACCATGATTGGGGGGGGGGTGGTGGTGGGATTTTTGCTCGTAGTGGTGATTGTTGTTCTCTTTTTAATAGACTGCAGTGGAAGGTTGGGTGTATTCGTCTAAGATTTTTGGGTAGTTCTAATTCAACTGTTATTGGGTTTATGATTCTTTTAATTGGAAAGGGTCCAATATATTTTGGTCCTAGTTTTTTACAGGGTTGGAGTGATTTCAGGTATTTTGTGGATAAATATACCATCTCTCCTACCCTAAATGGTGTGGGATCGGTTCTTTTTTGGTCTGCCTGTGTCTTGTATGCTTTTCTGGCATCTTCCAACGCTTTCCTAACGATTGGCCATGTATTTTGTAATCGAGCAATCCATTCCTTCAGATCAGGGATAACCGGTTCTTTTGGGGTTAGTTCTGGTATTGGGCTGAAACTCTGGCCTGTAGCTACTTGAAAAGGAGTGTAACCTGTGCTTGAGTGGACTGCATTATTATATGCTACTTCTGCAAAAGGCAGTAGGTCCGCCCAGTTGGACTGCTGAAAATTAATAAAGCATCTCAGATATTGTTCCAGTATATTATTAAGTCTTTCATAAGCTCCGTCTGTCTGAGGATGGTGACTAGATGACAGTCCTTGGGTGGTTCCTAAGAGGGATAAAAATTCTTTCCAAAATGCCGACGTAAATTGCACCCCTCTGTCAGATATGATGCATTGTGGTACCCCATGCAATCTGTAAATATGCTGTACAAAAATTTTTGCTAATGCTTTTGCGGTCGGGATTTTTTGGCAAGGTATGAAATGTACTTGCTTAGAGAACAGATCTGTGACAGTCCAGACTACGGTGTTTCCATTACTTTCTGGCAGTTCTACGATAAAATCCATGGCTATTTCTTTCCATGGGGCTGAGGGGTTTGCCACTGGTTGTAACAGACCTGGCGGTTTCCCTTGCAGTCTTTTGGCCATCGCTTAAATTTGACAGCTACCCACATAGCTTTCTATGTCCTTTTTCATAGATGGCCACCAAAATTGCCTTTTAGTTAAGTGTAGGGTTTTTACAAAGCCAAAGTGTCCTGCTGATTTTGTATCATGGCACAGTTGCATGAAATTGATTCTCTGTGTGGCAGGTATATATAGCTTCTCCCCCACCCATGGCAGTCCATCTTTAATTGTGCACACATGTTTATTTTTCTGGAACCATTCATCACTTTCCAAAGATTTCCTGAATTCTATTCCAGTTTGGCTATCTACCTTCGGCTTCATTTTTTCTTGTGCCCTGGTGGTGACTGGTGCTGCCAGTTGTTGTTCTGGTACAAGTGGTTTAAAGTCAGTAACTCTTGTGCTGTTATATTGGGTCATGCGGGATAATGCATCTGCCAGGAAGTTCTTCCCCCCTGGTAAGTGTTTGAGAGTGAAATTGAATTGGTGAAAATGTTGGGACCAGCGGGCTTGCTTAGGAGTGAGCTTCCTGGGCGTTTTTAGTGCTTCCAAATTTTTGTGGTCTGTCCAGACCTGGAAAGGTATTTTATTTCCTTCTAAAAATTGGCGCCATGTTAGTAATGCCCACCTCAACGAGAATGCCTCTTTTTCTCATATTGGCCAGCGTTGTTCTGTTTCTGTGAGTTTTCTGGATGTGTATGCGCATGGTTGCAACGTCCCCCCATCATTTTCTTGTAATAGTACGGCTCCCTACATCACTCGCATCTGCCTGTATTACAAAAGGTTTGTCGGGATCTGGGTGTTTTAGGACAGGTTCATCAGAAAAAAGTCTCTTTAGCCTCTCAAATGCTGCTTGACATTCCATTGACCATTTCAGAGGCTGGCTGGGTTTCACGGGTGACCCCCCCCTTCGTTTTCAACAAATTTGTGAGGGGCATGGCTATTTGGCCAAATGCGGGGATGAATTGGTGGTAGAAATTTGCAAACCCCAGGAAACTTTGTAATTGCTTCTGTGTGCGGGGGGGTGCCCACTCTAGTACTGCCCTGACCTTCTCAGGGTCCATTTCGATGCCCTTTGGAGATATGCGATACCCCAGGTAGTTGATTTTTTCCTGATGGAATTCACACTTCGATAATTTAGCATATAAATGGGCAGCTCGCAACTTCTTCAGGTCTGCTCTGACTAGTTTGATATGTTCCTCTTTGGTTTCTGTGAAGATAAGGATGTCATCGAGGTAAACCAGGACCCCCTTATATAGGTGCTCTCTCAGCACGTCATTAATTAATTGCATAAAGACTGCGGGGGCCCCTTGCAGTCCGAATGGCAATACTTTGAATTGATAGCGCCCCATTGGGCAGTTGAATGCAGTTTTCCATTCGTCTCCTTCCTTAATCCTAATACGGTAGTATGCTTCTCTCAGGTCTAGTTTGGTAAAAATCTTTCCTTTCGATAGGTGGGATAGCATATCCTTCATTAGGGGAAGGGTGTACAGATTACATTCACTAATTGTGTTCAAATTTCTATAGTCCACAACCAAGCGAAAAGACCCATCCTTCTTTTCCCTGAATAGAACCGGGGCGGCCACTTTGGGTTTGGCAGGCTCAATAAATCCTCTTTCTAAGTTTTTCTTTATGAATCTTTCAATTTCTGCCATTTCCCTTGGGCTCATGGCGTACATCCTGGGTTTTGGGAGTTTTGCCTCAGGTTTGAATTCTATGGTGCAGTCTGTGGGGCGGTGGGGGGGAAGCTCATCTGCTCTTTCCTCACTGAAAACCTCAGCCAGGTCCCTGTATTCTTCAGGTATCTCTGGTAACCCCTTCTCTTTCCCCACCGCTGCTGTCTCCTCCCTCTGGGTTGGGGGGGGTGCTTTTGGAGTCTAAGTTCGTCTGCCCCCCCTTTGGGAAATTGAGTTCTGCTGTCCTCCAGTTTATCCAGGGTTCCATTTCTTCAGCCATTCCAGTCCTAGAATCATTGGGCATTCCATGCCTGGGGCCACTATAAACGTTATGTCCTCCTCATGGGGCCCCAGTGATAGGTGGATTGGTAAAGTGGCTAGGGTGGCTGGTCCTCCCCCTGCTATTGACCCATCTAATTGACTAAAAGAGATTGATTGTTTTAGCTTCCTCACTGGGATGCTCAATCTCTCCACCAGCGTTGGGCTGATAAGGCAGTGGATGCACCCAGAGTCTATCAGAGCTTTTATTTTGGCTGCTTCAGGCATAGGGGAAGCTAATATAGTCACTGTCTTAAGTATGGGTGGAAGGGGTCCACTTACCAATGGTTCTCCCTCTGAGCTGTCTTCCGAGTTGTCCACTGTCCCTGCGGTGCAGGCCGGAGTCCAATCTCAGTTCCTGGCAGGAAATGTGGACTCTACAGCCTCTGTCCCCTTCATGGAAGATTCTTTTGTTTTGCCTTGGGGCTTCCCCGGCTTCTTGGAGGATGATGCCTCTGGTTTTCGTGGGGGGGCTTTTGAACGACATTCTGCAGCACGGTGGCCCTCTCTCCTGCAGTTGAAGCAACCTGTTGATTTTTTGGCTGTGGCTGGTGGCTTTTCCCCCTCGCGTGTTTGCTCGGGTGGCAGGCGGCCCCATGGTTTTCCTCTGCGGTGTCTCTTCAGCAGGTCTATTTCCACTTCCTCCGCCAGGATGTACCAGTCGTCGAGATGGGGTGGGTCTCCTCGAGGCAGGCAAGTGTCATACAGGTCGTAGTTTAGACAGTCTTTTTTTTTTTTTTTTTTTTTTTTTTTTTTATTGAAAAGTTTTATAAAATACAATTTTCCCTTTAACAACCCCCCTTCCCCCTCCCTCCTCCCCTCCCTACCTCCCGCCTACCTCCCCCCCTCCCCCTCTCCCTCCTCCCTCCCCTACCTCCCCCCCTCTAATTCCCCTCCTCCCCCCTCCCCCCCCCCCCCCCGACTTCCCAGAGCAGAATACAAGGTATATATCTAAAAGGCAATCATAAACAATCATATACTAACAATTATAAACTCTAAAATCCATCACTCTCTAGCTTATATAAGGTAAACCAATCCTTAATAATACTAAATATATATAAAAAACTAAAATAAAAGAAAACTAACATTATTCCCATCTATGTTCTTCCACCATTCACTATTACCTAGACATACTCTCATTTACACATCACAAACACCTATCCCTGTTAACCTCTCTAACCAAAATAGGCTATAATAGATAGCTCTTACCCAAATTAACCCACATTAAGCCAAAAAACTTTCTTCCTCTTCCTCTATAGTAAGTTATCCATTAATTCCAAATTAGAAAAAAAATCTGTTACCACACATAGTATCCCAAAACCTTTAAAAACACAACTACCACTTAACTATAAATGTATTGTGGAAGTTCCATAGATTTCTACTGGTCTTATTTTTTAGTCTTTTTTGAACGCTTTAAGGCAGCACGCGTCACCCTCTGTTCTCTAAGATCATCCAAAAGAGTTGCAGCTTGATCTCCTCCTGCACCCTTCTCGTCCATCTGTCCATCTTCATCCTCTTGACATTCTCCTTCTCCAGATCCCTCTGCAGCTTCCAAAAGTGTTGATGGGGTTAGTTTCAAAACATTATTGTAGAAATCGTGCGCTTGCTTCACATTACTCAAACAGTACCTTTTGCCATCATACATGAAGCTCAACCCATCTGGAATCTCCCATCTGAACCTTATATCTCTTTGCTTAAGCTCTTGCACCAGGAATATAAAATCCTTCCTTCTCTTTAAAATCTTTGGAGGAATTTCTTTTAAAACCAAAACTTGTTGGCCAGCAATCATAACTTTGGTATCATAGGCAGCTTGTATAACTTCATCTCTAATTTCCCTTTTTACAAAATAAACCACCACATCTCTAGGCAACTTTCTCTGTTTAGCAATCCACGAATTCACACGAAACACTTTGTCCATACCTTGTTTTAATTCAGATGCTGGATGGTTCAATACCCCCTCAAAAGCCTCAGAAACCAACTGCTTTAAATCTTCCTTAATATTCTCTTTTAGGCCTCTAATTCTCACAGCAAACTGCATCTGGTAAAATTGGGCCAAACTCTGTTCACTGTCCATTTTGTCTTTTAAATCTTCCAATTCCAATACTTTTGCTTCTAATAAAACATTCTTTTGAATTAAGTCTTGCACTTGATCATCCAGCATCTCCACACATTTAGCAACTTTTTGCACAGAGGACAAAATGTCTACCTTCATCTCTCTAAGTTTCTGCTCCATCCTTTCTTCCATTCTCTGCTCCAATTTCTCCAATTTCTCCTCCATCTGTAGAAATTTAACACCTATTGACTCCAAAATTAACTGGGTATGTTTTTCCAGATCCTTCGATGTCAGTACATCAGGAGAATGCAACGCCTGCAGTAATGATTGTTGTTGCACCGGAGAATTTCCAGCACTCCGAAGAGCTCTAGGGGGAGGTTTAGCCGCCATCTTTTACTTACAATTGTGACGCACTTTCACTTTAAGTTTTAAGCAAAGTCCATCAAGCTTGAGAGTAAAACAAAATAATCCTCTTCATCTCTTTATCTTTCCTTCTTGCACTGCTCTGCCTGCTTTTTTCCTTTCATAGTCTCTCCTTCAAGCAGGGATGGTCGCAGACGACTGGCTCTGCTCCATGAAATCCGGAGCAGAGACGCTGGTCAGCTGGGAGCAGCCCAGGCTACGGGGGAGTTCAAACCTTCAGCCGCCCAAGCTCCAAGCTCAGGCGGCCCCGGGGAACTCTACCCCTACCTGGGGGCTCACCCCCTCCTCTTCTCCCGAGGAGGGGGCTTCAATTTCGCCCGAACAGCTGATCGGCGCTGTTTCGGGCGAAAGAACAACAGCTGAGCCGCGGGCAGCCCGGGAGGGCTGTCTCCGTCGCCGCGGAGCCACCGGAAGTCAGTTTAGACAGTCTTTGAAGTGGCTGAGGAGGATGTCTTCTGGCCAGTTCAGCTTGCTGGCAATGGCTCGGAATTCTTGGGTATAATCAGCCACTGTTCGCCTGCCCTGCCTCACCGTTTTGATTCTCTCCCGGGCCTTACGGTCAGCCAAAGGATCCTCGAACCGCCTCCTCAAAGATGACATGAATCGGTTGAAGTCGTTGAGTTCTGGGGCGTTGGAGTCATGCAAGTTCACCACCCAGTCTGCAGCCGTCCCGTCCAGGGCAGATTGCACAATTCGGATGCGTGCTTTGTCACTGGGGATGTCCCACCCGTACTCATCCATGTAGCTGAGGACTTGGGTTAGGAAAAATCCCAGTCATAATGGCTCCCCCTTGAATTTGACTTCCAGGGGCGGGAGTCTTTGGCTGGAGCATTGTCTGCGCCGGGGCCGGTATCGCTCCTCATCCTGGTCCCCGTCTGTGGTTCTGGAGGGGTGGGTACTGCTGAGGCAGCAATTCCTGTTCCATTGGACGGCCCTGGGGTTTCAGGTGTTGGATCCCCTCCGTTACCTTTCCAGTTACATCCCCAGGCGCTGCCTCGGTTGCAATTTTCAGCTCTCTCCTCCCTCAGTGAGCTCAGGGTTGCTTTCATCAGATCAATGGCCTTTTCCAGGATCCGCTCCTCCTCACTGGCGTGCAGGGAACTCTCCATCTCTTGCCTCCGTTCCGGTTGGTGGTTACTCTGCCTCAGGGTCGCTTCTCCTGAAGCCTTTTCCCACTCACTTTTCCTTCCAACGCCCATCGACCATCGGGGTTTTCAGTCGTACTGCTCCACCGCTTCTTCCCCGGGGGAATATGCTGCTTCAGCTTCCCATTGTCTCTGGGATTCCATTGGGGGGGAAGACTCCCCCTCCATGGGGCTTCCCTCCTCTCTTGCTTCATCGCCAGACATTGTATTTGTTGCAAAGTCCCCCGGTAAGGTTTTCCCTTCCAGGTTGACTCTTAAAGCAGATTCCGTCTACTCTCAGGACCCACCTCAATCCACATCTTAGGAAATAAGAACTCTTGGATGCAAGTTTAGTCCAAAAGGAAAATGTTTACTAGGATGGAATCGATTGTGGCAATACAAGACGGAATCTAACAAAGTTACATTTCAATCCTATATAAAGCATTCCCATTTCAGCCCCTCCCCTCATCCATTTGGTCAGATGTCAGGCCCTTCCATGGGAAAGGGAACTCTCCTTGGTTTTATGGTTATTGCTTCCTTTTTTGTTCAAATGTTCCCTGTTGTTTGAAGATGCCTAAAGTCTGACCTCCCCCCCCCTTCGGAGAGATGGCAGAATCCCCAGAATAAGCACATTGTTCTACCTATACATTTATGAAATGTGATATAAATGGATTCTGACACAGTTTTTCCTAACAAATGCAAGATATAATATGGGCTATCTCCGCAAGGAGACATCAGATCTGCAAAACTCATGGTTTTTTGGTCTTCGGTGAGCCGGGGGAACATGAATATGTGTTTGTTTTTCGAATTTGAGCTCTATCTGCAAAGGGCAATTTCATGTTATAAGCAGTTTTTCCTAACAAATACAAGATATAACATGGGCTATCTCCGCAAGGAGACATCAGATCTGCAAAACTCATGGTTTTTTGGTCTTCGGTGAGCCGGGGGAACACGAATATGTGTTTGTTTTTCGAATTTGAGCTCTATCTGCAAAGGGCACTTTTCTTGCTATAAGCAGTTTTTCCTAACAAATGCAAGATATAACATGGGCTATCTCCGCAAGGAGACATCAGATCTGCAAAACTCATGGTTTTTTGGTCTTCGGTGAGCTGGGGGAACACGAATATGTGTTTGTTTTTCGAATTTGAGCTCTATCTGCAAATGGCACTTTTCATGCTATAAGCAGTTTTTCCTAACAAATGCAAGTCTTTCTTCCCAATTAATTAACTGGGCCAAGGCTTTGTATTATCCTTGATCTGATATCTTCTCCAGATTATTCAGGAACTGCCCAAAATCTTAATTGAAGCTGCTTAAGTTCTAATTCCAGAATGGCCCTTTCATCCAAATCAACTTCTCAACCCTTCTCTTCTCCAATTTATGATCCATAAGATCTAGTCTATCTCACCTGTTTAATATCTCCAGTCAAGAGTTGTATCTTCTTTGAGATGTACCAAGTTTTGTTTCAAATTTCCCCCCCATTGCCTGAATTAGTTTGTGTGTTTTAGCTGTATATTTATCCAAATATATTCTTAAATATTCTGCATCTCCTGATATTGCTTCTGTATTCTCCATGTTGCTATCTTGTCAGATTATAACTAAATTTTGAAATTTTAGACGTAAATTTATAACATTAAATCCAATGGGTTAAATGTTAATACTGGAGAGTTAATAAGAATTGATAATACAGTCTTTTGGCTTCCTTATGTGGTCAAAAAAAACCACTGCAATATAAGCTACAAACCCACCCACCCCTTACTCTATGCCTCTTGTTTAACAGTCCACACAGTTGATGCAATCATAAACAAGTAAAATCAGAACTATTTTTCACTCTCCTCACAACTGGATCAAAACACCATTTAGGCAGCCCTTATTTTAAAGGCAAAGACGTTCAGCAGAGTCAATTAAAGATATAAAAGCCTCTAAAAAAATTAAGTATAGAAGTTTCAAAAGTTGTTTCCACAGTGGTTTCCAGCTTCTTTATTTTGGCACGATACACCAACTCCTTCCCTCCTCACCATCTTAAATTCATGGAGCTTCAGAAATGATGATATTTCAACAAAAAGAAAAAAGCAGGCTGCAGCCAGAGGAAGCCTCTTTTAAAACAAAAGGTAAATATCCTTCAGGAGTTAGCCTGGAAAATTAAGGGCTTCCAGAAGTAATACTTCAAGGCAAGATAAATACTTTCCAGGAAGAAATATATGTAATGTTAGGACAAATACAAGTGACAATAGACTCAAACCACAAGGAAATTTGAAACAACTTTGAGGATTTAAATAAGCATATTTCCAATCTAAATCTACAATTAAAAAACACCCAGGAAATAACAATGAATGAACAAATAAATCAGATAACAGACTTCAAATTAGAAGAATACGATCAAATTGATGAAATAACAAATGAAAAGAATTACAATTTAACACAAACAGGAAAAAATCTACAAGGTTCTGGTACAACAAGAAAAATGGGATGGACTATAGAATTAGCAGGAGAACCATCAAAGGTTTTGAGACAGAAAGTATTCATCTTACTTATTTCATCTTTTGTATTCCCAAGAACATTTGTAAAAACACAGGAACCACCGGGTAAGTGGATTACATCAACCTGGAAAACTACTCGGCAAAAGAAGACCAGAGACAGAGACAAGAGATTTGACTCACCCTATTACATGAACAAACATTTGTTTGAATATGGCTAAAAGAATAGAGAACTTTGAACATAAAGGTGCCCTATAACAAGAGGGATAAGAGATTTAAGTAATATAGTATGTTCCATAATATATGAAATGAATAATAGCAGGTTGATGTAACTTTTATTAATATAAGTGAAATATAAACTGATTAAAAAGGATATTATATCTAGATACTATAAGAGATAAAAAGTATAGTATTTTTATAATGCATGACATAAAATATTGGGATGATGTACTTAAATGGGAAAATTTGGGCAGTTAGATGACTAACATACAGTATGAAGAAATTATGACTGATAAGAATTAGATTGAATATAAGAGAAATTAAGCGTAAACAAAAATTACAAAAATAGAATGCATGCTGAACTAATGAGATGATGGTTATGAGAATAATATAAGGTGGAAAAAATGTCATATATAGAGATTATTACTATTTGTATAAATATAAAAAATGCCTATATCTAATCATTTATATATTGAAAATATTAAGAATTATATTTTGGTTGAAGAAGGAGAATATAAATGGGGGAAGGGAAGATCAAAGAAATGTATCATTAATATACTAATTATAGAATTATCAGATTTAATCATTATTGATTGTTAATTATTATTGTCCTTTTTTGTTAAAATATACATCAAGACAACATGCAGTACATCAGGAACTGGAGATTGTTATAGTTAAAAACCAATAAAATATTTATAAAAAAATAATAAAACAAAAGATAAATATGCAAAAAGCTAGTTCAAAGGAACAGTGGCAGACTTTATTGTTCATTTTAAACAGCTGGTTCTTCAATAGTGAACTTGCTTTTTGGTTGCCCTGCCCCCAGCCAGAGACTCACCCGATTACTTCTTCAAGAAATTCTCTGAGAGCATCCAGCCATCCAGGGGAGCAAAATGGTTGATTTCCAGAACTACCCCTTTCCCAGGGAAGTTTCTTCTGACTTAGAAAACATTCTAAGTATAAAACTGGAGAAATGATAGCAGACCAAACAAAGAATACAAGTAAGATGCTATTTTTCTGCCGGAAGCTTGCCTTTGTGGCAATTTTTAAAGTATGTCTATTTTATTTATTCAATTGAGGTGAGGGAGAGAAATGAGCAAAAATTGACTGCCAGAATCTCTATCCCACTTGTTGAACAAATAATAAACATTGTTGGAATCAAGAAACAAAGAGTTCTGGGAATCAAAGTCCACACATCTTAAAGTTGCCAAGATTGAGTAACACTTAAGCCAACCTTTCCAAACACTGAACACTGGTGATAGTATTTCTTTGGACCCAGGGTCATATTCAGACTTGTGCAATGTGTGGAGGAAATATGGAAAGGAGGCCAGAGAAAAAGAAGGAAGGGTATAAATTTTTAATAAATATTAAATATTTAAGTTAAAGACGAAAGCCTTAGGACACTGAAGAGAACACTGTTATATGTCTTTCCCCGAAATAGCTCATTTGTCCTTCTGAAATTTTCATAAACAACTAGATGGATTTTTTTCAGCTTAAAAATGTAAACTTTATCATCAAGCAAGGCACAGATATAAACGATAAATACAGTATTTGAAAGGTAAATGAATTAATTTACAAATGAATGGACTTCAATATAGAATGCATCCATAAACAGTCTTATGTTATCTAGGGTATTTTTTGTTGTCTATTTATTTTGTTAAAATTTCTTTTAGTCCTAAATAACAAATTTAAAGAACAAAGAGAAAGCTATTCCCAAATGTCCTGATCTTAAAATTCAGTAGCAAATGAGAAAGTTAGAGCTTCACCCAAGATTTGGTGATGGAACAAATACTGTATGTCAACCATCCCATTTGGCACTTTCAACAAAAGAAACTCCAGGCTCTTTACATTGACCAAAGTGTGGCTTTATCTTGGTATGGGGAAATAAACCCACATAGGTAACTCCCCATTTCCCCTCTGGGCCATGCATAGTTCATAGTTCACCAACTGAGTTCAGTTTCTTTGCTTTGGGAAAAACTCCCCCGCCCTTAGGAATTCACTACCCTCCTCCCATCACTATTTGACAAGACTGAGCAGGTGCAGGCAACTCTGGAGTTGTCAGGTTTGACATGCCAACCCTCCAGAAGAATGATAACCCTGGAAAGTAAAACACACCAGTGCACAGAACATTAGACATTACTGTCCACTTCCAAACCCACCCTCACTTGGGCCAACTTGGATGCTTGGCAAGAAATCTGTCCACTAAGCTAACTGCCTTCACACCTGTTGCTGCCACCCATTCTGAATCAGCGAGAGGGTAGCCATTCCCTAATAGTAAATACTGCAGTTTCCCTCTGTGGTACCAGGAGTTAAGAATTTCCTTAATTTCATGGTATTTCTCTCCTTTGATCAGAAGAGGAGGCACTTCCATAGCAGGTCTTAATCCCGAACTGTGGAAAGGTTTCAGCAGGTTGCAGTGAAATGCAGGGTGGACTCGCCTAAGGCTTTTTGGCAAGGTCCTATGTACTTTGGACCCAGCTTTTTACAAAGTTGTTCTGGTTGAGAAATTTGGTAGACAGGTACACTCTATCCCCCACTTTGATTCCCCCCTATGTGTCCTCTTTTTGTCTACTTGCTTCTTCTGTGTTTCCTCTAAATTTCTGTAATGTTCTGTGCATTACCCTCCCAGGTTTCCTTTAGGATTTCTATCCATTCAGTCAATGGCACCAAGTATGGTTGTTCCTGAGGGATCTCTGGTATTGGCACAACCTCCACCCCACTAGCAATTTTGAAAGGGGTGGTACTAGGCATGGAGTTGTTATATGCCACTTCTGCAAAAGGCAGGGGTTTGGCCCAGTTGGTTTGTTGGTAATTAACATAACACCTCAGGTACTGCTCTAACACTGAATTGGTTCATTCAAAGGCTCCATTGGTACTGGGATGGTAGGTGGAGCTAAGTGTCAACTATCCATTTGGTATTTCCAGAAAAAGAATAGTTGAAGTGGGTCCTGACACTGACTTTGGGATATAATTTTACCAAGAGTATAATACTTTACTGAAAATCTATATTGGCACAGAAGAAGCAAAACTAGTTTGCATTTCCTGTGCAAACACAAGCACCATTATTTCCCCATTTCCCTGCAAGCCAAATTTTAATGTTTCCCATGCTCCCTGGCAAATCCACAATAAAGTCCAAGGAGATTTCCTCCCAGGGGTTCATTGGGTTTGCTATGGCTGCAATAACCCAGGGGGCTGGCTGGTCTTTGGTTTCACCTCTCCCCTCCCCCTGTCTTTAACAAATTGGTGATTAGTAGGGCTATCTGGGCAAAAGTGGGGATGAACTCATGGTAAAATTTTGCAGACCTCAGTAAATTATGTAATTGCTTCCTTGTCCAAGGGGCTCCCATTCCAGTATTACCTTCACCTTATTGGAATACCTCTCCACTTCCTCACTGGAGAGCCAGTATCCCAGGTAGTCTAAGTGGGTCTTGTGGAACTGATTCTTAGATAGCTTCAAGTAGAATTGGGCTTCCTGAAGTTTTCTGAGTATGGCTCTGATCAGCTTCATGTGTTCTTCAGGGGTATTGATGTATATCAATATATCATTCAAGTACACCAGTGCTCAGGCAGGAACTCATTTTCAGTTGCATAAATATTGCTGAAGCCCCTTGCAGCCCTCACAACTGATAGCAGCCTAGGGGGGAATTAAACACTGTTTTCCACTTGTCCCCTTCCTTAATCCTCACTCCTCCCTCAAGTCCAGCTTCATGAAGATTTTCCCCTTTGCCAAGTAGCCTAGCATGTCCCTCATAAGGGGGAGAGGATACATGTTTTCCACACATATGCAGTTCAGCCGCCTATAGTTGATGCACAGTCTAAGGGATCTGTCCTTCTTTTCTTTGAAAAGTACTGGGGCTGCCATTCTCAATTTTGCTGGCTGGATGAACCCCCTGGTTCTTGTCTATAAATGCCCATTCATCTCTCTGGGGGCCATATAGTACATTTTTGGCTTAGGCAGTTTGGCTCCTGGCATGATCTCTATCACACAATCAATAAGTCGGTGAGGTGGGAGCACACCTGATTCTTTTTTGCTAAAAACCTCAGTTAGGTCACTATATTCCGCTAGAATTAGCTGCTCTAACCCACTTATCAATGGATTGTCTTCCCGCTCACTGTCACTCTCATAGTAGACCAGACCCTTTCAGGGGTTGGTTGGTGTTCTCTCCTCCTCACTGGACTGAGGAGAAAACTCAACAACTTGTTGCCCCATGTGTGTCTTCTTCTTTGGCTTCACCAGGAGTCTCTTTTTCTTGTGTTGCCTAGTAGGTGGAGGAGCAGTTGATGCTTGTGATGCATGGCATTTGGCTGCTTGATGACCCCCCTTTTCACAGGGGAAGCAGGGTCTCAGGGCCTGGCAAGGCTTGCCTCCTCTGGCAGAGGGCACCCCCCCTTGCCCCTGTGGCCTGGGAATCTCTTGGGTACTCTGTGGGGCCAGCTTTCCTACATGGTACTATTGAAACTATTGGAACTCCATTAGGTCAATCTCCACCTCACTGGTGGAGAACCATGTTTGCAAGTTTCACTGCACCCCTCAGGGTATGCAGTTCTGGTATAGCTCTCAATCTAGTCTCCCTCAGAAGTAGGAGACCAGCATGCACTCAGGCCAATTAAGAAGGTGGATGGCTAGGCTGCTGAAGTCCTGGATGTACTTCACCACTAGCCGCTTTCCCTGCCATAGAATCCTTGAACTGCTCCCACAGGATCTTCATGAATGCATCTTGGTTGCCCACCTCCTGTGCCTCGTCATCATGCAGGAACACCACCATCTGGCTGCACCCTCCTCCAGGTTGGACACCACTGTGTGAACTGTGCATGCATGTGGTACTGCATGTCTGGGCTAAGAAATGAGGCAGCTTGCCTGAATCCTCATCAAACCAAACCATGGGGGAGTGGTGGTGGTCATTCATCTCTTACCATGATGTACCCAGGCAGTAGACTGCTGCTGCCACTGGGAGAGGAGGTGGAGGGGCCCCAACACTTGCTTAAGCCCCCAGGATCACTTGCTGACATGTTGGGGGAGGGGTGGCAAAATCAGCTGCTGTTCTGTCCCAGCCTACAAGCGGCCCTGCAGAAATGTCAGGGACAACCCGTTTGTTATATTCAATAGGCTGGAATTAAGCCAACCAAATTTATTTGCAAAAACTAAATGAAACGGTTCAAAACAGAGTAAAACAAATACAGACTGAGACTATATCAGAAGCTCTGCAAACGGTTGCCTTCAGCAACCAGCACCTCCCACATATTCCCCTTTTAAACAACAGTCTCAGGGCGTGGCTTTGCCTCCTCCCAAGGTGCCTCATTGCTTTTCTTTGTTCACTTCTGCTTGTCTGCCTCCTTCTTTGAGTGTCCTTGAACAAAGCCAGCTGTGGATCGTCTTTGTCTAATCTTTCAGGCTCACACAGCTAGGTCTGAGGAGGAACAAGATGGGAGGGGCCTGGCTGAGAGCTCTGCAACCAAAGGCTCTCCAAACCCCTCCTCCTCTTCCTCAGAATTGTCCGATTCAGCTGCCGAAACCACAGGCTGATGCTGAATCACAACAGCTGCTGCTGTTGTCTGCAGGGGGGGAATCAATTGTCCTGGCACCACCAGCTGCAGGAGGGGAAGAGACATGGTGGTTAGCAACTTCACTCCCTTCATCCTGATCGCTGGCAGCTTGGCTCCCAGTGATGTCATTCCCTTGATCCCCATGCCTCCCAACTTCTTTCCTGGCAGTAGGGAGCTTCCACTTAATCAGCTTGCCCCACTCAACCAGTCACCTCACCTTTTATCTGCTCCCTCGGGCCACGTTGACTCCTGTGGGAATTAGGGGTTCCTTGGACTCTGCCACCTTCCCTAAGTTCACTGCCCAGTGAGTCTTCAGTCCCTGGTACAGAGCATCTTGCAACTGCTCTCTTAGGCTTGCTACTTGTGTTCTGGTTTTTTAGCCCTCAGTTTAGGACATACACCCACAGGCTGTACCCTTGACCCAGTCTGCAGTGTTGGCTTCTCCTCCTCCTCTGATTCTTTGCCTATTGCTGACATCTTGGGACTTTGGCCTGCTGGTGGGATCTAGGTAGGCACTACTGTGAGAACTGACTTGATGCCAACTATCCCATTTGGCACTTTCAACAAAAGAAACTCCCAACTGTTTAGATTGACTCTTAAGTGTAGCTTTATTGAATAATCCATCTAGAAGGGCAGAAGCAAAGTCAGTGTCAGGACCCACTTCAACTAATCATCCAAGAAAGTAGAACTCTTAAAACAGGCATTGTCTCAAAAGGAAACTTTTATTAGGGACTAGTGATAGCAGGGAATTCAAGGCAAGATCTGAAGAAAAGCCCACAGGAATAATATAATTAAGCAAGCAATATGTCTCCTCCCACCAAAGTCATCATGTCCATTTAAAATCCAACCAATCCACAGGTGGATTGGTGTGTGGTTAACTGGCATAGTAGGCACACATCTCAAGGTCTTCTCCAGCTTTTGTTTCCTTGTAACTGTCTCCCAGATAAGGAGACACATTCTATTCTCAAAAGGAGGAGGCCAGACAAAGAAGAAGAAAGTGAAAGTTAAAACTATGAATCCCCCATGCACTCCCTCCCCCAACAATAATGGCAGGCCCCCAAAAAATTAAAGGTAGGAGAGAGCAGATGAGGAGTTTAGGGGTCTGACAGACAGTTCTGGGATTTTCCCATGAAAATCCACATAAGTAACTCCAGGGCCTTTTTTCTAAAAAAAAAAAAAAAGGTGCCGGAACTCTCATCTTGGCAGGGGCAGGAGGCGGGGGGGGCGGCACTGCTGCTGTCACGGGTGTGAGGGGTGTTGGCGGCAGGCTGTCCCCTGGGGTTAGAGCTGGCGCAGCTGGTGCAGTGGGAGCAGCGGGGCCTGCTCTATAAGGCAGGGCTGCGTGGGGTGGGCGGTGGAGGCGTGGTGGGCCAGGTGATGCAGGGTGGCCACTTAGGCATGCAGGGCAAGGTGATGGTGGCGCAGGTCCAGCACTGGGTAGGCCACCAGTGTGGATGACACGGGTGAGCACAAGGAAGGAGTGCACATGGACTCCGCAGAACTCACCTCCTACTCCTTGTCCTCTCTTACTTACCTAGTTGAGATGGTGTAGTTGGGCAGCAGGGAGGGATGCAAACTTCCTGCCAACTCACCTTTGCTGCAGACAACTTGTCAGTGCAACATTTGCCAGCTGGATCTTTTGGCGCTCTCAGCAGCAATTCCTATTGGCTTTCAAGTAGCATAGCTTGTGGGAGGGAGGGAGTAGCATAGCTTGTGCAAAAGCTTTTTTGTCTGTGAGTGCAAAAAAAAAGTGCCGGAACACCATTCAGAGCGTTCAATGAGAAAAAAAGCCCTGCTTTTATGTTTTAATCTTATGATTTTAAAAATATTTTTTTCTATTGTAAGTTGCCCCAAACCTCACCATGTGGATTGCATACAAATATTATATAATCGGTAAATAAAGGTAGAACATATGTTAAATATACATCAAATGATAATATGCTTCCCTACAAGTCAATTCTTGCTCAGTGACAAACCAAAGAGTTAACTCGGAAAGGCAAGAGGAAAATCTAGAAGAGGTCTGTGCAACTTGTAGAAGGGAAAGGCCCACACTGATAAATTAAAAATCTTTGTGGTCTTCAAGGGAATGCTGGTGGGCTAATCAATGATTTGGTGACTAGAGGAGCATCTACAGTGTTGGAGCTTGTGGTCATGGTAAGCCATGGAGACAGTAGGCAACATGACTTTTAGGGCAGTGGTGATGGTTTTATTACTTTTTTTTAAAAAAAGTCTGTGCTCTGTCCAAGGGTGCTTGGCAGGCTGCATGTACAGGCCTGGTCTAGAATTTAGTTTGGAGCATTCAACTATCTAGAGCAGGCACGACAAACTCGTTTTGTTTGAGGCAACTTCTTATAAAAGAATTGCCATTAATTTGTTTTAATAAAATAATTTAAATCAATTTTTCACTTGATTTCAAATTAAATGAATTATATTGGTTGACAATGAGATTTTTTTTAGTACAATTGCCAACTGCAATAAACTGGTTTTAGGTATATGATACTGGAAGGAAAAAGCAATTGCTGCTGCGTTACTGATCCCAGAGAAGCATTTGCATGTATGCAGGTATCCTTAGGGTACCATAGTTATGGATGAGAAATATTGGTTCTAAAGTTGGCATTTCTGGATGTAATACAGATATTTTGGACTTATTTTTGTTTCTTTGCATGTTTGATATTTTTAAAAAGGCATATGCTACTGACTACGCTTATGCACATATGTAACATCTTTTGCCAGAATACATGACCACTGTTTTTCCAGAATGTGAAAAGTGAAAGATTGTGACTAAACAAAATTTTAATGTAGAGATAATACCACCAGAAATTATTTTAACCTTTTTAATAAATGTTGTTATTGATGTTAAGCTCACCATGGAAAACGTCATATATTATTATGTACATACTAGGTTAATTATTCAAAGACAGAAGTGCAACATAACTAGATTCTAAATAATCTATTTTTCAAAACACACAACAGTCCAAACAGTAAAAGTAAAGTCCAAATTAAGAATATTTCATTCTTAAGAATTGTTTAATTTAAAGTGGTTTAGTTGTAATAGATGGTTAGATTCAAAATAGTTTTCAATAGTACAAAATAATACAAAAGATACTATTTTTTCCTAGCATCAGCTAAATTAGACATATTAAATTGAGAAAAATGTTTCTCATTTCTTTCCTGTTAACTTTATGAAATCATCATTGCAGAGATGTTAACATAGGAAATAGATTATTTTGTTATCTAATTTTACCTTCCAAAAGACAGAAGCAGATGAAAAATCTGAGGTTCTTTCCTGTTGGTTTTTTTGAATTAGCTGCTTTAGATTCTAAAAGTTTAGTTCCTAAAGAAGTAACCCTGTAAATAATTTTAATGTCCTCCTCTAGTGCAGGGGTAAGCAACCTTGGCTCTTTTATGACTCGTGGACTTCAACTCCCAGATTTCTTGAGCCAGCATGGCTCAGCTTGGAAACCTCTCCCTTTCCCCTCAGGATGGCTGGCTAAGGATTTCTGGAAGTTGAAGTCCACGAGTTATAAAAAAGAGCCAAGGTTGCCTAGCCCTGCAATAGGCTTAGAAAAGCCAATAGAGGGAGCTCCTTTTTTTTGTAAAAAAAGGTGCTGGAACGCCGTTCTGAGTGTTCTATGAGAAAAAAAGCCCTGAGTAACTCCACTTTTCCCCTCTGGGCCACCCACAATTCATAGTCCACCAATTGTGTCCAATTCTTTTGCTTTGGAAAAAACTGTCTGCTCTGGTCAAATGTTCTTCATGACTTGGCCTTGGTAGATAATTCTGGCAACAGAAGGTTCACTTGCATTACATAGCCTCCCCCACCCTTAGGAATTCAGCACCCTCCTTCAGTCACTGACAAAGCTGTGAGTGAAAGCAGGTACAGGCAACTATGGAGTTGAGTCAGGTTTGACACTGCATTTCTGATGCTGAATTTAAGGATCTGGAAGATCCAATGGAGTGCAGTTGTACAATGCAATAAGCCATCTAATCTTGTCCCCTTGTGGTTACATACCAGGCAGGGTTCAGAAGTTTAATGCTTTACTTTGACATTGAGATAGAGAGGAGGAGGAGGAGGAGGAGGAGGAGATAACGTCAGAAGGCAAATAGTAGCAATATTCTTTGTTCATCAGAAGCCACAAGGAACAACCTCAGGAGTGTGGTCAAATCATTTACAACTAACAATTACATCAAAGTGCATAAGCAAAAGCTTATCATTACTATTATTTTTTTCAGAAAAAATACACTCAGACGTCTGATTTTTGCCATCTTAAAGTAACACAGCTCTCCTCCTAAAAGAGAGATTTTTTTTTACTATATCAGGATTCTTTTGGTGAATCTTCAGGGTCCCTCTCCAAAAGTTTTCCCTTTTGTGGCTTTTTTTAAAATGGCATTTTTTTTAATCAGCAAAATGAATATACTTAAGATAATTGTTTCACTTCTTACAATGCTCCTTCTGCCTGCCCACTTGGGGAGTTTTGCCTTCAATAAATCTGACTGAGTCACATGTCTGATGGAAAGTATCTACTACTGTTCTGTTTGGGAAGGGAATTTCACTTCTCTGCAGAATATCACTCATTGGCATTCTAAACAAGATATACTGTAATTGTCGTTACATTAGCAGATTGGGAGACTGTCAGGACCCACTTCAAACCCACATCCTAAGAAAGCAGAACTCTTGGAAACAATTTCTTCCAAATAGGAACTTTTATTAAGAATAGGTGATAGCAGGCATAATAGACAGGATCTGAAAATTCCCTGTGCAGCGCAGTAGATTATAGGAACCCCAAGCAGGACCCCATCCCATAGATCGAACTCCCGATGTGGGATGGCCAATCCCCAAGTGTTAAGTCTGTTGTGGGAACCGGGGAGATAACATCGGCCTGTCTCTAGCTCATGCAGCGAGGGTCGGTGGCTTCTTCACACCTTCTTCTGAGAGCATAGACATAAACCAGGCACTGAGGTTACATTCCTTATTTCCTCCTTTGTTCTTAACTGACAGTTTAAAAGATAGAGTTCAGAGAGAGATAATGCAGGAAACAAGTTGTTACATTTTAGCGGGCAGGTCGAGGATACAGACCCAAGAAACAAAGTAAAGAATTACATTGTAGCAAATAGAGGAAGTGAAAGTAATAGCCCTGCAGGCAAATCCCCCCTCCCCCTTGGGAGTATGACAGAACCCAGGAAAAGGTAGAATGAAATAGAAATGAAATGAAGTGAAGTGAAATAGGAATGGGTTCTGACATCAGTAGGTTTTGAAAATCCATGATGTATAGATAGTAGAAAGTAAATCAATTGCTTTATGCAAAGCCATTTTGCAAAGCCATTAGAACTTAGTTGAAGAGAAGGTTCCATCTTACTGACTTAGGTAGAAAGATAAAGGCTCAGAAATCTGAACTATCTCTTCAGAAAGTCCACTTCACAAATCCCACTAAAATAAATGTAAGGAAAATGGTGCGTTAGTGCATGCCTAGTAAAGAGCCCAATGCTATTAATACCACTTGTTTTTAATGCTTTCCAAGAGTACCATATGGTACATTAATGTATTTATGAATATTAGAGTTGAGGCAGAGAGAGGACAGCAGAAGGATCGTAGCTGAAAATCTAAATTTCACTGAATACAGCCAAATATTATGAATCTAGAAGGAATGTGTATTCTCTGGCTTCTAATTTATTAGTGTTAATCCATCACATCTGGATTACTGCAGGGAACAAATAATTTTGTTTTGTTCTTAGCAGATCAGTACAAAGAAGAAAGAAAAATAATGACCTACTATTTTCTCAGCCCATCCACTACTCCCTATGCCTCTGTTTCCCTTGCCTCTAAATCTAAATTAACAAATAAAGAACCCAAATTACATCATATAAAACCGAATATGTGAGAAATGAGGCATCAAGACATTAAAATGAAATCTTATATATTATAAAAAGCAGACTTTCCTGTGTTTATTGACACAGTTTCTATTTCTTTTATTTCTTTTATTTATCAAATTTCTACGCTAGCCAACTCACCCAAGTGACTCTGGGCAATTTACAAACAAACTTTTCCAGGTTTGCTCTAACTGTAATGTACAATAAGAGGTCCTCCAAGCCTTGCTCCCACTGACAAAGACAATTGGATCCAGCTTAGGAAGCTTAAGGCCTCAACTCTCTTTCAGGTAGCTGAATGTCTAAATAATTAAAAAGTTTCTGGTTTTCTTTGGAGCAAGCTTTGGAGAGCTTTGAAGTGCAATTATCAGCCACTTCCTTAAATACGGAAGAAACATAATTGAATATAATCCTACTTTGTGTAATTTCATCTTTTGGACTATGCAATTCAAAGTACAATTGAAGTGCCTTCAGAAAATCATAAAACACTCATGCTAATGTTACCTTTGATGCTTACAAGATGCAATAAGTGGACATTTAAGCTGATTTTTTATTCTATGTTTTTAATTTTTATTGTTGTGAGCCGCCCTGAGTCCTTAGGGAGAAGGGCGGCATATAAATTTAATAAAATGAAATGAAATGAAATGAAATGATGTCTACTGAATACAGGCTAGGAAATCAACAGAAGTTTATTTTTATATACTGGTTCATTCACATCCACATATACACATGCTGTTGTGTTGAAAAAATGGTGTGAGTGAGTTCTAGTCTGCCCTAAAATGTCTATACCATATTACTATGGAATCTATGTGTGTAATACTCAATTTACAGCCCAGCAATTGGGACCAGAATTTCTATTGCTACAATACCTTCTATTGTAAGGCAGTTGTTAAGTGAGTCACACCTAATTTTATGATTTTTTGCCATGGTTGTTAAGTGAATCACATAGTCATTAAGCGCACCCGGCTTTCTCCATTAACTTTGCTTATTGGAAGCCTGCTGGGAAGGTTGCAGTTGGTGATCATCTTACCCCAGGATGCTGCAACCATTGCAAATATATGATGGTTGCCAAGTACCTGAAATTTGATAACATGATGTGGAGATGCCACAACAATTGTAAAATGTGAGAATGGTCAGAATTCATTGTTTTCCTTGCTGTTATAACTTTGGTCATTAAATAAATGGTTGTAAGTCAGGGACTAATGTATGGTGGGGTTCTAGATATTGTACTGATGTAGAAATCCTTTACATAAACCTGAATACTGGTTCCTCAAACATTCTCCTTTGGCTCACTCACAGCTTGCCTTCTATCAGACAATGGGATGCAATTTTCACTCCCTTTGAGTATTTTATCCTGCTTCTATTTACTATTTCACAACAGGTTGTCTTTTTTATTTCAAAGTTCCTAAGTTTCTTTATTTATGGTCACAGTCAAACTATAAAAATAAAATTGCCAGAACAACCTATGAACTAAAATGTTGAAAAAGAATATAGCCAATATCACATATCAGAATATGACATGTCAGAATGTGTAATGCAGCATGATAATCACTCAAAACTTGCTATATATTATTTTATTATTTTTGCTACCTTTTTGAAATTTCTGAAGGTTGACTGGCCAATAGAAAACATGTGTTCTTGGTATAGGAGTGATTAATGAAAATATTAATTAATTAATATGACCATCAATATCATACATGCTACATCATGCATGGTGCACTACGTATAATACGATGGATAATCAACAGAATGTGAGAACAGACTCTGGAATTATGAAAATGCCTATCTAGTTTACTTTTTGTTTTGTTTTAAGGCATATGCCATGTTTTAAAAATCATGAATTCCAGAAATACATTACTGAAGTTTAATGTGTAAATGTCAACTGCACTTCTATGTAGAAATGTAGATTTAAGTGTAGTTAGTTTATGTTGCTTTTCTAATATCCACATTTCACCAACATGTTTTATTATAGGACATTTGAGGTGTAGCCATTCTTGATGGATTAGATTATGCGCAATCTATCTTGTATAGATTATGTTGTGTAGCCAGTTCTTTGCAGGCAATAAGTGAGATGGAAGGTTGCAAACAGGAATATGCTTTATTGAGGTAAACAGGAACAGAACTGAAACAGAGGCTGCTGCACAACTACTTATACAGTTCGCCACTAGGCAGTGACCAATAGGTTTAAAGGAACCCAAATCATCCAATGATCTTCTTGGAGACAACAAGTCTGGCTTAGTCAGTGACCTTTACACAGATACACCACTGAGCAAACTTAAGCAGCATTCAAACAGACACGTGAATCAGTTCAAGTAAAAATCCCAATACATTACACCCCTCCCCCCTAGAATGTACACACATTATTTAAGGATATAATCTTGTAGATATTGTGGTGGTCTACGTGACCATTCAGAACGCCTGGTGGATCCAGGCAACTCCCGGTCTACCAGCTTGCCCACCGGGCTGGGTAGACCAGGACTCTTGGGTTCAAGTGAGTTGGACTGACTTGAGTTCCTTTGGCTGGCCATTCCAGGTCAGCCCAGACCAAAGTCCAATGAGGTAGCTGTGTCAGCAGAGCTGCTGGCTTGTTCAGATTGACTTTCCCTGTCAGGAGACCCATGTTGCATTCCTGGACTGTGTCCATCTACAACCAGCTCCCCGTTGTAATGACTGAATGAGTCCTCAGAGCATGTGAACTGCTCTGTTAGGCTGCCAGTTGTAGACCCACTGTGAGGTCCTTGCTTAGTGGCCGTTCTGCAAAACACCTTCACAGCTGATCAATATGTTGTTGAACAACTCACCCCCCATCCAAGGCCACCTTGTAGGAAAGGGATCCCGAGATTTTAGCAATTTTACCCAGCACCCACAAGTTCCCATGCCCGTAGTTCTGGGCCCACACCCCATCACCCACTTGCAAGTAAAAATCCCAATACATTACAGATTATGTATCCAATTTTACTGCTGAAGGAAAAATTGTAAATCCTGAGAAACTGGTTTGGTTCATCAGAGCTAGGTTCCTATGGTATAATAGGTAACTATACAGTGGAGGATGACCTTGATGGATATAGGTCAGTTCTGTAACCCAAGCAACAAAGGGAAAAGCAGGAAGTATAAGGAAGCAGTTCAGATAGACACTTCCCCAATTCACATCGGTATAAGGAAGGAGGCACAGCACAATCAGTTCTTCTAGAGCAGGGCTTTTCAACCGGTGGTACACGTACCACTTGTGGTACTTTGCCACATGGCAGCTGGTATGTGATTGCTAGCCAAGTGTAGCAGGGGAGGGTAATGAGCCTAAGGGAGCCAAGCCTGAGGGAGAGGGAGAGGCAGGTGCAGCTGCAGGACAGTCTGGGCTCGGCAGAAGCTCCAGGAGCCAGCAGAGCTCCAGCTGATTGGCTCTTCCAGAAGCAGCTCAGAGCTGGAGGTGAACTGAAGAAAAAGGGGAGGGGTAAGAACGGAGAGGCTATAAAAGAATGTGGCTTGGGTGGGAGAAGGGGAAAAAAGACAACAGGAAAGGTTTAATCCCTTTAAAGAAATGTAATTAGTTTTACCCCCTTTAATTGAGTCTGTCTGTGGTTTTTAGAAAGTTTTCTTTGAAGGTAAACTGGCTTAATTTAAAGCTAAAGCTTTTCACAATTGCCAGAGCCTTTCTGTCTGGGCTGCAACATTGTGACACACCTGAGGCAGCTTAAAGAGAAAAAAGAAAACCAGTGTTTCTTTATTTTCTTGCTTTGCACTTGATTACTGTGTCTTTAAGGGTACAGGGAAGGGGTTGGGGGGTTGCATTCTTACTACACTGTGGAAGAGCTCAGAAGGGCCAACCAGCTACCTCAGGAGTCTACAAACTTAGAAACTTTAAGACAGGGGTGTCAAACTGCCGGCCTGTGGGCCAGATGTGTCACAACAAAACCACGCCCACCCCATTGCCAACAATGGAGAAAAAGGTCTGATATGTCACAAGTTTGACATGTTTGCTTTAAGACCTGTGGATTTCAACTCCCAGAATTCCTCAACCAGCCATGAGGGCTGAGGAATTCTGGGAGTTGAGGGCTGAGGAATTCTGGGAGTTGAAGTCCACAAGTCTTAAAATTGCTAGGTTTGAGGACCCCTAACTAGCTGGTAATGGTGCATATTAATAAACATGGATAAATTCATCATACATTTGTCAGTGCAAAGGGAAAGTGATTCAGCAAAAGAACAGCCACCAAAGAAATTAAAACTGGTACTTTTTTCTTTTTTTCTAAAGTTTGTAATAATTTATTAGATTATAGAATAAAATGCAAAAATACAAAAGCAAATAGTAGGACACAGTGGGGAGGAAAAAGGGGGAAAAGTGAGGGGGAGAAGGGAAAAAGAACAGAGTTCCTCTGTTGCAGTAGAAGGAAGCATTAACAATGAACCTCAACTTTTTACTTTTCCATAATATTATAAACTAGCCATTTCTATAACAACAAATGAATCCAATCAGTTAAGCCCTAAATCCCCCCTCCTTTTTTAGTCATCAAGTTTTTGACACCTTGCTAAGCATTGGTGATACACAAATATTGTCATGTCCTAAAAGTAGTATAATCTTTGAAAAGGTTGAAAAGCCCTGTTCTAGATTGTGTTATTAGAGCCACTCTAAATAAAAGCGGTTTTAGCCTTCTATTGGGACTGATTCCTAGTGGGTGAGTGACAGTAATTCAGATATAGCAGTGTTTCAAGCTATGGGTTTCTGCTTAATCTGCTCCAAGTTTACTAGGAAGTTAATTGCAGTCAACTTCTGTCAGTACCAATCACTGACAAACACGAGAGAGAGAGAGAGAGAGAGAGAGAGAGAGAGAGAGAGAGAGAACACTGCAGTATTGCAGTATTGCATTTACATTCTGGTGTAAGCTCTATGCACCATCTTAGTATCCTATGGAAACTGAATGCTGGACTAGGTAGGACTTGAAATACTTCAGCACAGTTCCTCTTATGAATTTATCATCCCTGATGAATAGTCTACAGAGACATTTCATGGATAGCCTAACTCCTAATACTTGCTGGAACTCTTGCAAAAAAGGGTTTTTTTATTTCATCCAGCAAGGATTTTCTTACATTCTTAAGTAAAAGTACTTACCCTAGACGTGGGGTAGGGAACCTTAGCTCTTTTATGACTTGTGGACTTCAATACCCAGAATTCCTGAACCAGCCATGACTCAGGAATTCTGGGAGTTGAAGTCCAAATCACAAAAGAGCCAAAGTTCCCTACCCCTGCCCTAGACCTTAAACACAAATTACTTTTGAGTTTGTATTAATAGTAGATCCCCGAGACTGGAGACTATTTTTCCTACTTCACAGCTTAAAAAAGCAACAATAGTATTTCTCAGATATCTGATTACATTTCCCATTGTGGTCTGGATAATTTGTCCTTAATTTTTTTTGTAGTAGCTTCTGAAGCATGTGGCTAATAACTAAGTTATAGAACAGCAAGTGTTCAGCTAAAATTTCACCTCTGGCTTGTACATACTATTAGTAGGTAAACTTGGGACTCATGATATTATAAATACTGATTCTTAGTCCATTTCAAAGTGTTGATGGACTTAAACAAAAAGGATGTTTTGATATTGTTGAAGGAAAAATCTTTTTTTTATTTAAAAAGTTTTACAGTACATTTTAACTTTAATCCCCCCTCCCCCACCCCTATCTAACCCTCCCTATCCCTCTCCCCCATTCCCTCCTCCCCCCCCCGACTTCCCAGAGCTAAATACAGGGTATAAAAAAGAAAAACAAACATAAGCATCCATATGCTATCACAATAAACTATTAATTCTATCACCCTCTAGCTCATGTAAAATGATTACAAACAATATTACTATTACAAATAAGAAAAAAAAGAAAGAAAACAGAAAAGGAAATTTACTCAAATACTAAATAAAATTTCTTAATCCCAACCCTTATTCATATTAATTTCAAAAAAGAAAAAAAAATTCATCTACTATTTACATTCTCCCACATTTCTCTAAATTCTAAACAAATTCTCAATTACGCGCCAAAAGCGCCTATCTCTATTAACCTTGTTAATCTCCAACCAAACTGAACTATGATCAAAAATAGTTCTTGCATATATCACACCAAATGTCTCACAGTTCCAGATCATCCATCTATACGTCTAGGACACCATTCCAATCTCCAATGACAATAAAATAAAAAATTTAAAAAATTTATAATCCAATTAAGTAACCTTTATATGTAGTAAGTTAAGAAAAATCAACTTGTTATTGATTAAGAGCTTGCGTACCCAATCTTAAATTCAATAAATACTTTTAGTCCATAACCCTAATATACGTTTCTTGCAAACAAATAGCATCAGTCTTAAATTATTTTAAATATTGAAAAACTTTCTTTCTCCTCTATGATGAATTTAATCCATTGACATTCTAAATTAGAGATTTAGTCACCAATCTTGATGCTCCAAAGCTTTTGGAGCACGTCTGAAATGACCCCTGTATCTTCTTTGGACCGCGCCCTTCCCACAGCTTCACTATAAGTACGCTTTGGAGGTTCCATAACTTTCTGCTTGTCTTGCTCTTGCTCTCGTCTCGCTCGTCTGAGGGTGGCACGCGTCATCCTCTGCTCTCCAGCAGCAACCGATGAGGCTGTAACTTGATCCCCTCCAGCACCGTTCTCCTCTGTCTATCTGCAACATCTTGAGGCTTTCCCTCGCCATGTCCCTTTGCAGCTTCCATAATTGATAGGGGGGTTGCTTTTAACACATTGCTATAAAAATCACGTGCCTGGGCCACAGTAACCAAACGATGTCTTTTACCTTCGTGCATCACCACCAGTCCAACTGGAATCTCCCATCTAAACTTGACATCACATTTCTTAAGTTCCTGTACAAGAAATGCAAAATCTTTCCTTCTCCTTAAAATCTTTGGAGGAATCTCTTTTAAAACCAAAACTTCTTGCTCAGCAACTACCAATTTAGTATCATAAGCAGCTTGAATGACTTCATCTCTAATTACTCTCTTTGTAAAATAGACCACCACATCTCTGGGTAACTTCCTCTGTCTTGCAATCCATGAATTTACACGAAAAATTTTATCCATACTTCCCTCAATTTCAGATGCTGGCTGGCCCAATACCGGTTCCAAAGCCTCAGAGATCAGCTGCTTTAAATCTTCTTTAGAATTCTCCTTTAAACCCCTAATTCTAATAGCATACTGCATCTGTTGGTACTGAACAAGGCTCAATTCTCCGTCCATTTTGTCCCTTATATTTTCATTCTCTAATACCTTTGCTTCTAATATAGAGTTCTTTTGACTGAGATCCTCCACTTTTTCACCCAGCTGTTGCACACATTCAGCTACACTTTCAATCATAGACAACATGTCTACCCTCATTGCTCTAAACTTCTCTTCCATCTTCTTCTCCAATTTCTCCTCCAGCTTTTTCAACTTTTCATCCATCATATCAGACATTAACCGTGAATGCTTTTCAAGGGCATCTTGTCAATCCTTAAGTGTCAGTGCCGGAGGAAATGCAGGAGGAAGCAGAGCTTGCAACGAGGTCTGTTGCACCGGGGAAGACCCCGCACTCCGAAGAGCTTTAGAAGTCTTGGCCGCCATCTTTCCCCACTTTCACTTATTGCGCACTTTCACTTTAAAGCTATAAAATCCATTGAGCTAGAGAGTAAAGCTAAAAGTCCACATCACCTTGACCTCCTGTACTGCTCTGCCTGCATCTTGATACTCAAAAGTATTTCCTTTTGGCAGGGGTGGTTGCTAACGCCTGGCTCTGCTCCAAAAATCACGGAGCAGAGACGCTGCGCAGCTCGGAGCAACCCAGGCTTCGGGGGGGCTCAATCCTTCAGCCGCCCAAACTCTCAGCTCAGGCGGCCACGGAGAGCTCAACCCCTACCTGGGGCCTCACCCCCTCCTCTTCTCCCGAGGAGGGGGCTTCAAATCCATCTAAACAGCTGATCAGCACTGTTTACAATGGAAAAAACACAGCTGCGGAGCAGGCAGCCCGGAGATGGCTGTCTTCGGCGTCGCGTCGCCACCGGAAGTCCTCGTTGAAGGAAAAATCTTCATTAGAGTCCAGTCCAAGCTGGGAATAAACTACAACCTTCTTTCTAAAGCAGTCACTGTGCTGTTTATTCCCAGCTTGGACTGGACCCTGATGAATTAGACTGGACCCTGATGAAGACTTCTGCTTTAGAAAGAAGGTTATAGTTTATTCCCAGCTTGGACTGGACCTTGATGGACTTTTCCTTCAACATTATGATCTCTCAACATATTCAGAATTTTAAAGAAATCTTTTGTCTAGCAGGTTTGTAATGCACATTTTTTACTCTGTGTACCTTTTTATTGTTAGTGTTTCTTAGACTTTTGGTTCTCAGCCCAAACTCAAGTACAGAAAAGGTTTAGAAAGAAGACTTTTAGACATCTGTTTTTAAGTCTTTTGTCTCAAAATCTAGTGCTCCCATTTTCCTCTAGCTCTGCCTGATTCTTTGTCCCTTTTACTTGCAGGAGAGAAACACCTAAGCGGTAAATTGTTATTGTTCTGCCAAATGCTCCTTTTCTGTAAGGATTTTAAACTAGCTAGTAGCTTATTAGGATATTCTCCAAATCCTTGAACACACTGTACCAATTTCAAATCACTCAAAACTTTTATTAAAATTATTTTAGTCTCATTTAATATAAAAGCAAGCAATTGCACAATGTAAGTAAAAATGAGAACCGTGTAAACCAAGCTACGTCTGATAAGCATAGTTAGAAATACTGCCTGAAGCATAATACTGCCTGAAGCATAATAATATAGATGTGTGCTACATTTAGTTCTCCTGGTAAAATGCCTTCCTCTGTACCTGGAATTCTCTTTATTTTATGCATTATGTGAAGCTAGGTAAAAGGGTTGGATATTTCCTGGGTGATTAGGATGAGGAAATTAGCAAATTACATTAGTAGGAAAGCATGCTTCATAATGGCACTTAGTTATGGTGTTTTGTGGCTTCTTTTTTCAGATTATAAACTATAATTTAAGAGTTATGTAAGGTCAATCCCTTAAAGGTTAAGGATTTTAGCTGAGTAAACAAATTGAGTACTTCATCATTTCTTTTGAAAGAGCTGAAAGTACCTCTACAAATCCCAGAAGGAACCAGCATTCATGCATAAAATCCAATTCATGTTTTGCACTCTCAATATTTAATTCAAAATTAAATTAGCATGTACCTTTTAAATTTGTATAATCAAGAAGAATGTTTCTGCCATATATATTACATGGCAGATGGCTGTTGAAATGGCACAAAGGTATGACAATATTCAACTGCATCTGCCCAAGTAGATGGGGCAGCTGGGTAATTTGAGTTCCTGGACTTAACTATCTGATAGGAGATAGTCTTAGTTGGCCATAAGTCTTACTTAAAATTGATTGACATTTTGTAGGTGACAAAATAAAATGACAGATAGATAAATATAGTGCCTTCAAGTCAAAGTTGACTCTGGCAACTACCTGGACAAGTCTCTGCAGTTTTCTTGGCAATGTTTTTCAGAAATAATTTGCAATTGCCGAGGGCTGAGAGAGAATGACTGGTATAAGATCACCCAGTTATCTTTGTGCCCAAGGCAGGACTAGAACTCATAGTCTCCTGATTTCTAGACTAATTCTTTAACCACTACATCAGATAATAAACTTAGCATAGTATGCCTGGGCATTCGTTCCACAACTGAAAAATATTTTAAATAGAAAAAAAAATATTTCAACAGTTAGACACCCCTCATCCTATCTGTTGCTGTTTCTTGGCATGTCCCCCTGGATTTTGACCTGGAGGCCAAGCCTAGCTTCATTTATTGCGATAAATTGGGTTGCCTAAAAAAAAGGAGAGAGGATTAGAGGAGATTTGATGGCCTAAATCAGTGTTTCTCAATTTCAACAATTTTAAGATGTGTGGACTTCAACTGCCAGAAATGAATTTTCTTAGCATTCTGGCTGAGGAATTCTGGGAGCTGAAACCCACATATTTCAAAGTTGTTGAGACTGATAAGCACTGGTCTAAATTTTTCATTCCATGAGTCCATGATTACAAGAAGAGGAGAGGAGAGGAAGGGATTGGGGAGGGGAGGAGAAAGTGGAATTGGACAGTGAAAACAAATTTGGAAAATCACTGAAAATTAAAAGAATTCTGGGGAGCACTGAATATTACTGAGCAGATTTCATATTAGTAAATTATTTCAAAACTAATTGTAGAGAGCAATGTGATCCTTTTCATTTTTAAGTTTGATAATATTTTTGTCCATGGAGATAATATGCATACTTTTCTTCCTGAAATCTATATAGCAAACCTATTGATTTATACTGCAATTTAATACTAGTGCTGCTGATAGATCTCTGCCATTGTTTCTGATAAAAAATTTATATACAAAAAGTATTTTCATCTTAGTGCTGACACGGGATGCCCATTCCTGATTTAAACAGAGTTCCCTCCCCTTTGCTTTCCAGGGGGAGACCTCAATGACCTGGGCCACCACTTGTGACTTCTCCTTTCCTTTCTTTGACAGCTTCTTTGGCTTTAAGGGAGGAGCTCAACCTGGGTGTCAGCACTGGGCACATCAATGGCCCTCCTGGCTGCAGCAAAAGCACATGATGTGAGTGCAATTGGAAGGCCCCGCAGGAACCCAGGAGTCCGCCACTGGCTGCTTCCTCCCCAGTGTGTGCTTTTCCTGGCTTTTCTTCAGACATGGTTCAGATCTCCCATGGCCCTTGTATTCTGCCAGGTACAATTCCACAGCAGAAACCAGCTGGTACCAATTGTTAATCCGGTCCTGGATTCCTTAGGCCAGGCACAAAGGAAAAAGGTAACAACTCAATACTCAAGTATTGAATTAGAAGTTTCTGTAACCATGTCAAGGTATAAATCACCTTAGTAGAGGGTGAAGGACCGTGCTTCAGAGGATGCATGATGTGCATGAAGGAAGGAAATAAAACACGACGCATAATCTTACTAAATACCTTTTAACTACAAAAATATAAAAACTAAATATATATTATAAAGAGAGATAGCTGACTACATCCTAACGTAACAGACAGTAACAGCAAAGTGAAAGACAATAAACAATAACTGTGAGAAACCTTTTCTAGACATGTGCACAAAACAGTCTGAAACCATAACATAACTGGTCATATGGGATTCACTATGGTTACCAGATAAGTTATCACCACAGGTGTAGAAATGTACAGTTAGAAATGAACTTTTCTGACGAACTAAAAAAAAACGTGCAGTGGACTTCTGGTGGCGGCGCGGCGCCGGAGACAGCCCTTTTGGGCTGCCCGCGGCTCAGCTGTGTTGTTTCCACCCGAAACAGCGCCGATCAGCTGTTCGGGTGGATTTGAAGCCCCCTCCTCGGGAGAAGAGGAGGGGGTGAGGCCCCAGGTAGGGGTTGAGTTCTCCGGGGCCGCCTGAGCTTAAAGCTTGGGCGGCTGAAGGATCGAACTCCCCCATAGCCTGGGTCGCTCCCAGCTGGTCAGCGTCTCTGCTCCGTGATTTCTGGAGAGGAGCCAGGCATTTGCGACCATCCCTGCCAGAAGGAAAGACCATGGAATAAAAGGAGCAGGCAGAGCGGTACAGGAGGAAAAGGTGAAGAGGACTTTTATTGCAGCTTTCTAGCTTAATGGACTTTATAAATTTAAAAGTGAAAGTGCGTAGTAAGTGAAAGTAAAGATGGCGGCTAAACATTCCCCAAAAACTCTTCGGAGTGCTGGAACTTCTCCGGTGCAACAGTCATCATTGCAAGCGTTGCTTCCTCCTGATGTATTGACACCGAAGGATTTACAAGATGCTCTTGAAAAACATGCCCAGGTAATTCTGGAATCAATGGGTGATAAATTTGCAAAGATGGAGGAGAAATTGGAGAAATTGGAGGAGAGAATAGAAGAGAGGATGGAAGTTCAGAGTGATGAAGGTAGACATTTTGTCTTCAGTGTATAGAGTGGCTGAATGTGTGGAAGATTTGGATGAAAAAGTGGAAGATTTGACTCAAAAGAATGCCATATTAGAAGCAAAAGTACTGGAGAATGAAGATTTAAGAGACAAAATGGACAGAGAACTGAGTCTTGCTCAATATTACCAGATGCAGTATGCGGTTAGAATCAGAGGTTTAAAAGAGAATATTAAGGAAGACCTAAAGCAGCTGATTTCTGAGGCTCTGGAAGTAGTATTGAGTCAGCCAGCATCTGAAATAAAGGGAGGCATGGATAAAGTGTTTCGTGTGAATTCATGGATTGCTAGACAGAGAAAGCTACCTAGAGATGTGGTGGTTTATTTTGCAAAGAGGGAAATTAGAGATGAAGTTATTCAAGCTGCCTATGATACTAAAGTTGTGATTGCTGATCAAGAAGTTTTGGTTCTAAAAGAAATTCCTCCAAAGATTTTAAGGAGAAGGAAGGATTTTATATTTTTAGTGCAAGAGCTCAAGCAATGAGATATAAGGTTCAGATGGGAGATTCCAGTTGGGTTGATGGTGATGCTTGAAGGTAAAAGGTACCGTCTGGCCACTGTGATGCAGGCGCGTGATTTTTACAATAACGTTTTAAAAGCAACCCCATTATCACTTCTGGAAGCTGCAAAGGGATCTGGAGAAGGAGAACATCAAGAGGCTGAAGATGGACAGACAGAGGAGAATGGTGCTGGAGGAGACCAAGCTATAACTTCTTTGGATGATTCTAGAGAGCAGAGGGTGACGCGTGCTGCTTTAAAACGATAAAAAAAAATAAAAGAACAAGATCAGCAGAAGTCTATGGAATTTCCAAAATGTACTTACAGCCAAGCAGTGGGAGGAGCACGGCCTAAAAAAGATAGTCCTATTAAAGCAGTGCTCCAAGAGCTTTGGGATGATATGCATGGCAATTAAATTTTTAACTTGGAACGTTAATGGACTAAATTCACCACAGAAGAGGAAGAAAGTTTTTCAATATTTAAAACAATTCAAGATAGATGTTATATGTTTGCAAGAAACGCATATTAGGGTTGTGGACCAAAGTATTTATCGATCTCAAGGTTGGGCACGCAATTTGTTGCTTCTGTAATGAATAAGAAAAATGGAGTGGTTGTTTATGTTAAAAGTGCTTTAACAGCGGACTTAATTGAAGCAGATAAGCATGGAAGATACGTTATGATAGAGTTGTTGCTAGAAGGTAAAAAGACGCTTTTAGTTGGATTATATGCTCCTAATCAACAACAAGCTGACTTTTTTAGTTTATTTCATACAAAGCTTACCCAGTTGGATTATAAATCTTTTATTTTTATGGGGGATTGGAATGGTGTTTTGGATGTACAGATGGACAAGGCTGGAGCTTTTAAGCGCGTCCCAAGTCATGCTAGACTGCCTAAATCCTTTTTTGAAATGAAGGATGACTTGGAACTGCGAGATATTTGGCGTGAGAGACATTTGCATGAAAAGGATTATACTTTTTTTTTTCTGACAGACATTAATCTTTTTCCAGGATCGATTTTATTTTGTTGACTAATGACTTTTTTTCAAGGATTAAGAAGGTGAAGATATGTGCAAGAACTATTTCTGATCATAGCCCAGTTTGGCTAGAGATTAATAAGGAGAATAGAGATAGGCGCTCGTGGCGCGTAAATGAGAATTTGTTTAGAAACTAGAGAAATGTGGAAGAATGTAAACAGCGGATGAAGGATTTTTTTTTGAAATTAATATGAATAAGGGCACCTCTATGGACATGGTTTGGGATGCTAGCAAGGCCTATATGAGAGGGGGGTTGATATATATGAACAATAAACATAGATGTGCTGTGGAAGCTAGGAGGAAAGAATTGGAGAATGAAATAAAGGAAAAAGAAAAGGCTTTGATTTTGAATCCAAAGGATGTGAAGTCTAAGGAGGCTATTAAACTGTTAAGAGGAATGGATTGAGTATATCCAGAACAAATATGGGACTAAGAAGTTTCATGTAGCATTTGAATAAGTCTTCCTTTCTTTTTTTTCTGTTTTTTTATATATTCTATATTAATAGTGTTTGTAGTTATCCTATATGAGCTAGAGAGTGATAGATTTTAGAGTTTATGGTTGTTAGCATATGGTTGTTTATGATTCTTTTTTTGTTTTTTATACCTTGTACTTAGCTCTGGGAAGTCGGGGGGGAGGGGAGGGGGGAGGGGTAGGGAGGGAGGGATAGGGGAGGGGTAGGGGGGATTGTTAAAGATAAAATGTATGATAAAACTTTTCAATAAAAAAAAACGTGCAGTGACATTCCCCTTCTTTCGTCAGCAAAGTGAAGACTCAAGTAAGGCACATCTTCTCACGCAGATACTCATGCTGGGCTGTAGGAAGTGGTTTGTTCAGCATGTCAGCAATTTGATCACGTGTAGGCACATACTGTAATGTCACAAAACCTTGTTTAACCAGTTGCCTTATGTTTTGATATCGGATGTCAATGTGTCTGGACCTTGAACCTGTAAAACATGTTTCAGAAATATAAACCACAGATTCATTATCTTCCATCACAGTGATCGGTCGAATCGGAGGTGTCCAGATATCTGTGACTAAAGCATCAAACCAGGTTAAAGAATTGCATGCATCAGACACACAAGCATACTCAGCTTCTGTAGAGGAACAAAAAACAAAATTCTGTTTACGTACATGCCAGTAAACAGGACATCCATTTAAGAACATCATGTAACCTGAAGTACTTTTCCTTGACTTCTTATCACTCACCCAATCTGAATCTGCATAACAACATAACTCTGCATAATTAGTATGTGTTGGTTCCAACAACAACTTCATGTCTTTTGTGTATTTTAGATACCTCAATAACTTTTTAACACATGTCCAATGAAAGTGTTTTGCCTTACCTACATGTCGTGATAAAAAATTAACGCTAAGTGCAATGTTGGGTCTAGTCCAACTACTAATATACAGCAGCGACCCAATGACTGAGCGATATAGTGTTTGATCTTCGAACTTAGGACTTGGTTCATGTGCCAAATTGTGAAAATCGGCTTGCATGGGTATACTCACAGGCTTAGGGTCCTCCATGTTGCAGTGATGTAACAGTTGTTCAATCTTATCTTCTTGTGTGAGGCTAAACCCCTTCTGAGTTTTGACAAATTGAACACCTAAATAAGTGTTAATACATCCTAAAGACTTCAATGTGAAAAACTTTTGTAACGCTTTAGCAAAAAAGCTCACTCATCTGCTTATTTGGACCAATATAAACAATATCATTGACATAAGTTTAAGTTAAGTTTAAGTTTATTATATTTGTATACCGCCGTTCTCCCGAAGGACTCAGGGTGGTGAACAGGGCACATATAAAATACAAAGTACAAAAGTTAAAAGAGAATTAAATACAAGCCCGAGGTAAAACAATAAATAATAGTGTAAAAAACTGCAATAAAAACCCCAACACATCCCCCATCAGGCCAGGCTGGCTTGTTCACATAAATAGGTCTTCAGATCGCGTCGGAAGGAGCAAAGGTCAGGCGCTGTCCGGAGCTCAACCGGCAACTGATTCCATAAGTCCGGGGCACCCACAGAGAAGGCCCTCCCCCTGGGGGCCACCAGACGACATTCTCTGACCCGTGGCACCCTGAGGAGGCCCTCTCTGTGGGAATGCACAGGGCAGAGGGAAGTTGACGCTGGCAGCAGGTGATCCCTGAGGTACTCCGGACCCATGCCATGTAGGGCTTTGAAAACCATTACCAAAACCTTGAATCTCACTCGGAAGACAACTGGTAACCAATGCAGCTCGCGGAGCAGAGGTGTAACATGGGAGTATCAGGAGACTCCCAAGACAACTCTCGGGGCTGCATTCTGTACCAGTTGGAGCCTCCGAGTGGTCTTCAAGGGAAGCCCCATGTAGAGAGCGTTGCAGTAGTCCAGACGAGAGGTCAGGAGTGCATGAGTGACTGTACACAGGGCATCCCGGTCTAGATAGGGCCGCAACTGGCGCACCAGGTGAACCTGGGCGAAGGCCCCCCTAGTCACCGCCACTATATGGTCTTCCAAAGTAAGCCACGAATCTAGGAGGACTCCCAAGTTGCGAGCCCTATCTACGGGGGGTAATAGCTCACCCCCCATGGAAAGAGGTGGAATATTCTGAATATCCCGGGATGCCGGTATGCACAGCCACTCAGTCTTGTCGGGGTTGAGTTGAAGTCTGTTCCTCCCCATCCAGACCCGAACTGCTTCCAGGCAATGGGACATCACGTCGAGGGCATCACTGGGGTGGTTTGGGGTCGAAATGAATGGTACTGATGATACCCAACTCCAAAACCACGAATGATCTCACCCAGCGGTTTCATGTAGATGTTGAACAGGAGAGGCGAGAGGACCGACCCCTGAGGAACTCCACAAATGAGAGACCTCGAGGTCGACCTCTGCCCCCCTGCCAACACCGACTGCGAACGTCCCAGGAGATAGGAGGAGAACCACTGAAAAACTGTGCCTCCCACTCCCAAACATAAACAAGAATTATTTCATACCTATTATCGGATCTTTTAGTAAACACGCATTCATCTGTTTCGGACTTAATTGTGGCGGCTGTGGCTCCCATCGAGGGCTGGGGTGAGGGGATTGGCATGGGTGCTGAAAGTTGAGAAGACTCCACTCAGGGTGTAAGGTCCAGCTTCCAAACCGGCTTCCCCCATCAGACCTCCAGACTGCTGAACTTTTACCTCAGTTGCTCCACTGACTGGCTGCCACACGTTGGCAAATAGCGCTGTATCGGTGCTACCTATTCTGAGGCTCTCTGCTCCCATCACTCCAGTTCTTGGCCATACTCAAGCCACGGATAGTACAGAGGGAACTCAGCTTTGGCTACTTTCTGCTTTCCCTCTCACCACTTCCCCTTCTCAGGCCAGTTGAATGCTACCTGTCCCACCTGTCCACTCCAGGATTGTGGTGGCTGCTTCCCAGTGCTTTTTTTGTAAAAGAAAAAGGTGCCAGAACTCACATATGTCATACAACCCGCCTTGCCTACCCTACAAGATTCCATCCAAAAAAGGTGCCGGAACTCCATTCTGAGCGTTCTATGAGAAAAAAAGCTCTGCTGCTTCCATTCTTCTCATACCTCAGGGCCCATTGATGCTGGTTGAGTTTCAAAACTGCTCTCAGCTCCAGTTGGGTCCCACTGACTGACCCTTACCTGGCTTTGGCTGGTTGTTCCAATTCAGGCATCTTCCCATGAGTCTTCACTACCCCTCTGGTGTTCATTAGAAAGGGCATAGGGGCTCAGAACCTCCTTAATCAAGATTTTAATCAAGATTAAAACAGAGCTGGAACAATGTCATGATTCCGGCTGACAATTCCAATGAAGTAAATCCACCAGAGACATTGCAATCTTTAATGTAAAACTTTATTAGGCATAACATACAGGCACAGTAGAAGGAATTACAGCTCTGGCAATATGGTAGGGAAAATACAATTAAAAGACTAAAACCTTCCCTCCCCTTTCTGATAGTTCAGGTCATGATGTCCAATTAATCTCTGAAGGGTTGTTAAGAGAAGACAGTCTCTGTTGCCAAAACATTTCTTCAGTGACCTCGACTCTGACACTGATAGAAACCATCTGTGAATTCCAAACCTTTTTCCCTTCCCCCCCACTCCTCATAACTGTAGGCAAGCTAGAATCATCATGGTAATTCTAATGCAAGGGGGTCTTCATAGCTTGACAACAGGCTTATAACATTTCATTTTTTTAAATCACTGACATAAAATGTTGGGGGAAAAATCTCAACTCTGAGAGCACAACTCACTGATTTAATGATGATGATAATAATGTCACTGCACGTTTTTTTTTTGTTCGTCAGAAAAGTTCATTTCTAACTGTACATTTTTCCCTGCTCTCTGCACCTGTTGTGATAACTTATCTGGTAACCATAGTGAATCCCATATGACTAGCTATGTTATGGTTTCAGTCTGTTTAGTGCGCATGTCTAGAAAAAGTTCCCAGTGTTTATCTTTATTGTTCTATTCACTTTGCTGTTACTGTCTGTTACGTTAGGATGTAGTGAGCTAGCTCTCTTTATAATATATATTTAGTTTTTATATTTAGTTTTTCTATTTTTGTAAGTAAAAGGTATTTAGTAAGATTATGTGTCGTGTTTTTATTGCCTTCCTGCATGCACATCATGCATTCTCTGAAGCACGGTCCTTCGCCCTCTACAAAGGTGATTTTTACCTTGACATTTTGGTATCGAGGATGGTTTGATTTATGTTTTTGGAGATGCATGTTTCTGCGGCTGTTATCAGTTAGTTAGTGCTAGCGAGGCAGCGGTGATTAACTGCTGAAACATGTCAGGAAGGAAGCCACGGCTGAAACGGGAGGCCAGGAGCTTGTCTGTGGGGCATCTCCCTTCAACTTTAAAAACTCCGATAGCTTCAGCCACACGCCTTGGAGAAGACGCACCTGCTCCTGTCGACGATGCAAGGTCAGTCACTCCTTTTTCTACTTATCCAAGCTCCCTGGCAGCTGCTTTTGAAAATGTTCACACTCCAGGGGCTCAAGATGAATTTCAAAGGCTTGGAGTGAACTATGCGAGATAGGGCTATGCAAGGCTACTGTGAACAAATTGGGGTTTTTGAAAGGCGTTTGCAGCAGGCAAAGGAATATGTGTCAATGGTTCAGCAATATGAGAGGAATTATGAGCATGAACCAGCCATATTGCCACACCCACAAGGAGAAGCCATATTGCCTCCTTCTTCCCCAAAGCCAAAGTCACGCCCATCATTGAGTGTCATGCAAGACGAATGGGAACCGGAGGCTCCTATGTCACATGATTATGGGCTGTCCCAAAAGCCATACAGAGCCACAGTGATGCCTGAAGCAAATGTTATAGCACCATTTACTGGTGAAGCTGCATTAAGACATAAATTGGAGCTCTCACTCTCGCAATTGTCTATGGAGGAGTCTTTGCTCAGAGATACAAGATTTCTGCCGTTATCTGAGGCTCCAGTCCCTGATGGTGCTAGGATTCCTGTTACTATTGCTTCTCCTGTTAATATTGCTTCTATGCAAGTCCCTCTACCTGGCAGAACACAGCCATATTTAACCCACATGCAATTGCCACCGGGTTCTTATATGCGAAGGCCAGTGTCATCTGCAGGTTATGCTAATGCACCAGCCCCAGCGCCAGCGCCTCCTGCTGGCCAGGGTAGAATAGCAGCTCAAAGACAGTCACAGCCAGCACCAAGACTACCGGCAGCTTCAATGCAACTGCCGCATGTCCAGGCACAGACGCCACTGGTGCCCCCTGCAGGTTATGGTCGGATTGCACAACCTGCACAGCCAGTACCTCAATTGAGGTTGGACTTTTGCTACGCAGAGAAGGTACTCACATGATGGTGTTTAATCCTCCTGCCCAGCCATGGACTCCTGACATATGGGACTTGGATAATAGAGCATGCACAACATTATTGATGTCAATGGACACTGAATTGCAGCTCACGTTTTCACAAGATGCAACTGCCCAACAAATTTGGACTCAGAGACATGTTATCGGCCTACATCAATTGAGTCTACATGTTTACTTTTGTCTGAGTTCTATGGTTCCAGATTAAAACCTGGTGAACATATTGGAGCACATTTGACTAAAATGAAAGGTATTAGAAAAGAACTGGGTGAAAAAGGCTATCCTATTGATGATTTTCAAATGATCAGCATTATCATCAATTCTTTGAATCATGAGTGGAAAGATGCTATTTCCAAGATTAATCAAGTGCCTATTGCTCAACGCACAGTGGATCATGTATGCAGAATTTTAACCGAAGAAGAGGCACTTATGCAAGCTGCGCCACATTTAAGGGAACCACCTGCATCAAGAGCTTCAGCGAGGCGTGCCTTCCGTGGAAGTACCTACGTTCCAAGGATGCCACGATGCTACATCTGCAATCGTGTGGGACATGCCACCTGGGATTGTCCCCAACGAGTTCCAGCGCCCGTCACATACCAGCCCAGAGGAACAGATTCCAGAGGAGGCAGAGGTAGAGGCGGACGACAAGGTTGTGGTCGTGGTTCCAGGCGTGATCCACAAGCTCCACTTGTCACATTGGTTGTGACCAACGATCCACAGCCTCAACCAGAGTATGACAGACGACTTCTTTGGACTTTGGACAGCGGAGCAGCATTACATGTCACCTACAGAAAAGAGCTTTACGCAGAGATGCACGAGCCTGAACCTGAACTTCGTGAACTGTACTCTTTTTCCAATCATCCTGTTCAGGTCATGGGAAAAGGAACTGTTTATATTGAAGAACTCGGTGCTCTCATTCCAAATGTTTACTACGTTCCGTCTGCCAGTAGTAATTTGCTTAGTCAGAGTCATTTGTCTAGGTTTTCTCATTTTCAGGTCCACCATCTTGAAAAGGCAAGCTATATAGTCAAAGACGGAGATATTGTTGCTGAAACCATGTTGATTGGTGGTGTTTATTACTTAAAACCAAAGTCTAAGCAGCAAGAGCAGGCAAGTATACACGTTCCAAAAAGCACAGGCCCAGAGAGAGACGTCCCAGAGAGAGATCCTGTTGCTACTCCAAAGGTTCCTAATAAGGATAAAAATACAAAAAAGACACAGGTTGCTCACAGCAAGCCTGGGGTTCCTAATAAAAATACTAATGTTGAGAATTCACTAACAGGTAAACCTTTGCATTCCAGGTGTATCCATAAGTGGCACAGAAGATTGGGTCATGCCAGTTTCCGTGTTCTGAAGAAGATGCCAGAGTTCGCAAGAGGTTTGGATCTAAAGGGGTGTAAGGTGTTTTTGGACTGTGCTGTCTGCAAGAAAGCCAAATCTAGGGCAGCAGCAATTCCAAAACGCGCTACACGCCTGTCAACACGCATTTTTGATTTGGTACACACTGACATAGTTGGTCCTTTTGCACCAACACTTGGTGGTAGAAGATATTTCTTGACAATCGTTGATAATTATTCTAGATATGGATATGTATATCCTATGAAAGAAAAATCTGAGACCTTTCAGATCTTTAAAGACTTTGCTAGTCTTGTCTATACCCAATTCGAGGTCAACATTGCCAGAATCCAGAGTGATCACGGTGCTGAATTCATGTGTCAGCGTTTCCAGGACTGGATGCGTGAGAATGGGATAGTACATCAGACATATGCTCCTTATACTCCAGCTGAAAATGGAGTGGCAGAACGCAGAAATGGAGTTCTGCAAACCATGATGTGTTGCCTCCTTGAAGATGCTAACCTCAGTCTTCCATACTGGGGTGAAGCTATCAAATATGCTAACCATATCATCAACCGTACTTGGAGTGGAGTGATAAATCAGACCCCTTATTTCATGTTGTATGGACACAAGCCTGATCTCTCACATCTCCATGTTTTTGATTCCTATGGTATGGTCAATATTCCTTTAGCCCAAAGAAAGAAAGGGGGTCCTGCAGCAAAAAGGATGAGATTTATGGGCATTGATGATAATTCAAAATGGAGCAAATACATTGACTCTCATCATGTTATTGTGGTTTCACAATCTGTTACTTTTGAGGAAGATGCTGACTGGTCCAGGATTCATTCTAATGATCCTGGAGTTTATTTTCCTAGAGATGATGTTGCTGATGCCACACAACCTGATGATCAAGATTCACAGGATAATGTTCCTTCCACGAGTTCTTCTCAACCTACTGTTCCGTCTTCGCAAGCCGCCGATGTTGCTGCTGGCGACAATGATGAAGACGAGGACGACATGGAAGAAGAATGGACGGTTGGCTCGAGACGTTCCAAGAGGACCACAAAGGGAATCCCTCCAAAACGGTATTCGTAGCAAGTAACAAAAACACCTGTACCTTTGATTTGTAATGTTACACTTCCACCTGAGAAGTTCACACAGATCAAACATCTTCCTGAATCAGAACAAGATAAATGGTTTGAGGCAATACAGGATCAAAAAGAAGCCGAATGGTGAGTCATTGTACAAGGCCAGACTCGTAGCCCAGGGTTTCGCTCAACGTTATCCTGAGGACTATACAAATACATACTCACCTACAGTGCGGACTGAAAGTGTGAAAATTGCATTAGCCACTGCAACTATCCTTGGCCTGGAAGTTTTCCAGTTCGACGTTGAAACGGCTTATCTACATGCTGATCTTGACGAGGACATCTACGTGAAAGGTCCTCCAGGTTTCAGACAGCAAGAAGGGGATACCTGGTTTCTACACAAAAGTCTTTATGGTCTGAAACAGTCTGGTTTAATGTGGTACTTATGTCTTTCTGACAAACTAAATTCAATGGGCTTTATTAAGTCCGAAACAGATGAATGCGTGTTTACTAAAAGATCCGGTAATAGGTATGAGATAATTCTTGTTTATGTTGATGATATTGTTTATATTGGTCCAAATAAGCAGATGAGTGAGGTTTTTGCTAAAGCTTTACAAAGGTTTTTCACATTGAAGTTTTTAGGGTGTATTAACACTTATTTAGGTGTTCAAATTGCCAAAACTCAGAAGGGGTTTACTCTCACACAAGAAGAGAAGATTGAACAACTGTTACATCACTGTAACATGGAGGACGCTAAGCCTGTGAGTATACCCATGCAAACTGACTTTCACATTTTGGCACATGAACCAAGTGCTGAGTTCGAAGATCAAACACTATATCGCTCAGTCATTGGGTTGCTGCTGTATATTAGTAGTTGGACTAGACCCGACATTGCACTTAGTGTTAATCTTTTATCACGACACGTAGGCAAGGCAAAACAGTTTCATTGGACATGTGTTAAAAAGTTATTGAGATATCTAAAACACACCAAAGACATGAAATTGTTGTTGGAACCCACACATACTGACTATGCAGAGTTATGTTGTTTTGCAGATTCAGATTGGGCGAGTGATAAGAAGTCACGGAAAAGTACATCAGGTTACATGATGTTTTTGAATGGATGTCCTGTTTACTGGCATGTGCGTAAACAGACTTTTGTTTCTTGTTCCTCTACAGAAGCTGAGTATGCTTGTGTGTCTGATGCATGCAATTCTTTAACCTGGTTTGATGCTTTAGTCACAGATATCTGGACACATCCGATTCGACCGATCACTGTGATGGAAGATAATGAATCTGTGGTTTATATTTCTGAAACACGTTTTACAGGTTCAAGGTCCAGACACATTGACATCCGATATCAAAACATAAGGCAACTGGTTAAACAAGGTTTTGTGACATTACAGTATGTGCCTACACGTGATCAAATTGCTGACATGCTGAACAAACCACTTCCTACAGCCCAGCATGAGTATCTGCGTGAGAAGATGTGCCTTACTTGAGTCTTCACTTTGCTGACGAAAGAAGGGGAATGTCACTGCACGTTTTTTTTTGTTCGTCAGAAAAGTTCATTTCTAACTGTATATTTTTCCCTGCTCTCTGCACCTGTTGTGATAACTTATCTGGTAACCATAGTGAATCCCATATGACTAGCTATGTTATGGTTTCAATCTGTTTAGTGCGCATGTCTAGAAAAAGTTCCCAGTGTTTATCTTTATTGTTCTATTCACTTTGCTGTTACTGTCTGTTACGTTAGGATGTAGTGAGCTAGCTCTCTTTATAATATATATTTAGTTTTTATATTTAGTTTTTCTATTTTTGTAAGTAAAAGGTATTTAGTAAGATTATGTGTCGTGTTTTTATTGCCTTCCTGCATGCACATCATGCATTCTCTGAAGCACAGTCCTTCGCCCTCTACAAAGGTGATTTTTACCTTGACAAATAATAATAACTCCAATGGCCAACATCTATAATACCTTTGGGTAAGCAGAATGTTATCTACATTTTATGAAACTTTCTACAAGGAATCTTCTAGACAAACTGCAATTTTATGCCGAGCTAGCTAGTATCTAATCATCTACCCAGGACCACAGGCAATGATAGGTTAGCTCAAGAGCAACAAATTCTATTTCTGTAATCTTTAAAAGGAATCTGTGCTGGAGGTAAAGTGAGATGCACTACCGTATTTTCCGGCATATAAGACGACTTTTTAACCCATGAAAATCATCTCAAAAGTTGGCAGTCGTCTTATACGCCTAGTCGTCTTATATGCCAGAAAATAGTACATAAATCAATCGAGCGCCCCCGTTCTTGCAAAGCAACTTCAAGCCTCCTTAGTCCAGTCTCCCCTCCAACGTGACTCTCCCTTCCCACCCCCAAGAGCCTCTCAGCCCCTTCCCCTCCCCCTTGCAAACGCCAGACCCCGGGAGCTATTGCGTCTATTCCAAAGGGTGGGTGGAAGGAAAAGCCCCTTTCGGCTCTGGCTTGGCTGCAAGTCAGCGAGCCCGGGAAGGCACGCCCTCCCCTCTCACTGTGGAGGAAGCAGGGCAGGCTGGCGTCTGGCGGGAGCCAGCAGGGCAGTCCTGCGCATGCACGCGCTCCCCGGCTCCTAAGGAGTCCTCGGGGAGCCATGGCAGGCGCCTCACACTCTTCCCTCTTGAGGCAGCATCGGTGGAGCCATCCGGCATCGGGCGGGAGCCGGCAGGGCAGTCCTGCAAACACGCGCACTCCCCGGCTGCTAAGGAGTGCTCCTTAGCAGCCGGGGAGTGCGCGTGTGTGCAGGACTGCCCTGCCGGCTCCCGCCCGACGCTCTTCCCTTGGGCATCCCTTCCTCGGGGATGCTGCCTCAAGAGGGAAGAGCGTCGGGCGGGAGCCAGCAGGGCAGTCCTGCACACGTGCGCACTCCCCGGCTGCTAAGGAGCGCTCCTTAGCAGCCGGGGAGTGCGCACGTGTGCAGGACTGCCCTGCCGGCTCCCGCCCGATGCCGGACGCCTCCGCCGATGCTGCCTCAAGAGGGAAGAGCGTGAGGCGCCTGCCATGGCTCCCCGAGGACTCCTTAGGAGCCGGGGAGCGCGCATGTGTGCAGGACTGCCCTGCCGGCTCCCGCCAGATGCCAGCTTGCCCTGCTTCCTCCACAGTGAGAGGGGAGGGCGTGCCTTCCTGGGCTCGCTGATTTTCCGGCGTATAAGATGAAAAATCTTGAAAATCATCTCAAAAGTTGGGGGGGGTCGTCTTATACGCCCAGTCGTCTTATACGCCGGAAAATACAGTAGTTTGTTTCTTTACTGCTGTTTTGTTAATTGGTTTGGTCTCTTCATTTATTTAGAATGATTTCCAATAAACAAGTTTTTTTAAACCTAACATCCCTCAAGATATGCTAGTGGGCAGTACTAATGTTAAAAGATCATTAGAAGTCTATAAATAGATTATTTTTAAAAATTAACTACTTAAAAGAAGGGCTTCTCTGATCAATCCTGCCTTGCTCAGTTAAAACTAATGTGATCTTAAACTTTTTTGGGTATTCTAGTTTAGTCTTTATCTCATTTACAAAGGGAAAGAGAAGAGAAGCAGCAACAAGAAAGCATCTCCAAGGCAACCAATAGAAGCAAATATTTGTACCTCAGTTTTGAATTGTGAGGTCCTCATTGTTTTCTAAGCTTGGTTGTTTTCTTGTAGATGTTTCATTACCAAAGTAGATAACATCATCAGAGCCAGAAGGGAAAGGGATTTATATACAGGTGGTCAAAGGAATATTCTCATTGGTTCCTTGACTAGGCTGTCATTTGCTGTTTATTATTTGACTTGATAATTCCTTGATTAGGCTGTTGTTTACAGCTTGGTTGGTGGTCTCAGGTTAATCTTGGTTTTAGTCTCTGCTTATAGGGATGTTGATTGCCAGAGATGTTTTGATCTTCTTGTTTCCTATTTAGCTTTTAAAAGTAAACAACAGCCTAATCAAGGAACCATCAAGAATACTCTCACCAACACTGACAGGGTAAGCCACCTATATATAAACAAAGGGCAAACCCCACACTCTTTTAACACTGATGATATTATCTCATTGAGTAATGAAACATCTACAAGAAAACAACCAAGTTCAGACAGCACCAAGGACTTCATTGAACTATGGCACTCATAATTCTCAGTCAATATTGAAGCATCTTGGGATTTATCCTCCATCTGGAGGACATCTGGTTTAGAGATGCTGCAAAAATAGTTTCCACAAGAGGTGCATTCAATGAAGAAGCAACCTTGGGAGGAAATACAGGATGTATAAAATAATACATATGAGGTTCCCTCAGAGAGAGTCAATCCTTACTCTCTGGAAACATGAGACTAAACATCTTCTTTGCTTTCCTGGACAAGATAATAAAAAAACAGATCTGCGAACAACTAGAAGCAAACAAAGTTATAACTAGCAGCCAGAATGGGTTTGTTAAAAACAGATCATGCCAAGCCAATCTTATTTCATTCTTGAACAATGGGCCCTATCCAACAAAATGAATTTTAATGTGGAGAAAAACAAAGTTTTACATTTAGGCAGGAAAAATCAAAGTTATAAGTACAGATTAGGCAAGACCTGGCTCAAAAACTAACTGTGAGAGGAACCTTGGAGTCTTAGCAGATGATCACTTATGAGCCAACAGTGTGCAGCAGTAGCCAAAAAAGCTAATTCAATCCTGGGTTGTATAAACAGAGGCATAGAATCAAGATCACACAAAATATTAGTACCACTTTATAAAACCCTAGTGAGTCCACACCTGGAATACTGCAACCAGTTTTGGTCACCATACTACAAAAAAGATGTTGAGACTTCGGAAAAAGTTCAGAGAAGAGCAACTAAAATGATCAAAGGCATGGAGACAAAAACATATGAAGAACGGCTGCAGGAGTTCGGTTTGGCTAGTCTAAAGAAAAGAAGAAATAGGGGTGACCTTATAGCAGTATTCCAGTATTTGAGGGGCTGCCACAAAGAAGAGGGCATCAAACAATTCTCCAAAGCACCAGAGGGCAGGATAAGAAACAATGGTTGGAAACTGACCAACCAAAGAGAAGCAACCTGGAATTAAGGAGAAACTTCTTGACAGTGAGGACAATTAATCAATGGAACAGCTTGCCTTCAGAAATTGTGGGTGCTTCATCAATGGAGGTTTTTAAGAAGAGACTATACAGTCACATGTCTGAAATGGTATAGGTTCTACTGCTTGAGCAGGGAGCTGAACTAGAAGACCTCAAAGGTCCCTTCCAGCCCTATTCTATTCTATTTATCTGAGAGAGAGAGAGATGGATCTTTGCCTTTAAAATATGAGATTGCCAACATTCCCTACATTGTTCATTTTATGTATTCTATGATAATTTATTGCTTTTTAAGAAACAGTTATTTCTTAATCTGCCATTCTTGTACCTGCTGATATCATTGTAATTTAGATCCTGACTGGCTCAAGGTTGACTCAGCCTTTCCCTTCTGATGTCAATAAAATGATGACCCACATTGTTGGGGGTAATATGCTGACATTATAAACCACTCAGAGAATGTGGTAAAGCACTATGGAGCAGTATATGAGTTTAAGGCACAGGTTGGCAACCCACAGCTCTGGAGCCACATGCTCTTTCAGCCTTCTCCTGCAGCTCCCAGTTGTCCTCCGCCATTTGCAGAGAGAGAGACTGACCCTCCACATGAGTCGGGCCCTGAATTACTTGAGTCAGGTCCATGGCCGTCATGGAAGCCATGAACTCTCGAGCTAACTGAGACGACCCTCCCAGGGAAGGCAGGTTGAAGTCACCCAGAACTATAAGCCTGGGGAACTCCACCGCCAACCCTCAGAGGGTGTTGAGCAGCTCCGGCAGGGCTGTTGCCACACAGCTGGGTGCCAGGTATGTGAGCAACAAGCCCATCTGAGCCCAGGGGCCACATCTCAGGTGGAGGGACTCACTCCCACCCATCTGGACAATGGTGGTCTCCCGCGGACATAAAGTCTCCCAGATAACCACTGCCACCCCTCCACCCCTACCCTGAGCCCGTGGCCAGTGTAGCACATGGAAACCTGGGGGGCATAACTCGGTCAGAGGAACCCCTCCCTCCGAGCCCAACCAAGTTTCCATGATGCATGCCAGATCCGCGCATTCCTCCTCGATCAAGTCATGAATGAGGGGAACCTTGTTAACAATGGATCTGGCATTAAGATAGACCAGCCTAAGCTCAGGGACCTGATCACCCTCATCTCCAGGCAAAAGGGTGCTAACCGGAGGGTCAGAGCAAAAGGGTGCTAACTGCTCGAAGACAGTGGAGGCGCGATCCCAGATGTTGATTCGGCCCTCCGTGCAACCACCTGCTGCCATTCCCTATCGTCATGGGGATTTGAAACCCCACCCCAGCATACACAGAACCAGCAGCCTCCACTCCTAACCCCATCCCGCCAGAACCCCTAACAGGCCCAGACTGAGTGCCGGTTAATAATTCCCTCCCCACCCTACTATTCTTCCCCCTCCCTAGCCCTTTAAAATAACCAGCTAAAAATGTATCAGGGGCCTCTTAATGCATCTCCATCAGAGGCCCCTGTCTAAGCCCAACCACCTCTCGGGGTCCCAACAATTGGGCCCGTCATTAAGGGGAATGCAGGAAAAGGCAGCAGGTTATACCCAGGAGGGAGGAACCCTCCTGAGGGCATACAAATCAGCACCAGAATAACGCAGGCGAGCCATATGATAATAAAAGTATCCACATAGGGCAAATATTAACAATGAGTAGTCCGATGGTGTAGAATAATATCCAGATGACAATGATATTGAGTCTGGTAAATATACCTCAGTCCACTAATCCAGCTCAGCTCTCACCCAAGCTGGTAATCAGAAAAAGAAACCCCAACCATCCTCTCACTACGGCTGAGGAGTCCAGCCTGGGGTGGACAGAGTAAGGAATCCTGGGGCAAGCCTACCCCAACTGGTCTCCCACACCAGTGGGGTGGTCGGTGGCCAATCCAAGACTGCCCTCCCACCACGGTCAAGTCCCAGGTCCAATCCGGACTATCAATAGGGAAGTCCTAGCTCCAACCGGGCATTGAAATGCAGCCATGGCCGATCTTCGGGCCGCCATAGTAGTACCGGCCATTGCTACCACTTCAAGCAGGGGAAAGGGCCTCCACATCATGGAATGGCCATTGCCACCATTCAAAGAGGCATGGTCGATCTCCAGGCTGGTGCCGCTATCCAAAGGGGGAGGGAGGGCTCAGCGCCACCAAAACAGCGCCTAGCAGATGTCTCTATGTCTGAATCCCCATTAAATTGCCCTACCATGCCATGCCTCGGCTAGGCCTCCCCAACTGACCCATTTGGAGCCCGTTGCGGAGCACACGGAGCTCAAGCTGCAGCCTCCACCATCTTGAGCACAAAACAAATTCCCCTTTTAAACAGTTTCAAGGCGTGGCTTCTCTTTGCCTCCTCCCGAGGTGCCTCATTGCCCTCCTTTGTTCACTCGTGCTTGTCTGCCTCCTGCTTTGGGCATCCTTGAACAAAGCCAGCTGTGAATCATCTTTGTCCAAACTTTCAGGCTCACATAGCTGGGTCTGAGGAGGAACAAGATGGGAGGGGCCTGGCTGAGAGCTCTGCGATGCCTCAGAACTTTCCTCTGCAGGCTCTCCAATCCTCTCCTCCTCCTCCTCAGAATTGTTCGATTCAGCTGCCGAACCCACAGGCTGACACTGAATCACAACACTATCCCGCACGGCAGGGCCCTTCCCCTGGGTCCAGATGCAGTCGGGATGGGAATTGTTCATGAAAAGCAGACACCAAAGCAGGAGCATGAACAGTGGTTGTGTCCTCCCAGGTGAACTCCTCTGGTCCGTAGCCTTTCCATTCAATCAGATACTGGAAATGACCTTTCAGCCAATGGGAGTCCCTGATGCTGGCAACCTTGTACTCGGGGGTGCTGTCTCCATCACGAGTGGACAGGCCGGTTGCTTGGGGACCAACAGAGACCAATGAAAGACTGGATGCATGCGCGGGGAACGTGGCAGAGTTAAGCGATAGGCGACCGGATTGATGACAGCCTCGATTGGGAATGGTCCTAAATTTATTTATTTATTTATTAATGGGACTTATATCCCGCCCTATCTCCCGAGGGACTCAGGGCAGCTAACGACAACAAAAATTAAAGGTCTCTGTACAGTAAATTAAAATTAAAAATTGAAATAAATTAAAGATTAGAGTTAAAATTGTAAACATAATTAAAATCCCTGTCAGTCCAGGTCAGCCAGGTGGAAAAGGAGTCTTTTGAGGCTGCGGCGAAACGACTGGAGATCTTGGGCCATACGAAGCTCATGGGGGAGCTGGTTCCACAGGGCTGGCGCTCCCACAGAGAAGGCTCTTCCCCTGGGTGTCGCAAGCCGACATTGTCTAGCCGACGGTACCCTGAGGAGGCCTTCTCTGTGTGAGCATACTGGGTGATGGGAATTCGTTCCCGGCAGCAGATGGTCCTGCAAATATCCTGGGCCTAAGCCATGTAGGGCTTTAAAGGTAAGTACTAGCACCTTAAATCTCACCCGGAGGGCAACCGGTAGCCAATGCAGCTCACGCAGGAGGGGTGTAATATGGGAGTATCGGGGTGCTCCCATCACTACCCATGCAGCTGCACTCTGCACCAGTTGAAGCTTCCGGGTGGTCTTCAAGGGCAGCCCCATGTAGAGAGCATTGCAGTAGTCTATACGGGAGGTAACGAGTGCGTGGGTGACTGTACGTAGGGCATCTCGGTCCAGAAAGGGGCAGAACTCACCAGTGAATCTGGGCAAATGCCCCCCTAGCCACAACTCCAATATGATCTTCAAAACTGAGTCGTGAATCCAGGAGGACGCCCAGGTTGCGTGCTCTATCAATGGGAGGTAACATCTCTCCTCCTATAATCAAAGATGGAACCTCTTGGACTAAACGAGATGTCGGTACGTAAAGCCACTCAGTCTTGGCCGGGTTGAGCCAGAGCCTGTTCTTTCCCATCCAAATCTGTACCGCTTTCAGGCAACGGGACATCACATCGAGGGCATCACTGGGTTGGTTCGGGGTGGAGATGAAAAGCTGGGTATCATCAGCATATTGATGATACTTCACCCCGAAGTATCGGTGATCTAGCTTTCTAGCCAGACGGTAGGTTCCTGGTAGACAACCAGACCCGATCTCCCACCAATAGTGGAGGTGTATTCCACCTTGACCGATCAGCAAACATTTTGTTTGGCCTTCTCTAACTGACGTCGCACCAATCCATGGATCGCCTGTAACTCTGCCATGTACTCGTTTGCTGCCAGCTCCAGTGAGTCCACTGGAGAAAGGGGGAAAAACCGGGGGTGATATCCCACATTGGCCAAGAACGGTGTCATCTGTGTGGAGGTGTGCTGCGAATTGTTGAATGCAAACTCAGCTATGGCCAGATATGTCACTGCACGTTTTTTTTGTTCGTCAGAAAGTTCATTTCTAACTGTACATTTTTCCCCTGCTCTCTGCACCTGTTGTGATAACTTATCTGGTAACCATAGTGAATCCCATATGACTAGTTATGTTATGGTTTCAGTCTGTTTAGTGCACATGTCTAGAAAAAGTTCCCACAGTTATTTCTTTATTGTGCTTCACTTTGCTGTTACTGTCTGTTACGTTAGGATGTAGTCAGCTAGCTCTCTTTATAATATATATTTAGTTTTTATATTTTTGTAAGTAAAAGGTATTTAGTAAGATTATGCATCGTGTTTTTATTGCCTTCCTGCATGCACATCATGCATTCTCTGAAGCACGGTCCTTCGCCCTCTACAAAGATGATTTTTACCTTGACATTTTGGTATCGAGGATGGTTTGATTTAAGTTTTTAGAGATGCATGTTTCTGCGGCTGTTATCAGTTAGTTAGTGCTAGTGAGGCAGCAGTGATTAACTGCTGAAACATGTCAGGAAGGAAGCCACGGCTGAAAAGGAGTCTTTCAGTGGGGCATCTCCCTTCAACTTTAAAAACTCCGATAGCTTCAGCCACACGCCTTGGAGAAGACGCACCTGCTCCTGTCGACGATGCAAGGTCAGTCACTCCTTTTTCTACTTTTCCAAGCTCCCTGGCAGCTGCTTTTGAAAACGTTCACACTCCAGGAGCTCAAGATGAATTTCAAAGGCTTGCAGTGAAACCTAAAGTTCAGCCGAAGACAATTTCTTCTGCTCCTTCAGGCCCCAAGCAAACTATGCGAGATAGGGCTATGCAAGGCTACTGTGAACAAATTGGGGTTTTTGAAAAGCGTTTGCAGCAGGCAAAGGAATATGTGTCAATGGTTCAGCAATATGAGAGGAATTATGAGCATGAACCGGCCATATTGCCACACCCACAAGGAGAAGCCATATTGCCTCCTTCTTCCCCAAAGCCAAAGTCACGCCCATCATTGAGTGTCATGCAAGACGAATGGGAACTGGAGGCTCCTATGTCACATGATTATGGGCTGTCCCAAAGGCCATACAGAGCCACAGTGATGCCTGAAGCAAATGTTATAGCACCATCTACTGGTGAAGCTGCATTAAGACATGAATTGGAGCTCTCACTCTCGCAACTGTCCATGGAGGAGTCTTTGCCCAGAGATACAAGATTTCTGCCGTTATCTGAGGCTTCAGTACCTGATGGTGCTAGGATTCCTGTTACTATTGCTTCTCCTGTTAATATTGCTTCTATACAAGCCCCTCTACCTGGCAGAACACAGCCATATTTAACCCACATGCAATTGCGACCAGGTTCTTATATGCGAAGGCCAGTGTCATCTGCAGGTTATGCTAATGCACCAGCCCCAGTGCCAGTGCCTCCTGCTGGCCAGGGTGGAATAGCAGCTCAAAGACAGTCACAGCCAGCACTAAGACTACCGGCAGCTTCAATGCAACTGCCGCATGTCCAGGCACAGACGCCACTGGTGCCCCCTGCAGGTTATGGTCGGATTGCACAACCTGCACAGCCAGTACCTCAATTGTATATTCCTCATCAAACGCCTTCCATTGTACCACTGGCTGGTGATTCAAAATTAAAGAAGTCAGGACAGAATTACAGGGCATGGGTCAGTGAGGTTGGACTTTTGCTACGCAGAGAAGGTACTCACATGATGGTGTTTAATCCTCCTGCCCAGCCATGGACTCCTGACATATGGGACTTGGATAATAGAGCATGCACAACATTATTGATGTCAATGGACACTGAATTGCAGCTCACGTTTTCACAAGATGCAACTGCCCAACAAATTTGGACTCAGAGACATGTTATCGGCCTACATCAATTGAGTCTACATGTTTACTTTTGTCTGAGTTCTATGGTTCCAGATTAAAACCTGGTGAACATATTGGAGCACATTTGACTAAAATGAAAGGTATTAGAAAAGAACTGGGTGAAAAAGGCTATCCTATTGATGATTTTCAAATGATCAGCATTATCATCAATTCTTTGAATCATGAGTGGAAAGATGCTATTTCCAAGATTAATCAAGTGCCTATTGCTCAACGCACAGTGGATCATGTATGCAGGATTTTAGCCGAAGAAGAGGCACTTATGCAAGCTGCGCCACATTTAAGGGAACCACCTGCATCAAGAGCTTCATCGAGGCGTGCCTTCCGTGGAAGGACCTATGTTCCAAGGATGCCACGATGCTACATCTGCAATCGTGTGGGACATGCCACCCGGGATTGTCCCCAACGAGTTCCAGCGCCCGTCACATACCAGCCCAGAGGAACAGATTCCAGAGAAGGCAGAGGTAGAGGCGGACGACAAGGTCGTGGTCGTGGTTCCAAGCGTGATCCACAAGCTCCACTTGTCACATTGGTTGTGACCAACGATCCACAGCCTCAACCAGAGTACGACCGACTACTTCTTTGGACTTTGGACAGTGGAGCAGCATTACATGTTACCTACAGAAAAGAGCTTTACACAGAGATGCATGAGCCTGAACCTGAACTTCGTGAACTTTACTCTTTTTCCAATCATCCTGTTCAGGTCATGGGAAACGGAACTGTTTATATTGAAGAACTCGGTGCTCTCATTCCAGATGTTTACTACGTTCCGTCTGCTAGTAGTAATTTGCTTAGTCAGAGTCATTTGTCTAGGTTTTCTCATTTTCAGGTCCACCATCTTGAAAAGGCAAGCTATATAGTCAAAGACGGAGATATTGTTGCTGAAACCATGTTGATTGGTGGTGTTTATTACTTAAAACCAAAGTCTAAGCAGCAAGAGCAGGCAAGTATACACGTTCCAAAAAGCACAGGCCCAGAGAGAGACGTCCCAGAGAGAAATCCTGTTGCTACTCCAAAGGTTCCTAATAATGATAAAAATACAAAAAAGACACAGGTTGCTCACAGCAAGCCTGGGGTTCCTAATAAAAATGCTAATGTTGAGAATTCACTAACAGGTAAACCTTTGCATTCCAGGTGTATCCATAAGTGGCACAGAAGATTGGGTCATGCCAGTTTCCGTGTTCTGAAGATGCCAGAGTTCGCAAGAGGTTTGGATCTAAAGGGGTGTAAGGTGTTTTTGGACTGTGCTGTCTGCAAGAAAGCCAAATCTAGGGCAGCAGCAATTCCAAAACGTGCTACACGCCTGTCAACACGCATTTTTGATTTGGTACACACTGACATAGTTGGTCCTTTTGCACCAACACTTGGTGGTAAAAGATATTTCTTGACAATCGTTGATAATTATTCTAGATATGGATATGTATATCCTATGAAAGAAAAATCTGAGACCTTTCAGATCTTTAAAGACTTTGCTAGTCTTGCCTATACCCAATTCGAGGTCAACATTGCCAGAATCCAGAGTGATCGTGGTGCTGAATTCATGTCCCAGCGTTTCCAGGACTGGATGCGTAAGAATGGGATAGTACATCAGACATCTACTCCTTATACTCCAGCTGAAAATGGAGTGGCAGAACGCAGAAATGGAGTTCTGCAAACCATGATGCATTCTCTTCTTGAAGATGCTAACCTCAGTTTTCCATACTGGGGTGAAGCTATCAAATATGCTAACCATATCATCAACCGCACTTGGAGTAGTGTGATAAATCAGACCCCTTATTTCATGTTATATGGACACAAGCCTGACCTCTCACGTCTCCATATTTTTGGTTCCTATGCTATGGTCAATATTCCTTTAGCCCAAAGAAAGAAAGGGGGTCCTGCAGCAAAAAGGATGAGATTTATGGGCATTGATGATAATTCAAAATGGAGCAAATATATTGACTCTCATCATGTAATAGTGATTTCACAATCTGCTACTTTTGAGGAAGATGCTGACTGGTCCAGGTTTCATTCTAACGATCCTGGAGTTTATTTTCCTAGAGATGATGTTGCTGATGCCACGCAGCTTGATGACCAAGATTCACAGGATAATGTTCCTTCCACGAGTTCTTCTCAACCTACTGTTCCGTCTTCGCAAGCTGCCGCTGCTCCTGCTGGCGACAATGATGAAGACGAGGACGACACGGAAGAAGAATGGACGGTTGGCCCGAGACGATCCAAGAGGACCACAAAGGGAATCCCTCCAAAACGGTATTCGTGGCAAGTAACAAAAACACCTGTACCTTTGATTTGTAATGTTACACTTCCACCTGAGAAGTTCACACAGATCAAACATCTTCCTGAATCAGAACAAGATAAAAGGTTTGAGGCGATGCAGGCTGAAATGGACAGTCTAAAGAAACTTCAAGTGTTTACGCCTGCAAGCCCTCCAGCAAACAAGAAAGTTATTGGTACTTGATGGGTTTACAGACTCAAAAAGAAGCCGAATGGTGAGTCGTTGTACAAGGCCAGACTTGTAGCCCAGGGTTTCGCCCAACGTTATCCTGAGGACTATACAAATACATACTCACCCACAGTGCGGACTGAAAGTGTGAAAATTGCTTTAGCCACTGCAATCATCCTTGGCCTGGAAGTTTTCCAGTTCGACGTTGAAACAGCTTATCTACACGCTGATCTTGATGAGGACATCTACGTCAAAGGTCCTCCAAGTTTCAGACAGCAAGAAGGGGATACCTGGTTTCTACACAAAAGTCTTTATGGTCTGAAACAGTCTGGTTTAATGTGGTACTTATGTCTTTCTGACAAACTAAATTCAATGGGCTTTATTAAGTCCGAAACAGATGAATGCGTGTTTACTAAAAGATCCGGTAATAGGTATGAGATAATTCTTGTTTATGTCGATGATATTGTTTATATTGGTCCAAATAAGCAGATGAGTGAGGTTTTTGCTAAAGCTTTACAAAAGCTTTCACATTGAAGTCTTTAGGGTGTATTAACACTTATTTAGGTGTTCAAATTGCCAAAACTCAGAAGGGGTTTAGTCTCACACAAGAAGAGAAGATTGAACAACTGTTACATCACTGTAACATGGAGGATGCTAAGCCTGTGAGTATACCCATGCAAACTGACTTTCACATTTTGGCACATGAACCAAATCCTGAGTTCGAAGATCAAACACTATATCGCTCAGTCATTGGGTCGCTGCTGTATATTAGTAGTTGGACTAGACCCGACATTGCACTTAGTGTTAATCTTTTATCACGACACGTAGGCAAGGCAAAACAGTTTCATTGGACATGTGTTAAAAAGTTATTGAGGTATCTAAAACACACCAAAGACATGAAGTTGTTGTTGGAACCCACACATACTGACTATGCAGAGTTATGTTGTTATGCAGATTCAGATTGGGCAAGTGATAAGAAGTCACGGAAAAGTACATCAGGTTACATGATGTTCTTAAATGGTTGTCCTGTTTACTGGCATGTGCATAAACAGAATTTTGTTTCTTGTTCCTCTACAGAAGCTGAGTATGCTTGTGTGTCTGATGCATGCAATTCTTTAACCTGGTTTGATGCTTTAGTCACAGATATCTGGACACATCCAATTCGACCGATCACAGTGATGGAAGATAATGAATCTGTGGTTTATATTTCTGAAACACGTTTTACAGGTTCAAGGTCCAGACACATTGACATCCGATATCAAAACATAAGGCAACTGGTTAAACAAGGTTTTGTGACATTACAGTATGTGCCTACACGTGATCAAATTGCTGATATGCTGAACAAACCACTTCCTACAGCCCAGCATGAGTATCTGCGTGAGAAGATGTGCCTTACTTGAGTCTTCACTTTACTGATGAAAGAAGTGGAATGTCACTGCACATTTTTTTTGTTCGTCAGAAAGTTCATTTCTAACTGTACATTTTCCCCCTGCTCTCTGCACCTGTTGTGATAACCTATCTGGTAACCATAGTGAATCCCATATGACTAGTTATGTTATGGTTTCAGTCTGTTTAGTGCGCATGTCTAGAAAAGGTTCCCACAGTTATTTCTTTATTGTGCTTCACTTTGCTGTTACTGTCTGTTACGTTAGGATGTAGTCAGCTAGCTCTCTTTATAATATATATTTAGTTTTTATATTTTTGTAAGTAAAAGGTATTTAGTAAGATTATGCGTCGTGTTTTTATTGCCTTCCTGCATGCACATCATGCATTCTCTGAAGCATGGTCCTTCGCCCTCTACAAAGGTGATTTTTACCTTGACAAGATAGTCCACCGAATTGTTTTGCTGCAGATTGATGTAGCAGCGCAGATATTGTTCCAGAATACTGATGACCTTCTCGGTTCCCCCGTCAGTTTGAGGATGATGCGCAGACGAGAGGCAAATCTTGATATCCAATGCTTGCATCAACTCCTGCCAGAAACGGGCTGTAAACTGGGCCCCTCTATCAGATACGACTCTATCAGGGAGGCCGTGCAGCCGAAACACCTGCTGAATGAACATACGACTAGTGGTGCGGGCTGACGGTAAACCACGACAGGGGATGAAATGCACCATCTTGGTTAGCATGTCCACCACCACAAACACTGTTTTAAAACCAGAAGACAGGGGTAAATCCATCAGAAAGTCCATGGACACAGCCCCCCAGGGTCTTTTGGGTGTCAGCAAGGGCTGCAGTAATCCAGGTGGGGCCCCTGTCACTGACTTGGCCTGCCTACATGGAATACAGGAAGTGACATAGGTCTGGACATCATGTTGGACTCGGGGCCACCAGAAGGTATGGGAGACCAGGTTCAGGGTCTTGAACAGGCCAAAATGCCCTGCCGCCGGGTTATCGTGACACTGGCTGAGGATGAGTCCTCTGAGTGGTCCTCCTGGAACGTAGAGCCGGTCATGATAATACAAGAGTCCATCCGTGACCGTCCAAGGAGAATCTGGCCCCACCTCCTCCTTCCGCTGAGCCACCCACACCTCCTGCTGCTGTGCCTCCCGGATCTGTGCCCATATATCAACTGGCTCCTGCACCACAGCAAAAGACTTGATGGTGATCACTGTCCTGGGCAGAAGCTTGTCTTCCGCTTGGGAATATTCAGGCTTCCTGGACAGAGCATCTGCTCTTTGATTGTGCCCGCTGGCTATGTACTTAACTCGGAAGTTGAACCTCGTAAAGAAAAGAGACCACCAGATCTGGCGTTGGTTCAATTTCCGAGCGGTCTGCAGGCTTTCCAAATTCTTATGCTCCGTCCGGACCTCGATTTGATGCTGTGCTGCCTCCAGATGATGCCTCCAGGCCTCGAACACCACTTTAATGGCCAGCAGCTCCTTCTCCCAGATTGTATAATTGCGCTCCAAAGGGTTCAGTTTTCGTGAATGGTATGTGCAAGGGAAGAGGGTACTTCAGGCATCGTTGCCTGAAGTAACACTCCCCCAAAGGCAATGTCGGAGGCGTCTGCCTCCACGACAAACGGATGCTTCAAGATGGGCTCCTTCATGAAGGTTTCCTTCAAAGCCTGGAAAGCCTGTTGTTCTGGAGCATTCCACTGAAACCGAGTCTTCTTTTGCAGGAGCTGAGTGAGGGGGGCTGTCAAGGTAGCAAACCCAGGGATGAAAGGTCAATAATAGTTGGCAAACCCAAGAAGTCGCTGAATATCCTTCACACGACGTGGGTGTTGCCAACTCTGCAAAGACTCAACCTTACTCGGCTCCACGGCAATGACCTCGGGAGAAATGCGGTGACCCAGGAAATCGATGGTCACCTGGTAGAACTGGTACTTCTCCAATTTGGCAAACAGCCGATGTTCTCGGAGTCGCTGCAGGACCTGACGGAGATGCTGATGGTGGACCTCTCGTGATGTGGAGTAGATCAGGATGTCGTCCAAGTAGATCATGACAAACTGATCTAACAAATCCCGGAAAACATCGTTCATGAAATGCTGAAACACGGCGGGGGCGTTGGTCAGGCCAAACAGCATCACCATGTACTCAAAGTGTCCATAACGAGTACCAAATGCTGTCTTCCACTCATCACCCGGTTGAACTCTGACAAGATTGTAAGCTCCACCCAGGTCCAGTTTTGTGAAGATCTTAGACTCCTGGAGTCGGTCCAAGAGTTCGGGGATGAGAGGCAGCGGGTAACGATTGTGCACTGTGATGGCGTTGAGTTTTCTATAATCGCAGCAAAGCCACAATTCGCTGGACTTCTTTTTAACGAAGAGCACGGGTGCAGACACTGGCGAGGATGTGGGCCGGATGAAACCTTGAGCCAAATTCTTCTCCAGAAAGTCCCGCAATGCAGCCAGCTCGGGGTCTGACATGGAGTACAAACGCCCCACTGGGAGAGGAGCATCAGGGACTAAATCAATGGGGCAGTCATAGGGCCTGTGCGGGGGTAATTGATCCGCCTCTGTCTCGCTGAACACATCAGCAAAGTCGGACAGTTCGGGAGGCAAGGAAACCCCTGGGGAACCCTCCACCTGACCGGCACAGATATGGCGGGTGTGGTCCAAGCACTGCAAACGTGGGAAGGTGACCAAGTTCTGTGACCAATAGATCTGTGGATCATGCGCCTGGAGCCACGCCAGTCCCAAGACTACGGGGAAATGCAGATCTGAGGTGATATAGAACTGGATGGCCTTCACATGGGAACTGATGGCCATACATAATGGTTGTGTGGCAACCTTAATTGGCCCAGACAGGAGCACTCAACCATCGATAGTCTCCACTAACATGGGCGGTTCCACCGGGCACTGGGGAACAGCCCATTTGGCCACAAATGCTGAGTCCATAAAATTTGTGGTGGCCCCAGAGTCAATTAAGGCATGGACTGGAATCCCCTTTGGCTTGCCAGGAAGGATCAGACGTGCCTCCAATATCATATGCCGTGGAGGTCCACAGTCAGCATTGGAAAGACGTCGCTCAGTGTTGTGGGACGCCCGACCTAACACACCGTCTAGATCAGGCTCGGGGTGTTTTCCGACAGAAAAGTAGGGGACTTTCTCGGGGCAGACTCGGTCACTGATGCCCATTGTCGCTTCTTTGGGCAAAAAGCAGCCAAATGCCCAGGGTCCCCACAGTAAAAACAACCCCCCTGATCGTTGTCTGTTCATTTCAGTCACCGATAGATGAGACCTGGTGGCACCCAGCTCCATTGGCTCCTCCCTTTGAACTGGGGTCTCACGCACAACAGGGGCTGCAGGGGTCTTTAGGGTGGCATGGCGACTCCTTCACTGCTGCAACTGAGCATCGATCTGCAGGCAGAGATGGATCAGTCCATTGAGGTCTGAGAGAATATCCACACGGGCCAGCTCATCCAACATCTCCTCCGACAATCCATCCTGGAAGGCATCCACAAGCGCAGCCTCATTCCAGGCGGAATCCTGGCTAAGCAGCCAAAAATTGCTGATATAGCCCTGTAGCCCTGTTGACCTTGCCTCAGAGCTTTCAAGTGTCGAGTAGTGGTCTGCGTCTTTATAGGGTCTTCATACATCAGACGCATATGATCACAAAACCCCACAAAGTTGTCCAACAATGGACTAGGTTGAGCCATCAGAGGTGTGCCCCAACGAGCTGCATCACCAGAAAGAAGACTTAACACAAACCCCACCTTATTCCGGTCAGTGGGGAAATCAGCTGCTCTCACGCTGATAAAGAGCTGGCATTGTCCCAGGAAAGCAGGACAGTTCTGGATTGCCATTAAATTTATCCGGCATCACAACTTGGCATTTTCTCCTGGGTGGTGGTGATGGTGGGGGTGCAGCATGGACCTGAGCTTGTAATTGAGCCACCTGAGCTGCCAACAAAGCAAGTTGCTGGGTGAGCTGGGCATTCTCAGCACGTAGCTGCTCCATAATAATAATAAGGGGTGGGAGGCTAAAGGCAAACTGTTCTGTTCCAGCCTACTATTGGCCCTGCAGAAATGTCAGGGACAACCCCTTTTCAAAAGTCAATAGGCTAAAAGTAAGCCAACCAAATTTATTTACACAAATGAAATGAAACAGATCCAAAACAGAGCAAAACAAATACTAACCACAACTAAATCAGAAGCTGTTCAAACGGTTGCCTTCAGCAACCAGCACCTCCCACACATTCCCCTTTTAAACACAGTTTCAAGGCGTGGTTTCTCTTTGCCTCCTCCCAAGGTGGCTCATTGCCTTCCTTTGTTTGCTCCTGCTTGTCTGCCTCCTGCTTCAGACGTCCTTGAACAAAGCCAGCTGTGAATCATGTTCGTCCAAGCTGTCAGGCTCACACAGCTGGGTCTGAGGAGGAACCAGACAGGAGGGGACTGGCTGAGAGCTCTCTGATGCCTCAGAACTTTCCTCTGCAGGCTCTCCAATCCTCTCCTCCTCCTCCTCCTGCTCAGAACTGTCTGATTCAGCTGCCGAACCCACAGGCTGACACTGAATCACAACACAAAGTTTCTCTCATTTCATCGACAAAACCTAGAGCAGATTTGGTCCAATCATTTGGAAATGTTTAATTATAGAGCTGAATAAGCTTTTTGGATGAGAAGCAAAATGTCTTCAAAGAAAAAGAAAAAAGAAAATCCAGTTGCCTCATGAAAAAGCAGAAAAGAATCAAACTTGCCAAAAATCCCGGAGAATATCAGAAATATATTAAATGGGAAAATATCAATGATTGAGATTACTGAAGCCATAAAAAGACAAAAGAAAGATAAGACTCCGGGGCCAGATGGACTTCCTGCAGAATTTTATGTAGCATTACAAGATGTACTAGGTCCGAGGTTGAAAAAACTGTGCAATGAAATCCTTTTGGAGACTATAATACCAAAGTCGTGGACTGAAGCTAACATCATTTAATACCTAAAGAAGATACTGATCTGACACATATAAAAAACTATAGACCAATATCATTATTAAATGTGGACTATAAAATGTTTGCTTCGATAATGGCATAAAGAATTAAGAAATTCCTGACTGAATTCATACATATAGATCAAAATGGCTTTTTACCTAAAAGACAGATAAAAAACAACTTAAGAATGATTTTGGATGTCTTAGAGTACTATGAAAATCATCCAGGGAAACAGATGGCATTAATATTTCTCGATGCGTAAAAAGTTTTTGACAACTTAAACTGGCAATTTACGGACTTTGGGAAATGGACTTTGGGAAAAACTTTATAAATACAATTCAAGCAATCTACCATAAACAAACAGCTAGAATAATCCTAAACGTAGATTATACAATAAATTTTGATATCAAAAAAGGTACAAGGCAGGGGTGTCCATTATCCCCACTGCTATTTATATTAACATTGGAAGTATTGGCCAGAAATATTAGACAAGACATAGAAATTAAAGGATTGGTGGTTCCGCCTCAGGCGCCTGATGGACCCTGAAAGGTTCCAGATGGAGCTTGGGACATTTCTTGCTTCCCTTGCCCATGACTCTGCTGAGGCCCTAGTGGAAGCCTGGGAGAGGGCGGCTGCTGGGGCCTTGGATTGAGTTGTGCCTTTGCAGCCTCTGACCTGGCACAGACCCCAAGTGGCCTCCTGGTTTACCAAGGGGCTCTGAGAGATGAAGCGCTGGAAAAGATGCCTAGAGAGCTGTTGAAGGTCCAGTGGGATCCGAATCTGATCGAACACAGCTAAGAACTTACAGTATCTTAAGTCTTACCTAGTGGCGATGGAAGCGGCAAAGCGTGTTTACTTTTCCGCTCTCATTGCATCCGCAGATAACCACCCAGCCACCCTGTTTAGAGTGACCCGCTCCCTGTCTTTCTTCGTCCAAGCTGTCAGGCTCACACAGCTGGGTCTGAGGAGGAACAAGATGGGAGGGGCCTGGCTGAGAGCTCTGCGATGCCTCAGAACTTTCCTCTGCAGGCTCTCCAATCCCCTCCTCCTCCTCCTCCTCCTCAGAATTGTCCAATTCATCTGCCGAACCCACAGGCTGACACTGAATCACAACAGCTACAATGTATCCTTTCCACTGTTCCTGCATGCTGACTCTCCCTTGATGTTACCTTGGGGTGAGAAAGGAATGTGCCTCTGTCCATCTGGCTTATCTCTCGCTGTGGAAGGGAAGGTGCGAAGACCCAACAACATCTTTACAAGCATGGAAAAGGACCCTATTATCAGCTCCTTTCCCACAGTGAACTTAACACCTGGGGATTGGCCCATTCAAACTGACCGGATGAACTATTGGGGTGGGGTTTTGCTTGGGGACTCTTAACCTATTGATCTGAGCAGGAAACCCTCAGATCCTGCCTATCTTGCCCGCTGTGATGGCCCAGGGCACAGCACAGAGGCAATGCAGTCAGCTGGCAATTCAACAGTTCTTTTATTGCTCTCAATTTTCCCCATATGCTCCCACATTTGCTGGCAAGCCTCCAACAAAAGATCTCTCTCACACATCCCTTCAGCTGACTCTGGTTGAAAGTAGGTTCAAATACAGGCTGATTAGCATACGAAAGTACTCAAGGCCATAGAAAACATAAACTTAACGAGTCCATTTGAACCCAACCTTGCCTGAGCAGTTTTCAAAAGAGAGAATCTGAAATACAGTCCAAGGTCTTAAAACATTCAATCAACATGGTCAGCCAGTCCAATAGTCAAGGTTTCCAGGTTTCCAAACAGAAGACACAGAACAAGAGCAACAATACACAACACTCCAATGAATCAGCATTTGTTCCTGACAAATGCCCCACCCCACAGCATCTCTTTAAATCTCAATCCCCAGGTGTGCCTTGTGGAGTGGGGCGGGACACTCTCCTCCCAAGTGAGCCTGCCTCTGTTGTTCCTTCTCTCTACTCTCCGTGTTCTAGGATCAGGTGGGGGTGGACCTTGCTCATCAAGGTCTGAACTCTGTCTCTCCTGTTCCACCCCCACCTGAACTCTGTCTCTCCTGTTCCAATCCTGAAGGGCCCTGGCCTGCCTCATCCTGCTCTTCCCCACAGTCCTCTGAAGCCACAGACACCTCTCCCTCGGCCTCCATATGGTCCTGTTCCAGCTCCATTTCCTCCTCAGATTCAGGCTCAGATGAAGGCATGACACCTGCTATCAGCTTCTCCTAATAAAAGTTACTTTTGGAAAGAAACTGTTCCAAGAGTCCTGCTTTCTTGGGATGAGGTTTTGAAGTGGGCCCGGACATTAGGCAGGATCTGCAGTAATAGTCAGCCCAGAAGACCTTTACCGGGGAACTAAGGAAATTATGTTGGATATTGGAATGGAAAAGGAAGAACCTGCCATGTGGGGGAGAGATCTCCCACCTAGCAGACCCCAGCCGGCACAGTTCTTAATCCTCGAGTTCATTAGACGAGGTAGTGGTCGTGGAACGCTGCCACAAGCCTAGGTGGTTGATGTGTGTCGGGTAGAAGGATGACTGGGAGAAGAAATCCAGGAAAGTGACGCTCAGATGCGGCAGTCACCAACCAGGTTGGAAAGTCGAGTTGGAGAGGATACTTCACCTTAGCGAAGCTGATTCCTGGAGCAAGCCATCGACATGCTGAGAGTCGCCTTTGAACTCTATGAAGGAGAAATCCAACCCATGCCAGGGCACCGTCAACCCAGGCTCAGCCGAAGGAAGGGACGAAGGGGGAGGTGAACCAGCAGTCCCAGGCCTTTTTACAAGCACTGCAGAAGCAGCAGACACACAGAGAAGAAGGGACATCAGTCCATCTGAAAATTCCTGCCACTGGGGGTAAAGTATTGTGGGGAGCCACACCACCTGGGACTTTTCCTGACCCAGGTATTGAACTACATGGAGGAATATGGCTGTGACATACCGAGTTACTGCAGCTGATTATGAATTGTGCAAGCTGCCATAGATGGCACCACAGCAGACTGGGTGGTGGATCTCCATGATGCCGATGCCCCAGAACTGCAGAACTTCAATCAATTCATAGCAGCCCTCAGACGCAGATTTGAAGACCCTTTGGCTGATCATAAAGCAAGAGAACTCATCAAAACTGTAGGACAAGGCCAGCGACCAGTAGCGGAATATACCCAAGAATTCCGAGCCCTGGCAACTGCATCCAAGTGGAGTTGGACGACAACTCGGAGGATGAACCTCTAGTAAGTGGACCCACTGCACCCCTCACCAAAACTGTAGAACTGTTTAGCCACGGAATGCCCAGAGGGTGGCACTCAGAGCACTAATAGACTCTGACTGCATCCGTTGCCTCATAAGCCCAACATTAGTAGGGAACTTAGAAATTCTGGTGAGGCTGAAGAAACCAATCTCATTCGGTCAATTAGATGGGTCCATTGCAGGAGGGATACCAGCCACGCTTGCCACGCTGCCCATCCAGCTCACCATAGGGGATCACGAAAAGACTATAACATTTGTAGTGACCCCTGGCATGGAGTGCCCCCTTATCCTGGGCATGGCCTGCCTAGCCAAGTGGAACCTGCGGGTGGACTGGAGGACGGGAGAACTCAGATTCCCAGATGGAAATACAGGAAAGACTCTGGCTGAGCTCCAAAATGGGGGAAGTCCCTCCAAAGGAGTTACAAGACATCCCAGAGGAATATAGGGACTTAGTTGAAGTATTCAGCGAGGAGACACAGACTGCTCCATCAAGATCCTCCCAGGGGCAAAATTACCCAAGCCAAAACTATATTCCATGAGCCCACGGGAGCTTGAGGAAATGCAAAAGTTCATAGACAAAAATCTGGAAAGGGGTTTCATCCAGCCGGCGAAACCCAAGACCGCAGCTTCAGTGTTATTTCAAGAAAAGAAAGATAGGACTTTTTGCCTCTGCATGGACTATAGATCTCTGAACGCAGTGAGTGAGAGTAACCTATACCCCCTCCCTCTCATGAAGGTCATGTAAGCACACCTATCGAAGGGAAAAATCTTTTCGAAACTGAATGTGAGGTTGGTGTATTACAGGATTAGAATTTAAAAAGGAGATTAGTGGAAAACTGCTTTCAATTGCACCTGCTTTCAATTGCAGGGTGTTACCCTTTGGCCTTCAATTAATAAATGATGTGCTCAGAGAGCACTGTATAAGGGGGTGCTTGTTTACTTGGACGATATCCTGATATTCATTGAAACAAAAGAGGAACATTGAAGCTAGTTCAAAACCATGCTTAAAAAACTCCAGGCAGCTCATCTGTATGCTAAGCTGTCTAAGTGTGAATTTCATAAGGAAAAAATTGACTACCTGGGGTATCGCATCTTGCCAAGTGGCATAGAGATGGACCCTGAAAAAGTCCAAGCTGTACTAGAATGGGCTCCACCCCGCACCAGGAAGCAATTGCAAAGTTTCCTTGGATTTGCTAACTTTTATTGGCAATTCATCCCCTGTGCCTTTGCGCAGATCACACTACCAATTACTAACTTGTTAAAGACAAAAGGGGAGGGAAAACCCAAACTGAGCGAGCCATTGAAATAGACAGTAGAATGTCAAACCACACTTGAAAGACTATTTTCCACAGAACCAGTTCTAAGGCACCCTGATACCGAAAAACATTTCATAATTCAGGCTGATGCTAGTGATGTGGCTGTGGGGGCAGTACTATTACAATGAAGTGGACCCTGACAATTAGTGTGGAAAACAGGGGTACCCATCAGGTACCCAATTACTTTTTGCCAACTGGATGCAGGGTGGGTGACTGCCAGTTTTGCCACTAGACCTTTATATATTGACCTGGGGGAACACGCATAGACTCTAGTATTTATTGTGGCCCCAGGAATGGAGTGGCCATTAGTTTTGGGACTGGCGTGGCTAAAGAAATGGAACCCCATGATCACAGAGGGAAGCCCCACCCATCTCTAAAGAAAATGGTGGGAGATGTGGATTACGCCGTGATTTTTCCTCCACCTTCAGTGAGTCAGACTTGCAAAGCCTCCCAATGGAGTACCAAGACCTGGCTGAGGCATTCAACAAACAGAGAGCAGACAAATTCCACCCCCTCACAGACCCACAGACTGTGCTATTGAAATCATTCCAGGGGTGAAACTGCCAAAGCAAAAGATGTGCTCTATGACTCCCAAGGAGTTGGACGAACTGGGAAAGTTTATCAAAAAGAATCTACAGTGGTGTTTTATAGAACCAGCTAGACCCTGGGTAGCAACCTCTGTATTATTCAAAGAGAAGATGGTTCTCTTCATCTGTGTGTAGATTATAGAAGTTTGAATGCTGTGTGTGTGGAAAATTTGTATCCACTACCTTTAACAAAAGACATGTTAGCGCCCTTGTCAAAAGGGAAAAAATTTCCATGCTAGACTTGAGAGAAGCTTATTAATGCATACAAATAAAGAAAGGGGATGAATGGAAAACTGCCTTCAACTGCCCATTGGGTTGTTTCCAGTTTAAAGTTCTCCCTTTTGGACTACAAGGGGCCCCTGCAGTATTCATGCAATGAATCAATGAAGTTCTGCATGAGCACCTATATAAGGGGTTTTTGGTTTACCTGGATGACATCCTTATTTACATAGAAATCAAAGATGAACACATTAAGCTAGTCAGAACAGTACTAAAAAACTGTGCTCTGCCAAACTGTACGCCAAACTGTCAAATTGTGAATTCCATAAAGATCGTATTGATTACTTGGGCTATCGTATATCTAACAAGGGGGTAGAGATGGACACAGAGAAAGTGAGAGCAGTATGGGCTCCTCCAAAAACCAGAAAACAACTCCAAAAATTCCTAGGATTTGTGAACTTTTACAGACAATTCATCCGGTCTTTTGCACAAATTGCCCTTCCAATCACAAACCTGTTAAAAGCCAGGGGGGGGGGGGGGAGGAATAAACCAAAGCCCAGTCAACCATTGAAGAGGACAGGAGAATGTCAAGCCACTTTTGAGAAACTTAAGAGAATTTTTTCTGTGGAGCTGGTTTTGAAACACCCGGAAACAGAACAGTCATTTATAATTCAAGCTGTTGCCAGCAATGTGGCTGTAGGAGTGGGTGGCTCAGTGGGTTAAGACGCTGAGCTTGTCGATCAGAAGGTCGGCAGTTTGGCAGGTCGAATCCCGAGTGCCGTGTAACAGAGTGAGCGCCTGTTACTCGTCCCAGCTTCTGCCAACCTAGCAGTTCAAAAGCACATAAAAATGCAAGTAGAAAAATAGGGACCACTACGATGGGAAGGTAACAGTGTTCCATGCACCTTTGGCATCTAGTCATGCTGGCCACATGACCATGGAGACGTCCTCGGACAAACGCTGGCTCTTTGGCTTTGAAACGGAGATGAGCACCAGCCCCTAGAGTTGGAAACGACTAGCACGCATGTGTGGGGTCACCTTTACCTTTTTTATAAAAGAGGGATAATTGCAACCTTGTGCTTAAACCTCTAGGAAATTATCAGAGACTGAGCAGAGGTGGGCCGTTTGGGAGAAGGAGGCCTATACTGTACAATGGGCTCTCCTCTCTTGGAGGCATTTCCTGGAAGGGAGTAAAATACTGTTTCAAGTATGGACTGATCATAAGAATCTTTTTTTAATTTTTGTTTATTGCAAATTTTATTATTTAAAACTTTGGACAAGGTGTTAACAGTCTGACATTCCTTCTTGTCTTACATCATTTTTGTGTTTTATGAACATATATACACTTTATGTACATATCATTTATATATAGTTATACAATATTCAATCTTATCAACCAGCTTATTCCAGTAATATGTGAAATCAGCATCCTGTATATTTCTATTGAGACCTTCCTTTCTGTTCCCACCATAGGTAAAACTTATTCCAAATTTTGTAGTAATCTGACTGATCTTTATTTTTAATTTCTAAAGTTAACTGGTCCATTTCTGCGCACGCCCAAATTTTATTTATCACTTGACTCTCGTCCGGTATTTCACTGTTTTTCCATTTCTGGGCAAATGTCATTCTCGCTGCTGTGTTGATGTGTATCATTATATATAACTCTTCTTTGGTATGCTTCCCTGTTGTTATGCCTAGTAGGAAAAGTTCTGGTCTATAATCTACTCTCCATCCTGATATTTCTTCTAACCATATCCGTATCCTTTGCCAATACTTTTGCGTCTTATTTATTTTTTTATTGAAAAGCTTTACAGTACATTTTAAACATATACTCCTTCCCTCCCCCTCCCCTCACTCCCATCCCTCCCCTCCCTCCCCCCCTCCCTCCCCAACTTCCCAGAGCTGAATACAGGGTATTGCCTCTAACAAACCTAAGCTAAAATATGCTAACCAACTATAAATACACTTTAAATCCTATCACACTTTAACTCCACTTAAACATAACTAAATAATAATACATCTTATAATTCTAATATTCATTCATATGCTGGGTGAAATATTTTAGTCCCATATTTATTCTGAATATAATCAATCCATCTTCTCCATTCCGAGATATATCTCTGTTGCGATTGTTCTTTCAAATATGCCAAAATTTTTGCCATTTCTGCCAAGTTTGAAACTTTTAAAGTCCACTCTTCTATAGTAGGCAGTTCCTCCTTCTTCCAATATTGCAAAACCAGACGTCTTGCTGCCATTATTAAATTCAACATCAATTTACTTTCTATAACAGTACAATCAGTAATAATACCCAGTAGAAATAACTGTGGAGTAAACCTTATCTTTTTCTTAAATATCTTCTGCATATTCCACCAAATTTTAATCCAGAAAGCTTTAACTTTTTTACAAGTCCACCACATATGATAATACATTGCGTCCTCACAACCACACCTCCAACATTTAGGCTGATAATTTGGATACATACATGCTAATTTTTTAGGATCTAAGTGCTATCTATAAAACATTTTATAAAAATTCTCTCTTAAGTTTTGTGCCTGGGTAAATTTTACATTTCTGACCCAAATTTTCCCCCAAACATCCATCGTTATTGGCTCTTGAATATTCTGGGCCCGTTTTATCATACAATCTAAAGAGTTCCATTTCTGAATCTATTTCTATCAATGCATTATATATCCTTCTTATATGTGCTTGACTTTGATCTCAAATTTGTTTTACCAGATTTTCATCTGTTGTTGAAATGCCAATTTTCTGATCTTCTTTCCATCTAGCTTGTATCTGGCCATACTGAAACCAAGTTTGTACTATTTTCCCTACTTTTAAAGTATTAAATGGATTTAATTGCCATACATTCATTTCCAGTCTGAGAATATCTTTATATGTAGTCACATCATGTTTAAATCCCAGACTTATATTTTCTGTCGTATGTTTAGGTATTACCCAAATTGGTATTTTATAATTTAACTTATATCGGTATTTTTTCCAAACTCACAACAGAGCATACCTTAATATATGTGTCTTAAAGATATTAGCCACCTTTTTATCATACAATAAATATGCATGCCAACCATATAATAAATCACATCCCTCAATATTCAATAATCTTCCTTCTGTTAAATTAAACCAATTACTAATTGATGATAAAGCCGCAGCCTCATAATATAATTTAAAATTGGGCATTTTAAGACCACCTCTTTCACGTATATCTTGCATTATCTTAAGTTTTACTCTCGGTCTTTTCCATGCCCAAATAAATTTATTAATACCTTTCTGCCATTCCTCCAAATTTGAATCTTTTTTAAGTATAGGTATCATTTGAAACAAAAATAAAAAGTTTGGTAAAACATTCATTTTCACTGCTGGAATTCTTCCCAATAAAGACAGTTGTAATTTTCTCCAACTATCTAACTCTTTTTGTATTTATAACCATAACAATTCATAATTATTTTTGTATAATTTCACATTTGAATCTGAAAGATATACCCCCAAATATTTAATCTTTTTAGGTATTTCAAATCCTGTTAATTTTTCTAAAACTACCTTTTGTTCTGTAGTCATATTTTTAGTCCATATTTTAGTTTTTTTGCCTGTTTACCTTAAATCCAGAAACTTGTCCATATTGCGAAATTATTTCCATTAAATCTATAACCGACTGAGTCGGTTGACCTAATGTAATAACCAAGTCATCTGCAAACACTCTCAAACTATAATCTTGATCTTTAATTTTAACTCCCTTTATTTTATCTGAGTCACGTATCTTAATAATATTTCCAATGTTAAAACAAACAGCAATGGTGACAATGGACATCCCTGTCTTGTACCCTTTTCAATTTTGCAAGCTTCTGTTAAACTACCATTAATTATTATTTGAGCTGTTTGTTTCTGATATATTGCCCTAATAGGTTGCCAAAACCTATCACCAAACTCCATCTACTCTAAAACTTTAAATAAAAATTGCCAATTCAATTGATCAAACGCCTTTTTAGCATCCAAAAAAATCAGCACTGCAGGGACTTGATTATTTCTTTCCAAATATTCTAATAGGTTTACAATATGTCTCACATTATTTTTCATTTGTCTACCACTTATAAATCCTGCTTAATCACTATAAATCATTTGCTGCATAACCTTCATTAATCTATTTGCTAAGATCTTTGCAAATATCTTATAATCCATATATAGAAGTGATATAGGTCTGTAATTTTTTGATTGGGTAAGATCTTGATCTTCCTTTGGAATCAACTTTATAAATGCTGTTCTCCACGATGGAGGCACTTCCTCTCCAGACTGAATTGTCCTAAATAATCATTTCAAAGGTTCCACCGACTCTAATTGTAAATTTTTATAATAAGTGGCTGTCAAACCATGTGTTCCAGGTGTCTTACCCACTTTTAATTGTTTAATTGCTAAAAAAAAATCTTCAGCAGTTATCGGTTGATTCATCCCTTCCTTCTGTTCTTGTGTAAGTGTAGGAATATTCACTTCTTGTAAATACCTATCTATATCTAAACCTTGAGTTATATCCCTTGCACATAATTTAGAATAAAATTCAACAAAAGCCTTTTTAATAAGATTTTGTTGAAACACCTCTTTACCCTTATATTCTATCTTGTCTATATTACGTGACTTTTGTTTTTTCCTTAACAAATAAGCTAGCCATCTACCTGGCTTATTAGCATTGTAAAAAGTACAAATATATTACACAAATATATAATCTTCAGCTCGCCAACCCAAAATAGGCGCCACAGCTTTTGCCAATATCTCTTCCAAGTTTTCTTGTGGATTTTCTTTCAGACCTCTGATCCTCAAGGCAAATTCCATGTCTCTATATTGTATCATCACCACCTCATCATCAATTTTATCCATTTTATTCTCAGCTTCACTGATTTTAGCTTCCAATATCAAATTATTTTGATTAACGTCTTCCACATGTTCATCCAGATTCTCAATACAAACTGTCAGTCCCTGAAATGCCAGCAAAATATCCTCTTGTATTTCATTATTTTTCTCATTAATGAGCTCAGATATTTGCTCAGATTGAAGTTTTAAAGCATCTTGTAAGTCTTTTAATGTCAATGTGGGTATAGGTGTAGGTGCTGCGGGGGGTGGCATCAATGTTTGAAGTCCAGATTGTAGAACTGGTGAACCCCCCGCACTTTTAGAAGCAGGGAATCTTGGTGGTTTGGAAGCCATTTTAACACCCAATTAACTTTCATTTCTCACTTTCACTTTCCCGCCCAAATTGCAACTTTGTTGCTTCACTGTTAAATATCCAAGTCTTTTAAATCACTTTTGAGCCAACTTCAAATGTTTTTAACAGAGTCTTTTACAACTTTAAAAATCCACTTTATATCTTCCTCCTTCTTTTATTTTATTTTCCTTATTCTTTGTTCTTCCCACTTTCTCTAAAGATTTATTCCGGCGCCATCTTCCTCCCCTTCTTTTAAGTTAAACCGGAGTTAAAGATCATATACTTGCTATTTCAATATTCTCCTGCTCAGCTCTCCCTGCATCCAAGTAATCCAAAGTACAATATTGGAAGCAGGGATGGTTGCAGTGTCCTGTTCTGTTTCAAAGCCTTGAAACAGAGGAGTCCCCGAGTCCGGAGCTAATTCAGGCTCCAAGGGAGCTCTCACCCTTCGACCTCCAGACTAATAATTCTGGGAGTCTAGGGGAGCTCTACCTCTACCTGAATGCTCAACCCCCCTCTTCTCCCAAAGGGGGGATTCCCAAACTGCAAAACAGCTGATTGTTGCTGTTTTAGTGATTTAAACAGAGCAATCGGGCTGACGGTCAGAAATGACCGCCTTCGACGGAGCCTTGCCACCTGGAAGTCCGCACTTTTGCGGGGATGCTGCATTATTCCAGCTGATTGGTGCTTCTTCTGGGCTCAGCAGAAGCGCCAGGATCAGTGCCGAGCTCCACCTGGAGCCTGGCACTGATCCTGGTGCTTCCGCTGAGCCCTGACAGCCCTGCAGCTCCAGCCGTCTCTCGTTCAGGCTTGTGTGGTGCTGCCACCAATTCAGCTCATTCCTCTCCCCTGCTACTTTTCTAGGATGGTCGTGTACCACCTGTCAGGTGCCAATGTACCACAGGTGGTATCTGTACCACTGGTTGAAAAGCCCTGTGCTACGCAAGCACATGCAGTACTCTCTTGAAATTTCTTTATCTCCAATCTCTCTATTCTGCAAAAGAGAAGGCAGAAAAAAAGCAAGACATTTTGTAGGCAATCTCTCTTTAGCATTCCTCTCACCCCTTCCAATTTCTTCCAAGTGGAGAGATTGAAGAGGAATTTCAAGACAGCAAGCTATTCTACACATCAAGAGCAATGTGCTTGTGCTGGAGCAGTAAAGGCTCAGGCAAATGAGATTGTCTACAAAAACTCTTATCTTTTTTCTCTCCCCCACTCTCACACAGTGGCAAGATCAGAGACAAAGAGATTTCAAGAGAGTAAACTTTGTGTGTAGTGCGCCTGTGGCTCTGAGCCCTAGGCTACAGCTCAGTTGCATGGCTTGCAATGTGTACAAGACAGCAAACAGGTACTCAACCATTGAGCTGAGACAGGAGCTTCTGTGGTTGTTTTTCAGATAAAATGAAGAAAGATGTATGCAGAAATTTATTTATTTTATTTATTTATTTTATTATATTTATATACTGCCCTTTCCCTGAGGACTCAGGGCGGTTTACAGGGAATTAAAAATCAAAACATACAAAAGTTAAAAACCAGTTAAAAAATATTAAGTTCACCCTGTACATTTAAAAACCCCAGTTAAAATTTTCTCCTCAGCCTGGGCCCGAGAGCTCGAAGAGCCAGGTCTTCAGGCCCCAGCGGAATGATCGGAGGTCGGGGGCAGTCCTCAGCTCCACCGGCAGCTGGTTCCAGAGGGCAGGCGCTCCCACTGAGAAGGCCCTATCCCTGGGTGTCACCCGCCGGCAATCTCTCACCGGCAGAACCCTGAGCAGACTGGGCGAAGGGCGTTTGATGCCGGCAGCAGGTGTTTCCTCAAATATCCCGGACCCAGGCCATGTAGGGCTTTATAGGTGATAACCAGCAACTTGAATTTCACCCAGAGGGCAACCGGAAGCCAATGCAGCTCGCGGAGTAGAGGTGTTACATGGGAGTATCGGGAAACCCCCATTACAACTCGCGCGGCCGCATTCTGCACCAGTTGAAGCCTCCGAGTGGTCTTCAAGGGCAGCCCCATGTAGAGAGCGTTACAGTAGTCCAAACGGGAGGTCACAAGCGCATGAGTGACTGTGCGTAGGGCGTCTCGGTCCAGATAGGGACGCAACTGGCGCAACTGGCGCACCAGGCGAACCTGTGCAAAAGCCCCCCTGGTCACGGCTCCTATGTGATCTTCAAAATTGAGCTGTGAATCCAGGAGGACGCCCAAGTTGCGAGCCCTATCAACGGGGGGTAACACCTCACCCCCATCATTAGAGGTGGAATAACATGGTTAACCCGAGACGCCGATATGCACAGCCACTCAGTCTTGGCGGGATTGAGATGAAGCCTGTTTCTCCCCATCCAGACCTGAACCGCCTCCAGGCACCGGGACATCACGGAGAGGGCATCACTGGGTTGGTTCGGGGTGGAAAGAAAAAGTTGGGTATCATCAGCATACTGGTGATACCCCACCCCAAAACCATGAATGATCTCGCCCAGCGGCTTCATGTAGATGTTGAACAGGAGAGGTGAGAGAACCGACCCCTGAGGAACTCCACAAATGAGAGACCTCGGGGCGGATCTCTGCCCTCCTGTCAACACTGACTGCGAGCGGCCCCGGAGGTAGGAGGAGAACCACCGTAGAACGGTGCTTCCCACTCCCAACCCCATGAGACGCCGCAGCAGGATACCATGGTCGATGGTATCGAAAGCCGCTGAGAGATCTAATAGGACCAGGACAGAGGAGCAACCCCTGTCCCTAGCCCTCCAGAGATCATTCACCAGTGCGACCAATGCCGTCTCCGTGCTGTGTCCGGGCCTGAAGCCCGATTGGTACGGGTCCAGATAATCAGTTTCCTCCAGGAACAGAGGGAGCTGATGCGCCACCACACTCTCAACAACCTTCGCCAGAAAGCGAAGGTTGGAGACTGGATGATAGTTGTTTAAAACAGCCGGGTCCAAAGCAGGGTCTCACCACCGCCTCCTTCAAGGCGGCAGGGAAGACACCCTCCTTCAAAGAAGCAGTTATTACTGCATGGAACCAGCCTCGTGTTCCCTCCCGAGCCGCATAAGCTAGCCAGGAGGGGCACGGATCCAACAAACAGGTGGTGAAGCTCAGTCTCCCCATGATCCTGTCCACATCATCAGGGGAAACAGGGTCGAACTCAGTCCAGATAACATGCTCAAGACCGCCTGATTCCTCCACATCAGACTCTGCCCAGTCAGAGTCCAGGCCGGTCCGGATCCGAGCGATTTTGTCCGCCAGATGATGACTAAACTCCTCGGCTCGTCCCTGCAAGGGATCCTCTCTCACCTCCTGGTTAAGGAGGGAGCGAGTCACCCTAAACAGGGCGGCCGGGCAATTATCTGCGGATGCGATAAGGGCGGCAAAGTAGTTAGACTTCGCCGTCCTTATCGCCGCAAGATAAGACCTTATAAAGGTTCTTAACTGCAATCGGTCGGATTCGGATCGGCTGGATCTCCAACCGCTCTCTAGACCTTGTCTCCGACGCTTCATCTCCCGGAGCTCCACAGAGAACCATGGGGCCCAACGGGATCTGCGCCGAGTCAGAGGTCGCATGGGTACAATGCAGTCGAGTGCCCTGGTGGCAGCCGTTTCCCAGGCCTCCACCAGAGCATCGACTGGGCTGTGGGTAAGTAGGTATCGGCCCAAACTCATCTTGAGTTCCTAGAAAAAAGGCAAACCTAACATTTTAAAGCATAAAACCTAATTTTCCATGCCCTTCCCTCTTTTTTATTATGACAGTTATTGAGTTTGAAACTATGTTAATTAGTGGAGTAAATGCCATTATACATACTTATACTTTTCCTTTGTTAATTAGTTAAGCACAATAACATTTTTTAAAAAATTCAACAATATGTGTTTAGGCATAATGTCATATTTATAATTAATCTCTGATTGTTATATATTTAATTATGGCCAGATTTAGACCTTCGTATTTAAAATAAATTTTTAAAAATCATATACTGCATCACTTCATCTAAGGTAGGGGTGTCAAACTGCCGGCCCGCGGGCCGGACGCATCATCCAGAAGCCACGCCCACCCCATTGCTAGCAATGGCAAAATAGTCCCAATACATCTCGTGACATCACGTGGCATCACAAGTTTGACATGTCTGATCTAAGGTATACTTATCTTCATCATTTGTGATCCTTGGAGTTGTAGGTGCTCCATTACTGGAGGTTTATAAGGATAGACTGTTTAGCCATTTGTCCAAGTTGGTTTAAGCCGGTCTGCTTTGATCAGGGGGTTCAACTAGAACAGGGGTGTCAAACTCACAATGTCAAGTGATATGTCGCAACGTATTGTGACTTTTTTGCCATTGCCAGCAATGGGTTTGGCACCCCTGAACTAGAAGATCTCCAAGGTCTCTTCCAGCCCTATGATTCTCTCTTTGCAATGAAGTTAATGCCTCCAATGCCAATTATAAAGCCTTTGACTTTGAATTTGCTGAAACTAAATTTATAGTTAATTTAAAGAACATACCCAGTGCCTTTTTCCCTAATGTTTTAATATGTTTCTCCTAACAATTATATTGTTCCTTGAAGTATATATGTGTCTGCTATCTTTTGTTGTTCAACCTTTTCAAGACAATCTCAAAAATCTTGTATTTGATAATGTCTATTTTATTTTATTTTAAAAAAAGGAAACAAAAAAATGGAAAGGAAGAATAACAATGCATTTATCATTGCTTAATGCCTTTCCTCCAATTAAAAAAAAATTGTAGTCAATATTTAGGATCATATAGTTGTATTTGCCAGTCCCATTTCATTGTTTAAGCATCCTGTTTGGGGACTAACTGCATGTAAAGGAAGTTTCTGGTCTATTTTCAAAGTCAGATTATTGCAATGACAAAGCTGGCTCTTTCCGTATAAGACTGGAATTGGCATACTGATGTGAGCTGAACTGACATTTAAAGTTAATTAAAGTCCACAAAAGCTTACCGTAAAATGGTTGATCCAGTTCTGGGGGAGATAGGAGGGGAAATAAACAAGATTTTAAATGTGGGAATGTCTGGGACAACATTTAACCATAGGGAAACAATACAACTGGTATTTCTGTTTTGTCTGTTTTAATTCTCAGTTTAGTGATACTTCTTTTTTTAAAAAAATATTGGTTTTTATAGGGTTGGGAATAGGATGGGTGGATTAGGGTTGGGGTTAGGGTCACAAGGAGGTTGGGGTCAGGTTTGGGGTTGGTATTGGAGTTTCCCCTAGTAACATTTCCAGTATTTGGCAAACAGCATAGTCTGGATAGATATATGTAGATAACAGTGATAAGTATAATAATAGCAATAGTGATTATAATTAATTACCATAAACAATGTTAATTTTTCAATCCATAGTATTCTTCTTGCTAATAAGGTAAAGGGTAAACGTAAAGGTTCCCCCGCACATGCGTGCTAGTCGTTTCCAACTCTAGGGGCCAGTGCTCATCTCCGTTTCAAAGCCGAAGAGCCAGCGCTTGTCCGAGGACGTCTCCGTGGTCATGAGGCCGGCATGACTAGATGCCAAAGGCGCACAGAACGCTGTTACCTTCCCACTGTAGTGGTCCCTATTTTTCTACTTGCATTTTTACGTGCTTTTGAACTGCTAGGTTGGCAGAAGCTGGGACGAGTAACAGGAGCTCACTCTGTTACGCGGCACTCGGGATTTGACCCGCCAAACTGCCGACCTTCTGATCGACAAGCTCAGCATCCCAACCCACTGAGCCACCGCGTCCCTTTTGTTTTTCTAGCCATTGATAAAATTTATTCCATGTACTATAATAGACTGATTGTTCTTTCTCTTTAATCTCTAAAGTCAATCTATACATTTCTGCACACCCTAAAATTTTCTTAATTAGTACTTCTTCAGTCGGTAAATTTTCATTTTTCCAACATTGGGCAAATACAATTCTTGCTGCTGTTAATACATGTAATATAATGTATGCAGAATTGACTTGGGAGGCCGGTGTGTGGTGTAGTTGGTTCACATGGTGTGGTAGGATGGAGGGTTTGTTGTCACTGTGTGTTGGGGGGAGAGAGCACGGGGGGAGGCTCAGCTAATCTCAATGTACACATGTTGTACTTTGACAATAAAGGTTTATTATTAGATATCCGCTCTCCTTTTCATAGTTAGTTCCTATCATTCCTAACAGAAACAATTCTGGTTTAAATTCTATTTGTTTTTTAGTCATCTTTTCCACCCATAAGTGTATCTTAAGCCAAACCCTTTTTGCTTTATGACATGTCCACCAGATGTGATAGTAACTACCTGGCCTTTGTTTACATTTCCAAAAATTATTTGAAGCATTTTTAAACATTTTCGTTAATCTCACTGGTGTCATATGCCATCTATAAACATTTTATACATGTTTTCTTTATATGGCACAGCTTTAGTTAATTTAATATTTCTATCCCATAGTTTTTCCCACTCTTCTAACTCTATACTAAGTCCAAAGTTCTTTGCCCATATTATCATTGTTTCTTTAACTTGTTCTTCTTCCATCTTTAGATTAAGCAGAAATTTGTAGAGCTTTTTAATCAACTTTTCATCTGTTTTTAACAGTATATGGTCAAATTCTGTCTGTTCTATATAGAGTCCCATTGTTTTCAGATATTTTTCATATCTCGTTTGGATTTGTAAATATGGCCACCATGCTAAGTCAATACCTTGTTGTTGTAAGTCTTGTCTAGTTTTCAATTTTCCTTCATTGTCCAGTGCCTTGGTGGAGCAGTGGGCTAATGCCTCCTTAAGTAACACCAGCTGCCTGCAATTAGTGCAGGTTCGCATCCCACCAGGCTCAAGGTTGACTCAGCCTTCCATCCTTCCGAGGTAGGTAAAATGAGGACCCAGATTGTTGGGGGCAATTAAGCTGACTTTGTAATAATGCCGCTTGGGGTGTGTGTGAAAGCCCTAATAAGCAGGCATATACATAGAATGAAGGCTACTGCTAAGCTTGTAAGCCGCCCTGAGTCTTCGGAGAAGGGCGGGATATAAATGGAATAAAAATAAAAATAAATAAAAATATATCTTTATAAGTCATGAGTTTGTCATAGTTAATTAAATTTGGGTAAGCAAAGGCTTCCAATGTTGAAAGCCATTCAGGTATCTTAATATAGATTTTTTCTTTTATTTTTTCCCATTTTAAAAGAAACACATTTCTTATAGAGTGGTTCTGAAAATATCTCTGTATTTTATTTTTCCCATACCACAGAAAGGCATGCCAACCAGTCTGCAGGTCATGCCTCTCTAGGTATAATAGTCTTTTATCTCGAAGCATTATCCATTCTTTAATCTATGGTAGAATAGCTGCTTGATAGTATCACCTCCAATCTGAGAGTCCAAATTCTCCACTTTCTCTAGCTTCCTGTAACATTTTCACTTTAATTCGTGCTTTTTTCCCTTGCCAAATAAATTTCAATATTATTGCATTCAGTTCATCAAAAAAAGCTTTTCCTAGTTTCACCGGAATCATTTGGAATAAGAAGAGTATTTTTGGTAAAATGTTCATTCCCAGCATTGACAGTTGGAGATTTTTCCACTTTTCTAATCCAATTTTATTTGTTTTAACAATCTTGTATAATTGTCCTCTTTTACTGTTATACATCTTGCTGTTAAGTAAATTCCCAAATACTTAACTTTTTTAACTATTTGAAGGTTTGTTTTTTTTGCAAGTTGAATTTTCTGTTTTTCTGTTTTTATCTTAAGTTCTTTGTCTTTAGTCTTTTCTCTATTTATTATCAGGCCTGCCACTTCACCATATTTTTCTGTTGTCTCCAGCAATTTCATGCTTGTTTCAAGAGAAAGGCTTGAAAATTCCATTGCTTTAAGTGCTGTGTCCAATCTATATCTTTTCATATTCCAGTAAATTAAAACCCCTTCTGACGTCAGCCATCTAAAATTCACTCCCTTTTCAACTAGTTTTTGGTTAAGAATTGGTAGTCTCTTCAAGCCTCTCTTATCCTCTTAGGAATTTGCTTAAGAACTACAGTTTCTTTTTCTTTATATTTCAATGGTTCATCTCTTACTTTTCTCAAAATCTCATCTCTTGTGGATCCTTTTAGAAACCTAACATGCACTTCCCTAGGCACTTTATTTCTTCTGGCATAATTTGAGTTGACACGGTAAGCCTGATCTAATTCTCCTTCCATTTGTAGTTTTCCGATTCCTAATACGTCTGCCAGTAACTATGTTATTAAATCTAAGGGAACCTCTTCCTTATCTTCTATTATATTTTGGAATCTTAAGAAGTATAAAGCCCATTCCATTTCTATGACCTCTAAAGAATCTTACAATTCTCCTTTATTTGCATCAATTTTTGATTCTCATCTTTCAGAACTTCTAGCTTCTGGTCGACTCAGTTAACTTATCTTCTATTTTTTGGATTCTCTGTTGATTATCTGTAATCATCTGTTTGAAGTTTTCCATTTGGGAGTCTATACTGATACTTTTTTGATTCATTTTGTCAAGGTCGTTGATGATTTTTAGTTGATGTAGCTGACTGGGCAGCATTGGAGTAATAAATTGCTTGTAGAATGGCTTGCGTGTCTTTCTGATGAATATCAATCTTCTGCTGTAGCATTGTAGTAATTGATTTCTGGTAAACTGGACTTGCAGCAGGAACAAAGGATCCTTTTTTCCAAGTTTAGATAGATTTGAGACACTCATCTTTATCTTCAATTCATATGATGCCTCCACCAAATGGCCATTTTTTTTATTGAAGAGTTTTACAGATACATTTTAAACATAAAAAACATAAAACGCATCCCCCACTGCCACCCTATTTCCCCTCCCTCTCCCTCCCCCCCGAGTTCCCAGAGCAAATACAGGGTATTGACCCTAACAATTGTAAACTATAATATGCAAACTAACTATAATAACACTTTAAGTCCTATCGCACTTTAACTCTCCTTAAAAATAACTAAATAATAACAAATCTTCTAAATCTAATACTCATTCAAATGCTAAATGAAACTTTTTGGTCCCATATTTATTCTAGATATAATCAATCCATCTTCTGCATTCCAAAATATATCTATGTTGCGAATGGTCTTTCAAATATGCTGAGATTTTCGCCATTTCTGCCAGGTTCGAAACTTTTAAAGTCCATTCTTCTATACTAGGCAAATCCTCCTTCTTCCAATATTGCGATACCAAAAGTCTTGCTGCCGTTATTAAATTCAGCATCAATTTAGTTTCTATAGCAATAGTCAATAGTAATACCCAGCAAAAATAATTGTGGAGAAAATTTTATCTTTTTTCTTAAATATCTTCTGCATATTCCACCAAATTTTAATTCAGAAAGCTTTAACTTTTTTACAAGTCCACCATATATGATAATACGTTGCATCATCACAACCACACCTCCAGCATTTAGGCTGATAATTTGAATACATAGATGCCAATTTCTTAGGATCTAAATGCCATCTATAAAACATCTTATAAAAATTCTCCCTTAAATTTTGTCCCTGTGTAAATTTTACATTTCTGACCCATATTGTTTCCCAAGTATCCATCGTTATTGGTTCTTGAATATTCTGGGCCTATTTTATCATACAATCTTTAACAAGTTCCGTTTCTGAATCTAATTCTATCAATGTATTATATATCCTTCTTATATGTGCAGGCCCTTGATCTCTAATTTGTTAACCAAATTTTCATCTACTATAGAAATACCAATTTTCTGATCCTGTTTCCATCTAGCTTGTAACTGCCCATACTGAAACCAAATTTGTACTATCTTTTCTTCTTTTAAAATATTAAATGGCTTTAATTGCCAGACATTTCTTTCCAATCTATGAATTTCTTTATATGTAGTCACATCATGCTTAAATCCCGCATTAATATTTTCTATCACATATTTAGGTATTGCCCAAATTGGAATTTTAAAGTTCAACTTTTAACTATATTTTCTCCAAACTCACAACAGGGCATTTCTTAATTTATGTGTCTTAAAAACATTATCCATTATACAATAAATAAGCATGCCAACCATATAACAAATCATATCCTTCAATATTCAATAATCTCTTTTGTGTTGAATTGAACCAATTACAAATTGATGATAATACCGCAGCTTCATAGTATAATTTAAGATTGGGCATTTTAAGACCACCTCTTTCACGTGCATCTTGCATTAACTTAAGTTGAACTCTCGGTCTCTTCCCTGACCAAACAAATTTATTAATACCTCTCTGCCATTCCTCCAAATTTAAATCTTTTTAAGTATAGGTATCATTTGAAACAAAAATAAGAATTTAGGTAAAACATTCATTTTCACAGCTGCAATTCTTCCCAATAAAGACAATTGTAATTTTTTCCAACAATCTAATTCTTTTTGTATTTTTAACCATAACAATTCATAATTATTTTTATATAATTTCACATTTGAAGCTGAAAGATATACCCCCAAGTATTTGACCTTTTTAACTATTTCAAATCCCGTTAGTTTTCCCAAAACTTCCTTTTGTTCTTTGGTCATATTTTTAGACAATATTTTAGTTTTTTGCCTATTTACCTTAAATCCAGAGACTTGTCCATATTGTAAAATTATTTCCATTAAATCTATAACCGATTGAGTTGGTTGACCTAATGTAATAACCAAGTGGTCCACAAATGCTTTCAATCTATGATCTTGATCATTAATTTAAATTCCCTTTATTTTCTTTGATTCACGTATCTTAATCAACAATATTTCCAATGTTAAGACAAACAATAATGGCGACAACGGGCAACCCTGTCTTGTACCCTTTTCAATTTTACAAGCTTCTGTTAGGCTACCATTGATTATTATTTGAGCTGTTTGTTTTTGATATATTGCTCTAATAGATTGTAAAAACTTGTCACCAAACTCCATTTTCTCCAAAACTTTAAATAAAAATTGCCAATTTAATTGATCAAATGCTTTATCAGCAACCAGAAAATTCAGCGCTGCAGGGAGTTGATTATTTCTTTCCAAATATTCTAATAAATTTACAATATGTCTCACATTATTTTTCATTTGCCTACCACTTATAAAACCTGTTTGATCAGAATAAATCATTTGCTGCATAACCCCCATTAATCTATTTGCTAAAATCTTTGCAAATATTTTATAATCATTATTTAAAAGTGATATAGGCCTAAAATTTTTAAGTTAAACAAGATCTTGATCTTCCTTCAGAATCAAAGTTATAAATGCTGTTTTCCACGATGGAAGCACTTCTCCTCCAGATTGTATTGTTCTAAATAACTCTTTTAAAGGCTCCACCATTTGATTGTAAATTTTTATAATAAATAGCTGATAAACCATCTGTTCCGGGTGCCTTATCCACTTTTAATTGTTTAATTGCTAAAATAATTTCTTCAGCAGTTATCAATTGATTCATCCCTTCCCGTTGCTCTTAAGTATTGGGATATTCACATCCTGTAAATAACTATCCATATCTAAACCCTGCTTTATATTCCTAGCATATAATTTAGAATAAAATTCAACAAAAGCCTTTTTAATGAGATCTTGCTGAAACACCTCTTTGCCCTTATATTCTATCTTATCTATATTACGTGATCTTTGTTTTCTCCTTAATAAGTAAGCTAACCACCTACCCAGCTTATAAGCATTGTTAAAAGTATTATGTTTGGAATATCGTAAATTGATCTGCCATTAACATATCAAACTGTCCTCTTAGCAGATTAATTACTTCTTTCAACCTCTTGTCAGATGGGTTCAAAATAAGAGCTTTCTCTTTCATCTTTATTTCCTCCTCTATTTCTTTACGCTTATATTCCATTCTATGTCTATGTTTATTATTCAAATATATTAACACTCCTCTCATATAAACTTTACTTGCATCCAAAACCATTTCAATGGGAGTATCCCAGATGAGAGTATTCTTTCATCTGCTTTTTACATTCTTCCACATTCTCTTCATATCTAAATAAATGTTCATTTAGCCTCCATGATCTTCTTTCCCCCTTGCCCTTATCCAGTTCCATCCAGACTGGACTATGATCTGATAGAGTTCTTGAACATATCTTAATCTTCTTAATCCTAGAAAAAAAATATTAGAAATTAATACAAAATCAATCCTAGAAAAAGATTGATGTCTATCAGAAAAAAAAGTAAAATCCTTTTCTTCCAAATTTCGTTCTCTCCAGACATCTCGCAATTCCAAGTCATCTTTCAAATCAAAAAAGGATTTTGGTAATCTGGTGTGGCTTGGAGTATTTTTAAAAAACCCTTTTTTATCTTTCTGAGTGTCCCGCACTCCATTCCAATCTCCCATCAAAATGTATGATTTATAATCCCATTGAATTATTTTATCATGTAACAGTTTGTAAGATTCTCCTTGCTGTTGATTAGGTGCACATACTCCAGTTAAAAATGTTTTCTTCCCTTCTATTAATAGTTCAATTATGATATATCTTCCTTGTTTATCTGCTTCAATTAAATTAGCTGTTATGTCTTTCTTTACATAAATAACTAACCCATTTTTCTTCTCTGGAGCAGATGCAATAAATTGTATACCCAGTCTAGAATTTATCAAATATTTTTTATCAGATGCGCGAATATGCATTTCTTGCAAACATATAACATCATTTTTAAATTGTTTCAAGTACTGAAATACTTTCTTTCTCTTTTGTGGTGAATTTAATCCATTAACATTCCAAGTTAGAAACTTTGTCACCATCTTTTGCGACTTGAAGCTTTCGGAGCATTTCTTGCAGATCCACAGATATCTGCCTCTTTGGCCTAGCTCCTCCCACTGCTTCACTAGAAATGGGTTCCTGACTTATAGTTATTAAACACTGTTGCTGTTGTTGTTGTTGTTCCTTACATCTAGATGCAGCCCGTGTCACTCTTTGGGTCTTAGATTCTTCCATTAAAGTCATGGGTTGCACAGTTTCCGAGATTTGCTGTACTTCTTGTATCTGTTGCTCTTCTACTTTTTTTCCTCCTTTAACTTCTTCTTTTCCTCCTTTAACTTCTTCTTTTCCTCCTTTAACTTCTGAAGATGGCGGTGAACCTGCTTTCAAAACATTAGAATAAAAATCACGTGTCTTCAGGACTGTATTAAGATGATATCTTACTCCAGCATAATTCACCACAATCCCCATTGGTATCTCCCATCTGAACTGAAGCTGTTTTTTTAATTCATCTGCCAAAAAAACAAAATCTTTTCTTTTTCTCAAAATTCTTGGGGGAATCTCTTTCAGAATCAAAACCTCCTGATTAGCCACTTTAAATCTATTGTTGTAAAAAGCTTGGATGATCTGATTTCTGATCTTTCTCTTTGTAAAGTACACAACCACATCTCTGGGCAGTTTCCTTTGCCTAGCAATCCAAGAATTAACACAGAATACTTTATACATCTCCACAATAAAATCTTCTGGTTGAATTCCCAAAAGAGGTGCCAGAGCATCCACCATCTCTTCCAGATTTTCCTGTGGATTTTCTCTTAAGTCTCTAATCCTCAGGGCAAACTCCATGTCTCTATATTGTGTCATAACCACATCATCATCCATTTTCTCTATTTTATTCTCAACATCAGACATTTAGCCTCCAGCATCAAATCATTCCCTTTCACTTCTTCCACACGTTCATCCAGACTCTCAATACAACCTGAGAGCCCTTGAAATGCCATCAAAATGTCCTCCCATATTTCCTTATTTTTTTCAATAAGTTCTGCCACCTGCTCAGATATTTTTTCAGACTGAAGTTTTAAAGCGTCTTTTAAAGAATCTTGTAAGTCTTTTAAAGTCAGTGGAGGCGCAGCAGCTGCAGCAGGTAACATCAAAGATTGAATTCCAGATTGCTGAACAGGTGATGCCCCCAGACTTTTAGAAACAGGAATTCTAGGCGGTTTGGAGGCCATTTTAGCACCTAATTAACTTTCTTTACACACTTTCACTTTTCCGCCCTCTTGCAATTTTAATTTAAATGTTAAATATCCAAGTCTTCTAGTCACTTTTAAACAGCTCAAAAATTTAACAAAATCTTAGTTCTGAAAATCCACTTTAGATGTTCCTCCTCAGTATCCAAACAATCACTTTCACTTTGAAAAGAGAAAAAAAAGAAAAAGAAAAGAAAAAGCACACTTTCAATGCTTGTTACAAAGAATCACTCAGGCGCCATCTTTCCGTCCTTTTTAAAATTGAAACAGGAAAAAAGTTAAAGTTCCAGAGTTAAAGTCTTATACTTGCTGTTTATATTGCTCCCGCATCCGCTCCGCCTGCATCAATTACTCTAAAAAACAAACAAATCCAGCAGGAGTGGATTCAGCGTCTTGTTCTGCTTAAAAGCAGAAAAAACCTCCGACCTGGAGTGTTTCCGGGCTTTGGGGGGGCTCTCACCCTTCAAGCCCCAGAATAAACATTCTGGGGCTCTAGGGGAGCTCGACCCTACCCAGAGACTCCCCTTCCCCTCTTCGCCCGAGGGGAAGGGTTTTAAGCCACGGAACAGCTGATCGTCAGCTGCTCCACGGCTTTAACAAAATCGGAAGGCTGGCAGTCGATCCTGACCATCCTCAATACTGAAGCGCCACCCGGAAGTCTCCCAAATGGCCAAATTTTGTGCAGGTGGCACAACTTTTCACATAACTTTCAATGTTTTTTTCCACGCCTGGCCACAAGAACTGCCTTTGCACCAAATTTAATGTTTTCAGGAAACAAAAGTGACCAGCTGGCTTTTCATCATGACGGCACTGAAGGTCTTTGATCCTGTGGGCACTCAGGAGGTACAGCTTAGAACCCTTCCAGGCTAGCCCTCCCTGAAGGGTTAATAGAGATTTATTGTCCTTGAACCAGGTGTCAGTCTCTAACTGCTTTTTAAGTCTCTTCAGTAAGCGGTCATCAGGATTGGTGGATTGCTTTCACAATTGATCAGAATAATTGAGAGACAGATTGCAGTAGAGGAATGATAGAATTAATGATTTTGTCTTGGTGGCATTTGAACTGAGGCATCCTAGACAAAGCGTCAGCTAAAACATTCTTATCCCCTGGAAGATACTTTAAGGTGAAGTTACAGTGGTTGAAGTATTGAGCCCACCAGACCTGTTTCAGGAATAATTTGCAGGGTTTTTTTCAGAGCTTCCAAATTTTTGTGACCAGTCTATACTTCAAAAGATATCTCCCCTCTTTCTAAAAAGTGACACCACATTAGTATTATATTATATTTATATTATATTTATTAAACTTATATACCGCCCTTCTCCCATAGGACCCAGGGCGGTTCACAAGGCAATTAAAACATTACAATACAAAAATTAATAGCAATTAAAATAGATTAAATTTTCCTTGATTAAAATCTAAAACCCGTATATCTCTGATTAAAAACCCAATTACAATAAGTTAAAAAAATTAAAAAATCCTCAGTCCTGGCCAGAAAGCTCAAAGAGCCAGGTATTCAGGTCCTGGTGGAACGAACGAAAATCAGGGGCAGTCCTAAGCTCTATGGGTAACTGGTTCCAGAGGGCAGGCACGCCCACAGAGAAGGCCCTCCCCCTGGGTGTTGCCCGCCAGCAATCCTTTGCCGGCGGCACCCTGAGAAGGCCCTCCCTGTGGGAGCGCACAGGACGAAGGGAACTTGATGCCGGCAGCAGGTGTTCCTTCAGATATCCCGGACCCAAGCCATTTAGGGCTTTATAGGTCATTACCAGCACCTTGAATCTCACCCGGAGGGCAACCAGAAGCCAATGCAGCTCATGGAGCAGAGGTGTTATATGGGAGTATCGGGAGGCCCCCATCACAACTTGCACGGCTGCATTCTGCACCAGTTGAAGCCTCCGAGTGGTCCTCAAGGGCAGCCCCATGTAGAGAGCATTGCAGTAGTCTAAACAGGAGGTCACGAGTACATGAGTGACCATGCGCAAGGCATCTCGGTCCAGATAGGGCCGCAACTGGCGCACCAGGCGAACCTGGGCAAAAGCCCCCCTGGTCACGGCTCCTATATGATCTTCAAGGCTGAGCCGCAAATCCAGGAGGACACCCAAGTTGCGAGCCCTATCGACGGGGGGTAACACCTCACCCCCATCATTAAAGATGGAATACAATGGTTCACTCAAGATGCCTGTACGCACAGCCACTCAGTCTTGGCAGGATTGAGTCTGAGCCTGTTTCTCCCCATCCAAACCCGAACTGCCTCCAGGCAACGGGACATCATGGTGAGGGCATCACTGAATTGGTTTGGGGTGGAAAGAAAAAGTTGGGTATCATTGGCGTACTGATGATACCCCATCCCAAAACCACGAATGATCTCACCCAGCGGCTTCATATAGATATTGAACAGGAGGGGAGAGAGGACCGACCCCTGAGGAACTCCACAAACGAGAGACCTCGGGGTGGACCTCTGCCCTCCCATCAACACCGACTGTGAACAGCCCAAGAGGTAGGAGAACCACTGCAAAACAGTGCCCCCCACTCCCAACCCCCTGAGACGTCGCAGCAGGATACCATGGTCGATGGTATCAAAAGCCGCTGAGAGATCTAATAGGACTAGGACAGAGGAACAACCCCATCCCGAGCCCGCCAGAGATCATTCATCAGCGTGACTAATGCCGTCTCCGTGCTGTACCCGGGCCTGAAACCCGATTTGTACGGGTCAAGGTAATCAGTTTCCTCCAGGAACAGAGGAAGCTGATGCGCCACCACACTCTCAACAACCTTCACTAAAAAGCGAAGATTGGAGACTGGACGATAGTTATTCAAAATAGCTGGATCCAGGGCAGGCTTCTTGAGAAGGGGTGTCACCACCGCTTCCTTCAAGGCGGCGGGAAAGACACCCTCGCTCAAAGAAGCAAATATCACTGCCTGGAACCAGCCTCGTGTCTCCTCCCGAGCTGAATAAACCAGCCAGGAGGGGCACGGGTCCAATAAACAGGTGGTAGAGCTCAGCCTCCCCATAATCCTGTCCACTTCCTCGGGAGTCACAGGATCAAACCCAGTCCAGATAATACTCTCAAGACCACTCGATTCCTCCCCATCAGACTCTGCCCAGTCAGAGTCCAAACCGGTCCGAATCTGAGTGATTTTGTCCGCCAGATGCTGGCTAAACTCCTTGGCCCGCCCCTGCAAGGGCTCCTCCCTCACCTCCTGAGAAAGGAGGGAACGAGTTACCCTAAACAGGGCGGCCGGGCGATTATCTGCAGACGCAATGAGGGCGGCGAAGTAATTAGACTTCACTGTCCTCATCACCGTGAGATAAGACCTAGTAAAAGATCTTATTCACAATCGGTCAGATTCAGACCGGCTGGATCTCCAACAGCTCTCCAGACTCCGTCTCCAACATTTCATCTCCTGTAGCTCCACAGAAAACCATGGAGCCCATCGGGATCTATGCCAGATCAGGGGTCGCAAGGGTACAACCCGGTCAAGTGCCTCGGTGGTAGCCCTCTCCCAAGCCTCGACCAAGGCATCAGCTGGGCTGTGGGTAAGGGAGATAGGTATAGACCCAAGCGCCGTCTGGAATCACCTGGTCGGCTCCGCAGCCCAGTGGTGAGGGGTAGCATATCGGAAGACCAGCCGTAGGAGGTGATGATCGGACCATGACAGGGGGACAGTATTTGGCGTACCCCCTCCCAGATCATCAAACCACTGTCCAGATAGGAAAACCAGGTCGAGAGTGTGACCCCCTCCATGGGTTGGGCCCTGAATTATCTGGGTCAGGTCCATGGCCGTCATGTAGGCCATGAACTCCCGAGCTAACTCTGACAACCCGCCCAGGGATGGAAGGTTGAAATCACCCAGAACAATAAGTCTGGGAAATTCAACCACCGGCCCTGAAAGGGTGTCGAGAAGCCCGGGCAGAGTTGTTGCAACACAGCTGGGCGTCAGGTATGTCAGCAACAAACCCAACTGAACCCCAGAGCCAAACTTCAGGAGGAGCGACTCACACCCGCCAATCTGTACGACAGTGATCTCCCGAGGGTATAAGGTCTCCTGTATAACCACCGCCACCCCCCCGCTCCTACCCTGAGCCCGCAGCCGGTGCAGCACACAGAAACCTGGAGGGCAGAGCTCAGTCAGAGGGACACCTCCCTCTGAGCCCAACCAGGTTTCCGTAATGCATGCCAGATCCGCGTGTTCCTCCTCAATCAAATCTCGGACGAGGGGAGCTTTATTCATTACGGATCTGGCATTAAAATACACCAGCCTAAGCTCAGGGGCCCGATCTCCCTCATCCCTGGGTAAACGGGTATCAACCAGAGGGTCGGAGCATGCCACCACTTGAAGACATGTTGATACGGCCCTCCGTGCAACCACCTGCTACCATTCCCAATCGTCATGGGGATTTGAAACCCCACACCACAACTGGAGGAACCAGAAATCCCTAACCCCAAGCTTGTCTCGCCGGGAACCATCTCTGGCCTGGACTGACAGCCGGTTGATAAAATACCCTTATCCCTCCCACCCCTATCATTCACCCTCCTCCCTAACCCCCTAAAACAACTGGCTAAAAAACATAGTAGGGGCTTTTTAATCCGCTTCAACCAACAGCCCCTATCTATGCCCAACCACCTCTCAGGGTCCCAGCAATTGGGCCCATCCTCAAGGGAGATAGAGCACAAGGCGGCAGGTCGTGCCCAGGCGGCAGGAACTCTCCTAAGGGCATATAAGTCCGCAAAAGAGTAGTATAAGCGGGCCATATGCCAGAATGTCCACATTGGGCTATATGTAGGCAGCTAGATGGTTAAAATAAAGATGTTAAGGAACATTGTTGATGTTATCAAGTCAGGGCAGCAAAACAAAAACCGTTAAGCCAAGCCCATCCATGTCAAGCCAAGCCAGCTCTAGTCTCACCCGAGCTGGCTGCAGATATAAGAGCCATAATAGTTCTCTCACAACGAATGGCAAATTAATCTGGGCAAAACTTGGCTAAAGACAACCGGGATAAATCCACCTCAGCTGATCTCTCACATCAGGGGGTGGATTGATAGTTAATTGTTCTGCCCTCTCACTGCAGTCAAGTCCCAGGTCTATCAGGTCCATCCTTGGCCAACAATGTTCTTAAAATTGCAGCTAACATTCCGTAGTCGAGACAGAGAGGGGCGCTGGTCAGCTGTTCTGAGGCAGCCAAGTTGGTTTCTAGCCGCCATATCCCCATACTATCTTACAACTCCGAAAGAGGGGGAGGTCTCCACGGCACAAACAGCACTCCAGCAGATGATCCAGGACCTCAGAATCACAACCATCTCAGTCGGGGGAGGGAGGGAGAAGTCTCTTCGCTGCAGCAGATATACTGTGCTGGCTGAAGCGCCGCCAGCTGAAACGCCAGCTGAGACGCGCAGCAAAGCAGGCGAATCCATAATCATTGCTCAGAGAGCTCCCATCAGCGCCACAACCAGCGCTGAACAGCTGTTAACAGGCGGCGATTAATTCGGACCGCCATATCACTCCCCAGTCCTAAAACTCTAAGAGAGAGGGGGGAGGTCTTCAGGCAAAAAAAACACCCCATAGATGATACGGACCTCAAAAATCACCATCTCAATCAAAGGGGGAGGAAGAGAGAAGGGGAAAGTCTCCTCGCTGCAGCAACGCACGAGCCGAAACGCTGCCAGCTGGAAGTCGCAGCGAAACAGCAGGCATATCCCCAGTCACCGCCCCAGCTCCACCAACGCCATGACCAGTTCGAAGAGAGCCTTCACACCACAAAACGGTGCCCGGCAACCACACTCCCACACTCCATCCAGGAACGGCAAATTGCTCCACTGCTCAGCTGCTCAAGCAAAAGCCCATCGCGGAGCTCACAAACTCAGCTCCCGACCGCGGCTGCCATGTTGAATCCCCATAGGTGGATGTGATAGTAATGCCCATCACACCAAAAAAGCCTCCTTCTCCCAAATGGCCCACTTCCTTTTTGTGTCAGTTATTTTCCAGGAAGTGTAAGCGCAAGATTGTAATTCCTCCTGGTGAATTTTTTATAAGTGAACAGCACCACAGCCACATCATTTGTTTCAGCTTGAATGATGAATTGCTTTTCAGGGTGCTTGAGAACAGTTAGCAAAACCCAGAAAGCTTTGAAGTTGTTTACGGGTGTGAGGGGGGTTGCCATTCCAATACAGCTTCCACTTTTTCAGGATCCATTTCTATCCCCTTATTTGGGTTAGGACGCTGAGCTTGTCGATCAGAAGGTCGGCAGTTTGGCGGGTCGAATCCCGAGTGCCGCGTAACAGAGTGAGCGGCTGTTACTTGTCCCAGCTTCTGCCAACCTAGCAGTTCGAAAGCACGTAAAAATGCAAGTAGAAAAATAGGGACCACTACGGTGGGAAGGTAACAGCGCTCCGTGCGCCTTTGGCGTCTAGTCATGCCGGCCACATGACCACGGAGACATCCTTGGACAAGCGCTGGCTCTTCGGCTTTGAAACGGAGATGAGCACCGGCCCCTAGATTTGGAAACTACTAGCACGCATGTGCGGGGGAACCTTTACCTTTACCTTTACCCTAGCTAGTCAAGGTGTGTCTGATGAAACTCACATTTAGATAGCTTTGGGTACAGTTTAGCCTACTGTAGTTTCTTCAGCATTCTGCGGGCCAGTTTAATGTGCTCTTCCATAGTCTCTGTGTAAATGAGAATGTCATTGAGATAAACCAAAACCCCCTTATACAGATGATCATGGAGCACCTGGTTGATTAACTGCATAAATACAGCAGGAGCTCCTTGTAGTCCAAAAGGCATCACTTTAAATTGGAAGCTTCCCAGGGGGCAATTGAACGTGGTTTTCCATTCGTCCCTCTCCTTAAGCCTCCCTTAAATCTAACTTTGTAAAAACTTTCCCCTTTGCCAGATGGGCTAACATGTCCTTCAGTAAGGGAACGGGGTACATGTTCTATATGCTGACAGCATTTAATCCTTTAAAATCCACACTTAATCTCAGCGAACCATCTTTCTTTTCTCTGAACAACACAGGGGCTGCTACACAAGATTTTGCTGGTTGGATGAAACCCCAAGCCAGGTTCTTATCAATGTACTCTCTTAACTCCATCTCTCTGGGCATCATTGAGTAAATTTTTGGCTTCAGGACCTTGGCCCTGGGTAAAATTTTGATGGCAGAGTCTATAGCCCGGTGAGGGGGGAGGATGTCATACTCTTTCTCATTAAATGCCTCTGCTAAATCATGGTATTTGGTTGGAACAAGCTGGATTCCTAGCAGCTTTTCCACAACAGCCTTTAGTGTATCAGGGTGCTCTTCCGGAGCCTTATTTATGGTATAGTCCTTTGTATCACTGGTGGTGGCAGGTGAGAACAGACCTATCAACAATCTTAAATTCCTCACTCCGTTCTCCCACCAGATGGTTGGCGCCACTTGTTGAGCCAGGCCAGACCAAAAATCACAGCCTCATTTTTTGGAACCACCACAAAATGGATGATTTCCCAGTGCCGACCCATTTCCAATTGCACTGATTTTGTCAGATGTGCAGCAGGTGCCCCACAGATAAGGGACCCATCATCTTGTTCAAATCTCAGTCTTGCCTGAATCCCCAGCTTGAGCACTGTGGGTAGATTAATTAGGCACCTGGAGCAACCTGAGTCTATTAACACATTAAGTCCATTTAGGCTCCAGTTTTGGATACGATTATCTTGGCTGGGATGGCAAAAGGTGGGATGGGTTGACTTACCATCGGATTCTCCTCACCTTCCTCATCACTGTCATAGGATGCTGGCATCTGCAATGACTCGGTCCAGGCTTTCGCCTTGAGCTCAAGGCGGGGAGGCCGGGTCTTGACATGCCCAGTTTGTCTTCTTTCTTCCTCTTCTGGGAGCTCGCCGTGGCTTTGTGGTGGCAGTTGGTGTGCTTCTAGGTTGGGGCTTGGGAGCCAGGCACTCCACAGCATGAACCATTTGACTGCATCAGTAGCACTAGATAGGAGCCCTCGCTGGTGCTTGGGGGATCCTGGTGTTCGTAGTGGCCTGGGAATATTGGTCAAAAAGGCATTTCTCCTGGATACACAGCGGCTTGGGTTTGACTGTGTCTGACTTTCTGGGGCAGTCCAATTTGTTGTCCAGCATCACTGCCATGCTGGTTAGGAAAACCCTGAATGATGCAGGCTTGGAGTAAGTCACGGTCTAGCCTCTGCTTGAAGTAGTTGATCAACAATTGTTCTGGCCACTGCCCTAGCTGACCAGCAATTCACCTGAATTCCCAAATGTATTCCTTACTGGGGCAGCCTTTTTGCTTCAGATGATGGATCTCCTTCTCAGCCAGCAGGGTCTGGGATTCATCTTCAAAGCGACCTCTCAGTTACTCTATGAATAGGTTAGCATCCTGCAGTTCAGGAGCCCCTTCATCATGGAGGTCGGTCACCCAGTTGGCCACTTTCCCCTCCAAATTGGCTGCTATGGCATTCACTATCTGAGCATCATTCAGGTAAGCATAAGCATAAGCATTAGCCCACACTTGGTTTAGGAAGGATAGCTTCTTGGGGTCCCCATCAAAGTTGGATTTGATGGGAGGTGGCTCAAATTGTGGCAGGGCCACTTGCACTTACTGCTAAGCTGCCTGTTGGTCCTGGGATGTGGCCAAACTACTCTCCGGACTTCCCTTGGCTGGGCTCCTGGATTAGCAGCCTGAGGCCACAGCAAAGGGCTTGGATGGGATACAGGGCTTGACATCACTGGCTGGTGAATAGGTGAGGCAGCACGGGCTCCTATGGTTGGGCTGGGACTCTGGTGAGGGAAAAAAAAGATAGGTAGCTCTTGGCATTCCTCCCCATGGCGTACGCATAATGGGAAATGGGAACCATCTCTTTTATCTGCCAAACCATCTGCCAAACTTCTCATTCAGCTGCTCGAGCGAGGGGCTGTCAACTGCAGACTGGAAGTTCCAGTCTCCAGAGTCATCCCCTCCAATTGATCCCTTTCCCTTCTGGTATTCTGCAGACAAAAACCCCTGTGATGGCAGAAACAGGAATTCCTCTTCAGTGGCAACAGGAGTGCTCCTGCACTGAGGGTCAGCTTTGGCTTGATAGAGGTCCGCTAGGTCCGTAGTTCCTTCCTGCAGTACCAGCTTCCCAGGTTGGATCAACTGGGACTTTGGCCAAGCCCCTGCCAGTGACACCTCCTTGCTGGCTGCAGCGGCTGCTTGCACTCTAACAGCAAAAGTTCTGTTGCAGCCAGCAAAGGCTCCATTCTTTTCCTCCATTCTCAAATCTTCACTGAGTCTTTACTGCTCTCCCAAAGGATGGATAGGCAGTCAGGGCCCAGCACCCTGAGAAAATCGTAGTTTTAGGAGACTTGGTTTAATGTCAGGGTTCCGACAGACATAGACGAATAAAGTAGAACTCTGAGGCTTGAAAATTCCTCAAAGAACATGTTTATTAGTTACAAAGATTCATCATGGTCAAAAGTAAAACCAAGTCTGAATACACAAGTAACAATTGCCCACTTACAAAGTTAAATGTCCCACCCATAAAACTATGCAAGCAACTATGTTCCCCAATAGACTTAAGGACTTTTTATGCAATGCCCAGTCCCTAGTACAGCAGATGACCTTGGTTCCCATGGGACAGATTATTTTGGCTAACAAAGTACCTGGCAACCCCCCTCCCTTCATTCTATGTGGCTACCTAGAATGAGAAGAAAAAATGGCTGCAGCCATGCTCTTTCTAGAGTTGAAACTAGGTCTATGGATACTCACCTTACAAAGATCTAGAGATCTTTGCTTTCTTGGCTGTTTGCTGCTTCAGGCCTTCAGAGAATGGAGGTCCAAAAGTACCACAAGATCATGTGAAATCAGTGGTACAAGATCTCATGCTACTGATCTTGTGTGATCTCATAGTACGTTGGTCTCTGTTCTCTGCAAATGGAGGCCTGGATGAGATCTGAGGCAAAAGGCTTTGCAAATGTAGGTAAGGGCTGAAATATCAAAGCCTTCCCTCCATTTGCAAAGCCTTTTGCCATCTTTGCAAAAAGTCTCTGGCACCAAGAATGGAGCCCTGGGTTGCCACACGTGTCACCCCAGCCTCTGTTTCACTGGCAGAGGCCTTTCCTAAAGAATGGAAATCTGGGGCAATGCAATCACCACCCCTGACCTCCGTCCTGGGCATCAGAACCTCTGCCTGGTTCCAGACATCCATTCTGAGCATCTGAGGCCTTCTCCAGGTCTCTGCTACCCAGAACGGAGGTCAGGGGTGGTGGCTGCATGGCTCTGGATGTCCATTCTGGGCAACAGAGGCCTCCCAGAGGCCAAAAGCTTCTGGGGGGCATAATCTCATCCTCAAGCACCCATTTGCTTTTGCAGAGAACGAATACCTGACTTCCCACGAAATTAGGGCATCCAGAAGCTTCCAGGCTGTGTGTGAAAAGTGTTTGCATGCCAACAGGAGTTTGAAGCAACATGATTTTGTTGCCCCAAACCCCACTTCGGCATGCAAACGTTTTTCCATACCAAGCCTGGAACCCTTTGGAGGAGACTCACCGAGGCTGGCAGCCCGGTAAGTCAGAGAAACCATGCAGGATGTGCTTGTCCTGCTCTCCTTCTGCTTTTGCAGGGAGCAGACAAAGACACAGGCTGGAGAGGAGATAGATCTCCACAAGGTAAGTGACCCAGTGCTGCAGGATGGGACGGGGAGAGCAATTGTGGGGACCCCAGGGGAGGGAGAATGAGATATTTCATTCAGTAGGAAGAAGCCTTGGGTGCTCTGAAGCAGGTAGCTTATTCCATCACTAGGCCCCCTCCCACTTTGGCTCCCTTTCACCCGGCCTCGAATGGCCAAGCAGAACGCACAGTCTGCACAACCAAGGAATCTCTGAAGTGGATCGTCACAGGGGATTGGCACCACAGACTGGCAGACTTTTTACTCTGCCAACACACAACTCCCTGCACTGCCACGGGCAGAAGCCTAGCCAAACTCAGATGGGGCCGATGCTTGATCACCAAGTTAGACTGGCTGCACCCCAACTGAGTTGCCTCGGACACAGCACAGCCAAAGTCACCCCAGAATTTGCAAGTTGGTGACCCAGTTTGGGCCTGGAATTATGGGCAAGGGGCTTTGTGGGTGGTAGCTGTGGTTGCTAAGGTGTCAGGGCCACTCTCTTACAAGGATTGTTCTAGAAGGTGGGTGAGTCACTCGCCGGCACATTGACCAGCTGTGCCAGAGGCTAGCGAACCAGTCGCTGGCTCAGGACTCTCAAGAGGGCTTTCACAGGGGCAGCACAATAGCAGCCCAAAAGAAGAGCTTGCATGCTCCAACAGGACTCTCCACCAAGGAGATGGGGAAATGGCCATAGATGAGTTCCCCCCAGACACAGAGTCTGCATCCACTGAGCAGAACCGGCAAACAGCGCCGAGTGCCCGCCCGGCAGACTTTGCTTCATAAATGGACTTTGGCTTGGGCCTCGCAGAACAGGCCAGCCAAATGGACTCGAGTCAACCCAAATCCACCAGACCTCAGAGTCCTGGTCTACTCAGCCTGGCAGGTGAGAGGGTAAACAAGTAGGTTTCAGCAACCCCTAGACGTTGGGGCTGGTCGCAAAGGCCGCCTAAGTATTTGCAGGACTATGTCAAGAATTTGAGAGTTTGAGCTATAAGGGGTGTAATGTATTGGCCTCAACTGTTTAAATCACTTGCTTAATGTGTGACCTTAATTGCTGTATTTAAATGTAGGTGTCAAGTTTCTGATGGATGAGCTCTTCAAAGGACTCTGCAGCAAGAGCGAATGCTGCCGGAGGAGCCGTGGCTTGAAAATGCCCAAGTCAGCTGGTTTTTGGGGCGGATAGAGCCATGGCCCCGAATGGCCAGAACAACTGGAGGAACTGCGGCACGGGCGAAGGCCGCAGTATGGGTAATGCTGTGGGTTGCGGCGTGGGTAATGCTGTGGGTTGCCCAGCGCAGAATCCTGCATGGCAGCCCTTCCACAACAGTTCTTGCTGCGGACTACCAGGCGACAGAGACCAGTTTTGGGGCAGATAGAGACACGGCTCCGAATGGCTGGATTAACCGGAGAAACTTCGGCATGGGTGAATACTGCTGGAGGAGCTGGGATATTTTTATCGACTCCTCGCTTGCTCCTATCTGCTACCTGCTGCTATCTACCCCCCGCTGGTTTAAGAGCTACTGCCTTAAGAGATCTGAGGCAGCTTTCAATCATGGCCTGGAGTTACGGCTTCCAAGTTGGGCTGGGCTTGCCTATCACCCATATGGAGTTGGACTCTTGTATGCTGTTTCTCCTGTCCCCCATAGACTCAGGAGGACCCGGGGTGAAGAGTCGCTGTGAGAGGGCGGCTCAGTTTCTTTTCATCTACAACCCTCCGGATGTGAGAGATCCGTGAGGGTATGTTCTTTCTCCCTGGAAGGGGTCTCCATCTACCTCCCAGATCAGCCTCGAGGTCGGGGTGAGAGATCGACTGCTGTCTGTTTCTGGGGTACCCAGCACAAGTGAGAGTTGTGCTGGACTGGCGGTTTTGGACTCATATACTCCTCCTGATATGACATCATCTTTTAACATCTGACTGCCACTTCCCGAACTCACATGGCCAGTCATGGCACGCTTACGTTATTCTAACACGGACTTATATGCCCTCAGGGGTACTCCCCCCTCCTGGGTGCATCCCGCCTTCTTTGTTACCTTTCCTCTTGATGACGGGCCCAATTGTTGGGACCCTGAGAGATGGTCAGGTATGGATTGGGGTCTCCAGTTTATTGTTAGGAAGAGACCCCTGATCTGTTTTTTAGCAAATTTTTTTAAAAGGTTAAGGGGGAGGGCCAGGTCCAGGATTGATCGTGCAGGGGGGGAGCGGGGGTCGGTTGCCTCCGGAGCTCTGGAGCGGGTCGTGGGACTACCTATTCTCACGACGTTAGGGAATGCCAGCAGGTGTATGAACAGAGGGCCGTATCGATATCCGGGAGGGCATCCCTGCTATTTACAAACGGTAAGGTGCTCCGACCCTCTGTTTTCACCCCGAGGTCCCGGGAGCGAGGATGTGCAGCCACCTGAGCTCCGGCTGGTGTACTTGAATGCCAGGTCCGTTGTTAATAAGGCTCCTCTTGTCCGGGAACTGGTTAAGGGTGAGCATGCGGACCTGGCTTGCATCATGGAGACTTGGCTGGGCCAAGAGGGTGGTATTCCTCTGGTTGATCTTTGCCCACCAGGTTTCCAGGTGCTACACCGGCCTCGGGCTCAGGGTAGGGGTGGGGGAGTGGTGGTAGTTATGAGGGAGACCTTGTGTCCGTGGGAGGCCACCGTTCCCCAGATAGTCGGCTGTGAGTCTCTCTTTCTGAGATGTGGTCCTGGGGCGCAGTTGGGCTTGCTGCTGGTGTACCTTTCGCCTAGTCACGCAGCAGCAGCCCTGCCTGAGCTTCTCGACATCCTCTCAGGGTTGGTGACTGAGTTCCCCAAACTTATAGTTTGGGTGACTTCAATCTACCATCCCTGGGAGGATCATCTGAGTTAGCTCGGGAGTTCATGGCTTCCATGAAGGCCATGGACCTGACGCAAGTAATTCATGGACCAACTCATGAGGGAGGCCACACCCTTGACTTGGTTTTCTTATCTGGACAGTGGTTAGATGATCTTGGTGGGGGCTCCCCAATTGTTATGCCCGTCATGGACCGATCATCATCTCCTGTGGCTGGTCTTCCGTTTTGCCACTCCCCGCCGTGGGTGTGTGGAGCCAATTAGATGGTACCGCCCCAGGCGCTTAATGGACCCTGATAGGTTCCAGGCAGCGCTGGGGCCCCCACCTGCCTCCGTTGCTCACAACTTGGTGAATGCCTTAGTGGAAGCCTGGGAAAGGGCAGCCACGGAGGCACTTGACCGAGTTGTACCCTTGTGGCCCCTGACTCGGCGCAGATCCCAGCGAGCGCCATGGTTCTCCGTGGAGCTTCGGGAGATGAAGCGTCGGAGACGGGGCCTAGAGAGCTGTTGGAGGTCCAGCCGATCCGAATCCGACCGATTGCGACTAAGAACCTATATGAGGTCTTATCTCGCAGCGATAAGGGCGGCGAGGTCTAACCACTTCGCTACCCTTATCGCGTCAGCAGATAACCGCCCGGCCGCCCTGTTTAGGGTGACTCGCTCCCTCCTTAATCAGGAGGTGAGGGAGGAACCCTTGCAGGGTCGTGCCGAGGAGTGTAGTCAACATCTGTCGGACAAAATCGCTTGGATTCGGACCAGTCTGGACTCCGACTGGGCAGAGTCTGACGATCAGGACACGGGCGGTCTTGTCGATATTATCTGGGAGGAGTTTGATTCTGTGACTCCAGAGGAAGTGGACAGGATTACGGGGAGGTTGAACTCCACCACATGTTTATTGGACCCGTGCCCTTCCTGGCTGGTTTATGCGGCTCGGGAGGGGACACAAGGCTGGTTCCAGGCGGTTATATCTGCCTCTTTGAGTGAGGGCAGTTTCCCCGCCGTCTTGAAGGAGGTGGTGGTGAGACCTCTCCTCAAGAAGCCTGCCTTGGACCCAGCTGTGTTAAATAACTTTCGTCCGGTCTCCAACCTTCGCTTTCTTGCAAAGGTTGTTGAGAGTGTGGTGGCGCATCAGCTCCCTCTGGTCCTGGATGAAGCGGATTATCTAGACCCGTACCAATCGGGTTTCAGGCCCGGGCACAGCACGGAGACGGCATTGGTCGCTCTGGTGAATGATCTCTGGAGGGCCCGGGACAGGGGACATTCCTCTGTCCCAGTCCTATTAGACCTCTCAGCGGCGTTCGATACCATCGACCATGGTATCCTGCTGCGGCGTCTCAGGGGATTGGGAGTGGGAGGCACAGTTCTTTCAGTGGTTCTCCTCCTATCTCCTGGGACGTTCACAGTCGGTGTTGGCAGGGGGGCAGAGGTCGACCTCGAGGTCTCTCGCTTGTGGAGTTCCTCAGGGGTCGGTCCTCTTACCTCTCCTGTTCAACATCTATATGAAACTGCTGGGTGAGATCATTCATGGCTTTTCATTTCGACCCCAAACCACCCCAGTGATGCCCTCGACGTGATGTCCCGTTGCCTGGAAGCGGTTCGGGTCTGGATGGGGAGGAACAGACTTCAACTCAACCCCGACAAGACTGAGTGGCTGTGCATACCGGCATCCCGGGATATTCAGAATATCCCATCTCTTTCTATGGGGGGTGAGCTATTACCCCCCCGTAGATAGGGCTCGCAACTTGGGAGTCCTCCTAGATTCACGGCTTACTTTGGAAGATCACATAGTGCCTGTGACTAAGGGGGGCCTTCGCCCAGGTTCGCCTGGTGTGCCAGTTGCGGCCCTATCTAGACCGGGATGCCCTGCGTACGGTCACTCATGCGCTCGTGACCTCTCGTTTAGACTACTGCAACGCTCTCTATATGGGGCTGCCCTTGAAGACCACTCGGAGGCTCCAACTGGTACAGAATGCAACCGCGAGAGTTGTGTTGGGAGTCTCCCGATACTCTCATGTTACACCTCTGCTCCGTGAGCTGCATTGGCTCCCAGTTGTCTTCCGGGTGAGGTTCAAGGTGCTGGTATTGACCTACAAAGCCCTACATGGCATGGGTCCGGAACACCTTGGGGAGCACCTGCGGCCGGCGTCAACTTCCCTCTGCCCAATACGCTCCCACAGAGAGGGTCTCCTCAGGGTGCCACCGGTCAAAGAATGCCGACTGGTGGCCCCCAGGGGGAGGGCGTTCTCTGTGGGCGCACCGGATTTATGGAACCGTCTTCCGGCTCAGCTCCGGATGGCGCCCGACCTTCGCTCCTTCCGGCGCGATCTAAAGACGTATCTCTTTGAACAAGCTGGCCTGGCCTGATGGGAGGGGGTTGGGTTTTTATTACTTTTAAATGTGTTTTAACCTATTTAAGAGTTCTGGGCACTTTGTTTAATCTTTTTAAATTTTTGTATTCTGTCTTTTTGTGGAAAATAACTGGAAGTAGTGAGGAAGTTTAAAAATAACAAGATATATGCTTTTAGTATTATCATGTAATCATATTTTATATTTTATAATAATTTTATAATCAATTGCTTGAGTAGATACTTTGAGAATATGGGGAAAAATACAGGCCTCAAGTGGAGGGAGGGGGAGAACAGGAGTTACCATGGGGCCCAGTGTGAGTCACCATCTAGGAATTGTTTTAAGTACCTTCTGGTGCCTGGTACCCCCGGCAGGTGTAAAACATGGGAGACATCTCTTCCCTAGAAACAGGATAGTAGAGGAGGGATCTTATCCTCACAAAAGGAAAAACTGGGAGCTGCAAAAAATGTGTGCACATGCGCGTACATGCACGCATGCGCAGAACAGGGTTTGACTGAAGAGTGGAGCCAAGGCGAGATGTGCACCTACCCTGCATATTTGAATTGATTGGTTGAACTTTTTTAGTCCCACTTTTTTTTTCCTTTGGACTGCACATGGCAGAGGACTGGGAGCCGCAGGAGAGGTCTGAAAGAGCCGAATGCGGCTCCGGAGCCACAGGTTGCAGACCTGTGGTTTAGGCGCTTCTGATAGATTGTAACCACCAAAGCCTAAGCCAATGGGGCCATGGGGTAGGGAATTAGGCGTCGCGATAGGATGTATAATAATATGTGATTTTGGAATTTGGGTGTGGTTCAGTGTTTGGCTACATTGTTTGCCTTCCTGAATCCACCACGCTTTGCAAACCGTTACTTTTTAGACTTTGTTGTGAAGTCTAATAAACTTCTTTTCTATTTGTAACACAAACAGAGTGAATTTCAATTTGTGACTATTTTTGTGTCTAACATTTTTAACATGTATTGCCCTGTTCACCGCCCTGAGTCCTTCGGGAGAAGGGCGGTATACAAATAAAATTAATAATAATAATAATTGTTTACTTTAAAAGTCTTTTATTAGAGCCCCATAACATTGGCAAAGCTTGCTAGGGAATCTGGAATCTGAATTCCCCTCTCCTTAGCACAATATATTAAACACAATTCTCCTCCTTTACATTGCTGTCATTAATCACATTCTCCAATTATTTTGAAGGGTCAGTTTTCCCTTCTGTTAGACAACCCACCAAATTCTTATCTTCTCTTATTTCAAGACAGCCTTGAGAGACATTCTTCCTCCTCCCCCACCCCAGCAACAACTTTTTCTAGCTCTAAAGTAACACATAAGTTTTAAATATGAAATAGCTGCTTCTTCATCTTGTCAAAGCAAGAACATTGATGTTAGCAGCCTTGACAGTAGGATTGCTTAATGGTATCTGTTACTGCAACCCAGACTGTCTGTGTCCAAGCTGATAATTATGTTTGGGGTAGAAAACTGTTACTTTAAACCATGTATGAACTGTGTATATAGCTATTCAGCAGCCTCTAGGGCTGCTTCTGTTGTGAGTTAATAAACATACTTGCTGTTTGAATGCTCTGCCTGGTCAATGCCTAACTTAACTAAGAACATAACACTTCCCATCCTTGGAATTACTGGGAAATGATTGTTTATACCAATGCTAAAGTGTATTGAGTGAAAGAGGAAGAGCTCAGCTGTAGCATCTTCTCCTGATCTAATTAGTTCTCTGATCAAGAATTTGTGGGTTGATTGCGTTAGCCATGCCAGAGCTGTGCAAATCATTGGTAGTAGAATTTTGCTTGTTGCCCTTCAAAATGATTTGCACAGCTGCCATCTACATGCTTTCAAATAAATGCGCAAAGCACTGTTTTGCTTCAAAGTGAATGCATTATTCACTTTGCAACAAAATTCTGAGGATTGCTTCTCCATGGGTTATTTTGCTATTTTCCTCATTTGGGAGTAACAGCTGGAAATGTATTTATTGCTTCCGAAAACAACTTTGCTGGTTCTGAGAACTTGGGGTTGTAGGCATAGGTGTGCATGTGCATGTCACAGATATTCTGAAAAACTCCGAAGAATTGTCAGGCCAGAATAGATTTCAAAATATTAGAAATGGCGCCGCAGGCGGGGAGTTTTGTTTGGCTTTAAAAAACGGGGAGAGATCGCCCGAGGCCTTTAAGCACAGCATTGTTTCGGTTTCGGTCATCTTTCACACAACACCTCACAGAGCTATTGTGTGGCTTGAGCACATTTAGCTTCAAAGCACTTAGTTGCGTCCCGGGGTATTTGGATTTCTAAATGTTTCAGGCTGCAGGGAATGAGCTCAAGAGCTGCGCGAAGTCCTCTTGGGGATATCTGGCAGATCCCTCCCTACCGATTTTAATTGCCAAACTTTCGGCGCAGCTTTTTTTTACCCACGTGTCTCCTCCTCTCTTACTTCCCAGTCCCCCTTTCTTTGAAAGCCGCTGCTTCAGGTGCGGGAATCAAAGCAGGAGAGCGGAGTGCAGAGGAAGATAGGCCACCCCTCCCCAACCTAAAGCTGCCCGCGCCAAGGGGGCGGGGAGGTAAGGCAATCTTCGGGCAGCGCAAAACAGCGCCCCGCCCCAACCAAGCCCAGGCCTGCACGACCCTCTTCCGAGGAGAAGGGGTGACGCTGAAGAAGTCCTCGCTTAGCACTGGGAGGGGGAGCGGTTCTCCCTCGGGCCATTGCGTGCGCCTGCCCGCCTGCGCGGTCTCTCCATTTCTACATCTCCCACTCTGCCTCTCTCTCTACATCTTTAGGGTCGGTCCCAGCAGGGCCTCCCGTGTGGCCGGGAAGTGACGCCCTGCTGTCCCCGCCGTTTTCCAACCCAGGTGGAGAGCTTGCATCCCAGCTGCCGGGCCACTCCTGCCTGCCTCTCTCTCTCCAGCGGCGGCAGCAGCGCTTCCCAGCCAGCCGCGTACCCCGCCTCCCTTCCAGCCCCCGCCCGTGCGCCTTTTACTTTGCAGGGCTCAGAGCCCCCAGCCCATGTGCTTGCCCGGCGCTCCCCTGCGGCGCGCCTCGCCTCCAGCCCGGGCCAACAGGCAACGATGTCCACCACGTCGCACGACCCCTTCTACTCCTCGCCCTTCGGCCCATTCTACCGGCGCCACACGCCCTACATGATGCAGCCCGAGTACCGAATCTGCGAGATGAACAAGCGGCTGCAGGTTCGCTCCGAGGTGAGTGCGCGCAGCCCGGACAGCCGCTACGCCTCGGACCGGCTCCCTTCCAGTCTATTTGCGCGGCCCTATTCGCGGCAACAGCACGCCGCCTAGAAGACCCGGAGGTAGGCGAGGGGCGCCCCTCCCGGCCAGCTTCGCTCTTTTTCTCGGGCACTCGTGCATCGTCGCAAGATTTCAGCGGCGGGGTTGTTGGGTGTTGTAGTTGCTTGGCTGCAACCCTCCCCCCATCAACACGCACACGAACGCACTCGCCAGTTGCGTGAATTGGAAGAGGCGACTTGGCCCAACTTGCTGCCGAGGGTTGGGGCGGAGGAGCAGAAATGCTCCTGTAAATCGGTGGCCACATTTTGCCCTAGTTCTGCTTTGGACGATCTGATGGCCGGAAACGGGCCAGGGTGTCTCTCCCGGGAGGGTCGCCCAACGCGATTCCCCCTGCTGGTCCCGGAGCAGAAACGGGGGTTCTGGATGGTTCTTGGCTTTAGCTGAAGTCTCTCTTACACGTGGGGCAAGGAAGGAATTACTCCCAGGGCCGAACTAGTCTTGCGGAATTCAGTAGCTCAGTTACTTTTCTGTCAGTTTCCAAATGACAGCTCCCAAGATAGTCATTCTATTTCTGCTTCATTTTGGACAATTCTGCTTCCATGAAATATTTGATAATAAGGAAAGGCTTTGGCATAGTTGCTGATACTTTTCTGCAGATTTTTACTAGCAGTTCCTAGATCCCCCTTCCGCTAACTTGAGCTTACAACTAGATTTTATGATTTGTGGCAGTCCAGCTTGAATTTGGTAACTGATATTTTCCATGATTACAAGATGTTTGTTTTGGAGATGGCTTTCTTTTTACACTAAAGAAAGTTTTGAAAATATATTTACAAAGATTGAAGCTTATTAGCATGAATTGATAAAGATGTAGTCAGTGGAGTTTGTTCCCTGGTTACCCATTGCCTCAGGTGGTGTGCCTGGTTCTTAGGAAGGACAGTGCTAAGATCTCCCTGTTTCTTCTGACTTTTGCAGACTTCTTTAAAACTTCGACAACTTTAAAACTTCGACAACTTCAAAACTACGTATTTCTGAATTTTAGGTCCACCAGTAGTTCTGCTCTTGTACAGGTTCCAGTAGAGAGGGAAAATAAACATTCCATCAGCATGTCATCTTCGTAAGGAATGAATCTTCACCACAAAAAATTATCAGTTGTAGGAACTTGGGATCACTGCTCCATTATCTATAAATGGGTTTACTTACAGTCTGTGACAGGATTTCCTATTATAACCAGTTGTTAAATGTGTGAATAGGACTGAACCATTTGTCGTTAACATTCTGCATTTGGTAGTGAGTCTTTATCATTATATGTAGCAGCTGTGTATCTTTGGATCAGCAATCACTGATTTCTAAACAGGTTAATCTACAGTATACTAATCAGTGGTATCCAAAGATGGACTGGTTACACCTTTTCTGACTAACAAATATAATTAATAAGCACAAGAAATCCTATCACATTCATTGCACCACAAAAGATGAAAAATCAGCCTTCTGATTTTTGGGAACCTTCTAAAAACAAAAGTGTTAATGTGTCCCCTATCAGTTGTCCTCTCAGACAATTGGCAATTTTGTATGACAAAGTGAGATGCTTGTATTAAACATGAATGTGTGTGTACTTTATTGTATTTTCATACAGCATCTTTTGTGAACTTGTCAGTGATGTTGAGTACTTAGTCCTGGAAGGTATTTTCATGCCAGAACATATGGGATATGATGGGGCCTTAGAACATGTGCAGAATCATAACTATTTTTTTTTCTTTCCATAACATCTAAATTCCTCCTTACAGGACTAATGCGTCAGACACCATTGAGGTGGATTTCTTAAATTCCTAGTGATTTGGGATGCAGTGTTTTTCCAACAATTAGCATCCTGTGTTACTGGTCTACCTCCTAACTTCTACCTGGACATCGCTTCTTTCCTAAGAAGAATAACAATCAGAATTGTGCTCTCTTCTATACAAAACATATTTATTGGCATTCAGATGACATGTTTCTATGCTTTAGTTCTCCAAATTCCTAAGATGTTAAGTGAGGAATTTCTAAAACACTTTGATATTTGGATGATTAGTTGAATGGAAATGTTGACCAACAATTGGTGAGCTATTGTCATTTAATAACTGAAAAGGTGAAATATGGAATTAGAAGATGCTGGATTGTTTACTGAGATGTGTACAAAAAGAAAGGTGGAGCTTTGATCACATGGTCATTGCTGCCATCCTGACTTTGTTGAACCCTTCTCCCTCTTCAGATGTTCCTGGTATCCATCACAAACATAAAAGATTGTCTGCAATGAACCTTGTTCTCTCCGTTTCACCTTTTCTTTCCCCTAAATATGGGAGCAATCACACTGTTTTGAAGAGTCATGTCAGTGATCACAAGATCACAAGATTGCTCTAGTGATTAAAGCATCAAACTAGTAAGCAGGTGACTGTGAGTTCTAGTCCCACCTTAGCCATGAAAGCCATCTGGATGACCTTGGGCCAGTTACTTTCTCACAGCTCACCTTACCTCAACTGAAAGGGTAGTTGCTATAGGAAAAATAAAAGGAAGGTGTGCTGCATATGTTTGCAAATTAAAATGCAGAAAATAAGAGGACACCTGTCAGCTCTAGATGGATTTAAATTACTGGGTTCTGACAGACTACTTCCCAGAGTTTTGAAGGTACTGGCAGATGTGATTTCAGAACCACTGAAACATATCTCTTGGATCACCAGGGAACTACCTGAGGCCTGGAAAAGTGTTGATGTAGTCCCCATCTTCAAAAGGGGGGAAAATAAATCCAAGAAATTACAGATAAATCAGCTTGACATCAATACCTGGGAAGATCCTGGAAAAGATGATCAAAAAACAAATCTCTGAATACTTAGAAGCAAACAAGTTTATAACTAGTAGCCAACATGGGTTTGTGAAAAACAGATCATGCCAAACCAATCTTATTTCATTCTTTGAAGAGTGACTAAATTAGTAAACCAGCGAAATGCTGTGGACGTAGTATACCGGTACTTAGACTTCAGCAACGCAATTAACTAATTTCTCGGTAAGCTAGTAAAATGTGGGATAGATAGCACCACCCCCAGTTGGGTTTATAACTGGCTAACAAATCATATTCAATGTGTAGTCCTCAACAGAACTACATCCACATGGAGGGAAATAAGCAGTGGGGTACCCCAAGGTTTGCAGATGACAGTAAACTGGCAGGAATTGCCAATACTGGAAAAGACGAGCTCAAGATCCAAAAAGATCTTGACAGACTCAAACACTGGGCCCAATCTAAAAAAATAAAATTCAACATAGATAAAAATTATGTTTTACACTTGGCAAGAAAGCCCAATTGTATAGGTATAGACTAGATAAAACTTGGCTTAACTGTGAGACGGATCTTGGAGTCCTAATGGACAATCACATAAATATGATAGAGGGATAGAATCAAGATCATGTGAACTTCCAGTACTGCTTTACAGAGTGTGAAGAGCAGTTTTCCAAGTAACGCAAGACAAACAGCAAAAGGCAAAGACTTAACTCCCCACGGTGTCTCCTTAAGTTACTCCCATTCAAGTGTTTCTTGTGAGGTGACTACTCCTGAGTAATCTTGCAACCCTTCTCTGGGCTTGCCTACGGTCCACTCTCCTTGCCCTTGGATCAAGTGTAGTAGGCAGCTGTTTCTCATCAGAAGAGATTAGCTGCCTATTAGCACCACTGCCAGTCAGCAGCTGATCCTCCCCTGTGTCTGTGCATACACATCACCCAGTGCCTGAGGGACAGCATCGTCTTCAGCCCCTGGTGTGCCTTCCCTGTTGGATGGTCCCAGCTCCAATTCTTCTTCCTCTGAACCGGACTCTTGGGGGGCCATGACACAAAGCCTTAGTAAGACCACACTTGGAATACTGCATCAAGTTCTGGTCACCACAATACACAGAAAAATTGGAAAAAGTGCAGAGAACAGCAGCAAAAATGATTAGTGGGCTGGAGGCTGAAACATAGCAAGGACGGTTACAGGAATTAGGTACAGTATGTCTAATGAAAAGAAGGACTAGGAGTGATATGATAGCACTGTTCCAGTATTTGAGGAACTTCTACAAAGACGGGGTCAAACTATTTTCCAAAGCACCAAAAGGCAAGAGAAGAAAAAGTGGTTGGAAACTAACCCAAGGACAGAGGAGCAACCTAGAACTAAGGAGAAACTTCTTAACAGTGAGAACCATCAACCAAGCTTGCTTTCAGAAGTTGTGAGTGTTCCAACACTGGAAGCTTTCAAAAAGAGACTGAACAATCACCCACCTATAGCAGGGGTGTCAAACTGCCGGCCCACGGGCCGGATGCATCATACCAAAGCTGCACCCACCCCATTGCCGGCAATGCAAAAAAAGTCACGATATGTTGTGACATGTCATGTGACATGGCGATTTGACACTCATGCTATAGGGTCTCCTTGAACTAGAAGACCTCCAAGGTTTCTTCAAACTCTATTATTCTATGTTCTATTCCATGGCTTATCAACTGGTGGTGCGCGTACCACTAGTGGTACACGAGCAACTGGCCGGTGGTATGCGGTGTCACCTGCCTCCCCCTCGCCTCCCCCGCTGCCGCCTCCTCCCCCCATGCTCTGCTCCTTCCCAGGTCACTTGCTGCCAGAAAGCGCACAGGCGCAGAGTGAGGCCCACCCACCCAAGGGACTTGTGCAGCAACTGGATTGACTTCTGATCGGGAAGTCACACATAGTCGGGAAGGCGTGTCGGAGTCCCAGGTACCGGTAAGGCGATCAGCCCGCTCCTCCCCCATTGTCCAGCCCCGGTAGAGCCCTGTGCTAGCGCCTCGCCAGCTGCCGAACCCTGCTTTTCGAGCAGGAGCGGCCTTGCCCTGCTTTCCCTTGGCCGCCTCCACGGGTCCTGCTCTAGCGTGGAAAGGGTGAGGCTGGTCCCCATTTGGCCCGCCATCCCCAGGAGAGCCCCGTGCAAGCACCTTGCTGGCCGCCGAACCCTGCCTTTTGAGCAGGAGTGGTTGTCGAGCCCCAGGCTTGACAATCAACTGGGTTTGGGGGGGAAATCCGTGCAGCAACCCAGCTACCTGGCCTGCCAGCCGCTCATTGCTCCGCCGATCAGCTGGGAGGCTGAGACTCTGGATTTGAGCCACTGACAGAGCGCAGCGCAGGGAAGACATGCCAAAGCTCGGCCTGGAGCCTCTGCTGCCAGAAGCCTGCTTGCAAAAAGCAGGGTAGGCTGCAGCAGCTGCTCACGGCGCCGGGCAAGAGCAAGCAGGGCAAGGCTGCTATGAAGCCCCGGGCTCGACGATCAACCGGTTGTGGGGGGGAATCCATGCAGCAACCCAGCTACCTGACCTGCCAGCCGCTCGTTGCTCCGCCGATCAGCTGGGAGGCTGAGACTCCGGATTTGAGCCACCAACAAAGCGCAGTGCAGGAAAGACTCACCAAAGCCAGCCGTTCATTGCTCTGCTGATCAGCTGGTTTGCTGTGCGGATTCCTCCCCCCACACGCACCAAGTTGATTGTCGAGCCTGGGGGTTGATAGTGGCCTTGCCCTGCTTGCTTTTGGCCAGCGCTGTGAGCAGCTGCCACCGCTTGCCCCACTTTTTGCAAGCCCTGTTATGCCACCATTGCAGGCTTCCGGCAGTGGAGGCTCCGGGACGAGCTTTGGCGCATCTTTCCTGCACTGCACTCTGTCGGCGGCTCAAATCTGGAGTCAGCCTCCCAGCTGATCAGCGGAGCAATAAGCTGCTGGCAGGCCAGGTAGCCGGGTTGCTGCATGGATTCCCCCCCCCATACCTGGTTGATTGTCATGCCCGCGGCTTGATAGCGGCCTTGACTTGCTTGCTTTTGGGCAGCACCGTGAAGAGCTGCCGCCACCCGTCCCACTTTTTGCAAGCAGGCTTCCAGCAGTGGGAGGCTCCGCCTGCTTGCTTTTGCCCTGTTTGCTTTTGGGCGGCGCCGTGAGCAGCCGCCGCCGCCTGCCCCACATTTTCCAAGCCCTGTTATGCTGCCACCGCAGGCTTCCAGCAGTGGGAGGCTCCGGGACAAGCTTTGGCGCGTCTTCCCTGTGCTGTGTCTATGGGGGCTGCCTTGGGAAAGGTGGAAGCGTAGCTGTGGTCTGGGGCAGTCAACCGCTCCGAGCCCTGTTTGGCCGGCTTTGTGCCTCCATCCCCCAAGAGCAGCTGATTGTGATTTGCTGCCGTGTGCTTCCCCAAATGTACCTCAGCCCCGGATCTCCCCCCACCTGGGACTCCGGCTGCGTCTGCAGAAGGCAGCGGGGCGAAGGGCGCTTTGGCGTGACTTCCATCCATCCCGTGTGAAGGGCGCCTTCCTGCCCCGTGGTCCACAGCAGCATTGTTGAGCGAATGCGAGGTGTTTCTGTTGCTGGAATAAAGCTTATTAAATGAGTTAGCAACCACCGAGTATTGTTGATAGATCTTCCCTAACTTTCCTCAGGTGCTTCATAAAGAGTTAAGTGGGCATCAGGTTTCTTGGTAAAAAATGGATAAGGAACGAAGGAAGGAAGGAAATGACAATGGGAGGGAGGGAAGGAGGAAAGGACAAAGAAGGAGGGAAGGAAGAAAGGAAGGAAGGGACAATGGGAGAGAGGGAGAGAAATAGGGAAAGAGGGAAAGAAAGAAAGGGAGGGAGAGAGAAAAAGGGAGAGAAAGAAGGAGAGGGAGAAGGGAAGAGAGAAAGAAGGAGAGGGAGGGAGAGAGAAATAGAGAGAGAGGGGGGAGAGAGAGGGAGATTAAATTAGTAATATGGTGGTTAAGTGCTTGTCACAAGGTTGCAAAAGGCGATCACAATGTGAGCATCATAAATATGACCATTATAAATATGAATTGGTTGCCAAGCATCTGAATGTAAATCACATGACCCTGGGGATGCTGCAATGGTCATAGGTATGAAAAATGGTCATAAGTCACTTTTTTCAGTGCTGTCATAACTTTGAACAGTCACTAAGTGAATTTGTTTTGGTGGTTTTTTTGGTCAAGTTTTTGACACCTTGCTGGGCGACTGGTGGTACTCGGACATTGCCTTATCCTAAAAGTTGTACAATGGGTGAAAAGGTTGAAAAGCCCTGTTCTATTCCACCTTGAGTTATTTGTAAAAATAATAAAGGTGGGATGGATGGATGGATAAATAAAAAAATTAAACTTGACTTTTGTTGACTTCATGAGCACATCCATCCAATGATCTTGGTAATTGTGATGACAGTTATAACTGTCATCTTCCAAAATGCTTCTTCAACTTTTCAGGTGGGTTACTGGGCCTATTCATGCAAGTTTCTTCATAGAATTTTGGAAACTGTCTTTTTCTTTTCTGCAGAGTTTTTCAGCTCTGATTTTGTCTAGGGTTACCATTGAATTCTACAACATTAACATTAACATGGGTTAACATTCCCAGGGTTACCAAGCAGGGCTGATCCTACTTAGCTTCAGTACTAATTGAGTAATTGCTGCCCCTGCCAAAGAATGTTTGGAACACATGACACAAACAGTTCTTGGAAGTCTCAAAAGCACCAGATAAATATCAAAGGTCAAGGGTTACTAATCAGTAAAAACAAAACCCTAATAATCTTGTGGTGGTAGAAAAAGTTTTCTGAACTCCATTTTGGGGGCTCTAGCAATAATGGTGTTTCCTTCAAGGATGTGGTGCTAGCAGTAAGAAGCTTACCAGGATCAAACTTACCAGTAGTAGCATTACATTACATTATTACATTGAACTGGATTGACAGATGTTGAGATTTCTGTCAGTCTGAAATAGAAAAAGTCCTTCAACCAGAAGGTCTCTAACAATATAGTGAATTTCACTGGGGGGTGGGGGACAAAGACAGGATGTGGCTGCTGGTCCCCAACAGCACCTGAAATTAAGAGTTCTGGAATTGTGTAGGATTTGTTTCCTGAGTAAATATGTTTAGAATTAGAGGAACTGTTTACATTTTTCCGCATTTTTCAATTTACATTTGATTTGCAAGTCAGGCATAAGGTAGAAATCAAAATATTGCTAGATGTTGCAAATGTATGATCTGAGATTTTCCTCTGATTATTTTTTTGGTTTCATCCTCCAAGTGATTGAGACATATGTGTACTTAAATGGAAGTTGGAGGACCCTCTTTCTTGCCAGGACTAAGTCAGTGAGAATTAAACCCCAACTCCATCCTTACACGATATGTTGTTTTTCTCTTGTTATAAAAGAAGCAAGAGCTGTTCTCCACATGATTGTTTTTTTTACATTTGAGTTATAAGGTGCCTGAAAAATAAGAAAAAAGATGGTAATCAAAGCTTTTGAAAAAGTAGTTTAAACCTGAGATTAGAATGTTTTTCCCATGTGTGCTAGTTTTATCCCATTGAGGCCACAATCTTGATTTTTTTTTACCATACCATGTGATATCTCTGATGTCTAGGGAAAAGGTGAAATCTTAGAAAAGGAGTTGGGTGAAATTCCTACTCTCCATCAACTGAAAACACCCGATCTGTGTTCTTATGAAGCATCAGTACTAGGGTGACCATAGCTAATTGTGTGAACCTCCTATTTGGATGGAGTAAGGCTATGTAGAACTTTAGGCAAAACTGGGAAATGGAAAACATCTCAAGAAAAGGCAGGATTGTAATGAAGAAATTACACAAGTGTATGCATAAAATCCTCAGCAATCAAGAGAAACCTCTCTTTTATCTACTCCCTAGGATCTCTTAAATGAATAGACTTGTTCAGAATTAAATGAGATGATTTTAAACTATATTGGGAAAATGGAAATGTAGAAATAGGGCCCAGAGCTGTAAGATTTTTCTTTTTAAAACAAATCAAAAGCTGTTGTTCTGTCTACCAGTGCACAAGGGACATCTTTAAAGGTTCAGTTCTTTGACCTCCATAATCTGAGATGGGCTAGACTTTGTGATCTTAACATTTATGGAACTGGTAGATGTCCAAAGTTTCAGCAGATGACAGAACTCAGCTAATTTTCCCAAGATTCCTCGGGGAAGGTTTGGATTAATATTTGGAGAAGAAACCAATAGGAAAATTTGGGATTGTAGTTAAGTTGGGGGGTTGTAGAAAGGAACAATGAATTCCTGAAACCCTGCCGAAAAAAACGCATGGATACAGAATTATACAGAATAGAATAGAGCTGGAAGGGATCTTGGAGGTCTTGTAGTCTAGCCCTCTGCTCAAGCAAGAGAACCTATATCAGGGATGGAACAGCCACGATTTCTGAAGGCAAGCTGTTCCACTGGTTAATTAAGGAAGTTTCTCCTTAATTCCAGGTTGCTTCCCTCTTTGGTCAGTTTCCAACCATTGTTTCTTGTCCTGCCCTCTGGTGCTTTGGAGAATAGTTTGATGCCCTTTTCTTTGTGGCAGCCCCTCAAATACTGAAATATTGCTATCATATCACCCCTGTTTCTTCTTTTCTTTAGACTAGCCAAACCCAGGTCCCACAGCTGCTCTTCATATGTTTTAGTCTCCAGACCTTTGATCATTTTAGTTGCTCTTCTCTGATTTTTTCCCAAAGTCTCAACATCTTTTTTGTGATATGGTGACCAAAATTGGTTGCAATATTCCAGATGTGGCCCTTACTAGGGTTTTATAAAGTGGTACTAATAATGTCATGGTTTCGGTTAATGAGACAGTTCAAACAACATTCAGGCATTGATTTATCTAAAAACTATAATAATGAAACGAAGCATCGGCACTCATGGATGGATGCCAGAATCTGAATTCTCCTCCACTTGACACACCACATCATACAGAATTTCCCTCCCTTATTTACACATCATTAATCACACTTACCAATTAATTTAACACATAAAGTTTCACTTCTCTTCTGAAGTGGCTATCCCTTATCTTGTCAAAATATCTGGATTGCATTTCTCCCGCACTTTAGTGATTCAAAACCAAACAGTTAAAGCAAAAGGCTGCCTCTTATATTGTCAGTGCAAAAACATGTCAGTGTTTGCAGCATTGATATTGCCCCCCCCTTACAAAAAGGACAGATCCTGTAATGTAAATAAAACACAAATTAGGGGCTGGCTTTTGGTTTGTTGGGGTGTTTCTCATAACACTTTTTGATAAGTCTATCAGCTTTCACATCACTAGACTTCACCCAAATGGTAAAGAATACGTTTCACTTCATAATGGGTCTGACCCACTGCTACGAGGGGTCCGGGTGCCTTCTTAGGGGGAGGTCCTAAAGTGGAGGCCCGAAAAGTTTTCAGTAAGGTACAATGGAAAACCAGATGAATTTTTCTCAAATGTCTGGGGAGTTTAAATTTTACTGTGACCGGGTTGATGATTCTCACAATGAGGAAAGGCCCCAAGAATTTTGGTCCTAATTTCTTGCTGGGTAATTTGAGGCATAAATATTTAGTTCACAGATAAACCTTTCCCCCCAAGTTGGAATATTCTTTGGGGAGCCCCTCTTTTTATCAGCCTGTTTTTTTATAAGTCTCAGAAGTCTTTTTTAACACCATTTTCATTTTTTCCCTAACCTCTTCCCAACCCCTCACCCATTCATCAAGTGTCTGGGAAGCGGAGGGCACCTGAGGGTAGTCAAGCATCGGGCTGAATTCTTTTCCTGTGGCTACTCTGAAAGGCATGTATCCAGTGCTGCTGTGAACAGAAGAATTGTAGGCCACCTCAGCAAAATGGAGGAGGTCAGTCTAGTTTGTCTGTTGGTAGGAAACATAGCATCTGAGGTATTGCTCCACCATTTTGTTAGCAGATTCTGCAACCCCATTGGTAGCTGGATGAAAAGCAGATGATAAGCCTTGAGATGATCCAATTAATTTAAGGAAATTCCTCCAGAATTTTACCGTGAGCTGCACTCCTCTATCTGAAATTATTTGCTTAGGGCCGCCATGCAGTCGGTAGATATGTTGCAGAAACAATTTAGTCAGTCGTGCAGATGAGAGTCCTTTATCGGCAATAAAATGAGCGTGCTTTGAAAACAGATCTACAAAGTCCAGATGACAGTATTTCCTCTATGTTTTTAAATACTTTGTAAACCGTCCTGAGTCCTACGGGAAAAGGGCGGTATATAAATTCAATAAACTTAAGCTTACTTTTGGGTAGGTCTACTATAAAGTCCATAGCTATTTCTTCCCATGGTTGAGAAGGGTCTGCCACCGGCTGCAGTAACCCAGGGGTTTTCCCTGGAATTCTTTTCATGGTGGCACATATGGTACAACTCCTGACATAGTTTTCTACATCTCGTTTCAGCCCCAGCCACCAAAATTGCCAGTGGATGAGGTGTAGAGTTTTTAAATATCCAAAGTGTCCAGCCTGTTTTACATCATGGCTGTGTTTGAGAGCATTGAGATGGAGGGTTTCAGGTAGATACAATTTCCTCCCCTTGTATGCCAAACCATCCCTGCATGTTAGGGAGGTTTGATTATCTTTGAACCATTGATCGGTAAGGAGCTCTTGTTTTATCTTCTTTGCTCCTGGGTCATCAGAATTAGGGGTTCTGCGAGGTGAGAGTTTGTGCAGCAGGTTGTGAACTGGGGATAATTGCCTCGTAGACCTCTTCGTGTTCGCTTTTGTACTGTGGCAATTGGGATAACGTAGGAAGTTGTTTCTTCCTGGTATGTACTTTAGAGTAAAATTAAAATGGTTAAAGCATTGTGCCCATCACACTTGTTATAAATATGCATAAAGGTACATAGATGGGAATGGTTTGGGATGCCAGTAAAGCTTATATGAGAGGGGTCTTGATTTATATGAATAATGCTTATAGGCGTAAGCAAATGCAAAAACGTATAGATCTTGAGGAAGAGATTAAATCTAAGGAGAAAGACTTTATTTTGAATCCATTGGATAATAATTTAAGGCTCTCGATACATTTATTGAAAGAACAATTTACTATGCTATTGGCTGACCAAGTAGCAACTAATTTGCATTATGCTAGACATAATACTTTTTGTAACACTAATAAGCCTGGTAGGTGGTTGGCTTACCAATTAAGGAAGAAACAGAAATTACATACTATAGATAAAATAGAATATAAAGGAAAAGAAGTCTATCAACAAAAGTTGATTACGAGGTGTTTTTTAGATTTCTATTCGAAATTATATTCTAGAGAAAAGATACAAGCTTTAGATATAGATAAGTATTTATCGGGCAACTTGAGGACTCGGTTTGGAGCTGAGGTTCGTGTCAGTTTGGCGGGTGCTGCTTTCGGCAGTGCGGAGCCCTACCTCTCCTCCCGAGTTGCAGTGGTGGCTTCCTTGCTTGGAAATCGGCCAGGGCTTGCTTCGCAGGCTCTTCTTGCTATCTTTTGCCGTGGACGTCCCCTGCCTGTCGGAGGAGCAGCGGCGACGATTGAGTGATCCGGAGACTTGGTTTGGAGTTGGGATTTAGATCAGCTGGCTGTCGCTGTTTTGGCGACGTGGAGCCCTCCCTCTCCCCAAATGGTGGCGGTGGCTTTCCGGCCTGGAAACTGGCCGTGGTTCCATCCTATCGCTGTGGATTGCTGGATCTGTTGGATTTGCTCCCTATGCTGGTTGGCAGGCACTACTGTGGCCTGAAGATCGGCCAGGATTACGCTTCAATGCCCGGTTGGGGGTTAGTGCTTCCCATTAATATTCCAGACTGCACCTGGGACTGGACCGTGGTGGGAGGACGGTCTTGGATTGATCATCAACCGCCCCACGTGTGAGAGACCAGGTGGGGTAGGTTTACCGCGGGATCCTTTACTCTATCCATGATAGGCTAGACTCCTCAGCCGTAGTGAGAGGACGGCTGGGGTTTCTTTTCTTGAGTTCCACCTCAGGTGAGAGCTGATCTGGACTAATGGACTGTGATACATCTACCGGACTTTATGTTATCAATACCATCGATCCACCCATTATTAACCATTATTACCATCAGCCCTATGCGGACATTTGTCACTATTGTATGGTTTTCTTACACTACTCTGGAGCCGACTTGTATGCCCTTGGGGGTTTCTCCCTCCTGGATTCGACCTGCCGCCCTTTTCTGCATTCCCCTTAATGATGGGCCCAACTGTTGGGACCCCGAGAGGTGGTTGGGCTTAGATAGGGGCCTCGAGTGGAGACGTATCAAGACGTATTAACCGGCACTCAGTCCGGGCTGGTTTGGGGTCCCGGTGGGTCGGGGCTTGGGTTAGAGGCGGCTGGTTCTGGATGTGTTGGGGTGCGGCTTCAAATCCCCACGACGATAGGGAATGGCAGCAGGTGTGTGCGCAGAGGGCTGTATTGACATCCGGGATCGTGCCCCCGCTGCTTGCGAGCGGTGACGCGCTCCGACCCTCCGGCTAGCACCCTTTTGCCCGGGGTGAGGGTGATCAGGCCCCTGAGTTCCGGCTGGTTTACGTTAATGCCAGATCCATTGCTAATAAGGCTCCCCTCGTTCGTGACTTGATCGAGGAGGAACGCGCGGATCTGGCATGCATTACGGAAACTTGGTTGGGCTCGGAGGGAGGGGTCCCTCTGATCGAGTTATGCCCCCCAGGTTTCCGTGTGCTACACCAGCCACGGGCTCAGGGTAGGGGTGGCGGGGTGGCAGTGGTTATTAGGGAGACTTTATGCCTGTGGGAGACCACCATTGTCCAGATTGGCGGGAGTGAGTCCCTCATCCTGAGATGTGGTTCTCGGGTTCAGATGAGCTTGTTGCTTACATACCTGTCGCCCAGCTGTGTGGCAACAGCTCTGCCTGAGCTGCTTGACACCCTCTCAGGGTTGGCGGTGGAGTTCCCCAGGCTCATAGTGCTGAGTGACTTCAACCTGCCTTCCCTAGGAGGGTCGTCGGAGCTAGCCCGGGAGTTCATGGCTTCCAAGACAGCCATGGACCTGACCCAGGTAATTCAAGGCCCGACCCATGTGGGGGGTCACACTCTCGACCTGGTGTTCCTATCTGGACAGTGGTTGGATGATTTGGGAGGGCGTTTACCGGTTGTTACCCCCCTGTCATGGTCCGACCATAATCTCCTGTGGCTGGACTTCCGTTATGCCACCCCCTGCTGCTGGGTGGCGGAACCAATTAGATGGTTCTGCCCCAGGCGCCTAACGGACCCTGAACGGTTCCAGATGGCGCTTGGGTCTATACCCATCGCCCTCACTCACAGCCCAGTTGATGCCTTGGTGGGTGCCTGGGAAAAGGCGGACACTGAGACACTCAACTGTGTTGTACCCTTGCGACCTCTGACCCGGCGCAGATCCCGTTGGGCTCCATGGTTTTCTGCGGAGCTCCAGGAGATGAAGCGTCGGAGATGGGGTCTAGAGAGCGGTTGGAGGTCCAGCCATTCTGAATCTGACCGATTGCAGCTAAGAACCTTTATAAGGTCTTATCTTGCTGCGATGAAGACGGCGAGGGCTAACTACTTCGCTGCCCTCATCGCGTCCGCAGATAATTGCCCGGCCGCCCTGTTTAGGGTGACTCGCTCCCTTCTTCACCAGGAGGTGAGGGAGGATCCCTTACAGGGACAGGCCGAGAAGTTTAGTCATCATCTGATGGACAAAATCGCTCAGATCCGGGCCGGCTTGGACTCTGACTGGGCGGAGTCTGACGTGGAGGAATCGGACGGTCTTGAGCATGTTATCTGGACTGAGTTTGATCCTGTTTCCCCTGATGATGTGGACAGGATCATGGGGAGGCTGAGCTCCACCACCTGTTTGTTGGATCCGTGCCCCTCCTGGCTGGTTTATGCGGCCTGGGAGGGGACACGAGGCTGGTTCCAGGCAGTAATAACTGCTTCTTTGAAGGAGGGTGTTTTCCCCGCCGCCTTGAAGGAGGTGGTGGTGAGACCCCTCCTCAAAAAGCCTGCCCTGGACCCGGCTGTTTTAAATAACTATCGTCCAGTCTCCAACCTTCGCTTTCTGGCGAAGGTTATCGAGAGCGTGGTGGCGCATCAGCTTCCTCTGTTCCTGGAGGAAACTGATTATCTGGACCCATACAAATCGGGTTTCAGGCCCGGGCACAGCACGGAGATGGCATTGGTCGCGCTGATGAATGATCTCTGGCGGGCTTGCTCCTCTGTCTTAGTCCTATTAGATCTCTCAGCGGCTTTCGATACCATCGACTATGGTATCCTACTGCGGCGTCTCAGGGGGTTGGGAGTGGGAGGCACCGTTTTACGGTGGTTCTCCTATCTCCCTGGCCGCTTGCAGTCGGTGTTGACGGGAGGGCAGAGATCCACCCCGAGGCCTCTCGTTTGTGGAGTTCCTCAGTGGTCGGTTCTCTCGCCCCTCCTGTTCAACATCTATATGAAGACGGGTGAGGTCATTCGTGGTTTCAGGGTGGGGTATCATCAGTATGCTGATGGTACCCAACTTTTTCTTTCCACCCCGAACCAACCCAGCGATGCCCTCGACGTGATGTCCCGTTGCCTGGAGGCGGTCCAGGTCTGGATGGGGAGAAACAGGCTTCGTCTCAATCCTGCCAAGACTGAGTGGCTGTGCATATCGGCATCTCGGACTAACCAGTCCATTCCATCTTTAACGATGGGGGGGTGAGGTGTTACCCCCCATTGATAGGGCTCGCAACATTGGTGTCCTCCTGGACTCACGGCTCAATTTTGAAGACCATATAGGTGCCGTGACCAGGGGGGCTTTTGCCCAGGTTCGCCTGGTGCGCCAGTTGCGACCCTACCTGGACCGAGATGCCCTACGCACAGTCACTCATGCGCTTGTGACCTCCCGTTTAGACTACTGCAACGCTCTCTACATGGGGTTGCCCTTGAGGACCACTCGGAGGCTTCAACTGGTGCAGAATGCGGCCGCGCGAGTTGTGATGGGGGCTTCCCGATACTCCCATGTAACACCTCTACTCCGCGAGCTGCATTGGCTTCTGGTTGCCCTCCGGGTGAGATTCAAGGTGCTGGTGATGACCTATAAAGCCCTAAATGGCTTGGGTCCGGGATATTTGAGGGAACACCTCCTGCCAGCATCAAGTTCCCTTCGTCCAGTGCACTCACACAGGGAGAGTCTTCTCAGGGTGCCAACGGTAAAAGATTGCCGGCAGATAACACCTAGCGGGAGGGCCTTCTCTGTGGGTGTGCATGCCCTTTGAAACCAGCTGTCCGTGGAGCTTAGGGCTGCCCCTGACCTTCGTTCATTCGGCCGGGACCTGAAGACCTGGCTCTTTGAGCTTTCCGGCCCTGGCTGAGAATTTTTAACTGGGGTTTTTATTTTAAGGGATAATTTAATCTTTTTAAATTGTTTTTTAACTTTTGTATTTTGTATTGCTGATTTTAAATACCCTGTAAACCGCCCTGAGTCCTTCGAGAAAGGGCGGTATATAAATCTAATAAAATTAAAAATTAAATTAAATTATTTACAGGAAGCTCATTTTCCGAGACTTTCAAAAGAACAACTTGAGATGAATTGCTTAATAACATCAGAGGAAATCTCTTTAGCTATTAAACAGTTGAAAGTGGGCAAGGCCCCGGGAACAGATGGATTAACAGCAATTTATTATAAAATGCTGTTGGTTGAAATGATTGAACCTTTAAAGATCTTGTTTAATGAAATTCAGACTGGAGGAGGAGTTCCTCCATCTTGGAGGACAGCTTTTGTATTATTGATTCCAAAGGAGGATCAAGACCTTACTCAACCTAAAAATTATAGACCTATATCACTTTTGAATACAGATTATAAGATTTTTGCTAAAGTATTGGCTAATAGATTAATGCAAGTTTTAAAACAAATGATTCATAGTGATCAATCGAGATTTATATCTGGAAGGTATATGAAATATAATGTAAGACAAATTGTAAATTTGCTTGAATATTTTGATAAGAACAACCAAGTCCCTGCAGCACTGATATTTTTGGATGCAGAGAAAGCTTTTGATCAATTGAATTGACAATTCTTATTGAGAGTTGTTGAGGAAATGAATTTTGGAGAAGGATTTCTACACTTCATTAAAGCTATATATCAACAACAAACTGCACAAATTATAATTAATGGGGGGCTAACAGAGACGTTTAAAATTGAAAAAGGTACAAGACAGGGATGCCCCCTATCACCATTATTGTTTGTTTTAACGTTAGAGATTTTATTAATTAAAATCCGAGAGTCCTCTATGATAAAGGGAATTAAAATAAAACAGAATGATTATAGATTGAGAGCTTTTGCTGATGACTTGGTTGTGACAGTATCTCAACCAATACAATCGGTTATAGATTTGATGGAAATTATAACTCAGTATGGTAAAGTTTCTGGGTTTAAGGTGAATAGTAATAAGACTAAGATATTATCTAAGAATATATGAGTGAAAGGGAAATGTTAATTAAATTAACAGGTTTTGAAAGAGTAAAAAAGGTTAAGTATTTGGGAGTGTATATTGCAGCTTCAAATGTAAAATTATATAAGAATAACTATGAAACGTGGTTGAAGATACAAAGGGATTTAAATAATTGGAAAAAGTTACAATTATCTTTATTGGGTAGAATCACAGTTGTTAAAATGAATATTCTGCCGAAGTTTCTCTTTTTGTTTCAAATGATACCTATATTGAAAAAGGATGCCAACCTTGATGAATGGCAGAAGGGTATTAATAAATTTATCTGGGCGGGTAAAAAAAACAAGAGTTAAATTTAAGATTCTACAAGATGCTAAGGAAAGAGGGGGACTCAAGGCGCTGAATCTGAAACTGTATTATGATGCGGTGGTCTTGACATGGGTTAGCGATTGGCTTAATTTAACTAATAAGAGAATACTTCACCTTGAGGGTTCGGATTTGGTATATGGATGGCATGCATATTTGCTTTATGATAAAAAGGTGGATAGGGCTTTTAAATCCCATATTCTTAGAAGTGCTTTATTGCGTGTCTGGAAAAAGTATTATTATAAGTTAAATTATAAAATACCGATTTGGGGAATTCCTGGACACGCGATAGAGGGCGTATCTATGGGAGTGAGTTTGGATATGGTTTCTTATAAGGAATTACTTAGATTGGAAGGGAATGATTGGCAACTTAAATCATTAGATGAGTTAAGACAAGAAAACATAAGTTACTCTTGGTTTCAATATACCCAATTGAAAGCTAGGTGGAAGTTAGATCAAAAGGTTGGCATCACAATTACAGATGAAAATTTAGTAAAACAAATTAGAGATTTAAATTCTGCACATATAAAGAGGATATATAATGTTTTAATTGAATTGGATTCGGAAATGGAATTAGTTAAAGATTGTATGATAAAGTGGGCACAAAACATTCAGGAACCAATTCCGTTGGATACTTGGGAGGTAATTTGGGTTAGAAATGTTAAATTTACTTAGGCTCAAAATTTAAGAGAAAATTTTTAGAAAATGTTTTATAGATGGCATCTGGATCCCAAGAAGTTGTCTAACATGTATCCTAACTTACAGTCTAAATGTTGGAGATGTGGTAGTTTAGAAGCCACCTATTTTCATATGTGGTGGACTTGTAGAAATATAAAAGCTTTTTGGATTAAAATTTGGTGGAACATTCAAAAGATTTTTGAGAGAAAGATAAAGTTCTCTCCGCAATTGTTTTTATTGGGCATTGTTGTAGATTGTGATGTTAAAGAAACCAATTTGATGTTGAATTTGATAACAGCATCACGGTTACTGGTGGGACAATACTGGAAAAAGGATAGTTTGCCTACTATAGAAGAATGGGTGTTTAAAGTACAATGTTAAAATGTTAACTCTGGGATGTACCGTATTTTCCGGCGTATAAGACGACCCCAGACTTTTAAGAAGATTTTCAAGGTTTTTCGTCTTATACGCCGGAAAATACTTACATGCCCTGCCCTCCCTGTCCGTCGCAGAGGAGGTGAAGGCCCGACTGGCCCCGCTGGCCCTCCCGCTGCTCCCGCGCTTCTGCCGGCCCCCGAGGTGCAGCGTTTCCCGGGCGGCAGGCAGTGCCGGAGGGCAGCCGCCACCCCGCCACGGCCGGCACCCCTCCTGCATCCCCCCCAGGCCTTGAAGTTAAAGTTCTCCCATTGGGCGCAGGGCAGGGCAGCTCCGCCCACAGCCTCTTTTTTTAGAACTCGTGCCACTTCCCTCTCATCGTGGGCTGAGGCGCGCTCGGCCTGGGCTCCCGGTCCCTCTTCCCGGCCGGCTTCCTGCCCTGCCCCTCATGGAGCTGGACTGGGCGTGCAGCCTCTCGGTGTGGCTGCTTTTCCTGGGCAGCCTGGCGGTGCAGCTCCTGTGCTCGGACCTGTTGATGAGCCGGCGGCTGCTGCTGCACGTGGGGCTGCTGGCCATCCTGCAGGCGCTGGGCCAGGCCGTCCTGCCGCTGCCCCTCAGCGCCACGCTCACGGCGGCTGCCTGCTGGCTTGTCTTGGCCAGCACCGCCCGGCGGAAGCGCATCCCCGTGGGGGGAGGAGAGCAGTGCTGGTGACAGGTGAGTCCGGTGGGCGCGAGGCCCTGCCCTCGGCCCAAGAGCCGACGGGCAGCGCCGCCTTCGTGTGGGGAGAGCCGCCCGATGCTCCCACCCAGCCGTGTCCCGGAGGTAGCTCGGTTGCGCGGGGTGGCCCGGCCCGGGCGGGGTCCTGGAGAGCCAAGGGCCCCGGGCCCGCTCCATCCTCCCCGCGTCAGGACCGAGCCTGGTCTCCGCGCTCGCCGGAACCAAGAGGAGGATGCTGGCGGCGGGCGGGTGCTCCCTCCCCGATCCGCCGGGGAGCGTCTCCCAAAGCGCAGCTTCTGGCAGCCGGGAGTCCGTTGGCCTGGTCGCTGGCGAGCTGGCCTGCGGCTAGGGCTGGGGCCCAGGAACCGGTAGCCGGGTGCGGGTGGGGGGAAGAAAAGCTGGGCGCGGGCTTCTGCGGCTGGTTGCGAGGCCGGATGCGGGCGTCTGCCGGGAGAGATAGCGGGTAGCAGGGTGCTTGGGTGAGGGGGAGGGGCTTCCTGCCGCTCCCGGGGTCTGGCGTTTGCAAGGGGGAGGGGAAGGGGCTTAGAGGCTCTTGAGGGTGGGAAGGGAGAGTCACGATGGAGGGGGGCTTGAATTTGCTTTGCAAGAACAGGGACGCTCGACTGATTTATGTTTTTTTTCCGGCGTATAAGACGACCCGGCATATAAGACCCCCCAACTTTTGAGAAGATTTTCATGGGTTAAAAAGTCATCTTATACGCCGGAAAATACGGTAATCTTCTGGGTCCGTGTGATTTATATTCGTGAAGGTCGGATAGATGTTCTCTTACCATTTTTTGCTTATTTTAATTTTTCTTTCTAGTTTGTCTTTTGCAGTATTTTTTTGTATGTTGTGCTATAATTTCTTTTTGTGTGAAGACTGATGCAAAGGAGTTAAGCAGCTCTGCTTTCTCCCTACTGCCTGTTATTTCCTTGCCATCTTCTTGCTTTAGTAGACCTACTGTTTCCTTGACTTTTTTCTTGTTATTAATAATGTTGAAAGAAACTTTTAAAATTATCCTTGATTTCTGTTGCAAGTCTTTGTTCAGTCTCAGCCTTTGCTTTCCTGACTTCATTTTTGCATGTTCTGGCTGCCCACTGATAATCAGCCTTAGTGATGCGTCCCTCTTTCCATTGTTTATACTTGTCCTTTTTGTCTTTCAGTTTGACTGAGAGATCTTTGTGCAGCCATGCTGGTTTCTTCTTGACTTTTTTGTTTTTCTTTTTGAGTGGTATTGTGCTGGACTGGGCTTTTATGATCATATTTTTCAGAGTTTCCCCCTCTTCTTGAGTTGTTTTCCACTTTACGATTTTCATCCATGGAATCTTTCCTAGGTTCTCTTTGAGTTTGTAAAATCAGGTCTTTTGAAGTTTAAGACATTGGTTGAATTATTCTTTATTGCTTGTGTTTTCATTATATTGAATTCTAATATGACGTGGTCACTTTCACCCAAGTTTCCAGCAACTTCAACTCCCTCTATCACTTCTTCTCTATTAGTAAGAATTAGGTCCAGTATAAGGGGTTTCGTCCCACTAGGTTTCTGTAATTCCAACTGTGTCATAACCTACCCTCCTGTACTATTGCTTCTAGTTCACCCTGTTTGTTCCCCAAGCTTTGAGCATTTGTATATAAGCATTTAAGACTTTTATACCTGTCTGTTGGGATCTTCTGATTGTTGTTTGATTTTTTCTTTTTTTGTCATTATTCCCTGCCTCATTGTTTGATTTGTTTTCTTGGGATTTATGATTGGTTTTATGTTCTAGAGATTCTAAAGTATCTCAGTTTTTGTTTAAAGCCCTTCTGATGAGTTGGATGGGTCACCAAGTGGAACTGAGCTTGAGCTGAGCTTCAGGGTATTTTTTTCAAAGCCCTGTCCCTCAGCCAGAGTGCTGGTCATTGAGTTTGCTCATTGGCTTTTAATTTTATGCTAGCCACTAAGTTATCAGACATGTCATTTGTAGGTGTGAGAAGTTGTGCCCATGGAGGAGGAGTTTGTGTAATGGGCTTCCTGGGAAGTTTCTGAGGAAGGAGAGACCACATTCCAGAAAGGAGAGGGAGAGATAAGAGGCAGCACTTCATGGAACTGGATTGGAGACTGAGGGAGATGGGTAGCATTTCCCTAGAATCTGCCTGAGTGTATCCATTAGTGCAGTGATGGCGAATCTTTTAGAGACCGAGTGCCCAAACTGCAACCCAAAACCCACTTATGTATCATTGGGTGCCTGGTGGGCATGGCCCATTGGGTGGGTGTGGCCCGTTGGGTGGGCGTGGCTGCGGTGGTAACAGCAGACTGGGTGGGACTAAAAAGTTCAATCATTTCCAACTTTGTGAGATCTTTTTTTTTCCCTGCGAGAAGTTGAAATTAATTGATTGAACACGGGTGGAGGCCTAAAGTGAAAAGGTTCTATAAAACCCAGCTGAAGGCCTAGGACTGGGCCGACGGCGCACGTGCCCACAGAGAGGGCTCTGCATCCCACCTTTGGCATGCGTGCCATAGGTTCACCACCACGGCATTAGGGTAAGAGTAGAAAGGGTTTAGTCTGGCCAAATTCTGTGTATTGTGTGTAAGCAAAAAGAGAACTGAACTCTGGCTGAATTCGTTATTTTTAGATTAGCTTGAGAGTAGGGAAGGCATGATGTGAATTTGCCTTTATTTGTGCAGTGCAGAAAGAATGCTTACTTGGTCTTCTCTTGAGAATAGGAGTATCTTCTTATGCTTGAATAACTTGACATTCCTCCACAACTGTATGATTACTGCCCCCCCTTTAACAGTGAATAAAGCCAGGTGAAACGCATTCATGTGCACTTGAATGCTTTAAGAAAAAGAATTCAATATTTAAAAAGTAGTTTGAAATGTTTTAGCTATTAACAGTTATGAAAATGAGTTAAAAGCTTTCATATAACTGAAATGCAATTAAAGCAATGTTCATGAATTGGGTGCCCTCCAAATTCACGGAGCAGTTCTTGCAGTTCTTCAGTCAACACAGTGTTGCTAGGAATTCAGCATCTATATTTGGAGGGTGAGTGACAAAGATAAGTGAAAGCAACTTCAGAAAAGTAATTCTTTATCTTTTCATGTTTTACCAGCTGCCCTTCAAATGTTAATTCCAAAAATATCTCTGGTGATTTACTTTCCTCGTGTAACTTTCACATATTATCACCAATCCAGACTCTATCCTGTTGAAATTGTAATAACCTTACAAAATATACACTGCATTTTCCACACAGTTTTCTCAGGAATGTAAATGAAGTGCTTAAGCTTCTTTCAGGATTTATCTAATCTCTCAAACAGCCCTGGGATTCTCATGACCCATCCAAGAACTTTCTATTTGAACTTAGAGTGATGGATTTCAAACAATTAAGGAACATAAAACATATTCTTTTGAATATGACCAGTAAATGTATACAACCCAAGGTTCATATTTTTTTCTCAAATATTTCTTGATGAGTCTGAATAACGGACTAAGTTTCCAGATTTGAAATATGTAATAAAATTGACAGAATTTAGAAGAGTTTAATCACAGGTAGGTAGGCACGTTAAATATTGAAGGCTTTTGATTTGCATGAGCAGAACCATAACAAATGTAGGAAATTTGCTTCTAATGATCTTTAGCTAGAACAAAAAGATTCTTAGAGATAATCAAGACCTCTTTAGGTGGCAGCACTTTTTAAGAAATGGATCTTTGATTTGAAGGTCCAGAGTACAGACAAAAGTTACTATGCTGCAGATACACAATAAAAGAAAAATTATGCCTTAAAAAGCAAACAGCATCGAAGAAAAAAAAATAGTATACATTTTCTCCAAGTACTTTGTTAAAGATCTATCTGAAAAAGAAATGGGTGGGGGAGGAAGATAAAAACCAAACAAAAATTTTCATTTTATTGCTGATTCTTGATTGTAAAGTAGTAGTTGTAATGGAACTGAATTTCTTTCCTTTGGTCTTTGTACTCCTAACTATGAGCTCAGTCATAATGTATTTCAACAGTTTCAACACTCAGGGCAGCACCCAAAACAGTGTGGTCGAAGTTCTGCCCTTACTATGTGCATCCCACATAAACCCCACCCTTTTTAACTGTGTCATACAAACCCTCATTTGTGGATAGCCCCACTAAAGGCCAGATCCTGGGTCTATGAACATGAGTGCTTGTGTATGTATGTGTTTTATCTTTTACAAAGATAAAAGACAAGTATGAAAATAAAAAGGAAACAAGAAAAAAGTGCAGAAATCGGTACAGTAAAAGATTATTCAATTAACGAGTCAGGAAAAGGAAGCGACTAGAGAGGGGTTGTAAGTACCTTGGGAAAATCTGTTGTAACTTCATACAATCGCTAAGCAACCAGTCATAGATCAAGGACTACCTTTAACTTGTTCAACCCTTCTTTGCAAACTTCTGAAAAGTTCTGATTACTGGTGACAGAAGCATGGACTACAGCAAAAGAGCAACCTATGTTATGGTTTGCAGTTTGAGGGACTTGTGAGAAAAAATAGTTTTTTGCAAACTCTAATGGATTATGGAAGTTCTCTTAAAACAAAAAACATTGTTTTTAACCAATTAGCAAAGCAGTTTTTAAAAAAGCGTTCTCCATTCACTTTTGTCCTTTCATTTGTTCAAAAAGCATTTGGAAAATATAATTTTAGCCATCTTTGGGAATTATAATTTTTATATGTGTTGTTCTTTGCACTCCTCTGCAACTGCCTTGGGTGGAAGCCATCAAGCCTGCAATATTTTTGAGTCTATTTTTGAAGCATCACCCTAGAGTAAGTTGATACTTAGCTTCAAGGAAAAAGAATAAATTCAATGAAATGTAAGAGTTAAAATGTAAGAGTTCAGTTCAAATTATCGATAGCTTGTGGTTAGGTTAAAAACTAACCATTCCCATTGTATGTCAGTCAGAACATACTGTTGCAAAGATAAATATTTAGAAAATAAGGTGGGATCAAATACATATTGTTTTAGAGTAAAATAACAAATCCCAACAAAGCATTATTAGCTCAGCATTAACTCAGCAATTTCAAACTCGTTATCCTCCTCTTTCAATGTTACAAATATTCCTTCAGTCCCTTATTCAATCCTTTTTCAGTCATCAAATCCAGAAATTGTTTCATTCTTTTCTATTTTCAGCAAAGTGTTCATAAAGGTTTTATAAAAGTTGTTATTTTGTCTCTGACAAACCAAGTCAGTTCTGCTACTTCTGCCAGTTCTGACATCTTTGCAATCTCTTCCCCCTCTGTGGGTGTTTCACTACATCTGCATCTTGAACAGGACTCTGGGCAGACTGAAAATGGGGAATAGCATCTTACCAATGCGTGAAGAGGTCCTGCACATCTGCTTCCCTTCCCTTAGATCTTGCTAATTTTCAGGTGTTCATTGGGATATCATGACTAAAGCTTGTCTTGTGTGGGCTCCAGGGAAGTGCAGTTTCTGTGCAATACAAACATTGCACGATCAGGTCTCAGGTTCTGGAGAAAGCTGTATGCAGTAGAAACAATGAGCAGGGATTGGAAGTGTGCCTGATCTTTGTTTACCTGAAGGACTGCAAGGACATCATCACCACTGGTGGAAGAGGAATCTTTCTGGAGTCCAAAACATAATTATTTTTCCCAGCAGCCTTGCCTTTTGGCCTAATAAAAAAAATAGAAATTACAAGGCAATTTGTACAGGTAGTCCTCAACTTATGATTGGTCGCTTGGCAAACAAAGTTATTAAAGACCCCAAAAACTACTTATGACCTGATTTTGAAGTTACAATGGCTGTCACCCTTCCTCTATGGTTACATGATCACATTTTGGGTGTTTAGCAACTGGCTCATCTTCATGGCCATATTTGTTGGAATGTCCTGTGATCATGTGACTTAAATTTTTTGGGTTTTGCCAGTTTCTGGAATTTAATTCTGGTTCTCAGAAAAAAAGCCCATTGAGTAAAATGGATTTGCTTAATGACTGTGGCATTTGCTTAATAACCACCATAAACATGCCATAAAATCAGGTCTGATCACTTGATGCATCCTTATAATTCCAGGCTCAATTACAGTGGTAATTCAAGGACTACCTGTACAACTTTAATAATATTGTCTGCAGATCTAGATCTTCGGTTTGCCTGCCCTGTTAATAGGAATGAAATTTCCTGAAAACTAAAGGCTATAGAACAGGGTTCCCCAACCTCTGGGCTTCAGCCCACTACTGGGCCGCAGCTTGTTCAAAACCATGCCATGGGAGAAATGAGCAAGCGTGAAACTCGAAAAATTAGAATATCGTGCAAAAGTTCATTTATTTCAGTAATGCAACTTAAAAGGGGAAACTAATATATGAGATACACTCATTACATGCAAAGCAAGATAGTTCAAGCCGTGATTTGTCATACTTGTGATGATTATGGCATACAGCTCATGAAAACCCCAAATCCACAATCTCAGAAAATTAGAATATTGTAAAAAGGTGCAATATTCTAGGCTCAAAGTGTCCCACTCTAATCAGCTAATTAAGCCATAACACCTGCAAAGGGTTCCTGAGCCTTTAAATGCTCTCTCAGTCTGGTTCAGTAGGAATCACAATCATGGGGAAGACTGCTGACCTGACAGTTGTGCAGAAAACCATCATTGACACCCTCCATAAGGAGGGAAAGACTCAAAAGGTAATTGCAAAAGACGTTGGATGTTCCCAAAGTGCTGTATCAAAGCACATTAATAGAAAGTTATGTGGAAGGGAAAAGTGTGGAAGAAAAAGTTGCACAAGCAGCAGGGATGACCGCAGCCTGGAGAGGATTGTCAGGAAAAGGCCATTCAAAAGTGTTGGGGACTCACAAGGAGTGGACTGAGGCTGGAGTCAGTGCATCAAGAGCCACCACACACAGACGGATCTTGGAGATGGGCTTCAAATGTTGTATTCCTCTTGTCAAGCCGCTCCTGAACAACAAACAACGTCAGAAGCGTCTTACCTGGGCTAAAGAAAAACAGACCTGGTCTGTTGCTCAGTGGTCCAAAGTCCTCTTTTCTGATGAGAGCAACTTTTGCATCTCATTTGGAAACCAAGGACCCAGAGTCTGGAGGAAGAATGGAGAGGCACACACTGCAAGATGCTTGAAGTCCAGTGTGAAGTCTGTGTTGATTTGGGGAGCCATGTCATCTGCTGGTGTTGGTCCACTGTGCTTCATTAAGTCCAGGGTCAATGCAGCCCTCTACCAGGAGATTTTGGAGCACTTCATGCTTCCTTCTGCAGACGAGCTTTATGTGGATGCTGACTTCATTTTCCAGCAGGACGTGACACCTCCCCACGCTGCCAAAAGCACCAAAACCTGGTTCAATGACCGTGGGATTACTGTGCTTGATTGGCCAGCAAACTCTCCTGATGTGAACCCCATAGAGAATCTATGGGGCATTGCCAAGAGAAAGATGAGAGACATGAGACCGAACAATGCAGAAGAGCTGAAGGCCGCTATTGAAGCATCCTGGTCTTCCATAACACCTCAGCAGTGCCACAGACTGATAGCTTCCATGCCATGCCGCACTGAGGCAGTAATTGCTGCAAAAGGGGCCCAAACCAAGTACTGAGTACATATGCATGCTTATACTTTTCAGAGGTCTGATATTGTTCTATGTACACTCCTTGTTTTATTGATTTCATGTAATATTCTAATTTTCTGAGATTGTGGATTTGGGGTTTTCATGAGCTGTACGCCATAATCATCACAATTAAGACAAATCACGGCTTGAACTATCTTGTTTTGCATGTAATGAGTCTATCTCATATATTAGTTTCCCCTTTTAAGTTGCATTACTGAAATAAATGAACTTTTGCACGATATTCTAATATTTTGAGTTTCACCTGTAAGTTGATGTCTCCTTTTAAAATATTTGGAATTATAACTTTTGCTCCAGCCACTGTGCCTAGGGACACTTGTACCCAGTGTTGCACCTTACTCCTTGGTAGTAGATTTGCTCTCATTTTTTTGTATCACTATTAAGTATCTCCTTCAGGATCCCTGGGGCTGGAGAGTTCGGGGAAAGGATGGAAAGAAATCCTATTCATGCTCATGTCCTCATTATTTTCTTGCAGCAAGAAAGCTCAGTCAGTTTTGAAAAGCAGACTGAATTGCAGGGCATGTTAAAAAGGGAAGCCTTTCAATGGATGATTGTGAACACTATATTAACTTTTTTGCCCCCACCCCTACCAATACCATCTAGGACTTGCAGGGAAGGGTGGGACCTGTGAAAGAAACTGACTTCATGGTACAGCATCACCCACATGAGATGCACATCTCTGTTTTCCCATACTACTTAAAGACCATTTAATTTCTCCTGGCTTTTTAATTTTGTTTAGCTTGATTTAATGTTCAGATTGTGTTTTACATTCATGTCATTTTTTGTTGGATAGACTTGTTCCTTCGTACTGAGAGCCATCCACAGATATCTTATATAGTATAGAGATTACAATATACCAATACAATATACCAATATACCAACAAAAAGACATTTTTGTGGAGATTTTTTAAAAGAAAAAAATAAGGAAATTACAGCAGCCATCTTGAAGGAAATAGCAGAATAATAGAGAAACTAGACAAATAGTTTCTCTTGGTTCTCCCAGGATTTGCATTGTTCTCTTGGATCTCATAGTTATTGCATATGGGTCACGGCTCTTGAATACTGAAAGTCTCTTTTCTTTCTCTCTGGGTTCAGTATCAACACCTGGGGTTCTGAAACAGCATATGTAGCCAGGTGATTCTCAGGAGAAAAAAATATTTATTTATTGTAATTTTTATTTGTCCACATTGTTTATCTTATTGGCTTGGTTTTATTTAGGTCTCTTTTTAGTCTTTTTATTCTTTTCTGAACTGTTCTGGTTGTGAGAAAAAATGAAGTTGGGATAAAAATACCGCTACAGCTTTTAATTATCATAGCAACAAATAGTGATAAAAATTCAGATTGTAGAGGACTGGATCTGATGTTTTTGTGTGGTAAGCATGAATTTTGGGCTATATTTTGCATGAGGTTTTTGACCTAACCCTAACCCTAACCTGAATGTGGTAAGTGCCAAAATATATTAAAAATAATCTATGACTGAAGTCCACTTATTGAGATGTTGGCTGTTGCATACAGTATATTCCATTCCTTGGAATTCCTTCTTGCTTTTGGTTCCCATTCTCGTGTCTGCGGTGGTTCTTTCTCACCTTAACAACTTTAACGTCTAGCAACTTAATAATAAGGCTTTAGGCAGGTGATTAGAGTTGAAGAGCTCCAAGGTCCCTTCCAGCCCTAGGATTCTATGGACTTAAGATCTTGCTGTTTCACAGGCAGGCCAAACTTGAACATTTTACATTCAGGGTGAAATGAGAGACTTTCTTGCCAATTCAGTGGGATCGGAAATTACTACTGTTGTTAGTTCTCAAGGAGGGAGGGGCAAATGTCTTTTATTTAGCTTCATTAGATTTCATCTGCCCTCTGATCCCTTGTATCAAACGTTTTGTTTAACACATGACCAAATCTCAGAGTATTACCATGTGGCAGGACTGCTATACTTTAATTGTATTAAGGATCATAGGTGTCGTGGTTCCGATTAATGAGACAATTCAAACAAAATTCAGGCATTTTTTATCTAAAAAGCCCTTAATAATGAAACGCAGCATTGGCACTCATGGATGGATGCCAAAATCTGAAATCATCTCCCCTAAGCCCATCATATCATATATACAATTCCCATCCTTATTTACATGTCATAAATCACATAATCTAATTAGTTTTACATATGAAGTTTCACTTCCCTTTCTGTGCATGGCTATTTCTTATCTTCTCAAAATAGCCGCTTGACATTTTCCTCCCTTCTGTGATTCAAAGCAAAGCAGTTTAACCAAAAGGCTGCCTCTTATATTGTCAGTGCAAAAACATGTCAATGTTTGAAGCATTGACATCTGGCCCCCTTTACAAAAAGAACAGATCCTGTAATGTAAACAAAGACAAGTTAGGAGCTGGCTTTTGGTTTGTTGGGGTGTTTCTCATAAAACTTTTTGATAAGTCTGTCAGTTTTCATATCGCTAGATTTCACCCAAAATGGCTTCAGAGAATGGGTATCCCTTCCATTGTACTAGGTACTGCAATATTCTCTTGAAGATTTTAGAGTCAAGAATACGTTTCACTTCATAATGGGTCTGACCCGCTACTATGAGGGGTCCAGGTGCCTTCTTAAGGGGAGGTCTTAAAGTGGAGGCCCGAAAAGGTTTCAGTAAGCTACAATGGAAAACCGGGTGAATTTTCCCCAAAAGTCTGGGGAGTTTCAATTTTACTGTGAATGGGTTGATGATTCTCACAATGGGGAAACGCCCCGAGAATTTCAGTCCCAATTTCTTGCTGGGTAATTTGAGATGTAAATATTATTTGATAGATAAACCTTTTCCCCAACTTGGAATGTTCTTTGGGGAGCCCTCTTTTTATCAACCTGTTTCTTATAAGTCTCAGAAGTCTTTTTTAACACCATTTTCATTTTTCTCCAAACCTCTTCCCACCCCCTCACCCATTGATCAAGTGTCTGGGAAGCGGAGGGCACCTGAGGGTAGTCAGGCATCGGGCTGAACTCTTTTCCTGTGGCTACTCTGAAAGGCATGTAGCCAGTGCTGCTGTGAACAAAATTACTATAGGTCACCTCGGCGAAAGGGAGGAGGTCAGTCTAGTTTGTCTGTTGGTAGGAAACGTAGCATCTGAGGTATTGCTCCACCATTTTGTTAGCGGATTCTGATAAGCCTTGAGATGATCAAATTAATTTAAGGAAATTCCTCCAAAATCTCGCTGTGAAGTGCACTCCTCTATCTATCTGAAATTATTTGCTTAGGGCTGCCATGCGGTCGGTAGATATGTTTCAGGAACAATTTAGTCAGTCGTGCAGATGGGAGTCCTTTACAGGCGATAAAGTGAGCCTGCTTTGAAAACAGATGTATCACAGTCCAGATGACAGTATTTCCTCTACCGTTGGGTAGGTCTACTATAAAGTCCATAGCTACTTCTTCCCATGGTTGAGAAGGGTCTGCTACCGGTTGCAGTAGCCCAGGGGTCTTCCCTGGATTCTTCTCTTGGCACATATGGTACAACTCCTGACATAGTTTTCCACATCTCGTTTTAGCCCCAGCCACCAAAATTGCCGGCGGATGTGGTGTAGAGTTTTTAAATATCTCAAGTGTCCAGCATGTTTTATATCTTGGCTGTGTCTGAGAGTGTTTCAGGTAGATATAATTTTCCCCCCATGTATGCCAAACCATCCCTGTGTGTTAGGGAGGTTTGATTATCTTTGAACCATTGATCGGTAAGGAGCTCTCGTTTTATCTTCTTTGCTCCTGGGTCATCAGAATTAGGGGTTCTGCGAGGTGTGAGTTGTGCAGCAGGTTGTGAACTGGGGATAATTGCCTCGTAGACCTCTTCGTGTTCGCTTTTGTACTGTGGCAATTGGGATAATGCATCAGCTAGGAAGTTGTTTCTTCCTGGTATGTACTTTAGAGTAAAATTAAAATGGTTAAAGCATTGTGCCCATCGCACTTGCTTTGGGGACAATTTGCGGGGAGTCTTTAATGCCTCTAAATTTTTGTGATCTGTCCATACTTCAAAAGGCACCTTGCTCCCTTCTAAATAGTGTCATCAGTTTAATATCCCCCACCTAATTGCAAAGGCCTCCTTCTCCCAGACTGTACATCTCCTCTTGCTTTCAGTGAAATTGTTAGAGGTGTAGGCATAAGGTGCAGGACTCAACTTTTATTCTTTTGCAGTAACACAGCTCCAACTGCCACTTTGCTGGCGTCTGCTTGAATTAGAAAGGGCTCCCCTGGGCAAGGGTGCTTTAGGACCGGTTCAGCCACAAATAGTCTTTTTAAATTCTCAAAAGCTTTCTGACAACTCATAGTCCATGCTAGTCATTGGCCAGGTCATGGTTTTCCCCCTCCCTTGCCCATTTTAGTAGTTCTGCAAGGGGTAGAGCAATCTCGGCAAAAGAGGGAATGAATTGACTGTAGAAATTGGCAAACCCTTTGAATTGGTATCTTCCCAAGGGGCAGTTGAAGGTCCTTTTCCATTCATCCCCCTCCTTTATTCTCACCCGGTAATATGCTTCCCTCAGGTCTAACTTAGTGAAGACACTCCCCTTCGCCAGGTGGATTAGTAACTCTTTCAGTATCGCATTCTTTTTCACTAAATGTCCCCGCTAGGTCCTGGTACTCACTGGGGATGAGCATCTTGCCTGGTTGCCGTGAAGTAGCCATGTGCGCTCACTCATTGGGTGGGCTAAAGTTCCCTGTAACATCTGTTGAATCAATGGGGGATCGGGCCTTATAGGTAGTCTCACAGTTCTCATTGTTTTCTCCCACCAGATAAACGGCTTCCATTTGTCCAACCAGGCTAATCCTAAAATTACAGTCCCAGTCATTTTTGGGGCCACCAGGAAGTGAATAAATTCCCAGTTAAGCCCAGAGGTGTTTTCATCCATAAGGACAAGTGTGTTGACAGTATTAAATGCATTAACTAGTGGCATCCACATACTACTAGCATAAAGAAGGTCCATACATTGGAAATAGAAGTGACATCTCAAGCTGAGATCCAGGTCCCAACAAACGTTATAACATGAAGATGATAGGAGTAGAGCTAGGGAACACCTACCCATAAGAAATAGGAGGTGGGGTCCTGAGCCCCAGTCGCTGTCCCTAGACTTGGGGGATAAGCTGACAAAGATTCAGGGAAGATTTCATAATGGAGGAAGACAAATTGCCTGAAACCAGCTTCCCAGCAGCAGCTGCTACCCTAGGGGGGGAGCGACAGTCAGCAAGCCGGTGAAGAAGGAGCTTTTGCAGGCCTCCCAGCTGGGAGCAAACCCCAAGCAGCTAGGAGAGCTTATCTGGTCGTCAGATTGGGACAAGCCCAATGAAGGCTCCAGATGCTTCGAGACAGCCTTGCCACCCTCAAGGGCTTCAAAGGCATATGAGGTGGAGCTACCATGAAGGGATTCCCGCATATCGCATTCCCCAGACTGGTGGAGAGCAGCCAGATCATCTGCCACTGAGTACTCGTGTGAGTGGAAATACCTGCCTGCAGCTTGTAATCAGTCAGTGGAAAATTTGGCAGAAAAATTTGAAGAGCAAGAAGTGAGAAGCAGAGAACAACTTCTCCTGAGAGAGGCCCCCAGCCCTTCCTTCACAGATCAGACAGCCTTCCAGTCCCTGAAGTAAGTCCCCTGCCAGAGCCTCCAGCCCCCTGCAGCAATGGGGAGTTTGGCAGCCCCCACAGGCAGAAGGTCAACAACCTTTGAACTTGCAGCAGCTAATAGAGGCCTTGCAACATCTTGGGGTGGTGCAGAAGCCAGGAGATCAGCAGCTGGTGGGAGGATGACTGCAGCAAGGAGGTTGGTCACTGCCCCCGAATGCACAGCAACTGCTGAGGGGCCCACAAATGAGGGAGATCCAACAGCAACCCCCACCCATTCAGCAACCATTGAGGGGCCTACAGCAGCAGTAAAAAGGTAAAGGTAAAGGTTCCCTCGCACATGCGTGCTAGTCGTTTCCAACTCTAGGGGCCGGTGCTCATCTCCGTTTCAAAGTCGAAGAGCCAGCGCTTGTCCGAGAACATCTCCGTGGTCATGTGGCCGGCATGACTAGATGCCAAAGGTGCACGGAACCTTCCCACCATAGTGGTCCCTATTTTTCTACTTGCATTTTTATGTGCTTTCGAACTGCTAGGTTGCAGAAGCTGGGACGAGTAACAGGCGCTCACTCTGTTACATGGCACTCGGGATTCGACCGGCCAAACTGCCGAAACTCCCCCTGGCCAACAGCAGAGAAGACAATAGCAAACCCCACCCATCCAGCAACCATTGAGGGGCCTACAGCAGCAGAGGGTGCCACAACTCCCCACTGGCCAACAGCAGGGAAGACAAATGCAGCCCCCACCCAGACAGCAACCTTTGGGAGACCTCTGGCAACTCGGGAGGCCAGTACTGCCAGTATTGCAACCACAGCAGGGGGGTTGGCCACAGCCCCCAAACGTGCAACCCCTGGGAATACAGCAGTAGCCAGGGTGGGGCCAGCAGCAACTGGGGGTGCAACAACCACAGTGGGGGCCCCAGCATCCAATGATTGCTCCACCTTTCAGAGCAACCTTCGACGGGGACCCAGAGAAGCTGATTTTTTTTCTCAACCAAGTGCGCTCTCATTTGAACCACTGAGCCTATCTCTTCCCGGACCCAGGCACTATAGTTGATGTTATTGCATCCAGCTTAGAGGGAGAGGCATCCGAATGGCTGAACAATTTATATAATGAGCAAGCCCCTGAATTGGAGGATCCCCACCTCTTCCTCCTGGGACTGAGAGAAAGATTTGAGGACCCATCCATTGCCCTCAAAGCAGGAGAACAAATCCATAAAATAAAACAAGCCGGCAGACCTGCTCTGGAGTACGTACAAGAGTTCTGCAAGTTAGCCAGTCACATAGAGAGGTGGCCTGAGCAGTCTATAGTCCATCACTTCAGGGAAGCATTGGACAATCACTTCTCTCAGGCCTGCATCTATCAAGCGGTACCTGATCAGCTGCAAGAATGGTACCAGGCAGCGGTAAGACTAGACCAGTGGTGGCGAACCTATGGCACGGAGGTAGACCTAAAAGTGCTGGTTGATTGTGGATTCTCCATTTATCTGGTGGGAGAAGAGAACTGTGAGACTACCTATAGGGCCTAAACCCCCCACTGATACAACAGACGTTACAGGAAACTTTAGGGCACCTAATGAGTGACCGCACATGGCTACCTCACCACCACCAGGTGAGCCACTCATCCCCAGTGAGTACCGGGACCTAGCAGAGGCATTTAGTGAGAAAGAATCCAATGCCCTGCTTTCTAACCGACCCAATGAATGCTCTATCAAGCTGTTGCTGGGAGCCAAACTCCCATGACTGAGAAGGTACGCTATGTCCCCCCTCGAAATGGAGGAGGTGCAGCGATATGTGAATAAAAACCTAGCAAGAAAATTCATTGGATTCATTCATTGTTGTTTAAAGGGAAAAAAAGATGGGTCACTTTGTCTCTGTGTGGATTATAAAGGTCTGAATGCGGTGAGTGCAGAAAATAAATACCCCCTCCCCCTCCTGAATGACTTACTAACCCACCTGGCTAAGGGGAGTGTCTTCACGAAATTAGACCTGAGAGAGGCATATTACCATGTGAGAATAAAGGATGGAGACAAGTGGAAAACTGCCTTCAACTCCCCCATGGGGACCTATCAGTTCAAAGTCATGCCATTTAGACTACCGGGAACCCCAGCCATATTCATGCAGTTGATTAATGAGGTCCTACATGACCATTTATACAAAGGGGTTCTGGTGTATCTTGATGACATCCTGATATACAGCACAAATATGACCAATCATATAAAGATGGTGAGAGATGTGTTAAAAAAACTATTGAAGGCCAAGCTTTATGCCAAATTGTCAAAATGTGAATTTCACCAGACCTGATTAGATTATCTTGGCTACAAAATTTCAAACAAGGGCATTGAAATGGACACAGCCAAAGTGAGGGCTATAATTGAATGTTAGCCCCCAAAGACTCACAAACAGCTCCAGAGCTTTCCAGGTTTTACCAACTTCTACTGTCAATTCATCCCCTCCTTTGCTGAGATTGCCCTACCCTTGCAGAACTACTCAAAACAGGAAAAGGAAGAGGGAAGCCATGACCAGGCCAACCAGTCAGACAGCTTTTGAGAATTTAAAATGACTATTTGCTGCTGAACCAGTCCTAAAGCACCCCTGCCCAGGGGACCCCTTGTAATTCAAGCTGACACCAGCTGTCAGAGCTGTATTACTGCAAAAGAACAAAAGTGGGGTCTTGTAACCTTGAACCTACCCCTCTAAAATTTTTACTAAAAGTGAAAGGAGATGGGCAATCTGGGAGAAGGAGGCCTTCACAATTAGGTGGAGGCTATTAAACTGCGACAGTAGAAGGGAGTATGGACAGATCATAAAAATCTAGAAGCACTGAAAACTCCCTGCAAATTGTTCCCAAAGCAAGTGCGGTGGGCACAGTACTTTAAACATGTCAACTTCACCGTAAAGTACATACTGGGAGGAAAAAAGTTCCTAGCTGATGCAGTATTAAGATTGCCCCGGTACAAAAGTGAACGCGAAGAAGTTAACAAGGCAGTTATCTACAATCCACAAATTGCTACTCAACTCACGCCCTGCAGGGTCCCTAATTCTGATGACCCTGGGGCAAAGAAAATAAAATGAGCTTCTCACCGATCAATGGTTCAAAGACAATCAAAACTCCCTAACATGCAGGGATGGTTTGGCTTACAAGGAGGGAAACTGTATTTGCCTGAAGCCCTCCATCTTAATGCTCTCAAGCACAGCCATGACATAAAACAGGCAGGACACTTTGTATATTTAAAAACTACATCTCATCTGCCAACAATTTTGGTGGCCGGGACTAAAACGGGATGTGGAAAACTATGTCCGGAGTTGTACTGTATGTGCCACCATGAAAAGAATTCCAGGGAAGCCCTCTGGGTTACTGCAGCCGATGGCAGGCCCTTCTCAATCATGGGAAGAAATAGCTATGGATTTTATAGTAGGCCTACCTGAGAGTAGAGAAAATACTGTCATCTGGACTGTGATAGACCTGTTTTCAAAGCAGGCTCATTTCATTGCCTGCAAAGGACTCCCATCTGCCCAACAATTGACTAAATTGTTCCTGAAACATATCTACCGGCTGTATGGTGCCCCTAAGCAAATAATTTCTTACAGGGGTGGGTGCAGTTTTGGTGGAGCTTTCTTAAATTAATTGGATCATCTGAAGGCCTATCATCTGCTTTTCATCCATCTACCAATGGGGCCACGGAATTTGCTAACAAGATGGTGGAGCAATATCTCAGATGTTATGTTTCATACCAACAAACAAACTGGACTGACCTCCTCTCTTTCACAGAATTATTACAATAATTCTGTTCACAGCAGCACTGGCTACATGCCTTTCAAAGTAGCCACAGGAAAAGAGTTCAGCCCAATATCTGAATACCCTCAGGTGCCTTCCACTTCCCAGACACATGATCAATAGGTGAAGAGGTGGGAAGAAATTCGGAGAAACATGAAAACTGCTTTAAAAAAGACTTCTGAGACCTACAAAAAGCAGGCTGATAAAAACATTCTAAGTTGGGGAAAAGGTTTATCTGTCAACTACGCCTCAAATTACTCAGTAAGAAATTAGGACTGAAATTCTTGGGCCCTTTTCCCATCGTGAGGATCATCAACCCAGTCAGAGTAGAATTGAAATTCCCTAGGAATTTGATAGAATTAGATTCAGAAACGTAACTTGTTAAAGATTGTATGATAAAATGAGCCCAGAATATTCAAGAACCAATAACGATGGATACTTGGGAAACAATATGGGTCAGAAATGTAAAATTTACACAGTCACAAAATTTAAGGGAGAATTTTTATAATATGTTTTATAGATGACATTTAGATCCTAAGAAATTGGCATCTATGTATTCAAATTATCAGCCTAAATGCTGGAGGTGTGGTTGTGATGATGCAACGTATTATCATATATGGTGGACTTGTAAAAAAGTTAAAACTTTTTAGATTAAAATTTGGTGGAATATGCAGAAGATATTTAAGAAAATATGTTTTTTATGTTTAAAATGTATCTGTAAAACTCTTCAATAAAAAAAAAGAAAAAAAGAAATTCCCTAGGCTTTTAGGGAGAATTCACCCTGTCTTCCATTGCAGCTTGCTGAAACCTTTTTGGCGCTCTACATTAAGACCTCCCCTTAAGAAGGCATCTGGGCCCCTCCTAATGCCAGGTCAGACTCACTATGAAGTGAAACGTATTCTTGACTCTAGAATGTTTAAAGGGAAATTTTAGTACCTAGTACAATGGAAGTGATACTCGTTGTCTGAAGCCACTTGGGTGAAATCTAGCGATGTGAAAGCCAACAGACTCATGGAAAGGTTTATGAGAAACACCCCAACAAACTGAGAGATAGTCCCTAACATATGCTTTTGTTTACATTACAGGATCTATCCTTTTTGTGAGGGGCCCCCGGATGTCAACGCTAACATTGGATGTTCTTGCTTTGACAGTACATGAAGATGCAGCCAATTTCCCCTTGTTTGTTACTTTTAGTGTTAGAATTAGATGATACTGGGGTGGGGAGGAAGAATGTGTATGGGAATTAGACATAACATCATAGTAGAGTGGTTTTCAAGGTTGTTTGAAATAAGAGATAAATGGGTTGGAGAACTGGAGGGAAGGTCTGCATTTCAAACTAATTGGAGAATGTGATTTATGATTGTTAATTAGAGGAGGGAATTGTGGTTTGATACTCTGTGTTTAGGGGAGGAGAATTCAGATTTCAGCTTCGACCATGTACGTGCCAATGTCATGCAACTTGAATAACGATTCTTTAAGGTAAACAATGCCTCGAAGTTCTTTGAAGAGTTTCATCTGTCGGAACCAAGACACTCTGCTTTATAGATAGATTTGTTCACTGTTATTTTCTTCATGCTCTTTATACTAAGATCCTGTAGGGGGGGTTAGGAGGAAAAAAGAATTGGATTTCCAATTCTATATTTTATTATTGCATTTTCACCTATGATAATAGGATGCACACAAGCACACACACTTAATTGAAACTCCTATATTTACAGACTAGTATAGGAAAAATTGGAATTTCATACTTATATGCTTATAAAATTAACATACTTTGCCATTTAATTTTTTACGGGGTTGGGGAGAGGGGTGGGAGATAGGGGTTGTCTGGCTTTGGGGGGCGGCCAATCAACCATAGTTCAGGCCAGACTTGGGTCTGACCGCGCGGGGGGAGAACGAGGGGTCGTTGTCTCCGGGGCTCATGAGCGGGTCGTGGGATTACCAATTCCCACGACGGGGAATGGCAGCAGGCGGATAGACAGGGGGCCATATCGTTACCGGGAGCGCCGTCTCCGCTATTTGCAAGCGGTGGGGCGCTCCGACCCTCTGCTTCTTTCCCGAGGTTCCGGGAGCGAGGATGTGCAGCCTCCTGAGCTCAGGCTGGTGTACCTGAATGCCAGGTCCGTGGTCAACAAAGCTCCCCTTGTTAGGGATTTGGTTGAGGGTGAGCATGCGGACCTGGCTTGCATCACGGAGACTTGGTTGGGCCCAGAGGGTGGGGTCCCTTTGGTTGACCTTTGCCCACCAGGCTTCCGGGTGCTACACCAGCCTCGAGCTCAGGGTAGGGGTGGGGGTGTGGCGGTGATCATTAGGGAGACCTTATGTCCGCGGGAGACCACCGTTCCTCAGATAGTCGGGTGTGAGTCTCTCTTTATGAGATTTGGCTCTGGGGCGCAGTTGGGCTTGCTGCTCGTGTACATTTCGCCTAGTCGCGTAGCGGCAGCCCTGCCCGAGCTGCTCGATATCCTCTCGGGGTTGGTGGTTGAGTTCCCCAAACTTATAGTTTTGGGAGACGTCAACCTACCATCCCTGGGAGGTTCATCTGAGCTTGCTCGGGAGTTCATGGCTTCCATGACGGCCATGGACCTGACGCAGGTAATTTCTGAGCCAACTCATGAGGGAGGCCACACCCTTGACCTGATTTTCTTATCTGGACGGTGGTTGGATGATCTTGGTGGGGGCTTTCCATTTATTATGCCCCTGTCATGGACCGATCATCACTTCCTGCGGCTGGTCTTCCATTTTGCCACCCCCCGCCATGGGGGTACGGAGCCAACTAGATGGTACCGCCCCAGACGCCTAATGGATCCTGATAGATTCCAAGCGGCGCTGGGGTCCCCACATGCCTCCATTGCTCACAGCTCGGCGGATGCCTTAGTGGAAGCCTGGGAAAGGGCAGCCACTGAGGCACTTGACCGGGTTGTACCCTTGCGGCCCCTGACCCGGTGCAGATCCCAGCGAGCTCCATGGTTCTCCGCGGAGCTCCGGGAGATGAAGCATCGGAAACGGGGCCTAGAGAGCTGCTGGAGGTCCAGCCGATCTGAACCCGACCGATTGCGGTTAAGAACCTACATTAGGTCTTATCTCGCTGCGATGAGGGAGGCGAGGTGTAATTACTTCTCCACCCTCATCGCGTCCGCAGATAATCGCCCAGCCGCCTTGTTTAGGGTGACTCGCTCCCTTCTTAATCAGGAGGTGAGGGAGGATCCCTTGCAGGGTCGTGCCGAGGAGTTTAGTCAACATCTGTCGGATAAAATCGCTCGGATTCGGACCGGTTTGGACTCCAGCTGGGCAGAGTCTGGCGATCAGGACGCGGGCGGTCTTGTCAATGTTATCTGGGAGGAGTTTGATTCTGTGACCCCGATGAAGTGGACAGGATTATGGGGAAGCTGAGTTCCACCACATGTTTATTGGACCCGTGCCCTTCTTGGCTGGTTTATGCAGCTAGGGAGAGGACACGAGGCTGGCTCCAGGCGGTTATATCTGCTTCTTTGAGCGAGGGTTGTTTCCCCACCATCTTGAAGGAGGCGGTGGTGAGACCTCTCCTCAAGAAGCCTGCCTTGGACCCAGCTGTATTGAACAACTTTCGTCCAGTCTCCAACCTTCGCTTTCTTGCGAAGGTTGTTGAGAGTGTGGTGGCGCATCAGCTCCCTCTGGTCCTGGATGAAGCGGATTATCTGGACCCTTACCAATCGGGTTTCAGGCCCGGGCACAGCACAGAGACGGCATTGGTCACTCTGGTGAATGATCTCTGGAGGGCTCGGGATAGGGGATATTCCTCTGTCCTAGTCCTATTAGACCTCTCGGCGGCTTTCGATACCATCGACCATGGTATCCTGCTGCAGCGTCTCAGGGGATTGGGAGTGGGAGGCACGGTTTTTCAGTGGTTCTCCTATCTCCTGGGACGCTCGCAGTCGGTGTTGGCAGGGGGGCAGAGGTCGACCCCTAGGACTCTCGCTTGTGGAGTTCCTCAGGGGTCGGTCCTCTCGCCTCTCCTGTTCAACATCTATATGAAACCGCTGGGTGAGATCATTCGTGGTTTTGGAGTTGGGTATCATCAATATGCTGATGATACCCAACTTTTTATTTCGACCCCAAACCACCCCAGTGATGCCCTCGCTGTGATGTCCCGTTGCCTGGAGGCGGTTCGGGTCTGGATGGGGAGGAACAGACTTCAACTCAACCCTGACAAGACTGAGTGGCTGTACATTCCGGCTTCCCGGGACACCTGGGATGTTCCACCTCTTTCTATGGGGGGTGAGCTTTTACCCCCTGTGGATAGGGCTCGCAACTTGGGAGTCCTCCTAGATTCACGACTCACTTTGGAGGATCACATAGTGGCCGTGACTAGGGGGGCTTTTGCCCAGGTTCGCCTGGTGCGCCAGTTGCGGCCCTATCTAGACCGGGAGGCCTTATGTACGGTCACTCATGCGCTCGTGACCTCTCGCCTAGACTACTGTAACGCTCTCTACATGGGACTTCCCTTGAAGACTGCTCGGAGGCTCTAACTGGTACAGAATGCGGCTGCGAGAGTTGTCTTGGGAGTTTCCCGGTACTCCCATGTTACACCTTTGCTCCGTGAGCTGCATTGGTTACCAGTTGTCTTCCGGGTAAGGTTCAAGGTTTTGGTTATGATCTTTAAGTCCCTACATGGCATGGGTCCGCGATACCTCGAGGACCACCTGCTGCCGGCGTCGACTCCCCTCCGCCCTGTGCGCGCCCACAGAGAGGGCCTCCTCAGGGTGCCTCCTGTCAAGGAATGTCGACTGGTGGCCCCCAGGGGGAGGGCCTTCTCTGTGGGTGCTCCGGTGTTATGGAACCAACTGCCGGTCGAGCTCCGGATGGCATCAGACCTCCGATCCTTCCGTCGCGGGTTGAAGACCCATTTATTTGAACTAGCGGGTCTGGCCTGATGGGGGTACATGGGTTTTTTTATAGGCTTGTTGTATTATTCTTGTTTTAACTTGGGCATTGATTTAATTGTCTTTTAATGTTTGTATTGTTATTTATATTTATGCCCTGTGAACCGCCCTGAGTCCCTTTGGGAGAAGGGCGGTATAAAAATCTCAATAAATTAAATTAAATTAAATTAAATAAAAAACTCATCATAAACTTTCAGAATGTGTAGTATCTGTTCTTATCAGTTTAAGATCCTGTAGTTTTTGATGAATCATGAATAGGAAGTTCTGTAACGGTCTTGCATGGAACTGAGAAAGAGGTGTTTACATCCACATTAGCTGGTTGGTTGGTAAAATAGTGACTTCTGGACTCCATATCAGCTTCCATGCTGGAAATGAGGATGGTGAGTCTGAAGTTGTCAGATGGTCTGCTTGATGCCTTTGGTCCACGTTCTTCCTACTTGGATTTCAACTAAGGCACAATTTCAATTATTTAAACTTGATGATATAGTTGTGGAACAGTTTGAATGCAGAAAAGTGATTAAACAGAACAACATCAAATTACAAAATAAGCAAAGACATCCAGAATGATGCATATGGGTATGCATTTGCTGTTTTAAATCAGTAAGGACAGCACCAGTTCCTGATCTTATTACTGTTGTTGGATAAGGCTCAGGTCTTGGGTTGGAATTAAGGAGAGGAAAATTAATTCTCCTCTCCTGATTTTTCCTTGGGTTTGCACTGCATAAGGAAGAGAGCATTAGGCAGCTTGTGTTTCTTTATTCCCCACGTAAAAGGGGATGGGGATTGCATAACACAGTTGTAGCTGCCATCTTGACTTTTTTTTTTAAAAAGATATTTTATTAGTTTTTAACTATAACAATCTCCAGTGCTTGGTGTACAGTGTGTTGTCTTGGCTTATATTTTAACAAGGAAAAAAAGGACAAAATAATTATTAACAGTCAATAATGATTAAATTTGATAATTCTATAATTAATACATTAATAATACATTTCTTTGGTCTTCCCTTCTCCCATTTGTATTTTCCTTCTTCAACCTTTGCCAAAATATAATTCTTAATATTTTCAATATATAAATAATTAGGTATAGTCATTTTTTATATTTATACAAATATAATAATAATCTCTATATAACATTTTTTCAGCTTATTTTATTCTCATAACCATCATCTCATTTGTTCAGCATACATCCTATTTTTATAATTTTTGTTCGCTTAGATTCCCTTATATTTAATCCAATTCTTATCAGTCATAATTTCTTCATACAGTATTAGTCATCTCACTGTCTACATTTTCCCATTTAGGTACATCATCCCAATATTTTATGTCATGCATTATAAAAATACTATACTTCTTACCTGTCTTATAGTGTCTAGATCAGGGCTTTTCAACCAGTGGTACGGGTACCACCTGTGGTACATTAGAAAAGTAGCGAGGGAGAGGAATGAGATGAACCGGTGGCAGCACTGCAGAAGCCTGAGCGAGAGATGGCTGGAGCTGCAGGGCTGTCAGGGCTCAGCGGAAGTGCTAGGATCAGCGCGAGTCTCTAACTGGAGCTCAGCGCTGATCCTGGCACTTCTGAGCCCAGAAGAAGTGCCGATCAGCTGGAATGTTGCAGCATCTCCAGGGTCTTGTGATTTACATTCAGATGCTTGGCAACTGATTCATATTTATGATGGTCACAGTGTCCCAGGGTCATGTGAAGTGACCAAAACCTGCTGCAACCACCCAGCAGATGGGGGAGGAATAAAACCCAACCCCGCCGCTGCCAATCCTCAACAGAAATGCTCACAACAATGAAAACCTCGGACAGGAGGAAGAGTGTTGCCGGGCAGGCAGGCAGGTGTCTTGCTTGGCTGTGGCTTGGGGGGCACTATTTTCAGTGCCATAGTAACTTCAAACAGTCACTAAGCGAACTGTTGTAAGTCGAGTACTACCTGTACATCACTTTTTTCCCTTTTTTTTTGGTTATCAGGTTTTTGACACCTTGCTTGGCAACTGGTGGTACTCAGATGTTGCCATATCCTAAAAGTGGTACAATGGGTGGAAAGGTTGAAAAGCCCTGGTCTAGATATAACATCCTTTTTAATCACTTTATATTTACTTACATATTAATAAAAGTTACATCAATCTACTATTTTAACATTTAATATATTATAAAACATACTATATTACAGTGATGGCGAACCTTTTAGAGATCGAGTGCCCAAACCACAACCCCAAACCCACTTATTTATAGCAAAGTGCAAGGGCAGCATCAGCATTGTGGTGCCCTCAAGGGGGGTGAGAGGCGTGGCCCACTGGGTGGGCGTGGCTGATGTCATGGCAGATTTGGTGGGCATGGCCAGGCTAGGCGTTGCCACCTTGATGTTGCTCATGGGGTTGCCTGTGGGGGCTCGGCAGGATTGGGGGAGATCCAGGGGGTCTCTGGTGGGTGGGGTGGTGGGCAGGAGGCTTGTCCTGCAGGGTGAGGTAGGGGGTAGGGCAGTAGTGCCATTGCTGTGCCACCATGAAAAGAATCCCAGGAAAGACCCCTGGGTTACTGCAACCGATGGCTGAACCTTCTCAATCATGGGAAGAAATAGCTATGGACTTTACAGCAGACCTACTCGACATAGAGGAAATACTGTCATTTGGACTGTGATAGACCTATTTTCAAAACAGGCTCACTTTATCACCTGCAAAGGACTTCCATCGGCTCAACGCCTGACTAAGTTGTTCCTAAAACATATCTATCGACTACATGGCACCCCTAAGCGAATAATTTCAGACAGAGGGGTGCAGTTCACAGCAAAATTTTGGAGAAACTTTCTTAAATTAATTGGATCATCTCAAGGCCTATCAACTACTTTTCACCCAGCTACTAATGGAGCTGCAGAATCCACCAACAAAATGGTGGAACAATACCTTAGATGCTACGTCTCTTACCAACAAACAAACTGGACCGACCTCCTCCCTTTCGCAGAAGTGGCTTACAATAATTTAGTACATAGCAGCACTGGCTACACTCCTTTCCGTGTAGCCACAGGGAAAGAATTCAACCCCATACCGGAATACCCTCAGTTACCCTCTCCTTCCCAGACTCTTGATGAGGGGTGAGGGGTTGGGAAGAAGTTTGGAAAAATACAAAGGTGGCCTTAAAAAGGATTTTGAGACCTACAAAAAGCAAGCTGACAAAAAGAGAGCTTCCCAAAGAACATTCCAAGTTGGGGAAAAGGTCTATTTGTCAACCAAATACTTACACCTTAAACTACCCAATAAGAAATTGGGACCAAATTTCCCGGGGCCTTTCCCCATTGTGAAAATCATCAATCTGGTCACAGTAAAATTGAAACTACCCAGACTTTTGGGGAAAATTCACCCAGTGTTCCATTGTAGCTTGTTGAAACCTTTTCGAACCTCCACTTTAAGACCCCCCCCTAAGAAAGCACCTGGACCCCTCGTGGTAGCAGGTCAAACCCATTATGAAGTGAAACGTATTCTTGACTCTAGAATCTTTAAGGGAAAATTGCAATACCTAGTAAAATGGAAGGGATACCCATTGTCTGAAGCCATTTGAGTGAAATCTACTGATGTGAAAGCTGACAGACTTATCAAAAGGTTTTATGAGAAACACCCCAACAAATCAAAAGCCAGTTCCTAACTTGTGTTTTGTTTACATTACAGGATCTGTCCTTTTTGTGAGGGGCCCCCGGATGTCAACGCTGCTAACATTGAATGTTATTGCTGGACAAGAGATTGAATTTAAGGTTGGGAGAGGGGACAAGTAGGATTGTACTTTCAAGGCCATCTCTAACTAAAGAAGATAAGACGTTGGCGGGTTTTCTAACGGAAGGGAAACTGATTCTTTAAATTAATTGGAGAATATGATTAATGACAAAATTAGAAAGGTGGAGAATTGTGTTTAAATATATTGTGCAAGGGGTGGAGATTTCAAATTCCAGATTCCTTTGAGCAAGCATTTGCCGGTGTATTAGAATAAAGGACTTTTAAGGTAAACAATGCCTCAGAGTCACTTGAAAAGCCCATACATCGGAAACTTGGCACTGACAATATAAGAGGCAGTCTTTTGCTTTAATTATTTGGTTTTGAATCACAAAAGCGCAGGTGGAATGCAACCCAGATGTTTTGACAAGGGATAGGCACTTCAGAAGGGAAGTGAAACTGTGTGTGTTAAATTAATTGGTAAATGTGATTCATAACATGTAAATAAGGGAGGGAAATTCTGTATGATGTGGTGTGTCAAGGGGAGGAGAATTCAGATTCTGGCATCCATTCATGAGTGCTGATGCTCTGTTTCTGCTCATTATAGACTTTTTTAGAATAAATAATCATACAGTACTCTTTGATGTGTCTTTTTAATTGGAACCATGACAGGTAGGCTAGAATAGTTGGAATAGACAACATCACCACCAGATGGACCTATAGCTGGCTGACAAATTGTACTTAATGAGTAGACCTCAATGGTACTACAACCACATGGAGAGAAGTAAGCAGTGGGGTACCACAAAGCTCTGTCTTAGGCACAGTACTCTTCCAATATCTTCATTAATGTTTTAGATTAGGGAATAGAAGGGGAATTCATCAAATCTGCAGATGACACTAAACTGGCAGGAATAGCCAACACAAGCTCAGGATCTAAAAAGATCTTGAGAAACCTGAACAATGGGCCCTATCCAACAAAATGAGTTTCAGTGTGGAGAAAAGCAAAGTCTTAGGCAGGAAAAAAACAAAGGAACAAATACATTGGGTGAGACCTGGCTTAAAAACAGTAACTGTGAGTGGGACCTTGGAGTCCTAGTAGACGATCACTTAACTATGAGCCAACAGTGTGCAGCAGCAACCCAAAACACTAATACAATCCTGGGTTGTATAGCATAGAATTAAGATCACGCAAAGTATTTGTACCGCTTTATAAAGCCCTAGTAAGACCACACCTCAGGTACTGCAGCCAATTTTGGTCACCACATCACAAAAAAGATGTTGAGAGTTTGGAAAAAAATAAAAAAAGAGCAATTAAGATGATCAAAGGCCTGGAGGGAAGGATGAGAAAGAATGGTTGGAGACTGATCAAAGAGAGAAGCAACCTGGAATTAAGGAGAAACTTCTTGACAGTGAGGACAATCAACCATTGGAACAGCTTACCCCCCAGACATTGTGGGCGCCCCATCACTGGAAATTTTCAAGAAGAGACTGGACAATCACCTGAGATGGTATAGGTTCTCCTGTTTGAGCAAGGAGCTGGACTAGAAGACCTCCAAGGTCTCTTCCAGCTCTATTCTATGCTTCTGCAGAGACATGGAAGGAAGAGCAAATCAGCAGTTTCATCTGTAAACAGGCTGTAAATCACCTGTGATCAATTCAGTCAAGTCTTCAGCCTCCATTTTCAGGTCAAGTCTAAATTGCATTACCTCAGGGCCACAACCACTGGCCAAATCTGGAAAGTTGTTTACTATGTTGCACAATCTCTTGGTTTCTTTTAAATTCTGTAGTTTGATAAAGCATGCAAGAGCAGTTATGGATTTTGGATTATTTATCCTTCAGGAGAAAGAGCAGCATTATTTAGCTTTGACTGATTGAGTTAGAAGCTCTGAAGACATTTCTGTGTTTCTCCTCCTGTATGCATGCAACATGCTTTCCCTGATCCCAAGATGCTTCCAATTTATCGAGCCTTCTCCAAACCAAACATACTACACAGTTCTATTCAATTTATCCCCCAGGGAGAGTATGGTGCATCAGGAATCATGGTCTGCCCATCTATGGAAACGTTGGCAGTTGAAAGTGTGAAGTCATTCGCTTGCATTATTTTTCTCCAGTCCCTATAAATGCTAGGTAGCTAAGTGAGGAAAGGGGTGAAGGTGCTTAGAGCACCAGCAAATTGAATTACATATAGTTGTTTATAACTTTGTCCTCCAAGATCCATTTGGCCTAGCTTGCAATGCTGAGATTTTCTTTTTGCCAAGGAAGGTAAAATAAACAAGGAAAAAACATTACAAACAGGAAGAAAACAAATGAAAGGAAAGGTCACCCAACCTCCCCTCACATTAAAATTAAAATTAAACAGTAAGGCCTTTTGGAAACGAGAACAATAAAATGCTGCATTTAATCCTCATGATGTCATCAAACGGAAATGGAAAAGGATCACGGAATGGGAAGATAACACCGTGTGTCTCTGCAAATTCAACAAGAAATAACGCTGAGTTGAGTTCACAGGTGGCTTTAATCATGGAACATTCTGGCATGCACAATGTCAAAGTTAGCGCAGGGAGCAATCGCTTCCCAGTGCCTTACATAAGCATTTCCCACCTGGCCCCACCCACCTAATGAGCATCGGTGAGCGAGGTGATAGCAGCAGCGAGGTAGGATGCCCTGCAGGCTTCCGGCTCCACATAACTTCCCTGCTCTGTTCAAGTGTTCTTCATGATGCACTACAGGCTTCTGGCTCCCTGGTATGTCACTGGTGGTCCAGGACAGGACTTTTCAACCGATGGTACCAGTGGTACGCAAGCAGCTGGCTGGTGGTATGCGGCGTTGCCTTCCTCCCCCCTGCCTCCCCCCTCCCACTCCTTACCAGCTCACTTGCTCCTGGAAAACATGTGTTCTGTTCCCCCTCCCTCAAGGTACAAACAAACAGACAAGCAGGTACAAAACAAAAGGGTTAAGTCTTTATACCACAATATAATTGCTGTCCGATAAAGTCTTGGCAGCAAGCTACCCACAGTCAGCCAAACTAGGCTATTTATCTCAAATGTTCTCTGACATGAGATAACTGCCAACAAGAAATTCCAAGAAAGTACAGACAAACCGAAAAGCAGAGATCAAGAAGCGTAGGCATGAAATGCAGACCAGGGTTCACACAGGTAGAGAAATCCGACAGACGTGACCAGAAGCTGTGGTGAATTAAATTGTTCGTCACAAAGTTCTGAGAGCAGCCACACCCCCTTTTGTACCTTATGGGGTGTGGCTCAATGACTCAGCTACTCCCTGGTCCTCCTACTCAACCTACGTTGCTGCAAACACTTGGCCCTGCGTCTTTCTCGAGGGTCTAGCCATGAGTCATCTTCACTAGACTGTATTTGCTGCAGCTGCTCGAGCTCCCTCCCAGCCTGGCTACTCCCAGGCTGCTCCTCTCGGTCTTCAGATGGAGGCCTTGCCAGAGAGGAGGGCCCCTGCTAGGGAGGCCTTGCCAGTTCCTCCCCATCATCCTCAGAGTCCTCTTCCTCAGTTAGGACAGGCACGGGGGTTGGGGCCACAACACCATGCTGCTTGCTGTCACCCTGCAGGCGAAGTGTGCAGGCGCAGAGTGAGGCCTCACTCTCCCCTTGGACTCATTGTCAGCAACTTTCCCCCAGAAGCAAGCCTGATCCTGAAAGGGACAGAGACATCCTCGGCAGGCAGACATTCCTCCTCCCTCTCCTCTTCCCGATGTTCTTTATGGAGGGGAAAGCAAAGCGGCAATGAGTCCCCAGGACATCCCGCAGCAGCAGGTGGGAATCAAGGCCCACATTTTTTTTCTGATCTGCACCAAGGTAGGCGAAGCCATCAGAATGTGGAGGGGAAAATGCGCCTGCCTGACTCCCTCCCCCCCACTGTTGGCGACTCTGTACAGCTGGCCCCGACCGCCAACTGGAGCCTGTCGGCAGAGGTTGAAGCCGATGGTACAGAGTCGTCAGCTGATCAGCGGCCCTGTGTATGCGTCCTCCCAGGCCCACGGGAGGTCAGGTGACTCCATAAGGCCGGCCCCGACCTTCACAAGTGGAAATTGAGGGAGATTGCTAGGAGCACGAGATTGGCATTTCTCAGCGTTCGCTGATCTCATGCTCCTGACAGTCTCCCTCTCTTTGTTTCAGTTTCCTTTCTGCAACAGAAAGCAAGCTGCAACCAAGTGGGAGAGATTACAGGAGCGCAAGATTGGTGATCACGTTCCTGACAGTCTCCCTCTCTTTTTTTCAGCTTGCTTTCTGTTGATCAGCGCGTGCTGAGAAATGCCAATTCCCTCTGCTGCGCCGTCCCAGTTGCTTTCCTTGCAGCAAGGCAAGCAGTTGGGACGAAGACTCAAAATGCGGCATTTCTCAGCACGCGCTGATCAGTGCGTGTGGAGGAACACCAATTACCTCTGCTGCGCCGTCCCAATTGCTTTCCTTGCAGCAAGTATTGTTGTGATTCAGGGTCAGCCTGTGGGTTTGGCAGTTGGGTCGGACGATTCAGTGGTGGAGGAGGGGGGTGTTGGAGAGCCTCCAGAGGATAGCCCTGAGGCTCCGCAGAGCCCTCAGCCAGGCCCCTCCCACCTGGTCATGACGCAGACCCAGCTGTGTGAGCCTGACAGCGTGGATGAAGATGACCCACAGCTGGCCCTGTTCAAGGACGCCCGACGCAGGAGGCAGTCAATCAGGAGTAAACAGAGGAAGGCAATGGGGCACCTCGGAAGGAGGCAGAGAGAAGCCACGCCTTGAACTGTTTAAAAGTGGGAGGGCTGGTTTGCTGAAGGCAACCGTTTGAATAGCTCCTGTTTCATGGTTCGTGTTTCTGTTTGCTCTGTTTTATGTTAATAAATTTGGCAGTGTTTGTCTTATATTAAATTCCAGTATGACATGGTCGCTTTCATCCAAGGTTCCGGCAGTTTTGATTCCCTCTATCTGTGTATCACTTCTTCTCTATTTGTAAGGATTAAGTCCAGTATAGCTTTGGTCTAGTTCCCTCCTCCACCTTTTGGGTGACAAAGTTGTTGGCTAGGTTGGTTAGGAATCTGTTTGATCTCCCGCTTACTGCAGAGTTTGTCTCCCAGTTGATATCTCGCAATACTACTATGGTGTGCTTCCTGCATACATTTGTTAACTTGTTGGCAAAGAGTTCATCTATTTCTTCTGGTTGGTTGGGTGGCCTGTGGTAATGTCACTTTTTTTCTCTCTTATATTGACACATATACATTCTGGAGAGATTTTGTCTTGGATTATGTGCATTTCTGCAGATACGTAGTGTTCTCTTACATATAGTGCAACTACTACTCCTCTTTTTGTAGACCTGTTTCTTTTGAACAATTTGTATCCATCAAGCAATAACATTCCATTCATGGGTTTTATCCTACCAAGTTTCTGTTATTCCAACTATGTCATACCCTCCCTCATGTACTATTGCTTCTAGTTTGCCCTGTTTGTTCCCCAAGCTTTGAGCATTTGTATATAAGCATTTAAGGCTTTTATGCCTGTCTGTTGGTATGTTTCTTGTATCTCCTGATTGTTGTTTGAGTTTTGCTTTTTTGTCAACACTGCTATGTCGTCATTTGATTTGTTTTCTTGGGCTTTGTGATTGGTTTTCAATTCTAGAGGTTCTAGAGATTGGTCACCCTCCCACCATAGTGTTAGTTTAAAACCCCCTCATAAGTTGGACCAGTCTTTTTCTAAGTACATTTTTGCCTATTTTCGTGAGCCCATCCCTTGCCAAGAGTCTTGTGTAGGAAATTCAGTCCATGACCAAGGAAACCAAATTTTTCTTGGTGACACCAACCCTTTGGCCACTGGTTTAATTCTAAAATTCTTTTTTCCCTCAGTGGATGTTGGCCTTTCATTGGGAGCACTGACGAGAACACTACTTGTGCTCCTAACTGTTTAACTTTGTTGCCTAGTTGTTTGTAGTCCTTCACTATTGCACTCAGGTTGTTTGTTGTGTTGTTTGTTCCAATATGGAAGAGGAGGGCCTAATTATTTTGGTTAGGTTCTCAGCCACATCTTTGATTTTGGCTCCAGGGAGACAGCATACCTTCCTGGATTGTATGTCTGGTCTGCAGATGGATGATTCTGTTCCTTTAAAGATAGAGTCTCCTATTACTAACACTCTTTTTTGGGGGGAGCTGCAGTCTGGGGTGCTTTGCTGTTTCTCTCAGGTGTGTTTGTTTGATGTGGCTTCTTAGGGATATTTGAGGTGCACAAAGGTGCACTTGCACAAAGACCCTCCTGGCCATGACTGCCACCTGATCTTTGAGCATAAGTTGCGAATCCAAGAGAACCCCCAGATTATGCACAGGGTCTGTTGGGTCAGTGCCACCCTTTCCAGGACCAAAGGTAGAAATTCTCCATGGGTCAAACATCCCCAAACCCAGATCCACTTGGTCTTGCCAGGGTTCAGTTTCAACCTGAAGCCCCTAACAGTCTTCAGGCACTGCGAGAGGGAGGTCATGGCATTGCTTAACTCACCATGGGCTGAGATATACAGCTGAGTATCATCAACATATTGATGATATCTCAGTCCATGGTGATGGATAATCTTACCCAAAGGCTTCATGTAGATGTTAAATAGGAGTGGAGAGAGTACCGAGCCCTGCGGGATTCCGTAAAGCAGTGAGTGAGGGCTGGATCTCTCACCTCCTATTAACACCAACTGAGAGCAGCCACAGAGGACTGAAATGAACCAGGATAGCACAGAGCCCCCTGCTCCAACCCCCCAAGCCACTCCAGAAAGATACCAAGGTTGATGGTATCAAAAGCCGCCGGGAGGTCAGATAGAGCAAGGATGGATACATTACCCCCATCCCACTCCTGCCATAAACCTTAAAAAAAAACACGTTTCTGTCCCCTGTCCAGGCCTGAATCCTGACTGGTAGGGGTCTATGTAATCTGTTTCATCCAGAAACCTCTGGAGCTGCTGCACAAGTACCTTCTCAACAACCTTCCCCAAAAAGAGAAGTTTGGAAACAGGATGAATATTATCCAACAGGATGGAATCCAGCGATGGCTTCTTGAGAAGAGGGTGTACTACAGCCTCCTTAAAGTGCTGGGTGACTACCCTGTCCTGTAGGGAAGCATTACCATCAGAGTCCACTCACCTGCCATCTTCCAAGAAGCTTTCATAAGCTGGTATATCATTTGTATTTCTCTTTTGATTTTTAAAACATCAACAAGTTTCTTTCGAAGATCTAGTGAAACATACTTTTCTAAACCATTCATTTAGCTGGTCATTTGTATATTCACTTTTAGTACCACCAGTATCTTGTCAGATGACATTTGTTACACATTCATCATTTCTTCAATAAAATCTTTTTTTAGCCTATTCATAGGAGCAAACATCATTGCTGACATTTTTGTTGTTATTGTAGCTACTATTATCTCTCCATTCTTCAAAAGTCTCTTTCAGTATTATCCTTGTTACAATGTTTTGCTTCATTTTGTAGGTTTGCATTTTTCTCCTCTACTTAAATCTATAGTCCCCTCTTGTGTCCAGTTTTTAAAATCATGAAAATATTCACTTTTGCTATGTCTTACAAACCACAAAACAGGATATATTTCCCATGAGAAAATTAATTCCAAAATCTTGTGAAAGTTTTTGTCCTTGCTAAAAAGCTCTGAACAATTGTAAAAGGCAGAGACTCCTTGTTCTGTGACTGCATGGTTTAGTTTATTGTGTTTCCCTGAAAATAAATCCTGTTCTTATATATTTTTTTGCCTCCAAAAGAGGCAGTAGGTCTTATTTTCAGGGAATGTTTTTTTTTCCTGATACCTGCCTTGTCTCATGGTGTGACACTAACAACCACATCTAGCAAGAGGCCTTGTGGCTGCTGGCCAACTTCTGTGACCGCTCACGGCAGGAGGCCGTGTGGCCTGCCATGCCTTGCCACCACCAAGAGGCAAGGCAGGTGGGGGAGGGGCTGCCCCAAGAAGCCCATAGGCACCCAAACACTCCCCCCAAATGGAGGTGACAGAGATTGGAAGTTCTGTCTGCTTGCGAATGGAGTGCTCGGAGATGGAGCTAATCAATCCGTTCCAAAGTGCTCCATTCGCAAGCAAAGCTTCCACTGTCCATCAGATCTATAGGGGGAAAACTGTTTGGGTACCTATGTGGCACTTGGGAACGAAGTCATTTGCTCTGTTCCCAAGTGCCCCATAGGTGCCCAAACACTTTTCCCCCAAATGGAGATTGGATGGAGACTGGAAGCTCTGTCTGCTTGTGAATGGTATGGTTTGAAACAGAGCTTGTGCCCCATTCACAAGCAGATGGAACTTCCAGTCTTCGTCAGGTCTCTGTTCAGGGGGAAAGTATTTGGGCACCTATGGGGGGCTTGGGAACCGAGCAAATTACTCGGTTTCCAATCACTTCCCCCCCATCTCTGTCTCCACATGTGGACTTACCTGCTCTGTGCCAAGGGGCTGGTGGGCTGTGGCTGCTGCCGGACACTGTCAGCCCCTTGCATGCTCACCACCGCTTATGAATGAATGAATGAATGAACCTTTATTGTCAAAGTACAACCATGTATACATTGAGATTGGCTGAGCCTATTTTTGTGAAAGACCATTGACTGTAGAGAAAAGGTATGCTTTTACTAAGATCAAGTGGTAATAGCCAGATCTGAATATAACAAATTTGGTGTATTTCCCTTCTTTCAGGTCCTCCCCTTCTTTGGTCATTTGGTCAGTGTCTAATAGCATTCAGATTAGTTGTTTTGGTAACAGTTCTGGTTTTGGCTCCTCTTTGGTGGATGTTTGCATTCTGTTCTCGTTGTGTCCTTGGATCTCTCAACCATTGTCTCTGATTGACATCTGTGGTTCTTGTCTTCCCCCCCTCCCTGTTTTTTTTGCCTTCCTTCCCCCTCCCCTCTTTTATGGCAGGATGCTAGCAATGCAAAGTGAAGCTGAAGTGGCTTGATGGCAGATCTGACAGTGGTGGTTTTCAAGGGGAAAAAAAGTGTGAGCTAATGGAGGGCTTATATTTCATTTTTTATTTCTAAACATAGTTTGGTCTGTTTTGCCACAGGCCAGTTCATATACATACAACCATGTAAAAAGAAAAGCTCAGTGTGATTATGGGGTCTCACTCTCTTCTGTTTTGCCTAGAAATGCAGTAGTGCAGTTCTATACTGGTGTATGTCTGTAAAATGTGGAGGGACAGATTGTACCCAGGTATGTGTGGAATGTTCTAATACTGAAATAAGCTTTGTGAAATGGATCTCTGTTGCCACAGGTCCAAGTCCTTCCCCAGTTTCTCTTAAAATGTCAGTAGATAGCTTTGTAGAGAAAGTAGAAAACACAAGCCTTTGATTTATGAACAACATGAATAGAAATGAAACCTTTCTTTTAGCTATTTTAGGCATTAAAAAATTGTTCCAGACTATCTACAATGAAGTGTGTGTGTGTGAGAGAGAGAGAGCGAGGGAGGGAGGGAGGAAGGAAGAAAGGATTAGTAACTTAGGGGTGGGGTTTGAGTAAAAGTAAATGTAGGAAAGGGGAAAAACCCAGCAAAATTAAAACATATTAAGGGGTTAGGTAAATCCACAGAAGCCAGAACATTCAAAGATCAAGTTTGCAACTGTGTCTTTAATTTCTCTTCTGACAATTATATACTTCATCCCAGTGGGTTTAGAATAGAGCTGGAAGGGACCTTGGAGGTCTTCCAATCCAGCTCCCTGCTCAAGCAGGAGAACCTATACCACAGGTCGGCAACCTGCAGCTCCCAGCCTCCTCCGCCATTTGCAGAGACAGAGACAGGCACCCTTCTCTCTCTCTCTCTCTCTCTCTCTCTCTCTCTCTCTCTATATATATATATATATATATATATATATATATATATATATATATATATATATATATATATGTATGTATGTATGTATGTATGTATGTATGTATATATATGTATATATATATATGTGTGTGTGGACTTGCCCCCTCACAGGGTTCCTGATTGGCCCTGTGTCCGGGCTGGCCCCATCCAAGGCGCACGTGGCTGGTCTGCGATCCCCAGGCAGCGAGCCAATTTAAACCCAGCCCAATCAGCTTCTCGGAGTAGAATGTGAGGTGAGCAGAAGATTGGGGGGGAGGGGGAGAGAGAGAGGCACAAGTGCCTTTCTCTGTCTCTTTCTCTGAGAGTGATTGCAAGCTCGCTTCCTGCCCAGGCTCCCAGGCCCACTTCCGGGACACCGTCCCCAGAGGTTCCCTTCCTGGCCAGGCCGGGGGTTACCCAAAAAGACCAAAGTAGCGACGTCAGGGTTGGGCAGGGCACCAGCAGGAGACGAGTCAGGTGGGTGTCGCATCACCTCAGCTCTCGCCAGGAGCTAGTTTGGAAAGAGAATTTGGGGAGGGCGAGATGCTGTTTTCCTCCTGAGAAGGCAGAAGGGGGGGGGAAACAGGCAAAAGAGGGGAGTTTTCCCAGCCAGACAGCCAGCCACCCCCCCACTTCCTGATTTTATGCCACATTAAAAAAAAACGCCAAGCCTGGCACCGCTGCTACCGTTTTTGTGGTGGTAGCGGCAGCAGCAGCGGCATCACCTTCCATGCTGGTCCCATTATAAGCTAGGCGTGCCCCTATACATTCACGGGAAGGACAGGGGTGGGCTCCCAGCAAAGGCGCACCGAAGAAATTATGGGAGAAGGAAGAGAGGAAGAGAAACAGTGGGTGGGGGGGAAGCGCCCCGTTTCTTATTCTTCTGGCACAAACTCTGTGCTCAAGCTGGAATGGGGGGGACAAGGAGGAGGAGGAAGAGAGGCGATTGACAGACTGCCAGCCAATCTCTGGGAGAGGGGGTGCAGGATGGAGAGGAGGGCAGCTTGCCTTGGAGAGGGAGGGGGGAGCCCTCCTCATCTGCCTTTCGTTCTCTCCTCTCTGCCCTATTCCCCTCTCCCTCCTTTAAAAAAATCTTTTTTCTTTCTTTCTTTTTTTTAGAAAAAACAAAATTGGTCGGAATTATAAAATCAAATCGGGAGGGAGAATGGAAGTTTGCGCTTTCATTTTAGGGATCGCACCACGGGGGTCATGGGGAACAGGAGCGGCGGGGGAAGACTGGGGGAAACCAGGATGATTAGAGCTGCCTCCACACCGGCCAGCTTTGCTCCTGGGGCTAAGCCACCGACTTGATTAATGAGGGTTTGTTGCCAGAGCCGGCTGGGTTCGTACCCCTGGACTGAGCTATAAATCATGGTTTGCAACCTGCTGGACTCCCCCACATTCTGAGCCACAAATCAGCGAGGTGTAATAATTGGGTTCAGCAACCCTCTCTGGTTCAGCTCACAAGTCTTGTTTTAACCATGGTTTGCCAGCTAAGGAAGACACAGCCAGGTTCACTTGTCGCACTAACCCAGAAGAAGAAGGGGGTTGATGAGGAGGAAGAAGAAGAGGAGAAACAGTGGCGATTGACAAACTGCCAGCCAATCTGTTTGGGAGAGGGGGCACAGGATGGAGAGGAGGGAAGCTTGCCTTGGAGAGGGAGGGGGGAGCCCTCCTCATCTTCCTTTCGTTCTCTCATTTGGCCAGCCGGCCGGCTTGTTCTCCAACAACCTGACATACCATGGACAGCCTTATGCAGCTCGTTTTCCTCCGTGGAGATGTAGCAAGGGCAGCAGAGAAGCACCCGTGGGGGGGGGGAGAGAGAGAAGTGCAAGTGCCTCTCTCTCTCTCTCTCTCTCTCTCACACACACACACACACACACACACACACACACACCACACACACAACACAAACACACTGAGTGGGGGAAGAGATCTGGCAGACCAAGGACAGAAACAGAGAAGGAGGAAGAAAGGAAGAGAGGGAGAGAGAGAGAGAGAGAAGGGAAGCGCTAGTGCCTCTCTCTCTCTCTCTCTCTCTCTCTCTCTCTCTCTCTTTCACACACACACACACACACACACACACACACACACACACACCACCACACCACACCAGGGGTGTCAAACTCAATTTCATTGAGGGCCGCATCAGCATTGCGGATGCCCTCAAGGGGCTGGGTGGGTATGGCCAGGGTGGGCATGGCCTACTGGGTGGGCATGGCCAGCTCTACATCGTTCGCATCAAGGGTGCCTATGGGGGCCTGGGCAGGAGTGAGACAGATCTGAGGGTCTCTGGCAGAAGGAGGGTGTCTGGGCCAAGGCCAAGGCAGTGGGGGGCGTTCCCTCACTGTTTCCAGGATGGCTTCGTGCGCCACATGAAACCACTTCGCGGGCCGGATCCGGGCCCCGGGCCTTGTGTTTGACATGTCTACACCACACAAATACACTGAGTGGGGGAAAAGGACTGGCAGACCAAGGGCAGAAAGAGGGAGGGAGAAAGGAAGAGAGGGAGGGAGGGAGAGAGAGAAAAAAAATATGAATATATGTGGTTGTCCTTACTGGACTTTTAGTAAAGAATGTTTAATGAAATATTTTGATGTTTTTTTAATTAAGAGGTGAGGTATGGGGATACTTATGCTGTATTTAAAGATGGTAGATAAGCTACTAAAATTGTTTTTACCTGTTGGGATGAAGAAGAAAGATTTTTTTCCCCTCTTTCTCCTGCCCTTTTCTCCCCCCCCCCCGCAATTTTTTTCTTTTCCATTTTTCTGTTTGTAGTTTTTATAGTTTGCACTGGCTTTTTATTTCATAAATACGAGGAGGACTCAAATAGACATTTGAGTATTTTATTTGAAAGTAACCTTCGACCCAGCATCTTTTTTTTGGAGTTCAAAATGCTTTTGTTGCATGCAGAAATAAAAATTTGTTTTCTTTGTAGGAGTTCATTGATTTCATAAATGCAGCATGTTGTGTATGTAAATAGTTAGCAATAAGCCATAGAAGATATTGCAAACACTGTGCAGCTTTGCAAGGTTTAAAGCGGGAAAATAAGGTGCAATCATTGGACGCCACAACCAAGGAGCGGGAAAACAGACAGTTTGTATTGGTTACAGTTCAAACGCTTTCTCTATAAAAGGGTTGCAACATTTGACATTTGACAGTTGACTTTGTGTATTCAATAAACTCGTTCAGTGTTAACCACTCTGAGTCCTCGTCAATTCGAACCAAACAACTGGCGACGAAGGTGGGATCGACAGAAGACCAGAGATTAGGAAGAATTGTCGTGAAGGCGGCAAAGTCTGAGCGAGTCACAGTCAACCGAGCGGCCGCGGCAGAATAGGAAAAAAAATTCTCCGAATGGCGCAAATCGGGTCATTGAAGGAATTTGACCCTAACTTCCCCGAAGATTGGGAAGAATATATTGGTCAGGTCGAAGGATTCCTGTTAGTGAACGGAATCACCGACGACCGAAAAAAAGCGGCGGCACTTTTGACAATTTGCGGCACACCGGTCTACAGAGTCGCTGTCGGGCTGTGCCAGCCACAACCAGTCTCCAGCGTGCCCTATGCCGACCTCCTTGCAAAACTAAAGGTGCACTTTACTCCCCGAAGGTCCGAACTTTTTTGGCGGCGCATCTTCGAGAAGAGAAATCAGAGACCGGGGGAATCCATACAGAAATTCGTCGCTGCCGTTAGGGAAGCCGCAGTTCGTTGCAAATACGATAATTTAGAAATTAGGATTCGGGACAGAGTTGTGCTAGGCTTACGCGATGAACAATTACAAAACAGAATAATCGCCAAACCTACTGGCGATTTACAGGAAGTGCTCGACGAACTCCTAACGTATGAGTCTACCGGGTATCGCGACCCCCCCCGCAGTAGCATGGCGACAGCACCTGAAATTAACCAAGAGGGCTATGTGGACTGCGGGGAGGTGGATCAGCAGTGGGAGGAAGAGATCGCCGAAGTCTCCAGGCGATTTGGGAAGATGGCACCCAGACAACTTAGAAGCGAAGGGCCCGAACCCGGCCGCCGGCAACAACCCGCAACACCGCAGAGACCACCGACCGGGGCACAACGACCGTGGCGGGACACCGCAACCAGACCGCGCGACAACGACACCCAGAACCGATGCGGCAGCTGTGGCGGCAACCATCCCCGCGCTTCCTGCCGATTCCGCACCGCCAAGTGCAGGGCTTGTGGCAAGACCGGCCACATCCAGGCCATCTGCAGAAACCGCGTCCGGGACTCCCGTCTGAATGAAGTCGATGTGTGGCCAGAGGGTAAGGTAACCCCCAATGCTAGTGGCAAGGAGACCCCTAGATCCCGGGCGAAATTTTCAAACCCAGGGGAGGTGGCCCGAGTCAATCGGAAAAGGCAGGGAAGGGGGCACAATTTTCCGGACGGAAAATTAAAAATCACAGTCCTTCTGCAAGGGGTTCCTTGCAGAATGGAAATCGACTCTGGGGCTTCAGTGTCGATAATTTCCACTGAAACCCTGAAAAAAATTGAACAACTAAGTGGAAAAAGAATTCCACTTAGCCCAACAAATATTCAATTAATGGACTTCCAAAAAAGTCCAATAATCGTAAAGGGAAAGACCAGCCTTAGAGTTAATTTTAAGGGATTTAAGGGGGTCTTAGATGTGGTAGTTACGGAGGGGAATAGGACTAGCTTAATAGGGCTTAATTGGTTTCCTGCCCTGGGAATTTGGATAGGGGGAATAAATTCTGTGATTAAAAATAAGACCCTCGAATCCGTCTGCAAAGAATTTGCAGACGTATTCGATGGATCTCTAGGCAAGTACAAAGGGCCCCCCATTAATTTTAACCTAGACCCCTCAGTAAATCCAATCAGGCTAAAGGCCCGGAGGGTACCTTTTGCCTTAAAAGAAAAAATCGAGGCCGAGCTCGACCGGCTTGTAGGCCTCGGAGTTTTAGAACCCGTTGAGGGCGGTTTATGGGAGACGCCGATCGTCACACCCCTCAAACCCAATGGGGATGTGAGGATCTGCGCCGACTATAAAGCGACCCTCAACATTGGAATGAAAAAGCATGCTTACCCGGTCCCGACGGTGAAGCAGGTCCTCGCCACGATCCAGGACGCCGCCATCTTCGCCAAGCTCGACTTGGCGCATGCGTACTTACAGTTGACTGTTTCCAAAGAGGCTGCAGAGGCGCAAACAATTGTTACCCACAAGGGGGCGTTCCGAGTCCACAGACTGCAATTTGGGATTGCAGCTGCTCCAGGCATCTTCCAAGAAGTGATGGAGAGGACCTTAAAGGGCATACCTGGAGTATGCCCTTACTTTGATGATGTCCTAATAGCTGGAAAAGATGAAGGAATGTTAGTAGAGCGGCTGGAACAGGTACTGGGTAGATTTAGAAAGGCTGGATTAAAATTAAAAAAGGAAAAATGTAGCATAGGGGTTAAATCCACTGATTTTTTGGGGTTCAGGATTGACAAAAGCGGGGTCCACCCTACCCCTGAAAAAATTAAAGCAATAAAAGGGGCTCCTGAACCAAGGAACAAGGCTGAGCTACAGGCCTTCCTAGGCTTGGTAAATTTTTATCACACTTTTGTGCCACATAAGGCTGCCATTGCAGAACCACTGCACAGGCTTTTAGATAAGAAGACCCCTTGGCATTGGCAAGACAAGCACAAAGTGAGTTTCCAGACCTTAAAAGATATCCTTTCCAGTAGCTCAACTGTAACCCACTTTATAGAAAATAGACCAATCTACCTGGCGTGCGATGCTTCGCCTTATGGCGTCGGGGCAGTAATCAGCCATTTAGACACCCAGGGAATGCAAAGACCCATTGCTTACTACTCCCGCACACTAACCAAGGCAGAGCGGAACTATGCTCAAATTGACCGGGAAGCTTTAGCCATAGTGGCAGGAGTTAAAAAGTTCCACGACTACCTGTATGGCAGGAACTTTACAATCCTGACAGACCACAAACCCCTGCTGGGACTGTTTACCACAGATAAACAGACTCCCCAAATTATGTCTCCCAGGATGCTGAGATGGTCCATTTTCCTCTCAGCATATTCATTTTCCCTCCAATACCGACCAGGTAAAGACATGGGTCATGCAGACGCTCTTAGCAGATTGCCCCTTAGCACAACAGAGGAGGACCCTGCCCCAGTGGGACAAGTAATGTCCCTACAAGATATTCCTGATCTGCCCCTAACTGCTAAAGACATAGCGGAGGCAACCAATAAGGACCCCATCTTAAGGAGAGTAATGGCCTGGGTCATGAGCGGTTGGCCCAACGCCAACCCAGACGTAAAATACAGTCCATTTTTCCGAAGGAAGGATGAACTATCAGTTCATATGGGTTGCTTACTTTGGGGAACTCGTGTAGTAATCCCAGGAATCCACAAATCAGCTATTCTATTTGAATTGCATGAAGGACACCCTGGAATAGTAAGGATGAAGGCCTTAGCTAGGAGTCACTTGTGGTGGCCAGGATTGGACCAAGACATTGAGGAATGCGTTGCCAATTGCCATCTGTGCCAACGTTCCAGGCCTGAACAACAACACATCCGCACACATAAATGGGAGTTAGCTAGGAATCCTTGGTCCAGGATTCATATTGACTTCGCTGGACCTTTCCAGGGGTTAACGTTCCTTGTAGTGGTCGACAGCTACTCTAGATGGCTAGAAGTAGTACCGGTCAGTTCAGTAACGGCAGGCAGAACAATACAGGCATTAAGGGGCCTCTTTGCCACTCATGGGTTGCCGGATTTAATAGTGTCTGATAACGGGCCACAATTCACATCTATTGAATTTCAGGATTTCCTCAAGGCCAACTCGATTAAGCATAAGACTTCTGCACCCTTCCACCCCTCCACCAACGGATTGGCTGAAAGGAACGTGAGGACCACGAAGGACGCGCTTAAAAGAATTATTCGAGGTGACTGGCATCAGAGACTAGCTGAGTTCTTGTTGGCCCAACACACAACCCCTTGTTCGGCTACAGGGAAAAGTCCAGCTGAAATGAGGTGGGGAAGAAAAATCTTGACCAAGTTGGACAGACTACACCCCGACCGACTCCAACCAAACATTGAATTTGACATTCCTAACAGAACATTTGAAGTGGGGGACTTGATTTGGGCCAGGAACTACGCCCAAGGGGATAAGTGGATTCCTGGGGTGGTAACTGAAATCTTAGGTCCCTTATCATACATCATTGAGGGGGAAGGGAATAGGGTCTGTAAAAGACACATAGACCAGCTGAGGAAAAGATCTAGTGGGTGTGTGCCAGCTGAGGGGGACCAAAGCTCAGTTAGGGCAAACAGTACAGATAACATTAGGCCTGAAAGTGGTGTAGTGGTGGGGCAAGATGACATATTTCCAGATGCCCATCAACAACAATTCAGTCCAATTGATTGGGAAATACCCCTGCGAAGTAGGCCAGTGACAACTGAATCCCAAACACAACCTAATACACAAGGCAGTACATCTGAAGCCAGTAACCCTGAGCCCAGGTCCAGTAGTAACCAGCATAGTAACCAGCAGCCAAGCAGTCAACCAGGAAAAGGGGCCCCTAGCAGCCAAAGTAACAGATACCCTTCTAGAATACATAGGCCACCAAAATACCTAAAGGACTTTGTAAAGAAATGACACCAACTGGGGGGTAAGGGGTGTTGTGTATGTAAATAGTTAGCAATAAGCCATAGAAGATATTGCAAACACTGTGCAGCTTTGCAAGGTTTAAAGCGGGAAAATAAGGTGCAATCATTGGACGCCACAACCAAGGAGCGGGAAAACAGACAGTTTGTATTGGTTACAGTTCAAACGCTTTCTCTATAAAAGGGTTGCAACATTTGACATTTGACAGTTGACTTTGTGTATTCAATAAACTCGTTCAGTGTTAACCACTCTGAGTCCTCGTCAATTCGAACCAAACACAGCACACTATAGTTTTTTTATACATAGCATAAAGGTAAAAAACAGTATATGCAGTGTTATCGTCATTTTAGATGTCAAAAGGGTTTTGTGGCTCCCAGTGTTTTCTTTTCAGTGGGAAACGGGTCCAAGTGGCTTTTTGAGTGTTTTGGGTTGCCTACCCCTGACCTATACCATTTCAGACAAGTGACTGTCAATTCTCTCCTTAAAAACGTCCAGTGATGAAGTGCCCATGATTTCTGAAGGCAAGCTGTTCCACTGATTAATTGTCCTCACTGTTAGGAAATTTCTCTTTAATTCCAGGTTGTTTCTCTCTTTGGTCAGTTTCCATCCATTGTTTCTTGTCCTGTCCTCTGGTGCTTTGGAGAATAGTTTTGTAAGGTTTTTAAGCTCAGAATCATAAGAAATCCCAATGAGACTCTAAACACGAGGCTCCTGCAAAACGAACAGCTTTATTCTTCGATCAAAGAGAAGCGATGTATCCCCTTCTCCTCCTCCTGACACAGCAAGACATAGGAGAAACGAGACAAAAGACACACAGATAAAAATCTTCCCTTTTATAGCTAAAACATTTTCTTAAGCTAATAAGCTAAAAAAAATATTTTGGTCTGAATATGTGTTTTTTATCAGGTTAGGTCAGTTTGTTATAGCACTATGCTTCTGAATATATACAATTACTGGCAAGCAGCCTCGGGGCTTTTTCTCCCCTCGAGTAGATACATTTGTAAGTTTCGGTGGAGAAAACTATAGCAATCTCCATTTAAAGTTGCAGTTAAGCTTTTTCTTTCTCACCACAATTGTTGTTATCTTTGAGTAAAGTGCAGAGTGCAAACAAGAAAGAATGAACAATGGCTGGATTATGCATAAAAGATTATATTTTGATCTTTTCATTCCTCCCTTTTCGGCAATAGGATGCTTCCTATTGCTGGGCTAATAGTGTATATTCCTCAGTGTATGGCACCAGAGTAAGGATCTTAGCTGGCTTATCTTGCTTTCCTGATACTATAACCTTCATTCCAGAAATTGTGCTAGCAAGCATGGTCATAACATTAATCCTCCAAAGGGTATGAGGTTGCCGGGCGGGCCCATGGTTTTCCCCGACGGTGCCTCTTCAGTAGGTCTATCTCCGCCTCCTCTGCCAGGGCATACCAGTCGTCAGGATGGTGTGGGTCTCCTCGAGGCAGGCAAGCATAATACAGGTCGTAGTTTAGCCCATCTTTGAAATGGCTAAGGAGGATATCTTCCAGCCAGTTCAGCTTGCTGGCAATGGCTCGGAATTCTTGGGTATATTCAGCCACCGGCCATCTGCCCTGCCTGACTGTTTTGATTCTCTCCCTGGCCTTACAATCAGCCAAAAGATCCTCGAACCACCTCCTCAAGGATGACATGAATCGGTTGAAGTTGTTGAGTTCTGGGGCGTTGGAGTCATGCAGGTTCACCACCCAGTCTGCAGCTGGTCCGTCCAAGGCTGATTGTCCGATATGGATGCGGGCTTTGTCACTGGGGATGTCCCGTCCATATTCCTCCATATAGCTGAGGACTTGGGTTAGGAAAAACCCCAAGTGTGGTGACTCCCCCCTGAATTTTGCTTCCAGGGGTGGAAGTCTTTGAATGGATCGTTGTCTGCACCGCGGGCGGTATTGCCCCTCATCCTGATCCCCATCTGTGGTTCTAGGGGTGGGTGGGTATTACTGAGGCAGCAACTCCTGTTCCAGCGGACGGCATTGTATTTTTTTGCAAAGTCCCCCGGTAAGGGTTTTCCTTCCAGGTTGACTTTTACTGCAGATCCTGTCTAATGTCAAGACCCACCCCAATCCACATCTTAGGAAAGAAAGAACTCTTGAACCAGGAATTGTCCAAAAGGAGCTTTTACTAAGACATGATTGGCAATGGGAATACTAGACAGGATCTGAAGCTGTGTTACAGTTTGGTACTTTTAAAGAGTCCCCGAGTCAAACCCCCTCCCCTCAAACCATCTGGTCAGTCCCGGATCAATTAAAATTCAGGTGTCAACCGCTTCCATGGGAAAAAGGATCTTCCCATGCCTTTACGACAATTACCTCCTTCCTTTCAGATTCTAATCGGAGATACAAACCAGATCTCTTCCCCCCCTTCCTTTGTTGTTCTCAGTTCAAAGGTTCTTTCCCTGGTCTTTGAAGACAGCCTCCCGGCAGGCTGAATAAACAATCCTTGCACCTATTAACATCTTCTCTTCTCCTTGGAAAAATGGCAGAATCCAGGGAGAGGTATAAGATTTTAGTACATACATATAGGGATTTATGAATAGGATATAAATGGATTCTGACATTGGCTAAACAAGAAGGAAAAGTCCATGCCTTTTGCAGTTCCAATGGTGTGGAGGGAACCCACAAATCATAGTAGTGATTGTTATTTTTGCATGGTTCCCCCAAATGCAAAAGGGATCTCAGGAAAGAAGTGGAGCATGGAATATCCAAACATTCCATCCATGCTGCATCCTGTTCCCCATGGTGAGGACTTGCCAGTTCCAGATCCACCAGAACTCTACTCTCAGTTGATGATAAGGACGATGAGCAGGATGGAGCTGATCCGGGACCATTGATGTCAGCGGACCCGAACTTTAGCCCACTGTATGCTCCTCCTGAATCACATCTAATTTCACAGAGTGAACTAAATGACCTGGTCAGGGATTTGGAATTGTCTAACAGTAAGGAAGAGCTACTTGGGTCCAGATTACAACAGTGAAAACTTGTTGTTTAATTGGATGTTAGAGCTTGTCAGTTTTTCATGCAAAAAGTATGAAAATGTTACATAAAAAAACCAATAAATGAATGGAAAGTTATATTATTGGTATCAATAAAAAGATAAATTTGTAATGATTGGTGTGGCACCATACTCATTGCTATATCACATTTTGCAGAAAAGTTATGGAACACAATTGCACATTCAACTCGTAATTTTGAATTATTTGGATGCAATTTGGACCTGAAGCTGTATCTTGGAAACTGGAGCCAATTAATACTCAGGACTTAATTTTCCTTTACTAGTGACCCAATTCTGGTAAAATTAAGCTACTTTCCTTTCGGAAGCTTTTTCCTTGTAGACCAGTGTAATTATAATTTTTTAAAGAAAATTTTATTAAATGTACATTTAAAAACAAAAGTGGACATGATTCAACTTCCTTAGCTACATTACTATTAATATTACCTTATGTTACAGAAAGAAATAACAAAAACTTAAAATACATTCTATGACGGGACAGAGTATAACAAACTGTACATATAACTTCTGTAAATTTTTCATTATCAACTAATCAAACAATAGTCATCTCAGCAATCTTCCTTATCTCTAACCAATTGTACAAATTTTGCCAAATTTCATAATACTCTGTTTCAGTCTTATTTTTGATCTCTAGGGTTAACCTGTCTATTTCGGCGCCGGATAAAATTTTATCTATTATTTCTTCTTCAGTGGGTGTTTCCTTTCTTTTCCATTTTTGGGCATATGCCAATCTTGCTGCGGTTAAAATATGCACTAATAAGTTGAAAGATGCTTTGCTGAGTTTATCATTAATAATCCCTAATAAGAAGGTTTATTTCTTCCAACCAATTTTTTATCCACTGTCAAAAATTTTGCACTTTTGAACATTCCCACCACATATGATAGTAAGTCCCTGGAAGCCTTCTGCATTTCCAGCATGTTGGTGAGATTTTTTTTAAATCTATTTTTGCTAACCTTGTAGGGGGAAGGTGCCATCTATAAAACATCTTTTTTTTTATTTAAAAAGTTTTACAATACATTTTGACTTTAATCCCCCCCTCCCCCACCCCTATCCCTCTCCCCCACTCCCTCCTCCCCCCCCGACTTCCCAGAGCTAAATACAGGGCATAAAATCAAAAAACAAACATAAACACCCCTATATTATCAACAATAAACTATAAATTCTATCTCTCTCTAGCTCATATAAAATGAATACAAACAATATTAATATTACAAATAAAGTAGAGAAGAAAAAGAGGAAAACAAAAAAAGATCTTTACTCAAAATAAATTTTCTTAATCCCAGTCCTTATTCATATTAATTTCAAAAAAAAGGGAAAAGAAAAAAAACTTTCACCTGCTATTTGCATTCTCCCACCTTTCTCTAATTTCCAAACAAATTCTCAGTTACGCACCAAAAGCGCTTATCTCTGTTAATCTTAATAATCTCCAACCAAACTAAACTATAATCTAAAATAGTTCTTGCGTGTATCACGCCAAATGTCTCACAGTTCCAAATCATCCTTAAGTTCAAATAAAAGTTCAAATAAAAAGAGTATATATAAAAAAAAATTTTTTAAGCAATCTCTAAGACAACTTGTTATTAATTAGGTGCTTACATACCCACTCTTAGTTCAACATATACTTTAAGTCCGTAACCCTAATATACTTTTCTAGCAAGCAAATAACATCAATCTTAAATTGTATAAAATATTAAAAAAAAGAAAAAAAACCTTTCTTTCTCCTCTATAATAATTTTACTCCATTGACATTCTAATCTAAAAATTTAATCAGCAATCTTAACGCCCCAAAACTTTTGGAGCACCTCTGTCATGACCCCCAAAACTTCTTTAGACCGCTCTCCTCCTACATCTTCATTGTAAGCACACTTTGAAGATTCCATAACTTTCCGCTGGTCTTGCTCTTGTCTCGCTCTTCTTAGGGCGGCACGCGTCATCTTCTGGCCTCCTGCAGCAACCGATGAGACTGTAGCTTGATCCCCTCCACCACCATTGTCCTCTGTCTGTCTGTCTGCAACATCTTGAAACTTTCCCACACCGTGTCCTTTTGCAACTTCCAAAAATGATAGGGGGGTTGCTTTTAACACATTACTATAAAAATCATGTGCCTGAGCCACAGTAACCAAACGATGTCTTTTACCTTCGTGCGTTGTCACCAACCCAACTGGAATCTCCCATCTGAACTTAATATCACGTTTCTTAAGTTCCTGTACTAGAAATGCGAAATCTTTCCTTCTCCTTAGGATCTTCGGAGGAATCTCTTTTAAAACCAAAACTTCTTGCTCAGCCACTACCAAATTAGTATCATAAGCAGCTTGAATGACTTCATCTCTAATTACTCTCTTTGTAAAATAGACCCCCACATCTCTGGGTAACTTCCTCTGTCTTGCAATCCATGAATTTACACGAAAAACTTTGTCCATATTTCCCTCAATTTCAGATGCTGACTGGCCCAGTACCCCTTCCAGAGCCTCAGAAATCAGCTGCTTTAAATCTTCTTTACCATTCTCCTTTAAACCCCTAATTCTAATAGCATTCTGCATCTGATTATACTGAACAAGGCTCAATTCTTCATCCATTTTATCCCTTATATTTTCATTTTCTAATACCTTTGCTTCTAATATAGAGTTCTTTTGACTGAGATCCTCCACTTTTATATCCAGCTGTAGCACACATTCAGCTACGGATACAACCTTAGACAACATGTCCACCCTCATTGCTCTCAGCTTCTCTTCCATCTTCTTCTCCAATTTCTCCATTTTCTCCTCCATTTTCTCCTCCAATTTCTCCTCCAGCTTTTTCAACTTTTCATCCATCATATCAGACATCAGTTGTGCGTGCTTTCCAAGAGCGTCTTGTAAATCCTTAAGCGTCAATACCGGAGGAGATGCAGGAGGAAGCAAAGCTTGCAGTGAGGTCTCTTGCACCAGGGAAGACCCCGCATTCCGAAGAGCTTTAGAAGTTTTAGCCGCCATCTTCCCCCACTTTCACTTATTACGCACTTTCACTTTAAAGCTATAAAATCCATTGAGCTAGAGAGTAAAAATAAAGAGTCCACTTCACCTTGACCTCCTGTACCGCTCTGCCTGCATCTTGATAATCAAAAGTATTTCCTTTTGGCAGGGGTGGTTGCTAACGCCTGGCTCTGCTCCAAGAATCCCAGAGCAGAGGCGCTGCGCAGCTGGGAGCAACCCAGGCTTCGGGGGGGCTCATCCTTCAGCCGCCCAAGCTCTCAGCTCAGGCGGCCCCAGAGAGCTCAACCCCTACCTGGGGCCTCACCCCCTCCTCTTCTCCCGAGGAGGGGGCTTCAAATCCATCTAAACAGCTGATAGACGCTGTTTACGATGGAAAAACACAGCTGCGGAGCGGGCAGCCCGAAAACGGCTGTCTTTCGACGTCGCGTCGCCACCGGAAGTCCTATAAAACATCTTGTACAGATTCTCTTTATAGGAGGTGGCTAGTGTTAACCTCCTATTTCTTTCCCATAGTGATTTCCAATTATCTAGGTCAATACTATAACCAAAATTTTTACTCCAGGTTAACATTGTTTCTTTTACCTGTTCTTCTAACAAATCCTGTTCTAATAAATATTGCTATATCTTTTTTATCATTTGGTCTTCTGTTCCTAGAAGAATTTTATCTAATTGTGTATGCTCTGATTTTATCCCTGGTTCTTTTTTGTCTATTCTGTATCATGACTGTATTTGTAAGTATGCCCACCATTCCAACTCTGTACCATCTTCTAATAGTCTTTTTCTTGTTTTCAGGTCTCCATTTTCATCTAAGAGATCTTTATATGTAATTACATTTCCTAAATTTATGAATTTGGGGTGCATGAAAATCTCTAATATGGATAGCCAATTGGGGATTTCTATATAATTATTTTTTTAATTTTTATCCACATGTCTAATGTTGTTGTTAGCTGCGAAGTCGTGTCCGACCCCTTGCGGCCCTATGGACAACGTTCCTCCAGGCCTTCCTGTCCTCTACCATCTTCTGGAGTCCATTTAAGCTCATGCCTACTGCTTCAGTGACTCCATCCAGCCACCTCATTCTCTGTCGTCCCCTTCTTCTATTGCCCTCAATCTTTCCCAGCATTAGGCTCTTCTACAGTGAGTCCTTCCTTCTCATTAGGTGGCCAAAGTATTTGAATTTTAGCTTCAGGATCTGGCCTTCTAAAGAGCAGTCAGGGTTGATTTCCTCTAGGACTGACGGGTTTGATTGCCTTGCAGTCCATGGGACTCTCAGGAGTCTTCTCCAGCACCACAGTTCAAAGGCTTCAATTCTTTACTGCTCAGCCTTTCTTATGGTCCAGCTTTCACTGCCATACATTGCAACTGGGAAGACCATAGCCTTGACTATACACACTTTTGTTGACAGGGTGATGTCTCTGTTTTTTAGTGTGCTGTCTAGATTTGCCATGGCTTTCCTCCCCAGGAGCAAGCGTCTTTTAATTTCTTGGCTACAGTCCCCATCTGCAGTGATCTTGGAGCCCAGGAAAATAAAATCTGTCACTACCTCCATTTCTTCCCCATCTATTTGCCAGTTTTTATTTATTTATTTATAATGAGACTTGTATGCTGCCCTATCTCCCGAAGGACTCAGGGCAGCTAACAACAATAAAATACAAATAAATACAAATATTAAAAAAGAATTAAATTGTGTCAAAGTCCCACTAAAACCAATAAAACATTTAAAATCATAATTAAAAACCCCATTATCATCAGTCCAGGTCGGCCTGTTGGAAAAGATATGTCTTAAGATCATGGCGAAATGACCGAAGGTCTGGGGCCATCCGGAGCTCCCGGGGGAGTTGATTCCACCAAGCAGGTGCCCCAACAGAGAAGGCCCTCCCCCTGGGGGTCGCCAGCCAACATTGTCTGGCCGACGGCACCCTGAGGAGGCCCTCTCTGTGTGAGCACACAGGGCGATGGGAAAACGTTCCTGGCAGCAGACGGTCCTGCAAATATCCTGGGGCTAAGCCATGTAGGGCTTTATAGGTAAGAACCAGCACCTTTTCTTACTGAGCTTATTCAAAATTATATTTCTCTTAGCTGGGGAGTTTAGTCCATTTACATTTAATGATAATACGGTTAATATTTCTACATTACTGCCTCCGTTTTGATCTTGTTGCCCTTGTCAGTCTATCTTCCTTGAGTTCTTTGTGTCTACTCTCATCATTATTGTCATGGTGCATTCTCATTTTTTCTCTTCTCTGTTTCCTGTTCTTTGTCTTGTGATTCCCGTGTCTTTCTATTAAATCTCTCTGCATTGTTCCCTTCTCTTAACTCTCTTTCTTCTAGTTCATCTTCATTGCCTAGATGCTGCTGGAAAAACTCTTCTGCTTTATCAATTGAATCTAACCTACATCTTTTTTCTTGCCAGGTCACCACAATCCATTCCGGCATCAGCCACCTAAAATTAATGTTTTGTCTTATTAATTTTGATGTAATACATTGGTAGGGCCTTCTCAGGTCTCTTACCCTCCTAGGGACTTGTTTGAGGACAGTTAGTTGTTTACCTCTATATTCTATTGGGTCGTCCCTTGTTCTGTGCAAAATCTCATCCCTAATTGACTTCACAAATCTGATATGTACTTCCTTGGGTAAGTTATTTCTTCTCGCGTAATTTGTGTGGATTCTATATATCTCATCAATCTCATTTGCCATCTCTTCTTTCCCTGTCCCTAGGGCCCTTGCTAGCAAGTCCGTCATCATTTCTGGGAGGTCCTCCCCCTTCTCTTCTTTCACGTTTTGGAAACGTAGATAATGGTTTGCTTTCTCAGTTTCAAGCAGTATGATGGTTTTTTCTAACTCTTTATTTGCTTGCAAGAATTTTTCATTCATTTTATCTACTCTTCTTTCCTCCTTATTCATTCTATCCTCCATGTCTAATAATTTCTGTTCATTTTTCAATATTTGCTGTTGGAAACATTCAGATTTTCCATCCATTGCTCCCATCTTCTCTTTAAGTTCTCCAGTATCATTCCTTATTTAACCTATTTCTTTTTTTAAATCCTGATGATTTCTCAGCATAACCTCTTGCATGGATTGTAATATTGCTTGTAGGTCTTTAAGTGAGCCTGCTCTCCCACAGCATCATCTCTTCTGTGGATCTTTGCCCTGCTGGGCTTAATTCCACCAATGAGGCTTGGGTCATCTGCCTTCTTCCAGTCCCAACTCTTGTTAGATTTGGGATGCTTGTCATCTTTCTAAATGATGTCAACCAACCCTCCCACTTATACACGATCTTTGTCTTTCCCTCCACCACACCTGGAGAATTTATTATTCTTCCAAGGTTAGAATCACTAGTGCCTTATATCTTAACAATGCTATATTTTGTTGCTAACACAATATCAAACCTATTACACCTATTACACTAATACTTCTAAAACACAATAATCAATATTAAGCAATTTCAAGTGTTTATATTCCATACAGTCCTAACTTTTCTATATAGAAACATGTAACAATAATATAACCATTAAATTACCGTATATACTTGAGTATAAGCCGAATTTTTCAGCCCACTTTTTGGGCTGAAAAAATCCACTTCGGCTTATACTCCAGTGAACAAAAAAAAAAAAAAAGAACTTACCGAGGACTTGCGCGCAGCCGAGGCTTCGGTGCTTCCGGGATCGCACGCACCTCTCCCAAGCCGCCGCCGTCCGGAGACCTGCCGAAGTTTGGGGAGGTTTGGGGAGGTGCGCGCGCACCTCCCCAAACCTCCCCAAACGTCGGCAGGTCTCCGGACCTCCGGGCCCTGCCTGCCTGCTTCTTTCCGCTGCCTGGCTGCCCTATGATGTAACCCGCTTCATGATAGAGTGCGACGCCTGCAAGGACTGGTTTCATGGCAGGTAACACAAAGTGGTCATTCTTGCCTTTCCCTCCCCCCCTCGCCCACCCGCTCACTTTTTTTTTCCTCTCAAGCATCACTGGACTGGGCCAGGGAAATCAGAGAGAAGCTGGGCATGCAGCGTCACAGCGACGGCTGGAAGCCTCGCCCAGCTAGAGACAGAGAGGAAGGAGAGAGGGAGGGAGGGCGCGCGCAGGCAGAGAGGGTTTGGTCAGGGTGGCGGCGGTGGCAGCGGCGGACACGGGGAGCTGAGGCGCCGTCCGGTAGGTAGAGGCTGTTATGGGAAGGAGGCGGGAGAAGGGACGTGTGGGGGAAGTACGGGGGCCATGTAAACGGAGTATGTGCGGCGCCGCGCGGGTCTGATAGAACTGGGCCGGCAACAGGTGCTTGTGAAGCGGCTGAGGGCTGGCTAGGAAGGGGGCGGCGGCGGCGTTTTGCGGGTGGGACAAGGCTCTCGAGAGAGAACATGGTGGAGGCGGAACCGACCCCGCCGCTCCCTGCAGGGGAGAGAAGCCGGGCAAGCGCTGCTCCAGTCCTCGCTCTTCTTCCCTCTCCCGATTTTGCCTTCCTCTCCAAGATAAGTTCGAGCGGTAGGGGAAAGTTAGAGCCCCTTTCTGAGGCCGCCCCTTACTTGGGATTGTTGGGCGAGAAGGCGACGTGGGCATGGAGGAGGAAGTAAGTCGCGCTTTACTCGTCACTGCAGGGCGGGGAGAAAAAAAGTTCTTGCCGGCCGGACTTGGATGGCGGCAGCGGCATCAGCTGGGAGCCGCAGCCCCGCCTAGTCTGGCTGAGCTGAACCAGCTCAACACAAAGTGATCGGGCCTTTCCTCCCCCCCCTTTCCCTCCCCCCTCCTGCTCTAGGGCAGAGATCCCCTTCCTATCGCTCGGGGCCTTTTGTCTCTTTGGCTCGCCAGGGCTGGAGCGGCGAGAGCGAGCGGCAGAGGAGAGATGGTGGCCTTTCCTTTCCTTTCCTTTCCTTTCCTTTCCTTTCCTTTCCTTTCCTTTCCTTTCCTTTCCTTTCCTTTCCTTTCCTTTCCTTTCCTTCCCTTCCCTTCCCTTCCCTTCCCTTCCCTTTCCGTTAGAGAGCTACCTTCGTGATTACAATGTGGAGTGGCCGACTGAGGCTGAAAGCACATTAGGTAGCACTTGAGACATGCAGGCAAATCCTGCTAAAGGGCTTTTCCCCCCCACTGGATCCGCGCTCCGCAAGCCTCTGCCGCCGGCGGAGGCTGGATCCGCGCTCCGCAAGCCTCTGCCGGCGGCAGGGCGCGGATCCAGCTGGCGGCAGAGGCTTGCGGAGCGCGGATCCAGCCTCCGCCGGCATGCAGGCAAATCCTGCTAAAGGGCTTTTCCCCCCCACTGGATCCGCGCTCCGCAAGCCTCTGCCACCGGCGGAGGCTGGATCCGCGCTCCGCAAGCCTCTGCCGGCGGCAGGGCGCGGATCCAGCTGGCGGCAGAGGCTTGTGGAGCACGGATCCAGCCTCCGCCGGCGGCAGAGACTTGCGGAGCGTGGATCCAGCCTCTGCCGGCGGCAGAGGCTAGCGGAGCGCGGATCCAGCCACCGGCGACAGAGGCTCGATCCGCCGTTCTGCAAGCCTCCGCCGCCGGTTAATACCCTGTATTCAGCTCTGGGAAGTGGGGGGAAGGGGGAGAGAGGGGGAGTTTGGGAGGAGGGGGAGCTCCATGGTGCAAAAATAAAGCCCTGCCGCTCTTCGCGTTGCTTGCCCGACTGGCTGTCACGGGACCGCACGGATCGCCTCGCTCCCACCGGCAGCTGATTCCTTCGAGTTTGGTCTCGAGCGATTTTGCATTTTCTCCAGTGCTGAAAGCCACTCGGCGGATCCCAGCCTCAGCTTATACTTGAGTCAAGAACTTTTTCCAGTTTTTGGGGGTAAAATTAGGGGTCTCGGCTTATACTCGAGTCGGCTTATACTCAAGTATATACAGTACCTTAATATTATAACCAATATTCAGTTCTTTAACAATAAAGACCTGGTTTCACAGTCAATTCAGTTATAAATATTATATTCAACAAGGAGATAAATAAATTTTCTCACCCTCCTTGAGCATTCAACTTTTTGTTCCTAGTTAGTCTCCTTCAATTCAATCATACAAGAGGTTATGTTCAGTTAATTCTTATTGGTCTAAATTCTCAAGACAATTACCATTTATCCCTTTTGTTTTAGAAACCTTTTGAAACAAATAGTTCACTTCTTAAGTTATGAGTATCACTCTTCCCTCATTTAATGCTAATTGGTCGTTAGTTCTTATTCAAGATGTCCACTCTCTCAGCTCAGTCCGCACTGTCACTCTTCAAGTTTATTTTGTTTTTTATTAAACTTCTTCTTGGCTTTACTGCAGGAGCCAGAAAGAGAAACCACCCTTGGTCACCAGTCCTTACAGCCTGTGAGTCTGTTGCTTTAAGGTCAGATCTCTTTTTTCCCCTGTCTCCTTTTCACCGCTATCTGACAGGGGAAGTGATTTCCCCTTTTGCTCTGGGACCTCTCCTCTTTTCTTCTCTTCTTTGAAATTCTCCGGAGAGATTTCGCAATCCGGAACACTTACAAGAGTTTGCTGAGTGTTTCCTCCACCAGGTTAGTTGAATTGCTGTCCCGCTGACTCACCGCTATTTTTGACAGCTGTCATTTCTTCACGGCCACCATAATGGGCCATCTCCTTCACCCGGCTCTCTTCTAGGCTTTCCTGCTTTCTGCAGCTCAGACTGCTGTCCTGAACTGCTCAGCTGGGCGCCTCCGCTTCTGATCTCCCTCTGAGAGATCTGGGGCTTTTAAAAAACCCACCGGGAACAGAGAAAAAGCTGTGAGATCAGCACGCTTATTCGGAGCATATTAAAAACCAGAGAAATAACAAAACATTTGCACAATCTAAAAACATCAGCAGGGCCTGCTCCAGGGCCTGCTGAAAGAATAATCTCTTTGGAGCTTTTGTAAAGGCACACTAAGTCAAGTCATACAGATTTGAAGCGGACAACCCACGACCAGGGCTGCTGGAGAATAGATGAAATGAGATGCACCTGTAACAATAATTAGCAATCCTATCCAAGATTTGTTACCTCCTTATTTCAGGAAGTGACTTAAAGCCTGAGCTGAACTCCTTAGAGCAGGCATTTCAAATTCGTGACATCACGTGACATATAATGACTTTTTTCTTTTTTTTATTGAAAAGTTTTACAGTACATTTTTAACAAAACAAAACAAAACCCCGCCCAACCCCCTCCCCTCTTCCCAACCCTCCCCAACACCTCCCTCCCCCTCCCCCCTCCCCGACTTCCCAGAGCTAAATACAAGGTATAAAAGTACAAACAATCATAGTCTACCATATGCAAACAACAATAAACTATTAAATCTATCACACTTTAACTCTTATAAAATAACTACAAGCAATATAAATATCACATCAATACTTATTCAAATACTAAGTGAAACTTTTTAGTCCCATATTTATTCTGGATATAATCAATCCATTTTTTCCACTCCACAATATATCTCTGTTGCGAATGGTCTTTCAAGTACGCTGAGATCTTTGCCATTTCCGCCAGGTTGGAAACTTTTAAAGTCCATTCTTATATAGTCGGCAGTTCTTCCTTCTTCCAATATTGCCCTACTAAAAGTCTTGCTGCCGTAATTAAATTCAACATCAACTTAGTGTCCACAACAGTAGTGTCAGTAATAATGCCCAGTAAAAACAATTGCGGACAAAACTTTATCCTTTTCTTAAATATCTTTTGCATATTCCACCAAATTTTAATCCAAAATGCTTTAACCTTTTTACAGGTCCACCATATATGAAAATACGTTGCATCTTCACCACCCCACCTCCAACATTTAGGCTGGCAGTTCGGATACATACTTGCTAGTATTTTAGGATCTAAATGCCACCTATAAAACATTTTATAAAAGTTCTCTCTTAAATTTTGAGCTTGCGTAAATTTTACATTTCTCACCCAAATCTTTTCCCAAGTATCCATTGTAATGACTTCTTGAAAATTCTGAGCCCACTTTATCATACAGTCTTTAACAAGTTCTGTCTCTGAATCAATTTCTATCAGTGCAGGATATATCCGTTTGATATGTGCTTGACCTTGATCTCTAATTTGCTTTACCAAATTTTCATCAATCATTGAAAAACCAATTTTCTGGTCTTCTTTCCACCTGGCCTGTAAATGCCCATACTGAAACCAAGTTTGTACAATCTTTTCTTCTCGTAAGATATTATACGGCTTCAAATACCATACATTCCTTTCCAAACTTAAAATTTCCTTATATGTAGTCACATCATGTTTAAACCCAACACTTATATTTTCTATTGCGTGTTTCGGTATTGCCCATATAGGTATCTTATAATTTAGCTTATGTCTATACTTTTCCCAAACTCGCAAGAGAGCATGTCTTAAAATATGCACCTTGAACACATTATCCACCTTCTTATCACACAATAAATATGCATGCCAGCTGAATAGCAAATCATGAGCTTCAAGATTTAATAATCTCACTTGTGTTAAATTAATCCAATCACTTATCGCTGACAAAGCAGCAGCTTCATAGTATAGTTTAACATTAGGCATTTTAAGACCACCTCTCTCACGCGTATCCTGCATAATCTTAAATTTAATTCGTGGCCTTTTCCCTGCCCAGACAAATTTATTAATACCCTTTTGCCATTCCTCCAAGTTTGAATCATTTTTAAGAATAGGTATCATTTGAAATAAAAATAGGCAGCGGCACTTTTGTGCCTCAGCAGTGTATGACATAGCCATCGGACTCTTCAGTCCTGAACCTGTCGCCTCAGTACCCTATGCAGAACTCACGGACAGACTCTGCAAGCATTTTATGCCTACAAGGTCCGAACTATTCTGGTATGTAAACTTCGCGCGGCGGTGCCAACTCCTGGACGAATCGGCAACCGCCTTCATTGCCGGGGTCCGTCACGCAGCCCGAAGGTGCTGCTTCCCTGACCTGGAGAACCGGATCCGCGACCAGATTGTCGTAGGGCTTAAAGACAAACGTCTTCAATGGAAGTTAGTTGCGAAGCCTTCATTGAGCCTGGCTGAGGTCACCATGGAAATCATGGCGTATGAAGACAGCCACCACGAAACCCCCGTGCAATCGGGCAATGGACCTCACAGGTCAGTCCACCAGGACGACATAGCCCACAGCGACAACTGCAAAAAGGAGGATGTGACCAACGTTGATGCCATCCAACGGAGGTTCGAAAAACTCCAAGGCCACCGCGACGGTCGCGGGGGACCTACTAGCAACAAAACCGCCAGCAAAAACGCCAACTACCCAAAAAGTAATCCTCAAGAACCACTGCCTAGATGTGCCAGCTGTGGAGGAAGCCACCCCAGAGCCACCTGCCGTTTCTGCAATGCCAAATGCCATGGGTGTGGTAAGACCGGGCACATCTGAGCCGCATGCCGAAGCCGGAACCAAGAGAACCTGCACTAACTTGAGGCGACATCCTCAGGTATGAGGCCGTAAATAGGGGGTCGCTGGCGGTCCACCAATTACTGAGACCCAAGGTCAAAATCGTAGTCTGGCTACAAGGGGTTCCCTGCAAAATGGAGGTTGACTCGGGCTCTTCGGTCTCCCTCATTTCGTTTAAAACTTTCCGGGAAATATGCTGCTGCAGCAAGCAGCAAATTCCCTTACAACCCACCCAAATCCACGTAGCGGATTTCCAAAAATCCCCAATCCAATTATAGGGGAAGGCCAAGATACCGGTGGAATTCAAGCAATTCAGGGAATTTTTAACTCTTTTAGTTTCCCAAGGGAACCGAGCTACCTTAATAGGCCTCGACTGGTTTGAGGCCTTAGGAATCGCAATAACGGGAGTCAACGCAACCCAGGCCGCAAGCCTCGAGGCTGTCTGCAACCAATTTACAGATGTTTTTGACGGCTCGCTAGGAAAATATACAGGGCCCCCAGTCAGTCTCTGGTGGAGGGGGGAAATTGGGAAACCCCTATTGTCACCCCGATAAAACCTAACAGGGAAATAACGATTTGCGCCGACTATAAAGCCACCCTGAACCAAGCATTAAATTTGCATACTTACCCGGTCCCCGCAGTAAAAGACGTCCTCTCAGCTATACGATCCGGCGCCATCTTTGCTAAGCTGGACTTAGCGCAAGCGTACTTACAGCTCCCTGTCACCCAGGAAACCGCGGATGCGCAGACCATCGTAACCCACTGCGGGGCTTTCAAAGTGAAGCTCCTGCAATTTGGCATCTCAGCAGCCCCGGGAATCTTCCAAGAAATAATGGAAAAAACCCTAAAGGGAATTCCCGGGGTCTGCCCATACTTTGATGACATACTGATAGCAGGCGAATCAGAAGAAATTTTAGCGGAGAGATTGCAGGCAGTTCTAAGTAGGTTCAGAACAGCTGGTCTCAAACTAAAAAGGGAAAAGTGCTCTATAGGGGTAACCTCCACCAAATTCCTAGGGTATAGGATCGATGCCCAAGGAATTCACCCCACTGATTCCAAAATTAGTGCTATTAAATCCACCCCCACTCCAAAAAACAAACAGGAATTGCAAGCGTTTTTGGTGGCCATCCACTCAGGGACCACTCAGGGACTGACATCTAGTCATCATCCTCAGGGAAATGGTCAAGCTGAAAAATCTGACTCAGTACTTGAGCAATATTTAAGATGCTTTATTAATTTCCAGCAAACAAATTGGATGGACCTACTCCCTTTCACAGAAGTGGCATATAATAATGCAGTCTACTCCAGCACAGGTTACACTCCTTTTCAAATAGCTACCGGTCAAAGTTTCAACCCCATGCCTGAATTAACCCCAAATGAACCGGTAATCCCATCACTGAAAGAATGGATAGAACAATTACAAAACACCTGGCCAATAGTTAGAAAAGTCCTAGATGAAACTAGGCAAGCATATAAAGCACAAGCAGATAAAAAAAGAATTGAACTCACACCATTCATTATAGGTGAAATGGTATATTTGTCTTCAAATTACCTAAAATCCTCACAACCCTGTAAAAAACCTGGACCAAAATATATAGGACCTTTTCCAATTAAAAGAATCATAAACCCAGTAACAGTAGAATTAGAATTACCCAAAAATCTTAGACAAATACACCCAATTTTTCACTGCAGTTTGCTGAAAAGAGAACAACATCATTACGGCCCACCACCACCACCTGCAATCATGATGTAAGGAGAACAACACTTCGAAATAAAGGAAATCCTAGACTCTAGAAGATGCCATGGGACAACTCAGTACTTAGTAGCATGGAAACACCTTCCCTTCTCACAAAATGATTGGGTCCATAAACGTCATGTAAAAGCACCAAAGCTATTAAAGAAGTTTCATTCAGAGTATCCTAACAAGCCAGACTAACTGTTATACCTGTTTTGTTTTCTTTACAGGTGTATCTTATTTTTAAGGAGAGCAGGATGTCAGAGTCCAGTTATATTTCATTTCTATCTACTCTGATTTAAAACCAATCTTTACTATCTCCTGGATTCTGTCATACTAAAAAATGGGGAGGGGGTATGCATGGGGGTTTTACTATTTTCACTTCCTGTATTCACTACAAAGTAACCTTTTGTTGATTCACTTTGGGTCTGCTAACCATAACAATGTGGCCATCTGCCTTTCATCCTATGCCCCTCTGAAGCTCTTCTCTTTACCGACAGCGAGGGAAAAGGGGAGGGGGAAAGATGCAACACTTGGAATCTGGGTAATAAGAGGATTGAATGATCGTGCCGATGGAGCCGGACTAATGTTATCTTTCTGGAAGTTGACACCTAGAAATCCGCCAGTTTGAATTGCCCAGAAGAACTGCGGGGTGGGGGGCTGCTTAGGAACACTTTAAAACATTGAATGGTGGGGGGATCCCTCAGATCCTGTCTAGCATGCCTTCAGTCAATTTCTCTTAATAAAAATTCCTGTTGGAAGAGACTGTTTCCAAGAGTTGTTTTCTTAAGATGTAGATTGAAGTGGTGATTACATGATGTTCCATTTGGTGCTGTTTGTCTCCCAGTTGATGTTGGGGTACTTAAAATCCCCCATTACTATTGTGATGTGTTTCCTAAAAACAAAGTAACAAAAAGCCCATCTATTTCCTCTGTTTAGTTAGGTGACTTATAGTATACACCTATGGCAATGTCATTTTTCCCCTTTTGTATTAACCCAAATGCATTCAAGAAGGTTTTCATCATTGTTCTGCTCTATTATGGTAGAGAGGTAGTTATTTCTTATATATAGTGCCTCCTCTTATATATATAGTGCCACCTGCTCTTTTATTTGGTCTGTTTCTTTTAAATAATTTAAATTTTTCTAGTTGTATATTTTATTCATAGGGTCATCTCTCCAAATTTCCATAATGGCAACAATATCATATCTACGTTCATTTACTTGAATTTCTAATTCACCCTGTTTAGAGGGCGTTCTCTGTGGGCGCGCCAGACCTTTGGAACCGTTTACCGGTGGAGCTCCGGACGGCTCCCGACCTTCGCTCCTTCCGACGTGACCTAAAAACATATTTATTTGAACAAGCCGGCCTGGTCTGATGGGTTTAAGGGTATTTTAACATTTTGTATTAATCTATTTAATTGGGCTACTGTATTTAATATTTCTTTTAATTTTTATATATTGTATTTTATTGTATTGCCCTGTACACCGCCCTGAGTCCTTCGGGAGAAGGGCGGTATAAAAATTAAATAATAATAATAATAATAATAATAATAATAATAATAATAATAATAATAATAATTATTCCTTATACTTTGTGTGTTGATATATTGACATTTGAGTCCTTTTTGAGTGACCCTGTGTTTATTTTCTATATAACCTGTTTTGTTTCCCATTCTTACCACCTGTTTGGTAGCGCACATGGCGTGGCACACACTATCAAAAGCTTGATTTTCCTTGACAGCAAGGTTGATATTCTTAACTGAACAAACATCTATGTTGGAAGCACTGGTAACCCTATTAGTTTTAGATTGCTGTGATCTGAAATGTCCTGTATCAAGTAACTCTCTGTCCCCATTGTTTAGTTTAAATGTTTCTACATAAAACCCCTAATTTAGTATTAAGTAACTCAGTCCCTTTCTTTGATGGATGCAAACCATCTCTGATAAGGTAAAGTCTTTATTGATTAGCCCTTGGGCCATATCAAAGTGCAAAGTTCCAGCAACAAATTGTTACTAAAATTTGATAAAAGCAATTTAAAATGGAATTTGATAAAATACAATTTAAAATGGAATTAGAATAAAATAACGATTTAAAATGAAATGGTAATAAAATACAATCTAAAATGAAATTGTAATAGTGTACAATAATTTAAGAGATAGATAAAATATGATAAAATTATATTTCGGAGTCGCCCTTGCAATCTACCCCAATCAGTCCCACATATGCAGATCTCAACCGAACCATTTTGTTTAAGTACTGTACTACGTTAAATGTTATTTTCAAGTTCTGGCCAGACATAAGGTAAGTTATTTTGATATGGGGATCCCAATGGGTCATTTGTTTGGTATATAGACCAAGATACCTGTCTCTCACCCTCTTATACAGGCAACAGTCAAATAGGATGTGAACCAGGTCTTCTACCTCTGCCGCTCCGCAAATGCAGAGATGCTCATTGTAGGGTATAGCATGAAATCTCCCATATCTGACCATTGTGTCAAGCTGTTCGAATCTCGCTCGTGTAAATATCTCCCTAAGATGTTTTGGGAGTTGTAACTTCAAATAACTGTCCACTTGAAAAGTACATTTGTATTTACTCAGCCATTTCAAGTTACCCACCTTACTAAGGATAGCTATATCAGTTTGTGCTTCTATATCCTTAATTCTTTGGGCAACTCTTTTTTTGGATTGTTCTCCTGTTATGCAAGAGACAGGAAGGCCACAGCTTCTTACAAAATTTGTTAGTTTGGTGATCCAGGAGATTTGTGATTGTAGTTTTATTTGCTCTAGTAGGCATATCTTGGGGAGTCTATCAGTGTCTATTTCATTAACTTTGCACCAGTAGTTATAAGCTCTAATTTTAGATAATTAATGACTTGTATGAATTCCCAATTCAGCTCTAACTGCTGCAGCAGATGTTCTTGGATCTAACTGCTGGGACTTTGTTCTAGGACTGTGGTTGAATAAAGACCCCAAATTTCTGCTCCATACAAGAGCATTGTGGGAACCTTAGCCTTATAAACCTTGATTAATGGGGCTAGGGACCCTGGGTAACTATGGTTCTTTAGTTTGAGCAGTAAATTCAAATGGGCTTTTGCTCTAAATGTACTCCGTTTATGATGGCAGGCCCAAGATCCAGTCTTGGAAAAAGTTACACCCAAGTATACAAAGATGTTAACCTGTTCAATTGGTTCACCATCTAATTGCCACTTATGTCTCTGATGATTTCTTCCAAACACCATTATTTTTTTATTTAGATTTGCTAATGATTAGGGAGTTATCCTGGCAATAAGAGCTGAATCTTCTTAATAGCCTACATAATCCTACTTGTGAGTATGATAATAAAATCATATCATCAGCATAAAGCAAGCTGTTACAGTAAGTATTTAGGATCATCGGCATGTGTAACATGGTATCCTTCGTTAACCCTGGCAAGTCATTGATGTATAAATTAAATAATAATGGGGCCAGGATACACCCTTGCCTTATCCCTTTATTTGTAATCCTGTTAGTCAGGGCTCCATTAACCCCATACCGCACCCTCAAACAGGTACTTGTGTAAAGGGCTTTAATCAAAGCCAGGAGTCTGGGTTCTATTTTAAGAGATGTCAATTTACTCCATAGTACTTCTCTATTTACCATATCAAATGCTGCTGTAAGGTCTATGAAAGCAGCAAACGGGTCTCCTCTTATAGGCATATTTGGCAATTAGATGGTTCAAGACAAAGCAGTTATCAATAGTAGATCTGTTTTGTCTAAAAGCTGCTTGTTCTTCTGTGAGGATGTTGTTTTCCTCTACCCAGATTTCAATTCTGTTCAAAAGGTACCTAGCATATACAGGGAGTGCAGAATTATTAGGCAAATGAGTATTTTGACCACATCATCCTCTTTATGCATGTTGTCTTACTCCAAGCTGTATAGGCTCGAAAGCCTACTACCAATTAAGCATATTAGGTGATGTGCATCTCTGTAATGAGAAGGGGTGTGGTCTAATGACATCAACACCCTGTATCAGGTGTGCATAATTATTAGGCAACTTCCTTTCCTTTGGCAAAATGGGTCAAAAGAAGGACTTGACAGGCTCAGAAAAGTCAAAAATAGTGAGATATCTTGCAGAGGGATGCAGCACTCTTAAAATTGCAAAGCTTCTGAAGCGTGATCATCGAACAATCAAGCGTTTCATTCAAAATAGTCAACAGGGTCGCAAGAAGCGTGTGGAGAAACCAAGGCGCAAAATAACTGCCCATGAACTGAGAAAAGTCTAGCGTGCAGCTGCCAAGATGCCACTTGCCACCAGTTTGGCCATATGTCAGAGCTGCAACATCACTGGAGTGCCCAAAAGCACAAGGTGTGCAATACTCAGAGACATGGCCAAGGTAAGAAAGGCTGAAAGACGACCACCACTGAACAAGACACACAAGCTGAAACGTCAAGACTGGGCCAAGAAATATCTCAAGACTGATTTTTCTAAGGTTTTATGGACTGATGAAATGAGAGTGAGTCTTGATGGGCCAGATGGATGGGCCCGTGGCTGGATTGGTAAAGGGCAGAGAGCTCCAGTCCGACTCAGACGCCAGCAAGGTGGAGGTGGAGTACTGGTTTGGGCTGGTATCATCAAAGATGAGCTTGTGGGGCCTTTTCGGGTTGAGGATGGAGTCAAGCTCAACTCCCAGTCCTACTGCCAGTTTCTGGAAGACACCTTCTTCAAGCAGTGGTACAGGAAGAAGTCTGCATCCTTCAAGAAAAACATGATTTTCATGCAGGACAATGCTCCATCACACGCGTCCAAGTACTCCACAGCGTGGCTGGCAAGAAAGGGTATAAAAGAAGGAAATCTAATGACATGGCCTCCTTGTTCACCTGATCTGAACCCCATTGAGAACCTGTGGTCCATCATCAAATGTGAGATTTACAAGGAGGGAAAACAGTACACCTCTCTGAACAGTGTCTGGGAGGCTGTGGTTGCTGCTGCACGCAATGTTGATGGTGAACAGATCAAAACACTGACAGAATCCATGGATGACAGGCTTTTGAGTGTCCTTGCAAAGAAAGGTGGCTATATTGGTCACTGATTTGTTTTTGTTATGTTTTTGAATGTCAGAAATGTATATTTGTGAATGTTGAGATGTTATATTGGTTTCACTGGTAAAAATAAATAATTGAAATGGGTATATATTTGTTTTTTGTTAAGTTGCCTAATAATTATGCACAGTAATAGTCACCTGCACACACAGATATCCCCCTAAAATAGCTATAACTAAAAACAAACTAAAAACTACTTCCAAAAATATTCAGCTTTGATATTAATGAGTTTTTTGGGTTCATTGAGAACATGGTTGTTGTTCAATAATAAAATTAATCCTCAAAAATACAACTTGCCTAATAATTCTGCACTCCCTGTATTTTTGCTAAAATATCAATCAGGCTGATGGGCCTGTAATTACTAGGATCCTTTTTATTCCCTTTTTTATATATGGGGACAACTATTGCCATCTTCCACCCATCTGGTATATGGCAGGTGTTATTTATGTGTGTAAAAAGACCTGCTAATACAGGGCCCCACCATTGGGAAATTTCTTAAATAATTCTGCTGGTAAAAAATCCTCACCTGGGGCTTTATTGCTCTTTAAGATTTTAATAATGGACTGTATCTCCTTTTCTGAGACTGGTGACCAAGGGGGGGGGAGTTCTAGGGTTTACTAAATCACTGTTTAAAAATAGATTCTTTACCGGTTCGTTGGGAGCAAACAAGCACTGATAATAATTCTCCCAGTCCTCAGCAGAGATTGGTATGTTTTTTTAATTTTAATTCCATTTATATCCCGCCCTTCTCCGAAGACTCAGGGTGGCTTACAAGCTTAGCAGTAGCCTTCATTCTATGTATATGCCTGCTTATTAGGGCTTTCACACACACCCCAAGTGGCATTATTACAAAGTCATCTTAATTGCCCCCAACAATCTGGGTCCTCATTGTACCTACCTCGGAAGGATGGAAGGCTGAGTCAACCTTGAGCCTGGTGGGATGCGAACCTGCACTAATTGCAGGCAGCTGGTGTTACTTAAGGAGGCATTAGCCCACTGCTCCACCAAGGCTTGTTGAACACAAATCTCTGTTCCTTCAGGATACCTGCTACAGAGTGCCAAAATAATACTGTTATGACTTCTGACAGCCAACTTGAGTTCTGACCAGATTGAAATGGCAAAACGTTTTTTCTTTGTTATAGTTTTTTTATATGCCCTTGTGTGCAGCATCTTAGCTTGTATATGGGCAGTAGGATTCCTCTGGGCAAGCCTCATGGCTGCCTTCAATTTCTTTTTCAGTCGCTGGCAATCAGGATCAAACCAGCGAAGTCTACCCACTTGGGCTCTTTTTGTGACAGGTTTAGCTGTTAGGTGTTTCTTCAGTATGTTACAGAGATTGGAGAATGCATTGAAGGCTGACATCCAGTCAGTAGTAGATGACTGGATTGTTCTAGCCCACTTAGTAGCATTCTCTGTTTTAAGGCATTCTAATATTACCTTAGTATCAACTTTGGCCCAAATTAACCTTTTATTTTGGGTCACCTCTACCTTTTTGGTGAGCCATCTGTCAGCCATGTTATATGGTCTTAAATCTGAGCGGCCTTGCAATGTCATGCTTACAGGCTGATGGTCGCTATTGTCACTAAGGTGTACTGTGACCTCCAAAAAGAGGTCAGCCTTATCTCTAGACATACAAAAGAGATCCAGTACACTACTTGAATTGGCTGAGTGGTATGTATAAGGGTATGTGTAATTCTTATCCTTACCTCCCAAAATTTGGAGATTACCCTTAAAAATTAAGGAGACTACGAGCAGGCCAAAAGCATTACTTTTATAGTCTCTCGAGAGCCACTGAGGATGGTTATCAAAGAACTCCTCTGGGATTCCCTTCTTCTGGGCAAGCTCATACAGAGAGGGACCGTGCCTAGCATTCAGATCTCCTAGTAATACCGCTATGGACTATATCCAGTACAGATACAGGGAGTGCAGAATTATTAGGCAAATGAGTATTTTGACCACATCATCCTCTTTATGCATGTTGTCTTACTCCAAGCTGTATAGGCTCGAAAGCCTACTACCAATTAAGCATATTAGGTGATGTGCATCTCTGTAATGAGAAGGGGTGTGGTCTAATGACATCAACACCCTGTATCAGGTGTGCATAATTATTAGGCAACTTCCTTTCCTTTGGCAAAATGGGTCAAAAGAAGGACTTGACAGGCTCAGAAAAGTCAAAAATAGTGAGATATCTTGCAGAGGGATGCAGCACTCTTAAAATTGCAAAGCTTCTGAAGCGTGATCATCGAACAATCAAGCGTTTCATTCAAAATAGTCAACAGGGTCGCAAGAAGCGTGTGGAGAAACCAAGGTGCAAAATAACTGCCCATGAACTGAGAAAAGTCAAGCGTGCAGCTGCCAAGATGCCACTTGCCACCAGTTTGGCCATATTTCAGAGCTGCAACATCACTGGAGTGCCCAAAAGCACAAGGTGTGCAATACTCAGAGACATGGCCAAGGTAAGAAAGGCTGAAAGACGACCACCACTGAACAAGACACACAAGCTGAAACGTCAAGACTGGGCCAAGAAATATCTCAAGACTGATTTTTCTAAGGTTTTATGGACTGATGAAATGAGAGTGAGTCTTGATGGGCCAGATGGATGGGCCCGTGGCTGGATTGGTAAAGGGCAGAGAGCTCCAGTCCGACTCAGACGCCAGCAAGGTGGAGGTGGAGTACTGGTTTGGGCTGGTATCATCAAAGATGAGCTTGTGGGGCCTTTTCGGGTTGAGGATGGAGTCAAGCTCAACTCCCAGTCCTACTGCCAGTTTCTGGAAGACACCTTCTTCAAGCAGTGGTACAGGAAGAAGTCTGCATCCTTCAAGAAAAACATGATTTTCATGCAGGACAATGCTCCATCACACGCGTCCAAGTACTCCACAGTGTGGCTGGCAAGAAAGGGTATAAAAGCAGGAAATCTAATGACATGGCCTCCTTGTTCACCTGATCTGAACCCCATTGAGAACCTGTGGTCCATCATCAAATGTGAGATTTACAAGGAGGGAAATCAGTACACCTCTCTGAACAGTGTCTGGGAGGCTGTGGTTGCTGCTGCACGCAATGTTGATGGTGAACAGATCAAAACACTGACAGAATCCATGGATGGCAGGCTTTTGAGTGTCCTTGCAAAGAAAGGTGGCTATATTGGTCACTGATTTGTTTTTGTTATGTTTTTGAATGTCAGAAATGTATATTTGTGAATGTTGAGATGTTATATTGGTTTCACTGGTAAAAATAAATAATTGAAATGGGTATATATTTGTTTTTTGTTAAGTTGCCTAATAATTATGCACAGTAATAGTCACCTGCACACACAGATATCCCCCTAAAATAGCTATAACTAAAAACAAACTAAAAACTACTTCCAAAAATATTCAGCTTTGATATTAATGAGTTTTTTGGGTTCATTGAGAACATGGTTGTTGTTCAATAATAAAATTAATCCTCAAAAATACAACTTGCCTAATAATTCTGCACTCCCTGTATATCTTCTAGCATAAGTTCCAAGTCCATCCAGTATTTGGAATTATAGTGCTGGGATATGCTTGGAAGAATATACACATTTACCAATATTAACTCAAACTGGTCATATTCAAATTTGACAGCTAGGAAATACGGATGCTTATCTTCATTATATAATTTCTCCCCCTGCCAGTGCAACTCTTGCTTTATAAGAATGCATAGCCCACCAGAGGGTCTCCCTTTGTTCTTTGTTTTTTGGGGTGGGGAGGCCCATCCCTGAAAGCCTGGCAATTGTACTGGTTCATCCACTTCAGTTAACCAGGTTTCTTGAAAGGCTATTACATCAAATCTAGAGAGAAAGCTCATTAGTCCACTATCAGCCATCCCTTTCCAGCCAGCTACGTTCCAGGTCATCAACTGTATGGGGTTCTCAGAGGCAAGGTGGTCTGGCTTGGTTGATTGGCTAGATGGTAAAAATGCCAGATGTCAACTTGACATTGGAGCTGAGTCGATATCATCTATGCTTCTCAAATAAACACAGTTGTTGTGAGGTTCGATATTTCTCCTTGTGGGTTGCAGAACTTGTTACTCCTCTATATCTCGGTTGCCAGTGTGCCTCTGCTCTTGCTCCAAGAATGATTTTTTTCCAATGGGCAGGTACTCCGGCTTAAGTCTATAAATGTAGATTTATGTCCATTTTGGAGGGGCATAGCTGAAGATTCATCTTGTGAAAAGATGTTGTGGGAACTTTAAATCAAATGAGGATGGAAGCTGGATTATATCCTTAGTGTTTGTCAGTATAGGGGGCACTGTGTGATGAAGCCCTTTGTCTTTCAGTTGTTTCTCAGAGGCTGGGTCAGTCAGTGCAGTTACCCCACTGTCGGCCTGTGTGACAGTACCTTTTTTTACTATTGAGGTAAAGGCAGATTGTTGATTAAATATATTGTCACAAGGGTGCATGATTAGTGGAGGCAAATTAAATAGAGGCTTTGCTGTAGATTGAGTTGTTGTCAGTGCCTCTTTTAGGTCATCCAATCTTTGAATGATATTAACTTGCTCAGGTTCCGGCAATGCACTGAATAGGTCAATCAGCATTTCTTCTGGCACATCCTCAGCAGTTGCTGCAGCTGTGGGTAACACAGTTTGTATATTGCTCCTTTGTCTTCTCAGGGTCAATTCAGTTGCAGCAGCCTCAGGCTTAGTAGTGTGAAGGCTGTTGCAGCCTGGATTTAAAGCGACGGTTCCCTCTTGGTGACGCTGTTTCAGGAGTGGGCACACTTTGTCTGAGCAAAAGACCCTTATTGAAAATATTGAAAAGGTGCTCAGAAAGGGCTTCATTCTGAAGAGCATGGAGGGAATTGTGGGCTGCTTGAATGATAGGAGAATTCTCATACATTGCATTCTTGCTGGCAGGCACTCTGCATGTAGTAGATCTTTCAGAGTGAATTCACAGCGAAGCAGCTGGCTCAGGGACAGCCTAACAGCTTCTCTATTGCTCCAACGCCCTCTATTTACTCTCTTGTCATAAATTTGCAAGTAACCTGGTTAGTTTGCAGACTGTAGTTATATTGGTCATCTCTTAGGCCTTTACCTGATTGTTTTCTCTGTGTGCTCAAATTTCTGGAAGGAAGACAAAGTCCTTGTCTAGTTTCATTTTCTGAATTAGCCATCCCGTGTCTATCAATGGTTGTCCTCCTAAGTCCTTCTACAGTATTTGGGTGGCTCCTAACAAACTTTGTGAAAGATTCTTTCAGGCAGTCGACCTTATTTATGACAATTGACAAAAGATCATATATTGAGTTTACAGTTTGATCTGTAAGCAAACATTGTCTGGAGAGGAAGTCTGTCACATTTTCCCCCTTTAAATTTGTTACATCTCCCTCCTGTGCAAAGAAGGCTGCTGTTTGGTTCCAAGGAGGGGAGCCATTGTCTGAGAGGGAGGAGGACAGCTCTACACGCTGTTTGCTTTCCAGTTCGGTTTGTAAGTTCCATTCTGATGAGTCACATAAATTAAATTTATCTGATAGGGTGCCTGTGAATGAGTTACTGTTTGCAATATAATCTTCCATTTTCTGCTGCTTCAATGGCTTGGATAAACTCTGCTGCAGAGTGCTGTCTCTTCCTCCTTTTCCCCATTCAAGTTTGTTAAAACAGGTTTAAAAATAAGTTTAAAACTAGGTTTAAAAAGGTTAAAATGGGTTAAAAATAGGTTTAAAAGGTTTAAAAAGGTTAAAATAAATTCAAAGGGGGTAGGTTAAAATACACTATTAAAAGAGGTTAAAAAGTTAAAATAAAAATAAAGTAAAACAAAATAAAGCTTTTACTTTTGGAGGAGCTCTTTACAGCCTTTGCTACCTGTCCACCATCTTGGCTCCTCCCCCTCCAGTTTCTGATAAGGTAAATAAGATTAGATAACCTTTATTGTCATTTTTTAATATGAGCATATTAAAAAATGAAATTTTGTTGCCTGCTGTCAAAAGAAAGTATATATCTAACCATACACATACATAACACACATATACACATGCTATATCTATATCTATCCCTACCCTGTGTGTGTGTATAATATACACACACACATATAAATATTAGTCACTGTCCATTTTGAATATGTAGCAGAAAGAGAAAGCTTGAGAGTTCACAAGATTGATGCTGAATCTGGATGTTCTGCTTCGGATACCATGAAACAGATGATAACAAGGAAAACAGGTCATGAAGAGGATGTTAGTATTTGAGACAATCCTGCGGACCTTGCTCAAGCATCGTTTATATGCTATGTCCTGGATAGGAGGAAGTGAAGTGCCAATAAACTTTTCTGCCATCATCACCACTCTCTGTACCACCTTCCTGTCTGAAGCAGTAATACTTCCGAATCAGAAATAATGCAATACGACAGGATGCTCTTGATTGTCCCTCTGTAGAAAGTGGTAAGGACAGGGGAAGGAAGATGTGCTTTTCTCATGTGATGCAGAAAATGCAGGCGCTGTTGCACCTGCTTCACCAATGTCTCACTGTTGAGTGACCAAGCTGGTCTACTCATTCACTGCACACTCAGAAACTTGGTGTTGCTATCCACCTCCACAGGAGAATTAATACATAGAGGTGTGTGGTTGTGCCTGCCTTTTCTGAAAATGACAATGATCTCTAGTTTTTCTGATGTTTAAAATCAGGCTGTTTTTGTTACATGAGTTCACCACCTTTACTTCTTTGTGGCAAGCACCCTCATTGTCATCTTGAATAAGGTCCTCTACTGTTGTATCATCTGTACACTTAACAATATGGTTGGTGGCAAACCTGGCACAACAATTATGGGTCAACAGGGTGAACTACAGTGGATTTAGTACATAGCCCTGAGATGAACTTGTGCTCAAGAAAATGGTGTTAGAAATATTAGTCCCAACTCGCACATACTGGGGCCTGTCAATACGAAAATCAAGAATCCAGTTGCGCAAAGGAGTGTTGAAAACCTAAAAGGCCCAGTTTATTTACTAGATGCTGAAGAATTGTACTAAATGCCAAACTGAAGTCAACAAACAGCATTCACACATGAGTGTTTCTTTCCTCTAAGTGTGCCAAGCTCAGATGGAGAGCAGAAGATATAGCATCCTCTGTAAAGCGATTTGGACAGTAAACAAACTGAAGAGAGTCAAATGCTGGAGAGAGGCTGGATATAATAATGTCCTTTATCAGCCTCTCAAAACATTTCATAACGATGTATGTAAGTGCAACTGGATGGTATTCATTGAGACCCATTGTACAGCTTTTCCTCAGACCACCTGCAAACATGACTAATATAACCAAAACCTTCCACTTTATGTCCTTTAGCCTCACTTTGAACTCCGCTATACACTGGCTTTCTTTTTGCTCCTTATATACAGGTAAAACCTCTGAAAAAGTAAGACTACAGTCTATCCTGCTAAGTTCTCACCCCAAGCTCTAGAAATCATTTTGCACAGAAAGTACATCTTTTTCAGACTGATAATTGGTGCCAAGATGTACAACATCAACATCACAGTGATAGCATTCTTGAGTATCTTAACAATGTGCCTCTTTTCTCTGCTGGCAGACACCTCACCTCTTTGAAAACATCCATATCCTTTCCTAAATTGACATCTCTTACAATTGAATCACCATCCTGAAGGTGGCTTCTCTTTTTAGATACCTCCTCACCTCACATGAGTGATGCGTAATACCTGATTCACACCTTTCCCTATCCAAAACAACTTCTTCCTCTTGGACCATGATCTCCTGCTCAGGTGAGTTATCATCATCATCACAAACAGCTTGACCTGCATCTTAATATTCCTATTAATGTCAGCAAGGGCACTGTATCTGTTATGCAGGGACACGCCAAAAGCTTTGTGTTTATAGTTCACAGCTATCACCCTGCCAGATCCCACAGTTGCCCTTAGTGCCCTTCTCCTGCAGGATCTTTCTGATACAGGGAGTTGATAGCAGAGCAGCTCAAAAACAGCTGAGTTGGACATCTAATTTGTTCCTGGAGAGTACAAACTAGAGACTAGATAAGTAATTTGTCCATGTAGACTAGCAATTTGCTTACAAATAGGACAGTATCCAAATTTAAAAAGAGTACCACAAAAGCAGCTGCAAAACAAGTATTGCATTGAATTAAGCCAGACATTCTAAAATAAAATTGCAATCAAGAATGAACTACTGTTGTTTCAGATTTTCAGTTATATGATTCGCACACCATTAGGTGTGTGTGCTGCTACCTTGATCCACTGGACTTCCTCTCAGTCTTCCTGAACTCATAGTGAGCAGCTCTTCCCAGAAGTCTTTGGTAGTATGCAAATGCAATATAGATGCAACCAGTGACTGGCTGCATCTGCATTATGCAGAATGCACAATTCTTCAATAATTAACATATCTCAAAGGGACCTAAAACTGAGCTAGCCTAAAATTAAAACAATTAGAATTGTTAACCTAATCCAGCTTGGTGGTTTCATGTGCAGAAGCAGAAAAATGGTGTCAGATCCTATCAGAACACTGCCATTCCAAAAGGGAGGGGGAGCATGTGCTATTGTGGATTGAGGATGTTCCAGCATTGTTTCTACTTTTGCTTTGGTGTATTTGCACGGGAATTAGGGAGGTCATCCCAGAGAGGCACCTGCCCTAACCAAGGGAGTGATCTAACTAAGGAAGTGATCAGGAGGAAGTTGAGTGCTGGGTAGAAAACAGTGCTAAAGCTCACCCCACTGCAACCTTTGCTGAAGGGACTGAGGGAGCTGCCAGCCTGGAGGACACCTCAAAATCGAGATGGTCCATTGGTGTGGGGAAGAAGGAAGACTAGGAGAGGAGGATGAAAGGAGTTACCCTCACTCAAGGCAGCCACCAGCACAGATGGAGAAAGTAGCTAGAGCACTTGCTGATGAGGAACCTGACCGTGCTGATGCCCTCATGAATCAAGTGATGCATTTCATGATGGAAGTGTTCCAAGACCTAAAGGCACTAAGAGCTCTAACCAGAGGGATGAGAAATGACCAAAGAGACCTAACTGCAAATGGGAACCTCTCCCTGGAAACACCGCATCAGGCATGGATGGGGTGGCAGCTATCGCCACTGGGGCCCCAATGCCAGGGGACTTAGGAGGAGTGAATGCTCTGAGAATTGAAGATGGGGATTCGCCAACACAAAGCATCCACCCCTTGGAGTGAAATTTGATGGAGAACCCAAGCAATCTGGATTCTTCCTGGCCCGTGTTCTCATTTACATGCAGGAGTACAACCATGAGATTCGTACCGAGAGGGCCAGAGTCAGGGTGGTCAACCTGGCATTGGAGGGTGCCACAGCCAGATGGATGGTGATCCTCCACAACACAAATGCCCCAGAGCTGCAAAACTTCAACCACTTCATGATAGCCATAAGAAGGGGCTTCAAATACCCCTTAGCCGACCACAAAGCTTGAGACTGCATCAAAATGATGAAGCAAGGACATCACCTGGTAGCTGAGTACACCAAAGAATTTCGGGATCTGGCTTGTCAGCTCAACCAGAGGATATCCCTGTGAGCTGTTTCACAGATGGCCTAAATGACAACCCATACAATACCTGTATTGTGAGGGGGATCCCACATACCTCCATGACTGGTGCATGCTAGTGGAGGAAGCTGAAATCAATAAAGTCTGTAATAACTACCACTCCAGCAAAGTTTGGAAAAGATTGGCCCCAGAGAGGAAGAAAGAAACAACCAGATTTCAACCCCAGCTGGTACTGACTGCTTCAAGTGCTGGCAAAAATGTTCCTGCACCACATTTATTGCTTACATGGAGCACCACAATGCATTATCTCAGATAGAGGCTTTCAGTTCACATCCAGAGTTTTTATGGACCTCCTAGGAAACAACTAAGGACTCAGTTCTAGTCATCATCTGCAGACAAATGGTGGGACAGAACAAATGAACTCAGTATTGGAGCAATATCTGCATTGTTTCATTAATTACCAACAAGATGACTGGATGGACCTCTTGCCATTTGCTGAAGTAGCCTACAATAACAGTGTGCACACCAGCACAGGCTTCATGCCATTTTGAGTGGCAACTGTAGAAGACTTTAATGCAATCCCTGAACTACCAGTCCAAGACCCTATGATCCCTTCTTTAAAAGAGTGGATCAATCAATTGAAAAATACATGGCCCATTGTGCACAAAGCCCTTGCAGATGCTCGGAGAGCTTATAAAATCCAATCCGACAAAAAAAGAGTAGAGCCAAACCATTCCACATTGGGGACTGTGTCAACCTGATTCCTACAGCCCCTGCAACCCTAAAAAAGGTTATGACCTCTAAGGCCAGCACCCCCTCTAAACCCCGAATCTATTATGGTGGAGGGAGAACAGCATTTTGAGATTAAGGAAATCCTAGACTCATGCATGCAATGGGGAGCGACTCAATACCTAGTAGTATAGAAAAATTTTCCTGGGGCTCAGCTTGAGTGAGTGCATAAGAATCATATGAAAACCCCTAGATAATGGGTCCCCTATCCCTGGTCTGTGGACCGGTACCAGGCCACAACATGCCAGCAAAGGGTCGCACAAACAAGCAAAACCCCATCCATGGGATGCAGGTAGCACACAAAACCACGCCCCCTCTGATCCATGAAAAAAGTCTCTCTATGTAACAGGTCCCTGGTGCCCAAAAGTTTGGGCACCTCTGCCCTAGTTTACTTAAACACTTTTATGTCCGCTACCCTGATAAACCAAAATGAGTGCTTAATCAGTATTTCTTATTCCCTCTATTATTTTCTCTTCTCCAGGTAGATCTTCCCTTCTTTTAGGGGGACAACATGTCAGGTCCCTATCGGAATGCTGCCATCCCAAAAGAGAGGGAGAGCATGCACTATTGAGGATTGTGCATTGTTTCTACTTTTGCTTTGATGTATCTGCATGAGGGGGGGGGAACCCTCAGGGCTATCTGTTTTAACTCCTGACAAGGAGTTATCACCTTTTTGGCTTGAAGTTCTCATAACGTCTTCATGCCAGCGGACTGGCTCCTGTTGGACTGGAGGCATTGGGGTGGGGCTGGAGAAATGGGACTTTTAGCTTAATACTTTTGCATGGAAACTTCAGATTCTGCCTTGCTTCTCTGTAATCTCTTTCAGTAAAATATCTTTTTGAAATGATGCCTTTTTGAAAAATTGTACTTTCCTGAGGAAGTAGCTGAGGCAGGACCTTACAAAAGGTTGATTGGCCTGGAACTTCATCTTTTTTTGCTCTAGACCTCGACTGCTGATTTGATGTGCCTGCAAAATCACATTCCTATGGTAAGAGTTGGACTGTGGCCAAAAGCTCTGATCTTAATATTTTATGTCAAAGAGTAAAATTTGGGGAAAGAGTGAATGTCACAGAAATCAATACCTTAGAGAAAAAACCTCACAGAACTTTATATTCCCTAGCTTCCATATATTCAAGAAAATGGCAACAATGAAATCTAGTAATCTTTTAAAAAAATCTCTCTTTTATTTGAAGATAGGTTTTGGTGGAAAACAACAAGGAAAATTAATATGGGATTTAAAAAAATATCTTGTAATGTTTAATGCTCACCGGTCACTCCTCTTCTATGGAATTTCTCCTCTATTTTTTCCTTCTTTTGTCCCGTGCATTAAATATATATTTAAGTACTTTTCTAAGTATTAATTTTTTGTCCATTATTTCAGTGTTGGAGAACATTAATGTAATGTGAAAGAAGGGTTGCCATGGAAATATCTCATTATTGTTGAATTGGAAAATAATTGCTCTGCCAAAAAATCCAAGGTAACCTGTCAATTACTTGAGTTAAGGATGACTGAGGCAGCCTCAACTCTTTCTCTTAAAAATGGGGAAATTTGAAAGTCATTTTTCATTTTGTTGTTGTACCTTGGAGGGAGGGAGTTATACATACGGTTTCATTCTGTGGCAAATATCAGAATGTATCATTATAATTGGGAATATATATTCACTTTGTATTCCACATATATTGGGTTCACTTTTCTTCCCATTGATTTATAGCATCTGATTAAAGATCTTGGCTAGTGTTCAACTTGTAACAGAAAATGAATAGTTTTTTGTGGATTCCCTACTATTAAAGTATTTTCTACAGTTTACTGCACCTAGAACAGGGTTCTCCAACCCCTGGTCCGTGGAAACTGGGCCACACAAACAAGCAAAGCCCCATCTGCAGTAAGCACAGTGGTGGTATTCAGCCAGTTCGCATCACTTCGGCTGAACCGGTAGCTAATTTTTTGTTGCCCAGGTCCAGAATGAACTTCTGGAAGCAGCATCAACACAGCGAACCGGTTGTTCACATGTTTGAATCCAATCACTGAGTCAGCACACAAAATCACACCCCCTCTGGTCCGCAGAAAAAACCTATCTCCATGGAACCAATCTTTGGTGACTAAAAGATTGGGGGGCCCACTGATCTAGAATGTTGAGTGTAAATAAAAGCAAACAAATGAAATGAGCAGAAATCAAGCAATTGACTGGTTTTCGCAAAGCTCCTTTAATATTATGGAAAGATCCAAAGATATTAATATTTGGCAGCTCCAAGATCGAAATATCAGTTGGTGCCATCCATCTTTTTAATAGCCATTCCAGACATAAAAATAGCTGGAAAAATTTACTTGTTTTCTAGAAACAAATGTAAATTGTGGACAATCATACTGTTAATTTAGAAATATAATCTATATAATATACAAGGTGTTCCTCAAATCATTATGTGTAGGAATTTAACATTTCAATAGTTGGTCACTTTAAAATACTTAATTTAGTTTTGAGTAATAACCCCACCCCTCAGTCCATTTGGTAAGTCCTGGATCAGTGGAGTCTCAGGTGTCAAACACCTTGTGGGGAAAAAGGAGAATCACCAGTACATTTGCAACATTATTACTTCCTCCCTTTTACATTCCATTCGGAGATGCAAACCAGAATTCCCTCCCCACCCCCTTTCTTTGTTGTTTGGTCTTTTGTGATGGCCACCAGGCAGGCTGAATAAACAAACATTACATCTAAGGGATAGAGAGGGGCAATTAGCACCCCTGTCTTCTCTTTCTTCCTTGGAATGGCAGAATCCAGTGAGGGGTGATGAGATTTAGGTTTGCACAGATAGGGAGTTAGAAAGGAAATATAAATGGATTCTGACATCCAGCAACGGGGCCAGCAGTTTGACATGCCTGCTTTGGGGTATTATAAACTTGATTAAAAATACTTCAAATACATTTTGTGATAGAAAAGGATGGGTCTGGTAGAAGCCATGATGATGTCATTGCTCAACTGAAACAAATTAGCTAATTTGAATGATGACTTGTATGTTGTCATTCCATTGTACCACATACACATAGACATACAAATATGCAATAGAATGGTATGCTGTAAACATAACACTAATTCAGTGGATGCGTTGTATATCTTATTGGTTCTCCCTCATATGGAAGGAAGGGAGGGACGGAGGGAGGGAGGGAAGGAAAGATATATTGATGTGTCTGCAAACCCTGTTTTTTACTTCTACCTAACCCAACTGCCTATGATTTTGAGATATGCATACTGGATATATCTTGGGAAGTGAGACTGGGTGCCAATATTTATGGAATTAGATTATCATTGCTTGTTCTAGGGTAATATTTCTAGATATGACACCCTGTTTGAAGCGTCATTGCAATGTAGATTTATTTTAGCATGATAAGTGTGGTGGCTAAGGTCTGTTGTATTTCTTAAGCATTCTTTAAATGTCACTAACTTGACAGCCTGATCTTTTGCTGTGGTGAATGAGAAAATATGATCACACTCCCAAGCAGGGCTCATGTTTGAACAAAAAGAGTGAAAATCTACCTTCCTTTTAAATGTACTGACAGTCTTGCTCAGTTGCCTGACAAGGCAAAGCACAAGAAGTAAAGTGGAGATGGAATGTACTGCATACCTACATTTATCCTATCATGTGTCCATTTAACATAAAACTATTCTTTAAAAATATTTGTTTGATATGTTAGGAAATGAGATTATAAGCAAGATGCACAGCATTCTTCATTATTAATAAAGGATCCTGGATAAATGGGGTCATAAAAATCAATAAACTGTATGGTCCAGGTTTTATTCTTTGTTTATGCATGAGATACCCTAAGAGGGTATTGATTGATTGCACAGTCCCATCCAATGTCTTTAACACCCCCTCCCAATGCAGAGGCCTCTCATTATTAGCAATATTAGCAATATTTTAAAAGAATAATTATAAATTATAAAATACGGGAATTGCAGGTGGAATATTGGGGTGTACAGAACGAAGTTTGAATGTTTATGGAAAATGAAATCAATTGTTGTATCAGTCATGCCTGGAGCCCTTGGGGAGATACTTAAAGGAATTCCTCTATATTTGGGGATATTGAATTTTATCACACCTGGGCACCCTTGTTTTACCAAAATTCCACCTGCTTGAAATTGCCTGTGTTCTTAGATCCTACTGTAATAATTATTAGGTCCTTGGTTAGAACCTTAATTATTAAATTTCTACCAGTCTTAGGCTGTTAATCTAACTGTAGATTACTGATACGTAATAATTTTCCTGTCTTGATATTATTTAGATAGGAAAATATATTGTTTTTAAAATAATAAAACATACCTTTCCTGTTTAAAAAAAACATTTTCTCTCTCTCTCAGGACAGTGACAACCTGTGGTGGGATGCCTTTGCAACAGAGTTTTTTGAAGATGATGCAACCTTAACACTTTCCTTTTGTTTAGAAGATGGACCAAAGCGATACAGTAAGGGAACAAATATATTTTAATATGCCACTAGCTTGTGGCAAAGCTGAAGTTATCAGTGATGAAATGAGGAGATATATAAAGTCCTCCTTCAACAGTGGGTTATATTGATTATGAAACTCTTCTTCTGACCAAATTTAAAGGTTAAAGTAAAAGTGAAATGATCACTTTCAAGCATCCAGTCTGTATGTGAATAAGAAGAATAAACTTCATGTATATGACATTTATTTGGAAAGCTGAATTGGAGGTTGATGGGCAGGCAGATTATGGGCAGGCAGATAATGTGGATAAAAAGACTTCTGGTCTGTTTCTGTCACAAATAAAAGAAACAAGAAAAGCCTCCAAGCAGGATTATATCCCAGAATATTTCCGTAAGCCCAATTCTTTTTTAAAGAGAGTTTCAGTTGCAGAATGTTTATATTATACAGTGTAACCTTCTCATGGTTCTTTTGATCCAGTCTTCAAATAATGGCAAATTATGACTAGCTTGATACAAAGGAAAAATATATCCCTGGTGTAGTTAACTACATGTGGGTTTTATACTTCTGAGCAGTTGTTCAGTTATGGTCTTCAAGAGTCAGTTCAAAGACTCATCGTATAAAAAATAGGTACATTCTTATATATTTATAAAGCCTTAAAGCAGGATTCCCTTTCAGCATGTTTGTCCGTTTGACATATCTGAAGGTACTCTAGAACCACTTCCCATCTGGGTTTCTGAAATGAAGGGAGGTCCTTAGCAGACCTTAATCATTAAATCATTATTTATTGATATGACATGATTTGTTCTTGCCTTATGGTAGGCCAGCCATCTCTACTTTTGAACATTTTCCTATTATGTGGCAAAAGAAGGAGCATTATCACGCATCACTTAAATAACCTGTGAAGTTTATTTACACAAAACAGTGTGATAGTCACCAATTTGGTGATATTTAAAAGAAATTTGAATCAATTCCTAGAGGAAGGTGTATTGAGGGCTACCAGTTGTAGATTCCAGGTTGGGGGTAGCATATTTTGAAATATCAGTTGTGGGAGAACAGTGGTGGGAAAATGATGTTTTTATCTCCTGCTTTTGAGCACATGGCTGATTGTGAAAAATAAAGAAGGATCTTTGTCTCTTATATTTGCTAGTGTTTAGAACATTTCTCTTAATACCTACTCACTGATGACTGACCAAAACCCAAAAGCTGTTATTGTTTATCTTAAAGCATGTATCTTCTGTATTTCCATAGTTCTATGAGAAAAGTGAAGACAGCATGCATGAGCATAGGTAACTCTTGCAAGACTCCTTGTCTTTGAAAAAGACAGTAATCACACAGCCCCCAAATGCACCCACTGACAGATCACTGTTTTATTTGGATTGAAAAAGAGCAGCTGTACCGAACAATAAAACTGTTTAATCTCACTTGCAAGCACTTTGTCATTCATTTCATGCTCAAGTTTATAGATTTGCTCTCTCCTGAACTATCTCCATTTAGTTGTTGTTCAATCAATAGAAATTAGTTGTGATAATAGGAAGGCTCCCCCCTTCAGCTGATAAAACAACTAACAAATTTGACATCTGACACCATCTAATTGGGTTGAATCAGCTGCAACCAATTTTGCCACAGGCTGCAATTTGAAAATCTCTATAGAGTTTTCAGTTGAAAACTGTCAGCAGTTATATTCTGTCAGCAATATTTTTTTAAAATGGTGTTCAAAGTATAATCAGGGAGCCCATATCAAGTAGACAGCTCAAGATAACTGATAAAGTGGATTAAATGCATGGAAGTGAAATAGTGACTTTAATCACTACCCAAAATAAAAGCATAGTACAATATGTTAACCTCAAAAAAAGAAAAATATATGAATCACGAGGGAATGAAAAGGCAAAGTTTGCATATGTTCACTAATGCCTGTTAAAGTGGGAATTAAAATTTAGAGAAGATTTGAAGGTAATCTAATTGATGTTGGATAAGCAAATCCATTTTGAAACCTTCTTTTTTACAAATTTTTTTTTGTTATTGTTAGCTGCTAAGTCATGTCCGACCCCTTGCGACCCCATGGACAGTGTTCCTCCAGGCCTTCCTGTCCTCTACCATCTTCTGGAGTCCATTTAAGCTCACACCTACTGCTTCAATGACTCCATCTAGCCACCTCATTCTCTGTTGTCCCCTTCTTCTATTGCCCTCAATCTTTCCCAGCATTAGGCTCTTCTCCAGTGAGTCCTTCCTTCTCATTAGGTGCCAAAGTATTTGAGTTTCAACTTCAGGATCTGGCCTTCTAAAGAGTAGTCAGGGTTGATCTCCTCTAGGACTGACCAGTTTGATTGCCTTGCAGTCCATGGGACTCACAGGAGTTTTCTCCAGCACCATAGTTCAAAGGCCTCAATTCTTTGGCACTCAGCCTTTCTTATGGTCCAACTTTCACAGCCATACATTGCAACTGGAAAGACCATGGCCTTGACTATACTCACTTTTGTTGGCAGGGTGATGTCTCTGCTTTTTAGTGTGCTGTCTAGATTTGCCATGGCATTCCTCCCTAGGAGCAAACATCTTTTAATTTCTTGGCTACAGTCCCCATCTGCAGTGATCTTGGAGCCCAGGAAAATAAAATCTGTCACTACCTTCATTTCTTCCCCATCTATTTGCCAGGAATTGAGAGGGCCAGATGCCATGATCTTGGTTTTCTTAATGTTAAGTTTCAAGCCAAGTTTTCCACTCTCCTTCTTCACCTGCAACAAGAGGCTCTTTAGTTCTTCTTCACTTTCTGCCATTAGAGTGGTATCATCTGCAATTTATTTGTAACACATGCCATTCTATTGTACTTGTCCTAAATTGCTCTTCCATGATTAAACTGGAATAAAACATTACTGATTTCATTATTATGAACTTCTTACTATAATCCAGAAATTGCCAACCTTGGCAACATTAGAAACTTTTGTTGGCTTCACGTGAAAGATCTTTTTTATTTCTATTTTAGGCTGTCTCCCAGGGGCATCTATGGGGTAATATCAAAAAGTCAAAATACTCTGCAACCATACAATGAAAGCCCCACCCCTTTTTGGCAATTGGAAAAGTTTTCAAAATTATGCTTCTGTAAAGTGTTAGAATTACTTTTAATCTGCTGGAGAAGAATCATGTTGCCCAATTATTATCGGCCGTTGATTAAGAAAAAACAAGATTCTTATAGGCAAGTTGCTCCATATTTATTCAGAATTCTTTCATTTATGGGATTTCTATGTGGGTGGATTTTAGGTTGTTCTGTTTGTTGTCCAATGTAAGGACTTGCTTAGGATTCTTCCTCCTTCCTTCTTTTTTCCTCCCTCCCTTCCTTCCTGCATCAGATACATGCCAGCAAGCTTTCCATTTACTAATAATTTCTTGTGCACTTTAATATTAATCTGCTAGTTTTTGATATCCTTCCATCAGGTTCTTTTCTATATATGGCCCAGATAAAATTTCTGCTAATTGTTTCTCCATCTCAGTTGAGCTCAATAAATAACGCTGATCCACTGAAAGACATTGCCATGTCATGTTCCTGTTTTGCAAAAATGCATCTTCTTCCATCTATTGTATTTGTGAAAGATACTGTAGAATGAGCTTGGGTACTGAATGGTTTTAGTCTATAATTTAACAAAGCATGCATCACTGTGTGTGAATTGGGTGACTGTGTAAATTTATTTAATAAATGAATAAAATAAATGAAATGTATCTTCCGGGGACGGGGAGGACTTTCTGGAAGTGTGATACCTTTTTTGCAGGTAGGTTTGAGATAAGTCCCATTGTTTTCTAGGAATTGCATGCCAACTGTATAGTTTCCTTTGTGAGCCCATTTCTATTACTGGACAAAATTATTGTGAGTTTCTCCACTCATTTTCTGGCCTTATGTGACAAAATGGTTATATCATTTCCTTTTGTTCTTCAAAAGAAAATTACATTAACCAAAAGTAATACATTGTTCCTGTTTCCAGGCATAGGCTAAGTCCCAATAATTAAACATCACTCAATAATTAGCACATGGCAGAATAATTCTACCTTTGTGTTCCCAGTTATCCTGCCTGCTCTCATTTTTTTGCCACATCTAGAGATAATTGCTCTATCATCTCTGCATACATAAAGCTGATGCCTTTAAATGTCATAAAGAAAAAAGAATTTTTCTAGTTTTTTTTTGTTTTAGCAGTTGCATTCTGCATTCTCAAATGAAGAGTCCAGCCATCTTGTTTAGTTTTCTAAAACTGACTGCTAAATCCTCCCAGCCATCCAAATCTGATCAAGCTAAGGCAGTCTTTCTCAAGCTTAGCATTTTTAAAAAAGGGTAGATTTTAGTTCAAGAATTTGGAATTAAATTGCCTTGAGACAAAAGCCCAAGATCACTGGTTCCCAATCCTGCATTACTACAACCTGATGCTGCTCTCTTCTTTAATTATTAGCAGTAGGCTTCTATATCTTTCAGCTTTAAGACCCAAAATGATAAAAAAAATATTCAACAACCCAAATTGTCAGAACAGATGGAGGAGTTGAATGAATAAAGTGTCCATAAGAGCTTTGTGTTCACAACATTAACACCCTTCCCTTAATTACTGGGGAAAATGTCATCATTAGCCCCCCAATAAAACAGAATTTTTAGATTCTGGAATCACCAGGGAAGAAGATATTTGCACTGCAGAAGGAGAGAGGCAAGTTGTTCTAAAGAAAGATTGCTTCCAGTTCCCCCACCTCCCTTAATTTTCTAGCTAGCAGGAACTGGCACCAGGTCATTCTGTTTGGCTGAGCTGGGTTGGGTTGAGTAGGGTAGGGTAGGGTAGGGCAGGGCAGGGCAGGCTCTAAGATACCCAGAACCCAAGTGATAGAGGGCCTTATATTAACCAGCACTTGAATTTCACTTGCAGCACACTAGCAATGATCACAATTCCTGCAAAACAGGTGTGATTTGTCTGTAACGGTTCTTCCTTTGACCAGGCAGGGCATTGCATTTTGCATGGATTATAGCTTCAATCATCTTCAGAGTCAACCCTAGGCAGAGCTAATTGCAGCAGTCCAGCCACTACCCTATCAAACTTCCCTATCAAACAAATAATTCAGAACAATCTTTGTTACATAGCGGGTTCTTTGGTGTAGGAATGACGACGCAAAGCTGAATACAGGATAACTCATTGTTTATTTATTGCTGGAACTGCACTGAGGCAAAGGCTGCAACCAGCTGTAATATATAGTTTAGCCCCCAGGCGGCAGCCAATAGGTTTGAATCAACCATTGCTGCCTGGGGATAGCCAATTGCAGCACAGGAGACTGGTAGTCTGGGTTGCTGGAGAGCCGTTAGCTGCTCCAGCAACCCACGTGGTGTATCACAAGAGCCCAGTACATAACATCCCTCCCCTCTTAGATCAGACTATGACAACAACAATTAGTCTCAACAGTTGTCAAGACTCATTATTCAAACACACACAAAGTAAAGTGATAATAATAAAAATAATAATAACAATGTGGATTACAATGAGTTTAAACAATGTCTCAATGATCAGGCTTCCATTTGCAGTAATAGGCAGTTACACATAGCACTGGTTTTTGTAGTCTAGTGGCAACAGGTTTCACAACAATATATAGCTCTTTATTTTACAATGTAATCTGCAAGGTACAAAGGAGGCTTGTGTGCCCTAGAGGAACGTCTCGGAGTTCCCATCACTTTGCAGTCTACCAACTTACCCACTGGGCTGGGTAGATTTGTGTCCCTTTGTGCTCCTGAGTCAAGGGGATTCGATGCACTCTGGCTGGCCTCACCAGGTTGGCCCACCCCAGAGTCAGTCTGTTCGGCAGAGTAAGCACAGCGGTTGCTGAAGTTCGGTTGGCTCGCTTCGTCAGGGGGTCCATATTGTACTCCCGAGCTCCCTGGTTCTCCCTCTGGTTCCATCTCAGTTAAGAAGGAAAAGTCCTGGTAGTTCATGTGAGGGCTGGCTTGGCCGCAAGTTTGAGGACCTTGGGAGGGACATATAAAAAACAAGAAAAAAGTTAAGGAAATGATTGGTCCATTAGTGGGGGTAAGTGGCAAGAAGGTGACAAGCAATAGGGAGAAAGCAGAACTGTTTAACTCATTTTTTGCATCTGTCTTTACACAAAGGGAAAAACAGTCCAACCTAACAAAACCAATGCCGTAAAAAACAGAATAGAAACGCAAGTTAAGATAGGCAAAAAAATAGTAAGTGAACACCTGTCCAGCCTAGACGAGTTCAAATCACCAGGACCAGATGAATTACACCCCAAAGTTCTCAAGGAACTGGCAGATGTGATCTCAGAACCACTGAACTATATTTTTCAAAGATCCTAGAGCACTGGGGAACTACCAGAGGACTGCAAGAGAGCTGATGTAGTTCCCATCTTCAAAAAAGGGAAAAAAATAGATCCAGGAAACTACAGACCTATCAGCCTGACCTCAATACCTGGGAAGATTCTAGAAAAGATAATCAAACAACAAATCAGCGAACACCTTGATGCAAACAAAGTCATCACTAAAAGTCAACATGGGTTTGTCAAAAACAGATCATGCCAGACAAATCTTATTACATTCTTTGACCAAGTGACAAAATTAGTGGACCAGAGGAATGCTGTAGATGTAATTTACTTGGACTTCAGTAAGGCATTTGATAAAGTAGATCACAACCTACTACTTGATAAGATAGAAAAATGTGGGTTAGATAGCATCACCACCAGATGGATTCGTAACTGGCTGACAGGCCATACTCAGCGCGTGGTCCTCAATGGAACTGCATCTACATGGAAGGAAGTGTGTAGTGGGGTGCCCCAGTGCTCTGTTCTAGGCCCAGTGCTCTTCAATATCTTCATTAATGATTTGGATGAGGGGATAGATGGGGAACTCATCAAATTTGCAGACGACACCAAGCTGGCAGGAATAGCCAATACTCCAGAAGATAGGCTTAAAATACAGGAGGATCTGGACAGACTCAAACATTGGGCGCTATCTAACAAAATGAAATTCAGTGGTGAAAAAAGTAAGGTTCTACATTTAGGGAGGAACAAATCAAATGCACAGGTATAGTATAGGCTCAATAGTAGTAACTGTGAGAGGGATCTCGGAGTCCTAGTAGACAATCACTTCAATATGAGCCGGCAGTGTGCTGCAGCTGCCAAAAAAGCCAACACAGCGCTAGGCTGCATTAACAGAGGGATAGAATCAAGATCAAGTGAAGTACTAATACCACTTTACAATGCTTTGGTAAGGCCACACCTGGAATGCTGCATCCAGTTTTGGTCACCATGATGTAAAAAAGATGTTGAGACTCTAGAAAGGGTAAAGAGAAGAGCAACAAAGATGATTGGGGGACTAGAGGCTAAAACATATCGGGAACGGTTGCTGGAATTGGGTATGTGTGCCTTAGGGGAAGCCTGGGAAAGGATGGCCACAGAGGCACTTGACCGAGTTGTACCCTTGCGGCCCCTGACCCGGCGCAGATCCCAGTGGGCTCCATGGTTCTCCGCAGAGCTCTGGGAGATGAAGCGTCGGAGACAGGGCCTGGAGAGCGCTTGGAGGTCCAGCCGATCTGAATCCGACCGATTGCAACTAAGAACCCATATTAGGTCTTATCTCGCAGCGATAAGGGTGGCGAGGTCTAATTACTTCGCTAACCTTATCGCGTCCGCAGATAATTGCCCGGCCGCCCTGTTTAGGGTGACCCGCTCCCTCCTTAATCAGGAGGTGAATGAGGAACCCTTGCAGGGGCGTGCCAAGGAGTTTAGTCAACATCTGTTCGACAAAATCGCTTGGATTCGGACCAGTTTGGACTCCGACTGGGCAAAGTCTGACGATCAGGACACGGGCGGTCTTGTCAATGTTATCTGGGAGGAGTTCGATCCTGTGACTCCGGAGGAAGTGGACAGGATTATGGGGAGGCTGAGCTCCACCACATGTTTATTGGACCCGTGCCCTTCCTGGCTGGCTTAGGCAGCCCGGGAGGGGACACGAGGCTGGTTCCAGGCGGTTATATCTGCCTCTTTGAGTGAGGGTAGTTTCCCCGCCGCCTTGAAGGAGGCAGTGGTGAGACCTCTCCTCAAGAAGCCTGCCTTGGACCCAGCTGTGTTAAATAACTTTCGTCCGGTCTCCAACCTTCGCTTTCTTGTGAAGGTTGTTGAGAGTGTGGTGGCGCATCAGCTCCCTCTGGTTCTGGATGAAGCGGATTATCTAGACCCGTACCAATCGGGCTTCAGGCCCGGGTACAGCACGGAGACGGCATTGGTCGCTCTGGTGAATGATCTCTGGAGAGCTCGGGACAGGGGATATTCCTCTGTCCTAGTCCTATTAGACCTCTCAGCGGCTTTCAATACCATCGACCATGGTATCCTGCTGCGGCGTCTCAGGGGATTGGGAGTGGGAGGCACGGTTCTTCAGTGGTTCTCCTCCTATCTCCTGGGACGTTCGCAGTCGGTGTTGGCAGGGGGGCAGAGGTCGACCACGAGGCCTCTCGCTTGTGGAGTCCCTCAGGGGTCGGTCCTCTCGCCTCTCCTGTTTAACATCTACATGAAACCGCTGGGTGAGATCATTCGTGGTTTTGGAGTTGGGTATCATCAATATGCTGATGATACCCAGCTTTTCATTTCGACCCCAAACCACCCCAGTGATGCCCTCGACGTGATGTCCCGCTGCCTGGAGGCGGTTCAGGTCTTCGACTCAACCCTGACAAGACCAAGTGGCTGTGCGTACCGGCATCTCGGGATATTCAGGATATCCCATCTCTCTCTATGGGGGGTGAGTTATTACCCCCCGTAGATAGGGCTCACAACTTGGGAGTCCTCCTAGATTCACAGCTTTCTCTAGAAGACCATATAGTAGCTGTGACTAGGGGGGCCTTCGCCCAGGTTCACCTGGTGCACCAGTTGCGGCTCTATCTAGACCGGGATGCCTTACGGTCACTCACGCGCTCATGACCTCTCGTCTGGACTACTGCAACGCTCTCTACATGGGGCTACCCTTGAAGACCACTCGGAGGCTCCAACTGGTACAGAATGCAGCCGCGAGAGTTGTGTTGGGAGTTTCCCGACACTCCCATTTTACACCTCTGCTCTGTAAGCTGCATTGGCTTCCAGTTGTCTTCCGGGTGAGATTCAAGGTGTTGGTAATGACCTACAAAGCCCTACATGGCATGGGTCCGGAATACCTTGGGGAGCACCTGCGGCCGGCGTCAACTTCCCTCCGCCCAATACGCTCCCACAGAGAGGGCCCCCTCAGGGTGCCACCGGTCAAAGACTGCCGACTGGTGGCCCCCAGGGGGAGGACGTTCTCTGTGGGCACACCAGATTTATGGAACCATCTTCCGGTTGAGCTCCGGATGGCGCCTGACCTCCGCTCCTTTCGGCGCGATCTCAAAACCTACCTTTTCGAACAAGCTGGCCTGGCCTGATGGGATGGGCTTGGGTTTTATTAATGTGTTTTAACCTACTTTTAATGTGTTTTAACTTATTCCTGGGCATTTTGTTTAATCGTTTTTAATTTTTGTATCTTGTTTTTGATATGTATTGCCCTGTTCACCACCCTGAGTCCTTCGGGAGAAGGGCGGTATACAAATAAAATAAATAAATAAATAAATAAATAAATAAATAAATAAATAAATAAGAGAAGGGTGAGGGGTGACATGATAACAGTGTTCCAATATCTTAGAGGCTGCCACAAAGAAGAGGGAGTCAAGCTATTCTCCAAAGCACCTGAAAGCAGGACAAGAAGCAATGGATGGAAACTAGTCAAGGAGAGAAGCAACCTAGAACTAAGGAGAAACTTCCTGACAGTTAGAACAATTAACCAGTGAAACAATCTGCCTCCAGAGGTGGTGAATGCTCCAACACTGGAGGTTTTTAAGAAGAGACTGGACAGCCATTTGCCTGAAATGTTATAGGGTTTCCTGCCTGAGCAGGGGGTTGGACTAGATGACCTCCAAGGTCCCTTCCAAATTATTATTATTATTATTATTATTATTATTATTATTATTATTATTATTATTATTATTATTCAGTTCTCGCTTACTGGCCATTCTGGAAACCTTTTCCTGAGCTGATCAATGTGTCTTCTGACAACTCGCCCTCCCTCCAACCCCACTTCATAAGATAGGGGTCTGGATGCCTTGGTGATTTGACCAGGAACCCACAGATTCCCCTGACCATAGTTCCTTCCCCAGACCCAATCGCCCATGTGCAGCCCCCTTGGGGGCTTTGGTCGAGAGGCTTCTGCTGCCACTCTGTCTGGATGCAACCTGTCCAGTTTAGTAATCAAACACCTCCCCCAAAGTAGTTCTGCAGGACTTTTACCTGTTGCAGTGCAGGGCATAGAATGCTGGCAGAGTAAAAATATCTGCCAATATGTGATGTGCCTCCTTTGTTGTCCTCACCATGCATTCAGCTTGACCATTAGAAGATGGATGAAAAGGTTCTGACGTTGCATGTCTGATGAGATTAGCTATGAGGAAAGCCTGAAATTCAGCAGCAGTGAATTGGTCCCCATTGGTAGCACTGTTTTACAGTGGTTCTCCTCCTACCTCCTGGGTTGTTAGCAGTCGGTATTGGCAGGAGGGCAGAGGTCAGCCTCGAGTTCTCTCGTTTGTGGAGTTCCTCAGGGGTCGGTCCTCTCGCCCCTCCTGTTCAATATCTATATGAAGCCGCTGGGTGAGATCATCCGTGGTTTTGGGGTGGGGTATCATCAGTAAGCTGATGATACCCAGCTTTTCATCTCTACCCCAAACCAACCCAGTGATGCCCTCGACATGATGTCCCGCTGCCTGGAGGCAGTTTGGGTCTGGATGGGGAGGAACAGGCTTTGACTTAATCCCGACAAGACCGAGTGGTTGTACATACCGGCATCTCAGGCAATCCAGCATATTCCATCTTTGACTATGGGGGGTGAGGTGTTACCTCCCCCCTTAATAGGGCTCGCAACTTGGGCGTCCTCCTTGACTCACAGCTAAGTTTGGAAGATCACATAGGAGCTGTGGCCAGGTTTTTTTTTTAAAAAAATTCCATTTATATCCCGCCCTTCTCCGAAGACTCAGGGCGGCTTACAAGCTTAGCAGTTTGCCCAGGTTCGCCTGGTGTGGCAGTTGCGACCCTATCTGGACCGAGATGCCCTACTTACAGTCACTCGTACGCTTGTGACCTCTCGAATAGACTACTGCAATGCTCTCTACATGGGGCTGCCCTTGAGGACCACTCGGAGGCTTCAACTGGTGCAGAATGCGGCCGCGCGAGTTGTGATGGGGGTCTCCCGATACACCCATGTAACGCCTCTTCTCCGCGAGCTGCATTGGCTTCCAGTTGTCTTCCAGGTGCTGGTGATGACCTATAAAGCCCTAAATGGCATGGGTCTTGATTATTTATGGGAGCACCTGCTGCTGGCGTCTACTTCCCATCGCCCCGTGCGCTCCCACAGAGAGGGTCTCCTCAGGGTGCTGTCGGTCAGGGAGTGCCAGCTGGCGGCTCCCAGGGGGAGAGCATTCTCTGTGGGCACGCCTGTCCTCTGCAATCAGCTGCCTGTGGAGCTCCGGATGGCTCCCGACCTTCTCTCTTTTCTCCGTGACCTGAAAACCTGGTTGTTTGAGCTTGCCGGCCTGGACTGAGGGATTGGGGTCTTAAATTTTATAATTTAATTTATTTGTTTGGGGCTAAATTTAATTTAATGTATTTTAACTTTTGTATGCTGTATTTTAATTGCCCTGTACACCGCCCTGAGTCCTTCGGGAAAAGGGCGGTATATAAATCTAATAAATAAATATAAATCTAATAAATAAATAAATTTTACAACGTAGTCAGAAAGATATGAAGGAGGCTTGTGTGCCCTAGTGGAACGTCTCAGAGTCCCAATCACTTTATGGTCTACCAGCTTACCCAGTGGGCTGGGTAGACTTGTGTCCCTTTGTGCTCCTAAGTCAAGGGGATTAGATGCTCTCTGGCTGGCCACTCGTGGTTGGCCCACCCCAGAGTCAGACTGATCAGCAGAGTAGGTGCAGTGGTTGCTGACATTCAGATGCCTTGCTCCATCTGGGGATCCATGTTGCATTCCAGGAATACCCACTTCTCCCTCTTGTTCCACCTCAGTTATGAAGGAACAGTCCTGAGAGTCCATGTGAGGACTGGCTTGGCCGCATGTTTGAGGACCTTGGGAGGGACTTGTGATGCAGTCTTCACTTAGTGGCCATTCTGGAAACCTTTTCCTGAGCTGATCAATGTGTCTTCTGACAACTCGCCCTCCCTCCAACCCCACTTCATAAGACAGGTCCGGATGCCTTGGTAATTTGACCAGGAACCCACAGATTCCCATGACCATAGTTCCTGGCCCAAACCCAATCACCCATGTGCAGCCCCCTCAGGGGCTTTGGTCGAGAGGCTTGTGCTGCCACTCTATCTGGATGCAACCTGTCCAGTTTAGTGATCAAATGCCTCCCCCAACCAAGTTCTGCAGGAATTTTGCCTGTAGCAGTGCAGGACGTGGAATGCTGGCAGAGTAGAAAATCTGCCCATCTGTGATACCAGTCACTTGTGACAATGCGCTTGAGTGATTCCTTTGTTGTCCTCACCATGCGTTCAGCTTGACCATTAGAAGATGGATGGAAAGGCGCAGACATTGCATGTCTGATGAGATTAGCTCTAAGGAAGGCCTGAAATTCAGCAGCAGTGAATTGGGCCCCATTGTCTGAAACTAAGACATCTGGCAACCCATGTGTGGCAAATAGTTTCTCAGCACCTGGATGGTCCTAGCAGTAGTCACGTTAAGAACTGGAATTACTTCCAGCCATTTTGAGTGGCTATCCACTACTATAAGGAAGAGCTGTCCCTGAAAGGGCCCAGCGTAGTCTCTGTGAATCCTAGACCATGGAGTGCATTTCCTCCCACCTGTGAATTGGAGCCTGTGGCATTTCAGGCCTAGACTGCTGGCATGTATAACAACCATGGACTTGACCCTCAATGTCCTTATCAAGGCCAGGCCACCAAAGGTAGCTTCTAGCTAAAGCTTTCATTCTGACAATGCCTGGATGGCCTTCATGTAATGACTGTAAGACCCTGTCCCTTAGAGAAGTGGGAATTATGACTCTATTTCCCCATAAAATGCACCCCTTGTGGGCAGATAACTCATCCCTTCTGACAAAATAGTTTTGAAATTCAGAACCTGGACTTTTATCCAACCAGCCCGTGTATACCCATCACAATACTCTATTAAGTATTTTATCTGTGGTAGTTTCAGCAGCAATGTCCCCCGCATGGAGGGGAAACTCAGGTATGTCCTGTATGGACAGTATTCTAGCAGCTGGAGCCAGATCTGGTTCCATTAGTGGCAGTGGTAGTCTGCTGAGGCCATCAGCATGGCCCATTTCTTTGCCCAGTTTGTGAATCAAGTTAAAAGTGTATGCAGATAGAAAAATAGACCATCTCAGCATTCTTGGAGAAAGTATGTGGGGGGTTTGTTTGTCTGTTGTGAAAAGTCCCAACTGAAGTTTGTGGTCTGTAAAGACCGTGAAGTCCCTGCCATATAAATAGTCATGGAATTTTTTAATTCCAGCAATGATGGCTAGGGCCTCTTTGTCAATCTGAGCATAGTTGCGCTCAGCAGAGGACAATGTCCTAGAGTAAAATGCTATAGGAACCTGTGTTCCATATTTTTCTATGTGGCTTAAAACTGCCCCCACCCTATAGGGAGATGCATCACATGGAAGACATACAGGTTTATACTCTATGTAATGAGTTACAGTGGACTTTTCTGACAGTAGTGCTTTTAAGTCCTGGAAACATTTTTCGTGTAAGTTAGTCCATTTCCAAGGAGTTTTTTTCTCTAGAAGCCTGTGGAGGGGCTCTGCTATTGCTGCCTTATGAGGTAGAAATGTGTGATAGAAATTTAGGAGACCCAAGAATGCTTGTAGCTCTCCTTTTGATTTGGTCCTAGGAGCCATTTTAATGGCCTTCACTTTAGAATCAGCGGGGTGAATGCTGTTAGCATCAATGCAGAAACCCAAGAATTCTGTTAAAGAAACCCCAATACTACACTTGTTCTTTTTTAATTTGAGGCCTGCTTCGTGAAGCCTCTGCAAAACAGCCCTGAGCCTTCTGGCCAACACTTCTGGGGATTCCCCTGTGATAAGAACATCACCAAGATAAGGGCAGACACCCTGAATACCCTTAAGTGTACGTTCCATGATCCCTTGGAAAATACCCGGTGCAACACTGACTCCAAACTGTAAGTGTTTAACCTTGAATGCCCCTCTGTGAGTCATGATCATTTGAGACGCGGCTGTGGCCTCATCAACCGGCAATTGCTGATAGGTCTGTGCTAAATCAAGTTTAGCAAAAATAGTCCCCCCTTGCAAGGAGGCTAAAATGTGGTTGACCACTGGGACCGGGTAAGCGTGTTGCTTGAGGGCCTTATTTAGTGTGCATTTATAGTCAGCACAAATGCGAATTTCCCTGTTGGCTTTAAGTGGAGTGACAATAGGAGTTTCCCACTCCCTCTGTTGTGATTCAGGGTCAGCCTGTGGGTTCGGCAGTTGGGTCGGACGATTCAGAGGAGGAGGAGGGGGGTGTTGGAGAGGTTGCTGAGGGTGTTGGAGAGCTTGCTGATGAGAGCCCTCAGCCAGGCCCCTCCCACCTGGTTACGACGCAGACCCAGCTGTGTGAGCCTGACAGCGTGGATGAAGATGACCCACAGCTGGCCCTGTTCAAGGACGCCCGACGCAGGAGGCAGTCAATCAGGAGTAGACAGAGGAAGGCAATGGGGCACCTCAGAAGGAGGCAGAGAGAAGCCACACCCTGAACTGTTTAAAAGGGGAATGCATGGGAGGGCTGGTTTGCTGAAGGCAACCGTTTGAATAGCTCCTGTTTCATGGTTCGTGGTTTTTTTTTGCTCTATTTGCTTTTGTGTCCATAAATTTGGCAGGCTTAGTTCCAGCCTCTTGCCTTCTTGTAAAAGGGGTTGTCCCTGCCTTATCTTCAGGGCCAGTAGTAGGCTGGTACAGAACAGTTTGCCTTCAGCCTCCCACCCCTTACTATTATTATGGAGCAGCTACATGCTGAGAATGCTCAGCTCGCCCAGCAACTCACTTTGTTGGCAGCTCAGGTGGCTCAATTGCAAGCTCAGGTCCATGCTGCACCCCCACCATCACCCCCACCCAGGAGAAAATGCCAAGTTGCGATGCCAGATAAATTTACTGGCAATCCAGAACTGTTTCCTGCTTTCCTGGGACAATGCCAGCTCTTTATCAGCATGAGAGCAGCTGATTTCCCCACTGACCGGGATAAGGTGGGGTTTGTGTTAAACCTTCTTTCGGGTGATGTAGCTCGTTGGGGCACGCCTCTGCTGGCTCAACCTAGTCATTTGTTGGACAACTTTGTCGGGTTTTGTGATCATATGCGTCTGATGTATGAGGACCCTATAAAGACGCAGACTGCTACTCGACGCCTGAAAGCTCTGAGGCAGGGTCAACGCCCCCTACAGGGCTATATCAGCGATTTTCGGCTGCTTAGCCAGGATTCCGCCTGGAATGAGGCTGCGCTTGTGGATGCCTTCCAGGATGGATTGTCGGAGGAGATGTTGGATGACCTGGCCTGTGTGGATATTCCCTCAGACCTGAATGGGCTGATCCATCTCTGCCTGCGGATCGATGCTCGGTTGCAGCAGCGAAGGAGTCGCCGTGCCACCCCACAGAGCCCTGCAGCCCCTGTTGTGCGTGAGCCCCCAGTTCAAAGGGAGGAGCCAATGGAGCTGGGTGCCGCCAGGTCTCGTCCATCGGTGACTGAAATGAACAGACAACGATCGGGGGGGTTGTGTTTTTACTGCGGGGACCCTGGGCATTTGGCTGCTTTTTGCCCAAAGAAGTGACAGCGGGCATCAGTGACCGAGTCTGCCGCAAGAAAGTCCCCTACTTTTCTGTCGGGAAATGCCCCAAGCCCGATCTAGACGGTGTGATAGATCGGGCGTCCCACAACAACACTGAGCAACGTCTTTCTGGTGCTGCCTGTGGACCTCCACGGCATCTGATATTGGAGGCACGTCTGAACCTTCCTGGCAAGCCAGAGGGGATTCCAGTCCATGCCTTAATTGACTCTGGGGCCACCACAAATTTTATGGACTCAGCATTTGTGGCCATATGTGCTGTTCCCCAGTGCCCGGTGGATCTGCCCATGTTAGTGGAGACTATCGATGGTCGAGTGCTCCTGTATGGGCCAATTACGGCCACCACGCAACCATTATGTATGGCCATCAGTTCCCATGTGGAGGCCATCCAGTTCTATATCACCTCAGATCTACATTTCCCCGTGGACCACTCCCGCCATATCTTTGCCGGCCAGGTGGAGGGTTCCCCAGGGATTTCCTTGCCTCCCGAACTGTCCGACTTTGCTGATGTGTTCAGCGAGACAGAGGCAGATCAATTACCCCCGCACAGGCCCTATGACTGCCCCATTGATTTAGTCCCTGATGCGCCTCTCCCAGTGGGGCGTTTGTACTCCATGTCAGACCCCGAGTTGGCTGCATTGCGGGACTTTCTGGAGAAGAATTTGGCTCGCGGTTTCATCCGGCCCTTGTCCTCGCCGGTGTCTGCACCCATGCTCTTCGTCAAAAAGAAGTCCGCCGAATTGTGGCTTTGCTGTGATTATAGAAAACTCAACGCCATCACGGTGCGCAATCGTTACCCGCTGCCCCTCATCCCCGAACTCTTGGACCGACTCCGAGAGGCTAAGATCTTCACGAAACTGGACCTGGGTGGAGCTTACAACCTCGTCAGGGTTTGGCCGGGTGATGAGTGGAAGATGGCGTTTGGTACTCGTTATGGAAATTTTGAGTACACGGTGATGCCGTTTGGCCTGACCAATGCCCCCGCCGTGTTTCAGCATTTCATGAACGACATTTTCCGGGATTTGTTGGATCAGTTTGTTGTGATCTACTTGGATGACATCCTGATCTACTCCCTGTCGCGTGAGGTGCACCATCAGCATCTCCGTTAGGTCCTGCAGCGACTCCGAGAACATCGGCTGTTTGCCAAGTTGGAGAAGTGCCAGTTCTACCGGGTGACCATCGATTTCCTGGGTCACTGCATTTCTCCTGAGGGCATCGCCATGGAGCCGAGTAAGGTTGAGTCTTTGCAGAGTTGGCAACCCCCATGTCGCGTGAAGGATGTTCAGCGACTTCTTGATGCCGCGCTAACTATTACCGAACTTTCATCCATGGGTTTGCTGCTTTGACAGCCCCCCTCACCCGGCTCCTGCAGAAGAAGACTCAGTTTCAGTGGAACGCTCCAGAACAACGGGCTTTCCAGACTTTGAAGGAAGCCTTCATGAAGGAGCCCATCTTGAAGCATCCTGACCCAGAACGGCTGTTTGTCGTGGAGGCGGACGCCTCTGACATTGCCATTGGGGCAGTGTTACTCCAGGCAATGATGCCCAGTGGTACCCTCTTCCCTTGCGCGTACCATTCACGAAAACTGAACCCTTCAGAGCGCAATTATACAATGTGGGAGAAGGAGCTGCTGGCCATCAAAGTGGCGTTCGAGGCCTGGAGGCATCATCTGGAGGGAGCGCGGCATCAAATCAAGGTCCGGACGGACCATAAGAATTTGGAAAGCCTGAAGACCGCTCGGAATTTGAACCAATGCCAGATCCGGTGGTCTCTTTTCTTTGCGAGGTTTGACTTCCGGGTTCAGTACATACCTAGCGGGCACAGTCAAAGAGCGGATGCTCTGTCCAGGAAGCCCGAATATTCCCGAGTGGAAGACAAGCTTCTGCCCAGGACAGTGATCCCCGTCGAGTCTTTTGCTGCAGTGTGGGAGCCGGTTGATATACGGGCTCGGATCCGGGAGGCACAGCAGCAGGAGGTATGGGTGGCTCAGCGGAAGGAGGAGGTGGGGCCAGATTCTCCTTGGACGGTCACGGATGGACTCTTGTATTATCGTGACCGGCTCTACATTCCGGGAGGGCCACTTAGTGGACTCATCCTCAGCCAGTGTCACGATAACCCGGCGGCGGGGCATTTTGGCCTGTTGAAGACCCTGAACCTGGTCTCCCGTACCTTCTGGTGGCCCCGAGTCCTACACGACATCCAGTCCTATGTCACTTCCTGCATCCCATGCAGGCAGGCCAAGTCAGCGACAGGGGCCCCGCCTGGATTACTGCAACCCTTGCCGATACCCAAAAGACCCTGGGGGGCTGTGTCCATGGACTTTCTGACGGACCTACCCCCGTCCTCTGGTTTTACGACAGTGTTTGTAGTGGTGGACATGCTGACCAAGATGGCGCATTTCATTCCCTGTCGCGGCTTACCGTCAGCCCGCGCCACTAGTCGTATGTTCATTCAGCAGGTGTTTCGGCTGCACGGCCTCCCTGATAGAGTCGTCTCTGATAGGGGGGCCCAGTTTACAGCCCACTTCTGGCAGGAGTTGATGCATGCGTTGGATATCAAGGTTTGCCTCTTGTCCGCGCATCATTCTCAAACTGATGGGGGAACCGAGAAGGTCATTGGTATTCTGGAACAATATCTGCGCTGCTACGTCAATCTGCAGCAAAACAATTGGGTGGACTATCTGGCCATAGCTGAGTTTGCATTCAACAATTTGCAACACACCTCCACACATGACACCGTTCTTGGCCAATGTGGGATATCACCCCCGGTTTTTCCCCCTTTCTCCCGTGGACTCACCGGAGCCGGCAGCGAATGACTTCATGGCAGAGTTACAGGCGATCCATTGATTGGTGCGACGTCAGTTAGAGAAGGCCAAGGCCGATTACAAAAGGTTTGCTGATCGGTCAAGGCGGGATACGCCTCCACTGTCGGTGGGAGATCGGGTCTGGTTGTCCACCAGGAACCTACTGTCAACACGGCCGGTGAGAAAGTTAGATCACCGATATTTAGGACCGTTCCCAGTCGAGGCTGTCATCAATCCAGTTGCCTGTCACTTAATTCTGCCACGTTCCCTGCGCGTGCACCCAGTTTTTCAGTGGTCTCTGTTGGTCCCCAAGCAACCGGCCTGTCCACTCTGCTGAGCAGAACCTCCCCCACCTTGTGATGGAGACAGCACCCCCGAGTACGAGGTCGCCAGCATCAGGGACTCCCGTTGGCTGAAAGGTCGTTTCCAGTACCTGATTGAATGGAAAGGTTACGGACCAGAGGAGTTCACCTGGGAAGATGCGGCCGCCATTCATGCCCCTGCTTTGATGACCGCTTTTCATGAACAATTTCCATCCCGGCTGCATCTGGATCGGCAGACCCGGGGGAAGGGCCCTGCAGTGTGGGATAGTGTTGTGATTCAGGGTCAGCCTGTGGGTTCGGCAGTTGGGTCGGACGATTCAGAGGAGGAGGAGGGGGGTGTTGGAGAGGTTGCTGAGGGTGTTGGAGAGCTTGCTGATGAGAGCCCTCAGCCAGGCCCCTCCCACCTGGTTACGACGCAGACCCAGCTGTGTGAGCCTGACAGCGTGGATGAAGATGACCCACAGCTGGCCCTGTTCAAGGACGCCCGACGCAGGAGGCAGTCAATCAGGAGTAGACAGAGGAAGGCAATGGGGCACCTCAGAAGGAGGCAGAGAGAAGCCACGCCCTGAACTGTTTAAAAGGGGAATGCGTGGGAGGGCTGGTTTGCTGAAGGCAACCGTTTGAATAGCTCCTGTTTCATGGATCGTGTCTTGTTTTTGCTCTGTTTGCTTTTGTGTCCATAAATTTGGCAGGCTTACTTCCAGCCTCTTGCCTTCTTGTAAAAGGGGTTGTCCCTGCCTTATCTGCAGGGTCAGTAGTAGGCTGGTACAGAACACCCTCCCAACAACAGGCTGTAACATCAACAGGCTGTTCTACAAGCTTATCAATTTCAGAATCTATTTTATGTTTTAAAGCAAAGGGGACCCTGCGAGGCTTAAACCTGATTGGGACTACATTGGGATCTAACTTAAATGAGATAGGCGGGCCTGTGCATGTCCCTAGTGTTAAATCAAAAGCATCCGCGTATTCCTCACACACTGACATGAGGTCTGCAGTTTGTGTCCGGTTTATGCCTCTAATCTGAATACCTAAGGCATCAAAGTCAAGTCCAATGAGACTCGTTCTCTGGCCCCCTACTACTATTACATCCAGGTGCCCTTAAAACCCTTTAATCTTTACCAACAAAGTGGCTTCTCCCTTAACTTTAATGTGAGCATTTTGAAAATCCATTAAAATGATATCTGAGGGTCTTAGTTTGGCCCAATTGTTACTGTGCCTACACACGAAGTTAAAAGTGTCTTGAGAAATGATGGAGACTGCAGAGCCGGAGTCTAATTCCATCCTACATGGAACTCCTTGTAGCTCTACCAAGAGTTTAAGTTTGGGCTTGAGGGGGCGTTGAGCCCCGGTGCAGCATACGCTTCTACGGCTTCTACTAACGCCACTCTGGGCCCCAGTACCTCTCCTAGTCGATTGTTCCGACTGGTGTTTGGGTGGCCGGTCTCTCTGGCGGGCTCTGCAAACCAGCACGATGTGGCCTGTCCTTCCGCAAGCTCTACACGTGGCCGAACGAAATCTGCAATGGCGCAAAGATGGTTGCCGCCACACCCCTTACATCTCAGTAAGAGAACTGCCTTGTAACTGTCTTCTCACTGGTGGCTGTTGCGGTGTTGCGCATTGGGTTGCTTTTGGAGTCGGTTGATTTCAGGTTCTTCTTCCTCTGACGATTCTCCGGTGCATTTGGTGACCTCAAGATGGACCGATTCTTCAACTTTTGAAGATTTGGCAGGCTGAACTGTCTGCACTGCGCCCCTGGTGGCTTTGTCGGCCATCACCTCGTCCTGTTCTTCAGAAAATGTTAAATTGGGCCTAGCAAAGAGTCTCTGCTGAAGCATTCTGTCCTGTAGGCCGCAGACGAGCTAGTCTCTTAGTTGTTCTTCTAAGTCTGTGTGTGTGCACAGACATAGGCTCACTTCTCGTCTCCTGCCCTTTCTGCATCTCTCTCTACCACTTAAAGCGAACCTGTACTTAAAGCCAGACCCCCTCCTTCTTTTCCCTTTCTCTCTCTCTGTGTGTGTGTGTGTGTGAGAGAGAGAAATAGAGACCAAGAACGTTGGTTTACCAGCGAGCCACCACCACCTCCTCCTCGTCTCCTGCCCTTCCTGCCTCTCCTCTTTGCCTCTCTCTCTGCCACTTAAAGCCATCCTGCACTTAAAGCCAGACCCCCTCCTTCTTTCCCACCTTTTTTCCCTCTCTCTCTCTCTCTGTGTTTGAGTGTGTGTGTGTGTGTGTGAGAGAGAGACCAAGTCCGTTGATTTACCAGTGAGCTACTGCTGTCTCATCTCCTGCCCTTGCTGCCTCTCCTGTGGAGACGTGTTTGTGTCTCTCGTGTGTCTCTCTCTGCCACTCAAAGCCATCTTGCAGCAGTTTCAATTGGCCCCAATTGCCAAGTGTCCCCATGGAAGTCAATGGAGGTCCGCGGTGCCTCGAAAGGCCAGCCGCGGAACCTCCACGTTTGTTTTACCAGCGAGCCACCACCTCCTACAGTTCCACACCACCTTCTTTCACTCAACCACGGCCTGCGAGGATTCCTCTCCCCACAGCTGCCACGCCGGTTTGTCCCTCGCCCTGTTGGTGCTGCGAGCTGCGGGGACACCTTGCCCCGGCGACATCACTGGCCCACCTCTGCTGTCTCCTCTGTGCTCCGGCTGTGCCGACGATGTCAGAACTGCATCAAGCCATTCGTTGACTCTGGTGGCATCCCGGAGCTGGCCCGGCCTCAACTGATGGCCCACGGTCCACACGGTCTGCTCATCGGGCCGCCCAGCTTCCTGGCAGCACATCCCGCAGGGAAGGTCTGCTAGGGAGGCAGCGGTCTGGCGTTATTTCCCCCCTCATCCGTGCATGCGAGTGTGTGTGTGTGTCAGACCTGCAGGAACAGCTGGTAGAGGTGGTAGCAGTCCACCGTTGTTTCTCCCCCTTGTGTGTGTGTGTGTTTGTGTGTGTGTGTGTGTGTGTGTCAGAGCCACGGGAATGGCTGGAAGAGGCAGCCGGCAGTCCTGGTTGTTTCTCCCCTTGGGGATGTGGGGGTGTGGGGGTGTGGGGGTGTGGGGGTGTGTCAGACCCACGGGAACAGCTGAAAGAGGCAGCCAGCAGTCTGACATTGTTTCCCCTCCCATGCTCTGGCTGTGCTGATGATGTCAGAACCGCCCTGAGCTGCTAGTTGACTCTGGTGGCATCCTGGAGCTGGCCTGGCCTCGGCCGATAGGCCACAGTCCACACGGTCTGCTCATCGGGCCACCCAGCTTCCTGGCAGCACATCCCCCAGAGGAGGTCTGCTAGGAAGGCAGTGGTCCGGCGTTGTTTCCCCTCTTGTACGTTCGTGTGTGTGTCAGACCTGCGGGAATGGCTAGTAGAGGCGGTGGCAGTCTGGCGTTTGCGTTTCTCTGTGTGTCGAGCCCCATGGGCCCGACACACAGGAGGGGGGAACTCTGAATTGCTGCCATCCTACCAGCCGTTTCCTGTGGGTCTGACACACATACAAATATACGAGGGGTGGAAACAACGCCAGACCGCCGGCTGCCTCTTCCAGCCGTTCCCACGGGTCTGACACACATGCAAATGTACGAGAGGGGGAAACAAAACCAGACCACCGGCTACCTCTTCCAACCATTCCTGTGGCTCTGACACACACACACACACAAGGGGGGAAACAATGCCAAACTGCCTGCTGCCTCTTCCAGCCGTTCTTGCGGGTCTGACACACAGACACACACACACACACACACACACAAACACACACACAAGGGGGAAACAATGCCAGACCGCCACCTTCCTAGCAGACCTTCCCTGCGGGATGTGCTGTCAGAAAGCTGGGTGGTCCGATGAGCAGACCGTGTGGACCACGGCCCATCAGCTGAGGCCAGGCCAGCTCCAGGATGCCGCCAGAGTCAACGAGCGGCTCAGCGCAGTTCTGACATCGTCAGCACAGCTGGAGCACAGAGGAGCTAGCAGAGGCGGGCCAGCGATGCCGCTGGGGCGAGATGTCCCCGCGCTCACAGCACCAACAGGGCGAGGGACGAACTGGCGTGGCAGCTGTGGGGAGAGGAATCCTCGCGGGCCGTGGTTCAGAGTGAAAGAAGGCGGTGCGGAGCTGCAGGAGGTGGTGGCTCACTAATAAAATAGATTGGTTGAACTTTTTTAGTCCCACTTTTTTTTTGGACTGCACATGGCAGCAGAGGAGGACTGGGAGCCGCAGGAGATGGCTGAAAGAGCCGCATGCTGCTCTGGAGCTGCAGGTTGCCGAACCGTGGTATAGGTCCTCCTGCTTGAGCAGGAGGCTGGACTAGAAGACCTGCAAGGTCCCATCCAGCTCTATTCTGTTCTGTTCTGTTCTATTCCTTTGAGGATCACAGAGGCATCATAAGAAGCTGTGAGGATGTTCCAGGCATCATGTGTAATTGCAAAAATATATAGCAAAGATTGGTAAACAATTGTTCTGTATTACTTATATAATTTGGTCATTTTCCAGTGATGTCATGAGGTACATGATGTCACTCCCATCCCCCTCCATATGCATACTCTTCTGATAATTTTTGCTAAGTGTCAGAACCCACTTCAACCCACATCTTAAGAAAGAAGGAGTCTTGGAGAAAAGATTTTCCACGCAGGAACTTTTACTAAGAAATAGGAGATAGCAAGCATTATAGACAGGATCTGAGGAATCCCCTCACAGATTGATATTTTTAAAGTGTCCCCAAGCAAACCCCACCCCACAGTTCATTCAGTCATATCAGGTGATAAGCCCATCGTGGGAGACGAAAGATAATCCGTTTGCAGCAGGATCATTTCTACCCTCCTCATACTTCATTCAGAGAAACAAACCAAATTCCGGTTGAAACATAAAACGGTTGAAGTCGTTGAGCTCTGGGTCGTTGGAGTCATGCAGGTTCACCACCCAGTCTGCGGCTGGTCCGTCCAGGGTGGATTGCACAATATGGATGCAGGCTTTGTCGCTGGGGATGTCCCATCTGTATTCTTCCATATAACTGAGGACTTGAGTTATGAAAATCCCCAAGTGTAGGTCACCCGTCTACCTGCTTCAATCGGCCGTAGTACTCCTAGTCGTCCTGCACCTGTCAGCAGATTTACAGGTTCAGGAGTTGTTTTTCCGCTCGTAGTCGCTCTCCTGGCGTGCGTACAAATGCCCAAGGGCCGGTTATCTGGTCGCTCCAGTTTTTTGCCCCCCCTCCTCTGGCTGAATCTGAGCACCTGTCCCAAGATTGGATTCCAGGTGCGCCGCAGACTCGTCCTTTCTGGGGATTGCGGTTGCACCACATACAGCCACGCCGTTCCAATCCTGCAAGGAGTGGACTTGTTGCACTCGTCATGAGTCACGGCGCTGTTCCTCCCACCCCCTGAGTGTCTGATAAGCAGGTAAGAGGTCTATATGATGATTGATCCGAGTTCTCGTCTGATAGCCAAGCCTCCTTGAGCAATCGGCCACCCTTGGTGGCATCTCGGGATATGTCCTCAGCATTGGCAAGATCGAACACATGGCCATGACTGTGAGCACTGCTCTTGTCTTCTGATCGCCAACTCATGCTCATGGATCCTGGTCTTGAGCCTTTTAGTTGTTTCCCCAACGTACTGTAATTACATTGGCAATACTTGACCTTGATTCTGTATATTACAGATCTTTCATCGTTGGGGAGCGGCTCCTTAGGGTACATTATTGTGGCATGCAGGATTTGATCTGGCGTATGAGCAACATTAATGTTGAAGGGAGCTAACTGCTGTGCCGTTGCCTCAGACACACCATTAATATATGGGAGCGTCGTTCATGTAGTCAGCATTGTTGATGTACTAGCATGTGGACTACCATGGGGTTTGTATGGCCTGCTATACAGCCTAACGAACTCAACAGGATAGCCGTTGCGCCTGCAGATACAGTAAAGCCAGTTCTTCTCCTCAACTCTGGCTCTGTTCTGTACCAGCCTACTACCGGCCCTGCAGATAAGGCTGGGAAGTGCTACATTCTGTAAGTTTTGCAAGGGCTGCACCAAAAAAGGAGCGGCCCACGGGCCTAACGGCGCGCGAATTATATAACTAAAAATCAAAAGCAGCAGCACTACATTCAGGGCAAGTGCATCTGAGATTCGTTGTATCTCAGCATGTCTGGCTTAGTTCAGTGCAACACTTGTTTTGCAGCTGTCTTTCACAGTACCCTTTTCAAACTTGGAAACTGTCCTATCTGTAAACAAATCACTAGTCTACAAGGACAGATTATTTATCTAGGGCCTGTAATCTGTGCTGTTCAGGCAGAAATTAGGTGTCCAGTTCAGCCCTTCTACCCTATTGAGCCTCCGTGCTATCAGCCCCCTCTACCACAAAGATACTGCAGGAGAAGGGCAGTGTGGACAACCGTGGGATCTGGCATGGTGAGATCTGTGAACCATAAACACAAAGCTTTTGCTGTGTCCCTGCACAACAAATACAGTGCCCTTTCTGACCTTAATAGGGACATTAAGGAGACAGGTATCTGTGATAATAACTCAAATAAGCAGGGAATCGTGGTCCAAGATGAAAAACTTGTTTTCAACAAGGAGAAGTGTGAATCTGGTATTACACACCAGTCATGCAAGAACAGAAAGGCATCCAAAAAGAGAAGCCACCTTCTGGTTGGTGATTCAATTATAAGGGATGTAAATTTAGGAAAGGACACAGAGGTTTTGAAAGAGGTCAGGTGTCTTCCAGGTGCTACTGCCAGTAGGGACAAGAAGCGTATTTCTAAAATAATCAAGAATGCCAGCAAGGACTGTGATGTGGAGGCTATTGTACATCTTGGCACTGACAATCTGTCCCAAAAAGATGTACCCTCTGTGCAGAATGATTTCCAGAGCTTGGGGCAGGAACTTAGCAGAATAGGCTGTAGGCTTACTTTTTCAGAGATTTTACCAGTGTATAAGGAGCAAAATGGAAAAGGCCAGCATATAGCAGAATTTAATATGTGGCTAAAGGAGTGGTGTAAAGGAGAAGGCTTTGGTTATATTAGTCACGATGTCTGTAGCTGGTCCAATGAAAAAATGTATAAAAGAGATGGTCTGCATCCATCCAAGAAAGGGACTGAGTTCTTGGCAATAAATTCACAGCTTTTCTGGAGGAACATTTGAACTAAACAATGGGGACAGTGAGTTAATTGATACAGAACATCACTGTCCCCGGCAATCTAAGAAAATAGGGGAAGCCACGCACCACATAAGTTATGCAGCAAGTAAACACAAGGTCAGTCATAAAGGACTCAAATGTCTATACACTAATGCGCAGAGTATGAACAGTAAGCAGGGTGAACTAGAAATTCAGGTAAATGAGGGTGGATATGATATTGTTGCCATTACGGAAACATGGTGGGATGAAACCTACAAATGGAGCACATGGCTAGAGGGATTTAAACTATTTAAAAGAAACAGACTAAACAAAAGAGGAGGTGGAGTTGCTCTATATATAAGAAATAACTTTACAGAAATAGAGCACAACAATGATGAAAACTGTAAACTTGAATGCATTTGTCAACATAAAAGAGGGAAAAATGACATTGCCATAGGTGTATACTATAGGCTGCCCAACCAAGCAGAGGAAATAGATGAACTTTTTGCTAGTCAGCTAACTAAGGTATGTAAGAAGCACATCACAATAGTAATGGGGGACTTTAATTATCCTGATATCAACTGGGAGACAAACTCTGCACCAAGTGGAAGATCAAACAGATTCCTGACAAACCTAGCAGACAACTTTCTCTCCCAAAAAGTAGAGAAGGGAACTAGGGGATTAGCCATATTGGATTTAATTCTCACAAACAGAGATGAAATGATAGAAAATGTTGAAGCCACAGAAACCTTGGGGGGAAGTGATCATGCAGTATTGGAATTCAACATTCTGGAAGCACAAGCAATAGAACACAGCCAAACTAGTCTTGGACTTTAAAAGAGCTAAGTTCAATAAACTTAGAGAGACCATGGGAAGAATTCCATGGATGAGAATCCTAAAGGGGAAAACAACTCAAGAAGCTTGGGAAATTTTGCAAAGTGAGATAATAAAGGCCCGTTCTAGTACAATACCAACAAAGAGAAAAAATAATAGCTCTCAAAAGAAACCAGCATGGATGCATAAAGAACTCTCTGATAAATTGAAAGATAAAAAGGACAAGTATAACAATTGGAAAGAGGGGCACATAACTAAGTCAGAATATCAGCAAATAGCCCATGCCTGCAAAGATGAAGTGAGGAAAGCTAAGGCTCAAAATGAACTAAGGCTTGCGACCAAAGTCAAAAATAACAAAAAATGCTTCTTTCAACATATAAAAAACAAGAAAAAAGTTAAGGAAATGATTGGCCCATTAGTGGGGGAAAGTGGCAAGAAGGTGACAAGGAATAGGGAGAAAGCAGAACTATTTAACTCATTTTTTGCATCTGTCTTTACACAAAGGGAAAAAACAGTCCAACCTACCAAAACCAGTGCCATAAAAAACAGAATAAAAACGCAAGTTAAGATAGGCAAAAAAATGGTAAGTGAACACCTGTCCAGCCTAGACGAGTTCAAATCACCAGGACCAGATGGATTACACCCCAAAGTTTATTTATTTATTTTATTTATTTTAATTCCATTTATATCCCGCCCTTCTCTGAAGACTCAGGGCGGCTTACAAGCTTAGCAGTAGCCTTCATTCTATGTATATGCCTGCTTGTTAGGGTTTTCACACACACACCCAAGCGGCATTATTACAAAGTCAGCTTACTGCCCCCAACAATCTGGGTCCTCATTTTACCTACCTCGGAAGGATGGAAGGCTGAGTCAACCTTGAGCCTGGTGGGATGCGAACCTGCACTAATTGCAGGCAGCTGGTGTTACTTAAGGAGGCATTAGCCCACTGCTCCACCAAGGCTCATTAGCCCACTGCTCCACCAAGTTCTCAAGGAAACTGGCAGACGTGATCTCAGAACCACTGAACTATATTTTTCAAAGATCCTGGAGCACTGGGGAACTACCAGAGGACTGGAAGAGAGCTGATGTAGTTCCCATTTTCAAAAAAGGGAAAAAAATAGATCCAGGAAACCACAGACCTATCAGCCTGACCTCAATACCTGGGAAGATTCTGGAAAAGATAATCAAACAACAAATCAGCGAACACCTTGATGTGAACAAAGTCATCACTAAAAGTCAACATGGGTTTGTCAAAAACAGATCATGCCAGACATGTCGATTTAATCTGGGAAGAGTTCGATCCTGTGACTCCTGAAGAAGTGGACAAGATCATGGGGAAGCTGAGCTCCACCACGTGTTTGTTGGACCCGTGCCCCTCCTGGCTGACTTATGCAGCCCGGGATGGGACACGAGGCTGGCTCCAGGCAGTGATTACTGCTTCTTTGAGTCAGGGTAGTTTTCCCGCCACCTTGAAGGAGGTGGTGGTGAGACCCCTCCTCAAGAAGCCTGCCTTGGACCCAGCAATTTTAAACAACTATCGTCCGGTCTCCAACCTTCGCTTTTTGGTGAAGGTTGTTGAGAGCGTGGTGGTGCAGCAGCTCCCTTTGTTCTTGGATGAAGCTGACTACCTAGACCCGTACCAATCGGGTTTCAGGCCCAGGTACAGCACGGAGACGGCATTGGTCGCGCTGGTGAATGATCTCTGGCGGGCTCGGGACAGGGGTTGTTCCTCTGTCCTAGTCCTTTTAGACCTCTCAGCGGCTTTTGATACCATCAACCATGGTATCCTGCTGCGACATCTCAGGGGGTTAGGAGTGGGAGGCACAGTTCTCCAGTGGTTCTCCTCTTACCTTCTGGGACGTTCGCAGTCGGTGTTGGCAGGGGGCCAGAGATCGACCCTGAGACCTCTCATTTGTGGAGTTCCTCAGGGATCGGTTCTCTCGCCTCTCCTGTTCAACATGTATATGAAGCCGCTGGGTGAGATCATTCGTGGTTTTGGAGTTGGGTATCACCAATATGCTGATGATACCCAGTTTTTTATTTTGACCCCAAACCACCCCAGTGATGCCCTCGACGTGATTTCACGTTGCCTGGAGGCGGTCCGGGTCTGGATGGGGAGGAACAGGCTTCGACCCAACCCTGACAAGACTGAGTGGCTGTTCATGCCGGCATCCCGGGAAATTCCGATTATTCCATCATTGGCCATGGGGGGTGAGCTATTACCCCACGTAGATAGGGCCCGCAACTTGGGGGTCCTTCTAGACTCACAGCTCTCTTTGGAAGAGCATATTGGAGCTGTGACTAGGGGGCCTTTGCCCAGGTTCGCCTGGTGCGCCAGTTGCGGTCCTATCTCGACCGGGATGCCTTGCGCACAGTCACTCATGCGCTCGTGACCTCTCGTCTAGACTACTGTAATGCTCTCTACATGGGGCTGCCCTTGAGGTCCACCCGGAGACTCCAACTGGTGCAGAATGCAGCCGCACGAGTTGTCTTGGGAGTTTCCCGATACTCCCATGTTACACCTTTGCTCCGCGAGCTGCATTGGCTACCGGTTGCTCTCCGGGTGAGGTTCAAGGTGTTAGTTATGACTTACAAAGCCCTTCATGCCATGGGTCCGGATTACCTACGGCAACACCTGTGACCGGCGTCAACTTCCCTCCGTCCAGTGCGCTCCCACAGAGAGGGCCTCCTCAGGGTGCCGCCGATCAAAGAATGCCGATTGGTGACCCCCAGGGGGAGAGCGTTCTCTGTGGGCATGCCAGACCTTTGGAACCGCCAACCGGTTGAGCTCCGGATGGCCCCCGACCTTCGCTCCTTCCGACGCGATCTCAAAACATTCTTTTTCGAACAAGCTGGCCTGGTCTGACGGGATGGGGTTGGGTTTTTAAAACTAGTTTTAACTTTAATATGTATTGATTTTATGGGCATGATGTTTAATGACTTTTTAATTTTTGTATTCGATTTTTATTGTGTATTGCCCTGTTCACCGCCCTGAGTCCTTCGGGAGAAGGGCAGTATAGAAATCAAATTATTAAATTAAATTAAATTAAATTATTACATTCTTTGACCAAGTGACAAAATTAGTGGACCAGAGGAATGCTGTAGATATAATTTACTTGGACTTCAGTAAGGCATTTGATAAAGTAGATCACAACCTACTACTTGATAAGATAGAAAAATGTGGGTTAGATAGCATCACCACCAGATGGATTCGTAACTGGCTGACAGGCTGTACTCAGCGCGTGGTCCTCAATGGAACTGCATCTACATGGAAGGAAGTATGTAGTGGGGTGCCCCAGTGCTCTGTTCTAGGCCCAGTGCTCTTCAATATCTTCATCAATGATTTGGATGAGGGGATAGATGGGGAACTCATCAAATTTGCAGACGACACCAAGCTGGCAGGAATAGCCAATACTCCAGAAGATAGGCTTAAAATACAGGAGGATCTGGACAGACTCAAACACTGGGTGCTATCTAACAAAATGAAATTCAATGGTGAAAAAAGTAAGGTTCTACATTTAGGCAAAAAATGTAGAAAAATCAAATGCACAGGTATAGTATAGGTGGTACCTTGCTCAATAGTAGTAAACTGTGAGAGGGATCTCGGAGTCCTAGTAGACAATCACTTCAATATGAGCCGGCAGTGTGCTGCAGCTGCCAAAAAAGCCAACACAGCGCTAGGCTGCATTAACAGAGGGATAGAATCAAGATCAAGTGAAGTACTAATACCACTTTACAATGCTTTGGTAAGGCCACACCTGGAATGCTGCATCCAGTTTTGGTCACCACGATGTAAAAAAGATGTCGAAGCAACAAAGATGATTGGGGTACTAGAGGCTAAAACATATAGGGAACAGTTGCTGGAATTGGGTATGTGTAGTTTAATGAAGAGAAGAGTGAGGGGTGACATTATAGCAGTGTTCCAATATCTCAGGGGCTGCCACAAAGAAGAGGGAGTCAAACTATTCTCCATAGCACCTGAAAGCAGGACAAGAAGAAATGGATGGAAACTAGTCAAGGAGAGAAGCAACCTAGAACTAAGGAGAAACTTCCTGACAATTAGAACAATTAACCAGTGGAACAACCTGCCTCCAGAAGCAGTGAATGCTGCAACACTGGAAGTTTTTAAGAAGAGACTAGACAGCCATTTGCCTGAAATGGTATAAGGTTTCCTGCCTGAGCAGGGGGTTGGACTAGATGATCTCCAAGGTACTTTCCAACTACTTCTTCTTCTTCTTCTTCTTCTTCTTCTTCTTCTTCTTCTTCTTCTTCTTATTATTATTATTATTATTATTATTATTATTATTATCATTATCATTATCATTATCATTATCATTATTATTATTATTATTATTATCTGGCCTTTGGTTTGTTAGGGAGTTTCTCATAAAACCTTTTGATAAGTCTGTTAGCTTTCACATCAGTAGATTTCACCCAAGTGGCTTTAGACAATGGGTATCCCTTCCATTGTACTAGATACTGCAATGTTCCCTTTAAGATTCTAGAGTCAACAATACGTTTCACTTCATAATGGGTCTGACCTGCTACTACGAGGGGTCCAGATGCTTTCTTAGGGGGACATCATTTTTGTCTGCTTGATTTTTGTAGGTCTCAGAAGTCTTTTTTAAGGCCACCTTTGTATTTTTCCAAACTTCTTCCCAACCCCTCACCCAATGATCAAGAATCTGGAAAGTGGAGGGTAACTGGCATGGGGTTGAATTCTTTCTCTGTGGCTACACAAAAGGAGTGTAGCCAGTGTTGCTATGTATTGAATTATTGTAAGCCACCTCTGTGAAAGGGAGGAGGTCGGTCCAGTTTGTTTGTTGGTAAGAGATGTAGCATCTAAGGTATTGTTCCACCATTTTGTTGGTGGATTCTGCAGCTCCATTAGTAGCCGTGTGAAAAGCAGTTGATAAGCCTTGAGATGATCCGATTAATTTAAGAAAGTTTCTCCAAAATTTCGCTGTGAATTGCACCCCTCTGTTCGAAATTATTCACTTAGGGGCGCCATGTAATCAGTAGATATGTTTTAGGAACAACTTAGTCAGGCGTTGAGCCGATGGAAGTCCTTTTCAGGTGATAAAGTGAGCCTGTTTTGAAAATAGGTCTATCACAGTCCAAATAACAGTATTTTCTCTACTGTCGAGTAGGTCTACTATAAAGTCCATAGCTTCCCATGGTTCCCATGGTTGAGAAGGTTCAGCCACCAGTTGCAGTAACCCAGGGGTCTTTCCTGGGAGTCTTTTCATGGTGGCACATACAGTACAGCTCTTGACATAGTTTTCTACATCTCGTTTTAGTACCAGCCACCAAAATTGCCAGTGAGTGAGATGTAGAGTTTTTAGATATCTGAAATGTCCAGCCTGTTTGGTATCATGGCTGTGTTTGAGGGCATTAAGACGAAGAGCTTCTGGTGAGTACAATTTTTCCCCCTTGTAAGCCAGACCATCCCTGCATGTTAGCGATGTCTGATTGTCTTTAAACCATTGATCAGTGAGGACATCTCTCTTTATTTTTTTTACCCCGAGGTCATCAGGATTAGGGGTACTGTGAGATGTGAGTTGGGCCACAGCAAAGTTACAATAAAGTTGAAGTACTGTGCCCATCGTACTTGTTTTGGGGACAATTTGTGGCAAATTTTTAGTGCCACTAATTTTTTGTGATCTGTCCATACTTCAAAAGGCACCTTGCTCCCTTCTAGGTAGTGCCACAAGTTTAATAGCCCCCACCTAATAGCGAAGGCCTCCTTCTCTCAGACTGTCCAACTTCTCTTGCTTTCAGAAAATTTCTTAGAAGTGTAAACACGAGGTTGCAGGACCCCACTTTTATTCTTTTGCAATAACACCGCTCTGACTGCCACGTCGCTGGTGTCTGCCTGAATTACGAAGGGCTTCCCTGGACAGGGGTGCTTTTGGACCGGTTCAGCCGCAAATAGTCTTTTTAAATTCTCAAAAGCTTTCTGACAACTCATAGTCCATGCTAGCAGTTGGCCAGGTCATGGTTTTCCCCCTCCCTTGCCCATTTTGAGTAGTTCTGTAAGAGGTAGAGCAATCTCAGCAAAGGAGGGAATAAATTGATGGTACAAGTTGGCAAATCCTAGGAAGCTCTGGAGCTGTTTGCGGGTCTTTGGGGGCTGCCATTCAATTATGGTTCTTACTTTGGCTGGGTCCATTTCAATACCCTCATTGGAAATTCTATAGCCAAGATAATCTAATTGGGTTTGGTGAAATTCACATTTCGACAATTTGACATAACGTTTGGCATTCAATATTTTCTTTAACACTTCTTTGACCAGTTTTCTGTGGTGAGTCATATTCGTGCTGTGTATCAGGATGTCATCAAGGTACACCAGATGGATAAATTATATTCAGAACAAATATGGGACTAAAAAGTTCCATTTAGCTTATGAGTAGATTTTAGTGGGATATTGTTATTGGTACTTTGTTTGTAGTTATGTTAAAGAGGAGTTAAAGCACATTATGAATTTGGTTAATTGTATATTATGCATAATTTTTATTTAGAATATGATTATTGTAACTATAATCCTGTATTTAGCTCTGGGAAGTGGGGGGGGGGAAGTGGGCGGGTTTGGGGTGGGGGGTATTTGGGGATATATTGTAAAACTTTGTTTTTGTAAAACTCTTTAATAAAAAAAGGTACACCAGGACCCCTTTGCATAGGTGATCATGCAGGACCTCATTGATCAACTGCATAAATATGGCTGGGGCCGCCTGCAGTCCAAATGGCATGACTTTGAACTGGTAGCTGTCCAAGGGGCAATTGAAGGCTGTCTTCTACTCCTGCGACTCCTTTATTCTCACCCGGTAATAAGCTTCTCTCAGGTCTAATTTAGTGAAGACACTCCCCTTCGCCAGGTGGATTAGTAAGTCTTTCAGGAGGTGGAGACGGTATTTATTTTCCACACACACTTATAGTCTATGCAGAGATGAAGAGACCCATTCTTTTTCTCTTTGAACAACACAGGGGCAACCACGGTTTACTTGGCCCGCTTGATGAATCCCCTCGCTAGGTTTGTATCCACATATTGCTGCATCTCCTCCATTTTAAGGGGGACATAGCGTACATTCTTGATCGGGGGAGTTTTGCCCTTGGTAACAGTTCAATGGAACAGTCATCAGGACGGTGAGGAGGCAAGGTATTGCATTCTTTCTCACTAAATGCTTCCGCTAGGTTCCTGGTACTCACTGGAGATGAGCAGCTCATCTGGTGGCCGTGAGGTAGCCATGTGCGCTTGCTCATTGGGTGGGCTAAAATCTCCTGTAACATCTGTTGAATCAATGGGGGGATTGGGCCCTATGGGTAGTCTCACAGTACTCATTCCTTTTTCCCACCAGATCAATGGCTTCCATTTGTCTAGCCAGGCTAGTCCTAGGATCACAGTCTCAAACATTTTTGGAGTTACTAGGAAGCGAATAAACTCCCAGTGTTTGCCTATTTCTAGGCATAAGGGCTCTGTTAATTGCGTGACTAAAGTCCCTCCCATTAGGGAGCCATCGGCTTGCTCAAACCTCACAGGTTTGGAGAGCGGCTTAACCATATGCCCAGTCCCAGGGCATATGACAGGCTAATGATGCATCAGGAGCAGTCAGTATCAACTAGCACTTTCAGGTCTACTTGTGTCCCTGACTTAGGGATTATGAGTTTAGCAGGCAATAAAAAAGGGAGGATGTGTCGACTCACCATCAGGTCATTCTCCCCTTCATTGTCACTGTCAAAGCCGGGTAAAGTGGGAGCAGATCCGGTCGGTGGGCCAGCGTCCTCTTGGGTGGGGGACATAACCTGGGTAACAGGCTCCTGGGTAGCCCATTTGGACTTTTCTGTTGGTAGCTGCTGTGCGGGTCTCCTCCTTGTTGCTGGTTCTGGTCTGCTCTGCTGGTGCGGGTAAGGAACTGGGCAGTTCGCTGCTCGATGTCCCTGCTGTCTGCATCGAAAGTAGTTGATTGGCGGACCTGTAGGTGGTCTAGGTCTTTTGGCAGTAGCAATAGTTGGGTTTTTTTTGGGGGGGGGTAGCCATCTGGATCCTGGTTTTGGTGCAGCTTCAGTTGGGAGAGGCTTTTTATAGCGGGCGAGCTGGACATCTAATTTCACCGCTTCCTGGTACCATTCATGCAGCTGGTCAGACACAGCTCAGTAGATACATGCCTGAGAAAGGTGGTCGTCTAGCCCTTCTCTAAAAAGATGAATTATTGATTGCTCAGGCCATCTCTCTATCCGACCTGCTATCTTTCGAAACTCCCACACGTACTCTAGGGCAGGCCGGCCAGCTTGCTTTATCTTATGGATTTGTTCTTCTGCTTTGAGGGCAATGGATGGGTCCTCAAATCTTTCCCTCAGCCCTAGGAGGAAAAGGTGGGGGTCCACCAATTCAGGGGCCTGCTCGTTATATAAATTGTTGAACCATTTTGATGCTTCTCCCTCTAGGCTGGACACAATCACATCGACCATCGCACCCGGGTCCCGGTAGAGATGACCCCAGCAATTCAAATGGGAGCGAACTTGGATGAGGAAGAAAATCACTTTCTTTGGGTCCCCATCGAAGGTTGCTCTGAAGGATGGGCTCATCATTGGTTGCTGGGTCCCCCATTGCTGCTGGCCCCATCCTGGTTGTTGGTTCAATGGTTGCTGTGCCCCCCACTGTTTTTGCTTTGCCCCCAGTTGCTGCTGGCCCCCTCCTGGTTGTTGATTCAATGGCTGCTAGGGCCCCCACTACTGCTGTTGGACCCCCAGATGCTGTCTACCCCATTGGTGCTGCTCTAGTCCCAGGGGCTGCACATTTGGACCCTGGCTGCTGCCTCCCCTGCTGTGGTTGTCTGAGGGGAGGGTGCTGTTGGTCGACGGGACGTTGTGGCACTACCTGCTGTTGTAGGCCCCTCAATGGTTGTTGGAAAGATGGGGGTTGCTGTTGTCAACTCTTGATTTTGGCTGCAGGGAATAGTGGCACCCTCTGCTGCTGATCTACTAAGAGACGTGTTAGTCTCAAATGCTGTGGTGCCTCCCTCACTTGCAGGCCTTGGGATTGTTGTCCCCCAATTGGCTGTTTCCAGTCTTTTGCAACACCCCAATCTGCTGCAAGTCCTTTATCAGCTGATTTAGGCTCAGAGGTTGCTGCCCCTCCTTCTGTGGGGGCTGCCACACTGCCCACTGCTGAGGGAGCCCTAGTTCCTCTTCTTCTGTGGGACTGGAGGCCCTAACAGGGAACTCCAGGGGTTGAAGGGCCGTTAGCTCCAGGGGGCCTCTTTTGGCAGGAACTGTTCTGCACTTTCCACTTCTAGTTCTTCAAACCTTTCTGCTAAATTGTCAATTGATTGGCTTTGGGCTGTAGACAGATATTTCCACTCACCTGAGTATTCAATCTCAGCTGGCCTGGCTGCTCCCCACTGGTCTGGGGAATATGATGTTCAGGATTCTCTTTGTTGTCATCCCACCTCCTCTGCCTTTGAAGCCCTTGGAGGTGGCAAGGCTGCTCTGAGGTGCCTGGAGTCTCCACTGGGCTTAATCCACTCTGACAACCAGACCATTTCTCCTGGTCATTTGGGTCTAGCTCCCAGCTGGGAGGATTGCTGAAACTTTTTCCCTGCTGGCTTCTTCGCTGGCCCTTCCCTCAATGGGGTGGCTGCTGGTGCCGGGGAGCTGGCTTCAGGCAGTTTTTCTTCCTCCATGATGGGATCTTCCCTAACTCTTTCCACACTGTTTCCCAAACTTGGAGACAGCAACGGGAGGTCGGGACTCCCTAGTTAGTTTGTAAAGTGGGGGGATTCCAGCTTGATGTCAGGTTTCCGATGTATGGGCTTTTCAAGTGACTCTGAGGCATTGTTTACCTTAAAAGTCCTTTATTAGTCTAATACACCAGCAAATGCTTGCTTGAAGGAAGCTGGAATCTGAAATCTCTGCCCCCTTGCACAATATATTAAATACAATTCTCCACCTTTCTATTTTTGTCATTAATCACATTCTCCAATTAACTTAAAGAATTGGTTTCTCTTCCGTTAGACAACCTGCCAAGTACTTATCTTCTTTAAATTTCAGATGGCCTTGAGGTACAATCTTCCTCCCTCCTCCCAGCCTTAACCCTATCTCTTAAAGCAATACACAAGTTTAACATATGAAATAGCTGCTTCTTCATCTCTTGTCAAAGAAGAACCTTCGATGTTAGCAGTGTTGACATTGTGATGGCTTCCAGGCAGGCTGAATAAACAAACATTGCATCTAAAGCAGACATGTCAAACACAAGGCCCGGGGGCCAGATCCGGCCCGCGAAGTGGATTCATGTGGCCCGCGAAGCCATTCTGGAAACAGTGAGGGAACGGCCCCCACTGCCTTGGCCCTGGCCCAGAGACCCTTCTCCTGCCAGAGACCCTCAGATCTGTCCCACTCCTGCCCATAGGCACCCTTGATGCGAACGATGTAGAGCTGGCCACGCCCACCCAGTAGGCCATACGCACTCTAGCCACGCCCACCCAGTAGGCCACGCCCACCCTGGCCATACCCACCCGGCCCCCTGAGGGCAGCCGCAATGCTGATGTGGCCCTCAATGAAATTGAGTTTGACACCCCTGATCTAAAGGATAGAGATGGGCAATTAACAACCCTGTCTTGTCTTTCCCTCCTTGGGAATGGCAGAATCCAGTAAGGGGGTGAGATTTGGGTTTTGTACAGAGAGGGAGTTAGAAATGAGAAAAAAATGGATTCTGACACAATCCAGTATTTTTTCCCTGATCCTTGTTTCTTCTCCATACTTTTTCCATTTTCCCTTCATTACACCATTACAATTTTTGGTACTGTTAATGTATATAGTGTTAGATATAAGCATCTTCATCAAATTTTACTAATATCATACAGATAATATCAGTTCATAAATCAATAATGTGAATTCATTAATCAATATTCTGTTTTTCGTGCTCTTGTTAAAATTTGATTTCCCATCAGTATTTGAAATGTCTTTATCAGTTATGATTTTTTCAATATTAATTACATTTATAAAGCTGAAAGTTTTATTCAAATCAATCCTCCTCTTATCTTCATATTTCCCATATCAAAAAAGAGAAAAAATGCTATCTTAATTCTAAATCATATCTTGCATTATAAAGGTCTAATTATATCTAAGGGTCTTTGAATCTTATTTAAAGAAATATTTAAACGTATAATACCCCCTCTAAAAGGTCAAATCTTCTGTTTTTTAAATCTGACTCTTGCTTACTTTCTTTGCCAAGTAGCTTTCCAAGCCAGGGCAATTAGAACTTCCAAGAATTTTCTTTCTATTTTTGTAAAAATTGCTGGGTATGAAAAAGACAATTTAGGTAGCGTATTTTGGGGGGGGGGAATTCCACCCTTAAACGACTCCCAGTTCCTTTTTCCCTCTATTTCTCTTTTCAATCCCTGTCTCCCAAGTTGTGACATTTCCCTTAACAGTTCTATATTCCCTTTTTAAAAATCTTTTTCCCTGCCATCAGATATATTTTGCAAACTGGAGGGATAAAAGGTCTTTTGCATTTTCGTTGTTATAGCTAAGTCTTGCAGTATTTTGTTTGAATATAGTTTTCAGGTCGGCCTCGAGGCCTCTCGTTTGTGGAGTTCCTCAGGGGTCGGTCCTCTCGCCTCTCCTGTTCAACATCTATATGAAGCCACTGGGTGAGATCATTCATGGTTTTGGGGTCGGGTATCATCAGTATGCTGATGATACCCAGCTTTTCATCTCCACCACAAACCACCCCAGTGATGCCCTTGATGTGATGTCCCATTGCCTGGAGGCGGTTCGGGTCTGGATGGGGAGGAACAGGCTTAGGCTCAATCCCGACAAGACTGAGTGGTTGTACGTGCCGGCATCTCGGGAAATTCAGGTTATTCCATCTTTAACCATGGGGGGTGAGGTATTACCCCCCCCCCCGTAGATAGATACCAGTTGCGACCCTATCTGGACCGGGATGCCTTGCGTACAGTCACTCATGCGCTCGTGACCTCTCGTTTAGACTACTGCAATGCTCTGTACATGGGGCTGCCCTTGAGGACCACTCGGAGGGTTCAACTGGTGCAGAATGCAGCCGCGAGAGTTGTGTTGGGGGTCTCCCGATACTCCCATGTAACAGCTCTACTCCGCGAGCTGCATTGGCTTCCTGTTGCCCTCCGGGTGAGTTTCAAGGTGCTGGTGATGACCTATAAAGCCCTAAATGGCATGGGTCCAGATTACTTACGGGAGCACCTGCTGTCAGCCTTGGTGGAGCAGTGGGCTAATGCCTCAAGACCAGCTGCCTGCAATTAATGCAGGTTCGCATCCCACCAGGCTCAAGGTTGACTCAGCCTTCCATCCTTCCGAGGTAGGTAAAATGAGGACCCAGATTGTTGGGGGCAATTAAGCTGACTTTGTAATAATGCCGCTTGGGGGGTGTATGAAAGCTCTAATAAGCAGGCATATACATAGAATGAAGGCTACTGCTAAGCTTGTAAGCCGCCCTGAGTCTTCGGAGAAGGGCGGGATATAAATGGAATTTAAAAAATAATAATTTATCTTCTTTAGTTCTTGAATATTTTTGGGGATGTCAGTACCTAAATATTTGATACTATATACCATTTTTAATTTATATTTTTCTTTCAATACCTCCATTTCTTCTTTACTATGGTTATATAACATCATTTCTGATTCTGCTAAGCTTGTAAGCCGCCCTGAGTTTTCGGAGAAGGGCGGGATATAAATGGAATTAAAATTAAAATTAAATTAAAAAAACTTCCCTTCGTCCAGTGTGCTCCCACAAAGAGGGCCTCCTCAGGGTGCCGTCGGTCAGAGAGTGTCGGCTGGCGGCCCCCAGGGGGAGGGCGTTCTCTGTGGGCGCGCCAGACCTTTGGAATCATTTACTGGTTGAGCTCCGGACGGCTCCTGACCTTCGCTCCTTCCGCCGTGACTTGAAAACTCACCTATTTGAACAAGCCAGCCTGGTCTGATGGGTTTGGGGTATTTTAATTTTAATTTTAATTAATTTTATTGCAATTGGGTTTTTCTATTTAATTCTTATCTTAACTTTTGTATATTGTATTTTAATTGCATTTTATTGCCCTGTACACCACCCTCAGTCCTTCGGGAGAAGGGTGGTATTTATTTATTTATTTATTTATTTATTTATTTATTTATTTATTTATTTATTTATTTATTTATTTATTTATTTAGATTTATATACCGCCCTTTCCCGAAGGACTCAGGGTGGTTTGCAAGGCATTTAAAAGAAAATCAATACAAACGTTAAAACAAATTAAAAAAGATTAAATAAAACCCTGAGAAAAATAAAAAACCCAGTTAAAAATTAAAAAATTCTCAGCCTGGGCCAGAGAGCTCGAAGAGCCAGGTCTTCAGGTCCCGGCGGAATGAACGGTGGTCGGGGGAAGTACTAAGCTCCGCAGGCAGCTGGTTCCACAGGGCAGGCGCACCCACTGAGAAGGCCCCACCCCTGGGTGTTACCCACCGGCAATCTTTAACTGGCGGCACCCTGAGAAGACCCTCCCTGTGGGAGTGCACTGGACGAAGGGAGCTTGATGCTGGCAGCAGGTGTTCCCTCAAATATCCCAGACCCTCGCCATTTAGGGCTTTATAGGTCATAGGTATAGAAAATAAATAAATAAATAAATAAATAAATAAATAAATAAATAAATAAATAAATAAATAAATAAATAAATAAATGAAAGAAAAGCAACGTGGTGGCTGGGTAGTAGTAATTCAATTACATACAGATATCATTAGTACAGATTTCAAATTGCTACCATAAACATTTCCTCTCTTTTTCCCTTCATATATACTGTCTATTTGTAAATTTAAAGACAAGTTTTAACCTTTCAATCACATAGAAAATAACTTTCTTACATATATCCATAGTTTTTAGTTTACACATATTCTGTTTTAACATACAATCTTTTAGACAATCAATGACCTAATAGATTTTTCAATTTTAATTTCCACTAACATTTAGATTTAACGTTTGATAATTTATCATTCCCAAGATTTTTAGTATACTCCCAATTCATCTATCACCATTCCTCACAAAATCTAATATTCAAAATAAACATCCCATTTACTTAACTTCTCACCTTCTATGTCAACAAATTAAAGATACAATGTGATATCCTTCCTTTTTGCTAATTTTCAGGGTGGGTGTTAATAATCAAAATTTCTTTTTATTTCAATATTTAATACTTCCTCCCTTCCTCTTTCTATCTGCTATCTCTTGCTTAAACTGATAATTTTTGTTTTTAACATTCCATGTAGACCTATTTATTACTTTCAACAATGTTTTTAGCTTATCTACATAACCTTTATGCACAAATCAATATTCAAATTAGCTATTAGTATTTATACTGCTAAATTTTAATGACCAAATTTTTTTCTTAATCTCAGTTCATAACAATGTCTTGTGTTCAACATACACATCTTATCTATTTAACTACATTCTGTTTCAGATTTCAATAAGATGGTTGAAACTCCATTCTTCTTGAGTCTTATTCTGGCCTTTTTCCTTTGCAAATCATCTTCCATGTCCTTGTTTTTGGGTCATCGAACCAATCTCCTTGTAATATCATGTATATTAATTGATATTGGCAAAACCATCCAGTTGTCATTCTTTTGAGAGGATTTGTAGATGTAGTGGGTTGTCTATTCTTCCATATCGACATGGTTGTTCTGAATTGTTTGTCTTGTCATCCAACTGTTCTTTTTCTAGATCCTCTAGTTCCTTCTGAGTTGTATAAGAACCCTTTTTCTTTTTCCAAGTTGTCAATGTCTTTTCTGGATTTTCAAATATCAGTATTTGTTAAATAGTAAATTCTTCTGTCATCGTACTTAAATGCTTCATTTGTTTTTATTGTATTTTGTATAGATGATTCTTTAGTTTGTGGTCAAAGTTTGGGCTTTCATATCTGGGCTGTCTTCTTGTTCCTTCACATAGCCTCTTAGTATTTCATTGGTTGTGGTAAGAATTTGGATTAGTGTTTTCAACATAGTGACAGTTTGTTGATCTTCATCCATAAATAAATTTTGTTTCTGGTCTTTGTCCATATTGGTACTTTAAGCTAAAGGCTTTACACTTAGAAAATCCAAAAGAAAGAATTTTTTTTCTAAGTAAGGAACACAAAGCCTTCCACAGCTGTTGTTTCAAAGTTCTCAAGGTTATGTATCTTATCTATTTCCCTGGGCAGTCAGCCAGGCCTCTTTTAAAGTTTCCCTTTGAGTCCCAAAGTTGTCTTAATCTTTTCAGTTTTTCTCTTTTTTTCATAAGAACGAATCCAGATTTCCAACAGAAGTAGACAGTGAAAAATAGGAAATAAAAAATCTTTCAATCCACATTCTTTGAGAAATAAAGTTCCAATTGGGATTCAGTTACTTTTTCAATGTTTAAAATGCCCCTAGGCATTTAGTCGCTGCTCTTTCTGGAGGGAGGGCAAAAGTCCCCCTTCCCTCACCACAGTGGGGAGAATGCTTAGCAGCTTAAGGAGGTACAGAAAGTAATTAGGGTGTAAAAGAGGTAGATCTCATCCAGTCTCTTCTGCGTTGCTTTAAGAATTGCCTGGTGGAAAATGTGACTTTGGCTGTTCACAGCCTAGGGATGAGCCATAATGGCCAGTCCCTTTGGAGGGATTGCCAGGTCTAACAGGAGAGTTGCGGCTCTCCTGTAATCCAGCAAATGCCCCTCCTTGCTGGTCACCTCTTTGGGGTAACTTCCAGCCCTTTTCAGGGGCCCCCAGCACTGCAAAACTGGACAATGGAGAGAGAGAGCACGTCTCCCAGCCATCCATAGTGGTTGTATGGCAAACCGGAAGCCAGCAGTTGTTTTCATACTATCTCCATTATCAATGCCTACTTTAGACCTGATCAGTTCAAGGCTGCCTTGAGTTCTGAACATTTTCAGAATTGAAAGTTTTGAGTTGAAGACTGTTCAACAGACTACTGAATTGAGTCTCCAAGTTGCTCCTTCATTTTCTCAAACTTAGCATAGCTAGATGGAAAAAGACCTGGCTGGGATGCTTCTACTGCTTTTACTTGCCTTGCAAATCCATGTATCAACCCCTCATCCGCGACGGCAGGAAAGATGCACAGCTGGAACGGGTGTTGTTTCCAAGTGATGCATTTATTGCAAGCAAACCAAGGAAAGGCGAAGTCAGCGTTGGCTGCTGCTCGCATCCAACGCTGCTAAATAGCCGGGCAAAGCACACACCCACAGCCCCGCCCAAACAAGCCAATATCCACCCCCCCCTATTTAGACACCACCCTGCCCCATCAGCTCCCTTTGATCCCTGCCTCTCCCTCAAACCCACCGCGCTCCGCTTGTTAGGTACGTATCCACCCAGCCCTAATCCTGCGGCCCCACAGCCCACCACCTCTGCTCACAACAAACCACCCCCCACCCAAGGCCATTCCCCTCACGACCCCAGGCCCCAGAACCCTTACCACCCCTCATGGTCCCTGGCACCATCGCAGTCCCGGTCCCATAGGCCCGCATCAGGAGTCCATGTTCCGGCCACATTCTGCGAGGCTCCTCGGCAGGGTCACCGGCAAGGCGCCCTTGTGCCGGCGCAAGGCCCGGCGCTGGCGTCATTGGCACGGCCCCCAGTCCTGGTTGGGGTTCCACGCAGGGGTCCAAAGCAGGCGCACCCTCCTCTGTCGGTGAGGAGCCTTCGGGGCAGGCCAGTGATGAGCGGGGACCTGCACAGCAGCATTGCGCAGGCGCGCCTTTTCCGGTCTGCCAGGAGTCCTCAGTACAGGCCAGCGACGGGCGGGGGCCTGAGCAGCGGCGTTGCACAGGCGTGCCATCTCTGGCCTGCCAGGGGCCCACAGGGCAGGGCAACAGCGGGCAGGAGCCGTCATGGTGGTTCTGCGCATGCACGTTTTCCGCGGCCAGCCGGGAGCTCACGAGAGGTGCCGGACATTCGGGCGGTGCCTCTCCCATGGGAATGGTGGGGCTTGCACTTGCCGATTGCGAGACGTTTGCGGGGGCCCAGGAGGAGAGGGCCCGTGGACGGGGCGGTCTGGCCAGCTGCCACCGCCCTGCCAGATGTCGGACCCACGGGGCTCGACACCATGGTTTAAAGACATGTCCATCAGTGGAACACCAATTATTCAAATCTTTTTTGCTATATCCTGCTTCCAGCTCATCTGTGATTATGCCACTTTCCCCCTAGTCCAGATATGTCAAACACAAGGCCCGGGGGCTGGATCCAGCCCACGAAGCCATCCTGGAAACAGTGAGGGAACGGCCCCCACTGCCTTGGCCCTGGCCCAGAGACCCTCAGATCTGTCCCACTCCTGCCCAGGCCCCCACAGGCATCCTTGATAAGAACAATGTAGAGCTGGCCACGCCCACCCAGTAGGCCATACACACTCTAGCCACACCTACCCAGTAGGCCACGCCCACCCTGGCCATACCCACCTGGCCCCCTGAGGGCAACCGCAGTGCTGATGCGGCCCTCAATGAAATTGAGTTTGACACCCCTGCCCTAGTCCATCATGTCAGTCTCTACAAAGTGTTCCTGAATGCCTTGTCTTGCCCATTGCACCAAGATAAAGAACCTTGTTCTCTTCTCAAAAGGCCCAGGGAAAGCTGAGCATTAGTCACATTTCTTACTATCATTAAAATATTTCTAGCTTAAAGCAGAATGTATCAAATTTGGAACACCCCTGATTAAATTGGGACCTAAGATCTCAGAATATCTTGTATTTGTTTGCTCTTCATTTCTTCAGTATTGAGATCTACATGAGGTCCACAGCATTCTAAGAAATATAAATAGCAAGGAGTTCATATTCAGCTTGAAATTAAAAATTAAAACCTGCAGATATGCTCAGGTGCAAGGTAAAATGTCCGGCAAAGTGAGCAACTCAAACATGTCTTTGCCTGATTTTGAGTATGTGGAACATCATGCATCCCTTGGGCCCTTCCAAGTAAAGGGGTACTGGGAAGGTTCTAGATAGGTTCTAGAATAGTATCCTCAAATGCAGCCAATTATTGGATAAGAATAATTGGAGAAGAATGTTGCTTTCATCCCATGTTTTCAGGAGAAATTTGGACAACTGTGGGGATGTGATGCAGAAGAGTATTTCTTCTATTATGCCCATTTTGAAGGTTTGTTTATTTATTAATACACTTCAACAAGTTAAAATCTGCCATCTGGACTCCATCCCCTTTCAGGTCTTCAAATAGTTAGAATTAATGCTGAGGAAAGTGTCATAAGAATAATCAGATTTATGAATGACTCAAGACAGGAATCCATCCAGCCGTCTATGATGTATGGTTTTCCAACTCCTGTTCGAAAATGTCCAGTGAAGAGAAGTCCAATATTATTTAGATAAATAGGTCACCATTCTTACATCAGAATGCTCCTCCAAGCATTCAGCCTGAATCTCCTTCCTTTGAAAATCAGTATGTTGGCCCTTGTTGATTTCTCCATTAGGTCTGCCCCTTTTTGTACGTCACAGCCTTTTGGATAGTTGTGGATTACTAGCATGTCTCATTTCATTTTCTGTTTTGCAAGCTAAGCACGTCATCTCCCTAAACAGTTATTGCATTGCAGACGCAGCATAGACCTGACCTCCCCCCAAATCCTTGAAGCCTTATTTGACCATTCCCAAGAGAATGCAGTTAGTCTGGCAAGGTTCTTGTAACCTAGGTGACAAAAAGTAAAAATTCTGCCACAGGTAGTTTGGGTTGTTTGCACCTGACAGGTTCCTATTTCATCTATGTATTGTTAAGGCAGGATCAGTTTCAGAGAACAGCTAGCCTGATAATTTCTCATGGAATATACTACTGAAGAAAGATGGTTGTACTTTCTGAGTAAAAAATCTGTCAGGTTCTTTCTTCAGAGATCTATGAAATTCTTGAGGCCAAATGTGTTTCCGAAAGTCATATTTGGATACTTTCTATCAGAGCACAGGTAGACTCAGCAATGACATTTCTCCATTTTGTGTTCTCCTTCGTTAAAAGATCAACTGCCAAGTTTGTTATCCCAGCAATTCCAGATCTTGTAGGAACAACTCAGCAAGTTGCTCAACCACTCCTAATCTTAAAATGTTAGAAATAAAGAAGCAAAATCAGAGTGAAATAATTTAGTCACACAGATAATTTGTTTACTTTAATTTATGCAAATCACAGCCTGTTGGAGATTGCCAGCAGATTAAATAAAAACTAGTAGAAATAATTGCATTGAAAAAGCTACAACAATTAACCCTCTAAATTAGCATTTTTTTGTTAATTGCTGGTGATTAAAGTATTGATTAAATCTTAAGGGGAAATTATATGTACATAATTGTGTGTGTGTGTGGTTTAGCGTAAAACATTTACTTGAATGTATGGATATATATTATACCAATATTTCTATCTATTTAACAAGAACTCTCTCATAAATTCAAGTTATTTAATTGATATTTCATTTATGTGTGTGTGCATGTGTGTGTGTATGTGGGGGGGGGGGATAAAATATACAACTGCAGAAAAAACCCAACCGATTATAGCCAAATTGGTGATACCTCAAGAAATGACCCAAGGCTTCAAAGTTCATATTTAGAAGTTTATAAATTGTATATTTTCTGTTTTATGAAGAACTGTAACAAAATGTGGAACAATGGGAAAAAATAAATGGAAAAATATCTTATGCATGTGCCTAGATTAGAATAAAGAGAGTGTAGAAGAGGTGCTCGTTTCTTCTGAACTGGACATTTTCACGATATTGTTTTATTTGTCCTTCATTGTTGTTGCTGTTGTTGTTAGTTGCGAAGTCGTGTCCGACCCATCGCGACCCTATGGACAATGTTCCTCCAGGCCTTCCTGTCCTCTACCATCTTCTGGAGTCCATCTAGGCTCACGCCTACTGCTTCAGTGACTCCATCCAGCCACCTCATTCTCTGTCGTCCCCTTCTTCTATTGCCCTCAATCTTTCCCAGCATTAGGCTCTTCTCCAGTGAGTCCTTCCTTCTCATTAAGTGGTCCTTCATATCTCTCAATTTTCTTTGCTGTTGCTATTACACAAAGTTTTAGGTTTTCAATGATTTCCGTTATTGTTTTTTCCTCCAAGTTATATTTTTTGTATAAACTATTTTTCAGCTTTTCATTCTTTAGTTTTCCTTCTTTCAAGTATTTCAATTTGCTTATATCTCCTCGTAGTTTTTTTGTTTTATTTTCAAGTCGAATTTTCCATTTTGGTGTTCCAGTGGGTATTTTTTTGGCATTTTATAACCCAATTCTGCAGTTATAACAGTGGCTGTACTGTACATTAGTTGGTTTGTTTCATACAGTGTGCTGGATGGGATGGAAGTTAAAATGTTCACAGCATTTAGTAGATCTTTCACTCATTTGCTATGCACTTCACGGATGGTTGGCAGTCTTTTTCTTTCTGTGTTTTCTTTGACATGGTTTTCAATCTTTTCTTTCAGCATTTTCGCTAAATTACTTAGCTCTACACTTTCGATTTGTTGCACAGGGGAGTCTTCATCCTGTGTGGCAGCTTCTTCCACTGGTTGGTCAGTTTGTTGGTCAATTTGTTCAGGTATTGGAACAATTTCTTTAGCCTGTTCATCATCATTGCTTGTTGTTTTCTTTTTAGCCAACGTTCCTAGATGTTGAATTTCCACATCTGTAAAAACTTTATTACGGATGATGAAATGTCTTTGATCCATTAATTGTTGTTCGGTTACATCACTTTCTGGATGCTTTTCCTTCCACAGTTGCATCATTCTTTTTTGAAATCCCCTGGCTATTGGTTCTGCCCGGTAGTAGCATTGGATGATTTCTCGATTTTCTTTGGTTGTCCAGGTTTTGTGCTTTTTTTCCAGTTCCTTTACAGTTGTACGCTCTAGTTCCCCAGCAGTAACAACTGAACCCTGTGGCCCATTTTTCAACAGATGTCCAGGAGCCATAACATCTGACGCGGTTCTTGTTGACCTGAGCGACGACCGATCCGGTATGGAATTTCTTTTATTTCTTCTCATTATTGATGATGGGAGGTACTCGGGTTGGTTCATGGTGGCTAAGCCACTACCAATCCAAAGACCGGTAATCCCATAACCATAGAGACCTCACCCAATAGTTGTCCAGGCCCAGCCACGGGTTGTTGTTGTTGTTATTGTTATTGTTATCATTATCATCATCATTATTATTATTATCTCAAAAATTCCATTTCTGTATTGAACAGTGTGTTTTCTAGGTATACAAGTATTAGAATATAAAAATCATCACATTCACAATAATCTTATCAGAATACAATCATATACAGGTGAAACTCGAAAAATTAGATTATCGTTTAAAAGTTCATTTATTTCAGTAATGCAACTTAAAAGGGGAAACTAATATATGAGATAGACTCATTACATGCAAAGAAGATAGTTCAAGCCGTGATTTGTCATAATTGTGATGATTATGGCGTACAGCTCATGAAAACCTCTGAGGCTCTGAACAGGCGCAGGGGCCCTTTTTAGGCTTCCCCTCTCCTAATCATTGCAGAGGGCTCAGATTCTTTCTGCCTGTAGCACAATTTTTTAGTGGTCATCAGTTTTATACTGGCTCAACAACATCAGGCCCATTCATTGTTTGTCTTGACTCCAAAACCTTTCAGAAGTGGCTGGTCAAGCACAGGAGGCTTCAACTGTAGCTCTAGGCCTCAACCTAGCTGTCTCATTGTCCATTCCAACAGACGAAGTGTGCTGGCCGTGCCATTCTTTGCCTTGCCGCCACCAACTAGGACTAGTGAGCTGGCCGTTATCACTGGGATGATCTTGCCGCCATTAGGTTATCTATGTGTGAGCTGGCCGTTACCACTGAGGTGATCTTGCCACCACAGTAGACTTGGCCTGTGCTCCAAAGGTGCTTCAACTGTTTTAAGGCCATCAGGAGTGTTGCAGGTGAGCCAGTTGTCCATTAAGTTGGTCCTGCAGCCACCATTGCCATAGAGTACTTATTGATCCCTGGGAGGTGGCACACAGCCTCAGATCCGTACTCTGCTCCTCTGTTTGAGATCCCTCTCAGCATACCACTGAGATATCTCCCAATTGTGATGGCAGACAACACTGCACCTCAGTCTTAATATGGTGTCCCCAACACTACTGCACAACCAAAGCACAAGTCCTCCAAATTGGAGGCTGCTGGAAAACTCAAGGCCAAGGCCATTTCTGGAAAAGCCCTCCAAGGTGGCAGAGAAAGAAGCCAGCAGGAGGCACCAGGCCTTAGAAAGACAGTTTACCAAGGCCCAAAAACAGGGCACAATGGGCGCTGACCAGGACTCAGTATTTGGGCCACAACTTGCTCCTCCTCCTTCATCTGCCCAAAGGGTCTGGTCTCCGGAGGGGGGTGATAACCAACCCTACCCTCCCAGGGCTGAACAAGAGGAAATGATTCCCTTCACCCATGGACCCAGTCTCCGACTGACACCTCCCATTCCCAGAGTAACATAGGCAAGACCTGAGGCCACCTTTACGCCCACAGCAGCTGATCTTCGACCTTCAGAAGCACAGGGAGTGTGGTCACCAGAGCAGTTACAGGCTCTGATCTCCCAGGCTGTCGCCCAGGGATTGGCCTTAACATGCCAACAAGGGTATGGACCTGACTCGGTAGCCTCAATGACCCCACCTTATCTATCTCAGTTGGGAGAACCAGAGTTTTCTGAACCTATTTCTCCTGCCCGGTCTCCTCACAGCGGAGTATCATTCTCTGAGGAGTACAATCCAATGGAACTGCCGCTCTTGGAGGATGAGGATCTTACTCTGGACCCTCCTCCCTTTCTTGGTCTATTCAATCCAGCGCTCTTCAAATCCCTGCTTCATAAGGCCAGTGCTACTGGTAAGATTGGTCCTGTCCAAGTTTCCCAACCTGGTCCATCCACCAGCGAAGGCACTAGCCTGGTATTTTCAGAGCCTGTGGTCAGTGAATGACACATCCCCTGTCCCCCTCTCTTTCTCAACATGGTGCAGAAGCAGTGGGGAACACCTGGTACTTTTCCCTCACTAGGAGGGATGGACAAGAAGCTGTTTAATGTGGACCCAGCATTGTCAGAAGTGCTAGAGGTCCTTACTGTGGATGAACCTCTACTCTTCTCCTCCTCCACAGTGTCCAGTGATATGGCTGAGACCCTGAAGGCGGAGGGCAGAAAATCTGAACTTTCCTTCCACAGGACCCACCAGGCCTCAGCATGGGCAGTAAGGGTGGCCACATCCACCTCTTTCTTTGTCAGAACCTCCCTTCTCTGGCTCCGCCAACTTCAGGCCAGAGTACCTCTGGAGGAAGTCTGAATGCACCAAGACTTAGCCAAGTTAGTGGCTGCTTCGGAGTACATGGACGCGTCACTACATGTCACCAGATTCTCTTCTAGAGCCATAGCCTCCAATGTCACCGCTCTCAGGTTCCTGTGGCTCAAACACTGGCGAGTGGATGTTAAATCCAAGTGGTGCTTGGCGGCTGCCCTATACCATGGTGGTCAGCTTTTTGGGGAGGCCTTGACACCTTATTTGGTGGAAAACAAGGACAAACATAAGTAGATGTCTCATCTTCTTAGATGGGCAGATAGACGGCCTACCCCATACACCTATAGACAATTTTTCTGGTCAGGATCGGTGTTTGCTCAGCCCTCCCATTCCTTCCCTCCCAGGTCTGACCATCAGTTCGACCATCAGTTCCGGTATGTATCCAGTGTTATCTGGATGACATACTCATCCAGTCCCTTATCTGTCCAGGAGGCTCAGTTGGACCTGGCTTTTTCTATCAAGACTCTCCAGGACCAGGGGTTCTCGGTGAACTTTCAAAAGAGTCAGACAACTCAACCCGGCTTCTTCACTTGGGCGCAGTCATAGACACCGAACTATGCAGGGTCTATTTATCTCGGGAATGTCAGGACAGCATCCGAGCCCTGGTCCTTCAGGTAAAAAGGGAGCGTGTAGTCACACTGGCCATTCTCTCTCATCTGTTAGGGAAGTTGGTTTCTTGCATGGGAATAGTCCCATGGGCCAGACTGCATTCCAGGGACCTGCAATACTGACCTGCATTCCAGGGACCTGTTTTTGCTGCTGTTTCAGAGACTGGGCACCAACTCCTCCAACCAAAGGGTAAGGGTTCCATCTCCAACTGGAATGTGAAGGGGAGGAAGTAATAATATTGCAAATGTACTGGGGCTCTCCTTTCCTATGAGGAGTTTGACACCTGAAACTTGACTGATCCAATACTGACCAAATGGGCTGAGGGGAGGGGTTTTACTCAGGGACACTTTAAAAGTATCAACCTGCAAGACAGTTTCCAGATCCTGTCTAGATTATCCACTATCAACCATGTTTTAGTAAAAGTTCCTGTTGGACAATCTTTTCTCCAAGAGTTCTTCTTTCCTAAGATGTGGATTGGGGTGGGTCCTGACATTAGACAGAAACTGCATTAAGAGTCAACCTGGAAGGAAAAACCTTACCGGGGGACTTTGCAAAAACTACAATGTCTAATAATGAGGCAAGGGAGGAGGAAAGCCCCATGGAAAGGGAGTTTCCCCCCGAATAAAACCCCACCAACGATTGGAAGCTGAAGCATCATATTACTCTGGGGAAGAGGTGGTGGAGATGCATGACCGCAAACTGGGGTGGTCGATAGGCATTGGAAGGAAAAGCAAGTGGGAAAAGGCATCTAAGAAAGTGACCCTGAGGCGGGGCGGCCACCAACCTGAATGGAGGCAAGAGATGGAGAGCTCCCTGCACATCAGTGAAGAGGAGTGGAACCTAGAGAGAGCTATTGACCTGATGAAGAAAACCCTTAGCTCACTAAGAGAGGAGAAACCTGAATACCACAGCCACACCAGCACCTGGGGTCGCAACTGTTCAGGGAGAAGAAGGATGGCTCACTTTGTTTGTGCGTGGATTATAGGTCTCTGAACACAATTAGTGAATGTAATCTGTATCCCCTACACCTAATGAAGGATATGCTATCCCACCTATCGAAAGGAAGGATTTTTACCAAACTAGACCTGAGAGAAGCATAGTATTGCATTAGGATTAAGGAAGGGGAGAAATGGAAGACTGCTTTCAGTTGCCCAATGGGTTGCTACCAGTTCAAAGTCCTGCCATTTGGACTGCAAGGGGCCCCTGCAGTTTTTATGCAATTAATTAATGAACTGCTAAGAGAGCACCTATTTAAGGGGGTCCTGGTTTACTTAGATGACATCCTTATCTTCACTGAGTCCAAACAGGAGCATGTTAACCTAGTCAGAGCAGTTTTGAAAAAATTGTGGGCTGCCCACCTATATGCGAAATTATCGAAATGTGAATTCCACCAGGAAAAAATAGACTACCTGAGGTATCACATATGCCCACAGGGCATCAAAATGGACCCTGAGAAAGTCAGGGCAGTATTAGAATGGGCACCACCACCACCACCCCACACAAGGAAGCAAGTGCAAAGTTTCCTGGGGTTTGCAAACTTCTACCACCAATTCATCCTTTCGTTTGCCCAAATAGCCTTGCCCCTCATAAACTTGTTGAAAACAAAGGGGGTGTCCCCAGTGAAGCCCAGCCAACCCCTGAAGTGGACAATGGAATGTCAAACAGCATTTGAGAGGCTAAAGAGGCTTTTTTCTGCCGAACCTGTATTGAGTCACCCAGATCCTGATAAACCCTTTGTAATACAGGCAGACGGTGGCGATGTGGCAGTGGGAGCTGTATTATTATAGGAAAATGACGAGAGGGCATTGCAACCATGTGCATATACGTCCAGGAAACTCACAGGTACAGAACAATGTTGAACTGTGTGGGGAAAAGAGGAATACGCTGTGAGGTGGTCATTACTTACATGGCGCCATTTCCTTGAAGGAAATAAAATCCTATTCCAGGGTTGGACAGACAACAAAAATTTGGAAGCACTAAAAACACCCAGGAAACTCACTCCTAAGCAAGCCTGCTGTTCCCAACATTTTCACTGATTTTCACTCTCAAACACTTACCGGGGGGAAGAATTTATTGATGGATGCATTATATCACATGTCCCAATATAACAGCACACGGGTCACTGACTATAAACCACTTATGCCCAAATGACAACTGGCAGTCACCACCAAGACCCAAGCTAAAATGAAGCCGTGGGTGGATAGCTAAACTGGGATAGAATTCCGAAAGTCTTTGGAAACTGATGAATGGCTCCAGAAAATAGACATGTGTTCACAATCAAAGATGGACTACCCTGGATGGGGGAGAATTTATACATACCTGCCACCCAGAGGATCAATTTCATGCAGTTGTGCCATGATACAAAATCAGCAGGACATTTTGGGTTTGTAAAAACCCTACACTTAAAAGGCGATTTTGGTGGCCATCCATGAAAAAGGACATAGAAAGCCACGTGGCCAGCTGCCAAATTTGTGCGACAGCTAAGAGGCTGCAAGGGAAACCGCCAGGACTGTTACAACCAGTGACGACCCCTCAGCCCCATGGAAAGAAATAGCCATGGATTTTATAGTGGAATTACCAGAAAGCAACGGGAACACTGTAGTCTGGATGGTCACATTCTTGTTTTCCAAACAAGTGCACTTCATCCCTTGCCAAAAGATCCCCACCGCAAAAGCCTTAGCGAAACTTTTCATGCAGCATATTTACAGACTGCATGGTGCACCACCACGCATCATATCTGATGGGGGGGGTGCAATCTACGTCGGCATTTTGGAAAGAATGTTTATCCCTTTTAGGAACCACCGAAGGACTGTCATCTAGTCATCATCAGATGTGGGGTTCGGCTGGACGTTCAAACTCAGCACTTGAGCAATATTTAAGATGCTTTATTAATTTCCAGCAAACAAATTGGACAGACCTACTAGCTTTCGCAGAAGTGGCTTATAATAATGCAGTCCACTCCAGCACAGGTTACACTCCTTTTCAAGTAGCTACCAGTCAAAGTAGCCCTATCTATGGGGGGTAACACCTCACCCCCTATAGATAATGATGGAATAGAATGGATAACCCGAGATGCCGATATGCACAGCCACTCGGGCTTGTTGGGATTTAGACGAAGCCTGTTCCTCCCCATCCAGACCCTCATCGCCTCCAGGCAACAGGACATCACGGAGAGGGCATCACTGAGTTGATCTGGGGTGAAAATAAAAAGCTGGGTATCATCAGCGTACTCGCCCAGCGGCTTCATATAAATGTTGAACAGGAGAGGCGAGAGGACTGACCCCTGAGGGACTCCACAAACGAGAGGCCTCGAGGCCGACCTCTGTCCCCCTGTCAACACTGACTGCGAACGACCCAGAAGGTAGGAGGAGAACCACTGTAAAACAGTACCACCCACTCCCAACCCCCTGAGGCGCCACAGTAAGATACCATGGTCGATGGTATCAAAAGCCGCTGAGAGGTCTAATAGGCCTGGGACAGAGGAGCACCCCTGTCCCGAACCCGCCAGAGATCATTCATCAGTGCGACCAATGCCGTCTCCGTGCTGTACCCGGGCCTAAAGCCTGATTGGTAGGGGTCCAGATAATCCATTTCCTCCAGGAACAGAGGAAGCTGATGAGCCACCACACTCTCAACAACCATCGCTAAAAAGCGAAGGTTGGAGACCGGACGATAGTTATTTAAAATAGCCGGGACCAGGGCAGGCTTCTTGAGGAGGGGCCTCACCACCGCCTCCTTCAAGGCGGCGGGGAAGCTGCCGTCTCTCAAAGAAGCAGTTATTACTGCCTGGAGCTAGCCTCGTGTCCCCTCCCACGCGGCATAAACCAGCCAGGAGGGGCACGGGTCCAGTAAACAAGTGGTGGAACTCAGCCTCCCCATGATCCTGTCCACTTCTTCCCGAGTCACAGGATCGAATTCTTCCCAAATAATATTCCCAAGACCGCTCGATTCCCCGTTGTCAGACTCTGCCCAGTCAGAGTCCAATCCGGCCCGAATCTGAGCGATTTTATCCACCAGATATTGACTAAATTCCTCGGCACGACCCTGCAGGGGCTCCTCCCTCACCTCCTGGTTCAGGAGGGAGCGAGTCACCCCAAACAGGGCAGCCGGGCGATTATCTGCGGACACGATGAGGGCAGTGAAGTAATTGGACTTCGCTGCCTCCATTGCTGCGAGATAAGACCTCGTGAAGGTTCTTAGTCACAATCGATCAGACTCAGACCGGCTGGACCTCCAACAGCTCTCTAGGCTCCGTCTCCGTCGCTTCATCTCCCGAAGCTTCTGTTGTGACTCAGGGCCAGCCTGTGGGTCCGACAGCCGGGTCCGATGTATCGGAGGACTCAGATGTGGGGGAGGAGGGAAACGAACCGGCTGATGATGATTTGGAGGCTTTGCAGAGTCCTCAGCCGGGAACCTCTTCTCAGCTGTGTGAGCCCGAGAGTGCGGAGGATGATGACCCACAGCTGGCCCTGTTCAAGGACGCCCGACGCAGGAGGCAGACGAGCAGGGACAAACAAAGAAAGGCTATGGGACTCCTCGGGAGGAGGCACAGGGAGACCACGCCCTGAGCTCTCTATAAAAGAAGTGTTTGGGGAGGGGCTGGTTGCTGAAAGCAACTTTTCCGTTTGAGAAGTCAAGCTCTTGTATTTTTGTAACAGTGTAATTAAAACTTGGCAGAAGCCTTTTGGTCTTGGACGCTTTCCAGACTCTTCTTTTGATTAGGGGTGCGAGAAGAGGGCTGGTTCAGAACAGTTTGCTTTCAGCCACCCACCCCTTAATACTACGATGGAGCAGCTTCTTGCCGAGCATGCCCAGCTCAACCAGCAACTCACCTTGCTGGCCACTCAGGTGGCACAACTGCAGGCTCAGGTACATGCTGCCCCCCCACCCAGGAGGAAATGTCAGATAGCTATGCCGGATAAATTTGCTGGTAATCCAGAACTGTTTCCTGCCTTCCTGGGACAATGCCAGCTTTATATCAGCGTGAGAGCAGCTGATTTCCCCACTGACCGAGATAAGGTGGGATTTGTGTTGAGCCTTCTGTCGGGAGATGCAGCTCGTTGGGGCACGCCTCTGTTGGCACAGCCTAGCCCTTTGTTGGATAACTTTGGGGGGTTTTGTGACCATATGCGCCTCATGTACGAGGACCCGATTAAGGCGCAGACGGCCACCCGACGCCTGAAAGCTTTGAGGCAGGGTCAGCGCCCTCTACAGGCCTATATCAGCGATTTCCGGCTGCTTAGCCAGGATTCCGCCTGGAATGAGGCTGCGCTCGTGGATGCCTTTCAGGATGGCTTGTCAGAGGAGATGTTGGATGAGCTGGCTCGCGTGGACATTCCCTCAGACCTGAATGGGCTGATCCATCTTTGTCTGCGGATCGATGCCCGGCTGCAGCAGCGTAAGAGTCGCCGTGCCACCCCACAGACCCCTGCCGCCCCTGTTGTGCGTGAGCCCCCAGTCCAGAGGGAGGAGCCAATGGAGCTGGGTGCCGCCAGGTCCCGTCTATCGGTGACGGAAATGGACAGACGACGATCGGAGGGGTTGTGTTTTTACTGTGGGGACCCTGGACATTTGGCTGCTTCTTGCCCGAAGAAGCGTCAGCGGGCGTCAGTGACCAAGCCTGCCCCGAGAAAGTCCCCTGCTTTGCTATCGGGAAACGGCCCGAGCCCGATCTAGACGGTGTGACAGATCGGGCGACCCACAACGATCACGCCGAGCGACGCCGTTCCGACGGTGCCTGTGAACCTCCGCGGCATTTGATTTTGGAGGCACGACTGATCCTCCCTGGCAAGCCAGAGGGGATTCCGGTCCATGCCTTGATTGACTCTGGGGCTACCACTAACTTTATGGATTCGGCCTTTGTGGCCAAATGGGCTGTTCCCCAGTGTCCAGTGGATCCGCCCATGCTTGTGGAGACCATCGATGGTCGAGTGCTCCTGTCCGGGCCTATCACGGCCGCCACGCAACCCGTGTGTATGGCCATCAGTACCCATGTGGAGGCCATTCAGTTCTACGTCACTTCGGATCTGCACTTCCCCGTGGTCTTGGGACTGGCGTGGCTCCGGGCGCATGATCCACAGATCTATTGGTCTCAGAACTTGGTCACCTTCCCAAGTTTGCAGTGCGTGGACCACACCCGCCATATCTGTGCCGGCCAGGTGGAGGGATCCCCAGGGGTTTCCTTGCCTCCCGAACTGTCCGACTTTGCTGACGTGTTCAGCGAGTCAGAGGCGGACCAATTACCCCCGCACAGGCCCTACGACTGCTCCATTGACCTAGTCCCTGATGCGCCTCTCCCAGTGGGGCGTTTGTACTCCATGTCGGAGCCCGAGTTGGCTGCATTGCGGGACTTCCTGACAAAGAACTTGGCTCGTGGTTTCATCCGGCCCTCGTCCTCGCCAGTGTCTGCGCCCGTGCTCTTCGTCAAAAAGAAGTCGGGCGAGTTACGGCTTTGCTGTGACTACTGGAAACTCAACGCTATCACGGTGCGTAACCGCTACCCGCTGCCCCTCATCCCCGAGCTCTTGGACCGACTCCGGGAGGCTAAGATCTTCACGAAACTGGACCTGCGTGGAGCTTACAACCTCGTCAGGGTTCGGCCGGGTGATGAGTGGAAGACGGCGTTTGGTACTCGCTATGGACATTTCGAGTACACGGTGATGCCGTTTGGCCTGACCAACGCCCCCGCTGTGTTTCAGCATTTTATGAATGACATCTTTCGGGATCTGTTGGACCAGTTTGTTGTGATTTACCTGGACGACATCCTGATTTACTCCCCGTCGCGTGAAGCGCATCATCAGCATCTCCGTCAGGTCCTGCAGCGCCTCCGGAAACATCGGCTGTTTGCCAAGTTGGAGAAGTGCCAGTTCTACCAGGTGACCATTGATTTCTTGGGTCACCGCATTTCTCCTGAGGGCATCGCCATGGAACCGAGTAAAGTTGAGTCGTTGCAGAGTTGGCAACCCCCGCGTCGCGTGAAGGATATTCAGCGACTTCTTGGATTTGCCAACTACTATCGGACATTCATCCCTGGCTTTGCTGCCTTGACAGCTCCCCTCACCCGGCTCCTGCAGAAGAAGACTCGGTTCCAGTGGAACGCCCCCGAACAACAGGCGTTCCAAGCTTTGAAGGACGCCTTCATGAAGGAGCCCATCTTGAAGCATCCTGACCCGCAACGGCCATTTGTCGTGGAGGCGGACGCCTCCGACATTGCCATTGGGGCCGTGTTACTCCAGGCAGCGACGCCCAACGGTACCCTTTTCCCTTGCGCGTATCACTCACGGAAATTGAATCCCTCGGAGCGCAACTATACCATCTGGGAGAAGGAGCTGCTGGCCATCAAGGCGGCGTTCGAGGCTTGGAGGCATCATCTGGAGGGGGCGCGGCATCAAATCGAGGTCCGGACGGACCACAAGAATCTGGAAAGCCTGCAGACCGCTCGGAATTTGAACCAACGCCAGATCCGGTGGTCCCTCTTCTTTGCGAGGTTTGACTTCCGGGTGCGGTACATACCAAGCGGGCACAACCAGAGAGCGGATGCTCTGTCCAGGAAGCCCGAGTACACCCGAGTGGAAGACAAGCTTCCGCCCAGGACCGTGATCCCCGTCGAGTCTTTTGCTGCGGTGCGGGAGCCGGTGGATATACGGGCTCGGATCCGGGAGGCGCAGCAGCAGGAGGCGTGGGTGGCTCAGCGGAAGGAAGAGGTGGGGCCAGATTCGCCTTGGTCGGTCACGGATGGACTCCTTTATTATCGTGACCGGCTCTATGTTCCAGGAGGGCCACTCAGGGGACTCGTCCTCAGCCAATGTCATGATAACCCGGCTGCGGGGCATTTTGGCCTGTTCAAGACTCTGAACCTGGTCTCCCGTACATTCTGGTGGCCCCGAGTCCGACACGATGTCCAGTCTTATGTCACCTCCTGCGTCCCATGCAGGCAGGCCAAGTCAGCGACAGGGGCCCCGCCTGGTTTACTGCAGCCTTTGCCAACGCCCAAGAGACCCTGGGGGGCTGTGTCCATGGACTTTCTGACGGATCTACCCCCATCCTCCGGCTTCACGACAGTGTTTGTGGTGGTGGACATGTTGACCAAGATGGCGCACTTCATCCCCTGTCGCGGCTTACCGTCAGCTCGCGCCACTAGTCGCATGTTCATCCAACAGGTGTTCCGGCTGCACGGCCTTCCCGATAGAGTCGTCTCCGATAGGGGGGCCCAGTTTACAGCCCGCTTCTGGCAGGAGTTGATGCGGGCGTTGGACATTAAGGTTTGCCTCTCGTCCGCGCATCATCCTCAGACCGACGGGGGTACCGAGAAGGTCATCGGCATTTTGGAGCAGTATCTGCGCTGCTACGTTAACCTGCAGCAGGACAATTGGGTGGACTATTTGGCCATAGCCGAGTTTGCCTTTAACAACTCGCAGCACACCTCCACGCAGATGACACCGTTCTTGGCCAATGTGGGTTATCACCCTCGGTTTTTCCCCCTTTCTCCCGTGGACTCACCGGAGCCGGCAGCGAACGAATTCATGGCGGAGTTACAGGCGATCCATCGGTTGGTGCGACGGCAGCTGGAGAAGGCCAAGGCCGACTACAAGAGGTTCGCCGATCGGTCGAGAAGGGATACGCCTCCATTATCGGTGGGGGATCGGGTCTGGTTGTCCACCAGGAACCTACCATCCACTCGGCCGGCGAGGAAGCTGGACCACCGTTACCTTGGACCGTTCCCAGTCGAGGCCGTCATCAACCCGGTCGCCTATCGTTTAACTCTGCCACGTTCCCTGCGCGTACACCCCGTCTTCCATCGGTCCTTGTTGGTCCCCGAACAACCGGCTTGTCCACTTCGCCAAGCGGAACCTCCCCCATCAGGACCTCGTGATGGCGACAGCCCCCCCGAGTACGAGGTCGCCAGCATCAGGGATTCCCGCTGGCTGAAAGGTCGCTTCCAGTACCTGATCGAGTGGAAAGGGTACGGGCCGGAGGACTTCACATGGGAAGACGCGACCGCCGTTCATGCCCCTGCGTTGGTGACTGCTTTTCACGAACAGTTCCCATCCCGACCGCATCCGGATCGGCAGACCCGGGGGAAGGGCCCTGCGGTGCGGGATAGTGTTGTGACTCAGGGCCAGCCTGTGGGTCCGACAGCCGGGTCCGATGTATCGGAGGACTCAGATGTGGGGGAGGAGGGAAACGAACCGGCTGATGATGATTTGGAGGCTTTGCAGAGTCCTCAGCCGGGAACCTCTTCTCAGCTGTGTGAGCCCGAGAGTGCGGAGGATGATGACCCACAGCTGGCCCTGTTCAAGGACGCCCGACGCAGGAGGCAGACGAGCAGGGACAAACAAAGAAAGGCTATGGGACTCCTCGGGAGGAGGCACAGGGAGACCACGCCCTGAGCTCTCTATAAAAGAAGTGTTTGGGGAGGGGCTGGTTGCTGAAAGCAACTTTTCCGTTTGAGAAGTCAAGCTCTTGTATTTTTGTAACAGTGTAATTAAAACTTGGCAGAAGCCTTTTGGTCTTGGACGCTTTCCAGACTCTTCTTTTGATTAGGGGTGCGAGAAGAGGGCTGGTTCAGAACAGCTTCATGGAAAACCATGGTGCCCACCGGGATCTGCGCCGGGTCAGGGGCCGCATTGGAACAACACGGTTGAGTGCCTCCGTGGCCGCCCTTTCCCAGGATTCCACTAAGGCATCGACCGGGCTGTGAGCGAAGATGGCAGGCACAGATCCAAGTGCCTCCTGGAACCGTTCAGGGTCCATTAGGCGCCTGGGACGGAACCACCTGGTCGGTTCCATAACCCTGCGACAGGGGGGGGCAAAGCGGAAGGCCAGCCACAGGAGGTGATGATCGGTCCATGACAGGGGTGTAATAGCTGGAGATCCCCCTCCCAGATCATCAAGCCACTGTCCAGATAGAAAAATAAGATCAAGTGTGTGACCCCCCATGAGTCAGGCCCTGAATTACCTGGGTCAGGTCCATGGCCGTCATGGAGGTCATGAACTCCCGAGCCAACCCCGACGAACCTCCCGGGGATGGCAGGTTAAAGTCCCCCAGAACCATAAGTCTGGGGAACTCAACCGCCAACCCAGAGAGGATGTCGAGGAGCTTGGGCAGGGCTGCTGCTACACAGGTAGGTGAAAGATACGCCAGCAACAAGCCCAACTGAACCCCAGGGCCAAGTCTCAGGAGGAGCAACTCACACCCGCCTATCTGAACAACGGTAACCTCCCGCAGACACAAGGTCTCCCTTACAACCACCGCAACACCCCCACCCCTTCCCTGAGCCCGAGGCTGGTGAAGCACACGGAAACCCGGTGGGCAAAGTTCAGTCAGAGGGACACCTCCCTCTGGGCCCAACCAGGTCTCAGTAATGCAAGCCAGATCGGCATGCTCCTCCTCAACCAGATCACAGATAAGGGGAGCCTTATTAACTACCGATCTGGCATTAAGGTACACCAGTCTGAGCTCAGGAGCCTGCTCATCCCCACTCCCGGGAATACGGGATAAGACCGGGGGGTCGGAGCGCGCCACCTCTTGAAGATAGCAGGGGCGTGCTCCCGAGTGTAGATGCGGCCCCCCATACAACCACCTGTTGCCATTCCCAATCGCCGTGGGTATCCGCAACCCCACCCCTCCTTCCAGAGACCCGGAGGCGTCCAACCCAAGCCCAGTTCCACCGCGACCTGTCACAAGCCTGGACTGAAATTCGGTTGGTGGAAGCCCCCCAGATTCCAACCCAAATCGCAACCCAACCCTCCCCCTTAACCCCTTAAAAAATTAGCTAAAAACAAATCAGGGGTCTCTTCCTAACAATAAACCGGAGACCCCAATCCATACCTAGCCATCTCTCAGGGTCCCAACAATTGGGCCCATCATCAAGAGGAAAGGCAGAAAAGAAGGCGGGACACACCCAGGAGGGGGGAGCACCCCTGAGGGCGTATAAGTCTGTGCCTGAATAACATAATCATAAACCCAATAACAGTAGAATTAGAATTACCCAAAAATCTTAGGCACATACACCCAATTTTTCACTGCAGTTTACTAAAAACAGAACAACAGTCACCTCTATGAACAACCCCCCCCACCTCCTATTATGGTGGAAGGAGACCAACACTTCGAGGTAAAAAATCCTGGATTCTAGGAAACACCATGGAGCACTTCAATACTTAGTAGCTTGGAAACACCTCCCCTCCTCAAATGAGTGGGTCAATAAACATCACATTAGAGCACCCAAGTTGCTTAAGACATTTCATACAGAATATCCTAACAAACCGGTTATATTTTGTTTCTTCCAGAGATGGACCTCTCTTTTTTTTGGGGGGGGGGAAGAGGGAGGGCAGAATGGGGAGGGCAGTATCAACCTGCGAGACAGTTTCCAGATCCTGTCTAGATTATCCACTGTCAACCATGTTTTAGTAAAAGTTCCTGTTGGACAATCTCGTCTCCAAGAGTTCTTCTTTCCTAACATGTGGATTGGGGTGGGTCCTGACAGAAACATGCCTTTAGCTTCCCTCAAATGACAGATTCCTCACCTGATCACTTTGAGTTTCTTTTCTAAGAGCCACTAAGGATACAGTATGCCGCATTGTTTGGACAAATTGCATTAGCAAAAGTCTTAACACTTCCTTCAACATTTTTCTGACGAATTGCTTAAAGACAGAATGTTAATAATAATAATAATAATAATAATAATAATAATAATAATAATAATAATAATAATAATGATGATGATGATGATGATGATGATGATGATGATGATGATGATGGAAGGGACCTTGAAGGTCATCTAGCCAACCCCCTGCTCAGGCAGGAAACCGTATACCATTTCGGACAAATGGCTGTCCAGTATTTTGTTAAAAACATTCAGTGTTAGAGCATTCACCAGTACTGGAGGCAGGTTGTTCCACTGGTTAATTGCTCTAACTGTCAGGAAGTTTCTCCTTAGTTCTAGGTTGCTTCTCCTTGATTAGTTTCCATCCGTTGCTACTTGTCCTACCCTTAGGTGCTTTGAAAAATAGCTTGACTTCCTCTTCTTTGTGGCAGCCCCTGAGATATTGGAACACTGCTATGATGTCCCCACTCGTCCTTCTCTTCATTAAACTAGACATACCTAATTCCAGCAGCCGTTCCTTATATGTTTCAGCCTTTAATCCCCTAATCATCTTTATTGCTCTTCTCTGTACTCTTTTGAGAGTCTCAACATCTTTTTTACATCGTGGTGACCAAAACTGGATGCATTATTCTAAGTGTGCCCTTACCAAGGCATTGTAAAGTGGTATTAATACTTCACGTGATCTTAATTCTATCCCTCTGTTAATGTAGCCTAGCACTGTGTTGGCTTTTTTGGCAGCTGCAGCACACTGCTGGCTCATATTTAAGTGATTGTCCACTAGGACTCCGAGATCCCTCTCACAGTTACTACTATTGAGCAAGGTACCACCTATACTATACCTGTGCATTTGATTTTTCCTGCTTAAATGTAGAACCTTACTTTTTTCACCATTGAATTTCATTTTGTTAGATAGCGCCCAGTGTTCAAGTCTGTTCAGATCCTCCTGTATCTTATGCTTATCTTCCTAAGTGTTGGCTATTCCTGCCAGCTTGGTGTCGTCTGCAAATTTGATGAGTTCCCCATCTAACCCCTCATCCAAATCATTGATGAAGATGTGGAAGAGCACAGGGCCCAGAACAGAGCCCTGGGACACTCTACTACATACTTCCCTCCATGTAGATGCGGTTCCATTGAGGACCACACGCTGAGTATGGCCGGTCAGACAGCTACGAATCCATCTGGTGGTGATGCTGTCTAACCCATATTTTTCTATCTTATCAAGTAGTACGTTGTGATCTACTTTATCAGATGCCTTACTGAAGTCCAGGTAAATTCTATCCACAGCATTCCTCTGATCCAATAATTTTGTCACTTGGTCAAAGAATGTAATAAGATTTGTCTGGCATGATCTGTTTTTGACAAACCCATGTTGGCTTTTTGTAACGACTTTGTTTGCCTCTCGGTGCCCGCTGATTCGTTGTTTGATTATCTTTTCCAGAATCTTCCCAGGCATTGAGGTCAGGCTGATAGGTCTGTAATTTCCTGGATCCCTTTTTCCCCCCTTTTTTAAAGATGGGATTATATCAGCTTTTTTTCCAGTCCTCTGGTAGTTCCCCAGTGCTCCAGGATCTTTGAAAAATATAGTTCAGTGGTTCTGAGATCATATCTGCCATCTTCTCCTTGAGAACCTTGGGGTGTAATCCATCTGGTCCTGGTGATTTGAACTCCTCTAGGCTAGACAGGTGCTCACTTACCATTTTCTTGCTTATCTTAACTTGTGTTTTTATTCTGTTTTTTATGGAACTATTTTTGATTGGTTGGTCTGTTTTTTCCCTTTGTGTAAAGACAGATGCAAAAAACGAGTTAAATAGTTCTGCTTTCTCCCTGTCACCTTCTTGCCACTTGTCACCTTCTTGCCACTTTCACCCACTAATGGACCAATCATTTCCTTCATTTTTTTCTTGTTTTTTACATGTTGGAAGAAGCTTTTTTTGTTATTTTTGACTTTGGTTGCAAGCCTTAGTTCATTGCGAGCCTTAGCTTTCCTCACTTCGTCTTTGCAGGCTCGGGCTATTTGCTGATATTCTGACTTAGGTTATGTGCCCCTCTTTCCACTTTCTATATTTGTCATTTTTATCTTTATCAGAGAGTTATTTATGCAGCCATGCTGGTTTGTTTTGAGAGCTGTTATTTTTCATCTTTGTTGCTATTGTGCTAGTCTGGGCTTTTATTATCTCACTTTTCAAAATTTCCCAAGCTCTTTGAGTTGTTTTCCCCTTGAGGATTCTCATCCATGGAATCCTTCCCAATATCTCTCTAGGTGTCAGAATCCATTTATATCACATTTCATAATTGTATAGGTAGAACAACGTGCTATTACTGGGGATTCTGCCATCTCTCCGAGGGGGGGGGAGAGGATGGTTACTAAAGCGATTTTCAAACAACAGGGGATGTTTTAACGGGGGAAGGGAGGGGGACAGACAGATCTGGTTTGTGTCTTCATTTACAACTGAAAAGGAAAGCAATAACCATAAAACCAAGGAGAGTTCCCTTTCCCATGGAAGGACCTGACACCTAGCAACTGACGACAGCCTGACCAAATGGATGAGGGGAGGGGTTGAAATGGGAATGGTTTATATAGGATTGAAATGTAACCTTTGTCAGATTCCGTCTTGTATTCCCACAATCGATTCCTTCCTAGTAAACATTTTCCTTTTGGACTAAACTTGCATCCAAGAGTTCTTATTTCCTAAGATGTGGATTGAGGTGGGTCCTGACAGTAGACGGAATCTGCTTTAAGAGTCAACCTGGAAGGGAAAACCTTACCGGGGGACTTTGCAACAAATACAATGTCTGGCGACGAAGCAAGAAAGGAGGGAAGCCCCATGGAGGGGGAGTCTTCCCCCCAAATGGAATCCCAGAGACGATGGGAAGCTGAAGCGGCATATTTCCCCGGGGAAGAAGCGGTGGAGCAGTACGACCGAAAACCCCGGTGGTCGATGAGCGTTGGAAGGAAAAGTGAGTGGGAAAAGGCTTCGGGAGAAGTGACCCTGAGGCGGAGTAATCACCAACTGGAGTGGAGGCAAGAGATGGAGAGTTCCCTGCACGTCAGTGAGGAGGAGCGGATCCTGGAAAAGGCCATTGATCTGATGAAAGCAACCCTGAGCTCACTAACGGAGGAGAGAGCTGAAAATCGCAACCGAGGCAGCGCCTGGGGACGCAACTGGAAAGGTAACGGAGGGGATCCAACACCTGAAACCCCGGGGCCATCCAATGGAACAGGAATTGCTGCCTCAGCAGTACCCCCCCCAGAACCACAGATGGGGACCAGGATGAGGAGCGATACCGGCCACGGCGCAGACAACGCTCCAGCCAAAGACTCCCGCCCCTGGAAGTCAAATTCAAAAGGGAGCCATCACGACTGGGATTTTTCCTAACCCAAGTCCTCAGCTACATGGAAGAGTACGGACGGGATATCCCCAGTGACAAAACACGCATCCGAATTGTGCAATCTGCCCTGGACGGGACGGCTGCAGACTGGGTGGTGAACTTGCATGACTCCAACGCCCCAGAACTCAACGACTTCAACCGATTCATGTCATCTTTGAGGCGACGGTTCGAGGATCCTTTGGCTGACCGTAAGGCCCGGGAGAGAATCAAAACGGTGAGGCAGGGCAGGCGAGCAGTGGCTGATTATACCCAAGAATTCCGAGCCATTGCCAGCAAGCTGAACTGGCCAGAAGACATCCTCCTTAGCCATTTCAAAGACGGTCTGAACTACGACCTGTATGATGCTTGCCTGCCTCGAGGAGGCCCACCCCACCTCGACGACTGGTACATCCTGGTGGAGGAAGTGGAAATAGACCTACTGAAGAGACACCGCAGAGGAAAACCATGGGGCCGCCTGCCACCCGAGCAAACACGCGAGGGGGAAAAACCACCAGCCACAGCCAAAAAATCAACAAGTTGCTTCAACTGCGGGAGAGAGGGCCACCGTGCTGCAGAATGTCGTTCAAAAGCCCCCCCACGAAAACCAGAGGCATCATCCTCCAAGAAGCCGGGGAACCCCTAAGGCAACACAAAAGAATCTTCCATGAAGGGGACAGAGGCTGTAGAGTCCACAATTCCTGCCAGGAACTGGGACTGGACTCCGGCCTGCACCGCAGGGATGGTGGACAACTCGGAAGACAGCTCAGAGGGAGAACCATTGGTAAGTGGACCCCTTCCACCCATACTTAAGACAGTGACTATATTAGCTTCCCCTATGCCTGAAGCAGCCAAAATAAAAGCTCTGATAGACTCTGGGTGCATCCGCTGCCTTATCAGCCCAACGCTGGTGGAGAGATTGAGCATCCCAGTGAGGAGGCTAAAACATCCAATCTCTTTTAGTCAATTCGATGGGACAATAGCAGGGGGAGGACCAGCCACCCTAGCCACTTTACCAATCCACCTATCACTGGGGCCCCATGAGGAGGACATAACGTTTATAGTGGCCCCAGGCATGGAATGCCCAATGATCCTAGGACTGGAATGGCTGAAGAAATGGAACCCCGGGATAAACTGGAGGACAGCAGAACTCAACTTCCCAAAGGGGGGGCAGAAGAACTTAGACTCCAAAAGCACCCCCCCAACCCAGAGGGAGGAGACAGCAGCAGTGGGGAAAGAGAAGGGATTACCAGAGATACCGGAGGAATACAGGGACTTGGCTGAGGTTTTCAGTGAGGAAAGAGCAGATGAGCTTCCCCCCACCGCCCCACAGACTGCACCATAGAATTCAAACCTGGGGCAAAACTCCCAAAACCCAGGATGTATGCCATGAGCCCAAGTTTTTCTTTCATAAAGAAAAACTTAGAAAGAGGATTTATTGAGCCTGCCAAACCCAAAGTGGCCGCCCCGGTTCTGTTCAGGGAGAAGAAGGATGGGTCCTTTCGTTTGGTTGTGGACTATAGAAATTTGAACACAATTAGTGAATGTAATCTGTACCCCCTTCCCCTAATGAAGGATATGTTATCCCACCTATCGAAAGGAAAGATTTTTACCAAACTAGACCTGAGGGAAGCATACTACCGTATTAGGATTAAGGAAGGAGACGAATGGAAGACTGCATTCAACTGCCCAATGGGGTGCTATCAATTCAAAGTATTGCCATTTGGACTGCAAGGGGCCCCCACAGTCTTTATGCAATTAATTAATGACGTGCTGAGAGAGCACCTATATAAGGGGGTCCTGGTTTACCTCGATGACATCCTTATCTTCACAGAAACCAAAGAGGAACATATCAAACTAGTCAGAGCAGTCCTGAAGAAGTTGCGAGCTGCCCACTTATATGCTAAATTATCGAAGTGTGAATTCCATTAGGAAAAAATCGACTACCTGGGATATCGCATATCTCCAGAGGGCATCGAAATGGACCCTGAGAAGGTCAGGGCAGTACTAGAGTGGGCACCCCCCCCGCACACAGAAGCAATTGCAAAGTTTCCTGGGGTTTGCAAACTTCTACCGCCAATTCATCCCCGCATTTGGCCAAATAGCCATGCCCCTCACAAATTTGTTGAAAACGAACGGGGGGTCACCCGTGAAACCCAGCCAGCCTCTGAAATGGTCAATGGAATGTCAAGCAGCATTTGAGAGGCTAAAGAGACTTTTTTCTGCTGAACCTGTCCTAAAACATCCAGATCCCGACAAACCTTTTGTAATACAAGCAGATGCGAGTGATGTAGCGGTAGGAGCTGTACTATTACAAGAAAATGATGGGGGGACATTGGAACCATGCGCATACACATCCAGAAAACTCACAGAAACAGAACAACGCTGGCCAATATGGGAAAAAGAGGCATTCTCGTTGAGGTGGGCATTACTAATATGGCGGCAATTTTTAGAAGGAAATAAAATACCTTTCCAGGTCTGGACAGACCACAAAAATTTGGAAGCACTAAAAACACCCAGGAAGCTCACTCCTAAGCAAGCCCGCTGGTCCCAACATTTTCACCGATTCAATTTCACTCTCAAACACTTACCGGGGGGAAAGAACTTCCTTGCAGATGCATTATCCCGCATGCCCCAATATAACAGCACAAGAGTTACTGACTTTAAACCACTTGTACCGGAACAACAACTGGCAGCACCAGTCACCACCAGGGCACAAGAAAAAATGAAGCCGAAGGTAGATAGCCAAACTGGAATAGAATTCAGGAAATCTTTGGAAAGTGATGAATGGTTCCAGAAAAATAAACATGTGTGCACAATTAAAGATGGACTGCCGTGGGTGGGGGAGAAGCTATATATACCTGCCACACAGAGAATTAATTTCATGCAACTGTGCCATGATACAAAATCAGCAGGACACTTTGGCTTTGTAAAAACCCTACACTTAACTAAAAGGCAATTTTGGTGGCCATCTATGAAAAAGGACATAGAAAGCTATGTGGGTAGCTGTCAAATTTGCGCGATGGCCAAAAGACTGCAAGGGAAACCGCCAGGTCTGTTACAACCAGTGGCAAACCCCTCAGCCCCATGGAAAGAAATAGCCATGGATTTTATTGTAGAACTGCCAGAAAGTAATGGAAACACCGTAGTCTGGACTGTCACAGATCTGTTCTCTAAGCAAGTACACTTCATACCTTGCCAAAAAATCCCGACTGCAAAAGCATTAGCAAAACTTTTTGTACAGCATATTTACAGATTGCACGGGGTACCACAACGCATCATATCTGACAGAGGGGTGCAATTTACGTCGGCATTTTGGAAAGAATTTTTATCCCTCTTAGGAACCACCCAAGGACTGTCATCTAGTCACCATCCTCAGACAGACGGAGCTTCTGAAAGACTTAATAATATACTTGAACAATATCTGAGATGCTATATTAATTTTCAGCAGTCCGACTGGACAGACCTACTGCCTTTTGCAGAAGTAGCATATAATAATGCAGTCCACTCAAGCACAGGTTACACTCCTTTTCAAGTAGCTACAGGCCAGAGTTTAAACCCAATACCAGAACTAACCCCAAAAGAACCGGTTATCCCTGATCTGAAGGAATGGATTGCTCAATTACAAAATACATGGCCAATCGTTAGGAAAGCGTTGGAAGATGCCAGAAAAGCATACAAGACACAGGCAGACCAAAAAAGAACCGATCCCACACCATTTAGGGTAGGAGAGATGGTATATTTATCCACAAAATACCTGAAATCACTCCAACCCTGTAAAAAACTAGGACCAAAATATATTGGACCCTTTCCAATTAAAAGAATCATAAACCCAGTAGCAGTTGAATTAGAACTACCCAAAAATCTTAGACGAATACACCCAACCTTCCACTGCAGTCTATTAAAGAGAACAACAATCTCCACTACGAGAAAAAATCCCACCACCACCACCCCCATCATGGTGGAAGGAGAACAACATTTTGAAGTGAAAGAAATCTTAGATTCCAGAAAACACCATGGAACGATACAATATTTAGTGGCATGGAAACACCTCCCCTCCTTAGAAAATGAGTGGGTTAACAAACTCCATGTTAAAGCACCTAAGTTGCTTAAGAGGTTTCATACAGAATATCCAAACAAACCAGGCTAACATTTATATGTTTTCTTTCCCCACAGATGGACTCATCTTTTTTCTGAAAGGAGAGCCGAATGTCAGAATCCATTTATATCACATTTCATAATTGTATAGGTAGAACAACGTGCTATTACTGGGGATTCTGCCATCTCTCCGAGGGGGGGGGAGAGGATGGTTACTAAAGCGATTTTCAAACAACAGGGGATGTTTTAACGGGGGAAGGGAGGGGGACAGACAGATCTGGTTTGTGTCTTCATTTACAACTGAAAAGGAAAGCAATAACCATAAAACCAAGGAGAGTTCCCTTTCCCATGGAAGGACCTGACACCTAGCAACTGACGACAGCCTGACCAAATGGATGAGGGGAGGGGTTGAAATGGGAATGGTTTATATAGGATTGAAATGTAACCTTTGTCAGATTCCGTCTTGTATTCCCACAATCGATTCCTTCCTAGTAAACATTTTCCTTTTGGACTAAACTTGCATCCAAGCGTTCTTATTTCCTAAGATGTGGATTGAGGTGGGTCCTGACACTAGGTTTATTGAAATTAGCTCTCTTAAAGTCCAAGTCTTTAGTTTGACTGTATTCTATTGCTTGTGCTTCCATAATGTTGAATTCCAATATTGCATGATTACTTCCTCCCAAGGTTCCTGTGGCTTCAACACCTTCTATCATTTCATCTGTTAGTGATAATTAGATCCAAAATGGCTAATCCCCTAGTTCCCTTCTCTACTTTTTGGGTGACAAAGTTGTCTGCTAGGTTTGTCAGGAATCTGTTTGATCTTCCACTTGGTACAGAGTTTGTCTCCCAGTTGATGTCAGGGTAGTTAGAGTCCCCCATTACTATTGTGATATGCTTCCTACATACCTTAATTAGCTGACTAGCAAAAAGTTCATCTATTTCCTCTGTTTGGTTGGGTGGCCTATAGTATACACCTATGGCAATGTCATTTTCCCCCTTTTATTTTGACCCAATTCTCGGAGGTTGAATTCTACATAGCTCCAATTCCTTGGGACTGGAAGGCAAATGCTGATTTGAGTCAAAACATTCTTTAATGGGTGCCTCTCATCTAGAGGTATTTGCAGGATCTGATGCTTTCATCCAAATGATGAAACTGTGTCACACTATTTGGACATAGATTCTGGCAGTTTTATATGTGTTATCTATTTCATTACAATTTACATTACTTTGTAAGTTGACCATAAATGGGTAAAGCAGAATTTGTCAATTTTGATTTTGCTATTTTCCATTTTTCTAATCAAAACTATTTCTTCTAATTTCTAGAATTTTAAAAAACAAAAGGTTATTCAAACATTATTATACATATTATGCATATTTAACTATGCATTATTGCTAAAACATGTCATTTGAGGCATTTTTCTTTCTTAGTGTGAATAGGTTGTTTCATCAAACTAGGAAAATAGCATTGCAAAATCCAGGAAAAATCTATAGAAAGAAAAGTATAAGCTTGTTCAAGCTCAGATGTAATTTCAGGAAAACCAATTAGCAAGGTTTGCAAATAGTGAACAATTTCTCCTTTTTTTAGTTGATCGGGAACTCTTTCCAGAAACTTTCTTCCAAAGTGCTTGAAATAAGTATTCGAGATGTTGTTTTTAATACCTCTCCAAAATGTAAACAGAACAGCTGGATAGAATCTTTCTACAATATACAATATACAATATACAATATTCTACAATAGCAATTCTAATATAGGCCACAGGTTTGACAGTTGGATTTTTAGCAAATTATGCACAGTTTAAACAGTTTTTTTAACCTCACTTACTGTAGTTATTGTTTCAGACTACTTTGGTATTCATGATATTCTAAGTAATCTTTAGCAAGTATTGTGATTTCTATGGTGATTGTTACAAAGGAAGGAAGGAATCAAATATTGAAAGATAAATAATACATGTCCCAACACATACAGGTTCCCCCATGTTTATTTCAAGATATATTTTTATATGGGGGAACCTAGCCTCTCAGACAAACTGAAAGAAAAAAGCATAAGTACAAAAAATGGAAACAGGGACACATAACCAAGGCAAAATACCAACAAATAGCCCAAACCTGCAAAGATGAAGTCAGGAAAGCTAAGGCTCAGAACAAAGTTAAGACTAACAACAAATGTCAAAAATAATTTTTAAAAAGTTTTTTTTAACACATAAAAAACAAGAAACAATCAAAGAAACAATTGGTCCACTAATGGGAGATGATGGCAAAGAATAACCATCAGTAAAGAGAAAGTAGAACTGCTTAAGTCGATCTTTGCTTCTGTCTTCATGCAAAAAGATAATACAATCCAAATTACCAAAAACACAACTGTAAACAACAGGCTAGGAATGCAAATTAAAATAAGCAAAAATAAAGTAAGAGAACACCTGTCTGCTCTAGACTAAATCAAATCACTGGGTCCTGATGGATTACATCCCAGAGTTCTGAGGCAACTGGCAGATATGATCTCTGAACCACTGATCCATATCTTTTAAAGTTCTTGGAGATGGAGGAACTACCTGAGGACTGGAAAAGAACTGATGTGGTTCCTGTTTTCAAAAAAGGGGAAAAAAACAGAACCATGAAACTACAGATCAATCAGCCTGACATCAATACCTGAGAAGATCATTGAAAAGATCAAGCAACAAATCTGCCAACAGTTAGAAGCAAACATAACTAGGAGTCAACATGGCTTCATTAAGAATAATCATGCAAAACAAATCTTATTTCATTCTTTGATCAAATAACTAAATTAGTGGAACAGCTAAATGCTGCAGACATAATATACTTAGATTTCAACAAGGCATTTGACAAAGTAGACCACAACCTATTTCTTGGAAAGCTAGAAGAATGTGGGATAGACAGCACCACCACAAGATGGATTTGTAACTGGCTGACAAACCATACTCAACATTTAGTATTTAATAGAATTAAATCCAGATGGAGGGCGGTGAGCAGTGGGGCACCCCAGGGTTCAGTTTTAGGCCCAGTACTTTTCAATATCTTCATAAATGATTTAGATAAAGGACTAGAAAGGGAACTCATCAAATTTATTTATTTTATTTTATTTTATTGAAAAAGTTTTATCATACATTTTATCTTTAACAATCCCCCCTACCCCTCCCCTATCCCTCCCTCCCTACCCCTCCCCCCCTCCCCTCCCCCCCCGACTTCCCAGAGCTAAGTACAAGGTATAAAAAACCAAAAAAAAACCAATCATAAACATCCATATGAGATCTCTGAGATCTATCTCTCTCTAGCTCATATAGGATAACTACAAACACTATTAATATAAGATATATAAAAAAAGAGAAAAGAAAAAAAGGAGAAAAAAAAGGAAGACTTATTCAAATGCTACATGAAACTTCTTAGTCCCATATTTGTTCTGGATATACTCAATCCATTTTCTCCACTCCATAACATAACGTTCTTGCGAGTGATCTTTCAAATAAGCCGAGATCTTTGCCATCTCTGCCAGGTCAGAAACCTTTAAAGTCCATTCTTCTATAGTCGGCAGTTCCTCCTTCTTCCAGTATTGACCTACTAAGAGTCTTGCTGCCATAATTAAATTCAACATCAGCTTAGTGTCCACAACCGTAGCATCTGTAATTATTCCCAACAAAAAAAGTTGCGGACAAAACTTTATCCTTTGCTTAAAAATCTTCTGCATATTCCACCAAATTTTTATCCAAAAAGCCTTAACCTTTTTACAAGTCCACCATATATGAAAATATGTTGCATCTTCTTCACCACACCTCCAGCATTTAGGCTGATAATTCGGATACATACTTGCCAGCTTTTTAGGATCTAAATGTCATCTGTAAAACATTTTATAAAAATTTTCTCTTAGATTTTGAGCTTGTGTGAATTTTACGTTCCTCACCCAAATCCTTTCCCATGTGTCCATTGTAATAACTTCTTGGATGTTTTGGGCCCATTTAATCATACAATCCTTAACAAGTTCTGTTTCTGAGTCAATTTCTATCAAAGCAAGATATATCCGTTTAATATGTGCTGGACCCTGATTTCTGATTTGCTTTATCAGATTTTTGTCAGTCACTGTAAAACCATTTTTCTGATCTTCTTTCCACCTGGCCCGTAGCTGAGTATATTGAAACCAAGTCTGAACAATCTTCTCATCTCGCAAGAGGCTATATGGTTTCAAACACCAGACATTTCTTTCCAAGCTTAAAATCTCCTTGTACGTAGTCACATCATGTTTAAAACCAACATTTATATTTTCTATTGCGTGTTTTGGGATTGCCCACAATGGTATCTTACAGTCTAGCTTATGTCTGTACTTCTTCCAAACTCTCAACAATGCCTGTCTTAAAATATGCACTCTAAACACATTATCTACCTTCTTATCATACAACAAATATGCATGCCAGCCAAACAACAAGTCGTGGCCCTCAAGATTTAATAATCTCTGTTGTGTCAAATTGATCCAATCACTTATTCCTGCTAACGCAGCAGCTTCATAATATAATTTAAAATTAGGCATTTTAAGACCACCTCTTTCACGAGTATCCTGTATAATCTTAAGTTTAACTCATGGCCTTTTCCCTGCCCAAACAAATTTATTGATACCTCGCTGCCATTCCTCCAAATTAGAATCTTTCTTAAGAACCGGTATCATTTGAAATAAAAATAAGAATTTAGGCAGGACATTCATTTTCACTGCTGCGATTCGCCCCAACAAAGACAATTGCAATTTTTCCCAGCTCTCCATTTCTTTTTGAATTTTCCCCCATAATTTTTCATAGTTATTTTTATATAACTTTGTATTAGAGGGCGACAAAAGCACCCCCAAATATTTAACCCTTTTAACAATCTCAAATCCAGTTAATCCTTCTAAGAGAGCCTTTTGCGAAGCTGTCATATTTTTGGCCAGAATTTTAGTTTTTTGTGTATTAACTTTAAATCCAGAAACCTTCCCATATTGTATTATTATCTCCATCAGGTCCACAACAGAGTTCTCCGGCTGGGTCACTGTAACAACCAGATCGTCTGCGAACGCTCTCAATCTATAATCCTGATCTCTAATTTGTATACCCTTAATTTTTTCCGAATTCCGTATTTTAACCAACAATATCTCCAATGTTAATACAAATAACAAGGGCGATAACGGACACCCTTGCCTTGTGCCCTTCTCAATATTACATGCTTCTGTCAGGCTATTATTAACTATTATTCGGGCAGTTTGTTTTTGATATAATGCCCTAATTGGTTGCAAAAAATTATCCCCAAAATTCATTTTATCTAAAACTTTCATCAAAAATTGCCAATCCAATTGATCAAAAGCTTTTCCAGCATCTAAAAAAATTAGCGCCGCAGGGATCTGGTTGTTCCTTTCCAAAAACTCTAACACATCAACTATATGCCTCACATTATTTTTCATTTGCCTACCACTAATAAACTCCGTTTGGTCCCCATGAATCACCTGTTGCAGAACCCTCATCAGTCTATTAGCCAACACCTTAGCAAATATCTTGTAGTCTGTATTTAAAAGTGATATCGGTCTATAATTTTTAACTTGAGTAGCATCTTGGTCTTCCTTCGGAATCAAAGAAATAAAAGCAGTTCTCCAAGACGGAGGCACCTTTCCCCCCCTCTGAATTGTCTGGAACAGTTCCTTTAACGGTTTTATCATCTCTAATTGTAGATTTTTGTAATAAGCCGCAGTCAGTCCATCCGTGCCTGGCGCTTTATCCACCTTCAATTGCTTAATTGCTAAAAGAATTTCTTTTTCTGTTATCAATTGATTAATCTCTTCCTTTTGTTCTTGTGTAAGAACCGGGATGTTGGCATTCTTCAGATATACGTCAATATCTACTTCATTGATCTTATCTTTAGCATATAATTTGGAATAAAAGTCCACAAAGGCTTCCTTAATAAGGTCCTGTTGATACACAACCTTACCTTTATGTTCTATTTTATCTATGTTAGAAGCCCTTTGCTTTTTCCTTAACCTGTAGACTAACCATCTACCTTTTTTATTGGCATTGCAAAAAGTGTTATGCCTAGCAAACCGTAAGTTAGTTGCCACCTGGTCAGCCATCAACTTATCAAATTGTCCTCTTAACAAATTAATAACCTCTTTGATCTTCACATCTGATGGATTCAAAATTAGGGCCTTTTCTTTTTCCCTAATTTCATTCTCCAATTCTTTCCTCCTAGCTTCCAAGTTACGTCTGTATTTATTGTTCATATATATTAACACCCCTCTCATATAAGCTTTACTAGCGTCCCAAACCATGTCCATAGAAGTATCCTTGTTGATATTAATTTCAAAAAAGTCCTTCATCTGTTTTTTACATTCTTCCACGTTACTCTGATTTCTAAACAAGTTCTCATTTAAGTGCCAAGAGCGCCTATCTCTATTATCCTTATTAATCTCTAACCAGACTGGACTATGGTCAGATATAGTTCTTGGACAAATCTTTATCTTCTTAATCCTAGAAAAAAAATCATTAGTCAGTAATATAAAATCAATCCTGGAAAAAGATTGGTGTCTATCAGAAAAAAAGTGTAATCCTTTTCATGTAGATGTATTTCTCTCCAAATGTCTTGCAATTCCAAATCGTCCTTGATTTCAAAAAAAGATTTAGGCAATCTAGCGTGGCTCGGAGCATGTTTAAAAGAACCACACTTGTCCAGTTGTACATCCAAGACGCCGTTCCAATCTCCCATAAAAATAAAGGATTTATAATCCATCTGAGTAATCTTACTGTGTAGTGAACTATAAAAGTCAGCTTGTTGATTAGGAGCATACAGTCCAACCAAAAGCGTTTTTTGCCTTCTAACAGCAGATCTATCGTAACGTATCTTCCTTGTTTATCTGCTTCTATTAGTTCCGCTGTCACAGTATTCTTGACATAAATAACAACTCCATTTTTCTTATTCATTGCAGAGGCAATAAATTGCGTACCCAACCTTAAGTTCAATAGGTACTTTTGATCCATAACCCTAATATGTGTTTCTTGCAAGCAAATAACATCAGTCTTAAATTGTTTTAAGTATTGGAAAACTTTCTTTCTCTTCTGTGGTGAGTTAAACCATTGACATTCCAAGTTAAAAACTTAGTCGCCATCCTTGGTGTCCCGAAGCTTCTGGAACACGCCTGTCAGGAGTCCCTTAACTTCCTTAGGCCACGCCCCTCCCACAGCTTCGCTATAGGTATGCTTTGAAGGTTCCTTAACTTTCTGCTGGTCTTGCTCTTGCTCTTGTCTCACTCGTCTCGAGGCGGCACGCGTCATCCTCTGCTCTCTAGCGTCTTCCGATGAAACTGTAATTTGATCCCCTCCAATATCTTTCTCATCTGTCTGTGTTCCTTCAGCACCTTGAGGCTTTCCCTCGCCATTTTTCTTTGCAGATTCCAAAAGTGATAGAGGGGTTGCTTTTAAAACTTTGCTATAAAAATCACGTGCCTGGATCACTGTGACCAAACGGTGTCTCGTGCCTTCATGCATCACCACCATGCCCACTGGTATCTCCCATCTAAACGTGATGTCACGTTTCTTAAGTTCCTGTGCCAGAAAAGCAAAATCTTTCCTTCTCCTTAAAATTCTTGGAGGAATCTCTTTTAAAACCAAAACTTCTTGCTCAGCAACCACAAGCTTAGTATCATAAGAAACTTGGATAACTTCATTCCTGATTGCTCTCTTTGTGAAGTAAACCACCGCATCTCTAGGTAGCTTCCTCTGCCTTGCAATCCATGAATTCACACGAAAGATTTTGTCTATATTTCCCTCAATTTCAGCTGCTGGCTGTCCCAGTACCACTTCCAAAGCCTCGGAGACTATCTGCTTTAAATCTTCTTTAGGATTCTCTTTTAAGCCTCTAATTCTGATAGCAAACTCCATTTGGTGGTACTGGACCAGAGTCAAGTCCCTATCCATTTTATCCATCACATTTTCGTTCTCTAAGACTTTTGCTTCTAATCTGGAATTCTTTTGGCTAAGATCTTCCATTTTTTCATCCAAGCACTGAATACATAAAGCCACACCTTCAAGTGCAGGCAAGATGTCTGCCCTCATTGCTGTAAACTTTTCTTCCATCTTCTCTTCCAGTTTTTCCATCTTCTCCTCCAGCTTTTCCATCTTTTCATCTATAATATCTGCTATTTGTTGTGAGTGCTTTTCCAAAGCATCCTGTAAATCCTTAACCGTCAGTGCCGGAGCAGGTGCAGGAGGAAGTAAGGCTTGCAGCGAGGACTGTTGCACTGGGGAAGCCCCCACACTCCGGAGAGCTTTAGAAGTTTTAGCCGCCATCTTCCCCCACTTTCACTTGCTATGCACTTTCACTTTTAAAGTCCATAAAGTCCATTGAACTAGAGAACAAAAATCCACTTCACCTTGAACTCCTGTATCGCTCTGCCTGCCTCTTCACACTCGAAAGTCTTTCCTACTGGCAGGGGTGGTTGCTAACGCTTGGTTCTGCTCCCAAAAGCACGGAGCAGAAGCGCTACGCAGCCCGGAGCAAACCCAGGCTTCGGGGGGGCTCGATCCTTCAGCCGCCCGATCTAAAAGCTCAGGCGGCCCCGGAGAGCTCAACCCCTACCTGGGGCCTCACCCCCTCTCTTCTCCCGAGGAGGGGGCTTCCGAACCACTAAAACAGCTGATCGGCGCTGTTTTCAGCAGTTCAAACAAAGCCGCGGAGCGGACAGCCCGGAGATGGCTGTCTTCAGCGTCGCGTCACCACCGGAAGTCCTAAATGTAATTAATTTTTAAGAAAATCTTCACCAGTAAGAATATCTAGAATTTGGTGGGAGAAATAAACTAAAATAAGGATTGTAACAGGATCTATAATAAGGCAACCAGAATGACTGAATAGAAAAGCAATATTATACTGATATTATTATTATTTTTAGGAATATTGGAATATATATATATTCAAATGCTTATCAAAACAGTAAGAATTGTATTAACTCAATGTTTGCAAAAGAGGATATTTTTGGGAAAGAGGAAATCAACTAAAATTATTATGTGGAATATGGATTATAGAAAATTGTTAATGATTGTTTTACAAATCACACTGCTCACCAATTATCAAGTGATTTATGTTTTTTTTTAAAAATCAATAAAATATATTTTTTTAAAAAAGAAAGAAGAAACCAACAGATAGGTGCAGATAAATAAAAATTTGGAAGACCCAGATATAACACCGGAAATGGGAAAGACATTTTACTTTTCAAGACTTCAGATCATATTTGAGGACAAGGAAGAAGAATCGATAGAATGGATGACAGAGCTGTTGGGAAAAATGCTAAAAACTGGGCAACGAGAAACTAAAAGACAAAAATGAAGGAGGAAGAAAATGGAGTTTGTTTAACGAATATAAATGGATTAAGCGTTTTTACAAAAACACTTACAGAAACAGAGGAAGAAATATTTGGTGACTTAAATGTACTGATTTGTAAAGCTATTTGGTAAAGGAAGAAAGCTAGATTAAGACAGAAGAAAACAGAGGTCCTGGCTAATTAGATGAGGTATTATACCATCTAATGGATGTTTGAATATGATTAAAAGAATAGACAATTGTTCCGTTGATGGCAGCCATTTCGGCTGTCAGCCCCGTCGTCTCCGTAGAGCCACCAAAAACAGCAACGATCAGCTGTTTGGCGGCTCGGAAACCTGCTCCTCGGGAGAAGAGGAAGGGGTGAGCGCCCAGGCAGGGGTAGAGCTCCCCTAGACCACCAGAGTTTAAACTATGGTGGTTGAAGGGTGTGAGCCCCCCCGAAGCCTGAGTTTGCTCTGGAGTCCGGGACGCCTCTGCTCCAAGGCTTTGGAGCAGAGCAGAACACTGCAACCATCCCTGCTATCGAGAGGGAATTGGGGATTACTAGGATGCAGGCAGAGCTGTGCAGGAGAATGCTGTAATAGCGTAGTATTTGAACTTTAACTCAGACTACTTTGTGGAGAAGTTGCAAACGGTGCGGAAAGTGAAAGTGCGCAATAGAATTAAATGTTGCCAAAATGGCTACAAAAATCAACTAAAGTTCCAAGAAGTATGGGGGCCTCGCCAGTTCAGCAATCTTCATTACAGGCTTTGATGCCTCCTCCCCCGGCACTCACACCTGCACCAGCTTTAACAATAAAAGATTTGCAGGATGCTTTGCAAGAGGCTTTGAAAAAACAATCTCAACAAATAGCTGAGCTTATTGAGGAGAAGAATACAGAAATAAGGGCAGATATTCTGGTTGCGTTTCAAGGGCTCGCTGTTTGCATTGAACATTTGGATGGCAGAGTGGAAGAACCTAACCAAAATAATATGAGATTAGATGCCAAAATGATGGATGCTGAAACTGTGATGGATAAGATTGATGATGATTTAACATTGGTGCAGTACCGCGAGATGGAGTTCGCTGTGAGAATCAGAGGTTTGAAAGAAGATCCTAAGGAAAATTTGAAAAAAGTACTCTCAGAAGCTCTTGAACAGATTCTGGGGCATACAGCAGAAGATATTATGGTGGATATAGACAAAATATTCCATGTTAATTCCTGGATTGCAAGACAAAGGAAACTACCTAGAGATGTGGTGGTTTATTTTACGAAAAGAGCAATTAGAAATGAGGTTATTCAAACTTTTTATAATAACAAATTTACAGTTGCAGAGCAAGAAGTTTTAATTTTGAAAGAGATCCCTCCAAGAATTTTAAGGAGAAGGAAAGAATTTCCTTTTTTGGCAGAAGAATTAAGGAAACGGGATATTCAGTTCAGATGGGAGATTCCAGTAGGTATGGTGGTGATTCATGCAAGCACGAGATACCGCCTTAACACAGTTTTACAGGCACGAGATTTTTATGCTAATATTTTGAAGGCAGGCTCCCCACCATCCATGGAATTTAAAAGGAGGAATGGTGAAGGTGAGCATCAGCCACGAAGGGGAATATACAAAGTGCTGAAGGAGCTACGCAGCTGAAAGAGGGAGAATCCCATCAAACTGCAGGAGTGGATCAGATTTCAGTACCAATGGTGGAGGTCAGAGACCAAAGAATGACACGCGCTGCAGCCAGACGAATGAGACAAGAGCAAGAACAACAGAGAGTCATGACTACATCTCAAAAACTTACTTATAGTGAAGCAGTGGGAGGAGCAAAGCCGAAGAGAGTGCAGGTGATTTTGGAAGAGGCGCTCCAAAAGCTTCAGGTCGCAAAAGATGGTGACAAAGCTTCTAACCTGGAATGTTAATGGCTTAAATTCACCACATAAAAGAAAGAAAGTATTTCAATATCTAAAGCAATTTAAAAATGATGTTATTTGCTTACAGGAAACACATATTCGAGCAGCTGATCAAAAGTACCTGACAAACTTTAGGTTGGGCACACATTTTATTGCCTCTGCTCATGACAAGAAAAATGGAGTTGTTATTTACGTTAAGAATACTTTAACAGCTACTTTACTTGAAGCAGATAAACAAGGAAGATATGTTATAATTGAACTATTAACAGAAGGCAAGAAAATACTTTTGGTTGGATTATATGCTCCTAACCAACAGCAAGGAGACTTTTACAAATTATTACACAGTAAGATTATCCAGTGGGATTACAAATCTTGTATTTTTATGGGAGACTGGAATGGCATTTTGGATGTACAAATGGACAAAAGAGGCCTTTTTAGAAGTACGCCAAGTCATGCTAGACTGCCTAATTCATTTTTTGAGATGAAGGATGACTTGGAATTGAGAGATGTGTGGAGAGAAAGGAACTTGCAAGAAAAAGACTTTACCTTTTTCTCTGATAGGCATCAATCTTTTTCAAGGATTGACTTTGTATTAATTACTAATGGTTTTTTCCTAGGATTAAGAAGATCAAGATTTGTCCAAGAACTATATCTGATCATAGTCCAGTATGGTTGGAGATAGAAAAAGATAATGGAGACAGACGGTCTTGGCGATTAAATGAAAACTTGTTTAGATATCAGGAAAATGTGGAAGAGTGTAAAAAACAGATGAAAGAATTTTTTAAAATTAATATGCATAAATAATATGCATCCTATGGAGATGGTTTGGGATGCAAGTAAAGCTTATATGAGAGGAGTGTTAATATATTTGAACAATAAACATAGACGTAAATTAGAATTTAGGAGGAAAGAATTAGAGGAGGAAACTAAGAAAAAAGAAAAGGCTTTAACTCTGAATCCATCTGATGGGAAGACTAAAGAGGTAATTACTTTACTAAGAGGTCAGTTTGATATGTTGTTGGCAGATCAAGTGGCAACTAACTTACGGTATGCTAGACATAATACTTCTTGTAATGCTAATAAACCAGGTAAGTGGTTAGCTTACTTGTTAAGGAAGAAACAAAGGGCTTGTAATATAGATAGAATAGAGTACAAGGGTAAAGTAGTGTACTAGCAGAATCTTATTAAAAAGGCTTTTGTTGATTTTTATTCTAAGTTGTATGTTAGAGATAAGATTCGAGATGCAGACATAGATGGATATTTGCAGGAAGCTAATATCCCTGTTCTTACACAAGAACAAAAGGAAGGGATGAATCAATTGATAAATGATGAAGAAATTTTTTTAGCAATTAAGCAATTAAAGGTGGGTAAAGCTCTGGGAACTGACGGTTTGACTGCCGTCTATTATAAAAATTTACAGTCAGAAATGGTGGAACCTCTAAGAGAATTGTTTAGGACAATTCAATAGGGAGGAGAAGTGCCTCCATCGTGGAAAACAGCTTTTATTTCACTGATTCCAAAGGAAGATCAAGATGCTACCCAAGCTAAAAACTATAGACCAATATCGCTTTTAAATACTGATTATAATATATTTGCAAAAATTTTAGCTAATAGATTAATGAAGGTAATGCAGCAAGTGATTCATAGTGATCAAACTGGATTTATAAGTGGTAGACAAATGAAGAATAATGTGAGACATATTGTAGATTTACTGGAATTCTTGGAAAGATATAATCAGGTCCCTGCAGCGCTGATCTTTTTGGATGGTGAAAAAGCCTTTGATCAATTGGATTGGCAATTTTTGGTGAAAGTATTGGAGAAAATGGAGTTTGGGGAAAAATTCTTACAACCTATTAGGGCAATATATCAGAAGCAAACAGCTCGTATAATAGGCAATAGTAGTTTGACAGAAACATGTAATATTGAAAAGGGTACAAGACAGGGGTGTCCGTTGTCACCCTTACTGTTTGTTTTAACATTGGAAATATTACTGATTAAAATACGAGATTCAAACAAAATTAAGGGAATTAAAATAAGAGATCAGGATTATAGATTGAGAGCGTTTGCGGACGACCTGGTTATTACAGTAAGTCAACCGATTTACTCAGTTGAGTTGATGGAGATAATAATGTTATATGGCAAAGTTTCTGGATTTAAGATAAATACACAAAAAACTAAAATACTGTCCAAGAACATGACCATAGCACAAAAGGTTGTTCTAGAAGAGCTAACGGGATTTGAAATAGTTAAAAAGATTAAATATCTGGGGGTTTATCTGTCAGCTTCAAATGTGAAGTTATATAAGAATAATTATGAATTGTTATGGGTTAAAACACAAAAAGAACTAGATAGTTGGAATAAACTACAATTATCTTTATTGGGAAGAATTGCAGCAGTGAAAATGAATGTTTTGCCAAAATTTTTATTTTTGTTTCAAACGATACCTATAATTATAAAGGATTTAAATCTGGAGGAATGCCAAAAAGGTATTAATAAATTTGTTTGCGCAGGGAAAAAGGCACGAGTTAAATTTAAGATAATGCAAGACACGTGTGAAAGAGGTGGTCTTAAAATGCCTAATTTTAAATTATATTATGAGGCTGCTGCTTTATCATCGATAAATGACTGGTTTAATTTAACACAAGGGAGATTATGAAATCTTGAGGGTTATGATTTGTTATTTGGCTGGCATGCATATTTATTGTATGATAAGAAGGTGGATAATGTGTTTAAGATACATATATTAAGGTATTATCTGTTGCGAGTCTGGAAAAAATACAGACATAAGTTAAATTATAAGATACCAATTTGGGCAATACCTAAACATGCAATAGAAAATATAAATGTTGGATTTAAACATGATGAGACTACATATAAGGAAATTTTGAGATTAGAAAGGAATGTATGGCAATTAAAGCCATATAATATTTTAAAAGAAGAAAAGATTGTAAAAACTTGGTTCCAGTATGGGCAGTTACAGGCAAGATGGAAAGAGGATCAGAAAGTTGGTTTCTTGATAACTGAGGAAAATTTGGTAAAACAAATTAGAAATCAAGATCAAGCACATATAAGAAGGGTATATAATGCATTGATAGAAATTGACTCAGAAACAGAACTTGTTAAAGATTGTATGATAAAGTGGGCTCAGAACTTTCAGGAGGCTATAACAATGGATACTTGGGAAAAGATTTGGGTTAGAAACGTAAAATTTACACAGGCCCAAAATTTAAGAGAGAATTTTTATAAAATGTTTTATAGGTGGCATTTAGATCCTAACAAACTAGCAAGTATGTATCCGAACTGTCAGCCCAAATGCTGGAGGTGTGGTTGCGAGGATGCAACGTATTTCCATATATGGTGAACTTGTAAAAAAGTCAAAGCTTTTTGGATTAAAATTTGGTGGAATATGCAAAAGATATTTAAGAAAAGGATAAAGTTTTCTCCGCAGTTGTTTTTGTTGGGTATTATTACAGATTTTACTGTCATAGACACTAAATTGATGTTGAATCTAATCACGGCAGCGAGACTTTTAGTAGCGCAATATTGGAAGAAGGAGGAACTGCCGACTATAGAAGGGTGGACTTTGAAAGTTTCTAACTTGGCGGAAATGGCAAAGATTTCAGCATATTTGAAAGAACAATCACAACAGAGATATATTGTGGAATGGAGAAGATGGATTGAATATATTCAGAATAAATATGGGACTAAAAAGTTTCATTTAGCATTTGAATAAGTAGTAGTTTTATATGATGTACAATTAGTTATTTGTTATTTGTTAGTAATATAATGATTATGGAGAGTTAAAGTGCGACAGAATTTAATGTTTTATTATTGGGTTGTTAGCATATTTTAGCTTATGTTTGTAATACTATACCCTGTATTCAGCTCTGGGAAGTCGGGGAGGGGGGAGGGGTGGGTAGGGGTGGGCTGGGTTGGGGAGAGGGGAGGGAGAGGAGGGTTTTTTTTCTTTTTTTGTGTTTCTTTTTTATTTTAAAAATGTATTGTAAAACTTTTCAATAAAAAAAAGAATAGACAATTGTTAGAAATAAAAGGACCATTATAAAATAGAAGCATGTGATTTGTAACTAGGATAATATAATTTTCTATAAGGTGGGAAATATGTAAATACTAAGAGGGTTAGTATAAGGGAAGCTTTTAGTTACCCAAATGTAATTAATTATAAGAAAAATGAGAATTGATAAAGTTATTTTGAATATTGATGGGAAATTAAAATTGAAAAAAAGAGAAAAAAACAGGATATGGATTGAATAAGGGAACTCTGCAAATACATTTGAGATATGTTTTGGTTAGAGAAGATATTATAAACTGATATTATTGACACTATGTATAACATTAGAAACATGTGATGAAGATGTTTATATTTAATTGTATAGGTATTAATAGCAGTAAGAACTATACTTGCATAGTGGGGAAAAATGATTATTATTGGAAGAAGAGAGGATCAGGGAAATACTAGATAGATTAGTATTGGATATTTTGAGTGAAAGTTAATATATGCCACTGAATGATAAAGGAACCCAGACACTGAGTTATTTATTAAGTACTTATGATTGTAAAACTTGAAATTAATAAAATATTTAGAAAAAAAGAAAAAATCGTGGGTGCTCCATCACTGGAGGTTTTAAAGAAGAGACTAGATAATCACTTGTCTGAAATAATATAGGTTCTTCTGATTTAACAGGGGGTTGGACTAGAAGACCTCCAAGATCCCTTCTAGCTCTATTGAATTAGTTTGGTGGCCAAAAATGAAAAAGGACATAACAGCCTATGTGGCTAAACCATTGGAAGAGATATCCAAGGACTTTGTTGTGAAGTTGCCTGAGAGTGCTGGGATCATAGTAATTTGGACTGTCATAAACTTGTTTTTGAAGCAAGCACACAAACCCAAAGTCATGTATTTCCTAACTGTATTTTTCCATGTTTTCGCCCTTTTTGTCTCTTCTGACAGGATTAATGTCCCTATTAAGGGGGGAAAGCATGTCAGGTCCACCATCTTTGGCTTGGCACCATGCTGGCATCCTGCCATCAAAGGATTGGGGGGGGGGGGGAAGACATGAGGAATAACCAAATGGGCAACAATAAACCCACATGCATTCTTGTGTGGGAATTCAGGAGGAGGATGACAGCTGAGGAAAAGCAGTTTGTGTCAAAGTGTCTTCAAGGCTGTTTACCCCAAGTGTGGAAGGTTACCAGCCAAAATATCACAGAGTTCCCAAAACATCCAGCAACGTTGCATTGGCTAGGACTGAACTGGTCATGGGGGGAGGGATGGGCACTGAAGGAAATAGTTTGTCTTTTTGCATGGGAGCTCAGATACCATTTAACTTTACTGCAACCAGCATCTCTTAGTAAAAGTACTTTTACTTCAAGCAAATGGAGTCGAGGGTTTTTCTTCTCTAAAGAATCAGATTGGGGCAGGTCTGACACAAACAATTACAAAGAAACTAGATTCCCCCGTATATAAGACATAAAATAACAGAACTGGAAGGGACCTTGGAGGTCATCGAGACCAATCTGCTGCTTGAGCAAGAGACCCTATACTATTTCAGACAACTGGATGTCCAGTGATGGGGCACCCACATCTTCTGAATGCAAGGCATTGCACTGGTTAATTATTCTCCCCATTAGGAACCTTCTCCTTAGTTCTATATTGCTTCTCTCCTTGATTAGTTTCCTTCCATTGTTTCTTGTCTTACCTTCTGGTGCTTTGTAAAATAGATTCACCCCTCTTTGTGGCAGCCCCATAAATATTGGAATACTGCTATCATATCTCCCCTAATCCTTCTTTTCACTAGATTTGACATACCCAATTCCTGCAACAGTTTTTCATATGTTTTAAGGGGTCCTTGGTGCTCTCTGAGCTTGCTTGTTTTTTGGTGACCAAAACTGGATGCAATATTCTAAATAAGGCTTTGTAAAATGATACTAATACTTCATGTGATCTTGATTCTATCCCTCTATTAATGCAGTCTAGAATTGCATTGGTGGTTTTTTTTGGTTGCTGCTGCACAGTTTAAGTGATTGTTCACTGGGACTCTACAATTCCTCTCAGAGTTACTGGTATTGAGCCAAATTTTACCCAGTCTCTACTTGTACAAATGGTTTTTTTTGCCTAAGTGTAAGATCTTACTTTTATCTATATTGAATTTCATTTTGTTAAGGCCAGGTGTTCACATCTGTTGAGATCCTTCTGGATCTACAGCCTATCTTCTGGGATGTTGGCTATTTCTGCTAGCTTAGTGTTGCCTGCAAATTTGGCATGGGTCCGGATTACCTACGGGAGCACCTACTGCCAGCGTCAACACCCCTCCGTCCTGTGCGCTCCCACAGAGAGGGCCTCCTCAGGGTGCCACCGGTCAGAGAATGCCGGCTGGTGACCCGCAGGGGGAGAGCATTCTCGGTGGGTGCGCCAATCCTCTGGAACCGCTTACCAGCCGAAATCCGGATGGCCCCCGACCTTCGCACCTTTCAGCGAGATTTAAAAACCTATCTATTCCAGCAAGCCGGCCTGGCCTGATAGATTTGGGGTTTTATTTGTAGATCTGGGGTTTTATTTGTTTTATTGTTGGTTTATTGTATACTTACTTTGCTCTGTACACCGCCCTGAGTCCTCCGGGAGAAGGGCGGTATATAAAACAAATAAATAAATAAATAAATAATAAATTTGATGACTTCCGGTGGCGGCGCCGCGCCGGAGACAGCCTTTTTGGGCTGCCTGCGGCTCAGCTGTGTTGTTTTCACCCGAAACAGCGCCGATCAGCTGTTCGGGTGGATTGGAAGCCCCCTCCTCGGGAGAAGAGGAGGGGGTGAGGCCCCAGGTAGGGGTTGAGTTCTCCGGGGCCGCCTGAGATTAAAGCTTGGGCGGCTGAAGGATTGAACTCCCCCGTAGCCTGGGTTCCTCCCAGCTGTTCAGCGTCTCTGCTCCGTGATTTCTGGAGCGGAGCCAGGCGTTTGCGACCACCCCTGCCAGAAGGAAAGACCATGGAATAAAAGGAGCAGGCAGAGCGGTACAGGAGGACAAGGTGAAGAGGACTTTTATTTTTATTCTCTAGCTTAATGGACTTTATAAACTTAAAGTGAAAGTGCGTAACAAGTGAAAGTAAAAAGATGGCGGCTAAACCTTCCCCAAAAACTCTGGAACTTCTCCGGTGCAACAGACATCGTTGCAAGCTTTGCTTCCTCCTGCTGCATTGACATCGAAGGATTTACAAGATGCTCTTGAAAAACAAGCCCAGGTAATTTTGGAATCAATGGGTGATAAATTGGCAAAGATGGAGGAGAAATTGGAGAAATTGGAGGAGAGAATAGAAGAGAGGATGGAAGAGAAGTTCAGTGCAATGAGGGTAGACATTTTGTCTACAGTGCATAGTGTGGCTGAATGTGTGCAAGATCTGGATGAAAAAGTGGAAGACCTGACTCAAAAGAATGCCATATTAGAAGTAAAGGTACTGGAGAATGAAGATCTAAAGACAAAATGGACAGAGAATTGAGTCTTGTTCAATATTATCAGATGCAGTATGCTGTTAGAATCAGAGGCTTAAAAGAAAATATTAAGGAAGACCTAAAGCAGCTGATTTCTGAGGCTCTGGAAGCAGTATTGGGTCAGCCAGCATCTGAAATAAAGGGATGCATGGATAAAGTGTTTCGTGTAAATTCATGGATTGCTAGACAGAGAAAGCTACCTAGAGATGTGGTGGTTTATTTTGCAAAGAGGGAAACTAGAGATGAAGTTATTCAAGCTGCCTATGATACTAAAGTTGTGATTGCTGACCAAGAAGTTTTGGTTTTAAAAGAAATTCCTCCAAAGATTTTAAGGAGAAGGAAGGATTTTGCATTTCTTGTGCAGGAGCTCAAACAACGTGATATAAGGTTCAGATGGGAGATTCCAGTTGGATTGGTGGCGATGCATGAAGGCAAAAGGTACTGTCTGGTCACTGTGACACAGGCGCGTGATTTTTATAATAATGTTTTAAAAGCAACCCCACTACCACTTCTGGAAGCTGCAAAGGGATCTGGAGAAGGAAAACTTCAAGAGGCTGAAGCTGGACAGACAGAGGAGAATGGTGCTGGAGGAGATCAAGCTACAACTTCTTTGGCTGATCCTGGAGAGCAGAGGATGACGCGTGCTGCTTTAAAACGAGCAAAAAAAATAAAAGAACAAGATCAGCAGAAGTCTATGGAACTTTCAAAACGTACTTACAGCCAAGCAGTGGGAGGAGCACGGCCTAAAGGAGATAGTGGGCCTATTAAAGATGTGCTCCAACAGCTTTGGGATGACATGCATGGCGACTACATTTTTAACTTGGAACATTAATGGACTAAATTCACCACAGAAGAGGAAGAAAGTTTTTCAGTATTTAAAACAATTCAAGATAGATGTTATATGTTTGCAAGAAACGCATATTAGGGCTATGGACCAAAAGTATTTATCGAACTTAAGGTTGGGCACGCAATTTGTTGCTTCTGCAATGAATAAGAAAAATGGAGTGGTTGTTTATGTTAAAAGTGCTTTAACAGCGGACTTAATTGAAGCAGATAAGCATGGAAGATACGTTATGATAGAGTTGCTGTTAGAAGGTAAAAAGACGCTTTTAGTTGGATTATATGCTCCTAATCAACAACAAGCTGATTTTTTTAGTTTACTTCACACAAAGCTTACTCAGTTGGATTATAAATCGTTTATTTTTATGGGGGACTGGAATGGTGTTTTGGATGTACAGATGGACAAGGCTGGTTCTTTTAAGCGCGTTCCAAGTCATGCTAGACTGCCTAAATCCTTTTTTGAAATAAAGGATGATTTGGAATTGCGAGATATTTGGCGTGACACACACCTGCATGAAAAGGATTATACTTTTTTTCTGACAGACATCAATCTTTTTCCAGGATCGATTTTATTTTGCTGACTAATGACTTTTTTTCAAGGATTAAGAAGGTGAAGATATGTGCAAGAACTATTTCTGATCACAGCCCAGTCTGGCTAGAGATTAATAAGGAGAATAGAGATAGGCGCTCGTGGCGCATAAATGAGAATTTGTTTAGAAATCAGAGAAATGTGGAAGAATGTAAACAGTGGATGAAGGATTTTTTTGAAATTAATATGAATAAGGACACTTCTATGGACATGGTTTGGGATGCTAGCAAGGCCTATATGAGAGGGGTGTTGATATATATGAACAATAAACACAGACGTACTTTGGAAGCCAGGAGGAAAGAATTGGAGAATGAAATTAAGGAAAAAGAAAAGGCTTTGATTTTGAATCCAGCGGATGTGAAGACTAAGGAGGTTATTAAGCTATTAAGAGGACAATTTGATAAATTAATGGCTGACCAAGCGGCAACCAATTTGCGGTTTGCCAGGCACAACACCTTTTGCAATGCTAATAAACCAGGTAGATGGCTAGCTTATAGATTGAGGAAAAAGCAAAGGGCTTCTAATATAGATAAAATTGAGCATAAGGGAAGGGTTGTGTTTCAACAGGATCTTATTAAGGATGCTTTTGTGGATTTTTATTCTAAATTATATGCTAAGGAGAAGATTAATGAAAAAGACATTGATGTATATTTGGAGAATGCTAGCATCCCGGTTCTTACGCAAGCACAAAAAGAGGGGATTAATCAATTGATAACAGAAGAAGAAATTCTTATAGCAATTAAGGAACTGAAGGTGGATAAAGCGCCAGGCACGGATGGGCTGACTGCGGTGTATTACAAAAATCTACAATCGGAGGTGATAAAGCCATTAAGGGAATTGTTTCAGACAATTCAAAGGGGAGGAAGGGTGCCTCCGTCTTGGAGAACTGCTTTTATTTCCTTGATTCCGAAGGAAGATCAGGATGTTACTCAAGTAAGAAATTACAGACCAATATCACTTTTGAATACGGACTTCCATCCTTCCGAGGTAGGTAAAATGAGGACCCAGATTGTTGGGGGCAATTAAGCTGACTTTGTAATAATGCCGCTGGGGGTGTGTGAAAGCCCTAATAAGCAGGCATATACATAGAATGAAGGCTACTGCTAAGCTTGTAAGCCGCCCTGAGTCTTCGGAGAAGGGCGGGATACAAATGGAATTAAAATAAATAAAAAATAAAATATTTGCTAAGGTTTTAGCTAACAGATTGATGAGGGTTTTGCAACAGATGATTCATGGGGACCAAACTGGGTTCATTAGTGGTAGACAAATGAAAAATAATGTGAGGCATATAGTAGACTTGGTGGAATTTTTGGAAAGGAACAACCAGATCCCTGCGGCGTTGATCTTTTTAGATGCTGAAAAAGCTTTTGATCAACTGGATTGGCAATTTTTGATGAAAGTTTTAGATAAAATGAATTTTGGGGATAAATTTTTACAACCAATTAGGGCATTATATCAAAAACAAACTGCCCAAATAATAGTAAATAATAGTTTGACTGAAGTATGCAATATTGAAAAGGGCACAAGACAAGGGTGTCGATTATCACCTTTATTATTTGTTTTAACATTGGAGATATTATTGATTAAAATACGGAATTCGGAAAAAATTAAGGGTATTCAAATTAGAGATCAGGATTATAGACTGAGGGCGTTTGCAGACGATCTGGTTGTTACGGTGACCCAGCCAGAAAATTCTGTTGTGGACCTGATGGAGATAATAATGCAATATGGGAAGGTTTCTGGATTTAAGGTTAATGTACAAAAAACTAAAATATTAGCCAAAAATATGACAGCACCGCAAAAGGCCCTTTTAGAAGGGTTAACTGGATTCGAGATTGTTAAAAGGGTTAAATATTTGGGGGTGTAATGCAAAGTTATATAAAAATAATTATGAAAAGCTATGGGGAAAAATTCAAAAAGAATTGGAGTTGGGAAAAATTGCAATTGTCTTTACTGGGAAGAATTGCAGCAGTGAAAATGAATGTCTTGCCTAAATTTCTATTTTTATTTCAAATGATAGCTATTCTTAAAAAAGATTCAAATTTGGAGGAATGGCAACGGGGTATCAATAAATTTGTATGGGCAGGGAAAAGGCCACGAGTTAAACTTAAGATTATGCAGGATACGCGTGAAAGAGGTGGTCTTAAAATGCCCAACTTTAAATTATATTATGAAGCTGCTGCGTTGTCAGGGATAAGTGATTGGATTAATTTGACACAAGGGAGATTATTAAATCTTGAGGGCCACGACTTGTTATTTGGCTGGCATGCATATTTATTGTATGATAAGAAGGTAGATAATGTGTTTAAAGTGAATATTTTAAGACAGGCATTGCTGAGAGTTTGGAAAAAGTATAGACATAAGCTAAATTACAAGATACCTTTGTGGGTAATTCCGAAACATGCAATAGAAAACATAAATGTTGGCTTCAAACATGATGTGACTACGTACAAGGAGATCTTAAGTTTGGAGAGGAATGTATGGTGTTTGAAGCCGTATAATCTTTTACGAGATGAGAATATTGTTCAAACTTGGTTTCAATATGGTCAATTACGGGCCAGGTGGAAGGAAGACCAGAAAATTGGTTTCTCAATGACTGAGGAAAATTTGGTAAAGCAAATTAGAAATCAGGGTCCAGCACATATCAAACGGATATATCTTGCATTGATAGAAATTGACTCAGAAACAGAACTTGTTAAAGATTGTATGATAAAGTGGGCTCAGAATATTCAAGAAGTTATCACAATGGACACTTGGGAAAAGATCTGGGTGAGGAACATAAAATTTACACAAGCTCAAAACTTAAGAGAGAACTTTTACAAAATGTTTTATAGGTGGCATTTAGATCCTAAAAAGCTTGCAAGTATGTATCTGAACTATCAACCTAAATGTTGGAGATGTGGTGGCGAAGATGCAACGTATTTTCATATATGGTGGACCTGTAAAAAGGTTAAGGCTTTTTGGATTAAAATCTGGTGGAATATGCAGAAGATATTTAAGCAAAGGATAAAGTTTTGTCCGCAATTGTTCTTATTGGGCATAATTACAGATACTACTGTTGTGGACACCAAGTTGATGTTGAACTTAATTACAGCAGCAAGACTTTTAGTAGGTCAATATTGGAAGAAGGAGGAACTGCCGACTATAGAAGAATGGACTCTAAAAGTTTCTGACCTGGCGGAAATGGCAAAGATTTCGGCTTATTTGAAAGAACATTCGCAACAACGTTATATTATGGAGTGGAAAAAGTGGATTGATTATATCCAGAACAAATATGGGACTAAAAAGTTTCACTTAGCATTTGAATAAGTTTTTTTTCTTTTTTTATGTGATATTAGTATTGCTTGTAGTCATTTCATATGAGCTAGAGTGCAATAGACTTAATAGTTTATTGTTGTTAACATTTGGGTGTTTATGATTGTTTTTTGCTTTTATACCTTGTATTTAGCTCTGGGAAGTCAGGGAGGGGGGAGGGGGGAAGGGGGGGAGGGTTAGGAAGGGTTGGGCGGAGGGAGGGGGGAGGGATTGTTATAGATAAAATGTATTGTAAAACTTTTCAATAAAAAATAATTACATTTACATTTACAAATTTAACTTTATTTTTTTCCATATAAGCCATCTCATACTTTTACCTTTCTTAAGAAATAGATAAAACGATGAAAAGAAAGAAAAGAAAGGAGAACAAGAGTAAAGAAACATAAGAAATAACATACTACTTAAAGTATATATCCCTCCTAGGCTAATATATATTTATTTCCTCAATTTTGTACGTTTTTTAACCATAATTAAGAATATATTTAATCTTTAATCTTTAAACATTCCATTCAATACAACTAGTGATCTAGTCCTTTAACTCTTATTCAAAACATTTTTATCCATTTATCCATTCTTAAATTCAGTCACATTTAATCTTTTCCTTTGCCCAATATCTTTCTTAATCAATGTATTTTGCTGAATCAAAAGGTTTTTCCGTATGTTCATAAATGTTGCTGTAGGTATAAAAAGTAAATCAGTATCTTTGTCAGGGGCATTTGCCCACTCCTTTTTTATTGGGAATCTTTTCCCTTCTTTTTCTCTCTGCTTCTCTTGTTGCTTTTTGTCTCTTCAGCTCTGGTGTTTTTCCTGATATCTCTGTAGAATGTTTATCCAGTCTTTTTTTCTTGTCCTCAAGTTTATTTTGTAGTGTTGAAATATGAGCTGTCTTTTCTAAATCTAGTGTTTCTTGTGAATTTTTTTTCACTTGGATTAGATCATACTCCTTTGTTTGTTAGAATTCCATCTTAAAGTCTCTATCCTCGAATTTATGTTCAGTCATCTGTATTGTCTGTTCCTTCTCTGCTGTATTTTCCTTAGGGAATTGTTTGGTATAAAATTGAATTGGAGATGAGTTGATTTATATTTTCAAAGTTATTCTGAATTTGTTTGTGATTTGAGATCATTGTTCTTTGAATTAGTTGGAGCTTAACATATATGTCCTCTTGAAAAATATTCATTTTTTTCTTGATAAGTATTTCCTGAAGTTAAGCCAGCCTTTCTCCTGTTGGTTTCTGGAAGGCTTCTCCTGGACCGATCGGGTCGACCGCCTTCTCTCCTCGGTCCCTGGGACCTCCTTCCTCTCCGGGGCAGCTTCTGGCCCATTTAGGGTCCCCTAACAGGAAGAAACTCAGCTGGAGGGCTCAGAGTCCCAAATCCCTCAACTGCTTTGCTTCTTTTTCAATGGTATTGAGCTGGACTGGACTTTTATAATCATATTTTTCAGAATTTCCCAACCTTCTTAAGTTGTTTTCCCCATTAAGATTTTCATCCATGAAATCCTTCCCAAGCTCTCTCTGGGTTTGTTAAAATGACCTTTTTAAAAGTCTAAGACAGGGGTCCCCAACCTGTGGGCCACAGCCAGGTAATAGGCCATGGGCTGCTGGCCACCGGTTCACGGGACAGGCTGGCCAGTGCATACACATACGTATGCACATTCCCCCCACTTGTACTAGCGCCGCAACTGAAGGGCATGAAAACAGGGAGTCAGGTAGTGCACAGAAACGGCACTATGCACAAGAATGGGGCAGGGCTAGCGAGTAACATGCAGCACTAGGCCCACCCCATTTGTTTCACACTCATACTTGTGGGCCCATGCTTGTGCACATAAAACGCTTCCCCCTCCCTTTCCCTCCGGTCTGCCAACCAAGAAAGGTTAGTGACACTGGTTTGATTATGTTCTATTGCTTGTGTCTCCATTATATTGAATTTCAATATGACATGGTCACTCTTGTATAAAGTTCCAGCAATTTTAACCCCCTCTAATCACTTCTTTTTTATTGAAAAATTTTACAGTACATTTTAAAAAACCCCTACCCTCCCCCTTTCCCCCCGACTTCCCCCCACCTGCCCATAGAGCCCACCCTTCCCTCCCCCTCCTCCCCCCCAACTTCCCAGAGCTGAATACAGGGTATTGCCTCTAACAAACTTGAACTAAAATATGCTATCTATGAATACACTTTAAATCCTAACGCACTTTAACTCCCATTAAACATAGCTAAATAATAATACATCTTGTTAAATTCTCATACTCATTCATATGCTAAATGAAACTTTTTAGTCCCATATTTATTCTGAATGTAATCAATCCATCTTCTACATTCCGAAATGTATTTTTGTTGTGAGTGGTCTTTCAAACAAGCTGAAATTTTTGGCATTTCTGCTAGGTTTGAAACTTTTAGAGTCCACTCTTCTATAGTAGGCAGTTCCTCCTTCTTCCAATATTGTGCTACTAAAAGTCTTGCTGCTGTAATTAAATTTAACATCAATTTAGTATCTATAACAGTACAATCTGTAATAATACCCAACAGAAATAACTGCGGAAAAAACCTTATCTTTTTCTTAAATATCTTCTGCATATTCCACCAAATTTTAATCCCAAAGGCTTTAACTTTTTTGCAAGTCCACTATATATGATACTATGTTGCATCGTCACAACCGCACCTCCAACATTTAGGTTGGTAATTTGGATACATACATGCTAATTGTTTGGGATCTAAATGCCATCTATAAAAACATTTTATAAAAGTTCTCTCTTAAGTTTTGTGTCTGTGTAAATTTTACATATCTGACGCAGATTTTTCCCCAAATATCCATTGTTAAACCCTATGTACAGTACCAAAAGGCAAAACGATATGACGCTGGAAGATGAGCCCCTCAGGTCGGAAGGCGTCCAGTATGCTACTGGGGAAGAGCAGAGGACTACTACTAGTAGCGCCAGAAAGAATGAAGTGACTGGGCCAAAGCTGAAAGGACGCTCAGCTGTGGATGTTTCTGGAGGTGAAAGGAAAGTCCAATGCTGTAAAGAATTTTTTCTCCATAGGAACCCGGAATGTAAGATCCATGAATCAAGGAAAGCTGGACGTGGTCAAACGAGATGACAAGACTGAACATCGATATCTTAGGTATTAGTGAACTAAAATGGACAGGAATGGGTGAATTCAGATGACCATCAAGTTTACTACTGCAGGCAAGAATCCCTCAGAAGAAATGGAGTAGCCTTCATAGTCAATAAAAGAGTAGGAAAAGCAATACTGGGATACAATCCTCAAAATGACAGAATGATCTCAGTTCGAATCCAAGGCAAACCATTCAATATCACAGTAGTCCAAGTGTATGCCACAACCACCAGTGCTGAAGAGGATGAAATTGACCGATTCTATGAAGCCCTACAGCACCTTATAGAACTAACACCAAAAAATGATGTCCTTATTATCATGGGGGATTGGAATGCTAAAGTAGGAAGCCAAAAGATAACTGGAATAACAGGCAAGTTTGGCCTTGGAGTACAAAATGAAGCAGGGCACAGGCTGATAGAATCTTGTCAAGAGAATACGATGGTCATAGCAAACACTATTTTCCAACAACCCAAGGGATGGCTCTACACATGGACATCACCAGACGGTCAACACAGAAATCAGACTGACTATGTGCTCTGCAGCCAAAGATGGAGAAGCTCTATACAGTCAGTAAAAACAAGACCAAGAGCTGACTGTGGCTCAGACCATGAGCTTCTCGTTGCAAAGTTTAGGCTTAAACTGAAGAAAGTATGGAAAAACACTAGGCCACTCAGCTATGAATTAAATCTTATACCTGTTGAATATACAGTAGAGGTGACAAATAGATTTAAGGAATTAGATCTGATAGACAGAGTGCCTGAAGAACTATGGACAGAGGTTCGCAACATTGTACAACAGGTAGCAACCAAAACCATCACAAAGAAAAAGAAATGCAAGAAAGCAAAATGGCTGTCTGAGGAAAGTTTGCAAATAGCTGAGGAAAGGAGGGAAGTGAAAGGCAAGGGAGAAAAAGAAAGATACGCCCAATTGAATGCAGAATTCCAGAGAATAGCTAGAAGAGATAAGAATGCCTTCTTAAATGAACAGTGCAAAGAAATAGAAGAAAACAATAGAATAGGGAGGACCAGAGATCTTTTCAAGAAAATTGGAGAGATGAAGGGAACATTTAATGCAAAAATAGGCATGATAAAGGACCAAAATGGCAGGGACCTAACAGAGGCAGAAGAGATTAAGAAGAGGTGGAAAAATTACACAGAAGAACTATACAAGAATGAGCTTAATGTCCCTGATAATCACAATGAGGCGGTCACTGACCTCGAGCCAGACATCCTAGAATGTGAAGTGAAGTGGGCCTTAGAAAAGGTGAGCAACAACAAAGCTAGTGTAGATGACAGTATTCCAGCTGAGCTATTCAAAATCTTAAAAGACGATGCAGTAAAAGTGCTACACTCAATTTGCCAGCAAATTTGGAAAACCCAACAGTGGCCACAGGATTGGAAAAGATCAGTTTACATTCCAATTCTAAAGAAAGGCAGTGCCAAAGAATGTTCAAACTATCGCACCATTGCACTCATTTCTCATGCTAGTAAAGTTATGCTTAAAATCCTACAAGCTAGACTCCAGCAGTATGTGGATCGAGAACTACCAGAAGTACAGGCAGGATTTCGAAGAGACAGAGGAACTAGAGATCAAATTGCCAACATACGCTGGATCATGGAGAAAGCTAGAGAGTTCCAGAAAAACATCTACTTCTTCTTCATTGATTATGCTAAAGCCTTTGATTGTGTGGATCATAACAAACTGTGGCAATTAATTAAGATTGCTGGAAGAAATATCAACAACCTAAGATATGCAGATGATACCACTCTAATGGCAGAAAGTGAAAAAGAACTAAAGAGCCTCTTGTTGCAGGTGAAGAAGGAGAGTGCAAAATTTGGGTTGAAACTTAACATTAAGAAAACCAAGATCATGGCATCCGGCCCTCTCAATTCCTGGCAAATAGATGGGGAAGAAATGGAGGTAGTGACAGATTTTATTTTCCTGATCTTTTTGGATGCTGAAAAAGCTTTTGATCAATTGGATTGGCAATTTTTTTTAAGGCATTGGAGAAAATGGATTTTGGGGAACATTTTTTACAATCTATTAGAGCAATATATCAGAAGCAAACAGCTCAAATAATAGTTAATGGTAGCTTGACAGAAACAAGTACAAGGGTACAAGACAGGGGTGTCCGTTGTCACCTTTGCTGTTTGTTTTAACATTGGAAATACTATTAATTAAAATACGAGACTCAAATAAAATTAAGGGAATTAAAATAAGAGATCAAGATTATAGATTGAGAGCGTTTGCGGATGACCTGGTTACTACAGTAAGTCAACTGACTTACTCAGTTGTAGAGTTGATGGAGATAGTAACGTCATATGGGAAAGTTTCTGGATTTAAGATAAATACGCAAAAAACTAAAATATTGTCTAAAAATATGACTATAGAACAAAAGGTTGTTTTAGAAGAGTTAACAGGATTGGAAATAGTTAAAAAGACTAAATATTTGGGGGTTTACCTCTCAGCCTCAAATGTGAAATTATATAAAAATAATTATGAATTGTTATGGTTAAAAATGCAAAAAGAGCTAGATGGTTGAAAAAAATTACAATTATCTCTATTGGGAAGAATTGCAACAGTAAAAATGAATGTTTTGCCAAAATTTTTATTTTTGTTTCAAATGATACCTATACTTAAAAAGGATTTAAACTTGGAGGAATGGCAGAAAGGTATTAATAAATTTGTTTGGGCAGGGAAAAAGCCACGAATCAAATTTAAGATAATGCAAGATACACGTGAAAGAGGTGGTCTTAAAATGCCTAATCTTAAACTATATTATGAGGCTGCTGCTTTATCATCAATAAGTGATTGGTTTAATTTAACACAAGGGAGATTATTAAATCTTGAGAGTTATGATTTGTTATTTGTTTGGCATGCATATTTATTGTATGATAAGAAGGTGGATAATGTATTTAAGATACATATATTAAGGTATGCTCTGTTGCGAGTATGGAAAAAATGTAGATATAAGTTAAATTACAAGGTACCAATTTGGGCAATACCTAAACATGCAATAGAAAATATCAATGTTGGATTTAAACATGATGAGACTACATATAAAGAAATTTTAAGGATAGAAAGGAATGTATGGCAATTAAAGTCATAATATTTTAAAAGAAGAAAAGATTGTGCAAACTTGGTTTCAGTATGGGTAGTTACAAGCAAGATGGAAAGAAGATCAGAAAGTTGGTATCTTGATATCTGATGGAAATTTGGTAAAACAAATTAGAGATCAAGGTCAAGCACATATAAGAAGAATATATAATGCATTGATAAAAATTGACTCAGAAACGGAACTTGTTAAACATTGTATGATAAAGTGGGCCCAGAACTTTCAGGAGGTTATAACAATGGATACTTGGGAAAATATTTGGGTTAGAAACGTAAAATTTACACAGGCCCAAAATTTAAGAGAGAATTTTTATAAAATGTTTTATAGGTGGCACTTAGACCCTAAAAAACTAGCAAGTATGTATCCGAACTGTCAGCCCAAATGCTGGAGGTGTGGTTGTGAGGAGGCAACGTATTATCACATATGGTGGACTTGTAAAAAAGTTAAAGCTTTTTGGATTAAAATTTGGTGGAATATGCAAAACATATTTAAGAAAAAGATAAGGTTTTCTCTGCAGTTGTTTTTGTTGGGTATTATTACAGATTTTACTGTTATAGATACTAAATTGATGTTAAATTTAATTACAGCAGCAAGACTTTTAGTAGCACAATATTGGAAGAAGGAGGAACTGCCTACTATAGAAGAGTGGACTTTGAAAGTTTCTAACTTGGTGGAAATGGCAAAGATTTCAGCATACTTGAAAGAACAATCGCAACAGAGATATATTGTGGAATGGAGAAGATGGATCGAATATATTCAGAATAAATATGGGACTAAAAAGTTTTATTTATTTTTATTTTTATTTTTATTCCATTTATATCCCGCCCTTTTCTGAAGACTCAGGGCGGCTTACAAGCTTAGCAGTAGCCTTCATTCTATGTATATGCCTGCTTATTAGGGCTTTCACACACAGCATTTGAATAAGTAGTGGTTTTATACGATGTATTATTAGTTATTTGTTATTTGTTAGTAATATAGTTATGTTTACAGAGAGTTAAAGTGCAATAGAATTTAATGTTTTATTTTTGTTGTTAGCATATTTTAGCTTAAGTTTGTAAGTTTATACCCTGTATTCAGCTCTGGGAAGTCGGGGAGGGGGGAGGGGAGGATAGGGGAGGAGGGGAGTGTTTTTTGGGGTTTTTTTAATTTAAAAAATGTATTGTAAAACTTTTCAATAAAAAAAAAAGAAAACCAAGATCATGGCATCCAGCCCTCTCAATTCCTGGCAAATAGATGGGGAAGAAATGGAGGTAGTGACAGATTTTATTTTCCTGGGCTCCAAGATCACTGCAGATGGGGACTGTAGCCAAGAAATTAAAAGACGCTTGCTCCTGAGGAGGAAAGCCATGACAAATCTAGACAGCATACTAAAAAGCAGAGACATCACCGTCAACAAAAGTGTGTATAGTCAAGGCTATGGTCTTCCCAGTTGCAATGTATGGCAGTGAAAGTTGGACCATAAGAAAGGCCGAGCACCAAAGAATTGAGGCCTTTGAGCTATGGTGCTGGAGAAGACTCCTGCGAGTCCCTTGGACTGCAAGGCGATCAAACCGGTCAGTCCTAGAGGAGATCAACCCTGACTGCTCTTTAGAAGGCCAGATCCTTTGGCCCCCTAATGAGAAGGAAGGACTCACTGGAGAAAAGCCTAATGCTGGAATGATTGAGGGCAAGAGAAGAAGGGGACAACAGAGAATGATGTGGCTGGTCACTGAAGCAGTAGGCATGAGCTTCAATGGACTCCAGAAGATGGTAGAGGACAGGAAGGCCTGGAGGAACGTTGTCCATAGGGTCGCGATGGGTCGGTCATGACTTCGCAGCTAACAACAACAACAACAAAAGGTCATTCATGAAGATATTAAAAAGAGTACTGGGCCTAAGACAGAGCCTTGTGGTACCCCACTGCTTACATCTCTCCATGTGGATGTAGTACCATTGAGGACTACTTGCTGAGTACGGTTTTTCAGCCAGCTCCAGATCCATCTGGTGGTGATGTTGTCTATCCCACCTTTTTCTAGCTTACTTAGCAGCAGGTTGTGGCCTACTGGCTCTGTTAAGCAAGTTGCTCCCATAAGGAAATCATTTAGCTGGGCAAACCCCATGGGCTTCCTTAACTTCCTCAGCCTCAGCCATAGTTTCTCCATAGTCTGAAGGCTGATTAGGCACTCAGTGTACCCTGAGTCCAACAAGACCTTGAGGACCTCCGTTACTCCCATGGAGGGCACTCAAGCCATCATGGGAATGATGGTGCCACTTACCACTGGGTCATCTTCCTCTTCACTGTTGCTCTCTTAGAAGAGCAAGCTGGGCTTGCCATGGGTTGGAGTCCTCTCCCTTTCACTCGATTGGGGAGAGACCTCTATGACCTGTCAGGATACCTGCATCTTCTTTGCTCTCACTGGGGGCTTTTCTGCCTTTGGTTGAGCTAGGGATCTTGGGCCGATACCCAGCTTGGTGTGGGGCATCCAGTGGTGCTATTTCTCATGCACCATGTGATCAGGTTACTCCATCAGGTTGAGCTCCATGTTTGTGGCCAACTGATACCACAATCAAAAGTCGTGTGGCACTCCTGTGGCAAGCAGTTGCGATACAGCTCTTTGTTCAGCCCTTCTGGAATTGGTAGACCAGGATTGGTAGACCAGCCAAGCTGCTAGGCTGCAGAAATCTTGGATGTACTCTGTCACTGGCTGCTGAAGGGAGGAGATGCAAATGTCTGCATGATGGGCCGCTGTGCGGTCTTCAAACCTGTCTTGCAATGTTTGCATGAAAGTGGCCAAGTCTTGCAGTTCCAGAACCCCTTCATCATGGAGAGACACCAGCCATTCCACAACATCCACCTCCAGGTTAGGATGCGATGGCATTGACCTGGACGTGCTCGTTCAGGTACCTTGCTCCATGGCATCCCATATAGCTCCAGACTGGGAACCAGAAGTAGACCAAATTGTTAGGCCATCCATCAAACCTAACTGGTAAGGAGGTGGCACTTGGTCCTCTCACACTAAGATGTATCTGGGTGGTAGTCCCGCTGCTACCTGAGGCACTTGAGTGGGGTGGCTCACTGTCCCTAGTGTGGCGTGTGCATCTGCTGATAATCAGCCTTAGTTATGTGCCCCTCTTTCCATTTTTTGTATTTGTTCTTTTTGTCTTTCAGTTTGTCAGAGAACTTTGTGCAGCCATGTTGGTTTCTTCCTGAATTTCTTGTTTTTCTTTTTCAGCTGGGCTTTTATGATTGCATTTTTCAGAGTTTCCCATGCTTCTTGGGTTGTTTTCCCCTCTAGGACTTTCATCCATGAGATCTTTCCTAGGTTTTCTCTGAGTTTGTTAAAGTCAGCTCTTTTGAAGTTTCACTGATTGGATTGTTTTCTACTGCTAGTGTTTGCATTATATTAAATTCCAGTATGATGCGGTCACTTTCACCCAAGGTTCCGGCAACTTCAACTCCGTCTATCACGTCTTCTCTATTAGTAAGAATTAAGTCCAGTATAGCTTTACATCTAGTTCCCTCCTCCACCTTTTGGGTGAGAAAGTTGTCGGCTAGGTTGGTTAGGAATCTGTTTGATCTCCCACTCACTGCAGAGTTTGTTTCCCAGTTTCTATCTGAATATTTGAAGTCTCCCACTACTTCTGTGGTATGGTTCCTAAATACATTTGTTAAGTGGTTTATTTCTTCTGATTGGCTGTTGGCCTGTAATATACACCAGGGCTTTTCAACCGGTTTTACGCGTACCACTTGTGGTACTTTGCCACATGGCAGGTGGTATGCAATTGCTAGCCAAGTGTAGCAGGGGAATGAGCCTAAGCGAGCCAAATCTGAGGGAGAGGCAGCTGCAGCTGCAGGACTGTCTGGGCTCAGCAGAAGCCCCAGGAGTTGGCAGGTCTCCAGCTGATTGGCTCCAGCTGATTGGCCCTTTCAGAATCAGCTCGAACCTGGAGGTGAACTAAAGAAAAAAGGGGAAGAGAGGAAAGGCTATAAACAAATGTTGTTTGGGTGAGAGAAGGGGAAAAAGGACAACAGGAAAGGTTTAATCCCTTTAAAAATGTAATTAGTTTTACCCCCTTTAATTGAGTCTGTCTGTGGCTTTTAGAAAGTTTTCTTTGAAGGTAAACTGGCTTAATTTAAAGCTAAAGCTTTTTGCAATTGCTGGAGCATTTCTGTATGGGTTGCAACATTGTTGTCATGGTTCTGACTAATGAAACACTTCAAAGAACCTTCAGGCGTTGTTTATTCAAAAAAGTCTATAATAATGAGAACAAAGTGTTGGCATAGCATGTTGAGATGCCAAAATCTGAATTCCCCTCCCTTCAGCACCTAATATCTGGCACAGTTCCCTCCTCCAATATGCAGTCATAAACCACATTCTCCAATCAGTTTGAAGGGCAAAGCTTTCCTTCCGTTCTATTACGTGCCATTTCTTATCTTATTAAAAATAACCAGGGTAACTTTCTCCTCCCCCCAGCTTCATCTAATTCTCAGATGAATTCTCAGAGCAAAACAATTTTTAAAGGAAAAGAGTGCCTCTTATATTGTCAAAGCAAAACATCCAATGTTTGCAGCATTGACATCTGGGGGGCCCTTACAAAAAGGATAGATCCTGTAATGTAAACAAAGCGTATGTCAGGGATTATCTGTTGGTTTGTTGGAGTTTTTTCATGAAACTTTTTGATGAGTTGGTCAGCCTTCACATTGCTAGATTTCACCCAAGTAGCTTCAGACACTGAGTACCCCTTCTATTGTACCAGGTACTGCAATTTTCCTTTAAAAATTCTAGAGTCAAGAATAGCTTTCACTTCATAGTGTCTCTCACTCTCTACTATGAGGGGCCTGGGTGCCTTCTTAGGGGGAGGTCTTAAGGTGGAGGCCCGAAAAGGTTTCAGCAGGCTGCAATGGAAGACAGGGTGAACTCTCCCTAAAAGCCTAGGGAGTTTTAATTCTACAGTGATGGGTTTGATGATCCTTGCAATGGGGAAAGGCCTCAAGAATTTTGGTCCTAATTTCTTGAGGCATAAATATTTAGTCGACAGATAAACCTTTTCCCCAGCTTCAAATGTTCTTTGGGGAGCCCTCTTTTTATCAGCCTGTTTTTATAGGTCTCTGAAGTCTTTTTTAATGCCATTTTCATGTTTCTCCAAACTTCTTCCCACCCCCTAACCCATTGGTCAAGTGTCTGGGAAGCAGAGGGCACCTGAGGGTATTCAGGTATTGGGCTGAACTCTTTTCCTGTGGCTACTCTGAAAGGCATGTAGCCGGTGCTGCTGTGAACAGAATTATTGTAAGCCACCTTGGCGAAAGAGAAGAGGTCAGTGCAGTTTGTCAGTTGGTAGGAAACATAGCATCTGAGATATTGCTCCACCATTTTGTTAGTGGATTCTGCAGCCCCATTGGTAGCCAGATGAAAAGCAGATGATAAGCCTTGAGGTGATCCAATTAATTTAGGAAAACTCCTCCAAAATTTTGCTGTGAACTGCATTCCTCTAGCCAGAATTATTCTCTTAGGGGCGCCATGCAGCTGGTAGATATGTTTCAGGAACAATTTAGTCAGTCGTTGGGCAGATGGGAGTCCTTTGCAGGCGATAAAATGAGCCTTCTTTGAGAACAGGTCTATCACAGTCCAGATGACAGTATTTCCTCTACTTTCAGGTAGGTCTACAATAAAGTCCATAGCTATTTCTTCCCATGATTGAGAAGGGTCTGCCACTGGTTGCAGTAACCCAGGGGTTTTCCCTGGAATTCTTTTCATGGTGGCACTCATATGGCACAACTCCTGACATAGTTTTACACATTTTGTTTTAGCCCCGGCCACCAAAATTGCCGGCAGATGATGTGTAGAGTTTTTAAATATCCAAAGTGTCCACCCTGTTTTACATCATGGCTGTGTTTGAGAGCATTGAGACGGAGGGCTTCAGGCAGATAAAGTCCCCCCCTTGTATGCCAAACCATCCCTGCATGTTAAGGAGGTTTGATTATCTTTGAACCATTGATCGGTGAGGAGCTCTCGTTTTATCTTCTTTGCTCCCGGGTCATCAGGACTAGAGGTTCTGCGAGGTGTGAGTTGTGCCGCAGGTTGTGAACTGGGGATAATTGCCTCATTGACCTCTTCGTGTTCACTTTTGTACTGGGGCAATCGGGATAGCGCATCAGCTAAGAAGTTTTTTCCTCTCGGTATGTACTTCAGAGTAAAATTAAAACAGTTAAAGTACTATGCCCACCGCACTTGTTCTGGGGACAGTTTGTGGGGGGTCTTCAGTGCCTCTAGGTTTTTGTGATCTGTCCATACTTCAAATGGTACCTTGCTCCCTTCTAGATAGTGTCGCCAGTTTAACAGGCTCCACCTAATGGCGAAGGCCTTATTCTCCCAGATTGCCCATCTTCTCTTGCTTTCAGTGAATTTTTTGGAGGTGTAGCCACAGGGTTGTAGGACTCCACTTTTTTTCTTTTGCAGTAATACAGCTCTGACTGCAAAGTCACTGGCGTCAGCTTGGATTACGAAGGGCTCCCCTGGGCATGCGTGCTTTAGGACTGGTTCAGCAGCAGGCAGTCTATTTAAATTTTCAAAAGCTGTTTGACAGCTCATTGTCCAAGCAGGTGGTTGGCCCAATCATGGCTTCCCTCCTCCTTTGCCTGTTTTGAGTAGTTCTGTAAGGGGTAGGGCAATCTCGGCAAAGGAGGGGATGAATTGACGATAAAAGTTAGCAAAATCTAAAAAACTCTGAAGTTGTTTGAGAGTCTTTGGGGGCTGCCATTCAATTATAGTTCTCACTTTGGCTGAGTCCATTTCTACGCCCTCATTGGAAATTCTGTAGCCAAGATAATCTAATTGGGTTTGGTGAAATTCACATTTCGACAATTTGACATAAAGCTTGGCTTTCAATAGTTTCTTTAACACTTCTCTCACTATCTTTATATGATCAGTCATATTTGTGCTGTATATCAAGATGTCATCAAGATACACCAGAACACCTTTGTGTAAGTGATCATGTAGGACCTCATTAATCAGCTGCATGAATATGGCTGGGGGCCCCTGCAGTCTGAATGGCATGACTGAATTGGTAGCTTCCCAAGGGACAATTAAAGGCAGTTTTCCACTTGTCTCCCTCTTTTATTCTCACCTGGTAGTATGCCTCTCTTAGGTCCAATTTTGTGAAAATACTTCCCTTAGCTAGGTGGGTTAACAACTCTTTCAGGAGTGGGAGGGGGTATTTGTTCTCCACACTCACCGCGTTAAGGCCTTTATAGTCTACACAGAGATGAAGAGACCCATCTTTTTTTCTTTGAACAACACAGGGGTTCCCACAGTAGACTTGGTTCATTTAATGAACCCCCTTGCTAGGTTTTTATCCATGTATCATTGCATCTCCTCCATTTTAAGGGGGGACATGGCGTACATTCTCAGTCTTGGGAGTTTGGCCCCCAGCAACAGCTTGATAGAGCAATCATTGGGTCTGTGAGGGGACAGGGTGTTGCATTCTTTCTCACTAAATGCCCCCGCCAGGTCCTGGTACTCATTGGGGATGGTTGGTTCGCCTGGTGGTGGTGAGGCAGCCATGTGCACTTGTTCAGTTGGTGGCCTAAATCGTCCTGCCACATCTGTTGAATCAGTGGGAACTTTAGGCCCTATATGTAGGTCACAGTTCCCATTCCTTTCTCCCACCAGATAAACGGCTTCCATTTGTCCAACCAGACTAATCCTAGGATCACAGCCTCAGTCGTTTTGGGGGCCACCAGGAAGCAAATAAACTCCCAGTGCTCACCTATTTCTAGCCATAGGGGCTCCGTTAATTGCGTGACTAAAGTCCCTCCCATCAGGGAGCCATTGGCTTGCTCAAACTTCACAGGTTTGGAAAGTAGTTTTGCTCATATGCCCAGTTTCATGGCAAATGGCAAGCTAATGATGCATCGGGAGCATCCAGAATCAACTAGCACCTTTAAATCTACCTGTGTACCCAATTTAGGGATTATGAGCTTGGCAGGTAGTGAGAAAAGTGGGACGTGTTGGCTCACCATAAGGTCATTCTCTCCTTCGTCATCTCTGTCGAAAGAGGATAGAACGGGGGTGGATCCAGCCTGAGTTCCGGCATCCTCCTGTGTGGGGGATGTTTTGAGAAGATAAGAAAAGCCCGCGTATAGAATGGGAAGTGAAACTTCATATGTAAAACTAATTGGATAATGTGATTTATGACGTGTAGATAAGGGTGGGGATTGTATGTGTTATGATGGGTTTGGGGGGAGGAGAATTCAAATTCTGGCATCCCTCCATGAGTGCCGATATTTCATTTCATTAAGACTTTTTAGATAAACATTGCTTGAAATTTGTTTGAACTGTCTCATTTATTGGACCCATGACAGTTGGCCTTCCACTTGCGGGGGTTCCCAAACCTCCCATTGCTGCAGGGGCCCCAGGCTGGGGTTCTCTCTCTCTGTGAGTCTGGAGGGCCTGGCAGGGGACTCCTGTGGCTGGAGGGCTGTCTGGTCTGCAGACAGGATTTTCCACTCACCCAAATTCTCAGTGGCAGACGATCTGGTAGCTCTCCACCATTCTGCTTTTGCAGTCTTTGAGGGCGGAAAGGCAGTCTCGAGGCTCTCCTAACTGCTTGGGTTCCGCCTCCAACTGGCAGTCCTGTGAAAACTCATCTTCCCACAGCATGCTGTCTGTTGCTTCCCCCTCAGTAGCTGCCGGGTAACCATCTTCAACCAGTTTCTCTTTTCCCATGATGAAATTTTTTCCTGGATCTTTGCCAGCTTCTCTCAAGCCTAGAGACAGCGGCTGGAGCTCAGGATTTTGGCATGATGTCATGGTTCTGACTAATGAAACACTTCAAAGAACCTTCAGGCATTGTTTATTCAAAAAAGTCTATAATAATGAGAACAAAGTGTCGGCACAGCATGTTGAGATGCCAAAATCTGAATTCCCCTCCCTTCAGCATCTAATATCTGGCATAGTTCCCTCCTCCAATTTGCAGTCATAAATCACATTCCCCAATCAGTTTGAAGGGCAAAACTTTCCTTCTGTTCTATTACGCGCCATTTCTTATCTTATTAAAAACAACCAGGGTAACATTCTCCTCCCCCCAGCTTCATCTAATTCTAAGAGCAAAACAATTTAAAGGAAAAGAGTGCCTCTTATATTGTCAAAGCAAAAACATCCAATGTTCGCCAGGATTTGCCTTCTTAGAGGGAGGTTTTAAAGTGGATTCCTGGAAAGGTTTCAACAAGCTGCAATGAAACAGTTTAATCCCTTTAAAGATTTAATCCCTTTTAAAAAATGTAATTAGTTTTAACCCCTTTAGTTGAGTCTGTCTGTGGCTTTTAGAAAGTTTTCTTTGAAGGTAAACTGGCTTAATTTAAAGCTAAAGCTTTTTGCAATTGCTGGAGCCTTTCTGTCTGGGTTACAACATTGTGACACGTGCCACGCCTGAGGCAGCTTAAAGAGAAAAAAATGGAGTTTGTGTTTGTTTATTTTCTTGCTTTGCACTTGATTATTGTGTCTTTAAGGGTACAGGGAAGGGATTGGGCGGGTGCATTCTTACTACACTGTGGAAGAGCTCAGAAGGGCCAACCAGCTAGCTCAGATGTCTACAAACTTAGAAACTTTAAGACCTGTGGACTTCAATTCCCAGAACTCCTCAACCAGCCATGAGGGTTGAGGAATTCTGGGAATTGAAGTCCACAAGTCCATACATTTGTCAGTGCAAAGGGAAAATGATTCAGCAAAGGAACAGGCAGTAAAGAAATTAAAACTGGTACTTTTTTCTTTTTCTCTACAGTTTGTAATAGTTTATTAGATTATAGAATAAAATACAAAAATACTAAAGCAAATAGTAGGACACAGTGGGGAGAAAAAAGAGGGGAAAAGTGAAGGGGAGAAGGGAAGAAGAACAGTTCCTCTGTTGCAGTAGAAGGAAGCATTAACATTGAACCTCAACTTTTAATTTTTCCATAATATATAAACTAGCCATTTCTATAACAACAAATGAATCTAATCAGTAAAACCCCAAATCCCCCCCTTTTTTTAGTCATCAAGTTTTTGACACCTTGCTAAGCACTGGTGGTACTCAAATATTGTCATGTCCTAAAAGTGGTACAATCTCTGAAAAGGTTGAAAAGCCCTGATATACACCTATGGCAATGTCACTTTTTTTTCTCTTTTACATTGACCGTATACATTCTGGAGAGATTTTATCTTTGATCATATGCATTTCTATAGATATGTAGTATTGTCTTACATATAGTGTAACTCCACTTCCTCTTTTTGTAGACCTGTTTTTTTAAACAATTTTTATCCATCCATCAGTCCCTTTCATTAATGGGTTTCATCCCACCAGGTTTCTGCAATGCCAACTATACCATACCCTCTCTCGTGTACTATTGGTTCTAGTTCACCCAGTTTGTTCCCCAAGCTTTGAGCATTTGTATATAAGACTTTTATGTCTGTCCATTGGAATGTTTCCTGCATCTCCTGATTGTTGTTTTTCTTTTTTTTTCATCACTGCCTACCTCATTGTTTGATTTGTTTTCTTGGAATTTATGATTGATTTTGGGTTCTAGAGATTCTAAAAATTGGTCACCCTTTCCCTCAATTTTAGTTTAAAGCCCTCCCGATGAGTTGGGCCAGTCTTTTCCCGAGTACATTTTCCCCTGTTTTCGTGAGGTGCAGCCCATCTCTTGCCAAGAGTCCTTTGCATAGGAAATGCAGTCCATGATCCAGGAAACCAAAGTTTTCTTGGCAACACCAACCCTTTAGCCAATGGTTTATTTCTAGAATTCTTTTTTCCTTCAATGGGTGTTGGCCTTTTGTTGGGAGTACTGATGAGAACACCATTAGTACTAACTAACTTCTTAACTTTATTGCCTAGTTGTTTGTAATCTGGAAGATCACATAGGAGCTGTGACCAAGGGGGCCTTCTCCCGGGTTCGACTGGTGCGCCAACTACGACCTTATCTGGACCTGGATGCCTTACGTACAGTCACCCATGCACTTGTGACCTCTCGCCTAGACTACTGTAAAGCTCTCTACATGGGGCTGCCCTTGAGATCCACTCGGAAGCTTCAACTGGTGCAAAGTGCAGCTGCACGGACACTTTTGGGGGCCTCCCGATACTCCCATATCACACCTCTCCTCCGTGAGCTGCACTGGCTTCCGGTTGCCTTCCGAGTGTTAAATTCAAGGTGCTAACAATGACATACAAAGCCCTACATGGCATGGGTCCGGACTACCTACGGGAGCACCTTCTGCCAACGTCAACACCCCTCCGTCCTGTGCGCTCCCACAGAGAGGGCCTCCTCAGGGTGCCACCGCACAAGGAATGTCGGCTGGTGGCCCCCAGGGGGAGGGCATTCTCAGTGGGTGCGCCAGCCCTCTGGAACTGTTTGCCAACCGAAATCTGGATGGCCCCCGACTTCCGCACCTTCCGGTGCAATTTAAAAACTTACCTGTTCCAGCAGTCCGGCCTGGCCTGATAGCTCTTGGGGTCTCAGTTGTTTTTACTATTGTTTTTCACTATTGTTCAATCTGTATACCTACCTTACTCTGTACACCGCCCCGAGTCCCTCGGGAGAAGGGCGGTTTATAAAAACAAACAAACAAACAAACAAACAAACAAATAAATAAATAATCTCTCAGTATTGTACTCAGGTTCTTTGTTCTGTCATTCATTCCAATGTGGAGGAGGAGGAAAGGAGAGTAATCTATAGGCCTATTTATTTTGGCTAGGTTCTCAGCCACATCTTTGATTTTTGCTCCAGGTAGACAACATACCTTCCTGGATTGTATGTCCAGTCTGCAGATGGATGATTCTGTTCCTTTGAGGATAGAATCTCCTATTACCAACACTCGCCTTCCTTTTGGGGGGCTGCAGTCTGAGGTGCTTTTCTGTTTATCTCAGGTGTGTTTCTTGATGTGACTTTTGGGGGTGTCAAGCCCCAGGCTCGATGTTCAGCTGGGGGGGGGAAGCTGTCCGTCTCACTGCCGCCTGACTTGCCGGCCATGTGAAGCTCCGCTGCTCAGCTGGGAGCCAGAGCTGACGCCGCCTGCCACCTGGAACCTTTGCTATAAACAGCTGGGACGCCGGGAAGCTCCGCTGCTCAGCTGGGAGTTGTAGCCAATGCCGCCTGCTGCCTGGGAGCTCCACCAAATAGCTGGGACACTGGGAAGCCCAGCTGCTCAGCTGGGAGCTGTAGCCAACGCCGCCTGCCGCCTGGGAGCTCCGCCAAAAAGCTGGGATGCTATAAGACAGCCAAGCAGCTGGCGGGCTGCGGGAGGTCCCAGCGGCCACTGGAGATGCAGAGGCAATACAGATGCAGAGGTGAAAGGCTGGAGCTGTGTTCATTGGGGCAGACTGGAGCTGGATTTTCCTTTCCATTGAAGCTGGCTCCCGAGGACAATAAGGGACAATAAAAGAACTCACCGGGTGGTGGAATTGACGGCAGGATGGAATGTTGCGTGGACAGCAGGGGACAGCCAAAGGCTGTATCTAGGGAGGGGGGAGGGATTTATACCCGCCCACCAGGATGCTAGCTTGTTGGGAAGGAAGGATGGGGCTGGGTGGAGCTGCAGAGGCAGGATATTTAGAGCACTGGGAGCAAACCACTCCCAGTGCTAACTTTGTTTGCTTTTTCAGTGTCTGTTAAAACCTTGTTCCTGTTTCCCGGTTTCCTATGTGTTTCTTTCCTGTGTTTGGTGTGGGGAGAGACCAGGACCATTATGGACATAACAGGGGGGATATTTGAAGTGACTTTTTAAGGGATATTTGAAGTTGTTTCTTTGCTAGGGGTCTGCATGTTTCTTTGAGGGGGACATTGTGGGTCTGTGTGTTTCCATCTAAGGGGAGAAATCTATTGCTCAGTTTTAATGGGGCTGCTTCTGGCTGGGTTGGATTGGGCAGAAGGGGTTTGTTAGTTGTACGCTGCTTCTTTGAGTATTGTGTTTCCTTCTATGTGTGACATACTTCCATTTGTCTTCCTCCAAGGGTTTATTAGTAGGGTCAAATCCTCTCTGAACTTCCAGTGGCAACGCCGCGCCAATGGCGGCTTCTATTTGGCTGCCCATCCTGAGGCTTCGTTAGAACCGTGGGGATGGTGACAATCAGCTGTCCCGCAGCTCATAAACTTCCCCCTCAGGAGAAGAGGGGGAGATGAGCTTTCCTCGGGTAGAGGTAGAGCTCCCCGAGACCTCCCAGAAACATCTGGGGGTCGGAGGGTGAGAGCTCCCATGGAGCCCGAGGCTTTCTCCGAGTCCAGGACGCCTTTGCTCTCAATTGCAGGGGTGAAGCCAGACACTGCATCCACATCTGCGGATTATAGTGTTTTGTGATTGATCTTAAAGCAGACAGAGCTGATCAGGAGGAGGCAAATTTGCAAGTATTTAAAACTTTAACTCGCGGTGCTTTAATCTTCTCCACACCTTAATTTGACTTTGAAAGAAAAAAGATGGCGCTGGTTTTTTTGTTTTTTTGAAAGAATAAAATGTGAAGATTTTGCTAAAGTTTAAACAACATATTGGATTTTTGTGTATTTCAGAGTTTTTAAAATTTTTAAAGATTTTTTTTCTTTCTTTTTGGACTTTATTTTTATCCTGAAGTGCAGAGGGAAAGTGAAAGTAATAAGAGAAAGTGAATTGTAACAAACGGGGAAATGGCTTCAAGACGGCAGGCAGTTCCTGTTGTTTCTAAAAGTTTAATTTCTTCTCCTGTAACACAGCCTGCAACGCAATCCACTGCAAAGCCCAGATCCCCTTCACCTTCTCCTCCACCACCAGCATTTACACTTAAAGATTTGCAGGATGCTTTGAAGCTTCAAGCACAACAAACAGCCCAACAAATAAAGGAAGAGATGGCTGATCTTCTTGAGGGTAAAAATAGAGAGATGAGAGAAGACATATTGCTTGCACTTCAAGGACTGGCTGCACATATTGAAGGCTTAGATGACTGTGTGGATGAGGTTGTGGAAAACAGTGAAAAATTAGAAAGTAGAATTGCTAAAGCTGAAAATAAAATTGATAGAATGGAGGATGAGGTGATTATCTCACAATATAGGAATTTGCTCTGAGAACTGGTCAGTGATTGGCTTAATTTAACAAACAAAAGAATACTTTATCTTGAGGGATGGGATCTATTATATGGGTGGCATGCATATTTAATATATAACAAAAAAGTTGACAAGGCATTTAAATCTCATATTTTAAGAAGTGCTTTATTGTGTGTTTGGAAAAAGTATTATTATAAGTTGAATTATGAAATACCAATTTGGGGGATTCCTGGACAAGCAATAGAGGGTGTATCTATGGGTGTGAATTTGGATACGATTTCTTATAAGGAATTACTTAGATTGGTAGGGAATGATTGGCAATTAAGGTCGATAGTTGAGTTAAAACAGAAAATATTGTACAGTCTTGGTTCCAGTATACTCAATTGCAAGTTAGGTGGAAGTTAGATCAGAAGGTTGGTATTACATTAATGGATGAAAATTTGGTAAAACAGATTAAAGATCAAAATCAAGCGCATATAAAGAGAATCTATAATACTTTAATAGAATTGGATTCGGAAATGGAATTAGTTAAGGATTGCATGGTAAAGTGGGCTCAAAATATTCAAGAACCAATTCCATTGGATATATGGGAGGTAATTTGGGTTAGAAATGTAAAATTTACCCAGGCCCAAAATTTAAGAGAAAATTTTTATAAGAGCCTTGGTGGAGCAGTGGGCTAATGCGGTAGTTTGGATGCTACTTATTTTCATATTTGGTGGACTTGTAGAAATATAAAAGCTTTTTGGATTATGTTTATGTTTATGTTTTATTCGATTTTTATACCGCCCTTCTCCCGAAGGACTCAGGGCGGTGTACAGGGCAATAAATATAAAAGCGAAATACAAAAGTTAAAAGACAATTAAATATTATGCCCCAATATAAACAATAATTAAAAGCCATATTAAAACCCCAACCCTAACCCATCAAACCAGGTCAGATTGATTGAATAAATAAGTTTTTAGATCGCGCTGGAAGGAGCGAAGGTTGGGGGCCATCTGGAGCTCAACCGGCAAGCGGTTCCACAGGTCTGGCGCGCCCACAGAGAATGCCCTCCTCCTGGGGGCCACCAATCGACATTCTTTGATCGGTGGCACCCTGAGAAGGCCCTCTCTGTGGCAGTGCACTGGACGGAGGGAAGTTGACGCCGGCCGCAGGTGTTGCCGTAGGTAATCCAGACCCATGCCATGTAGGGTTTTGTAGGTCATTACCAACACCTTGAATCTCACCCGGAGGACAACCGGCAGCCAATGCAGCTCGCGGAGCAAAGGTGTAACATGGGAGTATCGGGAAACTCCCAGCACAACTCGTGCGGCTGCATTCTGCACCAGTTGAAGCCTCCGAGTGGTCTTCAAGGGCAGCCCCATGTAGAGAGCATTACAGTAGTCCAGACGAGAGGTCACGAGCACATGAGTGACCGTACGCAAGGCATCCCTGTCCAGATAGGGCCGCAACTGGCGCACCAGGCGAACCTGGGCAAAGGCCCCCCTAGTCACAGCTCCAATATGCTCTTCTAAAGAGAGCTGTGAATCTAGAAGGACCCCCAAGTTGCGGGCCCTATCTACGTGGGGTAATAGCTCACCCCCCATGGCCAATGATGGAATAATCTGAATTTCCCGGGATGCCGGCACGAACAGCCACTCAGTCTTGTCAGGGTTAAGCCGAAGCCTGTTCCTCCCCATCCAGACCCGGACCGCCTCCAGGCAATGGGACATCACGTCGAGGGCATCGCTGGGGTGGTTTGGGGTCGAAATAAAAAGCTGGGTATCATCAGCATACTGATGATACCCAACTCCAAAACCACGAATGATCTCACCCAGCGGCTTCATATAGATGTTGAACAGGAGAGGCGAGAGGATCGATCCCTGAGGAACTCCACAAATGAGAGGCCTCAAGGTCGACCTCTGCCCCCCTGCCAACACTGACTGCGAACGTCCCAGAAGGTAGGAGGAGAACCACTGAAAAACTGTGCCTCCCACTCCCAACCCCCTGAGACGTCGCAGCAAGATACCATGGTCGATGGTAACAAAAGCCACTGAGAGGTCTAAAAGGACTAGGACAGAGAAGCAACCCCTGTCCCGAGCCCGCCAGAGATCATTCACCAGCGCAACCAATGCCGTCTCCGTGCTGTACCCGGGCCTGAAGCCCGATTGGTGCGGGTCTAGATAATCAGCTTCATCTAAGAACAAAGGGAGCTGTTGCGCCACCACGCTCTCAAACTTTGCCAGAAAGCGAAGGTTGGAGACCGGACGAAAGTTGTTTAATATTGCTGGGTCCAAGGCCGGCTTCTTGAGGAGGGGTCTCACCACCACCTCCTTCAAGGCGGCGGGAAAACTACCCTCACTCAGAGAAGCAGTTATCACTGCCTGGAGCCAGCCTCATGTCCCATCCCGGGCCGCATAAATCAGCCAGGAGGGACACGGGTCCAACAAACACGTGGTGGAGCTCAGCTTCCCCATGATCTTGTCCACTTCTTCAGGAGTCACAGGATCAAACTCCTCCCAGATAACATCGACAAGACTGCCCGTATCCTCATCATCAGACTCTGCCCAGTCGGAGTCCAGACCGGTCCGGATCCGGGCGATTTTGTCCAACAGATATCGACTAAACTCCTCGGCACGACCCTGCAAGGGCTCCTCCCTCACCTCCTGATTAAGGAGGGAGCGAGTTACTCTAAACAGGGCAGTCGGGCGATTATCTGCGGACGCGATGAGGGTGACAAAGTGGTTAGACCTTGCCACCCTCATCGCCGCGAGATAAATTCTCGTGAACGACCTTAGTCGTAACCGGTCGGATTTGGATCGGCTGGATCTCCAACAGCTCTCTAGGCCCCGTCTCCAACGCTTCATCTCCCAGAGCTCCATGGAGAACCATGGAGCCCATTGGGATCTGCACCGGGTCAAGGGCCGCATGGGTACAACTTGGTCGAGTGCCTCTGTGGCCGCCCTTTCCCAGGCTTCCACTAGGGCATCGACCGAGCTGTGGGCAAAGGAGGCAGGTGCTGGAAAAAGAGTGGCACCAAGCTGCCAATTGCTGAGCATCATGCCCTCCACCAAAAGCCACATTGAGGCCCACCAAGAAATCAGGGAAACCAACCCAGAGGACTGTGAGACAGCCCTAGGAGTGAGGTTGTTGATAGCCTCATCATCTGTTGATGGCCTGAGAACTCTGAAGCATCACTCAGCAGCCCAATGGGGAGTGACACAGACATGGACAATTACCCCCCTAGTAATTCACCCATGACACCCATGTTCATCCCCACAGAACTTGTGATCTCCTCAGAGCACAAGGGAAACCTGGTTCCCCTCCTGAACTCATGCTGCATCAGATGTCTGGTCAGCCCAGGCAGTTAGTTCTGCAACTCAGAGAGCTTAAGGTGGCTCTCTGCCAGTTAGACAGATCCATAGTGGGAGGGGTCCCCATGACATTTGTCACTGAACCAATAGAGATGAAAATGGAGGCCAATAAAGAGAATTGTGGCATCAAGCATGGAGAGACATGGTGTTGGGTTTAGCATGGGTCCTGAAGTGGAACCCCTATGTAAACTGGGGAAGGAAGATATTAAAGATTCTATGAAAGGACCCTGAAGGGAAGCCCAGTGAGAGATTAGCTACCCTCAGTCCCATGCCACTGGGCGGGAAGGTGAAGAGGGAAGTTGGCTCAGTGCAAGAGTGCTCAAAACTTGACACCCAAATGCCCAAGGAATACTGGGACTTGCAAGAGATTTTCAGTGAGAAGGGGTAGGATGCACTTCCCCCTCATTGCCCCACAGACTGCTCCATTGAAATACTGCCGGATGCCATATTACCCAAACCTAAACTGTACCCCATGACTCCAAGGGAGCTCAAGGGGCTCCAAACATTTATAGGTAAAAATTTGCAGCCAGGGTTCGTACAGTCTACCAAACCATGGATGGTCACCCCTGTCCTTTTCCAGGAAAAGAAGGATGGGTCACTCTGCCTGTGCGTAGACTATCATGAGTTAAATGCAAACTGCATTGAAAATGTTTGCCCCCTACCTCTAATGAAAGACATGTTGGCTCACCTGGCCAAGGGAAAGATTTTTACTGAACTAGACTTGCGAGAGGCATACTACTGAGTAAGGATTAAGGAAGGGGATGAATAGGAAACTGCATTTAACTACCCATTAGGATGCTTCTAATTCCAAGTGCTCCTTTTTGGACTACAGGGCACCCCCACCATGTTTTTACAACAGATTAATGAGGTCCTTCATGAATAAAGGAGTCCTGGTTATTTGGACATTTTAATTAACATTGAAACCATAGTGGAACATGTGAGACAAGTTCAAGCAGTGTTAAAGAAGCTCTGTGCTGCCCAGTTGTATGCTAAACTTTCTAAGTGTGAATTCCACAAATGCAAAATTGACTATCTGGCACATTGTATCTCCCATGAAGGGATAGAGATGAACACCAAAAAGGTACGACCTGTGTTAGATAGAATGGGCTCCTCCTTATACCAGAAAATTTCTACCACCAATTTATCCCAGTCAAAGTCTCTTTCTTTCTAAGCAAACAATTCAGGACAAATCTGACATTATTTTCCACCCTGGAAAGATGTGAGGTTTTTATTTCCTCCTACTCCATCTCCTCTTTCTCCTTCTTCTCCTCCAACTTCTACTCTTTTTCCTCATTTCTGTGAGTGAACACGAATCTCAGGACTCTTTCTGCATCCCCAAATCTGACTCTCTTTTGATTCAAACTTGCACAAAATACTGCAATGGCTCCTATCTGCAACCCAGCTATGGATAATGATGTCAGAACCTATTTTATTTTATTTCATTTCTGTCTATCCTCTCTGATCTAAGAATAGATCCCACCTTTCCCTGGGTTCTGCCATATTCCAGGTCCGCCTGGTGCACCAGTTGCGGCCGTATCTGGACCGAGATGCCCTACGCACAGTCACTCATGCACTCGTGACCTCCTGGTTAGACTACTGCAACGCTGCACATGGGGCTGCCCTTGAGGACCACTCGGAGGCTTCAGCTGGTGTAGAATGCAGCCACACGAGTTGTGATGGGAGTCTCCCGATACTCCCGTGTAACACCTCTTCATGAGCTGCATTGGCTTCCGGTTGCCCTCCGGGTGAGATTCAAGGTGCTGGTGATGACCTATAAAGCCCTTAATGGCATGGGCCTGGGTTATCTTAGGGAGCACCTGCTGCCAGCATCAATTTCCCATTGTCCTGTGTGCTCTCACAGAGAGGGCCTCCTTAGGGTGCTGCCGGTTAGGGAGTGCCGGTGGGTGATCCCCAGAGGAAGGGCGTTCTCTGTGGGCGCGCCTGCCCTATGGAATGATCTGCCTGTGGAACTCCGGACTGCCCCCGACCGTTTGTTTTGCCGGGACCTAAAAACCTGGTTATTTAATTTATCTGGCCTGGACTGAGGGGTTTTAACTTTCTAAATTTTTTAACTTTTTGGACTATTAATTGCTATTTAATTTAATTTTAATTTAATTTAATTTTTTATTTTGTCTTTTAACTTTGCCCTGTAAACCGCCCTGAGTCCTTCGGGAATAGGGCGGTATATAAAACTAACTAACTAAATAAATATTCTCAAGGGGAAGGGGGGATTGTGCCTGCAGGGCTATTACTTTCACTTCCTCTATTTGCTACAATGTAATCCTTTATTTATTGGGTCTATATCCTGACCCGCCTGGTGAAATGTAAAAACTTGTTTCCTGTGTTATCTCTCTCTCTCTGAACTCTATCTTTTAAACTGTCAGTTAAGAACAAAGGAGGTAATAAGGAATGTAACCTCAGTGCCTGGTTTATGTCTGCACTCTCAGAGGAAGGTGTGAAGAAGCTGCCGACTTCACTGTGTGAGCTGGAGACGGGCTGATTTTATCTCCCCGGTTCCCACAACGGACTTAACACTTGGGGATTGGCCATGCCACATTGGGCGGTCGATCTATGGGGTGGGGTCTTGCACTGTACGGGAAATCTCAGATCCTGTCTATTACACCTGCTATCACCTACTCTTAATAAAAGTTCCTGTTTGGAAGAAATTGTTTCCAAGAGTTCTGCTGTGGGTTTGAAGTGGGACCTGACATTTGACAGGATCTGCAGTAATAATCAACCTGGAAGGAAGACCATTACCAGGGGGCTTTGCAAAAACTACAATCTCAGACACCAAGGCAGGGAAAAAGGAACCCATTGCAAAGGGGGAGCCCTCCCTCCTGCCAACACCCTGCCAGCTGTCGGGATCCGAGACATCCTACTCCTTGGAGGAAGTGGGAGAGCACACAGCCACAAACCTTGGTGGTCGATGGGCATTGGGAAGAAAGATGAGTGGGAGAAGAGATCAATGAAGGTGACCCTGAGACGCAGCAGCCACCAACCTGGATGGAAGCAAGAAATGGAGAGATCCGTTCTCCTTAGCGAAAAGGAAGGAGATTGTGCACAGCACTCAAGTTGGATCCTAGAGAAATCTATTGACCTGATGAAGAAAAGCCTTGGCGCTCTTGGGGATGAGAAACCTGAACCCCACGGCCGCTCCACTACCTTGGACAGCAGCCAGAGAGACACTGAGGGGGAATCAGAAGCTGAAGTCCTGGGTACGTCTGCTGAGGCAGCAGCCACCACTTCAGCAGCCACCACTCCGTGCCGATCTGCGACTGCCAATCAAAATCAAATTGAAATTGAAAGTGGGTAAGGCGCCAGGTACGGATGGATTGACTGCTGTGTATTATAAAAATTTACAGTTAGAGATGGTAAAGCCATTAAGGGAATTGTTTCAGACAATTCAAATGGGAGGAGGGGTGCCCCCGTCCTGGAAAACTGCTTTTATTTCTTTGATTCCAAAGGAAGACCAGGATGTCACCCAAGCAGAAAATTATAGGCCAATATCACTTTTGAATACGGACTACAAGATATTTGCTAAGGTTTTAGCTAATAGATTAATGAGGGTATTGCAACAAGTAATTCATGGTGACCAAACTGGGTTTATAAGTGGTAGACAAATGAAGAACAATGTGAGGCATATAGTTGATTTGTTGGAATTTTTGGAAAGAAACAATCAGATCCCTGCAGCGTTGATCTTCTTGGATGCTGAAAAAGCCTTTGATCAACTGGATTGGCAATTTTTGTTGAAAGTATTAGATAAAATGAACTTTGGGGATAAATTTTTACAACCAATTAGGGCACTATATCAAAAGCAAACAGCCTGTATAATAGTTAATAATAGTTTGACGGAAGTATGTAACATTGAAAAGGGCACAAGGCAGGGGTGCCCGTTGTCACCTTTACTATTTGTTTTAACATTGGAGATATTATTGATTAAAATACGGGATTCGGAAAAAATTAGGGGAATTCAAATAAGAGATCAGGATTACAGACTGAGGGCGTTTGCAGATGATCTGGTTGTTACGGTAACTCAGCCTGAAGATTCAGTTGTAGAACTGATGGAGATAATAATGCAATATGGGAAAGTTTCTGGATTCAAGGTTAACATACAAAAAACTAAAATGTTGTCTAAGAATATGACAGTAACACAAAAGGCTGTTTTAGAAGGGCTAACGGGATTTGAAATTGTTAAAAGGGTTAAATATTTGGGGATATATTTGTCACCCTCAATGTAAAGCTATATAAAAATAATTATGAAAAGTTATGGGGAAAAGTTCAAAAAGAATTGGATAGCTGGAAAAAACTACAATTATCTTTATTGGGAAGAATTGCAGCAGTGAAAATGAATGTTTTGCCGAAATTTTTATTTTTATTTCAAATGATACCTATTCTTAAAAAGGATTCAAATTTGGAGGAATAGCAAAAGGGTATTAATAAATTTGTCTGGGCAGGGAAAAGGCCACAAGTTAAATTTAAGATTATGCAGGATACGTGTGAGAGAGGTGGTCTCAAAATGCCTAATCTTAAACTATACTATGAAGCTGCTGCTTTGTCAGCGATAAGTGATTGGATTAATTTAACACAAGGGAGATTATTAAATCTTGAAGGCCATGATTTGTTATTTGGTTGGCATGCATATTTATTGTATGATAAGAAGGTGGATAATGTGTTCAAGGTACATATTTTAAGACATGCTGTGTTGTGAGTTTGGAAAAAGTATAGACATAAGTTAAATTATAAAATACCTATATGGGCAATACCGAAACACGCAATAGAAAATATAAGTGTTGGGTTTAAACATGATGTGACTACATATAAGGAAATTTTAAGTTTGGAAAGGAATGTATGGCATTTGAAGCCGTATAATATTTTAAGAGAAGAAAAGATTGTACAAACTTGGTTTCAGTATGGGCAATTACAGGCCAGGTGGAAAGAAGATCAGAAAATTGGTTTTTCAATGATTGATGAAAATCTGGTAAAGCAAATTAGAGATCAAGGTCAAACACATATTAAAAGGATATATCTTGCATTGATAGAAATTGATTCAGAGACAGAACTTGTTAAAGACTGTATGATAAAGTGGGCTCAGAATTTTCAAGAAGTCATTAGAATAGATACTTGGGAAAAGATTTGGGTGAGAAATGTAAAATTTACGCAAGCTCAAAACTTAAGAGAGAACTTTTATAAAATGTTTTATAGGTGGCACTTAGATCCTAAAAAATTAGCAAGTATGTATCCGAACTGCCAGCCTAAATGTTGGAGGTGTGGTGGTGAAGATGCAACGTATTTTCATATATGGTGGACCTGTAAAAAGGTTAAAGCTTTTTGGATTAAAATCTGGTGGAATATGCAAAAGATATTTAAGAAAAGGATAAAGTTTTGTCTGCAATTGTTTTTACTGGGCATTATTACTGATACTACTGTTGTGGACACTAAGTTGATGTTGAATTTAATTACGGCAGCAAGACTTTTAGTAGGGCAATATTGGAAGAAGGAAGAACTGCCGACTATAGAAGAATGGACTTTAAAAGTTTCCAACCTGGCGGAAATGGCAAAGATCTCGGCGTACTTGAAAGACCATTCGCAACAGAGATATATTGTGGAGTGGAAAAAATGGATTGATTATATCCAGAATAAATATGGGACTAAAAAGTTTCACCTAGCATTTGAATAATGTGATGTGATATTTACATTGCTTGTAGTTATTTTATAAGAGTTAAAGTGCGATAGATTTAATAGTTTATTGTTGTTTGCATAAGGTAGATTATGATTGTTTGTATTTTTATACCCTGTATTTAGCTCTGGGAAGTCGGGGTGGGGGGAGGGGGAAGGGAGGGAGGTGTTGGGGAGGGTTGGGGAGGGGGGAGGGGGCTGGGAGGGGTTTTGTTTTGTTAAAAAAATGTATTGTAAAACTTTTCAATAAAAAAACGAATTCCAGGCCATCACCAACAAACTGAACTAGACAGAAGACATCCTCCTTAGCCATTTTAAAGATGGCCTAAACTAGGACCTGTATGATGCTTTCCTGCCTTGAGGAGACCCACGCCGACTCATCGAATGGTATATCCTAGCGGAGGAAGCAAAGATCAATTTATTGAAAAGACACCACCGAGGAAAACCATGGGGACGCTCACCTCCTGAGCCATCACGCGAACCAGCAAAACCACCAGCTACAGCCAAGAAATCAAGAGGCTGTATCAAATGCAGGAGAGAGGGGAATCACGCCATAGCGTGCCATTCGAAAGTCCCTCCATGCAACCCAGAGCAGAAAAACCATTGGTGGGAGAAGAGAAGGGGTTACCAGAAATACCGGAAGAATACCGAGAACTTTTAGTCTTCAGTGAGGAATGGGCAGATGAGCTTCCTCCTCACCAATCCACAGACAGTGCTATAGAAATCAAACCCGGGGCAAAACTCCCGAAGCCCAGGCTGTATTCCATGAGCCCTAAAGTGACGGAGGAGATGGAAAGATTCATAAATGAAAATCTAGAAAGGGGATTTATCAAACCTGCCAAACCCAAAGTGGCCGCCCTGGTCCTCTTTAGGGAGAAGAAGGATGGCACTTTGTATTTGTGCGTGGATTACCGCACCCTGAATGCAATCAGTGAAAGTAACCTGTATCCCCTACCCCTCATGAAGGACATGTTATCCCACTTATTGAAAGGAAGGATTTTTACCAAATGAGACCTAAGAGAAGCGTACTACCACATTATAATTAAGGAAGGGGACAAATGGAAGACCGCATTTAATTGTCCAATGGGATGCTACCAATTTAAAGTTTTGCCATCTGGACTACAAGGGGCCCCTGCAGTATTTATGCAATTAATCAATGAAGTGCTAAGGGAGCGCTTATTTAAGTTTTCCTGGTTTATTTAGATGACATCCTTATCTTCACCAAGTCCAAAGAGGAGCATGTCAACCTAGTCAGAGCAGTTTTTTAAAAACTGTGAGCTGCCCACCTAATATGCCAAATTATCGAAATGCGAATTCCACCAAGAAAGAATAGACTACCTGGGGTATCGCATATCACCACAGGGCATCAAAATGGACCCTGAGAAGGCCAGGGCGGTATTAGAATGGGCACCACCTCACACAAGGAAGAAATTACAAAGTTTCCTGGGTTTCACAAACTTCTACCACCGTTCGTTCACCCAAATAGCCCTTTATTGAGCCGTTTATACATCCAGGAAACTCACTGAGACGGAATAACGCTGGACTGTGTGGAAGAAGGAAGTGTACGCTGTGAGGTGGTTATTACTTACATGGCGTCAATTCCTTGAAGGAAATAAAATCCCCTTTGAGGTCTGGATGGACCACTAAAAACGCCCAGAAAGCTCACTCCTAAGCAAGCCCGCTGGTCCCAGCACTTTCACTAATTTCGTTTCACGCTCAAACACTTGCCGGGGGAAAAGAACTTCCTGCCAGATGCAATGTTTTGCATGCCCCAATATAGCAGCACATGAGCCACTGATTCTAAACCATTCATGCCCGAACCACAACTGGCAGCAGCAGCTTGGGCCAAAATAAAGCTGCAGCTTTATTTTGGCCCAAGCCAAAATAAAGCTGCAGCTGAGTAGCTAAACCGGAATCAAATTCCGGAAACTTTAGAAACAGATGAATGGTTGCAGAAAAAGAGATGTGTGTACGATCAAGGATGGGTTGCCATTGGTGGGCAAGAAGTTATATATACCAGCTACCCAGAGGGTCAATTTCATGCAGCTGTGCCATGATACAAAATCAGCAGGGCAGTTTGGATTTGTAAAAACGTTACATTTAGTTTAACAGCAATTTTGGTGGCCATCCATGGAAAAGGACATAGAAAGTAACGTGGCCAGCTGCCCAACTTGTGCAGCTGCCAAGAGGTTGCAAGGCAAATCACCCAGACTGCTACAACCAGTGGTAAATCCCTCAGCCCAATAGAAGGAAATATCCATGGAATTTATAGTGGAATTACCAGAAACACTTTCATCTGGGTGGTTATGGACCTGTTCTCAAAACAAGTGCATTTTATTCCTTGCAAAAAAGATCCCCACTGCAAAAACCTTAGAGAAACTATTCGTACAGCACATCTACAGACTGCATGGGGCACCCCAACACATCATATCAGATAGGGGAGTGCAATTTACATCAGAATTCTGGAAAGAATTCTTATCCCTCTTCGGGACCACTCAGGGACTGTCATCTAGTCATCATCCTCAGTGTAATGGTCAGTCGGAATGTTCAAACTCAGTACTTGAGCAATACTTAAGATGCTTTATTGATTTCCAGCAAGCGAACTTGACAGACCTACTCCCTTTTGCAGAAGTTGCTTACAATAACACAGTCCACTCTAGCACAGGCTACACTCCCTTTCAAGTAGCCACCGGTCAAAGTTTCAACCCTATGTCAGAACTAACCCCAAATGAACCGGCAAAGAATGGATAGGAGAATTACAAAATACCTAGCCAGTGGTTAGGAAAGCCCTGGACGAAGCTAGACAAGCATACAAAGCACAAGGGAATAAAAAGAGAGTTGAACCTAAACCATTCATTGTAGGAGAAATGGTATATTTGTCTACAAAATACCTAAAATCCCTACAACCTTGTAAAAAACGTGGTCCAAAATACGTAGCACCTTTTCCAATTAAAAGAATCATAAACCCAGTAACAGTAGAATTAGAACTACCCAAAACCCTAAAGCAAATACACCCAATTTTTCACTGCAGCTTGCTAAGAGAACGACAGTCGCCCTTATGGCCAAAACTCCCCCCCACACCACCTCCAATCACGGTTGAAGGGGAACACTTTGAGATAAAAGAAATCTTAGATGCTAGGAAGTATCATGGGGCAGTTCAATACTTAGTAGCCTGGAAACAGCTTCCCTCCTCACAAAACAAGTGGGTCCTCAAACGTCATGTCAGAGCACCCAAATTGCTAAAGAAGCTTCATACAGAATATCCCAACAAGCCAGACTAACCTCTGTACCTGTTTTGTTTTCTCTACAGGTGGATCTCTCCTATTTTTAAGAGGGGCAGGATGTCAAAACCCATTCCTATTTTATTTCATTTCATTTCTATTTCATCCCACCTTTACTGAGTTTTGACATACTTCCAAGGGGGAGGGGGGAGGTGCCTGCAGGTCTATTACATTCACTTCCTCCATTCATTAAAATGTAATTCTTTATTTTGTTTTTTTAGTCTGTATCCTGTTTCCTGCGTTATCTCTCTCTCTCTGAACTCTATCTTTTAAACTGTCAGTTAAGAACAAAGGAAGAAATTAGGAATGTAACCTCAGTGCCTGGTTTATGTCTACGCTCTCAAAGAAACATGTGAAGAAGCCACCGACCCTCGCTGCGTGAGCTGGAGACGGGCCGATGTTATCTCTCTGGTTCCCACAATGGACTTAAAACTTGGGGATTGGCTATCCCACATCGGGCAGTTGATCTATGGGGTAGGGTCCTGCTTGGGGACACTATAAGCTGCTGCTTTGTGCGGGAAATCTCAGATCCTGTCTATTATGCCTGCTTTCACCTACTCTTAATAAAAGTTCCTGCTTGGAAGAAATTGTTTCCAAGTGTTCTGCTTTCTTAAGATGTGGGTTTGAAGTGGGTCCTGACATTCTTTCTTGTTTTGGTAGAACCATGTCGCAATATTTCCTTTTCCATATTTAGTTTGCATATCTCTACTCAGCCAATATTTATAACAGAATTATCTTCCAAGAAAACTGGAAAAAGTGTACGTTAACCTGTCCATCTCGGCCCAACGGAGAATCTTGTTTATTATCAAATGGCCAGGGGGTATATCTGGGTCCTTCCACAATTGGGCAAAGGTCATCCTCGCCGCTGTTGAGACATGAACAAATATATAGCAATCTCTTTTGTCGATATTGTCCGGTCTTATACCCAATAAGTAGAGGTCTGGCTGCATAGGGAAACTCATGCCTGTTATTTCCAATAGCCACTGTTGAATTTTTCTCCAATATCGTCTGGCATATAAACAGTTCCACCATTGGTGAAAGAAGGTACCCTTGGCCGAGCAACATTTCCAGCATCTATCAGAAGATCCTGGAAACATTTTAGCGATTCTAACGGGGGAGATACCAACGGTAGATCATTTTATAGAAATTTTCCTTAAAGGAGGAGGATAGAGTCAGTTTCATGGTCTTATTCCATTAGTTCTTCCACATATCAAGCTGTATTGTCCTCCCGATATTTCTCCCCCAGGCAATCATCGTGTCTTTTACAATCTCTTCCGCCATAAAGCTGGACAGCAGAAGATTGTATGCATTAGAGATAAATTTCCTTTGACTACCCAAAAGGAGTTTATCGATTGTTTGTAGTTGAAGAGCGATACCGTACTCTTGTTTGTCTCTGGCAGTTCTAGTTTGTATTTGGGCATAGGACCACCAATCTATATTGCATCCTCTAATTTGAAGATCGGTTCTGGATCTAAGTCTCCCACCTTCACCCAACAAATCACCATAAGTCCAATTTCTCTCTATGCTGTGTACAGTCGGGAGGGTCACCGCTTCTAATGGAGATACCCATTTGGGGATCTGGGTGTACACTTGTTTTTTAACCGCCTCCCAAATCCTTTGCAAATTTCCTCTAATGTAATGAGTGGTAAAATACTTAGATTGCTTATCCTTCTGTGGCCATAAAAAGGAATGCCAACCTCACTGCAAATCATACCCTTCAAGTATCAAAATACGTTTCCTTGAAAGGGTCACCCAATCTTTTATCCAAACCAAGGAAGAGGCTTGGTAATAAAGCTCCCACATAGGGAGTCCCAAGCCACCTTTTGATTTATGCTCCTGCAACATTTTCCTTTTTATACGAGGTTTTTTCCTTCGCCAAATAAATTTACCCAAAATTTGATCTAATTTCCTAAAAAAAAAAATCCCCAATCTTGCAGGAGCCATTTGGAATAAAAAGATCCATTTCGGTAGGATATGAGCTTTTAGCGTGGCAATTCTACCCAAAAGCGAAATCTGTATATGCCGCCATCTATCCAAGTTGTTTGCTGTATCTACTAACAGTTTTGAATAATTAAGCTCTTTGATGGTGGAGCACTTGTTTGTCAACCAAACACCCAAATATTTAAATTTTTTAACACAATCCCCATAATATTTTGGATCTGTTCTCTTTGAATATACGATAAATTATTTGTTAGCATTTTAGTTTTATCCTTATTAATTTTTAATCCCGCTACCTCTCCATAGTTATCCAGTTTTACAAGTAATTTTGGCCCTGTAGTCAGAGGGTCTTCTAATATAAAAACCAAATTGTCAGCGAATGCTTGAAGTTTATATTCCTCCCCTTTTACTTTTAAGCCCTTAATTTCCGAATCCTGTCTAATCTGGAAATGGTTCCTGAGTTAAAATAAAAAGCAGTGGTGAAAGAGGGCATCCTTGCCTGGTACCCTTACAAATCTGTATCTCCTCTGATATTAATCCATTGAGCATCAACCTTGCCGACTGCTTAGCATAAATAGCTTGAACTGCCTTTGTAAATTGAGAACCGAAGCCCATCACTTCCAATTGTTGTATTATAAAGTTCCAGTTAACTCTTATCAAAAGCCTTTTGGGCATCCAAAAAAATCATTACCATAGATTTGTCTGGATGGGTCTCATAGTATTCTAAAACATTCAATACTACTCTTAAGTTATCTCTCAGGTGCCTATGGGGTAAAAAACCATTCTGGTCTTGGTGGATAAAACGGGACAGAAACACCCAAAGCCTCTCAGCTAAAATTGTCACTAAAATCTTATAGTCCACATTCAGGAGTGAGATTGGTCTACAGTTCTGGATCAAAGTTCTATCGGTATCAGGTTTCAGGATTAGGGAGATATAGGCCTCTTTCCAGGACCGGGGTATTTTTGATTCCATTAGGACCTCATTAAATAGGTCCTTCATTTGTAAATTAATTGAGTCAAAATTCTCTTTATAAAATTCACTAGGGATTCCATCCGGTCCTGGGGTCTTACCACCTGCCTGTTTCTTAACAGCTACTGCAATTTCCCCGCTAGTAATTTCTGCATTTAGAATTTCTTTACAAGAATCAGGGATTGCTTCAATCTGCAAATTCTGGAGATAGATCCTGACCTTTTCTCCCTGATAAGTTTCCTGGCTATAGAGAGAGGAGTAAAACTCTTGCGCCACCTTTGCTTTTTGTTTTGTCATACCGACCAAATTACCTGTGAAATCTCGAAGCATTTCAATCTTCCTAGATTCTGTTTCTTTTCTTAATCTGTAAGATAACCACCAGCCAGGTTTATTGACGTACTCCAATTGCATTTGTCTACACTTCCGAATTTTGTTCATGAAATATTTTTGATCTAAAATAGATAAGTCATATCTAATCAAATCTATTTTCTCTTTAATCAAATTATTAGATGGATCTAAACATAACTCCTCCTCAACTGTCACCAGCTCAGCCAGTAACTTTATCCGTTCTGCCTTCTCTTTTTTCCGTTTAGCAGCTGTATATTTTATTACCAGTCCCCTAACAACAGCTTTGGCCATATCCCAAATATTTTGAAGAGATGTATCTTCTTTCTTATTTCCGGGAAAAAAATAGCCTAATTCTTTTTTAATCATGTTTATAAATCCCTTGTCTTTCATTATCTCAGCCCTCATAGACCATCTCGTTCTTCTGGTGGACCCCTTCCATTCTACTATCAAAGGGTAATAGTCTGCCCATATGTTTGTACCTATTTCAGCAAATTTTATTTCTCCTTTCAAATCCAATGTTTTTTGTTTGTTTTTTATTGAAAAGTTTTAAAATACATTTTTAAAAACATATACCCCATCTGCCCCACCCCCCTCCCCATCCCTCCCATCCCAACACACACCCCCCCCGACTTCCCAGAGCCGAATACAGGGTATTTCATCATACAATCTTACTCTAAAATATTCTAGTAACTATAACTACTCTTTAAACCCTATCGCACTTTAACTCTCCTTAGCCATAGAAAAGAAAAATAATATACATTTTATAGAAATTTTCTCTTAAATTCTGAGCCTGGGTAAATTTTACATTTCTAACCCAAATTACCTCCCATGTATCCAATAAGATTGGTTCTTGAATATTTTGAGCCCACTTCACCATACAATCTTTAACTAATTCCATTTCAGAGTCCAATTCTACTAAAGCGTTGTATGCTCTCTTGAAATGTGCTCTATTTTGGTCTTTAATTTGTTTTACCAAATTTTCATCAGTTAATGTAATCCCAGTTTTCTGACCTTTCATCCACCTCGTTTGTAATTGAGTATATTGTACAACAACAACAACAACTTTATTGATTAGCCCTTGGACCATATCAAAGTGCAAAGTTCCAGCAACAAACCGTCACCAAAACTTGATAAAAGCAATCCAAAATGGAATTTGATAAAATACAATTTAAAATGGAATTAAAATAAAATACAATTTAAGATGAAATAGTAATAAAATACAAATTTAAGATATAGATAAAATATGATAACATTATATTTTGGAGTCGCCCTTGCAATCTACCCCAATCAGTCCCACATATGCAGATCTTAACCGGATCATTTTGTTTAAATACTGTGCTACGTTAAATGTTATTTTCAAGTTCTGACCGGAGATAAGTTATTTTGATATGGGGATCCCAATGGGTCATTTGTTTGGTATATAGACCAAGATACCTGTCTCTCACCCACTTATACAGACAACAATCAAACAGGATGAGTATATTGAAACCAAGACTGTATGATATTTTCTTGTTTTAACTCATCCAATAACTTCAATTGCCAACCATTTCCTATCAATCTAAGTAATTCCTTATATGAAGTCGTGTCCAAGTTCACACCCATAGATACCCCCTCTATCGCGTGTCCAGGAATCCCCCAAATTGGTATTTTATAGTTTAACTTATAATAATATTTTTCCAGACACGCAATAAAGCACTTCTTAAGATATGAGATTTGAAAGCCTTACCAACTTTTTTATCATAAATTAAATATGCATGCCACCCATATAATAAGTCCCATCCCTCAAGATAAAGTATTCTTTTATTAGTTAAATTAAGCCAATCACTAACCAGTGTTAAAACCACCACATCATAATATAATTTCAAGTTAGGCACCTTGAGTCCTCCTCTTTCCTGTGCATCTGGCAAAATCTTAAGTTTAAATCTTGGTTTCTTCCCCACCCAAATGAATTTATTAATACCCTTCTGCCATTCATCCAAATTAGCATCCTTTTTCAATATAGGTATCATTTGAAACAAAAAAGAAACTGGTAAAACATTCATTTTAACAGCTGCAATTTTTCCCAACAAAGATAATTGTAGTTTTTTCAAATTATTTAAGTCTTTTTGTACTTTTAACCATAATATCTCATAATTATTCTTATATATTTAACCTTTTAACCTCATAATTATTCTTATATAATTTTACATTAGAGGCTGTAATATATACTCCCAGATATTTAACCTTTTTCACTATTTCATAACCTGTCAATTTAACTAACATTTCCTTTTCCTTCATAGTCATGTTTTTAGATATTTTAGTCTTATTAAAATTTATTAAAAATTTAGATATTTTAGTCTTATTAAAAATTAAAAATTGCCAATTCAACTGATCAAAAGCTTTTTCAGCATCCAAAAATATCAATGCCGCTGGGACTTGGTTGTTCTTATCCAAATACTCAATTAAGTTAACAATTTGTCTTACATTATATTTCATGTATCTTCCAGTTATAAATCCAGACTGATCACTGTGAATCACTTGTTTCAAAACTTGCATTAATCTATTTGCCAATATTTTTGCGAAAATCTTATAATCTGTATTCAAAAGCGATATAGTTCTATAATTCTTCGGCTGGGTAAGGTCCTGATCCTCCTTTGGGATCAGAGATATAAATGCCCTTTTCCAAGATGGAGGAACTTCTCCTCCAGTCTGAATATTATTAAACAGGTCCTTTAATGGTTCTATCATCTCTGCAAACAATATTTCATAATAAATTACTGATAATCCATCTGTACCCGGAGCTTTACCCACTTTTAATTGCTTAATTGCTAAAATAATTTCCTCTGAAGTAATTGAGCCGTTTATTACCTTCTGTTGGTCATTAGAAAGTCTAGGAAAATGTGCTCCCTGCAAATACTTATCTATATCTGAGGCTTGTATACTTTCACTAGCATATAACTTTGTATAATAATCTAAAAAACTCTTTTTAATCAACTTTTGTTGATATACCTCTTTACCTTTATATTCTATTTTCTCTATAATGCGTGATTTCTGTTTCTTCCTTAATTGATAAGCCAACCACCTACCAGGCTTATTTGCATTACAAAACGTATTATGTTTGGCATAACGCAAATTAGTTGTGACCTGATCTGCTATTAACATATTAAATTGCTCTTTCAGCAAATTTATAGAGACCCTTAGTCTCTTATCTGATGGATTCAAAATAAAAGCTTTCTCCTTAAATTTAATCTCTTCTTCAAGCTCTTTACGTTTTTGCATCTGCTTACACCTATATCCATTATTCATATGAATCAAGACCCCTCTCATATAAGCTTTACTAGCATCTCAAACCATTTCTATAGATGTACCTTTATACATATTGAAAACAAAAAATTCTTTCAAATGTTCTTTACATTTCTGTGAGAGTGATTCATATCTAAATAAATTTTCATTCAGTCTCCAAGATCTTCTCTCCCCATTTTCAACGAATAACTCCAACTATACAGGACTATGATCCGACAACGTTCTAGGAAAAATCTTGACATTCTTGACCCTAGAAAGAAAATCAGTAGTAATTTTAAAAAAGTCAATTCTGGAAAACAATTGATGTCTATCCGAAAAAAAGGTAAAATCTCTTTCTTTCATATTTTGCTCCCGCCAAATATCTCGTAATTCCAAGTCCTCTTTCAAGTCAAAAAAGGCTTTAGGCAATTTAGAATGATTGGGAGAATTTTAAAAAGATCCCTTCTTGTCTTTACTTGAATCCAAAACACCATTCTAGTCATCCAGCATAATAACAGATTTATAATCCAGCTGAATAAGTTTATATTGTATAAGTTTATAAAACTTTTGTTGCTGTTGATTAGGAGCATATAATCCAATAATAAGAACTTTCTTGCCTTGTAACACTAATTCGATGATAACATATCTTCCTTGTATATCTGATTCAATTAATCTAGCCGATAAGTCTTTTCTTAAGTAAATAACCACTCCACCTTTTTTATCTGGGGCTGATCTTTTGCAGCAATATGAGTTTCTTGTAGACAAACAATGTCATTTTTATGTTGTTTCAGGTAATGAAATACTTTCTTTTTTGTGATGAATTTAAGCCATTAACATTCTATGTCAAAAACTTTGCCATCCTTGGTGGCCTGGAGCCTCTGGAACACTGCCTGAAGATCTGCCGTTGATCTCTTCGGTCGTGCCCCTCCCACAGACTCTGTAACAACCAGATCTTGTTTCGTTGACCCAGAATCAGCCTTCTGTTTCTGCTCCTTTTCTTTACGTCTATATGCAGCCCGAGTCATCCTCTGTTCCCTTGGATCATCCTTTAAGGTCAAACTCTGCTCAGTAGACCCCTCCTGCAATAACTCTCTAACCACTAATGATGTTGCACCTTCTGTTGGTTGTTTATCTCCCAGCCTTCCTTCTATTCCTTTAGAACGTGGAGATGGTGGTGAACCTGCTTTCAGGACATAAGTATAAAAATCTTTTGCCTTTGAAACTGTATTCAGTCTGTATTGTGTCCATTCATGAGTCACCACTATTCCAATGGGTATCTCCCATCTAAACTGGATTTGTCGTTTTTTAAGCTCCTCAGACAAAAATGCAAAATCTTTCCTTTTTCTGAGAATTTTTGGAGGTATTTCTTTTAAAATTATAATATTCTGACCTGCAATTTGAAATTTCTGTTGGTAAAAAGCCTGAATAATTGCATTTCTGAGTGACCTCTTAGAAAAATAAATCACCACATCTCTGGGTAAATTCTTCTGTCTTGCAATCCAGGAATTAACCCTGAATATCTTATCCATATCTTTTATTAACTCCTCAGGTTCATATCCCAAAATAGGGGCTATTGCTCCTGCCACCTCCTGTTGCAAATCATCACGTGGGTTCTCCTTTAATCCCCTAATACACAAAGCAAATTCCATATCTCTATATTGTGAGATGATCATTTCATCCTCTGTTCTATCAATCTTATTTTCAACTTTTTCAACTCTATTTTCTAATTTTCCAGTATATTCCACAACTTCATCCACACGATCATCCAAACGTTCAATATGTGTAGCCAACCCTTGAAGTGCAAGCAATATATCTTCCCTCATCTCTCTATTTTTACTCTCAAAAAGATCTGCCATTTCCTCCTTCATTGGCATCTTGAATATCTTTAAGAGTAAATGCTGGAGGAGGGGAGAGGGAGGGGGGATTTAGGCTTGGCTTGAGCTACAGTCTGTGTTAAAGGAGATGAAATTGTGCTTTTAGAGGAATTTCCAAAAGTTTTGAGGCCATTTTCCTACTCATAAAAATCCACTTCTTATAAGTTTCACTTTCCCATATGCTTAAAAATATATATAAACACTAAGTCCCAGAAGACAAAAGAGAAATATAATTCCTTCCTTCTTCCTTTACTTTAAAAAAAGGAAGAAAAAGCACTTGAATACACAAAATCCAAACTTTGTAACCAAATGTATCTCTTTTTTGCCGTGCTTTCAAACAAAAAAGCAACATTCTGGCGCCATTTTTCCCCCTTTTGAATCAACTTTACATATTGAGAAGATTAATTTTCACTGAGTTAAAGTTCCAACTCTTGCAATTTTAACTGCTCTCTGTCTGCTTTTAAGTCACTCACAAGTCTCTTAAATCAGCAGATGTGGATTTGGTGTCTTGCTTCGCTCCTGGCAAAGGCATCCTGGGAGCGGAGAAGTCCTCAGGCTCCGAAGGAGCTCTCACCCTCCGACCCCCACCTAATTAGGGGGGTCCAGGGGAGCTCTACCTCTACCTGAGGGAAGCTCTCCACCCCCTTTTCTCCCGAGGGAGAGGTTTCCAAGCCGCGGGGCAGCTGATTTTTGCTGTCTCTGCAGGCTTTAACATAATCCCAGGACGGGCGGCTGAGAGAAAGCCACCATCAGCGCTTGTGTCATCACAGGAAGTCCCGCATTATCTTAAATTTAACTCTCGGTCTCTTCCCTGCCCAAATAAATTTATTAATATCTCTCTGCCATTCCTCCAAATTTGAATCTTTTTTTAAGTATAGGTATCATTTGAAATAAAAATAAAAATTTAGGTAAAACATTCATTTTCACAGCTGCAATTCTTCCCAATAAAGACAGTTGTAATTTTCTCCAGCTATCAAGCTCTTTTTGTATTTTTGACCATAAAAATTCATAATTATTCTTATATAATTTAGTATTTGAAGCTGAAAGATGTACCCCCAAATATTTAACCTTTTTAACTATTTCAAATCCTGTTAATTTTTCTAAGGCTACCTTTTGTTCTATGGTCATATTTTTAGACAATATCTTAGTTTTTTGTCTGTTTACCTTAAATCCAGAAACTTGTCCATATTGTAAAATTATTTCCATTAAGTCCAAAACTGATTGAATTGGTTGACTTAACGTAATAACCAAGTCATCTGCAAATGCCCTGATGTTGACCAGAACATATCAATCCTAGACATTTTAAAAGATAAACGTGAATCACTATATAATATAAGTTGGAACAAATGTTTTGTATGGCTTAAAAGAAGGTTCAATTCAGGAGATGAGTGATGAGATCGCCCACTTAATTGATCTGTGTAATTTATTAGGTTTACAAGGTTGATAAGATATGACCAATGGTAGTTTTGTTTTTCTTTTAATGATAAGGATATTTTATGTATTGGAAAGTTTAGCTGGGATGATATATTTTTTGTTAATAGGAAAGTAGATATAACTCTCGGTCTGTTTTGTTTGTTTTCCACAGTTTGTGTTACGTGATTATATGGTTTGTGTCTTTAAACCCCTTGTCCCTTTCCCTATGTATTATTCTGTTGTCATTCTTACTGTAAATAATTAATAAAGAATATATATATATATATATATATATATATATATATATATATATATATATATATATATATATATATATATATATATATATATATATATATATATATATATATATATATATATATATATATATATATATATATATATATATATATATATATATATATATATATATATATATAAAGAAAACTGGGAAAAGCACCAGATTGGTAAAAATGTGCTGACCAAATATAATTTGTTTTTTGTGGTATAAGGAGCTCACATGTTTATGTTCAATCTAGCAAGCAGAAGATTATATTTTGTCAGAGCATACACAGTCTTATTGTGCTGAGGTAACCCAGGAGTAAATACAGAAAACAGTGGTTTATATTAAATGGTGGTTTATCTATAAACTATCTATCATATACACCAGGAACAAAATACATACACATGGTAATACAGCAAATTCCAACACACAGCAGTTACAGCAGGAAACAGACGAGAGAGAAAGACTCCAGCAAAGCCTTCTCTTTTATACTCAAGCTCTTAAAGGGATACAGACTCCTGCTGACTTATTCCTTACATTGCAACATTCACCTCACATTATACAAACTGGTTAGCTTCTAAATCATTACCTTGACATATTTAGTTCCCTTAAACAGAGAACCTGTATGCAACTGAGAGCTGCGCACCTAAGTCAACATCTGCCAACTTTACTTCTGAATAATATCCAGACCTAGTGCCAGGATAAAAGTCATTTCTTTTTCATATTTCCAACCTGGTTGGAGAAGCCTCAGTCCACTATTTTTCTTAGCTTCCCTGCTCTAAATGCAGATGTGAGAAGCTATAGAGGCCATTGAAGCCTCAGACTGTGTTGTTCTTTCTTCTGCAGCCTCTAAGGGTGCAAGAACAGTAGTGGTACCTAGTTAAATATCAAAAGTGATATTGTTTCTCTTCATGCTACATGATTATGCCCTTGCATCTTTTTTCCAGATCTTGTGACTGACTTCCTGAATTTTATAGAATCATAGATCTGGAAGGGACCTTGGAGGTCTAAGCCCAAAGCAGCAGACCTTATACCATCCTGGACAAATGAATGTACAAACCTTTCTTGAAAACCTCCAGTGATGGAGCACCCACAATTCTGAGAGCAAGCTGTTCCTTTGCTTAATTGTTCTCACTGTCAGGAAACCTAACAAGATTCCACGCCCTAACCTATCATGTCACCCCTAATCCTTCTCTTTGGACATACCTAACTCCCTTAACCTTTAAAATGTTTTGCCTCTATAATTTTAATTCCCATGCACAATTCAGAGCTATAATGATCAGAACTAGGATGACATATTGAACCAAATTCTTGAGGCCCATTGGTTTGACCGTCAATTGACTACCTACCTTTTGTTTGTGATCTGCTGAATTTCTTGCTTCATATAGATTTTTATTTATTTATTTATATAGATAGCTAAACTTCTGATTTCTTATTGTGCATCTTTCCAGCGAAAGGTTAGTGATGAACTGTTTTTTTAAATTATAGTATCATGCAGTTATAATTTCATTGCAGCCAACTCTTTGAAGGTAGTATTAAAAAGTTATTAATTCTTCACATGGCAGGACACACATATAATAAATGTATTCAATCCCATTTGTACATCCAGCTAATTTAAGAGAAGAATTTAATGAAGTTGTTTATAATTTGTTTTATTTATTTATTTGTTTTATTTTTCTTTTAAATTCATAGTACATGTCAGAATCCATTTATATTCCATTTCTAACCCTCTTATCTGTGCAAACCTAAATCTCACCCCCTTACTGGATTCTGTCATTCCCAAGGAGCGGAAGAGAAGATGTTAATTGGCCATCCCTATCCATTAGATCAGGGGTGTCAAACTCAATTTCATTGAGGGCCGCATCAGCATTGCGGTTGCCCTCGGGGACGGGTGGGTGTGACCAGGGTGGGCGAGGCCTACTGGGTGGGCGTGGCTGGAGTGCATGTGGCTTACTGGGTGGGCATGGCCAGCTCTACATCGTTCGCGTCAAGGGTACCTATGGGGGCCCGGGCAGGAGTGGGACAGATCTGAGGGTCTCTGGCAGAAGGAGATGGGACCGGGGCAAGTGCCAAGGCATGGTCCACTGGAGGAGCCTCACTGTTCCTCTCAGGCCATGTGGGGGGGGGGGGCTGGACAGTGGCGCAGAGGTCAAATGCCCAGCCCTCAAGCACCCAAGGCACTAAGCCCAGCCCCACTTCCCCAAGGGGGCGCCCAGCTGCACTTACCTTCTCCTCAAGGCTGCTGCTGCTATGCTTGCTCTCCTTAGCCAGGTTGCTCATGATGGGTATGAGGGCAAAGTCAAGAGGGAGGCCCACTCCCTCTCCATGTGAGGAGACCTGGCTTTGTATCCAAAGCTTCTTTAGCAATAGGATGGGAGACCCCCAGGATAGGCCAGGAGGAGGGGGCAAGGGGATAGTGAAAGGGCAGCAGGGCAGGACTAAGGCAGTACTTCCCTCAGACCCTCCCTCTCCTTCCTTCCTTCCGAAGAGTGGTGGGGAAATATATGAGGTGAGGGAGGGGGAAAAACAGGCAAGAAACGCAGCTGGGGAAGTGTCATCCTTCGTGTGGAATGAAGAAATGCACCATTGCCTGGAAGTGGTCAGCACGTGGCCCTCGCCTACTTCACATACTCTATCTGGCTTGGTGGGCTCTGGTGGAGGGGATGCCATGAGCAGCATAAGAGTCGATGTTACCCACGCAACACTGTCCACCCTGGAGCCTGCCCCATTTTGGCAGGCAGCGGGGTGCTCTCCTCACAGTGCTAAGAGGCTGAGCCAGGTGGCATGAATCTGAAGAGAAGCACAATGCTGCCCAGCCCCTAGCCTGCCCAAAGTAGGCAGGGCCATGTGCTGGCCACTTCCAGGCAATGGTATTTCTTCATTCCTCACAAAGGGTGATACCTCCCCACCCAGTGGGTGGGGCCAATGCAGCAGGGGCTGGTCCCTCGCTGTTTCCAGATGGCCTTGTGGAGCTAAGTCTGAATGTGTTTCAGCATAGATGTTCACCACGAAATTGTACATTGGCTCCTGGCCAGCCTGGGCCAGGGACAAGGCAGCGGGGGCTGTTCCCTCACTCTTTCCAGGATGGGTTCGCGGGCCACATGAGACCGCTTCGTGGGCCGCATCCAGCCCCCGGGCCTTGTGTTTGACATGTCTGCATTAGATGCAAGGTTGTTTATTCAGCCTGCCTGGGGGCCATCATCAAAGATCAAGGAAAGAACCTTTGAACTGAGAAGAACAAAGAAAGGGGGGATTCTGGTTTGTATCTCCGATTGGAATTTGAAGGGGAGGAAGCAAATGTAAATGCATGGAAGATCCCTTTTCCCATGAAAGGTTTTGACACATGAAACTTAACTGATCCGGGACTGACCAAATGGACTGAGGTGAGGGTTTTTTACTTGGGGACACTTTAAAAGTATCAATCTGCGACACAATTTCCAGATCCTGTCTAGATTATCCACTGTCAATCATATTTTAGTAAAAGTTCTTGTTTGGACAATCCTGTCTCCAAGAATTCTTCTTTCCTAAGATGTGGATTGGGGTGGGTCCTGACAGTACATCTGTGAAGCTCTTTCCACTTGAAAAAGTTTGAAGAATGTTAAGATTCATCATACTCCTTGAACTTGATTATTCAACTGTGGTTTCCTCTATTTATGATGCAAGGTATAATATGTGGCTTGGACACCCCAACTTAATGATGCACCTGCAATTGCTTTTGCAGTTGTATATCACAATGTACAGCAGATGGGGAATCAGTAACACTTTACCTTTAGCCTAGTAATCTGACTACTGTGATAAATGAGAATGTTGTGCTAACATATATATATATATTCCTGCCAGCTCAGTGTCATCTGCAGATTTGATAAGTTCCCCTTCTATTCCCTCATCTAAGTCATTTATGAAGATATTGAAGAGTACTGGGCCTAAGACAGAATCTTATAGTACCCCACTGCTTATTTCCCTCCATGTTGATGTAGTACCTGTCATGGTTCCGATTAATGAGACAGTTGAAAAAAAAATTCAGGCATTTTTTATCTAAAAAGTCTTAATAATAAAATGCAGCATCAGCACTCATGGATGGATGCCAGAATCTGAAATCTTCTCCCCTAAGCCCATCGTATCATACACAATTCCCACCCTTGTTTACACGTCATGAATCACATTGTCCAATTAGTTTTACATATGAAGTTTCACTTCCCTTTCTGTGCGTGGCTGTTTCTTATCTTCTCAAAATAGCCATTTGACATTTCCCTCCCTTCTGTGATTCAAAGTGAGGCAGTTTAAACAAAAGGCTGCCTCTTATATTGTCAGTGCAAAAACATGTCAATATTTGCAGCATTGACATCCAGTCCCCCTTACAAAAAGAACAGATACTGTAATGTAAACAAACACAAGTTAGGAGCTGGCTTTTGGTTTCTTGGGGTGTTTCTCATAAATCTTTTTGATAAGTCTGTCAGCTTTCACATTGCTAGATTTCACCCAAATGGCTTCAGACAATGGATATTCCTTCCATTGTACTAGGTACTGCAATTTTCCCTTAAAGATTCTAGAGTCAAGAATACATTTCACTTCATAATGGGTCTGACCTGCTCCTACGAGGGGATCAGGTGCCTTAAAGTGGAGGCCTGAAAAGGTTTCAGTAAGCTACAATGGAAAACTGGGTGAATTTTTCCCAAACGTCTGGGGAGTTTCAATTTTACTCTGACCGGGTTGATGATTCTCACAATGGGGAAAGGTCCCAGGACTTTCGGTCCCAATTTCTTGCTGGGTAATTTGAGACATAAATATTTAGTTGACAGATAAACCTTTTCCCCAACTTGGAATGTTATTTGGGGAGCCCTCTTTTTATCAGCCTGTTTTTTATAAGTCTCAGAAGTCTTTTTAAATGCTGTTATCATGTTTCATGTGTCCAGCCTGTTTTACATCATGGACAGCTTCAGGTAGATACAGTTCCCCCACCCCCATGTATGCTAAACCATCCCTGCATGTTAGGGAAGTTTGATTATCTTTGAACCATTGATCGGCAAGGAGCTCTCATTTTATCTTCTTCACTCCCAGGTCATCAGGATTAGGGGTTCTGCGAGGTGTGAGTTGTGCTGCAGGTTGTGAACTGGGGATAATTGCCTCGTAGACCAGAGTTCACTTTTGTACTGTGGCAATTGGGATAGCACATCAGCTAGGAAGTTTTTTCTTCTCAGTATGTACTTTAAAGTAAAATTAAAATGGTTAAAGTACTGTGCCCATCACACTTGCTTTGGGGACAATTTGCAGGGAGTTTTTAAGTGCCTCTAATTTTTTGTGATCTGTTCATACTTCAAAAGGCACCTTGCTCCCTTCTAAATAGTGTCGCCAGTTTAATAGCTCCCACCTAATTGCGAAGGCCTCCTTCTCCCAGACTGCCCATCTCCTTTTGCCTTCTTAGAGGTGTAGGCAAAAGGTTGCAGGACTCCACTTTTATTCTTTTGCAGTAACACAGCTCTGACTGCCTCGTCGCTGGCGTCTGCTTGAATTACGAAGGGCTCCCCTGGGCAGGGGTGCTTTAGGACCGGTTCAGCTGCAAATAGTCTTTTTAAATTCTCAAAAGCTTTCTGACAACACATAGTCCATGCTAGTCATTGGCCAGGTCGCGGTTTCCCCCTCCCTTGCCCATTTTGAGTAGTTCTGTAAGGGGTAGAGCAATCTTGGCAAAAGAGGGCATGATTTCATGGTAGAAAATGGTAAGCCCTAGGAAGATCTGGAGCTGTTTGAGAGTCTTTGGGGGCTGCCATTCAATTATAGCTTTCACTTTGGCTGGGTCCATTTTGATGCCCTCGTTGGAAATTCTATAGCCAATATAATCTAATCAGGTTTGGTGAAATTCACATTTCGACAATTTGACCTAGTTTGGCATTCAATAGTTTCTTTAACACTTTTCTGACCAGTCTTATCTGGTCAGTCATATTCGTACTGTATATCAGAATGTCATCAAGATACACCAGAACCCCTTTGTATAAATTATCATGTAGGACCTCAATCAACTGCATAAATACGGCTGGGGATCCCTTAATTCTAAATGGCATGACTTTGAATTGGTAGCTTCCCAAGGGGCAGTTGAAGGCCCTTTTCCACTAATCTCCCTCCTTTATTCACACCCAGTTATATGCTTCTCTCAGGTCTAATTTAGTGAAGACACTCCCTTTCACCAGGTGGGTTAGTATGTCTTTCAGGAGGGGGAGAGGGTATTTATTTTCCACACTTACAGCATTGAGGCCCAGAGACAAAGAGACCCATCTTTTTTTTTGAACAACACAGGGGCTCCCACAGTAGACTTGGCCCATTCAATGAATCCCCTCGCTAGGTTTGCATCTCCTCCATTTCAAGGAGGGACATAGCGTACATTCTTGATTAGGGGAGTTTTGCCCATGGTAACAGTTCAATGGAACAGTCATTGGGACGGTGAGGAGGCAAGGTATTGCATTCTTTCTCACTAAATGCCTCTGCTAGGTCCTGGTATTCGCTGGGGATGAGCAGCTCGCCTGGTGGCCATGAGGTAGCCATGTGTGCTCACTCATTGGGTGGGCTAAAATCTCCTGTAACATCTGATGAATCAATGGGGGGACTGGGCCCTATGGGTAGTCTCACAGTTCTCATTCCTTTTTCCCACCAGATCAATGGCTTCCATTTTTCTAGCCAGGCTAGTCCTAGGATCACAGTCTCAAACATTTTTGGAGTTACTAGGAAGCGAATAAACTCCCAGTGTTTGCCTATTTCTAGGCATAAGGGCTCTGTTAATTGCGTGACTAAAGTCCCTCCCATTAGGGAGCCATCGGCTTGCTCAAACCTCACAGGTTTGGAGAGTGGCTTAACCGTATGCCCAGTCTCTGGGCACATGACAGGCTAATGATGCATCAGGAGCAGTCAGTATCGACTAGCACTTTCAGGTCTACTTGTGTCCCTGACTTAGGGATTATGAGTTTAGCATGCAATAAAAAAGGGAGGATGTGTCGACTCACCATCAGGTCATTCTCCCCTTCATTAGGAAGCAAATAAATTCCCAGTGCTCACCTATTTCTAAGCATAGGGGCTTCATTAATTGTGTGACTAAAGTGCCTCCCGTCAAGGAGCCATCACCTTGCTTGAACCTCACAGGTTTGGAGAGCAGTTTTGCTTGTATGTTCAGCTGGCAAATGGCAAGCTAATGATGCATCAGGGGCATCCAGAATCAGCTAGCACCTTTAAATCTGCCTGCGTACCCAATTTAGGGATTATGAGTTTGGCAGGTAGTAAAAAAGGTGGGACCTGTTGGCTCACCATCGGGTCATTCTCTCCTTTGTCATCGCTGTCAAAAAAGGGTAGAACGCGGGTGGATCCAGTCTGAGTTCCAGTGCCCTCCCATGTGGGGGATGTCACCTGGACAACAGGTTCCTGTGTTATCCGGTTGGATTTCTCTCCCTTTAGCCACTGTGCAGGTCTCTTTCTCACAGCCAGTCCTGGTCTGTTCTGCTGTTGGGGAAAGGGGACTGGGCATTTCGCTGCTCGATGTCCCTGCTGTCCACACCGGAAACACTTAATTGCCGGGTCTACAGGTGACTTGGGTCTTTCAGCCATCACAGTAGTTGGAGATTTTCATGGGGGTGATTGCCATTCAGGTTGTTCTGACCTCGGCTTGGCTTCAGGTAGAAGAGGCTTCTTATAGTGGGTGAGCTGAACATCTAATTTCACCACTGCCTTGTACCATTCATGCAGCTGGTCAGGCACAGCTTGGTAGATACATGCCTGAGAAAGGTAGTCATCTAACCTTTCTCTAAAAAGATGAAATGGATTGCTCAGGCCATCTCTCTAGCTGACTGGCCATCTTTCGAAACTCCCGCGCGTACTCCAGGGCCAGCTTGTTTTATCTTGTGGATTTGCTCTTCCGCTTTGAGGGCAATGGATGGGTCCTCAAATCTTTCCCTCAGCCCTCGGAGGAAAAGGAGGGGGTCCTCCAAGTGAGGGGCTTGCTTGTTATGTAAATTGTTCAACCATTCAGATGCTTCTTCCTCTAGGCTGGACACAATCACATCAACCATAGCACCTGGGTCCGGATAGAGATGGGCCCAGCAATTAAAGTGAGAGTGTACTTGGTTGAGGAAGAAAATCAGTTTCTCTGGGTCTCCATCAAAGGTTGCTCTGAAGGGTGGGCTCATCATTGGTTGCTGGGGCCCCCATTGCTGCTGGCCCCACCCTGGTTGTTGGTTCAATGGTTGCTGGGGGGCCCACTGCTGTTTTTGTTTCTCCAGTTGCTGCTGGCCCCATCCTGGTTGCTGATTTAATGGCTGCCAGGGCCCCCATTGCTGCTGGCCCCACTGTCCTGCTGTGTGTTCAGGAGTTGCACATTCAGGCCTTGCTGCTGCCACCCTTGCTGTTGTTTTCCTCCCACCAGCTTTTGATCTCCAGGCTTCTGCACCACTACCACCTGTTGCAAGGCCTCTATTAGCTGAGGCAACCTCAGAGGTTGTTGGACTTTCACTTGTGGAGGTTCCCCAACCTCCCATCACTGCAGAGGCCCCAAGCTGGGGTCCTCTTTCTCTGTGGGTCTGGAGGGCTTGGCAGGGGACTCCTGGGGCTGGCAGACTCTCTGGTCTGCAGACAGGATGTTCCACTCACCCAAATTCTCAGTGGCAGATGGTCTGGCATCTCTCCACCATTCTGCTTCTGGGGCCTCTAGCAGCACAGTCTGGCCTCTGTAGTCTCCACTGGAGTTGTTCCAGCCTGACGACCAGATAGGCTCAATTAGCTGCTGAAGGTTGGAGATCTACCCAAACTCATCTTCCCACAGCAAGCTATCTATTATTCTCTCTTCAGAAGTTTCACCAATTTTTCCATCCTGAGGATTCTTCTCTGAATCTTTGCCAGCTTATCTCTCTTACTGGAGACAGCAGCGGGGGCTCAGGACCCCCCTTTTGAAAGAGAAGATTCTGGCATGATGTCATGGTTCCAATTAATGAGACAGTTCAAACAAAATTCAGGCATTTCATGGATGGATGCCAGAATCTGAAATCTCCTCCCCTAAGTCCATCATATCATACACAATTCCCACCCTTGTTTACATGTCATTAATCACATTGTCCAATTAGTTTTAGATATGAAGTTTCACTTCCCTTTCTGTGTACGGCTGTTTCTTATCTTCTCAAAATAGCCGTTTGACATTTCCCTCCCTTCTGTGATTCAAAGAGAGGCAGTTTAAACAAAAGGCTGCCTCTTATATTGTCAGTGCAAAAACATGTCAATGTTAAGGACTACTCATTGAGTATGGTTTGTCAGCCAGTTACAAATCTATCTGATGGTGATGCTATTTATCCCACTTTTTTCAAGTTTACTAAGTAATAGGTTGTGGTCTACTTTGTCGCGTGTCTTGCTGGAAGTCTGAGCATACTATAGTCCACAGCATTGCACTGGTGTACTAATTTAGTCATTTTGTCAATGAATGAAATAAGATTGGTTTGGCATGATCTGTTTTTAATGAACTCATGCTGGCTACTAGTTATAACTTTGTTTTTTTTATTATCTTTTCCAGTATGTTCCTGGGTATTGAAGTTAGGCTGATTGGTCTGTAGTTTCCTGGGTCTGGTTTTTTTTTTTGTTGTTTGTTTTTTGAAGATGGGAACCACATCAGCTCTTTTACAGTCCTCTGGTAGTTCCCTGGTACTCCAGGATTTTTTAAATATATGGTACAGTGGTTTTGAGATGTCATCTGCCAGCTCCTTTAGAACTCTGGGATGTAATACTTCAGGTCCTGGTGATTTGTATACATCAAGATCAGACAGGTGTTGTTTTACCATTTTTTTGCTTATTTTAACTTTTATTTCTAGTCAGTCTTTTACAGTTATATTTTTGGTAGGTTGAGCTATAGCTTCTTTTTGTGTGAAGAATGAGTTATGCAGGTCTGCTTTTTCTCTGCTGCCTGTTACTTCCTTGCTTCTTTCTTTAGTGGACCGACTGTTTCCTTGTTTTTTTCTTGTTATTTATATGCTGAAATAAACTTTTTAAATTATCTTTGACTTTTGTTTCAAGTCTTTATTCTTTCTGAGTCTTTGCTTTCCTGACTTCAATTTTGCAGATTCTGGCTATCTCCTGATATTCAGCCTTAGTTATGTATCCCTCTTTCCATTTTTTGTCCTTTTTATCTTTCAGTGTATCAGAGAGATCTTTGTGCAGCCATGCTGGTTTCTTCTTGGATTTCTTGTTTTTCTTTTTCAATGGTATTGTGCTGGACTGGGCTTTTATGATCATATTTTTCAGAGTTTCCTAAGCTTCTTCAGTTGTTTTCCTCTTTAGGATTTTTGTCCAAGGAATCTTTCCCAAGCTCTCTCTCTGAGTTTGTTAAAATCAGGTCCTGTAAATTCTAAGACTGTCTTATCATTATGTTCAATTGCTTTTGTTTACATTGTATTGAATTCCAGTATGACACATTCACTCTCACCCAAGGTTCCTGCAGTTTCAACTCTGTTCATGAGAATTAAGCCCAGTATGTCTGTCCTTCTAGTTCCCTCCTCTACCTTTTGGACAACAAAGTTGTCAGTTAGGTCAGGATCCTTTTTGATTTCTCACTTGATGCAGAATTAGTCTTCCAGTTGATGTCAGGGTAATTGAAGTCCCCCATTACTATTGTAGTGTGTTTCCTACATATATTTGTTAATTACGTAGCAAAAAGTACATCTATTTTTTCTGCTTGGTTGAGTGGCCTGTAGTATATACCTATGGCAATGTCATTCTTTTTTTCTTTTATATTGACCCATATGCATTCTAGGAGGTTTTCTTCTTTGGTCTCTTGCATTTATATAGCAATATAGTGGTCTTTTACATACTGTATAGTGCAACTCCATCTCCTCTTTTATGTGGTCTGGGTTTTTTGAATAGCTTGTATCCTTCTATCAGTACGTCTTAGGTGTCGTCCCACCAGGTTTCAGTAATTCCAACTATATCGTATCTACCTTAATGTATTAATAATTCAAAGTCACCCTATTTGTTCCCCAAACTTTGAGAATTTGCATGTAGGCATTTGAGATCTTTATGTCTGACTCTGGGTATGCTTCCTGTATTTCCTATTTGGTGTTTGAGTTTGTCTTCTTTCCCATCCCTCTTTACCTCATTATTTGTTATCTAGGGTTTTTTGCCTCCTTGCCTCATTATTTGTTATCTAGAGATCCTAAAGACTGGTCACCCTCCCCCCTCAATTTTAGTTTAGAGCCCTCCTGATAAATTGAGCCAGTCATTTTCCAAAAACAGTCTTCTCAGTTTTTGTCAGGTGCAGCCCGTCTCTTGCTAAAAGTCCATCACGGAGACCAGGGTGCAGACCATGTTCCAGGAATCCAAAGTCCTTTTGGCGACACCAAAACTTTAGCCAGTGGTTCACTTCTAGAATCCTTTGTTCTCTTTGTTGACCTTTTATTGGCAGTACAGATAAAAAAAACTACTTGTGCACCTAACTCATTAACTTTCTTGCCTAGCTGCTTATTTATTTTTATTTTTTATTTTATTTATTTTAATTCCATTTATATCCCGCCCTTCTCCGAAGACTCAGGGCGGCTTACAAGCTTAGCAGTAAAAATAAAATAAAATAAATAAATAAAACTTTCTTGCCTAGCTGCTTATAATCACTCAATGTTGTTCTCAGGTCCTTTTTCATGTCAATCGTCCCTACATGTAGTAGAAGAAAGTGATAGTAATCTGTGGATTTTATTATTTTGGTTAGGTTCTCAGCCACATCTTTGATTTTTGCTCCAGGGAGACAACCTACCTCTCTGAATTGACTGTCTAGTCTAAAGACTGCTGTTTCTGCTCCCTTGAGAATTGAATCATCTATCACCAACATTCATCATTTTTTCCTAGGGAAAATTGGGGTATTTTTCTATCTATCACAGAAGCGCTTGATGATGATGCTTTTTAAGGGACATTTGATGATGCTTCTTTTCTAGGTGTCTGCATGTCTTCTTCCAGGGAGAGTGTCAGGTTTTCAATGTATGGGCTTTTCAAGTGAGTCTGAGGCATTGTTTACCTTAAAAGTCCTTTATTAGCCTAATACACCGGCAAATGCTTGCTCGAAGGAAGCTGGAATCTGAAATCTCCACCCCTTGCACAATATAATTAGAAACAATTCTCCACCTTTCTAATTTTATCATTAATCATATTCTCCAATTATTTTAAAGAATCAGCTTCCCTTCCGTTAGAAGAACCGCCAGTCTTATCTTCTTTAGAGAGACAAATGGCCTTCAAAGTGCATTCCTACTCTTCCCTCCCACCAATTTTAAACTAAAACAATACACAAATCTTAAAGCAATACACAAGTTTAACATATGAAATAGCTACATCTTCATCTCATGTCAAGTAATAACATTCGATGTTAGCAGCGTTGACATCTGGGGCCTCCCTTAGAAAGAGGACAAATCCTGTAATGTAAAAAAAACACAAGTTAGGAATTGGCTTTTGGTTTGTTGGGGTGTTTCTCATAAAACCTTTTGATAAGTCTGTCAGCTTTCACATCAGTAGATTTCACCCAAGTGGCTTCAGACAATGGGTATCCCTTCCACTGTACTAGGTATTGCAATTTTCCCTTAAAGATTCTAGAGTCCAGAATACGTTTCACTTCATAATGGGTTTGACCTGCTACCACGAGGGGTCCAGGTGCTTTCTTAGGGGGAGGTCTTAAAGTGGAGGTTCAAAAAGATTTCAGCAAGCTACAATGGAACACCAGGTGAATTTTCCCCAAAGGTCTGGGTAGTTTCGATTTCACTGTGACCGGGTTGATGATTTTCACAATGGGAAAAGGCCCCAAGAATTTTGGTCCCAATATCTTGTTGGATAGTTTCAGGCGTAGGTATTTGGTCGACAAATAGACCTTTTCCCCAACTTGGAATGTTCTTTGGGGAGCTCTCTTTTTGTCAGCTTGCTTTTTGTAGGTCTCAAAAGTCTTTTTTAAGGCCACCTTTGTATTTTTCCAAACTTCTTCCCAACCCCTCACCCACTGATCAAGAGTCTGGGAAGCAGAGGGTAACTGAGGGTATTCCGGTATGGGGTTGAATTCTTTCCCTGTGGCTACACGGAAAGGAGTCTAGCCAGTGCTGCTATGTACTGAATTATTGTAAGCCACTTCTGCAACAGGGAGGAGGTCGGTCCAGTTTGTTTGTTGATAAGAGACGTAGCATCTAAGGTTCCACCATTTTGTTGGTGGATTCTGCGGCTCCGTTAGTAGCCAGGTGAAAAGCAGTTGATAGGCCTTGAGATGATCCAATTAATTTAAGGTTTTTCCAAAATTTTGCTGTGAACTGCACCCCTCTTTCTGAAATTATTCACTTAGGGCAGCCATTTAGTCGATAGATATGTTTTAGGAACAACTTAGTCAGGCGTTGAGCCGATGGAAGTCCTTTGCAGGCGATAAAGTGAGCCTGTTTTGAAAATAGGTCTATCACAGTCCAAATGACAGTATTTCCTCTACTATCGGGTAGGTCTACTATAAAGTCCATAACTATTTCTTCCCATGGTTGAGAAGGTTCGGCCACCAGTTGCAATAACCCAGGTGTCTTTCCTGGGATTCTTTTCATGGTGGCACATACAGTACAGCTCTTGACATACAGTACATCTCGTTTTAGTCCCGGCCACCAAAATTGCCGGCAAATGAGATGTAGAGTATATCTGAAATGTCCAGCCTGTTTAACATCATGGCTGTGGTTGAGGGCCTTAAGGCAAAGAGCTTCAGGCAAGTACAATTTCTCCCCCCCCCCTTGTAAGCCAGACCATCCCTGCACGTTAGGGATGTCTGATTGTCTTTAAACCAGTGAGCAGTTCTTGCTTAATTTTCTTTACCCCGGAGTCATCAGGATTAGGGGTCCTGTGAGGTGTGAGTTGGGCCGCAGTTTGTGGACTGGGGATAATTGCCTCATGAACTTCTTCACGTTCACTTTTATATTGTGGCAATCGGGAGAGCGCATCAGCTAGGAAGTTTTTTCTTCCTGGTATGTACTTTAGAGTAAAGTTGAAACGGTTGAAGTACTGTGCCCATTGTACTTGTTTAAGTTGAAACGGTTGAAGTACTGTGCCCATTGTACTTGTTTTGGGGACAGTTTTCGGGGAGTTTTTAGTGCCTCTAAATTTTTGTGATCTGTCCATACTTCAAAAGGCACCTTGCTCCCTTCTAAGTAGTGCCGCCAGTTTAATAGCCCCCACCTAATTGTGAAGGCCTCCTTCTCCCAGACTGTCCATCTCCTCTCACTTTCAGTAAATTTCTTAGAGGTGTAAGCAGAAGGTTGTAGGAGCGCACTTTTATTCTTTTGCAATGACACCGCTCTGACTGCCTGAATTATGAAGGGTTCCCCTGGGCAAGGGTGCTTTAGGACTGGTTCAGCCGCAAATAGTCTTTTTAAATTCTCAAAAGCTTTCTGACAACTCATAGTCCATGCTAGCGGCTGGCCAGGTCATGGTTTTCCCCCTCCCTTGCCTGTTTTGAGTAGTTGTGTAAGAGGTAGAGCAATCTCAGCAAAAGAGGGAATAAATTGACGGTATAAGTTGGCAAACCCTAGGAAGCTCTGGAGCTGTTTGTGGGTTTTGGGGGGCTGCCATTCAATTATAGTTTTTACTTTGGCTGGGTCCATTTCGATACCCTCATTGGAGATTCCATAGCCAAGATAATCTAATCGGGTTTGGTGAAATTCACATTTTGACAGTTTGACATAAAGTTTGGCATTCAGTAGTTTCTTTAACACTTCTCTGACCAGTTTTATGTGGTTGGTCATATTCGTGCTGTATATCAAGATGTCATCAAGGTATATTAGGACCCATTTGTATAGGTGTTCACGTAGAAGCTCATTGATCAATTGCATAAATATGGCTGTGGCCTCCTGCAGTCCAAATGGCATGACTTTGAATTGGTAGCTCCCCAAGGGGCAGTTGAAGGCTGTCTTCCACTCGTCCCCCTTCTTTATTCTTACCCGATAATATGCTTATCTCAGGTCTAACTTGGTGAAGACGCTCCCCTTTGCCAGATGGGTTAGCAAGTCTTTCAGGAAGGGGAGAGGGTATTATTTTCCACACTCACAGTGTTTAGGCCTTTATAGTCCATGCAGAGACGTATAGACCCATCATTTTTCTCTTTGAAGAACACAGGGGCTCCCACAGTAGACTTGGCCCGTTTGATGAATCCCCTCACTAGGTTTGTATCCACATATCACTGCATCTTCTCCATTTCAAGGGGCGACATAGCGTACATTCTTGGTTGGGGGAGTTTGGCCCCTGGTAGCAGTTCAATGGAACAATCATTGGGACGGTGAGGAGGCAAGGTATCTTCTTTTTCACTAAACACCTCTGTTAGGTCCTGGTACTCGCTGGGGATGAGCGGCTTGCCAGGAGGCCGTAAGGCAGCCATGTGCGCTTGCTCATTGGGTGGGCTAAAATCCCCTGTAACATCTGTTGAATTAATGAGGGGATCGGGCCCGATTAGCAATCTCACAGTTCTCATTCCTTCTTCCCACCAGATAAATGGCTTCCATTTGTCTAGCCAGACTAGTCCTAGGATCACAGTCTCAGACATCTTTGGAGCTACTAGGAAGCGAATAAATCCCCAGTGCTCACCTATCTCCAGGCGTAAGGGCTGGACTAAATGGCGTAATTGCGTCACTAAAGTCCCTCCCATTAGGGAGCCTTTGGCTTGCTCGAACCTCACAGGTTTGGAGAGTGGCTTGGCCCGTATGCCCAGTCTCAAGGCACATGACAGGCTAATGATGCATCAGGAGCAGCTGGTATCAAGTAGCACTTTCAGGTCTACTTTGCCCCTGACTTAGGGATTATGAGTTTAGCAGGCAATAAAAAAGGTAGGATGGGTCGACTCACCATCGGGTCGTTCTCCCCTTCATTGTCGCTGTCAAAACCAGGTAAAGTGGGGGTGGGCCCGGTCAGTGGGCCAGTGTCCTCCTGGGTGGGGAATGTAACCTGGGTAACGGGCTCCTGAGTGGCCCAGTTGGACTTTTCTCTTGATGGCTGCTGTGCGTGTTTCTTCCTCATTGTTGGATCTGGTCTACTTTGCTGTTGTGGGTAAGAAACTGGGCAGTTCGCTGCTCGATGTCCCTGCTGTCCACATCAAAAGCACTTGATTGGCGGACCTGTAGGTGGTCTAGGTCTTTCAGCAGTAGCAGACGTTGGGGATTTTTGGGGTGTTGGTGGCCATCTGGATCTTGGTTTTGGTGCAGTGTCAGGTGGGGGGAGGCTTTTTATAGCAGGCGAGCTGGACATCTCACCGCTGCCTGGTACCATTCATGCAGCTGGTTGGGTACAGCTTGATGGATACATGCCTGAGAGAGGTGGTTGTCTAACCCTTCTCTAAAAAGATGAATCATTGATTGCTGAGGCCATCTCTTTATTTGACCTGCCATCTTTCGAAACTCCCGCACATACTCTAGGGCAGGCCGGCCAGCTTGCTTTATCTTATGGATTTGTTTTTCTGCTTTGAGGGCAATAGATGGGTCCTCAAATCTTTCCCTCAGCCCCAGGAGGAAAAGGTGGGGGTCCTCCAATTCAGGGGCCTGCTTGTTATATAAATTGTTCAACCATTCAGATGCTTCTCCCTCTAGGTTGAATGCAATCACATCGACCATCGCACCTGGATCCGGGTAAGAGTGACCCCAGCGATTCAAGTGAGAGCGTACTTGGTTGAGGAAAAAAATCAGTTTCTCTGGGTCCCCATCGAAGGTTGTTCTGAAGAGTGGGCTCATCATTGCTTGCTGGGGCCCCCATTCCTGCTGGCCCCACCCTAGTTGTTGGTTCAATAGCTGCTGGGGCCCCCATTGCTGCTGTCCCCCCCTTGGTTGTTGGATCAACTGTTGCTGGGGGTCCCACTGCTGCTGGCCTTCTTCTCCTGGTTGTTGATTCACCAGCTGCCAGGGCCCCCACTGCTTTTGTTATATCTCCAGTGGCTGCTGGCCCCACTCTGGTTGCTGATTTAATGGCTCTCAGCCCCCCGTGCTGCTGGCCCCTCTGGCCCTGCTGTACATTCAGGGGTTGCACATCTGGGTCCTGCTGCTGCCACCCTTGCTGTTGTCCTCCCACCAGCTCCTGATCTCCAGGCTTCTGCACCACTCCCAGCTGTTGCAAGGCTTCTATTAGCTGGGGCAAGCTCAGAGGTTGTTGGCCTTCCACTTGTGGGGGCTCCCCAAACTCCCATTGCTGCAGTGGCCCCAGGCTGGGTTCCTCTTTCTCTATGGATCTGGAGGACTTAGCAGGGGACTCCTGGATCTGGCAAGAAGTGTGCAGACAGGATTTTTCACTAACCCGAGTATTCAGTCTCAGCTGGCCTGGCTGCTCCGAGGCTCCTGGAGTCTCTGCTGGGCTTAATCCACTCTCCTGGTTGTTTGGGTCCAGCTCCCAGCTGGGAGGATTCCTGAAACTCTTTCCTTGCTGGCTTCTTAGCTGACCCTTCCCCCACTGGGGTGGCTGCTGGTGCCAGAGAGCTGACTTCAGGCAATTTTACTCCTTCCATTATGACGGGAGGTCGGGACTCCCTAATTAGTTTAAAAAGTAGTGTGGATTCCAGTTTGATGTCAAGTTTCCGACGTATGGGCTTTTCAAGTGACTCTGAGGCATTGTTTACCTTAAAAGTCCTTTATTAGCCTAATACACCGGCAAATGCTTCCTCGAAGTAAGCTGGAATCTGAAATCTCCACCCCTTGCACAATATAATTAAACACAATTCTCCACCTTTCTAATTTTGTCATTAATCATATTCTCCAATTAATTTAAAGAATCAGCTTCCCTTCCGTTAGAACAACCGCCAAAGTCTTATCTTCTTTAGAGAGACAAATGGCCTTCAAAGTGCATTCCTACTCTTCCCTCCCACCAATTTTAAACTAAAACAATACACAAGTCTTAAAGCAATACACAAGTTTAACATATGAAATAGCTATGTCTTCATCTCATGTCAAGCAATAATGTTTGATGTTAGCAGCATTTGACAGAGAGTCTATGAAATGGTTACTCAGCAGCAGTGGTGCTGCATCAGAGTGGGTTGGGTTAGACAGAAGTTTTGTAATAGGTTTGTGTTTTTTTCTATGAGTAACATGTTTCCATTTCTCTTCTTTTAAGGGGTCAATTCTTTTAGGGGTTGTTTGATCATTATTATGTTCAGTTCGGTTTGGGGTTTCTCATTTTGTAGGTTGAGTTTCAGAGTGGTTAGAGTTTCCTCTAGACCTTTTATTTTTTCTGTAAATTAACTCAATTAGTTTACATTTGGTACATATATAGTTTGGGTTTTCTATGGGCATAAACATGGAACATGTTTTGCAGATCAAAATAGCATCAGTTTCTTTTTCCATGAGTGGATTAAAAAAATTGAGAACAAGAATGTAGAAGGTTTTGTCACAGATTTTTAAAAGGGAAAAATGTCCAGTTTAGAATTTGATATTCTAACAAATTATTTAAAAATTTCAGTTGAGACATCCAGGGTCCAACTTGTTCCATGGGAGAAACAGCAGATACCCAAAGATTTTCCTATTCCTCTCTTTTGAATCTCTTCCACTCAAGGCTATCAGAAGAGTGGCGAAATTGCAATCTTATGCACACTTACTTGTGAATAATTCTAAATCACATTTATTCAAAAGGGGTCTCTAAAACCATGGAAATCACAATAGAAACTCTTGAGTTCTGGTAATGTCATTAAACACAGCAGGAGTTTACAATCTTATTTATACATTGATAGTTTTATAGTATTTTACCTGTTAACAGCAAATTCATTTATCAGCCTAGATCATGGGTGTCAAACTAATCATGTCACGTGATGTGTTGCCATGTGTTGTGACATTTTTTTTCTTTTTTTTCTTTTTTTCTTTTTATTTAAAAGTTTTAAAGTACATTTTTTAAAAAAGCATAAAACCCATCCCCCCTACCCCTAACCCATACCCTAACCCACCCAATACCCCTACCACCCCCACACGCAACCCCCCCCCCCGACTTCCCAAAGCTGAATACAGGGTATTATTTTCACAATCTTAATCTAACATATACTAACAAACTATAATTACACTTTAAATCCAATTGCACTTTAACTCTCTTTAAACATCACAGTATATCTCCATTACAAATATTCTTCACATATTCCAAATTCTACCTTTTCTACCTAATTGAAAACTTTCAAAATCCATTCTTCTATAATAAACAAATCAGCCTTCTTCCAATATAACAATATCAAAAGTTCTACTATAGTTATTAAATTTAATTTCTATAACAATACAATCTATAATAGTACCCTACAAAAATAGTTATACAAAAAAAAGAAAAAAAGAGAAAAGAAAAACCTTATCTTTTTCTTAAAAATCTTACATATTCCACTAAATTACTTTAACTTTTAAAATTGTAATCTTGTACAATTCAACCATACATAATAATACATTGCATCATCACAACCACATTTCCAACATTTAGACTAACAATTTAAATACATACATACTAATTTTTAAGATCTACTGTAAATACCATCCCCAAATATCCACCATTATTAGTGTTGTGACATTTTTGCATTGCTGGAGGCCTCCGCATGATGCAACCAGCCCGCGGCTACACACACACACACACACACACACACACACACACACGATTTTTTTAACATACACCTTAATATTTGGTAAGCAGCGTGTTTGGCCTTATATTTGCAAAGTAATCACTAACAATCAGTTTCTATATTCCAAAGTCCACATAATAGTTTTAATTTAATTTAATTTAATTTATTAATATTTCTATACCGCCCTTCTCCCGAAGGACTCAGGGCGGTGTACAGGGCAAGAATAAAACACAGAGATTTACAAAAGATAAAAGATAATTAAATACATGCCCAATTAAAAATACAATTAATACATAGTAAAAAACCCCCAATAAAAATAGTAAAAACCCCACCAATCCCCCCTCAGGCCAGGCCGGCTTGCTCGAACAAGTATGTTTTCAGATCGCGGCGAAAGGAGCGAAGATCGGGCGCCGTCTGGAGCTCAACCGGTAACTGGTTCCATAGCACCGGGGCGCCCACAGAGAAGGATCTCCCCCTGGGGGCCACCAGTCGACATTCTCTGACCGGTGGCACCCTGAGGAGGCCCTCTCTGTGGGAACGCACAGGGCGGAGGGAAGTAGACGCCGGCAGCAGGTGTTCCCTAAGGTACTCCGGACCCCTGCCATGTAGGGCTTTAAACACCATTACTAGCACCTTGAATCTCACCCAGAAGACAACTGGTAACCAATGCAACTCACGGAGCAGAGGTGTGACATGGGAGTATCGGGAGACTCCCAACACAACTCTCGCGGCTGCATTCTGTACCAGTTGGAGCCTCCGGGTGGTCCTCAAGGGAAGCCCCATGTAGAGAGCGTTGCAGTAGTCTAGACGAGAGGTCACGAGCGCGTGAGTGACCGTGCATAAATCATCCCGGCTTAGATAGGGCCGCAACTGGCGCACCAGGCGAACCTGGGCGAAAGCCCCCCTAGTCACAGCCACCATGGTGAGCCGTGAATCTATTAGGACTCCCAAGTTGCGAGCCCTATCCACGGGGGGTAATAATTCACCCCCCATAGAGAGAGATGGAATATCCGAATAGACCCGGGATGAAGGTATGCAAAGCCACTCGGTCTTGTCGGGGTTGAGTTGAAGTCTGTTCCTCCCCATCCAGACCCGAACCGCCTCCAGGCAACGGGACATCACGTTGAGGGCATCACTGGGGTGTTTTGGGGTCGAAAGAAAAAGCTGGGTATCATCAGCATACTGATGATACCCAACTCCAAAGCCACGAATGATCTCACCCAGCAGTTTCATGTAGATGTTGAACAGGAGAGGCGAGAGGACCGACCCCTGAGGAACTCCACAAACGAGAGACCTCGCGGTCGACCTCTGCCCTCCTGTCAACACTGACTGCGAGCGTCCCTGGAGATAGGAGGAGAACCACTGTAAGACGGTGCCTCCCACTCCCAATCCCCTGAGACGCCGCAGCAGGATACCATGGTCGATGGTATCGAAAGCCGCTGAGAGGTCTAATAGGACTAGAACAGAGGAATGACCCCTGTCCCGAGCCCTCCAGAGATCATTCACCAGCGCGACCAATGCCGTCTCCGTGCTGTGCCCGGGCCTGAAACCCGATTGGTACGGGTCTAGATAATCCGCTTCATCCAGGACCAAAGGGAGCTGATGCGCCACCACACTCTCAACAACCTTCGCAAGAAAGCGAAGGTTGGAGACCGGACGAAAGTTGTTCAATACAGCTGGGTCCAAGGCAGGCTTCTTGAGGAGAGGCCTCACCACCGCCTCTTTCAAGACGGCAGGGAAGCTACCCTCACTCAAAGAAGCTGATATAACTGCTTGGAACCAGCTGCGTGTCCTCTCCCGGGCTGCATAAACCAGCCAGGAAGGGCACGGGTCCAATAAACATGTGGAGGAGCTCAGTCTCCCCATAATCCTGTCCACTTCCTCTGGAGTCACAGAATCAAACTCCTCCCAGGTGATATCGACAAGACCGCCCGTATCCTGATCGCCAGACTCTGCCCAGTCAGAGTCCAGACCGGTCCGAATCTGAGCGATTTTGTCCGACAGATAATTGTTAAACTCCTCGGCACGACCCTGCAAGGGTTCCTCCCTCACCTCTTGATTAAGGAGGGAGCGAGTCACCCTAAACAGGGCAGCCGGGCGATTATCTGCGGACGCGATAAGGGTAGCGAAGTGATTAGACCTCGCCACCCTTATTGCAGCGAGATAAGACCTAATGTAGGTTCTTAGTCGCAATCGGTCGGATTCGGATCGGCTGGACCTCCAACCGCTCTCTAGGCCCCGTCTCCGACGCTTCATCTCTCGGAGCTCCGCGGAGAACCATGGAGCTCGACGGGATCTGCATCGGGTCAGGGGCCGCAAGGGTACAACTCGGTCAAGAGCCTCAGTGGCTGCCCTTTCCCAGGCTTCCACTAAGGCATCTGCGAAGCTGTGAGTGGGGGAGGCAGGTGGGGACCCCAGCGCTGCCTGGAACCTCTCGGGATCCATTAAGCGTCTGGTGCGGTACCATCTAACTGGTTCCACACACCCACGGCGGGGGGTAGCAAAGCGGAAGACCAGCCGCAGGAGATGATGATCGGTCCATGACAGGGGCATAATAATTGGAGAGCCCCCACCAAGATCATCTAACCACTGACCAGATAAGAAAACTAGGTCAAGGGTGTGGCCTCCCTCATGAGTCGGTCCTGAAATTGCTTGTGTCAGGTCCATGGCCGTCATGGAAGCCATGAACTCCCGAGCCAACTCAGATGATCCTCCCAGAGATGGTAGATTGAAGTCCCCCAAAACTATAAGTTTCAGGAACTCAACCACCAACCCGGAGAGGACATCGAGAAGCTCAGGCAGGGCTGCTGCTGCGTGACTAGGCAAAAGGTACACCAGCAGCAAGCCCAACTGCGCACCAGGGCCGCATCTCAAAAAGAGAGACTCACAACCGACTATCTGCGGAACGGTGGCCTCCCGCGGACCTAAGGTCTCCCTCATAACAACAGCCACTCCCCCACCCCTACCCTGAGCCCGAGGCCGGTGTAGCACCCGGAAACCTGGTGGGCAAAGATCAGCCAGAGGAATACCGCCCTCTGGGCCCAACCAAGTCTCCGTGATGCAAGCCAGGTCCGCCTGCTCACACTCGACCAAGTCACGGACGAGAGGAGCTTTATTGACGACAGACCTGGCATTCAAGCACACCAGCCGGAGCTCAGGAGGCTGCACATCCTCACTCCCGGGACCTCGGGGAGTTTTGCTGTGGGCATGCGTGCCATCACACCGGAAGGAGGCAGGGCCAGGCTTCTCCCCTCCACCTCTCCTCTTCTCTTTCTCTCTCTGCACTCTGAGACTCTCTGCAGCTGCCAGCATGAGTGCAGTGTGATTTTGCAGGGGGCCCCCATGGCTGATCCAGGCAGCAGAGTTCTTTTCCAAGCCTCTGGAGCTCGGATCGGGCTGCTGGGGTGCTGCAGAATTGCCCCGTGGCCATGGATTTGAGCTCCTGAAGGAAGGCAGGGTGATCTGGGGGGGGATGGTGGCAAGAGAAAGGGGATCTGTGCGGCAGGGAGGAACGGCAGTGGGAGAAAGGAGATCTATGCAGGGGGAAATGGACAGTTTTGGCGTGGCATGGATCTTTACCTCCTCTTGGCCTCAGCCCTGGTAGCATACTTGCCTCCCGCCAAAATGTGGCCTGCCTTGCCCAGAGGCTGCCATCCAGACAGCCACTGGGTGGCGGCAAGAAGACGGCCTGGTTTCTCCTTGTTGCTGCTGGCCATCCAGGCTCTGTGGCCCAGCACCTCCCCTCCCCCTGCAGCTCATAAAGTCAGGGTTGTGCCTCGTGGGTTGCAGTTAATGGCCAGTTTTGTTGTGGTGCGGATCTTTGCCTCTGGCTGGGGCAGCTCTAGGCAAGGTAGGCAGTGCTTTGGCAGGAGGCAAGCGCACCGCCAGGACTGAGGTCGAGAAGAGGCGTGGATCTCCAGCCACGACCCTGGCCTTACAAGCTGTGGGGGGAGGGGAGCTGCTGGGCTGCAGAGGCCAGACAGACAGCAGCAACGAGGGGAAGCCAGGCCGTCTAGTTGCTGCCACCCAGTGACTGTCTGGATGGCAGCCTCTGGGCAAGGCAGGCCGCATTTTGGCAGGAGGCAATTATGCCGCCAGGGCTGAGGCCAAGAGGAGGTAAAGATCCACGCCATGCCAAAACTGTCCATTTCCCCCTGCACAGATCTCCTTTCTCCCACCGCCGTTCCCCCCTGCCGCACAGATCCCCTTTCTCCTGCCACCATCCCCCCAGATCACCCTGCCTTCCTTCTGGAGCTCGAATCCATGGCCACGGGGCAATTTTGCAGCACCCCAGCAGCCCGATCCGAGCTCCAGAGGCTGGGAAAAGGCCTCTGCTGCCTGGATCAGCCATGGGGGCCCCCTGCAAAATCACACTGCAGGTTTACCTGGACTCATGCTGGCAGCTGCAGAGAGTCTCAGAGTGCAGAGAGAGAAAGAGAGTGCAGGCGCATGTGGAGAGGCGGAGGGGAGAAGCTTGGCCCCGCTTCCTTCCGGGGTGATGGCACGCATGCCCACAGCAAAGCTATTATGTGGACTTTGGAATATAGCTGTGGGGCGAGGGGGGGTGCTGGGCTGCAGAGGCCAGACAGACAGCAGCAATGAGGGGAAGCCAGGCCGTCTAGTTGCCACCACCTGTGGCTGTCTGGGGGTTCTGGCCATGGCCAGCTGTCCTGCCCTGCTGGGCACCCCTCCACAGCCTCGGTCAGGAAGCCTCCAATGGGGCTCCGTCCTCTGTGCAGAGCAAGGCTGCAGGCCAAGGACCATGTGGTGAAAATAAGGTTAGAGTCAAGGAAGTGGTTGGATTTATTTGCTACATGCATGCCTTACTGGGAGAGGAAAATCTGCACCTCCAAAGGGAAAAAAAGAAAGAAAGAAAAAGCTTCAACTTGGCAGAAGGCAGGAGAGAGAAGTGAATGTGTTGCAGCAAGCTTGCTTTGAGAGAGGCGGCTGCTCCTTTCTGGTTGGTTTGTTTCCACCCCTCTCTGAAGTCGTTCACCCCTTAGGAGCGACCCTCTCTTGGGCTGTGTGGATGCGGCGTGTGATGGAAAAGCTGTAGCTCAAATTTGCAAAACCAGTTCGGCCTCTTCTACCGGCTACCAAAGAAGACTCTTTGGGATTTGCTCTTTGGAGAAAATTTCTCAAGTAATTAGTTGCAGGGCAGGGGCGCGCAGTGTAAGCAGACACCCCTTTGAATGTTTATGTTGGGAAGGCAAACTGTTTGGGGGGGTGAACAAGTAAGGCTGCCTTTCATTCAAGGACCAGGATTTTGTGACCACTCAGCGCGAGAGAAAGCAAAGAGAAACAAATTTGGCTTCTTATATCAGAAGACTGCTGGAGAGCAAAGGTTGGGGGGAGGTTTTGCCCTCTGGAATGGGTTTTCTGGCACTTTAAGACTTCTCTGAGCCTCCTACGCTACCTTATGGATCAAACTTAGCAGGGAGGTGCCTTCACGTGGATTTTCCTTTCAAAAGTTTGTGCCCGTCCCCTTTCTTGTCCTAAATGCAAAATGGAGTCCATTTGTGCTTTGCAGAAGCTTGCGGGGGGGGGGGAGGTGAAGAGGAGGACACATATGTTTGCACCTTGGAGAAAGGGAGAAGGAAGGAAGGAAGGAGATGGGAATGAGAAAGAGAATTAGAATTAGAATTTATTAAATTTATATGCCGCCCTTCTCCCTAAGGACTCAGGGCAGCTCACAACAATAAAAGTTAAAAAAACATAAAATACAAAATTTAAAAAAGGATTAAATCATAAATGTAATAAATACATAACAATTAACCCAATAAAATCTAATTTAAAACTATAGTCAGTCCAGGTTTGATTGTTGGAACAGCCATGTCTTCAGGTCATGGTGGAAGGACGGAAGGTCAGGGGCCGTCCGCAGCTCCAGAGGCAACTCATTCCAGAGGGTCGGCGCGCCCACAGACAAGGCTCTCCCCCTGGGGGTCGCCAGCCGGCATTGCTTAGCTGACGGAACCCTGAGGAGGCAGACTCTGTGGGAGCGAACCGGGCGATGGGAGGTTGACAATGGCAGCAGGTGGTCTCGCAAGAGGGGGAGGCACATGACCCTGGGGATGCTGCAACAATCATAAGTGAAAAATGATCATAAGTCACTTTATTCTGTAACTTCGAACAGTCACTAAGGTAACTGTTGTAACTGTTTTTTCCTTTTTTGGGAGGGGGTGGTCATCAAGTTTTTGACCCCTTCCTAGGCGACTGGAAAGGCCCCAAGCTAGAGTACTCAGATTGCAGATGCTTTCTTGCAGGTATATGGAATGGCATGGGACCCCCAGGTTGTGCAAAGTTAAGTGAGGAAGTTGGTAACAGCTTATTAGGAAAGATAAAATAGACAACCAAGAATGGTTTATTGACCACTCTTCATCCAGATTTTATATCAGTTTCATCTGCTAGTACAGGCATTCTGCTTCAAATTTCTGTTATTTTCAGCATCTGGTAAAATGAGTGAGGAGGAAGGAAGCAAGGAAGGAAATGGGATGAGAAAGGGTGGCAAGGAAGGAAGGAGGGGAGAAGGAAGGAAGGAAGGAAGGAAGGAAGGAAGGAAGGAAGGAAGGAAGGAAGGAAGGAAGGAAGGAAGGAAGGAAGGAAGGAGAGAGATAGGAATGAGAAGGAGGGAGACACATGACCCTGGGGATGCTGCAATGGTCATAAGTGAAAAATGGTCATAAGCCACTTTACTCAGTGCCTTTGAAACTTCGTACAGTCACTAAGTTAACTGATGTAAGTCGAGGACTACTGTACTTTATCACTTTTTTTCTTTTTTGGGAGGGGGGGTCATCAGGTTTTTGACACCTTGCTAGGCGACTGGAAAAGCCCTGAGTACTTGGATTGCAGCTGCTTTCTTGCAGGTATGTGGAATGGAGTGGGACCCAAAGTTACGTGAGGAAGTTACAGTAGAAATGCCACCTTTGGTTAAGTTTCCACCAATTTTCCTTCTAATTCTTTAAAAGTGTAGCCTTGTTCACTTAATAATTCTATTTTATATCACTTTCTGGGTGACCAGTCAACTCTTTGCACCATTACTTTAATTTTATTACGTTTTACAAGCTCACTAAATGAAAGAACACAAAAAACCCAACCAACTTGATAGCAATCACATAACACACTGACAAATGTCCTCCTCTCAGCTTCCATACATGACAACAATAATTGAATCCTACTGTGATCTGATTGGGTCATTGCTGAAACAAGATGATGAGCCTCCTGCCCACTGTCCCACCCGCCAGAGACCCCCTGGATCTCCCCCAATCCTGCCCGACCCCCACAGGCATCCTTCCCCAGGAGAGACATCAAGGTGGCCATGCCCACCCTGGCCACACCCAACCATGCTGCCATGACTACCATAGCCACACCCACTTGGTGGCCACACCCCCTGCGATGCATAAGTGGGTTTCGGATTACAGTTTGGGCACTCGGTCTCAAAAAGGTTTGCCATCACTGGCCTAGATCATTGTGTATCTGAAGAACCTTTATCCACCCAGAATAGGGGGAAATCACAGTCTCCTTGAGGAAGGACAGAAAGGGAAAGAAAGCTGAAAAATGAAGGATGGGCCCAGTTGCTTTGAAATAGGCAGAGAAGGGCAGGAATGCTGCTGTACCATGAAATAGAACAGAGAATAAGTGAAAATGGCATTGATGCCTGGCTGGAATCCTAAGCAAGAAAACTCCATCTTGCAAGTCTTACTAATAGGCATGTAACAGGAGAATCCAGAGAAGCAGGTGTGTTTGTCAAAAAAAATTCAGGTGATGGCCACAACTATATGCATTTGGAATGAATATGACAAGATGCAGGGCTTCAATTGCATATACCCAGCAGTTGTAATTTTCTCGAAATCCACCCCTGCAGATCCATGGTGCAGAAATAAGAGTTGCAATAAAAGGACCATACTGTGGCAACTGGTTGTTAAATGAATAAAAATGTCCAATTACTAGTATTAGTATTTTTGGGAACTAGGATTGGTTTGTTCTAAAGTCAATGTGGTCTAGTCAATTAACCGCTGTCAACAATTTAACATGTTCTCTCTAGCAGCTCATGTGCTTTGTATTTTCCCTACAGCCATTGGAAGGACCCTCATCCCTCGTTATTTTAGCACTGTCTTTGAAGGAGGAGTGACAGACCTGTATTACATCCTCAAGCACTCAAAAGAATCCTATCATAGCTCCTCCATCACAGTGGATTGTGATCAGTGCACCATGGTCAGCCAACATGGAAAACCTATGTTTACAAAGGTAATAGGAAAGGGTGATGTGAAACATGCAAATAATGGGTGTTCAAGATACTTTTCTGTCTATATAACAAATGTTTTCTCTGAGTGTTGATTAATTTCCTGGTTCCTTAGATCTCAGCACTTTTTTAAAAGAACATATAACTAGATTGTTAGTCATAAGCAAGAAACTGGGAGAAAGCACCAATGTTATTTTTAATAGATTATTTTGTTTAAGCGACTGCCAGATCTGGACACAAGCCCAGATGGATGCTTCTATTTGTTTAGCAAAGAGACAGTCATACAAATATTCCATCAAACATGAGCTTGGTACATCATGCAAAGATTCATTTGTATAGAGACCAAGTTTACACTACTTAAACACAAACATATGCACACTTCATATATTACATTAAATTGGAGGTGATCCTATCTATCAGAAAATGAGAATATCAGCCTATATAAGGGACAGGCTATCTGTCTATACAGTCTTCCAGAAAACATTCTAAAAGAGAACTATGTTAGACTATGGTAGTCAAAAATATAAGGAGTCTAGTAGCAGCAGAAGAGCTACTTAATTTGGGTGTGCACCTCAGTATTGAGGGAGCTGGACAGATTCCAACAATCCCAGATGCCATGACAAATGATCAGATATCATCATTATCCAGTGCCATCAAGTCATTACAGCTCCCAGTGCCTTAAAAACTGAACAAAATATGACATAAAGTATAAGAAAAAAACAACTATAATTAAACAACCATGGTAAACCAAAAGGTGATAATAATCAAATTTTTACTCTACAGACCTCAAAACACTATAGCTCAAAATAACTTTAAAATCAAATCAAAGATAGCATTAATAATAATTTTAAAAATCATATTAAAAGTGATTGCTGAAGGATTACTTCCTTAGTACACTTAGTACCTTCTGGAAATCCATTACCAAGGTACCTAGTCTACCTTCTAGAGCAGGCATGTCCAACTGTTGGCCTGCGGTCCAGATACGTAATGCCAAAACCACACCTACCCCATTGCTGGCAATGGGGGAAAAGTCCCAATATGTCGCACGACATCAGGTGAGGTCACGAGTTTGACATGCCTGCTCTAGAGGTAGGTTGTTCCAAAAAAAAAAGTTGCTAAGCAATGCTTTATTGCCGCAGTTCCCCCACTTTACAAAAATGGGACGCTTGTAGACACTGCAAATATCTTGGTGTCAAAGTCTTCTGGGTAAAGAAGTTAAAACTACCACTGTAATTCCACTCAGAAGCCTGCTGATAAAAGTTGTGATCCAGTAATATCTCTGGTTACCATCCTTTCTCTATAATTTTACCTTTGAAGATAAAATAGTTGGTCATTATTTCAAACTTTTAGGAGATGTCTCTTATATGACAGGTTTTATTTTCCCAAGAAGTTTTATATTTTTGAGAAAGTGATTGCCACTGTCAATAATAACAATATCCAGTAGAAGCCACAATGATGCCAGGCACAACATGACATCATACATACATAAATGATGTGAATTGTGTAGTTTGCACAGTGACATAATTATGTGTATGATATTACTTCCCTCTCCTGCCCCCATACCCTGGTAAATGCTCTTTCAATTATTTATTAAAGCTAAATACAGGAGATACATTCTTAGCTACTTATGACAGCTATGTACTTTTCTTGTGTGTTTTTAAATTGGCCAGGTTTTTTATAACTAAAAGTATCTTCATTAATGTCTTATTGGTTTACTACCAATGCAGTTTCTTTGGCCAAAGGAGCTTGTAACTATTTCAGGTTTTGATCATCAGAGGCAGTGGCTCAAAATGGTGGTGATGAGAAGTGTAACATCTTTCATCAGATTTCAACAGCACTATTAACAACAATATCACTGTCATTAATTAGGAATTTGTTTGCATGCTGGTAATCCCCTATGTCACCAAATAAATAAGAATTACTTAACCCAGCTGATTCATTAATAACTGGTAAGCATCCTACAAAAGACCACTTCCATATTAATGGATCATTTTGCTTCTGGTCTGAATTATTTTTATTATGTCTCATGTTCTTAATCCCAATTTATTAGCTCAAAATTAGAGGCCAAATTGGCTTAAAAGAGCATTAATCTAATGCTTAACCTTTAAGAGAGAGAAGATAGGCATTACCACTGCATTGCTTGACCTCAAGTATCTTAGAAATATTTACTACTACTACTAATAATAATAATAATAATTTTATTTGTATACTGCCCTTGTCCCGAAGGACTCAGGGCGGTGAACAGGGCAAACATATAAAAGTACAAGGATACAAAAATTAAAAAGAATTAATCAAGATGCCCAGGTTACAACAGTAGATTAAAATACATTTAAAACGACAATAAAACCCAAACCCATCCCCCATCAGGCCAGGCCAGCTTGTTTGAACAAATACTGTATTTTCCGGCGTATAAGACGACTTTTTAACCCATGAAAATCACCTCAAAAGTTGGGGGGTCGTCTTATACGCCCAGTTGTCTTATACGCCGGAAAAAAATCAGCAATCGGGCGGGAGCTGGCAGGACTGCCCTGCGCACGCACGCGCTCCCCAGCTGTTAAGGAGCACTCCTTAGCAGCCGGGGAGTGCGTGCGTGTGCAGGACTGTCCTGCCGGCTCCCGCTCGACGCTCTTCCCTCTTGAGGCAGCATCCCCGAGGACTCCTTAGGAGCCGGGGAGCGAGCGAGCGGGAGAGCCAGCCAGCGAGCGTGCAGGCAGGCGGGCGAGCAGCACCTGCTTTCGCGCCACATCGGAATTTCTCACGCGCTCACGCGCCGGCCTCCCAGATGCCCCTCGCGCAAGCTCCGGATGCTGCCGCGCGCTGCCCGCCTTTCTAGCGCGGCTTCGTCTCTTTCGCGCTGTCTTGCGGGCACCGCTGCTGCCGCCCCTCAATGTGCGTCCCCCCTCCGCAAGAGGGTGTCATTTGTCGTGAAAAAAAAATTGGAAGGGGAGAAAGCGCCCGACGTACGTGTGGGCTATAGGTAACCCAACCCTAGACCGTGGCAGCAGGCGGCGTTGGGATAGGGGAGGCGAGGCATGCGTTCTTCCTTCCCTCTGAAGAGGCAGCCCTGGCAGTTCTTCTTCCACCGGGCTTACTCCGTTTGCTGAATCTTTGTAGTTACTTAAGTAAGTGCTAGGCATTTTTAATAGGTCGCATCCTTTCTTTTCTCCACGTATTGGCACCTCGCCTTTCTACACTCTTACCTCTCTGGCTCTGTGTTTGAATACACCTACATGCTGCACGCACCGGTAACTTTAACAAGCCAAGATGACGTCAAAATGATTGTACCACTGATACGACAAAATCATTGTACCATTGATATGAGGGTTTGGTCATTAGCATTCCTCCACATGCCTCCCTTTCCCCGACCCATGAATCCTTTGCAAACACACATGATAACCATCAAAATCCCTTTTCAGGGCAAACCATATTATGAATTCTCTTTTTTTTCCCCCAGCATTTTCTTACATGAGAGATTATAAATTAGTGCTAAGGAGTGCTCGTTAACAGCTGGGGAGCGCGCGCGTGCGCAGGACTGCCCTGCCGGCTCCCGCCTGACGCTCTTCCCTCTTGAGGCAGCATCGCTCCCCGGCTCCTAAGGAGTCCTCGGGGATGCTGCCTCAAGAGGGAAGAGCGTCGGGCGGGAGCCGGCAGGACAGTCCTGCACACGCGCACACACGCACGCACTCCCCGGCTGCTAAGGAGTGCTCCTTAACAGCTGGTGAGCGCATGCGTGCGCAGGACTGCCCTGCCGGCTCCCGCCAGACGCCAGCCTGCCCTGCTTCCTCCACAGTGAGAGGGGAGGGCGTGCCTTCCCAGGCTCGCTGATTTTCCGGCGTATAAGACGAAAAATCTTGAAAATCATCTCAAAAGTTGGGGGGTCGTCTTATACGCCCAGTCGACTTATACGCCGGAAAACACGGTAAGTCTTCAGATCGCGTCGGAAGGAGCGAAGGTCTACTGTAATACTAAATACTACTGTATTTATCTCTCTTGGTTCATAAATCATAGATCATTTTTTTATTTTCTAAATTCTGTTTCAGTGAAGCTTGGACAGGACTTCACACTAATTGTTCAACTCTTTAGAACAATCTCCACTTCTGCTAGAGAAATTTAATTCTTAGAACTTTCTTGATTTCTGAGGTTAATATCATAATTTTCTAAATTATGATGCTGCCTCAGTATATTTTGTCTCATTATCTGTTGCTGTTTTAAAATGTGTGCTTCCAATATTGCCTTCAGTATTCTCAGGGGATCTAAAACCATCTAATCCATAAAAAGAAAAGAATAACCATCTATTCTTTTTGCATGGCCTAATGTATTTTTTTTTCTTCAGGAAATACTGTGCAATTAAATTAGACTTTTGGGGTATAAAATATGAGGTCCAATCTAAAGTGTTTAGAAAATTGGTTGATTTCAAAAATCCTGCCCATGAAAGAACCTACCGAAATGTAAGATTACACAACATTTAGCAAAGGAAGATCAACAGTTGGATTCTGATTTTTTTCCGGTGCACACTTAAAAGGCTCAACACATCTGATCCCTAGTAACAGAAATACACACAAACATTTGAGTGGGATTTTTCCACCTCAGTATAAATCTCTGACATCAGCACTCATCAAAATATTAATCATATGCTTCAGGTACAGCTAAAATATACTTTTCCTTCTTATCTGTCAGCACCCACCTCTTCCCACTTCTTAAGAAAGCAGCACTCTTGGAGATAGGGCTTTCCAAGCTGGATCTTTTATTTATTTGTTTTATTTGTTTTTATAAACCGCCCTTCTCCCGAGGGACTTGGGGCGGTGTACAGAGTAAGGTAGGCAAACATAATGAAACAGTACTGAAAAAACAATAATCAAAACAAACTGGGACCCCAATTAGAGCTATCAGGCCAGGCCGGACTGCTGGAATAGGTAAGTCTTTAAGTCGCGCCGGAAGGTGCGGAGGTCGGGGGCCATCCGGATTTCAGTTGGTAAGCAGTTCCAGAGGGCTGGCGCACCCACTGAGAATGCCCTCCCCCTGGGGGCCACCAGCCGACATTCCTTGAGCGGTGGCACCCTGAGGAGGCCCTCTCTGTGGGAGCGCACAGGGCGGTGGGGTGTTGACATTGGCAGAAGGTGCTCCCGTAGGTAGTCCGGACCCATGCCATGTAGGGCTTTGTATGTCATTGTTAGCACCTTGAACTTCACTCGGAAGGCAACTGGAAGCCAGTGCAGCGCACGGAGGAGAGGTGTGATATGGGAGTATCGGGAGGCTCCCAAAAGTGTCCGTGCCGCTGCACTTTGCACCAGTTGAAGCTTGCGAGTGGATCTCAAGGGCAGCCCCATGTAGAGAGCGTTACAGTAGTCTAGGCGAGAGGTCACAAGGGCATAGGTGACTGTACGTAAGGCATCCAGGTCCAGATAAGGCCGTAGTTGGCGCACCAGTCGAACCCGGGAGAAGGCCCCCTTGGTCACAGCTCCTATGTGATCTTCCAGGGAGAGCTGTGAGTCTAGGAGGACACCCAGGTTGCGGGCCCTATCAACAGGGGGTAGTAACTCATCCCCGATGTTAAGGGATGGGATGCTCTGAGTAACCTGGCTTGCCGGTACGTACAGCCATTCAGTCTTGTCCGGGTTCAGTTGAAGCCTGTTCCTCCCCATCCATTCCCGGACCGCTTTCAGGCAGCGGGACATCACGTCGAGGGCATCACTGATGCTGTTTGGAGTTGAGATGAAAAGCTGGGTGTCATCAGCATACTGATGGTACCCTACTCCAAAGCTACGAATGATCTCACCCAGCGGTTTCATGTAGATGTTGAACAGGAGAGGCGAGAGGACCGACCCCTGAGGGACTCCGCAAACGAGAGGCCTCGGGGTCGACCTCTGTCCCCCTGCCAGCACCGACTGCGAGCGACCCTGGAGAAAGGAGGAGAACCAACGCAGAACCGTGCCTCCCACTCCCAGTCCCCTGAGGCGCCGCAGCAAGATACCATGGTCGATGGTATCGAAAGCCGCCGAAAGGTCTAATAAGACTAGGACAGAGGAATGGCCCCTGTCCCGAGCTCTCCAGAGATCATTCATCAGAGCGACCAATGCCATCTCCGTGCTGTAGCCCGGCCTGAAGCCCGATTGGCACGGGTCTAGATAAACCGCTTCATCCAGGACCTGAGGAAGTTGGTGCGCCACCACGCTCTCAACAACCTTTGCAAGGAAGCGAAGATTGGAGACTGGACGAAAGTTATTCAATGAGGATGGGTCCAAGGTGGGCTTCTTGAGGAGAGGTCCCACCACCGCCTCCTTCAAGGCGGTGGGGAAGTGACCCTCACTCAGAGAAGCAGAGATGACCGCCAGGAACCAGCCTCGTGTCCCCTCTCGAGCCGCATAAGCCAGCCAGGAAGGGCACGGGTCCAGTAAGCATGTGGAGGAGCTCAACCTCCTCATAATGCTGTCCACTTCCTTAGGAGTCACAGGATCAAATTCCTCCCAGATGACGTCGACAAGACTGTCCATGTCTTGTTCTTCCAACTCTGCCCAGTTGGAGTCCAGGCCGTTTCGAATCCGAGCAATTTTATCCAGCAGATATTGACCGAATTCCTCGGCTCGACCCTGCAAGGGTTCCTCCCTCACCTCTTGGTTCAGTAGGGAGCGAGTCACCCTGAACAAGGCAGCCGGGCGATTATCTGCGGACGCGATGAGGGTGGAAAAGTAGTTGGATTTTGCCACCCTTATCGCAGCGAGATAAGACCTGGTGAGGATTCTTAATCGCAATCGGTCGGATTCGGATCGACTGGATCTCCAACGGCTCTCTAGGCCCCGTCTCCGACGCTTCATCTCCCGGAGCTCCGCGGTGAACCATGGGGCTCGCTGGGATCTGCGCCGGGTCAGAGGCCGCAGGGGTACAACTCGGTCCAGAGCCTCCGTGGCTGCCTTTTCCCAGGCTTCCACTAAGGCATCCGCCGAGCTGTGAGCAGGGAGTGCATGTGTGTCCCCAAGCGCTGCCTGGAACCTATCAGGGTCCATTAGGCGCCTAGGGCGGTACCATCTGGTTGGCACCGTGCACCCACGGCGGGGGGTGGCAAAGGGGAAGTCTAGCCGCAGGAGGTGATGATCAGTCCATGACAGGGGCGTAACAGTCGTGGCACCCCCACCGATATCATCACGCCACCGTCCAGACAAGAACACCAAGTCTGGGGTGTGGCCTCCCTCATGAGTCGGTCCAGAAATTATTTGCGACAGGTCCATGGCCGCCATGGAAGCCATGAACTCCCGAGCCAGTTCGGACGATCCTCCCAGGGACGGTAGGTTAAAGTCGCCCAAGACCATGAGTTTTGGGAATTCAACCACCAACCCTGAGAGGACATCGAGTAGCTCGGGCAGGGCTGCCGCTGCACGATTAGGTGGTAGGTACGCCAGCAGCAGGCCCAACTGCGCCCCCGGGCCATATCTCAGAAGGAGAGACTCACACCCGACCATTTGAGGGACGGTGGTCTCTTGCGGGCTAAGGGATTCCCTGATGATAACTGCCAGTCCCCTGCCCCTCCCATGGGTCCGAGGCTGGTGCAGCACCTGGAAACCTGGCGGGCAGAGGTCAACCAGAGGGACACCACCCTCTGGGCTCAGCCAGGTTTCCGTGATGCAAGCCAGGTCCGCGTGCTCGCTCTCCACTAGGTCACTAAGAAATAGGAGATAGCAGGCATAATAGACAGGATCTGAGGCATTCTCTTACATCTCAACAATTTTAAAGTGCCCCCAAGTGAACTCCCCCCACAGTTCATTTGGTCAGTTCCAGATCAGCCAATCTCCAGGTGGTAAGTTCATCATGGGAAAAGAAAGATAAAAATCTGCTTGCAGCAAGATCATTTCCACAGCTCCTCACACTTCCCTCGGAGAAACAACCCAGATCCCAGAGGGCCATAATTCCTCCCCCCACCCCCTTTTCTAGTTGCTCGGTAAGTTCAGAGAGAATGCCTAGTAAGAAAGCAATTTGTTTTACATTGTAATGGATAGCAGACAGGCAGAACAAACAAAAGGTTACATTCAATGAAGGAAGTGAAAGCAATAAAGCCCCATGTTTGTTCCCTCTCCCCTTAGGAATGGCAGAATCCAGGGAAAGATGAGATTTGGTTTTTGCACAGAGGAGATAGTTAGAAATGAAATATAAATGGATTCTGACATTATCCCTCAGTCTTGGATACAATACTGTGAGGTTCAATTTGTTTTCCAATTTTATATGAGCTAAAAAAAAGGAAAACCCACACATATTTTATTTTGCACATTTATACAAATCATACCTCAGGTGAATATTTTTGGTCTCTGTAATAAAAGTGAAGGTCAAAAAATAATTCATAACTTTATAAGATACACATTCCATTCCATTTAAAAGAGAACTAAAATAAATGGTTTTCCTTCCAGCTAGAGCAAGTTGTAAAATTCTTGCAATTATCCAAGAAGAGAAAAGGGTTAACCAGGGACTGGTGAGTTGTAGTAGTTCTTTTTCCACTCCCCCCCACTTTCCCCCCCTGGCCTACTCTAGCGCCTCCACATGATCTACTGAACGCTGATGGACCCTTTCCTGTTGATCCTCTAGAGAGCCTTTGCACTTGGGGCATTGATTAGAGACCATCTGGCAGCATTATACCTTTTCTGTTACCATGCCAACTAATCAGCTGGTTTTGGTTGCTATAGAAACAGAATGTCAGAGCTCACAGTCCATGAACGTGAAATTCAGCACAACTGAAAATGTTTTCTTAATTGGAGACCTTTTTCATTTCAGATTTTATGGGGAAGGCAGCTGGGAGGGGTAGCTAGGGAGAAGAGCTTCAAATAAGATTTTGCCTTAATTGATTAGAAAGTAAGTAGGATTTTTTGTTTTGTTTTTCTGCAAATTGGAAAGGGAAATGTCTTTATAAAGTGTGCTGCAAACTGGGAGATGCTGTGCTCTGCTTTTCCCAAAGAAGGGTGTTCATGAAGCCAGATGCAAATTCTGATGTTTGCATCTCTAGTTAATGGAGGTAGATATCAGTGGACATGATCCACCACTGGTTTTACTAAGAGTGAATATTCACATCAAACTCCTATTAGGACTAGAACTACTACAAACAGATCTGCGCTGCAAAACCACCACCAGCCACTAGAGAACAGTAAAAACATGCAGAACACCCTCTGCTGTTCTCTAATAGTCCCTTTAATATTTACAGACCAAATATCAGAGCCTTTAATCTGGGCCTTTCAGATTTACCCATATCACTGGGATATCCACATGAAGAGGTCAAAAATGCAAAATGGTGGCTATAACCATACAATCAAAGCCTGTCTTCTTTTTATGTATAATTGTGCTACATGTAAAAAGCACAGGGTTTTCAACCACTCTGACTAGGTTAATATGCTCCTGTTTGGACTCAGTGAAGATAAGGATGTTATCTAAGTAACCCAGGACCCCTTTAAATATGTGCTGTCTTAGCACTTCATTGATTAATTGCATAAATACTGCGGGAGCCCCTTGCAGTCCAAACGGCAAAACTCTGAATTGATAGCATCCCATTTGACAATTAAATGTGGTCTTCCATTTGTCCCCTTCCTTAATCATAATGCGGTAGTATGCTTCTCTTAGGTCTAATTTGGTAAAAATGCTTCCTTTCGATAGATGGGATACCATGTCCTTCATGAGGGGTAGGAATACAGGTTACCTTCAGTAATTGTATTCAGGGCGCGGTAATCCATGCACAAATGCAAAGTGCCATCCTTCTTCTCCCTAAAGAGGACTGGGGCAGCCCCTTTGGGTTTGGCAGGTTCAATAAATCCCCTTTCTAAGTTTTTGTTTATGAATCTTTCCATCTCCTCCATCTTTTTAGGGCTCATGGAGTACAATCTGGGCTTTGGGAGTTTTGCCCCGGGTTTGATTTCTATAGCACAGTCTGTAGGTTGTTGAGGAGGGAGCTCATCCACCCGTTCCTCGCCGAAAAGTTCAGCAAGGTCCCTGTATTCTTCTGGTATTTCTGGTAACCCCTTCTCTTTTCCCAGTGATGCTTTCTCTGCTCCTGGGGTTGGTGGGGGCCTTTGGGGTTTTAAGTTTGCATGATCCCTCTCCGGAAATTTGAGTTCTGCTGTCCTCCAATTTACCCAGGGGTTCCATTTCATTAACCATTCCAGCCATAGGATCATTGGGCATTCCTTGCCTGGGGTCACTACAAACATTATATCTTCCTCATAGGTCCCCAGGGACAGGTGAACTGGTAAGGTGGCTAGGGTAGCTGGCACCCCCCCTGCTATGGACCCATCTAACTGGCCAAATGAGATTGGTTGCTTTAGTCTCCTCACTGGAATACCCAGGTTCCCCACTAGCGTCAGGCTAATGAGGCAGCAGGTGCATCCAGAGTCTATTAAGGCCTTCACTTTAACAGCTTCAGGCATGGACAGAGCTAGTATAGTCACTGTTTTGAGGATGGGTGGAATGGATCCACTTACCAGGGGTTTGCCCTCCGAGTTGTTGTCCGAGATGTCCACCGTTCCTGGAGTATAGGCCAGAGTTCCCTCCTTTTCCTTGCCAGGGGTTGGGGACTCTACAGCCTCTTTTGGTTTGGCTGGGGACTTCCCTGACCTCCTGGCCAGTGATGGGTCTGATTTGCGCTGAGGGGCTTTTGAGCAGCATTCTATGGCGTGGTGGCCCTCTCTCCTGCATTTGAAACACCCCTTTGACTTCATAGCCATAGCCGGTGGTTTCGCTGGTTCACGCTTTTGTTCAGGAGGCAAGTAGGCCCATGGTTTTCCTCAGCGGTGCCTCTTCAGTAGGTCTATCTCTGCCTCCTCTGCCAGGACATATCAGTCATCGAGGTGGCGTAGGTCCCCTTGAGGCAGGCAAGCATCATAAAGGTTGTAGTTTAGACTGTCTTTGAAATGTCTAAGGAAAATGTCTTACAGCCAGTTGAGCTTGTTGGCAATGGCACGGAATTCTTGTGTACAGTTGCAAGAAAAAGTATGTGAACCCTTTGGGATTATGTGGAGTTTTGCATGAATTGGCCATAAAATGCGCTCTAAACGTCATGTAAGTCACATCAATAGAAAAACACAGTCTGCTTAAAATAATACTACACAAATATTAGCTGTTGTCATGTTTTAATTGAACATAACATGTAAACATTCACAGTGCAGGGTGGAAAAAGTATGTGAACCCCTAATGACTTCTCCAAGAGCTAATTGGAGCCAGGAGAGAGCCAACCTTTTTTTTTTATTGAAAAGTTTTAACATACATTTTATCTTAAACAGTCCCCCCTCCCCCTCCCCTCTCCCTCCCTCCCTACCCCTCTCCCCCTCCCCGACTTCCCAGAGCTAAGTACAAGGTATAAAAACAAAAAAAAAAACAATCATAAACATCCATATGCTAACAACCATAAACTCTAAAATCTATCACTCTCTGGCTCATATAGGATAATTACAAACACTAATAATATTAAATATATATAGAAAAAAAAAGAAAAAAGAAAAAGGAAAGGAAGACTTATTCAAATGCTACATGAAACTTTTTAGTCCTATATTTGTTCTGGATATACTCAATCCATTTTCTCCACTCCATAATATAACGTTCTTGCGAGTGATCTTTCAAATAAGCCGAAATCTTTGCCATCTCTGCCAGGTCAGAAACCTTTAAAGTCCATTCTTCTATAGTCAGCAGTTCCTCCTTCTTCCAATACTGACCTATTAAGAGTCTTGCTGCCGTAATTAAGTTCAGCATCAACTTAGTGTCCACAACCGTAGCATCTGTAATTATTCCCAACAAAAAAAGTTGCGGACAAAACTTTATCCTTTGCTTGAAAATCTTCTGCATATTCCACCAAATTTTTATCCAAAAGGCCTTAAACTTTTTGCAAGTCCACCATACGTGAAAGTATGTTGCATCTTCATCACCGCACCTCCAGCATTTTGGCTGATAATTCGGGTACATACTTGCAAGCTTTTTAGGATCTAGATGCCATCTATAAAACATTTTATAAAAGTTCTCTCTTAAATTTTGAGCTTGTGTAAATTTTACGTTCCTCACCCAAATCTTTTCCCACGTGTCCATTGTAATAACTTCTTGGATGTTTTGGGCCCATTTTATCATACAATCCTTAACAAGTTCTGTTTCTGAGTCAATCTCTATCAATGCAAGATATATCCGTTTAATATGTGCTGGACCCTGATTTCTAATTTGCTTTATCAGATTTTCATCAGTCATTGTAAAACCAGTTTTCTGGTCTTCTTTCCACCTGGCCCGTAGCTGAATATATTGAAACCAAGTTTGAACAATCTTCTCATCTCGCAAGAGGCTGTATGGTTTCAGACACCAGACATTTCTTTCCAAGCTTAAAATCTCCTTATACGTAGTCACATCATGTTTAAAACCAACATTTATATTTTCTATTGCGTGTTTTGGAATTGCCCACAATGGTATCTTACAGTCTAACTTATGTCTATACTTCTTCCAAACTCTCAGCAATGCCTGTCTTAAAATATGCACTCTGAACACATTATCTACCTTCTTATCATACAACAAATATGCATGCCAGCCAAACAACAAGTCGTGGCCCTCAAGATTTAATAATCTCTCTTGTGTCAAATTAATCCAATCACTTATTCCTGCTAACGCAGCAGCTTCATAATATAATTTAAGATTGGGCATTTTAAGACCACCTCTTTCACGAGTATCCTGCATAATCTTAAGTTTAACTCGTGGCCTTTTCCCTGCCCAAACAAATTTATTGATACCTCGCTGCCATTCCTCCAGATTAGAATCTTTCTTAAGAACCGGTATCATTTGAAATAAGAATAAAAATTTAGGCAGGACATTCATTTTCACTGCTGCGATTCGCCCCAACAAAGACAATTGCAATTTTTCCCAACTCTCCATTTCTTTTTGAATTTTTCCCCATAATTTTTCATAGTTATTTTTATATAACTTTGTATTAGAGGGCGACAGAAGCACCCCCAAATATTTGACCCTTTTAACAATCTCAAATCCAGTTAACCCTTCTAAAAGGGCCTTTTGCGATACTGTCATGTTTTTAGCCAGAATTTTAGTTTTTTGTACATTAACTTTAAATCCAGAAACCTTCCCATATTGCATTATTATCTCCATCAGGTCCACAACAGAGTTCTCCGGCTGAGTCACTGTAACAACCAGATCGTCTGCGAACACTCTCAATCTATAATCCTGATCTCTAATTTGTATACCCTTAATTCTTTCCGAATTCCGTATTTTTACCAATAATATCTCCAATGTTAACACAAATAGCAAAGGCGATAACGGGCATCCTTGCCTTGTACCCTTCTCAATATTACATGCTTCTGTCAAGCTATTATTAACTATTATTCGGGCTGTTTGTTTTTGATATAATGCCCTAATTGGTTGCAAAAATTTATCCCCAAAATTCATTTTATCTAAAACTTTCATCAAAAATTGCCAATTCAATTGATCAAAGGCTTTTTCAGCATCTAAAAAAATTAGCGCCGCAGGGATCTGGTTGTTCCTTTCCAAAAATTCTAACACATCAACTATATGCCTCACGTTATTTTTCATTTGCCTACCACTAATAAACCCAGTTTGGTCCCCATGAATCACCTGTTGCAGAACCCTCATCAATCTATTAGCCAGCACCTTAGCAAATATCTTGTAATCTGTATTTAAAAGTGATATCGGTCTATAGTTTTTTACTTGAGTAACATCTTGGTCTTCCTTTGGAATCAAAGAGATAAAAGCAGTTCTCCAAGACGGAGGCACCTTTCCCCCTCTCTGAATTATCTGGAACAATTCCTTTAACGGCTTTATCAACTCTAATTGTAAATTTTTGTAGTAAGCCGCAGTCAAACCATCCGTGCCTGGCGCTTTATCCACCTTCAACTCCTTAATTGCTGTAAGAATTTCTTCTTCTGTAATCAATTGATTAATCTCCTCTTTTTGTGCTTGCGTAAGAACCTGGATGCTAGCATTCTCCAAATATACATCAATGTCTTTTTCATTAATCTTCTCCTTTGCATATAATTTAGAATAAAAATCCACAAAGGCTTCCTTAATAAGATCCTGTTGAAACACAACCTTTCCCTTATGCTCAATTTTGTCTATATTAGAAGCCCTTTGCTTTTTCCTTAGTCTGTAAGCTAGCCATCTACCTGGCTTATTAGCATTGCAAAAAGTATTATGCCTGGCAAACCGCAAATTGGTTGCCACCTGGTCAGCCATTAGTTTATCAAATTGTCCTCTTAATAGCTTAATAACCTCCTTAGTCTTCACATCCAATGGGTTCACAATCAAGGCCTTCTCTTTTTCCTTAATTTCATTCTCCAATTCTTTCCTTCTAGCTTCCAAAGTACGTCTGTGTTTATTATTCATATATATCAACACCCCTCTCATATAGGCCTTGCTAGCATCCCAAACCATGTCCATAGAAGTATCCTTATTCATATTAATTTCAAAAAAATCCTTCATCCGCTGTTTACATTCTTCCACATTTTCTGATTTCTAAACAAGTTCTCATTTACGCGCCATGAGCGCCTATCTCTATTGTCCTTATTGATCTCTAACCATACTGGACTATGATCAGAAAGAGCTCTTGCTCTTCTTAATCCTAGAAAAAAAGTCATTAGTCAACAAAATGAAGTCAATCCTGGAAAAAGATTGATGTCTATCAGAAAAAAAAGTATAATCCTTTTCATGCAGGTGTGTGTCACGCCAAATATCTCGCAGTTCCAAATCATCCTGAACTAAGAGTGGGTATCTAAACTCCTAATTAACAACAAGTTGTCTTAGAGATTGCCTAATATTTTTTTTTTATATATACTCTTTTTATTTGAACTTTTATTTGAACTTAAGGATGATTTGGAACTGTGAGACATTTGGCGTGATATATGCAAGAACTATTTTTGACTATAGTTTAGTTTGGTTGGAGATTATTAAGATTAATAGAGATAAGCGCTTTTGGTGCGTAACTGAGAATTTGTTTGGAAATTAGAGAAAGGTGGGAGAATGCAAATAGCAGGTGAAAGTTTTTTTTTCCTTTTCTCAATTTATTTTGAGTAAAGATCTTTTTCTGTTTTCCTCTTTTTCTTTTCTACTTTATTTGTAATATTAATATTGTTTGTACTCATTTTATATGAGCTAGAGAGAGATAGAATTTATAGTTTATTGTTGATAATATAGGGGTGTTTATGTTTGTTTTTTGATTTTATGCCCTGTATTTAGCTCTGGGAAGTCGGGGAGGGGGGGAGTGGGGGAGAGGGATAGGGGTGGGGGAGGGGGGATTAAAGTCAAAATGTATTGTAAAACTTTTTAAATAAAAAAAAAACCAGCCTTGTCCATCTGTACATCCAAAACACCATTCCAGTCCCCCATCAAAATAAACGATTTGTAATCCAACTGAGTAAGCTTTGTATGAAGTAAGCTAAAAAAGTCAGCTTGTTGTTGATTAGGAGCATACAGTCCAACTAAAAGCGTTTTTTGCCTTCTAGCAACAAATCTATCATAACATATCTTCCATGCTTATCTGCTTCAATTAAGTCCGCTGTTAAAGCACTTTTAACATAAACAACCACTCCGTTTTTCTTATTCATTGCAGAGGCAACAAATTGCGTGCCCAACCTTGAGTTCGATAAATACTTTTGGTCCATAACCCTAATATGCGTTTCTTGCAAGCATATAACATCAATCTTGAATTGTTTTAAATATTGAAAAACTTTCTTTCTCTTCTGTGGTGAATTTAGTCCATTAACGTTCCAGGTTAGAAATTTAGTCGCCATGCGTGTCATCCCGAAGCTGTTGGAGCACATCTTTAATAGCCCTTCTATCTCCTTTGGGCCGTGCTCCTCCCACTGCTTCACTATAAGTACGCTTTAAAGGTTCCATAAACTTCTGCTGGTCTTGTTCTTTTATTAATTTTGCTCGTTTTAAAGCAGCACGTGTCACCCTCTGCTCTCCAGCAACCACCGACGAGGCTGTAATTTGATCCCCTCCAGCACCATTCTCCTCTGTCTGTCCATCTTCGGTCTCTTGAGATTTCCCTTATCCAAATCCCTTTGCAGCTTCCAGAAGTGATAGTGGGGTTGCTTTTAAAACATTATTGTAGAAATCACGCGCCTGTGTCACAGTAACCAGACGGTATCTTTTCCCTTCATGCATCACCACCAATCCCACTGGAATCTCCCATCTAAACTTTATATCACGTTGCTTAAGTTCCTGCACAAGAAATGCAAAATCCTTCCTTCTCCTTAAAATCTTTGGAGGAATTTCTTTTAAAACCAAAACTTCTTGGTCAGCAACCACATCTTTAGTATCATAGGCGGCTTGAATAACTTCATCTCTAGTTTCTCTCTTTGTAAAATAAACCACCACAACTCTAGGTAGCTTTCTCTGTCTAGCAATCCATGAATTCACACGAAAAACTTTATCCATGCATCCCTTTATTTCAGATGCTGGCTGACCCAGTACTGCTTCCAGAGCCTCAGAAATCAGCTGCTTTAGGTCTTCTTTAATATTCTCTTTTAAGCCTCTAATTCTAACAGCGTACTGCATCTGATGATACTGAACAAGACTCAATTCTCTGTCCATTTTGTCCCTTAAATCTTCATTCTCCAGTACCTTTACTTCTAATGTGGCATTCTTTTGACTCAGGTCCTCCACTTTTTCATCCAAACCTTGCACACATTCAGCCACACTTTCCACTGTAGACAAAATGTCTACCCTCATCGCACTGAACTTCTCTTCTATCCTCTCCTCCAGTTTCTCCAATTTCTCCTCCACCTTTGCCAACTTATCACCCAGCATTTCTAATATTACCTGGGATTGTTTTTCAAGAGCATCTTGTAAATCCTTCGATGTCAATGCAGCAGGAGGAAGCAAAGCTTGCAACGATGTCTGTTGCACCGGGGAAGTTCCTGCACTCCGAAGAGTTTTTGAGGGAGGTTTAGACGCCATCTTTTTACTTTCACTTGTTGCGCACTTTCACTTTAAGTTTATAAAGTCCATTAAGCTAGAGAGTAAGAATAAAAGTCCTCTTCACCTTATCCTCCTGTACCGCTCTGCCTGCTCCTTCTTATTCCAGGGTCTTTCCTTCTGGCAGGGGTGGTCGCAAATGCCTGGCTCTGCTCCAAAAATCTGGAGCAGAGACGCTGAACAGCTGGGAGCAACCCAGGCTACGGGGGAGTTCAATCCTTCAGCTCAGGCGGCCCCGGAGAACTCAACCCCTACCTGGGGCCTCACCCCCTCCTCTTCTCCCGAGGAGGGGGCTTCAAATCCACCCGAACAGCTGATCGGCGCTGTTTCGGGTGAAAACAACACAGCTGAGCAGCGGGCAGCCCGAAACGGCTGTCTCCGGCGCCGCGCCACCACCGGAAGTCCCAGGAGAGAGCCAACCTTGACTCCAATCAATGTGATGATATTGGATGTATTGCTGACAGCTGTCCTGCCCTTTAAAAACACACACCTGTTTTGGGTTTACTGGTCTCAAGAAGCACTATCGGATGTGAACCATGCCTCCCAGAAAAGAGCTCTCAGAAGACCTACGATCAAGAATTGTTGACTTGCATGAAGCTGGAAAGGGTTACAAAAGTATCTCCAAAAGCCTTGATGTTCATGTGTCCACGGTAAGACAGACTGTCTACAAATGGAGAAAGTTTAGCACTGTTGCTACTCTCCCTAGGCGTGGTCGTCCTGTAAAAATGACTGCAAGAGCACAGCACATAATGCTTAATGAGGTAAAGAAGAATCCTAGTGTGTCAGCTAAAGACCTACAGAAATCTCTGGCACATGCTAACATTTTTGTTGACACATCTACAATAAGGAAAACATTAAACAAGAATGGAGTACATGGGAGGACACCACGGAGGAAGCCATTGCTGTCCAAAAAAAATATTGCAGCACGTTTGAAGTTTGCAAAAGAACACCTGGATGTTCCACAGCACTACTGGCAAAATTTACTGTGGACAGATGAAACCAAAATTGAGTTGTTTGGGAAAAACAACCAACACTATGTGTGGAGGAAAAAAGGCACAGCACACCAACATCAAAACCTCATCCCCACTGTGATACATGGCGGAGGGAGCATCATGGTTTGGGGCTGCTTTGCTGCCTCAGGGCCTGGACAGATTGTTGTCATTGATGGGAAAATGAATTCCAGAGTTTATCAGGACATTTTGCAGGAAAACGTACGACCATCTGTCCGCCAACTGAAGCTCCGCAGGGGATGGGTGATGCAACAGGACAATGACCCAAAGCATACAAGTAATTCAACAAAACAATGGCTTCAACAGAACAGAATACGCCTTTTGGAGTGGCCCAGTCAGAGTCCTGACCTCAACCCGATTGAAATGCTGTGGCATTTCAGACATCCCAAGAATATTGCTACACTGAAAGAGTTTTGTGAAGAGGAGTGGTCCAAAATTACTCCAGATCGTTGTGCAGGCCTGATCTGCAACTACAGGAAACGTTTGGTTGAGGTTATTGCTGCCAAAGGAGGGTCAACCAGTTATTAAGTCCAAAGGTTCACATACTTTTTCCACCCTGCACTGTGAATGTTTCCATCTTATGTTCAATTAAAACATGAGAACAGCTAATGTTTGTGTAGTATTATTTTAAGCAGACTGTGTTTTACTATTGTTGTGACTTACATGACGTTTAGAGCGCATTTTATGACCAATTCATGCAAAACTCCACGTAATCCCAAAGTGTTCACATACTTTTTCTTGCAACTGTATATTCAGCCACTGACCATCTGCCCTGCCTCACCATTTGGATTCTGTCATGGGCCTTGCGATCAGCCAGGGGGTCCTTGAATTGCCTTCTCAAAGAGGACATGAAACAGTCGTTGAGCTCTGGGGCGTTGGAGTCATGAAGGTTCACCACCCAGTCTGCGGCCAGTCTGTCCAGGGCGGATTGCATGATACAGATGTGGGCTTTGTCATTGGGGATGTCCCATCCATATTCTTCCATGTAACTGAGAACTTGGATTAGGAAAAACCTCAAGTGTGGCGGCTCCCCCCTGAATTTCATGTCCAGCGGTGGGAACTTTGAATGGATTGGTGCCTTTGCCACTGGTGGTATTGCCTCCCATCCTGATCACTATCTGTGGGTCGGCGGGGAGTGGGGGCTGCTGAGGTGGTAGCTATGGGTTCAATGAATGTCCCCAGGACTACAGGTTCTGAATCCCCCGCCCAGTGTCTCTCCAGCTGCAGCTCTAGGCGCTGGTGCAGCCACGGGGCTCAAGTTTCTCCTCCCTTAGAGAGCTGAGGGTTTTTTTCATCAGGTCAATAGCTTTCTCTAGGATCCAGTCTGAGTGTGGTGGATAACTTCCTTCCTCTTCGCTAACGTGCAGGGATTTCTCCATCTCTTTCTTCCATTAGGGTTGGTGGCTGCCCCGTCTCAGGGTCACTTTTCTCGATACCTTCTCCCACTTGCTTTTTTTTCCCAACACCCATCAACCACCGAGGTTTGTGGTCATGCATCTCCACCACTTCTTCCCCTGAGGTGTATGATGTTTTGGAACCCGATAGCTGGTTGAATCTCAGTTGGGGGGAAAGCTTCCTTTCCACAGGGCTTTCTTTCTTCCCTACCTCGTTGTTTGACATTGTATATTTGCAAAGTCCCCCAGTAAGGTTCTTTCTTCCAGGTTGACTATTAATTGAGATCCTGTTGAATGTCAGGACCTACTTCCCCCACATCTTAAGAAAGCAGAACTCTTGGAGACAGTTTCTTCCAAACAGGAACTTTTACTAAGAATAAGAGATAGCAGGCATAATAGACAGGATCTGAGGGATTCTTTTATAGATCGATATTTTTAAAGTGTCCCTAAGCAAACCCCACCCCACAGTTCATCCGGGCAGTTCCAGATCGGCCAATCCCCAGGTGGTAAGTCCATCGTGGGAAACGAAAGATAACATCAATCCGGTTCTGTTTGCAACACGATCATTCCACAGCTCTTCACACTTCTATTAGAGAAATAAACCAGATCCCGGAGGTTTGTGTCTCCCCCCACTTTTTTATTTTTCCTAGTTGCCCAGTAAGGGAGAAAAAGTTCAGAGAGATATAGAAAGTAATTTGTTACATTGTAATGGATAGCAGACAGGAAGGTGAATAAACAAAAAGTTACATTTAATGGAGGAAGTGAAAGCAATAAAACCCACATGCCTATCCCCTCTCCCCGTTGGGAATATGGCAGAATCCAGGGGAAGGTGAGATTTGGTTTTAGCTCAGAGGAGATAGTTAGAAATGAAATATAAATGGATTCTGACAGATTGTTGCAGTATATAACTACCTTGCATATCACAAAGCTTTTAAAATGCAGATCTGAAGTAAATTGTGGTCCCTACACAAATTATTACTATCAACAATTGTTTTGGGGATTTAACAGGCTATAAATGTATATTTTTTATATTTATGGGTTGCTAAATCTATAAAATAATTATTGGCAGTTATTTGGTTATCTTGTTTACTATCAGTAGAAAAGATCTCTTGAACTCCTTGGGATGGCTACAGTTTCTATGAAGAGCCCAGTATACCTTTCATAATGGGGGTAAAGGGGGAATTTCATCAAGAATTGGGGGGGGGGGTTTACCTGGATGTCCTTTTGTTTTGGTGTTTATCTCATCAGTTTAGTCTATGTGGAACAAATCACATTGGAAGTGAATCATTATACTGAATAGTTAGATGGTAGAAACTGGCTCTTTCTGGGAAACTGGTTTGCAGCTTAATGAATTTGGGCAGCAGAACACCCTCAAGCTGAGCAAAATAGTTCAGCCTCTTAGTTCCATATTATATCTCTGATACTTATAATTCAACAATTTTGAAGCTTGGAAATTTACTGAATTATTCTTTTCCAAAGGCCAACTTTTGAAAATTTTCTACAACTCTCTATTTCAATTGCATTTGTCTTGGGATTAATTGATTAATATGGAAAAGTTGTATGTATTTGTATTCTGAATCCAAACCATTGTACATTAATTAATCTCTTGATAAGACCTCTATGGTCTAGATAAGCAGATTTCCTTAACATTAGCAGCTCTCTTCAGATAGTTTGAACTCATGGAAACACCTTTTATCATATAGAAATACCTTTATTGCATGTGGAGTCGAATACAGCAGGTGGAGTGCATTAAAATGACGATTGTACAGCATTTCCAAGATATTTCCAAGGTGTCCCCAAGGTCAGAAAATGGTAATATTCCCAGCAACTGCACATCTGCTGTTGTCCCATGTTAGCTGGACAATGGAGGAAGGGATTCTCTCCAGAGACAAAGGAGGAGAAAGTCCATCCCAGAAAGGGGAGGGAAGAGGAAATACATCATAGGGTAGGAGGGTCTGACTGCCCACATTGTAATTACTCCAAAACAGCCACATGGTGGCAGCACAATTTGGGATATTTCAATTTCTAAATCCTATTTTTTTAATGTAGCCTCCTGGCAGGTTTTGCTGACAAGTCTTTTCCTGCCTATCATGAAAATGTTAAACATAGGTTTTAGAGACCTACAGTTGAACATTTGGTATAATTGTTTTTCAAATAAGTATTTGAAACTTTATTTTCCTTCTTTTCTCTATAGAGTTGTTTGCCCATTCTTTCTATTCATATCCATGTCACTAATAAAAAAGTAGAAAATACAGGACCCAGAACTGAAACTTATGGCATACCACTCAGTACCTCACCACTAATGTATGTTTTTTGAGATATTTTTAAGATATCAACATATATCATTTAATCATCATGCCCTCTAGCTTGCCAATAAGAATATCATATTGTAGCCAATTGTTCAGCTGAAACCAGCATTGTGCAGCATGTCCACAATCTTCTATTTCTACTAAGAAATAGTAGATAACAGAATAACAGACAAATAGTTGTCCAATCTCTTCTTAAAAACTTCCAGTGTTGGAGCATTCACAATTTCTGGAGGCAAGCTGTTCCACTGATTAATTGTTCTGTCAGGAAATTTCTCATTTCTTCTCTCCTTGATTAGTTTCCATCCATTGTTCTTGTCCTGCCTTCAGGTGCTTTGGAGAATAGATTGGCTCCCTCTTCTCTGGGACAACCCCTTAAATATTGGAACACTATCATGTCACCTCTAGTCCTTCTTTTCATTAAACTCGACATACTTAATTCCAGCAACCGTTCCTTATATGTTTTAGCCCCCAGTCTTTGTTGCTCTTCTCTGCACTCTTTCTAGAGTCTCAACATCTTTTTATTACATTGTGGCGACCAAAGCTGGATGCAGTATTCCAAGTGTGGTGTGGTCTTATCAAGGCATTATAAAGTGGCATTAATACTTCACATGATTTTTATTCTATTCCTCTATTAATGCAACCTAGGACTGCATTGGCTTTTTTGTCAGTTGCAACACACTGCTGGCTCATATTTAAGTGATTGTCCACTAAGTCCCTGAGATCCTTGTCACAGTTACTATTATTGAGCCAGGTACCACCTTTACTATATGTTGTGTCCATAGTTAATGGGAGTGGTTTCCCTAGGCGGGAAAACCTGGTGCAGTTATTGGTTGTTACATCTTCGGCGGGAGATTCTGGGCCGGGGATTGGTTATGTTTAAAGGCACCTTAGTATATAAGATAGGGCTCAACGGCTGCTAGCCAGTTGACCCATGTGCATTCAATAAATGTTCTCTTGTTCAACCTCGCTGTCTACGCTCGTCATTCCGGACTTAACAGTGGCGACGAAGGTGGGATCGACGGTGGAACAGCGAAGGAGCCGCGGAAGCCAGCTGAGCGAAAAGCGGGAAATTTGAATCGCAGTCAACCGAACTACTGCCGCGACTGAACTCACAGAATGGCGCAAGTCGGATCCCTGAAGGAGTTCGACCCGAACTACCCCGAAGACTGGGAGGAGTACGTCGACCAAGTCATGCTGGTCAACGGAATAATGGAGGACCGGAAGAAAGCGGTGGCTCTCCTCACCATTAGCGGCACACCGGTTTACCGGGTTGCCGTCGGCCTGTGCCAGCCCTTGCCAGTCTCCAGCGTGTCGTACGCCGACCTGTTGGCCAAGCTAAAGGTCCACTTTACTCCAAAGAGGTCCGAACTGTTTTGGCGGAGGATATTCGAAAAATGGAACCAACGGCCAGGCGAATCAATCACACAGTTTGTGGCGGCAATCAGAGAAGCGGCCCTGCGTTGCAAATACGATAACCTCAAAATTCGAATCAGGGACCGAGTAGTTTTGGGGCTGTGAGATGAACACTTACAAAACCGGATAATCACAAAGCCCACGGGTACACTTCAAGAAGTCTTAGACGAGCTACTCACGTACGAGTCTACAGGCAGACGCGACCCCCCCCTACAACAGCATGGCTGCCTCAGCTGAAATCAACCTTGAGAGCCATGTGGACGGTGGGGAGGTGGACTACCAGTGGGAAGCCGACGTTGCAGAGATTGCCCGAAGGTTCGGGAAGATGGCGGCGAGACCCTCACGCTCCGACGGACCCGACCAAGGAAGAAGACAGCAGCCTCCAGCACCACAACAACCCCAGAGGGACAACCAAACCAGGCCTCGTGACCCCGAAGCGAGGTGCGGCAGCTGCGGTGGAAACCACCTCCGAGCAACTTGCAGGTTCCGAACTGCGAAATGCCGAGGGTGCGGAAAAACGGGCCACATCCACGCCATTTGCCAAAGCCGACCGCGCGACAACCGTCTCCACGAGCTCGACGCATGGGCCTCAGGTGAGGTAACCCCCGAAGGGAGTGGCAGAGAGACCCCAAGACCTAAGGCACGCACTTCCAACCCTGGGGTGGGGGTGGGGGTCAACCACGTGGGAACCCCTAGAGTTAATCACACCCCTAGAATTAATCACATTCTGAGGCCTAAATTAAAAATCGGAGTCCAACTGCAGGGCATTCCCTGCAAGATGGAAGTGGACTCGGGGGCCTCAGCATCTATAATTTCCAGTGACACCCTCAGATACATTGAGAATAAAAGCGGCCGTAGAATTCCCCTAAAACCCACTAAACTACAGTTAGCCGATTTCCAAAAAAAACCCATAGAACTAAAAGGCGAGGCCACTATTAAGGTAAAATATAAGGGGTTTAACGGATTCTTAGACCTCTTAGTCACCGAGGGCCAGAGAACCAGCCTAGTAGGCCTCAATTGGTTCCCAGCCCTGGGAATCTGGGTAGGGGGAATTAACACAATCAATAGTAAGACCCTTAAGTCTGCCTGCGATAACTTCGCAGACGTGTTCGATGGGTCGTTAGGGAGATACAAAGGACCCCCCATTACTTTTAATTTAGACCCCGCTGTTAGGCCCATCAGGCTTAAGGCCCGGAGGGTGCCTTTTGCCCTTAAACAAAAAATCGAGGCCGAACTAGATAAGCTAGTAGGCCAGGGCATCCTAGAACCCGTAGAGGGAGGCCTCTGGGAGACACCAATCATCACACCCCTTAAACCGAATGGGGATGTGAGGATTTGTGCCGACTATAAAGCTACCCTAAATTTAGCGATGAAAAAACACACTTACCCGGTCCCGACGGTGAAGCAGGTCCTCGCGACGATCCAGGACGGCGCCATTTTCGCCAAGCTCGACTTGGCGCAGGCGTATTTGCAACTCACTGTGTCTAAGGAAGCCGCCGAGGCTCAAACGATAGTTACCCACAAGGGGGCGTTCTGCGTTCACAGACTTCAATTTGGAATAGCAGCAGCTCCAGGCATCTTCCAAAAGGTGATGGAGAGGACCTTGAAGGGCATTCCTGGTGTATGCCCTTACTTCGATGATGTCCTAATCGCTGGAAAAACTGAGGACATCTTAGCAGACAGGCTGGAACAGGTACTGGGGAAATTTAGGGATGCAGGGCTCAAATTAAAAAAAGACAGTGGGAAGCTGGTGTTGCATAGGTGTAAAATCAACTGAATTTTTAGGATTTAGAATTGATGCCCAGGGCATACACCCTACTGAAGGAAAAATTAAGGCAATCAAATTAGCACCTGAACCCAAAAATAAGGCGGAACTACAAGCCTTCCTAGGCTTAATAAATTTCTACCATACCTTCTTGCCTCACAAAGCAGATATTGCTGAACCTTTACACAGGCTGTTAGATAGGAAGACCCCTTGGCAGTGGCAGGAAAAGCACAGAATCAGTTTCCAAACATTGAAGGACATATTGTCCAGTAACTCCACAGTCACCCACTTCATTGAAAACAAACCAATCTTCCTAGCATGCGACACCTCTCCTTATGGAGTAGGGGCAGTCATAAGCCACATGGACGACCAGGGTCAACAGAGGCCTATTGCATATTATTCCAGGACCTTGACTAAAGCAGAACGGAATTATGCACAAATTGACAGGGAAGCCTTGGCCATCGTGGCAGGCATAAAAAAGTTCCACGATTACCTGTATGGTAGGAACAATATACACAGACCATAAACCCCTCCTAGGACTATTCACCACAGATAAACAGACACCCCAAATCATGTCTCCTAGGATGCTGAGATGGTCAATTTTCCTTTCAGCATACACATTCTCTATTAAACACAGGCCTGGCAAAGAGATGGGGCATGCAGATGCCCTTAGCAGATTGCCACTAGCAGATACTGGCACGGACCCAGCACCTGTGGGCCAAATCCTGTCTCTACAGGAACTCTCAGAATGCCCACTGACAGCCAAGGACATTGCAACAGCTACCAGAAAAGATCACATCCTTAGCAGAATAGCAGCGTGGGTACAGGGGGGGTGGCCTAACAAGAATCCTGACCCCAAATTCACGCCATACTTTAGAAGGAAGGATGAATTGTCGTCACACCTGGGATGTGTTCTGTGGGGAAATAGGGTTGTCATTCCAGAGGGCCATAGGAACGCAGTGATTGGGGAATTGCATGAGGGACATCCTGGGATTGTTCGGATGAAAGCCCTAGCAAGGAGTCATTTATGGTGGCCGGGGTTAGACACAGCAATTGAGGACAGAGTAGCCGGGTGCTATCAGTGTCAACGGTCTAGGCCAGAACAAGCGCACACACCTGTACATAAGTGGGAAGTGGCTAGGAACCCTTGGTCTCGCATTCATATTGATTTTGCAGGCCCATTCCAGGGCCTCACATTCCTAGTTGTTGTGGATAGCTACTCCCGGTGGTTGGAGGTCGTGCCTGTAAAGTCCATGACTTCAGCCAAAACCATACAGGTCTTGCGGGGACTCTTTGCCACCCATGGGTTACCTGACGTGATTGTTTCTGACAATGGGCCCCAATTCACATCCAATGAATTTCAGGACTTCCTCAAGGCCAACTGGATTAGGCACGCGACATCGGCACCCTTCCACCCCTCCTCCAACGGATTGGCTGAACGAAACGTCAGGACAACCAAAGACACCTTAAGAAGGATCATCCAGGGAAATTGGCATCAGAGACTGGCTCAGTTCCTGTTGGCCCAACACACGACACCGTGCATGGCCACAGGGAAAAGCCCAGCTGAAATGAGGTGGGGCAGACGTCTAACTACCAAATTGGACAGACTACACCCTGACAGGCTACCTGTGGAACCTGAACTGGACATTCCGACCCGGTCTCTAAATATTGGGGACGCAGTCTGGGCAAGGAACTATGGACAGGGGGACAAATGGTCACAAGGGGTAGTCATTGACATAACTGGACCGTTATCTTACTTAATTAAGGGGGAAGGGAATCAGCTGATCAGGAGACACATCGATCAGCTAAGGAAAAGGTCCCCTGAAATTGTACAGGCCAACAATGATAGGAGCATCACTACACCAGACAATACATTCAGTCATGACCAGTTAAGGGCAGCACCAGGGGGTGAGGGAATGGGAATACAAATCAGTGCAGCTGAAGCAACTCCCCAAAGTAGCACAGCAGAAACTGAACCATGTTCCCCGGGCAGCCCAACAGAGTCCCCTGGACAGTCCAGTGAACCACAACAACCCATAAGTGTGGCATTGCCTGAGTCAGTGCCACAAACAACAGGGCCTGAAGCTGAAACTAATAGCAGAACAGTAGGCACCCCAGTTGTCGGCACAGCTGGCAGATACCCAGCCAGGAATCATAAGCCACCAAGTTATCTAAAAGACTATGTTAAGTAATTAACATTTATCTGGGGGGAAGGGGTGTTGTGTCCATAGTTAATGGGAGTGGTTTCCCTAGGCGGGAAAACCTGGTGCAGTTATTGGTTGTTACATCTTCGGCGGGAGATTCTGGGCCGGGGATTGGTTATGTTTAAAGGCACCTTAGTATATAAGATAGGGCTCAACGGCTGCTAGCCAGTTGACCCATGTGCATTCAATAAACATTCTCTTGTTCAACCTCGCTGTCTACACTCATCATTCCGGACTTAACACTATACCCGTGCATTAGTTTTTTCTTGCCTAAAGGTAGAACCTTAATTTTTTCAGCATTGGATTTCATTTATTTTAGATAGGGCCCAATTCATTCTTGTCAAGATCCTTCTTATATCTTAAGTCTATCTTCTGGAGTGTTGGCTATTCCTGCCAGCTTCGTGTCATCTGCAAATTTGATGAGTTCACCGTCTATTCCATCATCCAAATAATTGATAAGGATATTGAAGAGTATTGGGCCTAAGTCAGAGCCTTGGGGTACCCCATTGCATGTTTACCTCCATGTAGATGTAGTTCCATTGAGGGCTACACATTGAGTCCGATTAGTTAGCCAGTTATAAATCCATATGGTGGTGATGCTATCTAACCTACTTTTTTCCATCTTATCAAGTAATAGGTTGTGATCTACTTTATCAAATGCCTTACTGAAGTCCAAGACATGCTGTAAGATTGCAGACATACTGTAAACATAATATAACCTGGTTTCAGCCAAACATTTAAGTCATTTAAAAAATGAGATAAGAACAAGTATTGTCAAAAATGAATTTTAACAAATCCATACTGAGTTATGGTGTCACTTATTTGAAGTTTCCTGATCTTTCTTTTCCTCATTCTGCGGTGTGTCTGAGAGGTAAGACCTAGATATTCTGTCAGGCCAACAACAAATTCTTTTAGTGGCGTAGAATGCAATTCATAGGGTATGTAGATTAGAATTCATGTAAAATAAATTGACATGTTTCAGTCATTCTCAAATATCATCTCTACCCCTTCCTCCTACTCCACATTGACCTTGATGGAATGCATACTTTTTGTTACCGAAGAGCAAATTATCATGACTTGAGCAGCTCTGTCTTTTCTTTCTTACTGTTAGGACATTGCTTTCTTCATAGAGCAGCTGGCATACTGATTCTTTTGCTTTTATTTTCAATAGATATGAAGGATACTACTTTTAGCACTATTCACCAAATTGCATTCTTTCTGACCTTTCACATTTGTGACATCCTTGTTACATTGCTGGGCTAATTGTGTGTATTTCTTCTTGATGACTTATCTTCTTTCTCTGAATAGGTATTCCGTTTCCCTTTTGTTTCGCATTTTTCTCTGAGCTTATTGTATAGACACAGGGACTGCTGCCTTCTTTCTTTATTACTTTAAAAAATCCAATTTTGGAATTGTTTGCAGAAAAGTATTTAGTTTTTCCTTTTTAAAGACTTCCTAACCAAGCTCCTTTATCTATTCGCATCTTTCCCATGGAATCCTAGTTAGCAGGAATTGTTTTCCTGAAATCCACAATTCATATTAATTATACTTGGCTTTAATTTTAATTCCAGCCTACTGTCCTTCAGTGTTTGCTTAGAGGAGTTTAAACAAGGAGGACTAAAGATAATTAAAACAGAAGTTTACAACCTTTGATTCTGCAGTGCTTTTTTGTCATTATGCCTTTTTCTTTCAAGCAAATATGGCCCTCAGCTGAATTATTTGCTTAGTTTTTTAAAACCCATTGTCCTGCTGGAACCTCTAAAGCATTGGTTGAAGACACAACACTCTTTTTAAATTGATGTAGCAGTTTGGAGCACTGAATGGTAGCAATTTTAAATGGGTTGAGGGTTCCCCCCCTTTCTGGTGTTGCCTCACCCAGTTTTTAAACTTTGTTTGTAGCTCACTAAATAAGTTCAACAGGAAAAAGGTATCTCATCCCAGTAGAGCAGACATGTCAAACACAAGGCCCAGGGGCCGGATCCGGCCCGCAAAGTGGTTTCATGTGGCCCACGAACTCATCCTGGAAACAGTGAAGAAACGGCCCCCACTGCCTTGGCCCTGGCCCAGAGACCCTCCTTCTGCCAGAGACCCTCAGATCTGTCCCACTCCTGTGCAGGCCCCATAGGCACCCTTGATGCGAACAATGTAGAGCTGGCCATGCCCACCCAGTAGGCCATACACAGTCTAGCCATGCCGACCCAGTAGGCCACACCCACCCTGGCCATACCCACCTGGCCCCTTGAGGGCAACCGCAATGTTGATGTGGCCCTCAATGAAATTGAGTTTGACACCCCTGCAGTAGAGGCAGAGGAAGTTAATCCTTATTTAAATTAATATTAATGGCTGACTTGCATGTTTTAACGATGGCTGGTATGCTGACTGGCAAAACCCAGAACAAAACCAAAGAAAAAGTCTAAAAGCAAAGAGAAGAAAGCTACATTAATGAAATGGAATAAACATTAACACCTGTGAGATATGTCTGTACTGAAGTCAGTTGAATAATTAGTTGTATTTCACCTATTAATATCATATGCCTATATAGATGCAAAGAGGTCGTCTACTTCAAAAATCAGCTGTGCTGAATGCACTATTGCTAATCACACTCAGACTAACAAACTTAGTATTGTTAATTACAAACAGCAGTTTCAGAGAGAAACAAGAAATAAACAAGATTTAAGCACTCACAGCTATAAAATCTACAACTTGATCAACTGAATTGCTTTCTCTTAATTCTTCTTTGCTCAGGAAAGGATACAATTGCCCTAATGAAGTCAAACAGCAAAATCTATCGACATTTGAAAAAGTTTTCAAAAATATAAAATATCCTAGTAAATCTATTTACATTTTTTGTTGCCCTTTATGCTTGTAGGTATGCACAGAAGGACGTCTGATCTTGGAATTTACTTTTGATGACCTTATGAGAATAAAAACATGGCACTTTACCATTAGACAATACAGAGAACTTGTCCCTCGCAGTATTTTAGCCATGCATGTAAGTATTCAGCCTGAATTGCTTTCTAAAACTTTTGGAGGCCATCAAAGCCATAATTTGTTGTCTCAGGAAATGTTGTAGGGGAAAATCTTAGAATTGGGATTGCCTTTATTATTATTCAATTATTCAGCTAGAGCATTAGATTGATATCTCCAAAATTTCACTTAATACATTGCTTTTTGAAATATAAAATTAGAGGCACATTCAGTGCCATACTTGCACACATTCAGGTTTACTGAATATTAGAACAAGTCACTTGTTAGCCAGGGAGGTCAGCTGCAAAATCCTGCTCTCAGATTCACCCTCAAGATTTGTTAAATAGTACATAGAAGAGCAAAGACTTTTCAGTGGATAGTTATCTTCAGAATCCTTTTCCAACAGAAAAAAGTATTGAATCCACTTTTATTTATTTATTTTAAAAATTGTCATCTTCTCTACTTAGCCTAGAACTTAGCATTACAGTCAGAGATATTTCACTGTTCTTGAGAGTATTTTTTTTGCTTTCTCCAAATGGCTCTTTGGCCTTTCTGGGTCGAGGTGGATCATATCAGGAATTTCCTATTCTAGAAAATTTAAATTCTAGAACCATTGGTTGATGCACCAGGCCCAAAAATAAACACTTCATGGAACACCAGAACATTTTCTTTATTGTGTTGAATTCTGCACATCTTTGACATTTTCAATAAGTGGACTTTAGTTTTAAACAGGCCATCAAGTGTTAGTTCTGCTTTTAATTACTAGTGGTTTGTACACATAACAGCTGATACTCCATTCTTTTCTTTTTGTATTACTGGATAGTGTTTTTAGCAGAGGGGTGGAAATGACTTGTGTGTCTTTTTTTTGTTTTGTGAACTGCATATTTACATACAGTTTGTTTGTTCACCATCCCAATTAAGGAGATATTTTTGTCATATTTTCCTTGGTAATTTATAAGTCTAACATATACATTTATACATTCATTTCCATTTCTTTTAACTGTTCTGCATTTAAAAAAATATTCATTGGTCCTATCAAATCAATCTTGATTTCTAGTGACTGCCTGGACACATCTCTGAAATTTTCTTGCCAGCATTTTCAGAAGTGCCTTTTTCCTAGGGTTGAGTAAGAAAGACTGGCCCAAGGTCAGGTTTTGTTCTCTTCTGGTTTCAAGATTGAAGCCATTAACCACCAGACCAAATTGTTGTGCTAAGACATTGTCTAATAAACCCTGAAGACAATGGGAGAGCACCCAAAATAATAATGTGAATTCATTAGTTTGTCAATATCCTAACCTATGAACTAAATTAAATCAAATTAAAATCTGGCCTTTATAAAACCTTCATCCTTTAACTATACATTAGGGTTAGGCCCTAGCTTAAAGTAGTATTTTCCTCAGGAAGATGTCAAAAATGGATCATCTCAGCCTCCTTGCTGTTTTAGAGCTGTGGTATCATCTGCTGCCAGCATCAAGCTCCCTGCGCCCTGTGCGTTCCCACAGAGAGGGCCTCCTCAGGGTGCCACCGATCAGAGAATGTCGATTGGTGGTCCCCAGGGGGAGATCCTTCTCTGTGGGCGCTCCGGAGCTGTGGAACCAGCTACTGGTAGAGCTCCGGATGGCGCCCGATCTTCGCTCCTTTCGTCGCGATCTCAAGACGTTTCTGTTTGTTCAAGCCGGCCTAGCCTGATGGGGATTGGTGGGGTTTTTATTCTTGTGTTTTAATTTTAACTTGGCGTTTTAGAACTTGATTCCAACTGTTTTAATATGGGCAATTATTTAATCTTGTTTTAACGTTTGTATTTAGTATTTTATTCTGCCCTGTGAACCGCCCTGAGTCCTCAGGGAGAAGGGCGGTATATAAATATTATTAAATTAAATTAAATTAAATATAGTGAGAACATGGCTCTTCTAAGGATAAAACAGCTTAACTGCTTCAGACAGATTATTAAAAAAACCCTCAAGATACTAACTATGATCGAAGCCACCATTTTGACTACTCCGATACCTTGGTATCATTTTTCTTTAATATAATAATACCGAAGAGTTTGATCATCTGGAATCTGTGTTTAAGTACTGCATGTCTCTCATCGAAATATAAAAAAATATCTATTTTTTGGTACAGGCACAAGACCCTCAGATTTTGGAGCAGTTGTCCAAAAACATCACTCGCATGGGTCTGACTAACTTCACTATCAACTACCTCAGGGTAAGCTTTCCGTGATTCATTTCAAGCATTACCCTTGTTCTTTCCTTACCTTCAAACTTTGAATACCTTCGGCATCTTCATGATTAAGTCACAACAAAAATGTTTAACAAAGCTAGTTTTCTGGAAATCTGGGATTAATCTGTTTGCTTCTCATTCTACTCAATAATTCTTCTCAACTAAGAGATACAACTTGGCAAGGCCAGTCAGAAGATTGAGCAATTTTTAAAAATTTTAGGGCAGTAAAAATACTCATTCTCCTTTCAGTTGTGTTGACTTAGACAAAATATGTTTTGTTAACACCATTGCCTTTCAGAAGGATCACTACAAAGCTTAAAACTTTTTCAGGAAAATATCTAATTAATAAATATAACACACTTTTTTGCATGGTCTATTCCAGAGGTTCCCCAACCTTTTGGGCACCAGGGACTGATTCCATGGAGAGAGGTTTTGTGTGCTGCCTGCATCCCACAGATGGGGCTTTGCTTGTTTGTACGGACCGGTTGCTGGCATGCCACGGACCAGGGGTTGGGGACTCCTGGTCTATTCTATATTATGCAGTTGCATTTACCTCCTGTTTTCTCATCTTACAAAACAATACACAACACCTTGTGAAATAAGTTAGTGTCAGGACCCACCCCAATCCACGTCTTAGGAAAGAAGAACTCTTGGAGACAGGATTGTCCAAGCAGGAACTTTTACTAAAACATGATTGTCAGTGGAAAATCTAGACAGGATCTGGAAACTGTGTTGCAGATTGATACTTTTAAAGTGTTCCTGAGTAAAAAAAACCTCCCCTCAGTCCATTTGGTCAATCCCGGATCAATTAAGGTTCAGGTGTCAAAACCTTCCATGGGAAAAGGGATCTTCCATGCCTTTACGACATTTACTTCCTCCCCTTCAGATTCCAATCAGAGATACAAACCAGAATGTCTCCCCCCCCTTTCTTTGTTTTTCTCAGTTCAAAGGTTCTTTCCCTGGTCTTTGATGATGGCCTCCAGGCAGACTGAATAAACAACCTTGCATCTAATGGATTGTTGTTGTTGTTAGCTGTGAAGTCGTGTCCGACCCATCACGACCCTATGGACAACATTCCTCCAGGCCTTCCTGTCCTCTACCAGCATCTAATGGATAGGGATGGCCAATTAACATCTTCTCTTCTCCTCCTTGGGAATGGCAGAATCCAGTGAGGGGTGAGATCTGGGGTATACAGATAGGGATTTAGAAATGGGATATAAATGGATTCTGACAGTTAGGTTGCAGACTAGTAATTGGCCCAAAGGCATTCAGACAAGTTTGAATGGGAACAGTTTGGTCTAGTGGTTAAGGTGCCAGAATAGAAAGCAGGACACCATGAGTTCAAGTCCCACCTTAGCCATGAAAGCCAGCTGGATGACCTTGGACCAGTCATTCTCTTTTAGCCCAGTTCACCTCACAGGGTTGTTGTTGTGGGAAAATACAAGAAGGAAGGTGTATTAATTATGTTTGTTACTTTGTGTTATTTGTAAAAATAATAAAAGCGCTCAACTGCTCCTTATTCCACACCCTGAAACATCACATACATTCCACTTCCGAGGCTTTCCACCCCTCCCCCCTTGTAGTTTCTTTTCAGAGTAACTAGGAAGGTATTCTCTAGTGGAAATCATGATTCAGTAAGTATCTGAGATGAAAGGTAGGCTATCTTCCCATACTATAAAAGATTAAAAGAAATCTCCATGGCACTCTGGCTAACTATTGTTGTCTTTTTTTTTACAAGGGAGCAAATTAACCAATCAAGCTTATATGATCCACTTGGGACACGGAGTTATTTTAGGAAAGAAGTTGAGGACTTTAGCTACAATCAAGTTGTTTTTTTCATAAGCTCCAGCTTACAGTTTGGAGAACTTCTGTAATAGCTTCCATTAATTTTAAAATTAATTTATGGAAGAGACTGTAAAAAGTAGCTTCTTCCCAGTATTCTGTATTTTAAAAACAGAATTACATCCCAGGTCTACAAATACAAACCTGGGGCAAATATATATATATATATATCTTCCTGCTATTGCTGAACTATTCTATATCTAGGAGTAAAAGTAATAATCAGCAGCATTAATCATTTTGGGTCAATCCAAGGATGATGGCTCTTCATGTTGCCTCTCAAGCAATGAGAGACCATGATATGTTCTGTGCTTAATGCTTAACCATAGCTAATTCAAACCATTTTACATTGTAGGTTGTCTAATCTTTATTTTGGTTTTAAGGCTGAAATCTAGTTTGTAATAACAGGAACACAGGGCCTGCTGAGTGTAGTGCTACTTCTGCACATCAGCTACTTTGCTTGGATTATATAAGTGTCATATTTAGTCATGGTATAGGGCCATTACAGACCACAATTGTTTTGAGAACCCATCTTGAAAGTTTTATAGTGTCTAATTAATGACATTTTATGATGCTATAATGCCTTTTCTCCTCCTGCTTAATCCTGCAAGAGCATTCTGAGGCTAAAAACGGTCCCTTATGTGGCCTCAGCATGGACATACTGAAATGTCAATTTGGGATTCATTTGGTTAAGTTTAAAATGCAAATTGTTTGCAGGTGCTGAGTTCTGTGAAACACACACTGAGGCCAATAAGATAAGGCTCATGATATGGCAAATAGATGTAAAATCAAGTGTAGCAAACAAGGTTGGATGGATACAAATTGTTCAAAAGAAACAGGTGTACAAAAACAGGAGGGGGAGTTGCACTATATGTAAGAGAACACTACATATCTACAAAAATGCACATGATCAAAGATAAAATCTCTCCAGAATGTATATGGGTCAATATAAAAGAGGAAAAAAGTGATATTGCCATAGGTGTATATTACAGGCCACCCAACCAATCAGAAGAAATAGATGAACTCTTTTCCAACCAGTTAACAAATGTATGTAGGAAGCATAACCACAGTAGTAATGGGAGACTTCAACTATCCAGATATCAACTGGGAGACAAACTCTGCAGCAAGCGGGAGATCAAACAGATTCCTAACCAACCTAGCTGACAAGTTTGTCATCCAAAAGATAGAGGAGGGAACCAGACGTAAAGCTATACAGGACTTAATTCTTACTAACAGAGAAGAAATGATAGAGAGAATTGAAGTTCCCAGAACCTTGGGTAAAAGTGACCACATCATACTGGAATTTAATATAACGCAAACACTAGCAATAGTAAACAATCCAACCCATGTCTTAAACTTCAAAAGAGCTATTTTAACAAACTCAGAGAGAATCTAGGAAAGATCTCATGGATGAAAGTCCTAGAAGGGAAAACAACCCAAGAAGCATGGGGAACTCTGAAAAATGTGATCATAAAAACGAAAATGAGCACAATACCACTGAAAAAGAAAAACAAGAAATTCAAGAAGAAACCAGCATGGCTGCACAAAGTTCTCTCTGACAAAGATAAAAAGGACAAATACAAAAACTGGAAAGAGGGGCACATAACTAAGACCAATTATCAGCAGACAGCCAGAACATGCAAAGATGAAGTCAGGAAAGCAAAAGCTCAGAACAAACAAAGACTTGCAACAGAAATCAAGGATAATAAAAAAAAAAGTTTCTTCTAACATGTTAACAAGAAAAAGTTTAAGGAAACTGTAGGTCCACTAAAAAGGGAGGATGGCAAGGAAATAACAGGCAACACAGAGAAAGCAGAGCTGCTTAATTCATTCTCTGCATCAGTCTTCACACAAAAAGAAACTACAGCCCAACATACAAAAAAAACCTGCAAAAGACAAACTAGAAACAAAAAATAAGAAAATGGTAAGAGAACACCTATCTGACCCTGACAAATATAAATCGCCGGGATCTGACAGACTACATCCCAGAAGCTGGCAGATGTTATCTCAGTACCACTGCACCATATCTTTCAAAAAATCCTGGAGCACCAGGGAAATACCTGAGGATTGGAAAAGGGCTGAGGTGGTTCCCATCTTGAAAATGAGTATTTAATTTTTTTTCTCTTATCTTTCCTTATCATTTCTGTCCAAAGTATATGAAGTGTTAATTGGAGGGAGAAGGGATCCATATGGAATTCAGAAGAGCTCTGTCTGAAATCAGGTATCGGGTGTCAAAAAATTCAAGATGGTAGCCATGTCTTGTGGACAGAGCCAGTCCCCTTTTTTTACATGCAATTGGTAGAAATCTATGATAAAATGTGTAATATGTAAATGCCCTTGGGAAGATGATAGTCTTGAAAAATGACTAAAAGTTATTGGGGAACAGGTGGGAATAGATGGCCTTCATAGAGTAAATATACGCATATATTGGCATAAAAGGTAGTTAGCTACAGTCATTACACTTTGCATTTTTTAAGAACACCGTTCCTCTGTAGTTTTTAAAAAATTCAAACTTGCAGTAATTTTTTTTTGCCATAACTGGCAGATAAATAAAGCTTTTGCAAGTGCTGACTCAGGAATTCTGGAGTTGAAGTCCATGAGTCATAAAAGAACCGAGGTTGCCTACCCCTGACCTAGAACTAAGGAGAAGATGAGGGAATAGAAGGGAAATTTTTCTGACAGTGAGAACAGTTAATCAGTGGAATGGCTTGCCTTCTGAAGTTTTGAGTACTCCATCAGTGGAGGCTTTTAAAAAGAGATTGGACAGCCATTTATTTGAAATGGTATAGGGTCTCCTGCTTGATTAGAGGGTTGGACTAGAAGACCTCAAAGTCCCTTCCAACTCTGTTATTCTGTCTCGTTTGTGCCTTTCATGGGGATGATCTGTTGCTTACCTAGCCACAGTTGTTTCTTGAGCCTTCTACATGATGAGACTGCTAGGCTGTTTTTCTTACACAGGGACCCTAAATCAAAAGAGGTTCCTGAGGTAAAAATTGGATTTACCATTACATTCCTATTTATTTCAGCTGCAAAGTTTTTTCATACTTTCCAATTTCCTTACCAATTTCCTAGGATTAGATCTTGTTTTCCTCCCCCCTTTAACTATGACCCACATAGAGCAGGGCTTTTGAACCTTTTTACCCATTGTACCACTTTTAGGATATGGCAATATCTGAGTACCACCAGTCACCTAGCAAGGTGTCAAAAACTTGATGACCCCCTCCCAAAAAAGGAAAAAAAGTGGTAAAGTACATGTAGTCCTCAACTTAAACAGTTCACTTAGTGACTGTTCGAACTTACAATGGCACTGAAAAAAATGCCCCCCAAGCCACAGCTGAGCAAGACACCTGCCTGCCCACCCGGCGGTGCTCTTCCCCCTGTCCAAGGTTTTCATTGTTGTGAACATTTCTGTTGAGGATTGGCAGTGGGGGTGGGGTGGGTGGGATGTTTGGTTTTTGTTCCCCCCATCTGCTGGGTGGTTGCAGCAGGTTTTGGTCACTTCACATGACCCTGGGACACCATGACCGTCATAAATATGACGGCGCTTCTGGGCTCAGCAGAACCACCAGCTGCTTTCCAGCTGATTGGTGCTTCTTCATGGCTCAGCAGAAGCACCAGGATCAGCGCCAAGCTCCAGCTGGAGCCTGGTGCTGATCCTGGACTTCCACTGAGCCCTGACAGCTCTGCAGCTCCAGCCATCTCTCGCTCAGGCTTGTGCAGTGCTGCCACCGGTTCAGCTCATTCCCCTCCCCCGCTACCACTTTTCTAGGATGGTCGCGTACCACCTGCCAGGTGCCAATGTACTACAGGTGGTACCTGCACCACTGGTTGAAAAGCCCTGATCTAGAGTTTTAAAGGTAAAACACATAGGTAGAAAATACACACCTTTAGATCTTTCTTTTCTCACCAACCACCATTGAGCCAACAATGCTGGAATAATTTTATGCAGACTGGTGATATGGAAATCCAAAGGGTAAACAATAGGGTAGCTGGAAAGACAAAGTCTCCCTTCCCCCACAGCTAAGTCCTTTTCGAGTAGCAACCACCTTTTCCCAACTGTAGCAACTGTAGGAAAAGATTTATATGGAACATTTCTAAACTCGAGACTTTATTCTGAAAATGGCTTAAAGCCCAGCTCATTTACTGTTTAGCACACCTGTTTAACAAAACCTTGTCACCTCTTTTGCAGTACCAAGGAGTTTCAAATCACATGCTTTATTAGATCTTAAATTGCATTAAGCACAATTAAGCAAAATTGCATTAAACAAAAGTATGTTAGACTTTGTATTTTTTTAGACTAAAGTGTCCTCCAGTGCATTTTTAAAAACAAATCCCAATTACAATGCAAAAAATACTCAAATTTTGATATACAACATATAATAGTTTCAGATTACGTGTCTTAAATTTTCTTATCATTGACTGTATACAATGTAAACTTCTTCCTCTCCTTTTATTCCTTCTATATTTCTTTTTCAAAGCCCCCTTTCTGCATATAATTACAAATCATTAATTTTCTTGCAAGCAAAGTGTATACAATTATAAAAATCAAAGTTGTGAGCATGGCAGCTATGCATTCCATTCTTCCATTACAATATGTTTTTTGCAATTACAAAGGCAGAATGAGTCTAGTATTATCTTTAATATTCCTTGCAGCAGTTTCTTAACTGCTTCTCTTGGATCTTTTCCATGCAGAGAGAGGTACCTCCAGCTTTTTTCTCAGACTGTAGCAAAGCTTAGGAAAGATGTATATAAATTACCCACAAACATTGTTAGATTGGGAAACAAGCCTGTATTGGGTTGTAGATTCGCAGTTTCTTCCTCTTAATTAGTATATGTCACAATGAAAAGTGAATAGCATACTAAATTAACAAGAATTAATATCTGCCTGATCCTTTTAACATTGACAAACAAATTACTGACAAGAAATCATATTTTGACCAAGACATTCACAAGATTTTCAAAACAGAACTCTTGTCCTATTTCTTGGGGGAAAGGGGGAAGAAAGACAAGGAAATTATCCCCTTTTCTCTATTAGTAAGGATATTTACAGCACCAATTATTTAGAATTTGCAGGAAAGATACCAAAGAAGGAGAACATCAAGACAGGCTTTGGGACTTTAATAAAGTTTAGAAAAGATTTATTTAAAAAATTGCCTACAATATCAGGAGAACATGACCCCAACCAGCCGAGTGAGCCCAACAGTGGGGAGGGCCCATGCTCCAGAATTCAGCACAGAAGGAGGCTGAGAAAAGAAGGACCTATTCTGTAGCCCCACTTTCCCAACAGGTCTAGGACAATTGGCCACAGCCACATGGGCATGCCAACTTCACCCTGTCCTTGCCGCCCCTGCCACAGCTGACCCAGCGTGGACATTCATCCTCGGGTGGCCCTCTGCCTGTGCCTGGTTCCCCATCGCTCCTGTCTTGCCTGGGCGATTTGCTGAGGGACACTTGTTCCCAGTCAATTCGCAGGCTAGGACAATTAGCTGGGCAGTCAATCTGCATGTCAAGGAGATAGGAAAGGGGAAGGAGAGTCTTTCTTTGCCTTGCTGGAAAACTTCTCAGGGTCCTTGCCCAGTGTGAGGTTGGTATGGGGTGTTGGGGGGGGGAACAATGCGGAGAATTGGCTTGGGGGGGCTGCACTCCCCCAAAATCTGAAAAAGTAAACAGATGTGGTGCTGCTCATATCAGTGAAGAGTAAGTCCAGTTGAGCTACAATATTAAATCCAAATAACCTATTTTTACTAGTAGCACCTTTTAGTTAGGAGAGATTACTAAAAATGAATCTGATGCATAGGAAGCTCAGCTTTATTCTTTTTTTTCCTTGGGGATTTATGCATATTATCTGAAAAAGATAAGACTGCAGAAATGATTTCTCTTCATGATTCTTTTCTCATTTCCCCAGCCCAGCATACAGGTTCTCTTCAGCACATGCAGGGGAGAGGAACTCCTGAACTAGGCTGGAGAAATGAAGTTGGGATCCTGAAAATCTGAGCTTTGATTCCACAATCTGATGAAGGATTTACGGGAGTCCTCATGTGCATTGGCAGGGATGGTGGGGCAGGTGGAGTAGTCACCGTGTGCGATTACTCTGTTCTAGATAGAGGGAATGATTGGGATTGTGCTGGACACAAACTGAAGTGAAAATTATAATAAGTTGGCAGGTGATTAGTGTTCTTCTCTCACTGCTTGTCTCTTCTGCTGTGTTTACTTTTACAGATTTTAAGTTCAAAACACTGTAGCCTTTTATTCCTAACAGGTAACTCAGCATTATTCTGCCTGACCTGGTCCTTGCAGTTTTTTTGGCAATGTTTCAGAAGTGGTTTGCCCTTGCTTTCTCCCTAGGGCTGAGAGTGCAAGCTGCTGCTCCTGCCAAAAGATATCCCCTTCCCTAAATGCAGAGGGTAGAGGGATGGAAATTTTTTCATGGATGCAGAAATGAAGCTTGGATCTTCACGATCTCTGCCTGTTCTGTTTCAAGCAGGCTGCTGTTGCTATGATTCAAACAGATAAACTCCACAGAAAGGATTTCATGCAGATTACTTTAATTCATCAAGTATTCTCTAAACAATAACTCACAGTTACTGGAAAGATTCTTCTGAAGCACATTTCATAATCTTATCCCATCACACAGTGTGAAAAGAAGTAATCTTTCCCATGTTGGCCGAACAAAAGGCTCCCGTGGCTGGCTCCATTAAAGCCCTGCTGGATTGCACGTAGCCAGGAAAACCCCTGGTATCCACATGGAAGTCCCTCCCAGTGGCCACTTCGAAACACAAATGTGACCAAGTAAATTAAAACTACATTACCCAGAAGGCTATCCCTTAAGGGAACAGTTCTTAATTCATAAAATAACTCTACTCTGACCAACACACTCCCCGCCTGGAATTATAAAATTTCCACTATTAACTAAAATAAACAAAGACATAGCATCAAACAATGCGACTGTGAGGTAGGCACATAATATGCATAGCTCAAGGTTCAATCTTCAAGTTCAGTCTTCCTTAACAGCAGTACCAGGTCGGTGATCGGTCTGGTGTAAAGCCTTTTAACGAAAGTCTGTGAATCACGACATGACTCTTGTGGCTTCACAATCTGGACTTCAGCTTGGCAAACTAGTCCATCAGAGCTGGGTAGAACTTGGTGCACAAGCCCTATGGGCCACGAGTTCCGATGCACGTCCTTGTCTTTCAACAAGACAAGGTCCTTCTTCGAGATTAGGCTCTTTGGTCTTCCATTTGCAGTGATACTGAAGGCTAGGCAAGTATTCCAGCGCTTTCAGAAGATGTTGGCGAGCAATTGAACTTGTCTCCATTGTTGTTTATACGTGTCTTTGGGAACAAAATTCCCTAATAGTGCTGGCCAGTCACCTGTCTTCTGGGTTAGCTAGGTGGCTGGGGTGAGAATAGTTGGATTTTCAGGATCTGAGGAAACTGGAACCAAAGGTTGAGTGTTGATGATAGCTGCCATGAGGGTAGTGAGGTTCTCTTGCGTCAGCGTGGGTGTCTTTGTCAACATGGAATCCAGGATTTTGCGGGCTGTGCCAATCATGAGTTTCCATGCTCCTCCCATATGAGATGCATGGGGAGAGTTAAATGTCCATACACAGTTTTGGGCCTTTAGATATTTGTCAATTACTGAATTGAGGCAACTGATAGAATGAGTAAAACATCTGTTGAATATTAGCCATAACTGCTATAGCTTCCTTTCTGAAGCGGATGAGCACACTGAGCAGACTGTTGGTGAGATCAGGCCCTGTAAGAAGGACTTTGTTCAAAGAGATGCCTTGGAACTGCACACTGGCATCAAAGACTACTCATATCTGGTTGGCTTTTGTGGATGGTATACCCCAAAGAATGGTAGATACCAGCATTCTTCATCTTTCCTCAGGGGTGGGGCAAGGTTGGAGTGTCTGCTGTGGATCTTTGGGCTTTGTGTTCAGGATTCTCCTCAGACTGTTGAGGCGAGAGAGAGCTTGCTCATGGTTATTCGACAGGCGCTGCCTGGGTATGCAAAAGGGTAGTGGGGCTACCCAGCTCCCAGTGGCATCCTGTAGAAATTCCTTGTTTATGAGCTGCAGAAATTCTTTATCAATTATCATCTTTGCTGGTCTGGAACACTGTTGCTCCTAAAATGGGTTTGATTGTCAAAAGCGTGAAGTGTTCTTGGCATGGTTTCAAGTGGGATGCTCTCCTATTACTAAGGATGGACGTTGTGAAGGTATTCACCTGGGTTGGAGCTTGCAGCCGATCAACACAGACCGTTCCTGAGATGACCCATCCAAGTTCCATCTTGAGGGCAATTGGGGAGCCAATTGGGCCTCTGACCATCCCATGGCAAGCAAAGGCATCAGGGGTGTCTACTTCCAACAGAAGCAAGATTTTGGCTTCAGGACCTAGGACAGGAAAGTGATCAGCCATGTGCATTAGGTGAGGTATGGTGCTTGCTACTTCTGGTGTTGAAATCTGACTGATTATCTGGTAAGGCGTCCCATTCTAGCAATGGCGGCAGTGGGAACTGTGAACTCCCATCTAATGACTCTATGCAGAGTCCCTGCCATGCTCTGGGGCCCAGTGCACATTGATATTGTGAAAGGTGTTTCTTCACTTTGGACATCAAAGAGGCCGAAGAATGCTGACCTAGCTAATGAGTGGTTGCTTTGTGTATCTACTATTACATACATCTTCACGGCTTCTTCTGGGAGTCCAGCAGGGTAGACTTTAGCTAAGCATATCTGGTGGTATGAACGAGGGAATGGTGAGTCACCACATACTGACATGCAATTGACACTCATGGTCACCTCTGGGTGCTCTTTGGAGCCATGCTGAGGCTCCTTGGTCGAAGGAGGAGTAGAAGTTGCTCATTGGGGAATTGCCCAAGGGAGACATCACAGTTCTATGTGTTCACATAACTGTTGCTTGATTATCATTTCCAGGATCTTCCCATGTATTAATGCCATGCTGATTGGTCTGTGGTTTTCTGGATCTGTTTTTTTTTTTTAAGATGAGAACCACATCAGCTCTTTTCCAGTCCTCAGGTGGTTCTCCGGTCTTTGGATCTTTGAAAGATATAGTTCAAGGGTTCTAAGATCATATCTGCCAGCTCCTTCAAAACTCTGGACTGTAATACATCAGGCCTTTTGATTTGAACACATCTAGAATGGACAGGTGTTCTCTTACCATTTTCTTGCTTATTTTAATTTGTATTCCTAGTCTGTCTTTTACGGTTGTGTTTTTAGTGTTTTTGTGTAGACAGTTTAAAAGAATGAATTAAGCAACTCTGCTTTTTCTCTACTGCCCATTACTTCCTTGCCATCTTTTTTCATTAGTGGACCAATTGTTTCCTTGACTTTTTGTTTTTTATACGTTAAAAGAATTTTTTTTATCATTATTATTGACATTTGTTGTAAGTCTTACTTCATTCTGAGCCTTAGCTTTTATGATTTCATCTTTGCAAGTTCGGGCTATTTGTTTGTATTCGGCCTTAGTTATGTGTCCCTCTTTCCATTTTTTGTTTTTTAGTTTATCAGAGAGATTCTTTGTGTAATCATGCTGGTTTCTTCTTGGATATCTTATTTTTCTTTTTCTTTTTTTAATATATTTTATCGATTTTTTAAAAAAAAACATAAATCATTCAATAATTGGTGAACAGTGTGTTGTCTGGGTTACATTTGTAAAACAATAATTAACAATTAATTTCTATAATCCATATCCCACATATTAATTTTAGTTGATTTCTTCTTTCCCCAAAATAACCTCTTTTGCAAGCATTGGGTTAATACAATTCTTATTCTTTTGATAAATAACAGTTGAATATGATTTTTTTCCAATATTCCTAAAAATAATAATCATATTAGTATAATATTTATTTTCTATCCAATCATTCTGGTTGCCTTGTCATAGATCCTGTTACAATCCTTATTTTATTTATTTTTCCCACTAAATTCTAGATATTCTTACTGGTGAAGATTTTCTCAAAAATTAATTACATTTACATTTACAAATTTAACTAATTTTTTCCATATAAGCCATCTCACACTTTTACATTTCTTAAGAAATAGATAAAACAATGAAAAGAAGAAAAAGAAAGGAAAACAAGAGTAAAGAAACATAAGAAATAACATACTACTTAAAATATATATCCCTCCTAGGCTAATATATATTTAGTTGCTTAATTTCTTAGTCTTTTTAACCATAATTAAGAATATATTTAATCTTTAATCTTTAAACATTCCATTCAATACATCTAGTCATCTAGTCCTTTCTTATTCAAAACATTTTTTATAATTTTCTTAAATTCAATCACATTTAAGTACCTAAAGCATTTCCTTTATTTAAATAATTTCAACTTTTTTATATTACTCATATCAAGAAACAGAACACAAAAGAAAAAAAAGCATACTACATTGTTTAGAGAATTCATCCCTCTTAGAATAGTATATTCCAAGATTTTTCTACTTCTTTAACCATATTCAAACAAATGTTTCTTTTTTAAGTATTCTCTATGATAAATCCCATCATCTATTTTCTTGGTTTCCACCTTAATCTTTTTCCTTTGCCCAATATCTTTCTTAATTTATTTTATTTATTTATTTATTTGGATTTATATACCGCCCTTTCCCGAGGGACTCAGGGCAGTTTACAGGGTATTTAAAAGAAAAATCAATACAAAAGTGAAAAACAATTTAAAAAGATTAAATCAGTCCCTGAGAGAAAAATAAAAAACCCCTGTTAAAATTAAAATTCTCAGCCTGGGTCAGAGAGCTCGAAGAGCCAGGTCTTCAGGTCACGGCGGAATGAACGGAGGTCGGGGGCAGTCCTAAGCTCCGCGGGCAGCTGGTTCCAAAGGGCAGGCATGCCCACTGAGAAGGCCCTACCCCTGGGTGTTGTCCGCCGGCAATCTTAAACCGGTGGCACCCTGAGAAGACCCTCCCTGTGGGAGCGCACTGGACGAAGGGAGCTTGATGCTGGCAGCAGGTGTTCCCTCAGATATCCCGAACCCTCACCATTTAGGGCTTTATAGGTCATCACCAGCACCTTGAATGTCACCCGAAGGGCAACCGGAAGCCAATGCAGTTCGCGGAGTAGAGGTGTTACATGGGAGTATCAGGAAACCCCCATCACAACTTGCGCGGCTGCATTCTGCACCAGCTGAAGCCTCTGGGTGGTCCTCAAGGGCAGCCCCATGTAGAGAGCGTTGCAGTAGTCTAAACGGGAGGACACGAGCACATGAGTGACTGTGCGTAGGGCATCTTGGTCCAGGTAGGGTCGCAACTGGCGCACTAGGCGAACCTGGGCAAAAGCCCCCCTGGTCACGGCTCCTATGTGATCAATGTATTTTGCTGAATCAATGTATTTTGTATTAATCAATGTATTTTGCTGAATCAAAAGGTTTTTCCGTATGTTCATAAATGTTGCTGTAGGTATAAAAAGTAAATCAATATCTTTGTCACGGGCATTTGCCCACTCCTTTTTTATTGGGAATCTTTTCCCTTCTTTTTCTCTCTGCTTCTCTTGTTGCTTTTTGTCTCTCCAGTTCTGGTGTTTTTCCTGATATCTCTGTAGAACGTTTATCCAGTCTTTTTTCTTGTCTTCAAGTTTATTTTGTAGTGTTGAAATATAAGCTGTCTTTTCTAAATCTAGTGTTTCTTGTGAATTTTTTTCCACTTGGATTAGATCATACTCCTTTGTTTGGTAGAATTCCATCTTCAAGTCTCTAACTTCGAATTTATGTTCAGTCATCTGTATTGTCTGTTCCTTCTCTGCTGTATTTTCCTGAGGGAATTGTTTGGTATAAAATTGAATTGGAGTTGATTTATATTTTCAAAGTTATTCTGAATTTGTTTGTGATTTGAGATCATTGTTCTTTGAATTAGTTGGAGCTTAACATATATCTCCTCTTGAAAAATATTCATTTTTTCTTTTTTTTTATTGAAAAGTTTTATCATACATTTTATCTTTAACAATCCCCCCTACCCCTCCCCTATCCCTCCCTCCCTACCCCTCACCCCTCCCCTCCCCCCGACTTCCCAGAGCTAAGTACAAGGTATAAAAAACCAAAAAAAAAAACAAATCATAAACATCCATATGCTAACAACCATAAACTCTAAAATCTATCTCTCTCTAGCTCATATAGGATAACTACAAACACTATTAATATAAAATATATAAAAAAAACAGAAAAAAAAGGAGAAAAGAAAGGAAGACTTATTCAAATGCTACATGAAACTTCTTAGTCCCATATTTGTTCTGGATATACTCAATCCATTTTCTCCACTCCATAACATAACGTTCTTGCGAGTGATCTTTCAAATAAGCCGAGATCTTTGCCATCTCTGCCAGGTCAGAAACCTTTAAAGTCCATTCTTCTATAGTCGGCAGTTCCTCCTTCTTCCAATATTGACCTACTAAGAGTCTTGCTGCCGTAATTAAATTCAACATCAGCTTAGTGTCCACAACCGTAGCATCTGTAATTATTCCCAACAAAAAAAGTTGCGGACAAAACTTTATCCTTTGCTTAAAAATCTTCTGCATATTCCACCAAATTTTTATCCAAAAAGCCTTAACCTTTTTACAAGTCCACCATATATGAAAATATGTTGCATCTTCTTCACCACACCTCCAGCATTTAGGCTGATAGTTCGGATACATACTTGCAAGCTTTTTAGGATCTAAATGCCATCTGTAAAACATTTTATAAAAATTCTCTCTTAAATTTTGAGCTTGTGTAAATTTTACGTTCCTCACCCAAATCCTTTCCCACGTGTCCATTGTAATAACTTCTTGGATGTTTTGGGCCCATTTAATCATACAATCTTTAACAAGTTCTGTTTCTGAATCAATTTCTATCAAAGCAAGATATATCCGTTTAATATGTGCTGGACCCTGATTTCTGATTTGCTTTATCAGATTTTCATCAGTCATTGTAAAACCATTTTTCTGATCTTCTTTCCACCTGGCCCGTAGCTGAGTATATTGAAACCAAGTTTCAATATACTTCTTCTCATCTCGCAAGAGGCTATATGGTTTCAAACACCAGACATTTCTTTCCAAGCTTAAAATCTCCTTGTACGTAGTCACATCATGTTTAAAACCAACATTTATATTTTCTATTGCGTGTTTTGGGATTGCCCACAATGGTATCTTACAATCTAGCTTATGTCTGTACTTCTTCCAAACTCTCAACAATGCCTGTCTTAAAATATGCACTCTAAACACATTATCTACCTTCTTATCATACAACAAATATGCATGCCAGCCAAACAACAAGTCGTGGCCCTCAAGATTTAATAATCTCTCTTGTGTCAAATTGATCCAATCACTTATTCCTGCTAACGCAGCAGCTTCATAATATAATTTAAAATTAGGCATTTTAAGACCACCTCTTTCACGAGTATCCTGCATAATCTTAAGTTTAACTCGTGGCCTTTTCCCTGCCCAAACAAATTTATTGATACCTCGCTGCCATTCCTCCAAATTAGAATCTTTCTTAAGAACCGGTATCATTTGAAATAAAAATAAGAATTTAGGCAGGACATTCATTTTCACTGCTGCGATTCGCCCCAACAAAGACAATTGCAATTTTTCCCAGCTCTCCATTTCTTTTTGAATTTTCCCCCATAATTTTTCATAGTTATTTTTATATAACTTTGTATTAGAGGGCGACCGAAGCACCCCCAAATATTTGACCCTTTTAACAATCTCAAATCCAGTTAATCCTTCTAAGAGAGCCTTTTGCGAAGCTGTCATATTTTTGGCCAGGATTTTAGTTTTTTGTGTATTAACTTTAAATCCAGAAACCTTCCCATATTGTATTATTATCTCCATCAGGTCCACAACAGAGTTCTCCGGCTGGGTCACTGTAACAACCAGATCGTCTGCGAACGCTCTCAATCTATAATCCTGATCTCTAATTTGTATACCCTTAATTTTTTCCGAATTCCGTATTTTAACCAATAATATCTCCAATGTTAACACAAATAACAATGGCGATAACGGACACCCTTGCCTTGTGCCCTTCTCAATATTACATGCTTCTGTCAGGCTATTATTAACTATTATTCGGGCAGTTTGTTTTTGATATAATGCCCTAATTGGTTGCAAAAAATTATCCCCAAAATTCATTTTATCTAAAACTTTCATCAAAAATTGCCAATTCAATTGATCAAAAGCTTTTTCAGCATCTAAAAAAATTAGCGCCGCAGGGATCTGGTTGTTCCTTTCCAAAAACTCTAACACATCAACTATATGCCTCACATTATTTTTCATTTGCCTACCACTAATAAACCCCGTTTGGTCCCCATGAATCACCTGTTGCAGAACCCTCATCAGTCTATTAGCCAACACCTTAGCAAATATCTTGTAGTCTGTATTTAAAAGTGATATCGGTCTATAATTTTTAACTTGAGTAGCATCTTGGTCTTCCTTCGGAATCAAAGAAATAAAAGCAGTTCTCCAAGACGGAGGCACCTTTCCCCCCCTCTGAATTGTCTGGAACAGTTCCTTTAACGGTTTTATCATCTCTAATTGTAGATTTTTGTAATAAGCCGCAGTCAAACCATCCGTACCTGGTGCTTTGTCCACCTTCAATTCCTTAATTGCTGTAAGAATTTCTTCTTCTGTTATCAATTGATTAATCCCCTCTTTTTGTGCTTGCGTAAGAACCGGGATGCTAGCATTCTCCAAATATACATCAATGTCTTTTTCATTAATCTTCTCCTTAGCATATAATTTGGAATAAAAATCCACAAAAGCTTCCTTAATAAGATCCTGTTGAAACACAACCTTTCCCTTATGCTCAATTTTATCTATATTAGAAGCCCTTTGCTTTTTCCTCAGTCTATAAGCTAGCCATCTACCTGGCTTATTAGCATTGCAAAAGGTGTTGTGCCTGGCAAACCGCAAATTGGTTGCCACTTGGTCAGCCATTAATTTATCAAATTGTCCTCTTAATAGCTTAATAACCTCCTTAGTCTTCACATCCGCTGGATTCAAAATCAAAGCCTTTTCTTTTTCCTTAATTTCATTCTCCAATTCTTTCCTCCTGGCTTCCAAAGTACGTCTGTGTTTATTATTCATATATATCAACACCCCTCTCATATAGGCCTTGCTAGCATCCCAAACCATGTCCATAGAAGTATCCTTATTCATATTAATTTCAAAAAAATCCTTCATCCGCTGTTTACATTCTTCCACATTTCTCTGATTTCTAAACAAATTCTCATTTACACGCCACGAGCGCCTATCTCTATTGTCCTTATTAATCTCTAGCCAAACTGGGCTGTGATCAGAAATAGTTCTTGCACATAACTTCACCTTCTTAATCCTAGAAAAAAAGTCATTAGTCAGCAAAATAAAATCGATCCTGGAAAAAGATTGATGTCTGTCAGAAAAAAAAGTATAATCCTTTTCATGCAGGTGTATATCACGCCAAATATCTCGCAGTTCCAAATCATCCTTCATTTCAAAAAAGGATTTAGGCAGTCTAGCATGACTTGGAACGCGCTTAAAAGAACCAGCCTTGTCCATCTGTACATCTGTACATCCAAAACACCGTTCCAGTCCCCCATAAACTAAAAAAATCAGCTTGTTGTTGATTAGGAGCATATAATCCAACTAAAAGCGTCTTTTTACCTTCTAACAGCAACTCTATCATAACATATCTTCCATGCTTATAAGTCCGCTGTTAAAGCACTTTTAACATAAACAACCACTCCATTTTTCTTATTCATTGCAGAAGCAACAAATTGCGTGCCCAACCTTGAGTTCGATAAATACTTTTGGTCCATAACCCTAATATGCGTTTCTTGCAAACATATAACATCTATCTTGAATTGTTTTAAATATTGAAAAACTTTCTTCCTCTTCTGTGGTGAATTTAGTCCATTAACGTTCCAAGTTAAAAATTTAGTCGCCATGCATGTCATCCCAAAGCTGTTGGAGCACATCTTTAATAGGCCCACTATCTCCTTTAGGCCGTGCTCCTCCCACTGCTTGGCTGTAAGTACGTTTTGAAAGTTCCATAAACTTCTGCTGATCTTGTTCTTTTATTTTTTTTGCTCGTTTTAAAGCGGCACGCGGCACCCTCTGCTCTCCAGGATCAGCCAAAGAAGTTATAGCTTGATCTCCTCCAGCACCATTCTCCTCTGTCTGTCCAGCTTCAGCCTCCTGAGGTTTTCCTTCTCCAGACCCCTTTGCAGCTTCCAGAAGTGATAGTGGGGTTGCTTTTTAAAACATTATTGTAAAAATCACGCGCCTGTGTCACAGTAACCAGACGGTACCTTTTGCCTTCATGCATCACCACCAATCCAATTGGAATCTCCCATCTGAACCTTATATCACGTTGTTTGAGTTCCTGCACAAGAAATGCAAAATCCTTCCTTCTCCTTAAAATCTTTGGAGGAATTTCTTTTAAAACCAAAACTTCTTGGTCAGCAATCACAAATTTAGTATCATAGGCAGCTTGAATAACTTCATCTCTAATTTCCCTCTTTGCAAAATAAACCACCACATCTCTAGGTAGCTTTCTCTGTCTAGCAATCCATGAATTTACACGAAACACTTTATCCATGCATCCCTTTATTTCAGATGCTGGCTGACCCAATACTGCTTCCAGAGCCTCAGAAATCAGCTGCTTTAGGTCTTCCTTAATATTTTCTTTTAAGCCTCTGATTCTAACAGCATACTGCATCTGATGATATTGAACAAGACTCAGTTCTCTGTCCATTTTGTCTCTTAAATCTTCATTCTCCAGTACCTTTACTTCTAATATGGCATTCTTTTGAGTCAGGTCTTCCACTTTTTCATCCAGATCTTGCACACATTCAGCCACACTATGCACTGTAGACAAAATGTCTACCCTCATCGCACTGAACTTCTCTTCCATCCTCTCTTCTATTCTCTCCTCCAATTTCTCCAATTTCTCCTCCACCTTTGCCAATTTATCACCCAGTGATTCCAAAATTACCTGGGCTTGTTTTTCAAGAGCATCTTGTAAATCCTTCGATGTCAATGCAGCAGGAGGAAGCAAAGCTTGCAACGATGTCTGTTGCACCGGGGAAGTTCCAGCACTCCGAAGAGTTTTTGAGGGAGGTTTAGCCGCCATCTTTTTACTTTCACTTGTTGCGCACTTTCACTTTAAGTTTATAAAGTCCATTAAGCTAGAGAGTAAAAATAAAAGTCCTCTTCACCTTATCCTCCTGTACCGCTCTGCCTGCTCCTTTTATTCCATGGTCTTTCCTTCTGGCAGGGGTGATCGCAAACGCCTGGCTCCGCTCCAAAAATCCCGGAGCAGAGACGCTGAACAGCTGGGAGCAACCCAGGCTACGGGGGAGCCCAAGCTTTAAGCTGAGGCAGCCCCGGAGAACTCAACCCCTACCTGGGGCCTCACCCCCTCCTCTTCTCCCGAGGAGGGGGCTTCCAATCCACCCGAACAGCTGATTGGCGCTGTTTTGGGTGAAAACAACACAGCTGAGCCGCGGGCAGCCCGAAATGGCTGTCTCCAGCGCCGAACCGCCACCAGAAGTGAATATTCATTTTTTTTCTTGATAAGTATTTCCTGAAGTTAAGCCAGCCTTTCTCCTGTTGGTTTCTGGAAGGCTTCACCTGGACCGATCGGGTCAACCGCCTTCTCTCCTCGGTCCCTGGGACTTCCTTCCTCTCCGGGGCAGCTTCTGGCCCATTTTGGGTCCCCTAACAGGAAGAAACTCAGCTGGAGGGCTCAGAGTCCCAAATCCCTCAACTGCTTTGCTTCTTTTTCAATGGTATTGAGCTGGACTGGACTTTTATAATCATATTTTTCAGAATTTCCCAACCTTCTTAAGTTGTTTTGCCCATTAAGATTTTCATCCATGAAATCCTTCCCAAGCTCTCTCTGGGTTTGTTAAAATGACCTTTTTAAAAGTCTAAGACAGGGGTCCCCAACCTGTGGGCCACAGCCAGGTAATAGGCCATGGGCTGCTGGCCACCGGTTCACGGGACAGGCTGGCCAGTGCATACACATGCGTATGCACATTCCCCCCACTTGTACTAGCGCCGCAACTGAAGGGCATGAAAACAGGGATTCAGGTAGTGCACAGAAACAGGGCACTATGCACAAGAATGGGGCAGGGCTAGCGAGTAACATGCAGCACTAGGCCCACCCCATTTGTTTCACACGCATACTTGTGGGCCCATGCTTGTGCACATAAAACGCTTCCCCCTCCCTTTCCCTCCGGTCTGCCAACCAAGAAAGGTTAGTGACCTCTGATCTAATACACTGGTTTGATTATGTTCTATTGCTTGTGTCTCCATTATATTGAATTTCAATATGACATGGTCACTCTTGTATAAAGTTCCAGCAATTTTAACCCCCTCTAATCACTTCTTTTTTTATTGAAAAGTTTTACAGTACATTTTTAAAAAACCCTTCCCTCCCCCTCTCCCCCCGACTTCCCCCACCTCCCCATAGAGCCCACCCTTCCCTCCCCCTCCTCCCCCCGACTTCCCAGAGCTGAATACAGGGTATTGCCTCTAACAAACTTGAACTAAAATATGCTAACTATCTATGAATACACTTTAAATCCTAACGCACTTTAACTCCCATTAAACATAGCTAAATAATAATACAGGGCCGGTAGTAGGCTGGTACAGAACAACCGGCCCTGCAGATAAGGCAGGGACAACCCGTTTACAAGAAGGCAAGAGGCTGGAACTAAGCCTGCCAAATTTATTAACATAAAACAGAGCAAACAGAGCCAAACAAAACACGAACCATGAAACAGGAGCTATTCAAACGGCTGCCTTCAGCAAACCAGCCCTCCCACACATTCCCCTTTTAAACAGTTCAGGGTGTGGCTTCTCTCTGCCTCCTTCCGAGGTGCCCCATTGCCTTCCTCTGTTTACTCCTGATTGACTGCCTCCTGCGTTGGGCATCCTTGAACAGGGCCAGCTGTGGGTCATCTTCATCCACGCTGTCAGGTTCACACAGCTGGGTCTGCATCGTGGCCAGATGGGAGGGGCCTGGCTGAAGGCTCTGTGGAGCCTCAATACTATTCTCAGCAAGCTCTCCAACACCCCCCTCCTCCTCCTCTGAATCGTCCGACCCAACTGCCGAACCCACAGGCTGACCCTGAATCACAACACTATCCCGCACCGCAGGGCCCTTTCCCCAGGTCTGCCGATCTGGATGTGGTCGGGATGGAAATTGTTCATGAAAAGTGGACACCAAAGCAGGGGCATGAATGGTGGTCGCGTCCTCCCAGGTGAAGTCCTCTGGTCCGTAACCTTTCCATTCAATCAGGTACTGGAAACGACCTTTCAGCCAACGGGAGTCCCTGATGCTGGTGACCTCGTACTCGGGGGTGCTGTCTCCATCACAAAGTCCTGATGGGGGTGGTTCGGCTCGGTGGAGTGGACAGGCCAGTTGCTTGAGGACCAACAGAGACAGATGAAAGACTGGGTGCACGCGCAGGGAACGTGGCAGAGTTAAGCGATAGGCGACCGGATTGATGACAGCCTCTATTGGGAACGGTCCTAAATATCAGTGGTCTAACTTCATAGCTGGCCAGGTTGACGGTAGGTTCCTGGTGGACAGCCAGACCCGATCTCCCACCGATAGTGGAGGCGTATCCCGCCTCGACCGATCAGCAAATCTTTTGTAATCGGCCTTGGCCTTCTCTAACTGTCGCCGCACCAATCGATGTATCGCCTGTAACTCTGCCATGTAGTCGTTCGCTGCTCGCTCTGGTGAGTCTTAACGGAGAAAGGGGGAAAAACTGGGGGTGATATCCCATATTGGCTAAGAACGGTGTCATCTGTGTGGAGGTATGCTGCGAATTGTTGAATGCAAACTCAGCTATGGCCAGATAGTCCACCCAATTGTTTTGCTGCAGATTGACGTAGCAGCGCAGATATTGTTCCAGAATACCGATGACGTTCTCGGTTCCCCCATCATTTTGAGGATGATGCGCGGACGACAGGCAAATCTTGATATCCAACGCATGCATCAACTCCTGCCAGAAGCGGGCTGTAAACTGGGCCCCCCTATCAGAGACGACTCTATCAGGGAGGCCGTGCAGCCGAAACACCTGCTGAATGAACATACGACTAGTGGCGCGGGCTGACGGTAAGCCGCAACAGGGGATGAAATGCGCCATCTTGGTCAGCATGTCCACCACCACATACACTGTTGTAAATCCAGAGGATGGGGGTAAATCCATCAGAAAGTCCATGGACACAGCCCCCCAGGGTCTTTTGGGTGTCGGCAAGGGCTGCAGTAATCCAGGCGGGGTCCTTGTCAATGACTTGGCCTGCCTGCATGGGATGCAGTAAGTGACATAGGACCGGATGTCGTGTCGGACTCGGGGCCACCAGAAGGTACGAGAGACCAGGTTCAGGGTCTTGAACAGGCCAAAATGCCCCGCCGCCAGGTTATCGTGACACTGGCTGAGGATGAGTCCCCAGAGTGGCCCTCCCGGAACGTAGAGCCAGTCATGATAATACAAGAGTCCATCTGTGACCGTCCAAGGAGAATCTGGCCCCACCTCCTCCATCCGCTGAGCCACCCACACCTCCTGGTTCTGTGCCTCCCAGATCTGAGCCCATATATCAACCGGCTCCCGCACCGCAGCAAAAGACTCGACGGGGATCACTGTCCTGGGCAGAAGCTTGTCTTCCACTTGGGAATATTCGGGCTTCCTGGACAGAGCATCCGCTCTTTGATTGTGCCCGCTAGGTATGTATCGAACTCGGAAGTCGAAGTTCGCAAAGAAAAGAGACCACTGGATCTGGTGTTGGTTCAAATTCCGAGCGGTCTGCAGCCTTTCCAAATTCTTATGGTCCGTCCGGACCTCGATTTGATGCCGCGCTCCCTCTAGATGATGCCTCCAGGCCTTGAACGCCACTTTGATGGCCAGCAGCTCCTTCTCCCAGATTGTATAATTGCGCTCCGAAGAGTTCAGTTTTCGTGAATGGTACGCGCAAGGGAAGAGGGTACCGTTGGGCGTCATTGCCTGGAGTAACACCGCCACAATGGCAATGTCGGAGGCGTCCGCCTCCACGACAAACGGCCGTTGCGGGTCAGGATGCTTCAAGATGGGCTCCTTCATGAAGGCTTCCTTCAAAGTCTGGAAAGCCCGTTGTTCTGGAGTGTTCCACTGGAACCGAGTCTTCTTCTGCAGGAGCCGGGTGAGGGGGGCTGTCAAGGCAGCAAACCCAGGGATGAAAGTTTGGTAATAGTTGGCGAACCCAAGAAGTCGCTGAACATCCTTCACGTGATGCGGGGGTTGCCAACTCTGCAAAGACTCAACCTTACTCAGCTCCATGGCGAAATGCGGTGACCCAGGAAATCGATGGTCACCCGGTAGAACTGGCACTTCTCCATCTTGGCAAACAGCCGATGTTCTCAGAGTCGCTGCAGGACCTGATGGAGATGCTGATGGTGCACTTCACGTGACGGGGAGTAGATCAGGATGTCGTCCAAGTAGATCACGACAAACTGATCCAACAAATCCCGGAAAATGTCATTCATGAAATGTTGAAACACAGGGGCGTTGGTCAGGCCAAACGGCATCAAGAGTCCATAATGAGTACCAAACGCCATCTTCCACTCATCACCCGGCCGAACCCTGATGAGGTTGTAAGCTCCACGCAGGTCCAGTTTCGTGAAGATCTTAGCCTCCCAGAGTCGGTCCAAGAGTTTGGGGATGAGGGGCAGCGGGTAACGATTACGCACCGTGATGGCGTTGAGTTTCCTATAATCGTAGCAAAGCCGCAATTCACCGGACTTCTTTTTAACGAAGAGCACAGGTGCAGACACTGGCGAGGACGAGGGCCGGATGAAACCGCGAGCCAAATTCTTCTCCAGAAAGTCCCGCAATGCAGCCAACTCGGGGTCCGACATGAAGTACAAACGCCCCACTGAGAGAGGCACATCAGGGACTAAATCAATGGGGCAGTCATAGGGCCTGTGCGGGGGTAATTGATCCACCTCTGCCTCGCTGAACACATCAGCAAAGTCGGACAGTTCGGGAGGCAAGGAAACCCCTGGGGAACCCTCCACCTGGCTGGCACAGATATGGCGGGTATGGTCCATGCACTGCAAGCTTGGCAAGGTGACCAAGGTCTGTGACCAATAGATCTGTGGATCATGCGCCCAGAGCCACGCCAGTCCCAAGACCATGGGGAAATGCAGATCTGAGGGGATATAGAACTGGATGGCCTCCACATGGGAACTGATGGACATACATAATGGTTGCGTGGTGGCCATAATTGGCCCATACAGGAGCACTCGACCATCGATAGTCTCCACTAACATGGGCGGATCCACCGGGCACTGGGGAACAGCCCATTTGGCCACAAATGCTGAGTCCATAAAATTTGTGGTGGCCCCAGAGTCAATTAAGGCATGGAATGGAATCCCCTTTGGCTTGCCAGGAAGGATCAGACGTGCCTCCAATATCAGATGCCGTGGAGGTCCACAGGCAGCATCGGAAAGATGTCGCTCAGTGTTGTTGTAGGACGCCCAATCTATCACACCATCTAGATCGGGCTCAGGGCATTTCCTGACAGAAAAGTAGGGGACTTTCTCGGGCCAGACTCAGTCACTGATGCCCGCTGTCGCTTCTTTGGGCAAAAAGCAGCCAAATGCCCAGGGTCCCCGCAGTAAAAACACAACCCCCCCCGATCATCGTCTGTTCATTTCAGTCACCGATAGACGAGACCTGGTGGCACCCAGCTCCATTGGCTCCTCCCTTTGAACTGGGGTCTCAAGCACAACAGGGGCTGCAGGGGTCTGTGGGGTGGCATGGCGACTCCTTCGCTGCTGCAACCGAGCATCGATCCACAGGCAGAGATGGATCAGCCCATTGAGGTCTGAGGGAATATCCACACGGGCCAGCTCATCCAACATCTCCTCCGACAATCCATCCTGGAAGGCATCCACAAGCACAGCCTCATTCCAGGCGGAATCCTGGCTAAACAGCCAAAAATCGCTGATATAGCCCTGTAGGGGGCGTTGACCCTGCCTCAAAGCTTTCAAGCATCAAGTAGCGGTCTGCGTCTTTATAGGGTCCTCATACATCAAACGCATATGATCACAAAACCCCACAAAGTTGTCCAACAATGGACTAGGTTGAGCCAGCAGAGGTGTGCCCCAACGAGCTGCATCACCCGAAAGAAGGCTTAACACAAACCCCACCTTATCCCAGTCAGTGGGGAAATCAGCTGCTCTCAGGAAAGCAGGAAACAGTTCTGGATTGCCAGTAAATTTATCCAGCATCACAACTTGGCATTTTCTCCTGGGTGGGGGTGATGGTGGGGGTGCAGCATAGACCTGAGCTTGCAATTGAGCCACCTGAGCTGCCAACAAAGCGAGTTGCTGGGTGAGCTGGGCATTCTCAGCATGTAACTGCTCCATAATAATAATAAGGGGTGGGAGGCTGAAGGCAAACTGTTCTGTACCAGCCTACTACCGGCCCTGCAGAAAAGGCAGAGACAACCCCTTTACAAACAGCAATAGGCTGGAACTAAGCCTGCCAAGTTTATTAACGTAAAACAGAGCAAAACAAGACATGAACCATGAAACAGGAGCTATTCAAACGGTTGCCTTCAGCAAACCAGCCCTCCCACACATTCCCCTTTTAAACAGTTCAGGGCGTGGCTTCTCTCTGCCTCCTTCCGAGGTGCCCCATTGCCTTCCTCTGTTTACTCCTGATTGACTGCCTCCTGCGTCGGGCATCCTTGAACAGGGCCAGCTGTGGGTCATCTTCATCCACGCTGTCAGGTTCACACAGCTGGGTCTGCGTCGTGACCAGATGGGAGGGGCCTGGCTGAGGGCTCTGTGGAGCCTCAATACTATTCTCAGCAAGCTCTCCAACACCCCCCTCCTCCTCCTCTGAATTGTCCGACCCAACTGCCGTACCCACAGGCTGACCCTGAATCACAACACCGGTACTAGGCTGGTACAGAACAAACTGTCTTACTCTCTTTGTGTTTTAGCCATAACAATTCATAATTATTTTTATATAATTTCACATTTGAAGCTGTAATATATACCCCCAAATATTTAATCTTTTTAACTATTTCAAATCCCGTTACTTTTTCTATGGATTCCTTTTGTTCTATAGTCATATTTTTAGACAATATTTTAGTTTTTTGCCTATTTATCTTAAATCCAGAAACTTATCCATATTGCAAAATTATCTCCATTAAATCTATAACCGATTGAGTCGGCTGACTTAATGTAATAACCAAGTCATCCACAAACGCTCTTAATCTATAATCTTGATGTTTTATTTTAATTCCCTTTCTTTTATTTGAATCACGTATCTTAGTTAGTAATATTTCCAGTGTTAAAACAAACAGCAATGGTGCCAACGGACATCCCTGTCTTGTACCTTTTTCAATTTTGCAAGCTTCTGTTAAACTACCATTAATTATTATTTGAGCTGTTTGTTTCTGATATATTGCCCTAATAGATTGTAAAAACCTATCCCCAAACTCCATCTTCTCTAATACTTTTAATAAAAATTGCCAATTCAATTGATCAAACGCCTTTTCGGCATCCAAAAAAATCAGCGCTGCGGGGACTTGATTATTTCTTTCTAAATATTCTAATAGGTTTACAATATGTCTCACATTATTTTTCATTTGGCTACCACTTATAAAACCTGTTTGGTCACTATAAATCATTTGTTGCAAAACCTGCATTAATCTGTTTGCTAAAATTTTTGTAAATATCTTATAATCAGTATTTAAAAGCAATATTGGTCTGTAATTTTTAGATTGGGTAAGATCTTGATCTTCCTTTGGAATCAACGTTATAAAAGCTGTTTTCCAGGATGGAGGCACTTCTCCTTCAGATTTAATTGTTCTAAATAAGTCCTTTAAAGGTTCCACCATTTCTAATTGTAAGTTTTTATAATAAATAGCTATCAAACCATCTGTTCCAGGTGCCTTACCCACTTTTAGTTGTTTAATTGCTAAAATAAATTCTTCAGCAGTTATTAATTGATTTGCCTTTGCTCTTGTGTAAAGTATAGGGCTATTCACTTCTTGTAAATATCTATCTATATCTAAACCTTGAATTGTATCCCTAGCATATAATTTTGAATAAAATTCTACAAAAACCTTTTTAATAATATTTTGCTGAAACACCTCTTTACCCTTATATACTATTTTGTCTATATTACGTGATTTTTGTTTTTTCCTTAACAGATAAGCTAGCCACCTACCTGGCTTATTAGCATTGTAAAAGGTATTATGTTTAACATATCATAAATTAGTTGCCACTTGATCTGCCATCAGCATGTTAAACTCCCCTCTTAACAAATTAATTGCTTCTTTTACCCTCTTCTTAGATGGATTCAAAATAAAAGCCCTCTCTTTCATCTTTATTTCCTCCTCTAGCTCCTTACGCTTATATTCCAATCTACGTTTACAGTATTATTCAAATATATTAGAACTCCTCTCATATAAGCTTTACGTGCGTCCCAAACCATTTCAATTGGAGTACCCTTATGCATATTTATAGTAAAAAAATTCTTTTGTTTGTTTTTTACATTCTTCCACATTTTCCTCATATCTAAACAAATTTTCATTTAACCTCCAGGATGTCCTGTCTCCCTTCCCCTGGTCCAGTTCCATCCATACTGGACTGTGGTCTGATAAAGTTCTTGGACATATCTTAATCTTCTTAACCCAAGAAAAAAATCATTAGTGGTTAGTACAAAATCAATCCTAGAAAAAAACTGTTGTCTATCAGAAAACAAAGTAAAATCCCTTTCCTCCATGTTTCATTCTCTCCAGACAGCTCTCAGTTCCAAATCATCTTTCATATCAAAAAAAGATTTAGGCAATCTAGCATGATTGGAGTACTTTTAAAAGGTCCTTTATATCTTTTTGTGTGTCCAACACTCCATTCCAGTCTCCCATTAAAATACACGATTTATAATCCCATTGAATTATTTTATTATGAAGAAGTTTGTAAAATTCTCCTTGCTGTTGATTGGGTGCATATATTCCAATTAAAAGTGTTTTCTTCCCTTCTATTAAAAGTTCAATTATAATATATCTTCCTTGTTTATCTGCTTCAATTAGATTAGCTGTTAAGTCCTTCTTCACATAAATAACTACTCCGTTTTTCTTGTCTGGAGCAGATGCAGTAAATTGTATACCCAATCTGGAATTTTTCAAATATTTTTGATCTGCTACATGAATATGCGTTTCCTGCATACATATAACATCATTTTTAAATTGTTTTAAATACTGAAATATTTTCTTTCTCTTTTGTGGAGAGTTTAAACCATTAACATTCCATGTTAGAAACTTTGTCACCACCTTTTGCAACTTGAAGCTTTTGGAGCGTATCTTGCAGATCCATAAGCACCTGCCTCTTTGGTCTCACTCTTCCCACTGCTTCATTGTTAATGGATTCTTGAACTGTGATTATAGGATACTGTTTCTGTTGTTCTTGTTGTTGTTCCTTTCGTCTGGTTGCAGCCCGTGTCATTCTTTGACTCTTTAGTTCTTCTAATGGTGCCAGGGGTTGCACAGTTTCCAGAGTTTGCTGTACTTCTTTTACAATCAGCAAGGTGATTTCTTCACCTTGCTGTATGCCTTCCATTTGTGCCTGTCATGCTCCTTCTTACTTTCCCCTTTTAAATTCTGGGGGTGGCAATGAACCTGCTTTCAGTACATTACAATAAAAATCTCGTGCCTTCAGAACTGTATTAAGACGATATCTTGTACCTGCATATATATGGTATCTCCCATCTGAACTGGATCTGTCGTTTTTTTAACTCATCTGCCAAGAAAACAAACTCTTTCCTTTTTCTTAAAATTCTTGGTGGAATTTCTTTCAAAATTAAGTCCTCTTGATCAGCCACTTTAAATCTGTTATGATAAAAAGCTTGAATAATCGCATTTCTGATCGTTCTCTTTGTAAAATAAGCAACCACATCTCTTGGTAAATTTCTTTGCCTAGCAATCCAGGAGTTGACACGAAATATTTTATCTATTTCCATTATAAAATCTTCAACTCGCCATCCCAATATAGGCACCACAGCCTTTGCTAATATCTCTTCCAGGTTTTCTTGTGGGTTTTCTTTCAGACCTCTTATCCTCCAGGCAAACTCCATGTCTCTATATTGTATCATTACCATCTCATCATCAATCTTATCCATTTTATTCTCAGCTTCGCACATTTTAGCTTCCAGTATCAAGTTACTTTTGTTAACTTCCTCCACGCGTTCATCCAAACGCTCAATACAAACTGCCAACCCCTGAAATGCCAGTAAAATATCCTCTTATTTCCTTATTTTTCTCATTAATGAGCTCCGCTATTTGCTCAGATTGAAGTTTTAAGGCCTGTTGTAAATCTTTTAATATTAGTGTTGGTGGGGGTGCTGTGGGGGATGGCATCAAAGTCTGAAGTGCAGATTGTTGTTGAACTGGTGATGCCTCTGCGCTTCTGGAAATGGGAACTCTAGGCAGTTTAGAAGCCATTTTAACACCCATTAACTTTCATTTCTCACTTTCACTTTTCCACCCAATCCTTATAAGAAAGTCACGATTTAGCTTAGAAACCCAAGTTGCAACTTTGTTACTTCCCTTTTAAATCTCCAAATCTTTTAAATCTCTTTTATACCAGCTTCAAATGTTTTAAAAGGAGTCTTTTACAGCTTTTAGAGACCCACTTTCTTCTAAAAATTCATTCCGGCACCATCTTCCTCCCTTTCTTTTAAATTAAACTTTGGAGAAGAAAAAAAAAATTGTCTAATGGGGGACTTTAACTGGGAGATAAACTCTGCATCAAGTGGGAGATTGAATAGGTTCCTGAACAACTAACAAAGTTGTCAGCTAGGTTGTTCAGGAACCTATTCAATCTCCCACTTGATGCAGAGTTTATCTCCCAGTTAAAGTCCCCCATTAGACAAATGGCTATCCATTCTCTTCTTAAAAATCTCCAATGTTGAATCACCCACAACCTCTGGGGGCAGGTTGTTCCACTGATTAATTGTTCTCACTGAAAGGCAATTTCTTATTATTATTATTATTATTATTATTATTATTATTATTATTATTATTATTATTATTATTATTATTTATTCAATTTATATACCACCCTTCTCCCGTAGGACTCAGGGTGGTTCAAAAGGTTTTTTTAAAAAACAGATACAACAATCTTTAGTTCTAGGTTGCTTCTATCCTTGATTAGTTTTCATCCACTACTTCTTCTCCTGCCCTCAGATGCTTTGGAGGATAGACTGTAACCCTCTTTTCCATGATAGCCCATTAGATATTGTCACCCCTTCTTGGAGAAGGCCTGAAGGATCTTGGAGAGACTTTGTTTTCCCCCAGTTGAAATCTGGGTACTCTGGTACTTTGCCATTCTTTCCTTGCACCTTTAAAGTTAGCGGAGATAGCACTGACTTTCCACCCAGAGAGGTTTATTGTGTACTTGTTCTTCTACGCCAAGAGCTAGCACAAGAGCTGTGAAGCTCTTGGGTTAGGTCCTGTGGGGGAGGGGAGAATGGGGGGAATGGAGGTAGGGGTCATTTGGTTAGGTGGGAAACAGGGATGGTGAAGGCAACCATACATTGGGGAACACCTTTGTAAACCTGGCCCGGACAGTAGAAGTGGGAATTTTCTGATGTGATTAAAATCCAAATAACAAAAAGGTTATACTGTCACTTCATATTTATTTGCAACAAAATAAACCTGTAATCCATCTTTGAAACCCTTGATCATTTGAGAGCAATGAAAGAAATGGTTTTTTTTGTTCCTTCTTTGCAGTTGTGTTTAATATTGGAACCAATGCAAGAACTAATGTCAAGACATAAAACGTATAATTTAAGTCCTCGGGACTGCTTGAAAACATGTTTGTTTCAAAAATGGCAGCGGATGGTGTCACCTCCAGGTAGGAATTCTCTCTAGTCTCTGATTCTAAGTGGGTGAAAGAGTAAGAATTTAAGAACATGGAACATTGTACTATTGAAAGTCCTGTGACTATCCTGCAGATATTCACTCTAATTATTGTTTCAGTAGAATTATTGGATTCCTTGAACGTTAGCATTTCTGTGAGAGGGGGATGGAGAAAGTGGGTACATGACTTCATGCACATGATGATTGTCATTGTACAAATGGTGTGCATTATATAATAGTGGCATAAAATATGTTCTGCACCTGGAGCTACTTCTCCAACCAACTTCTTAGTTGCATGCAGAACTTCTGGACCACATACAGGTGTAATCCTACACCATCAAAAAGAGGTACGGAGATCCAATTGCTTTTGAAATTAGCATGCCATCCATTGTGGAGGTTGCCCTAAATGCACAATTCCTAAAATATGTAGGAGACATTCCCAAGATGTTTTGCAGCATGCAGAGTTAAGAACTTCTAGTATAAAAATGGTTGAGGCTGAAACTTTTAGATTGTGCCTAAAGTTAAACTTAATCAACACTGGCCTTACCATGAGGAAGGGTGAGAAGTAGTTCAGGTGGGCCTTTTAGCCTTTCATCCACCATGCAGCACCAGATGTAGTTGATCTTCCCCCTCCCCCAGAAGAGAATAAATTCCCACTCAGCCCAGTGGCTGTGGCCTGATGTTTGGCATGTCCAGAAGACAGGAAGGAGAAGAAGGAGACAGGAAGGCAATTGTTCTGTGCTCTACTCCTGCAAATAGATCCCTCTTTCCTGACGTTTCTAGGATTGTCATGGTTCCAGAAGGGTTCCATGGCTGTCTTTAGATATATTTAAATATGCAAATCTTTTCCACGTTTACATGCAAATGTTTTGTGGTGTCCTGTTTTTAGAGGCCTTTCATCCAAATGATGAAAGCAATGTCCCTCCCTCCATCCCTTTTGTGTGTGCTGTCACAACACTCTTTTCATCCCTTGACTACCTCTTCAGTCAGCCATGTAGCACAATTAGTTATTTTAATTCCATTTTCACATTTTATCATTCATTTGCTATTGTGGCTTGATTCCCTTTATGAATGGTTCAGCAAGATGTAGTAACAAATGACTAAATGTAGCTGCAGCAGTGCTAAAGATTTGCCAGAACCTGATGAATAATCCATTTTACCATTATAAAATTAATGCTCCAAATCTTTTGATATTATCACCTTGTTGTATTTTAGTACCTAATAACTATAGGCCTTCACAGTTTAAGGACTGTTACTACATTATAGCTCAGGCCATGCTCTTGTTTACATGCAACCATTAGATAGGCTGCCAAATTATGATTTCAATACAGATTTTATTTGTTACATATTATTTTATTCTAAAACTTTTAACTAGATACTCTTCTGAGCATTTTTAAGTGTACTGGTCTTTGATTGTAATAAATTTGAATGAAACTAAGTGTAGCCTTAGAGGAAAATAAAAGAGAATGGGGGACAGAAAGAGAAGGAGAAAAATAAAGAAATTGCACAGATAGGGAATATAAAAGTTCATCTAGAGCTAAAAAAAATATGACCATAGTATTTCCTAAAATTATCACTGGTCATTTTGCCTAATAGAATCTGGGAATTTTTTCCAACTGTGTTGGTGCTCTGTCACTGGTGGTTTTCAAGAAAAGATTGGACAACCATTTCTCCAAGGTGGTATGAGGACTTCTGCCCTGCGAAGGGGGTTGAACTGGAACACTTCCAAGTTCCTTCCTAACACTACAATTCTATGTTATGAGGTATTTCTGGTAGAAAACAGACCATTTTTGATTCAGTGCATTTCTCCGACCCTCCCACTTCAGGATTTATCCAGAGCAGAAGAAAACTTTTCATAAATAATTCCTAACTGCAGCCCATGCAAGCTAATACTTATATTGACTTCTAGAGGGCAAAGTGAATGGACGTAAATCTTAAGTTTCTCTTCTGACTCTGAGCCAAAGTAATCTAGTTTCTTGACAGTGCCCATTATGAATTCAGGCAATTTGTCTCTTCTTTTTGCTCAGTTGACTAGGCAAGCAACTTTTTGTAAGGATTGTAAATTATTATTACTATGATACAGTATTTCCCAACCTTGGTAAGTTATGTGGATTTCAATTCTCCAGCCAGAATGGTTGATTAGGGAATTCTAAGTTGAAGTCCACATATCTTAAAGTTGCTAAAGTTTTGAAACACTACTATAACATAACACAATACAACCTATACTGAATTACAATAGCATACAGCAGAGCATTATTTTTGTATCATGGATAGCAAAACTATAAACAACTGTTCCTTTTTTCCCTACTGTATATGTGCTTTTTGATTCAAATTAACTTTCCCAATAGTTAGCTGTTTTTTCAGCATTGTGCCTGCCTCCTTTTAATGAAATTGAGATGGCACAGACTCATGCATGGCAGCCAGGCTCCTTCATCTCTCTGTATATGCCTTTGTGCTACATCTCAGTCTTCTCTCCCACAGCAGATCCTGCAAGACAACCCAGCACCAAACGGAGAAAAAGGAAAAATTCCACCAGCAGTACCTCCAACAGCAGTGTCGGGAATAACATCAACAGCACCAACAGCAAAAAGAAAGCCTCAGCAGTGAACCTGAGCCTTGCCAGTCAGGTACCTGTAAGTCTCCTTTTCATTTTTGGCCTCACCTAAGACCATCTGTAGGCCAGGATCCCTAAAAGAGCAAAAACTGCTGCAAATCATTAAGCAACTCCTTCCCACATAGAGATCTCAAGTGACTCAGGCATCCTATTCAAGCACCAAGCAGGGTTTCAGAAGTTGCCTTATTAGTATTGGCCAGTGGGTAAGGGCTGGGCTCAAGGGGGCTTTTACCTGCCCTACATAGAGCTCTGCAATGCTCCCATGCTTTGCTGCACACCTATGGAAACTGGATCCAATTTGTGAAAAAAGGATGGGCAAGGCAGGTAAGCACTCTTGGCTAGTGGTGCAATCATAAATGTCTGCTGGGAACTACGCTGACCTCATGATGCTACCATGCAAACAATTTATATGACATTTATATGATTACATCATTGCATTGTCCCTCCATGTCTCTGCTCCCCCGCAGGTGATCACACTCACTCAGGATTCAGATTCTGCTCCTATACCTTATTTTGGAAAGATGAATAGACAATGCTATAATGAATACCATTTTTCTTACTCCATAACTTAAATGTGCTTTTAAGCAGAGTAGATCATCCTTATTGTTCAGTAGTTTGCATGGCCATATTCTTCAGGAAGCAAGAGAAACTGTCTGCCCTACCAGTTCAAGAAAAACTGGATTTGCTGTGAACATTTTATAGCCACCTGGTTTCATGAGATTCCACCAGCATCATCCAAACATTTGGCTCTAAGTGTGAGAAAGTGTCTTCATTCTCCTGAATGAGCCAGCAGTGTGCAGCAGCAGCCAAAAAAGCTAATACAACCCTGGGTTGTATAAACAGGCATAAAATCAAGATCACATGAAATATTAGTACTGATGTCAGAATCCATTTATATTTCATTTCTAACTCCTCTGTGCAAACCCAAATCTCACCTCCCCCCTTTAAAGGTTTCTGCCATTCCCAAGGAGGAAAGAGAAGACAAGGGTGTTTATTGCCCCATCTCTTTCCCTTAGATGTAATGTTTGTTTATTCAGCCTGCCTGTTGGCCATCACAAAAAGACCGATGGAAGAAACCCTTTCCCTCTGAACTACAAACAACTAAGAAAGGGGGTGGGGAGAATTCTGGCTCTTGCCAATGAAAGGAAATCCTCTCCCTATCTGATTTACAAGCAAACAAGAAAGGTGGTGGGGGGAATTCTGACTCGTATCTCCAGATGAAATGTGAAGGGGAGGAAGTAATTGTGTTGCAAATGTACTGATGGTTCTCCTTTTCCCATGAAAGGTTTGACACCTGAGACTTGACTGATCTGGGACTGACCAAATGGACTGAGGGGTGGGGTTTTGCTCGGGGACACTTTAAAAATATCAATCTGTGAGACAGTTTTCAGATCATGTCTATTATATCCTCTGTCATCTATGTCTTAGTAAAAGTTCTTGCTTGGACAATCTTGTCTCTGAGAGTTTTTCTTTCCTAAGATGTGGATTGGAGTGGGTTCTGACAACCACTTTATAAAACCCTAGTGAGTCCACACCTGGAATACTGCAACTAGTTCTGGTCACCATACTACAAAAAGATGTTGAGACCTTGGAAAAAATTCAGAGAAGAGCAACTAAGATGATCAAAGGCCTGGAGACTAAACATATGAAGAATGGCTGCAGGACTTGGGTCTGGCTAGTCTAAGAAAAGAAGAAATAGGGGAGACATGATAGCAGTATTCCAGTATTTAAGGGGCTGCCACAAAGAAGAGGGGGTCACGTTATTCACCAAAGTACCAGAGGGCAGGACAAAAAACAATGGTTGTAAACTGACCAAAGAGAGAAGCAACCTGGAATTAAGGAGGAACCTCCTGACAGTGAGGACAATTAACCAGTGGAACAGCTTGCCTCCAGAAATTGTGGGCGCTCCATCACTGGAGATTTTTAAGAAGAGGTTAGACAGTCACTTGTCTGAGATGGTATAGGTTCTCCTGCTTGAGTGGGGGGCTGGACTAGAAGACCTCCAAGTTCCCTTCCAGCTTCTATTCTATTCTATTCTATTCTATTCTATTCTATTCTATTCTATTCTATTCTATTCTATTCTATTCTATTCTATTCTATTCTATTCTATTCTATTCTATTCTATTCTATTCTATTCTATTCCTGTCCATCAAGAGTTTCTGAAACAAAACCTCAGAATGGTTCCTTTAGATCCTAAATTGCTAGAACCTACCAACAGACTCTACAATCATGGATATTAGCCTTGACAAGATCCTCCTACTTTTGTACTCAAGGAAGTAGCAACAGTTCTGCCAATATGCTTCATTTGGACCTCTTACTGAATTGAGTGCCTGAAGAACTATGGACAGAGGTTTGCGACATTGTACAACAGGTAGCAACCAAAACCATCCCAAAGAAAAAGAAATGCAAGAAAGCAAAATGGTTGTCTGAGGAAGCTTTTCAAATAGCTAAGGAAAGGAGGGAAGCGAAAGGCAAGGGAGAAAAACATAGATATGCCCAATTGAATGCAGAATTCCAGAGAATAGCTAGAAGAGATAAGAATGCCTTCTTAAATGAACAGTGCAAAGAAATAGAAGAAAACAATAGAATAGAGAGGACCAGAGATCTTTTCAAGAAAATTGGAGAGATGAAGGGAATGTTTAATGCAAAAATGGGCATGATAAAGGACCAAAATGGCAGGGACCTAACAGAGGCAGAAGAGATTAAGAAGAGGTGGCAAAATTACACAGAAGAACTACACAAGAATGAGCTTAATGTCCCTGATAATCACAATGAGGTGGTCACTGACCTCGAGCCAGACATCCTAGAATGTGAAGTGAAGTGGGCCTTAGAAAAGCTGAGCAACAACAAAGCTAGTGGAGGTGACAGTATTCCAGCTGAGCTATTCAAAATCTTAAAAGACGATGCAGTAAAAGTGCTACACTCAATTTGCCAGCAAATTTGGAAAACTCAACAGTGGCCACAGGATTGGAAAAGATCAGTTTACATTCCAATTCCAAAGAAAGGCAGTGCTAAAGAATGTTCAAACTATCGTACCATTGCACTCATTTCTCATGCTAGTAAAGTTATGCTTAAAATCCTACAAGCTAGACTTCAGCAGTATGTGGATCGAGAACTACCAGAAGTACAGGCAGGATTTCGAAGAGGCAGAGGAACTAGAGATCAAATTGCCAACATACGCTGGATCATGGAGAAAGCTAGGGAGTTCCAGAAAAACATCTACTTCTGCTTCATTGACTATGCTAAAGCCTTTGATTGTGTGGATCATAACAAACTGTGGCAAGTTCTTAAAGAGATGGGAGTACCAGACCATCTTAATTGTCTCTTGAGAAACCTATATGTGGGTCAAGAAGCAACAGTGAGAACTGGACATGGAACCACTGATTGGTCCAAAATTGGGAAAGGAGTCCGGCAAGGCTGTTAACTATTTAACTTATATGCAGAGCACATCATGAGAAAGGCAGGGCTAGATGAATCAAAAGTTGGAATTAAGATTGCCGGAAGAAATATCAACAACCTAAGATACGCAGATGATACCACTCTAATGGCAGAAAGTGAAGAAGAACTAAAGAGCCTCTTGTTGCGGGTGAAGAAGGAGAGTGCAAAAGTTGGGTTGAAACTTAACATTAAGAAAACCAAGATCATGGCATCTGGCCCTCTCAATTCCTGGCAAATAGATGGGGAAGAAATGGAGTTAGTGACAGATTTTATTTTCCTGGGCTCCAAGATCACTGCAGATGGGGACTGTAGCCAAGAAATTAAAAGACGCTTGCTCCTGGGGAGGAAAGCCATGGCAAATCTAGACAGCACACTAAAAAGCAGAGACATCACCCTGTCAACAAAAGTGCGTATAGTCAAGGCTATGGTCTTCCCAGTTGCAATGTATGGCAGTGAAAGTTGGACCATAAGAAAGGCTGAGCGCCAAAGAATTGAGGCCTTTGAACTATGGTCCTGGAGAAGACTCCTGCGAGTCCCTTGGACTGCAAGGCGATCAAACCGGTCAGTCCTAGAGGAGATCAATCCTGACTGCTCTTTAGAAGGCCAGATCCTGAAGCTAAAACTCAAATACTTTGGCCACCTAATGAGAAGGAAGGACTCACTGGAGAAGAGCCTAATGCTGGGAAAGATCGAGGACAATAGAAGAAGGGGACGACAGAGAATGATGTGGCTGGATGGAGTCACTGAAGCAGTAGGCGTGAGCTTAAATGGACTCCAGAAGATGGTAGAGGACAGGAAGGCCTAGAGGAATGTTGTCCATAGGGTCGCGATGGGTCGGACACGACTTCGCAGCTAACAACAACAACACTGAATTGACATACCCAGGATTGCCGTGGTGGGTTATTCTACATAACTTGCAGGCTGTATTTTATTAATGGGCGGGCCTGAAAATGCTGATCTTCACCTTTTGCTTTGTTTAATGTTGAAATGTAGCTAAATTTGACCTGATTAGCCCAAACTATTTATTTATTTATTTATTTATTTATTTATTTATTTATTTATTTATTTATTTATTTTATTACATTTCTATACCGCCCTTTCCCGGAGGACTCAGGGCGGTTTACAGGGTAATTAAAAACCAAAAATACAAAAGTTAAAAACCAAGTTTAAAAAAGATTAAATTTATCCCTGTATAATAAAACCCCCAATTAAAATAAATTAATCCTCAGCCTGGGCCAGAGAGCTCGAAGAGCCAGGTCTTCAGGCCCCGGCGGAATGAACGGAGGTCGGGGGCAGTCCTCAGCTCCACTGGCAGCTGGTTCCAAAGGGCGGGCGCCCCCACTTGGAAGGCCCTATCCCTGGGTGTTACCCGCCGGCAATCTCTTACCGGTGGCACCCTGAGAAGACCCTCTCTGTGGGAGTGCACTGGATGAAGGGTACTTGATGCCGGCAGCAGGTGTTCCCTCAGATATCCTGGACCCAAGCCATGTAGGGCTTTATAGGTCATCACCAGCACCTTGAATTTCACCCGGAGGGCAACCGGAAGCCAATGCAGCTCGCGGAGTAGAGGTGTTACATGGGAGTATCGGGAAACCCCCATCACAACTTGCGTGGCCGCATTGTGCACCAGTTGAAGCCTCCGAGTGGTCCTCAAGGGCAGCCCCATGTAGAGAGCGTTGCAGTAGTCCAAAGGGGAGGTCACGAGCGCATGAGTGACTGTGCGTAGGACATCTCGGTCCAGATAGGGTCGCAACTGGTGCACCAGGCGAACCTGGGCAAAAGCCCCCCTGGTCACAGCTCCTATATGGTCTTCAAAATTGAGTCGTGAATCCAGGAGGACGCCCAAGTTGCGAGCCCTATCAACGGGGGGTAACACCTCACCCCCCATCGTTAGAGATGGAATAGTCTGGCTGACCCGAGATGCCGATATGCACAGCCACTCAGTCTTGGCGGGATTGAGACGAAGCCTGTTTCTCCCCATCCAGACCTGGACTGCCTCCAGGCACCGGGACATCACGGCGAGGGCATCGCTGGGTTGGTTTGGGTGGAAAGAAAAAGTTGGGTATCATCAGCGTACTGATGATACCCCACCCCGAAACCACGAATGATCTCACCCAGCGGCTTCATATAGATGTTGAACAGGAGGGGCGAGAGAACCGACCCCTGAGGAACTCCACAAATGAGAGGCCTCGGGGCGGATCTCTGCCCTCCCGTCAACACCGACTGCGAGCAGCCCAGGAGATAGGAGGAGAACCACCGTAAAACGGTGCCTCCCACTCCCAACCCCCTGAGACGCCGCAGCAGGATACCATGGTCGATGGTATCAAAAGCCGCTGAGAGGTCTAATAGGACCAGGACAGAGGAGCAACCCCTGTCCCTAGCCCTCCAGAGATCATTCACCAGCGCGATCAATGCCGTCTCTGTGCTGTATCCGGATCTGAAACCCTATTGGTACGGGTCCAGATAATCAGTTTCCTCCAGGAACAGAGGAAGCTGATGCGCCACCACACTCTCAACAACCTTCGCCAAAAAGCGAAGGTTGGAGACTGGACGATAGTTATTTAAAACAGCCGGGTCCAAGGCAGGCTTCTTGAGGAGGGGTCTCACCACCGCCTCCTTCAAGGCGGCAGGGAAGACACCCTCCTTGAAAGAAGCAGTTATTACTGCATGGAACCAGCCTCATGTCCCCTCCCGGGCCGCATAAGCTAGCCAGGAGGGGCACAGATCCAACAGACAGGTGGTGGTGCTCAGCCTCCCCATGATCCTGTCCACATCATCAGGGGAAACAGGGTCGAACTCAGTCCAGATAACATGCTCAAGACTGTCCGATTCCTCCACATCAGACTCTGCCCAGTCAGAGTCCAGACCGGTCCGGATCTGAGAGATTTTGTCCGCCAGATGATGACTAAACTCCTCGGCTCGTCCCTGCAAGGGATCCTCCCTCACCTCCTGATTAAGGAGGGAGCGAGTTACCCTAAACAGGGCGGCCAGGCGATTATCTGCGGACGCGATAAGGGCAGCAAAGTAGTTAGACTTCGCCGTCCTTATCGCCGCAAGATAAGACCTTATAAAGGTTCTTAACTGCAATCGGTCAGATTCGGATCGGCTGGACCTCCAACCGCTCTCCAGATCTCGTCTCCGACGCTTCATCTCCCGGAGCTCCACAGAGAACGATGGAGCCCAGCGGGATCTGCGCCGGGTCAGGGGTCGCAAGGGTACAACGCAGTCAAGTGCCCCAGCGGCCGCCCTTTCCCAGGCATCCACCAGAGCATCGACTGGGCTGTGGGTAAGGGTGATGGGTATAGGCCCAAGCGCCCTCTGGAACCGTTCCAGGTCCATTAGGCATCTGGGGCGGAACCACCTGGTCGGTTCCGCAGCCCAGTGGCGGGGGGTGGCATAACGGAAAACCAGTCGCAGGAGGTAATGGTCTGACCATGACAGGGGGGTGATGGTTGGTGAACCCCCTCCCAGATCATCCAACCACTGTCCAGATAGGAACACCAGGTCGAGAGTATGATCCCCCACGTGAGTCGGGCCCTCAATAACTTGGGTCAGGCCCATGGCCGTCATGGAGGCCATGAACTCCCGAGCTAACTCAGATGACCCTCCCAGTGACGGCAGGTTTAAGTCACCCAGGACTATAAGCCTGGGGAACTCCACCGCCAGCCCTGAGAGAGTGTCGAGCAGCTCGGGCAGGGCTGTTGCCACACAGCTGGGCACCAGGTATGTGAGTAACAAGCCCAACTGAGCCCGAGGACCACATCTCAAGAAGAGGGATTCACTCCCGGCCATCTGGACAATGGTGGCCTCCCGCGGGCACAGAGTCTCCCTCAAACTATGTGTGTACCTGTGCAAAAACAGAATCCAAAGGGTGAATTCTTGGATTCTACTTATCATTCCATAAACAGGAGCTAGAAGCACTCCTGATCTGCAGCCTCAACTCTGGAAGGGAATGGTGTTTTTCATTTGACAACAGTGACTCCACAGGCCAATTTAAGGAGAAACATTGAGGGCTTTTAAATGGAGTCACTTTCAGTCCTCTTCAGAGGTTGGTGGCCATTATACAGAACTAGTTAGTGAAGATAAGGTGTGGTTGAATTGGAGGGTGTCTTTAAGGTTCTACTCTGGGACAAGTAAATGCAATCCAAAGTCTTTTTATGCTTAAGTTTCCTTCAGCTTAGTTGCCAGGAACTTTTATTCTATTCTCCCCTCTCCTCCCACCCCACCCATTTACTTCTTCCTTGCAGCATTATAGAGAACCTTGTATTATAAGAGATGAGATCCATCAAGCATTTCTTCCTTGAAATAGTTCTACATTATAACAAACATTGAGTCTGTTTTATAAAACTTGGTTAGGGCATAATGGAGAATGATGGTTGGCTATAGATGTGGTCTGTCAGGGTTAGCAGACCAAGGAGTTGGCTCTGGTAAATTGTAAATGGTGTAATACATGGCTGGCTAGGGAATTCTGGGAGTTGAAGTCCACACACCTTAACATTGTGCTTGAGAAACCATGGTGTACTAATAAGAGAGGGTGGGTAATGCATCAAAAGAAGGGAAATTCCCACCCAACATTTTTTTTCTTACAAGAATATTAAATCACAATTTATAATGTTATAGATTAAATGGCACTATGCCATACATGGCAAAATGCAAATGCAATGCTTTTCAAGCTGTGGTAAGTCCCATTAGGTTTGCCACACTCAGATACTAACCCCAGACTTAACATAAGCCACAGGTTCCAACCACAGGCATTCCGAGAATCAGCCACCAAAGTGGCATCAAAGTGGCTGAACTGGGTACAGTTGCAGGAGGCTTCCTATGAGCAAATCATTCTCAATTCTGCACCAAATCTTCAAAAAGCAACTTGGAATCACCCAGGTTTTAGGTCAGATTCAGACAATGTTGGGCAAGGCAGAGATAAGGGATAACATTAAGTTCTATCGGACTTTAACTCTCCATAGTCATAATATTAATAAAGTAACAAATAACTAATCATACATGATAAAAATCCACTACTTATTCAAATGCTAAATGAAACTTTTTAGTCCCATATTTATTCTGAATATATTCAATCCATCTTCTCCATTCCACAATATATCTCTGTTGCGATTGATCTTTCAAATATGCCGAAATCTTTGCCATTTCCGCCAAGTTGGAAACTTTCAAAGTCCACTCTTCTATAGTCGGCAATTCCTCCTTCTTCCAGTATTGCGCAACTAAAAGTCTTGCCACCGTAATTAGATGCAACATCAACTTAATGTCTATGACAGTAGTATCTGTAATAATACCCAATAAAAACAATTGCGGAGAAAACTTTATCCTTTTCTTAAATATCTTTTGCATATTCCACCAAATTTTAATGCAAAAGGCTTTAACCTTTTTACAAATCTACCATATATGAAAATATGTTGCATCCTCATAACCACACCTCCAACATTTGGGGTGGCAGTTCAGATACATACTTGCTAGTTTTTTAGGGTCTAAGTGCCACCTATAAAACATTTTATAAAAATTCTCTCTTAAGTTTTGGGCCTGTGTAAATTTTATATTTCTAGCCCAGATCTTTTCCCAAGTGTCCATTGTTATAACTTCTTGAAAATTCTGAGCCCACTTTATCATACAATCTTTAACAAGTTCCGTTTCTGAGTCAATTTCTATCAATGCATTATATATCCTTTTAGTATGTGCTTGACCTTGATCTCTAATTTGTTTTACCAAATTTTCATCAGTCATCGAAAAGCCAGCTTTCTGGTCCTCTTTCCATCTTGCCTGTAATTGCCCATACTGGAACCAAGTTTGTACAATCTTTTCTTCTTTTAAAATATTATATGGCTTTAATTCCCATACATTCATTTCTAGACTTAAAATTTCCTTATATGTAGTCTCATCCTGTTTGAATCCCACATTTATATTTTCTATTGCATGTTTAGGTATTGCCCAAATTGGTATCTTATAATTTAACTTATGTCTATACTTTTTCCAAACTCGCAACAGAGCATACCTTAAAATATGTATCTTAAACACATTATCCACCTTCTTATCATACAATAAATATGCATGCCAACCAAATAACAAATCATGACCCTCAAGATTTAATAATCTCCCTTGTGTTAAATTAAACCAGTCACTTATCGATGACAAAGCAGCAGCCTCATAATATAATTTAAAATTAGGCATTTTAAGACCACCTCTTTTACGCGTATCTTGCATTATCTTAAATTTAACTCGTGGCTGACAGATATATCCCCAAATATTTAATCTTTTTAACTATTTCAAATCCCGTTAGCTCTTCTAGAGCAGCCTTTTGTGGTACAGTCATATTCTTAGACAATATTTTAGTTTTTTGTGTGTTTATCTTAAATCCAGAAACTTTCCCATATAACATTATTATCTCCATCAATTCTACAACTGAGTAATCCGGCTGAGTTACTGTAATAACCAGGTCGTCCGCAAACGCCCTCAATCTGTAATCCTGATCTCTTATTTGAATTCCCCTAATTTTATTTGAATCTCATATTTTAATCAGTAATATTTCCAATGTTAAAACAAAAAATAAAGGTGTCTTGTACCCTTTTCAATATTGCATGATTCTGTCAAACAGTTATTTACTATTATACGAGCTGTTTGCTTCTGATATATTGCCCTAATAGGTTGTAAAAATTTTTCCCCAAATTCCATTTTCTCTAATACTTTCATCAAAAATTGCCAGTCCAATTGATCAAAAGCTTTTTCCGCATCCAAAAAGATCAGCACTGCGGGGATCTGATTATTTCTTTCCAAGAATTCCAATAGATCTACAATATGTCTCACATTATTCTTCATTTGTCTACCACTTATAAATCCAGTTTGATCACTATGAATCACTTGTTGCATTACCTTCATTAATCTATTGGCTAAATTTTTTGCAAATATCTTATAGTCAGTATTTAAAAGCGATATTGGTCTGTAGTTTTTGGATTGGGTAGCATCCTGATCTTCCTTTGGGATCAATGAAATAAAGGCAGTTTTCCACGATGGAGGCACTCCTCCTCCCAATTGAATTGTCTTAAACAATTCTCTTAAGGGTTCCACCATTTCTAACTGTAAATTTTTATAATAAACGGCAGTCAAACCGTCAGTCCCTGGTGCTTTACCCACTTTTAATTGTTTAATTGCTAGAAACATTTCTTCATCAGTTATCAATTGGTTCATCCCTTCCTTTTGTTCTTGTGTAAGAACAGGAATATTAGCATTCATCAAGTATCCATCTATATCTACATCTCTAATCTTATCTCTAGCATACAACTTAGAATAAAAATCAACAAAAGTCTTTTTAATAAGATTCTGCTGATACACTACTTTACCCTTATGTTCTATTCTATCTATATTGCAAGCTCTTTGCTTCTTCCTTAACAAGTAAGCTAACCATCTACCCGGTTTATTAGCATTACAAAAAGTGTTATGTCTAGCATACCATAGGTTAGTTGCCACTTGATCTGCCATTAACATATCAAACTGACCCCTTAGTAAGGTAATTACCTCTTTGATCTTCCCATCAGATGGATTCAGAATTAAAGCCTTTTCTTTTTCCTTAATTTCATCCTCTAATTCTTTCCTTTTAAATTCCAACTTACGTCTATGTTTATTGTTCAAATATATTAATACACCTTAAAAAATTCTTTCATCTGTTTTTTACACTTTTCCACATTTTCCTGATATCTAAACAAATTTTCATTTAAACGCCAAGACCGCCTGTCTCCATTATCTTTTTCTATCTCCAACCATACTGGACTATGATCAGATATAGTTCTTGGACAAATCTTGATCTTCTTAATCCTAGAAAAAAAGTCATTAGTATTTAATACAAAGTCAATCCTGGAGAAAGATTGATGCCTGTCAGAGAAAAAAGTAAAGTCTTTTTCTTGCAAGTTCCTTTCTCTCCAAACATCTCTCAATTCCAAGTCATCCTTCATCTCGAAAAAAGATTTAGGCAGTTTAGCATGACTTGGCGTGCTTTTAAAAAGACCTCTCTTGTCCATTTGTACATCCAAGATGCCATTCCAATCTCCCATAAAAATACAAGATTTATAATCCCACTGAATAATCTTGCTGTGTAATAAATTGTAAAAATCTCCTTGCTGTTGATTAGGAGCATATAATCCAACCAAAAGCGTTTTCTTGCCTTCTATTAATAATTCAATTATAACATTTCTTCCTTGTTTGTCTGCTTCAATTAAACTCGCTGTTAAAGTATTCTTGACATAAATAACCACTCCATTTTTCTTATCAGGCGCAGAAGCGATAAACTGTGTGCCCAACCTAAAGTTTACCAAGTACTTTTGATCAACCGCTCGAATATGTGTTTCCTGTAAGCAAATAACATCGTTTTTAAATTGCTTTAGATATTGAAATACTTTCTTTCTGTTATGTGGTGAATTTAGACCATTAACATTCCAGGTTAGAAGCTTTGTTGCCATCTTTTGCCACCTGAAGCTTTTGGAGTGCCTCTTCCAACATCACCTGCACTCTCTTTGGCTTCGCTCCTCCCACTGCTTCACTGTAAGTAAGTTTTTGAGATGCAATCATAGCTCTCTGCTGTTCTTGCTCTTGTCTCATTCATCTAACTGCAGCGTGTGTCATTCTTTGGTCTCTGACCTCCTCCGTTGGTACTGAAATCTGATCCACTCCTGTAGCTTTCTGGAATTCTCCATCTTTCAACTGCATAACTCCTTCAGCACCTTGTATACTCTCACTTTGTGGTTGACGCTCTCCTTCACCATTCTTCCTTTTAGATTCCAGAAGTGGTATGGGGCCTGCCTTCAAAATATTGGCATAAAAATCATGTGCCTGTAAAACTGTGAGAAGATGGTATCTAGTGCCTGCATGCATCACCACCATACCTACTGGGATCTCCCATCTGAACTGGATATCCCGTCTTCTTAATTCTTCTGCCAGAAAAGCAAACTCCTTCCTTCTCCTTAAAATTCTTGGAGGGATCTCTTTTAAAATTAAAACTTCTTGCTCTGCAACTGTAAATTTGTTATTATAAAAGGCTTGAATAACCTCATTTCTAATTGCTCTCTTTGTAAAATAAACCACCACATCTCTAGGTAGCTTCCTTTGTCTTGCAATCCACGAATTAACACGAAATATTTTATCTATATCCACCATAATATCTTCTGCTGAGCACCCCAGAACCTGTTCAAGAGCTTCTGAAACTACTTTTTTCAAATTTTCCTTAGGGTCTTCCTTCAACCCTCTAATTCTCACAGCAAACTCCATCTCTCTATGCTGGACCAATAATAAATCGTCATCAATCTTTTCCATCACTGTTTCAGCATCCATCATTTTGCCATCTAATCTCATATTATTTTGGCTAATCTCATCCAGACGTTCAATACAAACAGCCATGCCTTGAAATGCAAGTAAGATGTCTGCCCTTATTTCTGTATTCTTCTCCTCAATAAGCTCAGCTAATTTCTGAGATTGCTTTTTCAAAGCCTCTTGCAAAACATCCTGCAGATCTTTTATTGTCAAGGCTGGTGTGGGTGCGGGTGCCGGAGGGGGGGCATTAAAGCCTGTAATGAAGATTGCTGAACTGGTGAAGCCCCCGCGCTTCTAGGAACTTTAGTTGACTTGGCAGCCATTTTCACCCACTTAATTCTATTGTGCACTTTCACTTTTAAAAGTCTCCAGAAAGTTTATTGAGTTAAAGTTCAAATACTTGCTCTGACAGCATTCTCCTGCACAGCTCTGCCTGCATCCAAGTAATCCAAAGTTCACTCTCGCTGGCAGGGATGGTTGCAGCGTCCTGCTCTGCTCCAAAGCCTTGGAGCAGAGGCGTCCTGGAGTCCGGAGCAAACTCAGGCTGCGGGGGGACTCAACCCTTCAACCAGCAGAGTTTCAACTCTGGCAGTCTGGGGGAGCTCTACCCCTGCCTGGGTGCTCACCCCTTCCTCTTCTCCCAAGGAGCAGGCTTCCGAGCCGCCAAACAGCTGATCGTCGCTGTTTTTGGCGGCTCTATGGAGACAGCGGGGCTGACAGCCGAAATGGCTGCCGTCAACGGAGCTTGCCACCCGGAAGCCGCCATTATTTTGAACTTTTGTAAGGGGTGCAAGAATGTATCAGAAGCGTTCTAGGGGTGCGGGGTAAGGTTGGGAGCCACTGTTCTATTGGTACATTAAATGCAAGCCTGCATTTTAAAGATCCTTATGCACATTTCTTTTTCTCTGCTTAATCTCAGTATATATCCTTGTAATCTATTAATTATATTTTAATGATGAATACCAAACTAGTTATTGGCAACCTGCACCTTAGTCTGGTTAAATTCTTTGCTTCCAGCAAATAATTGCTTTAAATTTGATGCCTAGGCAACATCTGAAAGTAAATACCCAGCCTTGTTTCGGCTTTCTCAGTCGACCTCAAGCATCTGGCCTACTATATTTCAAGGGAGGAAAGACTGGGGAGACAAAAGACGAATGATTGCAAAACGGGGTAGCTCTGTACAAGTGGAGGTGCAGATCCTTACTCTGAAGAGCAGCAGTATGCACTCAGTCCTTGACTTAACAACCATTCATTTAGTTACCATTTGAAGTTAGAATAGCACTGAAAAAAGTGACTTACAACTAGTCCTCACACTTATACTGTACTATTGCAGCATTGCCATGCTGACGTGATCTAAATTCAAGCACTTGGCAATTCATTTACAACAGTTGCAGCATCTTGGGGTCATGTAATATCATTTGTGACCTTCTCTGCTGGCTTCCAACAAGCAGTATGAGAAGCTGGATTTGTTTAATGACCACATGAACAGCTACATTGATTTACTAAACAACCGTGGCAAAAAAGGTTACAAAACTGCATGTGAATCACTTAACAACAGAAATTCTGGTACCAGTTGTGATTGTATGTCAAGGATGCACCTGTAAAAGAGGAAAAGTGTTGGAGTTTAAAAAAGAATTTGAGCAATAGTAATGAGACTTTAGAAGAGTACCAGCCAAAAGATTTGTAGTTACAGAGAGCCAAGAAGACAAAGTTGAAGAAATTACAGAGTTTTAAATGGTAGAAATAGAAAACAACCTTTTTCTATATCCACAGTGGACTTTTAGTGAATCTACCTGAAAGAAAACTTTTTTAAATAGTTTAATTTCAAATTAGGGATGGGATTATCTCAAGATTCTTGAGAATGCAGCCAAGAAGTAGAAGTGTTTATTCTCTTCGATCTTTTTTTCAGAAAGAAGGATTTTTTAAAATCTAGGGTGCTTTCCCTTTTTCTTTTCCTGGGTGAACATCAGCGGGCCTAAATTTCTTTGGTATGGTTTACAGGAAGCAAATGGGGTCCTGAATAAGCCACAGAGGTACCATGCATGTCACGATATCTATGAGCTAATGATGTGCCTGAAGTCATTTGCATGATGGGATTGTGCTCATGGTCACGTGCCCCCTTATGAATGCCCATAACCTATGTGGCGAGGATTCCCCATAATTAGTGAGCTAACTTTCAGTCATGAAGTCAAGAAAGATTGCTCAATTCTTATCTTGTGTTTCTTGCTGGCTTAAGATGAATCACAAACCACCAACAAGCAGTTGTACTAGAAGTTTATTTATTTAGTGTAATGGCAAACATTTTTAAGCACATCACAATTACATTCTCGAATAAATATGAAATTAGTTATTTACAAATTCAAAGATAGTGTAAGAACCTACCTCAGGAAAGGACAACTTCGGAAACAGGCATTGTTTCAAAGGTGATCTTTTACTGAGAGAAAGTGATGGCAGAGTAAAAAGCGGAATCTGAAGTTCCTGCACAAAACATTAAGCTAAAAGTCCCTCTTCAACCCCACCCCAATGCCCTAATCCATCAGGAGCCAATCCACTGGCATGAATGTCTTATGAGAACTTTGAGCTGAAAAGGTGATAACCGGCTGTTGTCCAGGTGCCTTGTTCTTGCCAGTCTGCTGGAGTGAAAACAGATGGCCCTGAGGGTATTCCCCCTCCCTAATTCCTATGTAGATACATCAAAACAAAAGTAGAAATAAATGCTAGTAATACAGAAACATCCTCAGTCCACACCAATGCGTACTTCCCCTCCCCTTCCTTATGGCAGTGTTCCAAAGGGACCTGACATGCAGCCCCTCTAAAAGAATGGAAGATTCATCTAGAGAAGAGAAAAATAACAAAGAAAGAGAAAAGAAATAGTGGTTAAGTGTTCATTTAGGTTTATCGGGGTAGTGGTCATGAAAGCATTTAACTAGTCTGGGGCTTTTACATGATTCTTTTGCACCCACTCAGGATGAGCCCCAGGAATATCTTCCATGTTACTAGTGTTGGGTGAATCCCAGATGTATGGGATTTCTTTAATCTTAAAATGTTGTCTTCCCTCCACCATAATAGGTTTGGGGACTGGAGGGGGTGCCGGCCTTAAGGGCAATACCACTTCTAGTTTAAGGAGGCTGCAATGGAATACAGGGTGGACTTTCCTCAATGATTTTGGTAATTCTAATTCCACTGTAACTGGGTTAATAATTCATTTTATAGGGAAAGGCCCTATAGGTTGCAGGGACTGAAGGAACCAGGTGGACATATATACATGGTCCCCTATGTGGAATGGTTTAGGTTCCACTCTCTCTTTGTCAGCCTGGGCTTTATAAGCTGCTCAGGCTTCCACCAAGGCTCTGCACACAATGGGCCACATATTTTTCAATTGATTGATCTACTCTTTTAAAGAGGGGATCTTGGGTTCTTGGATTAGTAGTTCAGACATTGGGTTAAAATCTTGCCCAATTGCCACTCAAATGGTATGAAGCCTGTGCTGGTGTGCACAGCATTGTTATAAGCTACTTTGGCAAATGGCAAGAAATTCATCCAGTCATCTTGTTGATAATTAGTAAAACGTAGGTATTGCTCCAGTACTGAATTTGATCATTCTGTCTTGCCATTTGTCTGTGAATAATGACTAGAACTGAGTCTTTGGTCAGTTCCTAGGAGGTCCAGAAAAGCTCATCAGAACTTTGACATGAATTGGACCCCTCTGTCCAAGTTGATGCATTGTGGTACTCCATGTAAGTGATAAATGTGATGCAGCAACATCTTGACCAGTGCTTTAACCATGGAAATTTTCTGGCAAGGGATGAAATGGACTTGCTTGGAGAATAAGTCAGTCATGACCCAAATTACAGTATTTTCTGAGCTTTCAGGGAATTCTACAATAAAATCCATAGAACTCTCTCTCCAGGGTGCTGAAGATTCAGCTACTGTTTGGAGTAGCCCTAGGGTTTTTCCCTGCCTCCGTTTTGTAGAAGCACATATGGGAAAACTGGAAACATAACTTTCAATGTTTTTTTTGAGTGAGGGCTACCAGAACTGTCTTTTGAGAAGGTGTGAGGTTTTCACGAAACTAAGAAATTTTTGTCATCAGTCCAGACCTGGAATTTTGCTACTTTCTAATGCCTCCATATAAGGAGACTCCATTAAACCACATAAGCATCTTTCTCCCATAACTGCTCACCGATGTTCCATTTTGGTCAATTTCCATGATGTTTATGCACATGGTTGCAGTTTCCCCTTCTCATTTTCCTGCAGCAGCACAGCCCCCACCACACATCACTGGTACCACTTGGATGACAAAAGGTTTTCCTGGGTCTAGTTATTTCAGTACTGATTCAGCAGAAAAAAGTATTTTGAGCTTTTCAAATGTTACCTGACATTCCATAATCCATTTCAAGGGTTGGCTGGGTTTTGGTTATTCCCCACCTTTTGTTTTTAGCAAGTTGGTGATAGGAAGGGCTATTTGAGTGAATGAAGGGATGAACTGCTGGTAGAAGTTGGCAAATCCCAGGAAACCTTGGAGTTACTTCCTGGTTCAGGGAGGTTCCCATTCCAGCACTGCCCATACCTTCTCCAGATCCATCTTAGCCATCTCGTGGGAGATCCGATAGCCCAGGTAGTCAATTTTTTCTTCGTGAAATTTGCATTTGGATAATTTGGCATATAATTTGGCTGCACAGAGTTTTTTCAGTACCACCCTAATCAGCTTTACATTCTCCACTTTTGTTTCAGTGTAAATAAGAATGTGAGCAAGGTACACTAGGACCCCCTTGTACAAATGTTCATGGAGCACCTGGTTTATCAGCTACATGAACACTGTGGGTGCTCTTTGCAGGCCATGGGGAGTACTTTGAATTGAAAACAGCCTAGCAGGCAGTTGAAGGCAGTTTTCCATTCATCCCCCTTCCTTGATTCTGACACAGTAGTAAGCCTCCCACAAGTCTAATTTTGGAGAGAAAAAAGTCCTTGGCCAGGTGGGCTATCATGTTCTTCATGAGGAGAAGGGGATATACATTCTCCATACACACCACATTTAATCCACAATAATCAACAAAGAGATGAAGAGAGCTATCTTTTCTTGAAACGGAGCAGGAGCTGCCACCCTAGGTCAGGCTGGTTGGATGAACCCCTGGGTCAGATTTTTGTCAATAAAGGCACGTAGTTCATCTAGCTCCCTAGGGGTCATTGAATAAAGTTTAGGCTTCGGCAATTTAGACCCTGTAACAATATCAATAGTGTAGTAAGTGGGTTGGTGAGGAGTTCATGAGACCCTATTTACTAAATACATCTCTTAGATCCTGGTATTCTTTTGGTATGTCTGGCATTTGCTCTCCCCTCTCAGTTGCAACCGCTTCCCATGGGGGGGCCCTCGGGGAAGGGATGTGATGCTCAGTACCCTGTGGAGTTCTTTCCCTCCCTGGGAATTTCAGGAGCCCTTTCCTCCAGTCCACCCCTGGGTCCCATTTCTTTAACCAGGCCAAGCCCAGGAGGGGTCTTCCATTCCTGGTGCTACTATGAAACTTAAAGTCTCTGAGTGGGTCCCTATTTTCATCCCCAGGGGCACAGTGGTGAAAATAGCTGGGATGCCTCCTGCGACTGACCCATCTAGTTGGTAGAACATGATGGGGTTTTTTAGCCTTCTCAAGCAGCTCCCCAACTTCTCCCCTAAAGCTGGGCTAACCAGACATCTAGTACATCCCGAATCCAGCAGATCTCTTAAGGAAGCACCCTTCCCGCCCTCAGGGAGATGTAATTCTATAGGCATAGTCAACTGGCACGATTGGCCCACTTACTAAGGGGTCGTCTTCATAGTGTCTGAGAACTGTTGGTCTTCCTCCAGTGATGTCAGAGTCCCCCCCTTTTTAGGTGAGGGATCAAGGTCCATGACCTCAGTAGTCCTCATGCAAGGCTGTGGCTTGGCGGTCTTCATGCTTGGTGCATGCTCTCCCTTCTTGGCTGGGGTTCTTGCTCTGCATTTGGCTGCTCGGTGGCCTTCCTTCCCGCATTTGAAGCAGGTAGTGGAACATACTGGCTGGGGTTGATGTTTAGTCACTATCTGTTTTGGAGCACCACAGCTACATTCCAAAAAGGAGAGCTTTTCCCATTTATAGAGGGAATAAGCACACCTGCCATGTTGGGTCCTACAAAGAGTGTAGGAATCCTACACTCAGGCATCCCCTGGGCAACAATATAGAGTCAGCAAATTTTCCACAATGGCAGCCAGGCAATCCTTGTGATCTCCTGGCTTAAAACACCTCACTATGATAACACCTCAGGAAAACAGTCTTTCTAAGGACTTAGCATCTCAGACCAACCATTCAAATAAAGCAAAGCAACATAGAACAAATAAGCAGAGCTAAGTGTGCTAGGAGTGCTGGGCAAAAAAGGCCTGTTATACTTAGAGCAGCAGCACTACACAGCTTTCCTACTTGCTTCCTTGCTTACTTACTTACTTCCTTGTTTACCCCTTCTGAGCATTTGCATTTGCAATTAGCATATGGGATTGATAGCACTTGGATAGATTGGCAGCTTTCTGGGCTACTGAGAAGCACCATAAAATAGCAGGTGGTAAATTCAGGCTGGTTGACAATCAGCAGGGTTTTTTTTGCTAATTACTTAAGTAATAATGCAAGTCATTGTGAACATTGTTTTTTTTAAAAAGTATCTATGTAAATTGATTACCATAATTAAATGGCAACACATCAAATGCATTGATTAAGAATGTGAACTCCTAAGTTCGTTCTTTCTTTCCATGGCTTGTGCATTAAACACAGCTTTTAAAAGGATTGTAACAATGAAGGGAGAAATAAGTTAGGGTGTAAAGAAGTCAGGCAGGGTTATATGGAGAGCATGGTCAGAAAAGTCAGGGTTGGTGGTCGTGAGCCTGTGAACAAGTCTTCAGTCATGCAATTACAGACAGCATCTTGATTTTTTTTGACTATCCTTGATCTGATCAGGAGTTTTGGTTTATCCCTCTTCTGCTTTTGAGGTGGAAAACCCCGGGACAGTTTCCAAGCATCTTGTTGAAACAGATTTCACTAGATTCTGTCTTAGATACTAATAAAACTATTCCTGAGGTCATGCTACTTGCTTTTGTTACCTGAAAACCCCATTATTGTTAAATAATGTATTGATTCTATATAGTGTCACATTACCTTTTTACACAACTGTTTCATCTCTTTCAGTCACCAATTTGGAATTTTTGAAAATTAGATTTCCAAGTTAGCAATATACAAACAGAATTCCAACAGGTCTGGCGGTGATAATATGGGGGAATGTGTGGAAGGATTCTGGGTAATCCTCTCATAGGAATTGAGATACTTTGTTTAGCTTGTTCCAGTTTCTAACAGCTAACAAATCATGGATCCCTTTCCAGGATGTGATGGTTGTTGGGGAACCCACTCTGATGGGTGGAGAATTTGGTGATGAAGATGAGCGGCTGATCACTAGACTGGAGAACACGCAATATGATGCAGCCAATGGTCTGGATGATGATGAAGACTTCAACAATTCCCCTGCCCTAGGGAATAACAGTCCTTGGAACAATAAAACTTCTACCAACCAGGAGACCAAGTCTGAGAACCCCACAACCCAGGCTTCCCAGTAGAGCTCCATACCCACCCCCTGCTCGGCTGGTAACAGCAACTAACCCTCATCTCACAGCATTCCATAGGTAAGCAGAACAAAAACCTCTAGATTTTTCACAGAGATAGAAGCTATTTCTAGATGTACAGCTTTTTTGAAATTAGAAAAATAATTTGTAAGCACCCAGGGAATAATCTCGGAAACTCTTGTACCTGCAATGATATTGGCACTGACCTCAGTGAAACTAAATATGTAAGTAGCACCTCATGATGATTTTTCACATTTCAATGGAGGATTTTCCCCCAGATTAATCCCTTTTTATTCTATAAATGCCATATCTTCTGTCGGTGCTCAGGATCAAATGACTTTTTTTTACCATGATAAAGGACATCCTAGCTTTTCTTATTCTACAATATAAATGGGAAGAGCAGACAATTTGGAAACAGCTTTTATTTTCTGTCTATGCCATTGATTTTTCTGGTGAACCATTTGAGAAGGCAACAGGCAGGAGAGGATTTTTTTTTTAATCAGGCTCCAGAAAGAGCTTATTGTTATTATTTAAAAAACACAGTAGCAAAGCTTTAGCATTTAGTCTACATATTCTGGGCTGAAACTTTTCCCCATCTGAATCTGCAAATGAGGACCAGAAGATCTGAGGCCACCTGGTGGAGAATGCTACTGTAACATTTGAAGTTAAAATATTTTCTCAGAGAAGGAAACCAAGCTTTCTGGGACAGCAATGATTCAGCCATTATAATGTTGGCTTTATTAAATATCCAGTCATGCTAATGTTGCTAGTTACAAAATACAACCATGATATTTCAAATGATAAGCCTTTAAGCTGTTGCAATAAGATCATAAAATACCCCAATATCATTTTTTATGGCTCTGATCCATAGTAGAGCAGGCATGTTGTCACTCTGAAACCTGAAAACTCCAGTCCCACAGATGATTGGTAAAACTTTAGGTTTCTTGAAATGGGTGTGTGTGTGTGTGAGAGAGAGAATGCATATCTAGCTATGTGACTGACTAGGAATAATTGTCAGATCAAAGTTACACATGTTTAATTTTCCTGAAGTCTTTCTTAACATCTCCATAATTTTCTCTTTCCTGCCACAGGTTGACCATCTCTTTTGCCTTTTTTCACTCCCATTTCTATTCTTCATTGCTTTCAGGCAAACAATGTAACAGATTCTAAATCAAAGTTTTTCATACCCTTGTGAAAAGCACTTAAACAATTATAAATGCTGTTTTGTTTCATCAAAGACATAACAAATATTTTTATGTGGAAGGAGGGTAGCTGTACCCTATGAATGTTTATGCTTTGTAAAATTGCTTTTGGTCTGAATTTTGAAAGCCATGTACTTCATCAATTTTGTGAACAATTTGAACAAAAACCAATTTGGGTTCTTATTACATATAGTTTATTTGGTTCTTTTTATACTTTATTTCTTGTATAATAATATTTTTGTAAAGTTCTTCAAATTAATTAATTTTTGATTATAATGTATTTATGTGAAACTATAAAATAAACTATTTTTTTCATTTAGATATTTTCAATTCATCATGTAAAATATACAGTGAGTTGATGTGTTATGTTACAACTGTATTTTATGTTTGCTTTGCCAATACGTGTGCCAATAAACCATGTTAACAAACATATTGTTTACATTTCCTTACTAACAGAATGTACAGCTATAAAAATATTGGTATATATAAAGAGAAAGCTTACTAGTGCAAATATTTGAGAAACATTTTTTTCAGTAAAATGTTGCTTTCAAAAGAGCTTTATGAACTTACATGTAAACATAAGGAATTTCTTTAGAAGGTCATTGCACATAAGACAAAACCTTTCTACAACAGAAAATGTGTTTTTAGTTGTAATTCATGAATGTTGGAATTGATAGTGTTTTCTAGGAAATTATATATTCCCTTTGAAGTGCTGCACATGTTGGATGTCTGCCTGTCCTCTGTAGTTGCGTGGAATTGTGTTAAATCATACAGAACTACGCCAATATTTCAGTTGAATTGTATCTTTCCCTCTCATCAAAAATGGAAGGTTCTTGAAATGTTTAAATGGGTCAATAATGTTCCCCAACCTGGAATACATTGAACTGGAACCACTCACACCATCCTTCAGGGCAAAACTTCTGGAGTGTCATCTACTGGGGATTGAATGAAGAAGTCGGTGTTCCAGACAGATCCAGATTCTGGGCTTCTTGTGCAGTTCAAGGCAAATAGAGTAGGTGTATCAGAGTTCACTTCCGATTCATATTCTCCAAGTCTTTTTTCTGGGCACACATGGCAACCTTTTCAAGATATCCAGTTTGCTGAGAGGGAAGATATCAACTGAAGATGGATTGAAGCTGATAGGCAGCTGATACAAACAATTCATCTCTGGTCTTGATGGATGAAACAAAGAATGAAGAAACAAAACCATCCTTATTGCTCATGAAAACAAAGACTTGAAATTCAGGTTGAACAAATACTTCTATCTGGCTGGGTTTGTGTGTGTGGGGGGGGGGAGGAACACAGTTGCTACATAGGTAGTTACCTCTATTAAGATTGGCCCTGTTACTTCGACCATGGTCTAGCACTATTTGTAAATACTGGTCTTTGAATGATAAGAAGATATTCATCTCAGGTTAACCTTGGGAGATTTTTGCCTGCAGAAGCCATTCACTAAGCAGTGGGTTTTCTGATCCAGTCATGAACAGAACAAATAGGGCAAGTTTCAAGTAGGGCAACTATGTCCATATGACTAGAATTAATGGTTCATGGGTTGTGAAAAATAATTCTTACCAAAAAATCCCTCACCTTTTAATATATAAACAGAAGAAATGCAATAACCAGGTATGAAAATTGAAATAAATATATTCAAATTGTTTATACATTTATAGAAATTAAATTAAATTAAAAAATGATCTATGTAAAAAGTAAAATAAAAATCCTCACCATAATAAAGGAAGAGAGCAAAAGAAGGAAATATTCATTGAAACACATGTATATAAAATTACAAAGTTCTGAAGCAAAAAAAAATTAAATCATGATCACCTGGTGGAATGTTGATCAAACTTCACAGAGAATTATTTATTTATTTATTTATTTATTTATTTTAATTCCATTTATATCCCGCCCTTCTCCGAAGACTCAGGGCGGCTTACAAGCTTAGCAGTAGCCTTCATTCTATGTATATGCCTGCTTATTAGGGCTTTCACACACACACCCAAGCGGCATTATTACAAAGTCAGCTTAATTGCCCCCAACAATCTGGGTCCTCATTTTACCTACCTCGGAAGGATGGAAGGCTGAGTCAACCTTGAATTAGTTGAAGTTCTTGTTAGAAAATGAACATGTGTCTTCTGTTCAGACTTTTAGAAGGTTTTATAGAGTATGACCACTAGAGTAAATAATTTTACCTGCAAACCATAGAAAAATTATCAGCCCTGTTCAGGACTGGTATTCTCTGTAGCAAAATACAAATGTGTTTCTTATCAGCATTACAAAAACAAATTCAGCTTTATATCTGGTTCAGTAGGAGGGGGTGGTAGAAAAATTGATGCCTGCCAAAATTATTTAGCTGTACTAGATCATTCCACCCAAAAAAGCACACATTTCATGAGAAAAAGATTCCTTGTAACTTACCAAAAATATATTGGATTAGCTTCAGTATTGTAATTGTCTTCTGGAGTTGACTGTAACAATTACACTGATTCCTGATCATCAAGCAAAAATACCTTTCATTCATATGATAGTAAGCTATAGCAGCTAATCCAAATCTAACATTGACCAGAGCATGAATTGTCCCGATCCCCTTCTCTGCAAATTGGATCATTGGATTACATCGTCGTTGTTAGCTGCGAAGTCATGTCCGACCCATCGCGACCCCATGGACAACGTTCCTCTAGGCCTTCCTGTCCTCTACCATCTTCTGGAGTCCATTTAAGCTCGTGCCTACTGCTTCAGTGACTCCATCCAGCCACCTCATTCTCTGTCGTCCCCTTCTTCTCTTGCCCTCAATCTTTCCCAGCATTAGGCTCTTCTCCAGTGAGTCCTTCCTTCTGATTAGGTGGCCAAAGTATTTGAGTTTCAACTTCAGGATCTGGCCTTCTAAAGAGCAGTCAGGGTTGATTTCTTCTAGGAGTGACTGGTTTGAATGCCTTGCAGTCCAAGGGACTCGCAGAAGTCTTCTCCAGCACCATAGTTCAAAGACCTCAATTCTTTGGCGCTCAGCCTTTCGTATGGTCCAACTTTCACAGCCATACATTGCAACTGAGAAGACCATAGCCTTGACTATACACACTTTTGTTGATAGGGTGATGTCTCTGCATTTTAGTGTGCTGTCTAGATTTGCCTTGGCTTTCCTTCCCAGGAGCAAGCATCTTTTAATTTCTTGGCTACAGTCCCCATCTGCAGTGATCTTGCAGCCCAGGAAAATAAATCTGTCACTACCTCCATTTTTCCCCATCTATTTACGAGGAATTGAGAGGGCCAAATGCGATGATCTTGGTTTTCTTAATGTTAAGTTTCAACCCAACTTTTGCACTCTCCTTCACCCGCAACAAGAGGCTCTTTAGTTCTTCTTCACTTTCTGCCATTAGAGTGGTATCATCTGCATATCTTAGGTTGTTGATATTCTCCTGGCAATCTTAATTCCAACTTTTGATTTATCTATCCATGCTCTTCTCATGATGTGCTCTGCATATAAGTTAAATAGGCAGGGTGACAGTATACAGCCTTGCTGGACTCCTTTCCCAATTTTGAACCAATCAGTGCTTCCGTGTCCAGTTCTCACTGTTGCTTCTTGACCTGCATATAGGTTTCTCAAGAGACAATTAAGATGGTCTGTTACTCCCATCTCTTTAAGAACTTGCCACAGTTTGTTGTGATTCACACAATCAAAGGCTTTAGCATAGCCAATGAAGCAGAAGTAGATGTTTTTCTGGAACTCTCTAGCTTTGTCCATGATGCAGCGTATGTTGGCAATTTGATCTCTAGTTCCTCTGCCTCTTCAAAATCCTGCCTGTACTTCTGGTAGTTCTCGATCCACATACTGCTGGAGTCTAGCTTGTAGGATTTTAAGCATAACTTTACTAGCATGTGAAATGAGTGTAATGGTGTGATAGTTTGAACATTCTTTGGCACTGCCTTTCTTTGAAATTGGAATGTAAACTGATCTTTTCCAATCCTGTGGCCACTGTTGAGTTTGCCAAATTTGCTGGCAAATTGAGTGTAACACTTTTACGGCATCGTCTTTCAAGATTTTGAATAGCTCAGCTGGAATACTGTCACCTCCACTAGCTTTGTTGTTGCTTAGCTTTTCTAAGGCCCACTTCACTTCACATTCTAGGATGTCTGGCTCGAGGTCAGTGACCACCTCATTGTGATTATCAGGGATGTTAAGCTCATTCTTGTATAGTCTTCTGTGTAATTTTGCCACCTCTTCTTAATCTCTTCTTCCTCTGTTAGGTCCCTGCCATTTTGGTCCTTTATCATGCCCATTTTTGCATGAAACGTTCCCTTCATCTCTCCAATTTTCTTGACGAAATCTCTGGTCCTCCCTATTCTATTGTTTTCTTCTATTTCTTTGCACTGTTCATTTAAGAATGCGTTCTTATCTCTTCTAGCTATTCTCTGGAATTTTGCATTCAATTGGGCTATCTTTCTTTTTCTCCCTTGCCTTTTGCTTCCCTCTTTTCCTCAGCTATTTGCAAACCTTCCTTAGACAGCCATTTTGCTTTCTTGCATTTCTTTTTTTGGGGGATGGTTTTAGTTGCTACCTCTTGTACAATGTTGCGAACCTCTGTCCATAGTTCTTCAGGCACTCTGTCTATCAGATCTAATTCCTTAAATCTATTTGTCACCTCTACTGTATATTCAACAAGGATATGATTTAATTCATACCTGAGTGGCCTAGTGCTTTTCCCTACTTTCTTCAGTTTAAGTCTAAACTTTGCAACGAGAAGCTCATGGTCTGAGCCACAGTCAGCTCCTGGTCTTGTTTTTACTGACTGTATAGAGCTTCTCCACCTTTGGCTGCAGAGCACATACAGGTGAAACTCGAAAAATTAGAATATCATGCAAAAGTTCATTTATTTTAGTAATGCAACTTAAAAGGGGAAACTAATATATGAGATAGACTCATTACATGCAAAGCAAGATAGTTCAAGCCGTGATTTGTCATAATTGTGATGATTATGGCATACAGCTCATGAAAACCCCAAATCCACAATCTCAGAAAATTAGAATATTACATGCAATCAATAAAACAAGGAGTGTACATAGAACAATATCGGACCTCTGAAAAGTATAAGCATGCATATGTACTCAGTACTTGGTTTGGGCCCCTTTTGCAGCAATTACTGCCTCAATGTGGGGTGGCATGGAAGCTATCAGCCTATGGCACTGCTGAGGTGTTATGGAAGACCAGGATGCTTCAATAGCGGCCTTCAGCTCTTCTGCATTGTTCGGTCTCATGTCTCTCATCTTTCTCTTGACAATGCCCCGTAGATTCTCTATGGGGTTCAGGTCAGGTGAGTTTGCTGGCCAATCAAGCACAGTAATCCCACGGTCATTGAACCAGGTTTTGGTGCTTTTGGCAGTGTGGGCAGGTGCCAAGTCCTGCTGAAAAATGAAGTCAGCATCCCCATAAAGCTCGTCTGCAGAAGGAACCATGAAGTGCTCCAAAATCTCCTGGTAGATGGCTGCGTTGACCCTGGACTTAATGAAGCACAGTGGACCAACACCAGCAGATGACATGGCTCCCCAAATCAACACAGACTGTGGAAACTTCACACTGGACTTCAAGCATCTTGCTGTGTGTGCCTCTCCATTCTTCCTCCAGACTCTGGGTCCTTGGTTTCCAAATGAGATGCAAAAGTTGCTCTCATCAGAAAAGAGGACTTTGGACCACTGAGCAACAGACCAGGTCTGTTTTTCTTTAGCCCAGGTAAGACGCTTCTGACGTTGTTTGTTGTTCAGGAGCGGCTTGATAAGAGGAATACGACATTTGAAGCCTATATCCAGGATCCGTCTGTGTGTGGTGGCTCTTGATGCACTGACTCCAGCCTCAGTCCAGTCCTTCTGAAAGTCCCCAACACTTTTGAATGGCCCTTTCCTGACAATCCTCTCCAACCTGCGGTCATCCCTGCTGCTTGTGCACCTTTTTCTTCCACACTTTTCCCTTCCACATAACTTTCTATTAATGTGCTTTGATACAACACTTTGGGAACATCCAACCTTTTGAGGCTTTCCCTCCTTATGGAGGGTGTCAATGATGGCTTTCTGCACAAGTATCAGGTCAGCAGTCTTCCCCATGATTGTGATTCCTACTGAACCAGACTGAGAGACCATTTAAAGGCTCAGGAACCCTTTGCAGAAGTTATGGATTAATTAGCTGATTAGAGTGGGACACTTTGAGCCTAGAATATTGCACCTTTTCACAATATTCTAATTTTCTGAGATTGTGGATTTGAGGTTTTCATGAGCTGTAAGCCATAATCATCATAATTATGACAAATCATGGCTTGAACTATCTTGCTTTGCATGTAACGAGTCTATCTCATATATTAGTTTCCCCTTTTAAGTTGCATTACTGAAATAAATGAACTTTTGCATGATATTCTAATTTTTCGAGTTTCACCTGTAGTCAGTCTGATTTCTGTGTTGACCATCTGGTGATGTCCATGTGTAGAGCCGTCTCTTGGGTTGTTGGAAAAGAGTGCTTGCTATGACCATCGTATTCTCTTGACAAAATTTTATTAGCCTGTGACCTGCTTCATTTTGTACTCCAAGGCCAAACTTGCCTGTTATTCCGGTTATCTTTTGGCTTCCTACTTTAGCATTCCAATCACCCATGATGATAAGGACATCATTTTCTGGTGTTAGTTCTATAAGGTGCTGTAGGGCTTCATAGAACCAGTCAATTTCATCCTCTTCAGCACTGGTGGTTGGGGCATAGACTTGGACTACTATGATATTGAATGGTTTGCCTTGGATTCGAACTGAGATGATTCTGTCATTTTGGGGATTGTATCCCAGTATTGCTTTTCGTACTCTTTTATTGACTATGAAGGCTACTCCATTTCTTTTGAGGGATTCTTGCCGGCAGTAGTATACCTGATGGTCATCTGAATTAAATTCTCCCATTCCTGTCCATTTTAGTTCGCAGATTCCTAAGATGTTGATGTTCAGTCTTGTCATCTCTTGTTTGACCACGTCCAGCTTTCCTTAATTCATGGATCTTACATTTCAGTTTCCTATGGAGAAAAAAATCTTTACAGCATCGGACTTTCCTTTCACCACCAGATACATCCACAGCTGAGCGTCCTTTCAGCTTTGGCCCAGTCGCTTCATTCTTTCTGGTGCTACTAGTACTAGCCCTCTGCTCTTCCCCAGTAGCATATTGGACACCTTCCAACCTGAGGGGCTCATCTTCCAGCATCATATCGTTTTGCCTTTTGGTACTGTCCATAGGGTTTTCATGGCAAAGATACTGGAGTGGGTTGCCATTTCCTTCTCCAGTGGATCACATTTTGTCAGAATTCTCTGCTATGACATGTCCATCTTGGGTGGCCCTGCACGGCATAGCTCATAGCTTCATTGAATTATGCAAGCCCCTTCACCACAACAAGGCAATAATCCATTAAGGGGCATTGCATCACATCATTATTTATTTTTAGCATGAGCTTTAGCATTTGGTATATACTAAATATTCTGAAATTTGCTTTGTCAATCTCTTCATAACATCATATGACTGCTTATTAATTTTTTCTTAATCTTGAGCATAAACTACATGTCTTATCATGCTTTCACATCTATTTTAAATTGTCTCTTTTCGTTGTTGATATAGGTTCTGTAATCTATATTAAAACTTGTTAACAGAAGCTGTGGTGGCACAGTGGTTAGAATGCAGTTTTGCAGGCTAACTCTGCTGCCTGCCAGGAGTTCGATCCTGACCAGCTCAAGGTTGACTTGGCCTTCAATCCTTTTTTTATTGAAAAGTTTTAAAATACATTTTTAAAACATATACCCCATCCACCCTACCCCTCTCCCCATCCCTCCCATCCCAACACACACACACCAACTTCCCGGAGCTAAATACAGGGTATTACATCATACAATCTTACTCTAAAATAATCTAATTACTATAATTACACTTTGAACCCTATCGCACTTTAACTCTCCTTAACCATAGAAAAGAAAAATAATATAGCCTCTAATTACAATAACTAATAACTATTCAAATGCTAAATGATACTTTGTAGTCCCATATTTGTTCTGAATAAAATCAATCCATCTTTTCCATTCCACTATATATCTCTGTTGCGAATGATCTTTCACATATGCTGAGATTTTAGCCATTTCTGCCAAGTTCGAAACTTTCAAAGTCCATTCTTCAATTGTAGGTAGGTCCTCCTTCTTCCAGTATTGCACTACCAAAAGTCTTGCAGCTGTTGTTAAATTCAACATCAATTTGGTTTCTATAGCAGTACAATCAGTGATAATACCCAACAAAAACAATTGTGGTAAAAATCTTATCTTTTTCTTAAAAGTCTTCTGCATATTCCACCAAATTTTAATCCAAAAAGCTTTAACTTTTTTACAAGTCCACCCTTCCCTTCAATCAAAAGTTCAATAGTAATATATCTTCCTTGTATATCTTCTTCTATTAATTTGGCTATCAAACCCTTCTTCACATATATTACTACACCAATTTTCTTCTCTGGAGCGGATGCAATAAATTGTGTACCCAGTCTCAGATTTATCAAATATTTCTGATCAGATACACAAATATGCATCTCTTGCAAGCATACAACATCATTTTTAAAATGTTTCAAATACTGAAATATTTTCTTCCTCTTTTGTGGTGAATTCAAGCCATTAACATTCCAGGTCAGGAATTTTGTCGCCATCCTTTGCGACTTGAAGCCTCCGGAGCGCCGCCTGAAGATCTTCAGAAATCTGCCTCTTCGGCCTCGCTCCTCCCACTGCTTCACTTGATTCTTGAGTTGTAATCATCAAACATTGATCCTGTTGCCGTTGTTGTTGTGCCTTATGTCTAGATGCAGCCTGTGTTATTCTCTGAGTCAAAGTTTCTTCTGCTAAAGCCAAGGGTTGCACAATTTCTGAAGATTGCTGTTTTTCTTGTAACTGTTGCACTCCTCCATCCTTTCCTCCTTTTTATCTTCTGTAGAGGGCGGTGAACCTGCTTTCAATATATTAGTATAAAAATCTCGTGCCTTCAAAACTGTATTAAGATGATATCTTATTCCAGCAAAAATCACCACAATCCCCATTGGAATCTCCCATCTGAACTGAAGCTGTTGTTTTTTCAATTCTTCTGCCAAAAAAGAGCCTTGGTGGAGCAGTGGGCTAATGCCTCCTTAAGTAACACCAGCTGCCTGCAATTAGTGCAGGTTCGAGTCCCACCAGGCTCAAGGTTGACTCAGCCTTCCATCCTTCCGAGGTAGGTAAAATGAGGACCCAGATTGTTGGGGGCAATTAAGCTGACTTTGTAATAATGCCGCTTGGGGTGTGTGTGTGAAAGCCCTAATAAGCAGGCATATACATAGAATGAAGGCTACTGCTAAGCTTGTAAGCCGCCCTGAGTCTTCGGAGAAGGGCGGGATATAAATGGAATAAAAATAAAAATAAAATAAAATAAATAAAAAAGCAAATTCTTTCCTTTTTCTCAAAACTTTTGGGGAAATCTCTTTCAGAATCAACACCTCTTGACCAGCAATTGTAAATCTCTTATTATAAAAAATTTGGATAATCTCATTTCTTATCCTCCTCTTTGTAAAATACACCACCACATCTCTTGGCAATTTCCTCTGCCTGGCAATCCAAGAGTTAACTCTGAAGACTTTATCTATCTCCCCAAAGAATTCTTCGGGTTTAAACCCCAAAATAGGTGCCAAAGCATCCACCAGCATCTCTTGCAAGTTCTCCTGAGAATTCTCTTTCAAACCTCTGATCCTTAGGGCAAACTCCATATCTCTATACTGTAACATCAGAACCTCTTCCTCCGTTTTGTACATTTTAAATTGAGCTTCACCCATTTTAGCCTCCAACAACAAATTATTTTGTTTCACTTCTTCCACCTGTTCGTTCAGAGTCTCAATACATCCTGCCAGCCCCTGAAGTGCTAAGAGAATGTCCTCCCGCATTTCCTTGTTCTTCTCCTCAATAAGCTCAGCCACCTGTTCAGTTATTTTTCCAGTTATTTTTTCAGACTGAGTGGCTAAAGCTGCTTTTAAGGCATCTTGCAGGTCATTTAATGTTACAGGTGGAGAAGCTGCAGGGGATGATGTCAAAGACTGCAGTCCAGATTGCTGAACAGGCGATGTCCCTGCACTTTTAGTAACAGGGATTCTAGGAGGCTTAGAAGCCATTTTAAAGGCACTTAACTCTCTGTTCACACTTTCACTTCTCTTCTTCTTTAAGAACTAAAACCACAGCTTGTAAGTTCAGGCAGAGCAAACTTAAAGTCCAATTCCTCCTCAATCTCCCAGCAAACACTTTCACTATAAAAAAAGGTGAGAGAGGGGGGGAAAGAAAAACCCCTTCACCTCTTATAAAAAAGGAAAAAAGTTCTTCCCCTCACTCTTCCCTATTCACTCAGACACCATTTCCCCTTTCTTTTCCAAATAGTAAGCAGGACAAAAAAAGAATTGTTTTTTGAGGGTTAAAGCCTTGTACTTGCTGTTTATAGGACTCCTGTCTCTGCTCTGCTGCAACAATGTTTCTAGATGTCAATCAAATCCAGCAGGAGTGGATTCAGCGTCTTGTTCTGCTAACAGCAGAAGAGTCCTCCGCTCCGGAGACTCCCAGGCTTTGGGGGGGTCCTAACCCTTCGAGCCCCAGAACAAACACTCTGGGGCTCTAAGGGGGCTCTACCCCTACCTGGGAACTCCCCCTCCCCTTTTCACCCGGGGAGTGGGGTTTTCGTACCGCAAAGCAGCTGATTGTCGGCTGCTCAGTGGTTTAAACAGAAACAAAAGGCCAGTGGTCGATTCCAACCGTCCACAACGCTGGAGAGCCACCCGGAAGTCGGCCTTCAATCCTTCTGAGGTCAGTAAAATGAGGACCCAGATTGTTGGGGGAAGTATGCTGACATTTATAAACTGGTCATAGAGTGCTGTAATATGCACTACTGTATGCTGCATATAAGCCTTAGTGCTATTGGTTTTCTTTTTCTTGTGAAGACTAGACAGCTTTTAGATGCCAATAATAATTGATTAATGATGTGACTCAGGCTGATGTTGACTCTTAGCAACCACATAGATCTTATTCAAGAACAAGTTATGTTTCCTTTATTATATCTTTCTTTTTATTACTGATAAGCAATTCAGAAAGGCTTCAATCAAGAGGTCATTCTATAGCCTATAAATATGGCTACCATGTATCAACAGAGCACATCCTTGGGTTTTTTTCCAGTTACAAAACACCAGCATTCATTAACTCAACATTTCCACTGACTTATTTTTCTACAACTACAGTTCTATTGTCTTGTTGAATATGTTATTATCATTTCATAATCTTTCTAATCTGAGCCTAAATCCTCCCAACAAAATGGCAGGGCAGTCGGAAATGGCTAAAGAAGGGAGTAAATTATAAAACCTATCTTTAGATACAGATGAGAGAAGATGTAATGAACTCAGTAACAGTAGATAACTAAGATTAACATTCTGCACCAGGTAAATTCCGGTCATGTGCCACTATAAAGTAAATTCTGCAAACTGAACCATTAAAATTAAGCAAATATTCATAATTTGCTATCTTAGATCGAATGCATTTTACTTCCTTTTCTGATAAAGGCCAAAGATGTGAAGATCCACCCTGTTGTAAATTTTGTTTAGCTACCAATTGATTTCTAACTTGTCCTCACACTTTGACATGGAAGAACAGAAAAGATTGGGGGAAGAGAGGTGAACTCTGGGCTGCTTCATTGAAACAATACCATCTTGTGGGACTTAGCAGTGCACTTTCTTGTGGTGGCCCCCATCTTATGGAATGATCTTTCTCCTAATGTGGTTGGCCCCAATCCCTGCTGGCCTTCAGAAGGACTGTCAAGACCTAGCAATTTCCCAGGCCTTTGAGTCTTGATGTGTTGGACCCCTTATTGGATTATGGTATTACTTCTGTTTGGATCACATTTTATTATCGTTTATTGGTTTATATATCATGGTTTAATATTTTTCTAAGATTCTGTTGAATTTTCTGTAACCTGCCTGGAGTGGTTGAATTTGGTAGCTGTACAAGAATTTTAAATAAATTTGGTACTTTTATATGAATCAGCAGGACCTATTCCAAATAAATCTGTTTAGGACAGTAATGTCTTCCTATTAATCCATATAATCCTTGAGAGCTTTTTCTTAAGCAATGGTTGCACCAGTTTAAAACTGGCACCACTTTTGTATATCCCTATAATAGAATGGGGAATGGAGGGGATTGAATGTACATGGCAGTTTTCCAACACAAGCCAAAGATAGCTTACATGCGGCTCTTCCTACATTTTTATTACCACAACATCAGGCATATTGGACTGAGAGAGAATGGCTGATTCCAGGTCATCTGGGGTGGGTGGGGGTGGGTGGGTGGGTATAGTTGACTTTGGACATAGGAAAGAATGGACATGCCATTGAGGAGAGGGGGGCTTGCAGAAAAGATTACAAAGTCTTAGAAATAGGCAAGCCAAGAAAAAAACTGAAGATAATCTCACCTTGGTTTTGTTTAGTATAAGATGGGACAGAAAAAACTGGCAGGCTTTCAAGGTTATTATTCTACCTTATATAGAGCATTCTTGGAAAGCCTGCCTGCCTGTTTCTTGACATGGCCTACCTCAAGAGGCTGACAGCAGTCAGGAATGTCTGAACTAGAACCTGCATCTTCCCATTCCTCATTTTTACTCTAACCTCTTCACCACTACATCTGTCCATATCTTTCAAAGTTCCTGGAGCACCTGAAAACTACCAGAAGACTGGAAAAGAGCTGATGTGGTTCTCATCTTCAAAAAAGGGGGAAAAACAGATCAAGAAAACTGCAGATCAACCAGCATGATATCAGTACCTGGGAAGATCCTGGAAAGATAAGTAACAGATATGCAAACAGATATGCAAATAGTATACTTGGCTTTCAGTAAGGCATTTGACAAAGTAGAACAAAACCAACTTCTTGGTAAGCTAGAAAAATGTGAGATAGACAGTGTCACCACCAGATGGTGTCAGAACCCATTTCCTATTGGGAGAGGTTGGATCTGTCCTTTTCTGGGTTCTATCATTCTCCTGAGGAGGAGGCCCTTTGGGAAGCCTTATTTCTCCTTTCGCTTAGCTACAATGTATCCTCTCTGCCTTTTCTATCTGCTTGCTCTTTGAACTGTTTTCCCTTGATGTTAACACTGGGATGATGTCAACCTGGAATGTGCCTCCAGCCATCTGGCTTATCTCTCTCTGCAGAAGAGAAAGGTGCGAAGACCCAACAATGTCTTCACAGGCATGGGAACGGACTCTGTTATCAGCCCCATTCCCTTAGTGGACTTAACACCTGGGGATTGGCTCGTCTGAACTGACTGGAGTGGGATTTGCCTGAGGCTCTTTTCACCTAGTGATCTGAGTGGGAAACCCTCAGATCCTGCCTTCCATGCCTGCTAACAGCTTCTCCTAATAAAAGTTCCTTTTGGAATGAAACTGTTTCAAGAGTCCTTGTTTCTTGGGATGAAGTTTTGAAGCGGGTCCTTACATATGGATTTGTAACTAGGTGATAAACTGCACTCAAAGTGTACTCCTTAATGGAACTACATCTAGGGATGTATAAGCAGCGTGTCACTCCAAGTTTCCTTTTTAGGCCCAGTAGTATTTAACCTCTTCATAAATGATTTAGATGAGGGAATAGAAGGGGAACACATCAAATTTGCAGATGACACTAAGCTGGCAGGAATAGACAACATTCCAGAAGAAAGGCTCAAGATCCAGATGGAGCTCGACAGACTTGAACACTGGGCCCTATCTAACAAAATAAAATTCAATGGTGAGAAAAGTAAGGTTTTATACTTAGGCAAGAAAAACCAAATGTACAGATACAGATTAATTGAAACCTGATTCAATAGCAATAACTGTGAGAGGGATCTTGGGAGTCCTAGTGGACAATCACTTAAATATGAGCCAGCATTGTGCACCAACAGCCAAAAAAGCCAGTGCAATCCTAGGTTGCATTAACAGAGGTATAGAATCAAGATCACATGAAGTATTACTGCTGCTTTATAAACCCTTAATAAGATCACAATTAGAATACTACATCCTGTCACCATATTATAAAAAAGATGTTGAGACTCTGGAAGCAGTACAGAAAAGAGCAAGATGATTAGGGCACTAGCAGCTAAATCATATGAAATATGGTTGTAGGAATTGGATATGTCTAGTCTAGTGAAAAGCAGGACTAGGAGTGACAGGATAGCAGTGTTCCAATTTTTGAGGGGTTGCCACAAAGAAGAGAGGGGGAGCAACCTATTTTTCAAGGCACCAGAAGGCAAGAAAAGAAGCAATGAATGAAAACTAATCAAGAAGAGAAGCAACTAAAACTAATTTTTACTATTATCCATCATTACTGTATAGAATTACATCTCAAGAAACATGTTTTTCAGAAAGAAGTATTAATGTCAGAATCCATTTATATCATATTCATAAATGTATGTTTAAAGCATTATTCCATGGATTCTGCCATCTCCTGAGGAGGAAGGAACGAATGTGGATTCAGCCTGCCTTAGGCATTTCAAAGATTCAGAGAAGCCTTTTGAACTGGGGGAACAAAAGGGAGGGTTAGGATAGGAGGCATCTGGCTTGTGTCTCCTTTTGAATTTGCAAGGAAAAGAGCAATAACCATAAAAATCCAAAGTTCCTTTTCCCACGAAAGGGATGACACGAGGTAAATGATGGGGGGCTGACCAAATGGGGTTAGGGAAGGGGGGTTGAACAGGGAACTCTTTATAAGGTTTCAATTTGTAGAACAATATTAGATCCTGTCTTGTATTCCCACAGCCAAGCATGTCATAGTAAAGATTTCTTTTTGGACTAGAATTGGCTCCAAGAGTTTTGTCTTCCTAAGACGTGGTTTGGGGTGGGTCCTGACAGTAGACAGGATCTGCACTAAAAGTCAACCTGGAAGGGAGAAACCTTACCAGGGGATTTTGCAATAAACATGTCTGACGACGAAGCAAGAGAGGAGGGAAGCCCCACAGAGAAGGAGTCTTCCTCCCAACCGAAATCCCAGAAACGGTGGGAAGCTGAAGCATCATATTCCTCCTGGGAGGAAATGGTGGAGCAGCACGACCGAAACCCCCGGTAGTCGATGGGCGTCGGAAGGAAAAGTAACCCTGAGACAGGCGACCCCGGTGGTCGATGGGTGTCGGGAGAAGTAACCCTGAGACGGAGCAACCACCAACCGCAATGGAGGCAAGAGATGGATGCATGCCAGTGAGGAAGAGCGGATTCTGGAAAAAGCTATTGACCTGATGAAAGCAACCCTGAGCTCACTAATGGAGGAGAGAGCTGGAAACTGCAACCGACGCAACGCCTGGGGCCACAACTGGAGAGGTAACGGAGGGGATCCAGTACCTGAAACCCCAGGGCTGTCCAATGGAACAGGAGTCGCTGACTCAGCGGTACCCACCCACCCCAGACCCACAGACAGGTATCAAGATAAGGAGGGATACCCTCCACGGCACAGACAATGCTCCAGTCAAAGATTCCCGCCCCTGGAAGCAAAGTTCAAGGGGGAGCCATCATGACTGGGATTTTTCCTAACCCAAGTCCTCAGCTACATGGAAGAATATGGACGGGATATCCCCAGTGACAAAACCCACATTCGAATTGTGCAATCCGCCCTGGATGGGACGGCTGCAGACTGGGTGGTGAACCTGCATGACTCCAACGCCCCAGAACTCAACGACTTCAACCGATTCATGTCATCCTTGAGGTGGCGGTTCGAGGACCCCTTGGCTGACCAGAAGGCCTGGGAGAGAATCAAAACGGTGAGGCAGGGCAGGCGAACAGTGGCTGAATATACCCAAGAATTCCGAGCCATCGCTAGCAAGCTGAACTGGCCAGAAGACATCCTCCTTACCCACTTCAAAGATGGTCTAAACTACGACCTGTATGACGCTTGCCTGCCTCGAGGAGACCCCTACCATCTCGACGACTGGTATGTCCTGGCGGAAGAAGTGGAAATAGACCTATTGAAGAGACAACACAGAGGAAAACCATAGGGCCGCCTGCCACCCGAGCAAACACTTGAGGGGGAAAACCCACCGGCCATGGCTAAAAAATCAAAGGGATGTTTCAAGTGCTGCAGAATGTTGTTCGAAAGCCCCCCCATGCAAAACAGAGGCATCATCTTCCAAAAAGCTGGGGAAGCCCCAAGGCAACCAAAAAGAATCTTCCATGAAGGGGTCAGAGGCTGTAGAGTCCACAACTCCTGCCAAGAACTGGGATTGGACTCCGGCCTACACCGCAGGGGTGATGGACACCTCGGAAGACAGCTCAGAGGGAGAACCATTGGTAAGTGGACCCCTTCCACCCATACTTAAGACAGTGACTATATTAGCTTCCTCTATGCCTAAAGCCTTCGAAATAAAGGCTCTGATAGACTCTGGCTGCATCCGCTGCCTCATCAGCCCAACGCTGGTGGAGAGATTGTGCATCCCAGTGAGGAGACTAAAACAACCAATCTCCTTTAGTCAATTAGATGGATCAATAGCAGGGGGGGACCAGCTACCCTAGCCACTTTACCAATTCACCTGTCCCTGAGGTCTCATGAAGAAGACATAATGTTTATAGTGGCCCCATGCATGGAATGCCCAATGATTTTGGGACTGGAATGGCTGAAGAAATGGAACCCCGGGATAAACTGGAGGACAGCAGAACTCAACTTCCCAAAAGGGGAGCAGGAAAACGTAAAACCCCAAAACACCCCCCCAACCCAAAGGGAGGAAACAGCAGCAGTGGGGAAAGAGAAGGGGTTACCAGAGATACCGCAGAAATACAGGGACCTTGCTGAGGTTTTCAGTGAGGAGCGGGCAGATGAGCTTCCCCCCCACCGCCCCACAGATTGCACCATAGAATTCAAACCCAGGGCAAAGCTCCCAAAACCCAGGATGTATGCCATGAGCCCAAGGGAAATGGCAGAAATGGAAAGATTCATAAAGAAAAACTTAGAAAGAGGATTTATTGAGCCTGCCAAACCCAAAGTGGCCGTCCCGGTTCTGTTCAGGGAGAAGAAGGATGGTTCTTTTCACTTGTGTGTGGATTATAGAAATTTGAATACAATTAGTGAATGTAGTCTATACCGCCTACCCCTAATGAAGGATATGCTATCCCACCTATCGAAAGGGAGGATTTTTACTAAACTAGACCTGAGGGAAGCATACTACCATATTAGGATTAAGGAAGGAGATGAATGGAAGACTGCATTCAACTGCCCAATGGGGTGCTACCAATTCAAAGTATTGCCATTCGGACTGCAAGGGCCCCCCGCAGTCTTTATGCAATTAATTAATGATGTGCTAAGAGAGCACCTATATAAGGGGGTCCTGGTTTACCTGGATGACATTCTTATCTTCACGGAGACCAAAGAGGAACATATCATACTAGTCAGAGCAGTCCTGAAGAAGTTGCAAGCTGCCCACTTATATGCTAAATTATCGAAGTGTGAATTCCACCAGGAAAAAATTGACTACCTGGGATATCGCATATCTCCAGAGGGAATCGAAATGGATCCTGAGAAGGTCAGGACAGTATTAGAATGGGCACCCCCCCCCCGCATACGGAAGCAATTGCAAAGTTTCCTGGGGTTTGCAAATTTCTACTGCCAATTCATCCCCGCATTTGGCCAAATAGCCATGCCCCTCACAAATTTTTTGAAAACGAAGGGAGGGGTTCCCCCGTGAAACCCAGCCAGCCTCTAAAATGGACAATGGATTGTCAAGCAGCATTTGAGAGGCTAAAGAGACTCTTTTCTGCTGAACTTGTACTTAAACACCCGGATCCTGACAAACCTTTTGTAATACAGGCGGATGCGAGCGATGTAGCAGTCGGAGCTGTTATTACTACAGGAAAATGATGAGGGGACGTTGCAACCTTACACATATACATCCAGGAAACTCACGGAAACAGAACAACGATGACCAATATGGGAGAAGGAAGCATTCTCATTAAGGTGGTCGTTAGTAACATGGTGCCAATTTTTGGAAGGAAATAAAATACCTTTCCAGGTCTGGACAGACCATAAAAATTTAGAAGCGCTAAAAACGCCCAGGAAACTCATTCCTAAGCAAGCCCGCTGGTCCCAACACTTTCACCGATTCAGTTTCACTCTCAAACACTTGCCAGGGGGGAAGAACTTCCTGGCAGACACATTATCTCGCATGCCCCAATATAACAGCACACGGGTAACTGACTTTAAACCACTTGTACCAGAACAACAACTGGCAGCACCAGTCACCACCAGGGCACAAGTAAAAATGAAGCTGAAAGTGGATAGCCAAACTGGAATAGAATTCCGAAAATCCTTGGAAGGGGACGAATGGTTCCAGAAAAATAGGCATGTGTGCACAATTAAAGATGGACTACCCTGGGTGGGTGAGAAGTTATACATACCTGCCACCCAGAGGACCAATTTCATGCAACTGTGCCATGATACAAAATCAGCAGGACATTTCGGGTTTGTAAAAACATTACACTTAACTAAAAGGCAATTTTGGTGGCCATCTGTTACCCCGGATGAGGTGGACAGGACCATGAGGAGACTGAGTTCCACCATGTGTTTATTGGACCCGTGCCCCTCCTGGCTGGTGTATTCAGCTTGGGAGGAGACACGAGGCTGGTTCCAGGCAGTAATAACTGCTTCTTTGAGAGAGGGTACCTTCCCTACTGCCTTGAAAGAGGCAGTGGTGAGGCCCCTTCTCAAGAAGCCTGCTCTGGACCCAGCTATTTTGAATAACTATCGTCTGGTCTCCGCTTCGCTTTTAGTGAAGGTTGTTGAGAGCATGGTGGCGCAGCAGCTCCCTTTGTTCCTGGAGGAAACTGATTACCTAGACCCGTACGAATCGGGCTTTAGGCCCGGGTACAGCACGGAGACGGCATTGGTCGCACTGGTGAATGATCTCTGGTGGGCTCGGGACAGGGGTTGTTCCTCTGTCCTGGTCCTATTAGACCTCTCAGCGGCTTTTGATACCATTGACCATGGTATCCTACTGCGGCGTCTCAGAGGGTTGGGAGTGGGGGGCACTGTTTTACAGTGGTTCTCCTCCTACCTTCTGGGCCGTTCGCAGTCGGTGTTGATGGGAGGGCAGAGATCCGCCCCGAGGCCTCTCGTTTGTGGAGTTCCTCAGGGGTCAGTTCTCTCTCCCCTCTTGTTCAACATCTATATGAAGCCACTGGGTGAGATCATTTGTGGTTTCGGGGTGGGGTATCATCAGTATGCTGATGATACCCAGCTTTTTCTTTCCACCCCGAACCAACCCAGTGATGCCCTCAACGTGATGTCCCGTTGCCTGGAGGCGGTCCGGGTTTGGATGGGGAGAAACAGGCTTCGACTCAATCCCTCCAAGACTGAGTGCCTGTGCATACCAGCATCTCAGGAGAACCAGTTTTGTCCATCGTTAACTATGGGGGGGTGAGGTGTTATTCCCCGTTGATAGGGCTCGCAACTTGGGCATCCTCCTGGATTCACGGCTCAGTTTAGAAGACCACATAGGTGCTGTGACCAGGGGGGCTTTTGCCCAAGTTCGCCTGGTACGCCAGTTGCGGCCCTATCTGGACCGAGATGCCCTACGCACAGTCACTCATGCGCTCATGACCTCTTGGTTAGACTACTGCAACGCTCTCTACATGGGGCTGCCCTTGAGGACCACTCGGAGGCTTCAGCTGGTGCAGAATGCAGCCGCGCGAGTTGTGGTGGGAGTCTCCCGATTCTCCGCGAGCTGCATTGGCTTCCAGTTGCCCTCCAGGTAAGATTCAAGGTGCTGGTGATGATCTATAAAGCCCTACATGGCATGGGTTCAGATTATCTTAGGGAGCACCTGCTGCCAGCATCAACTTCCCATCCTGTGCGCTCCCATAGAGAGGCCCTCCTTAGGGTGCTGCCAGTTAGGGAGTGCCGGCGGGTGATCCCCAGAGGGAGGGCATTCTCTGTGGGCATGCCTGCCCTTTGGAATGATTTACCTGTGGAACTCCGGACCGCCCCCGATCTGCGTTCATTTCGCCGGGACCTGAAAACCTGGCTTTTCGATTTATCAGGCCTGGATTGAAGGGGTTTTAGCTTTTTAAATATTGTTTTAATTGTTGGGCTTAATTAATTTAATTTATTTTAATTTTATATTATCTTTTATATTGTATTTTATGCTGCCCTGTAAACAGCCCGGAGTCCTTCGGGAATAGGGCGGTATAGAAATCTAATTAAATAAATAAAATAAATAAATCTATGAAAAAAGACATAGAAAGCTATGTGAGCAGTTGTCAAATTTACGCGATGGCTAAGAGGTTGCAAGGGAAATCGCCAGGACTGTTACAACTGGTGGCGAATCCCTCAGCCCCATGGAAAGAAATAGCCATGGACTTTATCGTAGAACTACCAGAAAGCAACGGAAACACTGTTGTCTGGACAGTCACTGATCTGTTCTCTAAGCAAGTCCATTTCATACCTTGCCAAAAAATTCCAACTGCAAAAGCATTAGCAAAACTTTTTGTACAGCATATTTACAGATTGCATGGGGCATCACAATGCATCATATCTGACAGGGGGGTGCAATTTACCTCGGCATTTTGGAAGGAATTTTTATCCCTGCTAGGAACTACCCAAGGATTGACATCTAGTCATCACCCTCAAGGGAATGGGCAATGTGAACGATCTAATGCAGTACTTGAGCAATATTTAAGATGTTATATAAATTTCCAACAGACGGACTGGGCGGACCTACTGCCTTTTGCAGTTTTGCAGTTCACTCCAGCACAGGTTACACTCCTTTTCAAGTAGCTACAGGCCAAAGCTTCAACCCCATACCTGAACTAACCCCAAAAGAACTGGTGATTCCAGAATAAAGGAATGGATTCCTCAGTTACAATACACCTGGCCTATTGTCAGAAAAGCCTTAACAGAGGCTAGATTAGCACACAAGACACAGGCAGACAAGAAAAGAGCCGATCCCACACCGTTCAAGGTGGGAGAGATGGTATATCTGTCCACAAAATACCTTAAGTCTCTCCAACCCTGTAAAAAACTAGGACCAAAATACATTGGACCTTTTCCAATTAAAAGAATCATAAACCCAGTAACAGTTGAATTAGGACTAAAAATCTTAGACGAATACACCCAATCTTTCACTGCAGTCTAATAGAGAACAACAATCTCCCCTACGAACAAAAATCCCACCACCACCACCTCCCATCATGGTGGAAGGGGAACATCAATTTGAGGTGAAAGAAATTCTGGATTCCAGGAAACATCATGGAACGACCCAATATTTAGTGGCTTGCAAACACCTCCCCTCCTCAGAAAACGAATGGGCCAGCAAATGCCACATTAAAGCACCAAAGCTGCTTAAGAGATTTCATACAGAATATCCGAACAAACCGAGTTAACATTTATATATGGTTTTTTTTCGTTTTCTTTTCTTCCCCTACTGTCAGAATCCATTTATATCATATTCATAAATGCATGTTTAAAGCATTATTCCATGGATTCTGCCATCTCCTGAGGAGGAAGGAACGAATGTGGATTCAGCCTGCCTTAGGCATTTCAAAGATTCAGAAGAACTGGGGAACAAAAGGGAGGGTTAGGATAGGAGGCATCTGGCTTGTGTCTCCTTTTGAATTTGCAAGGAAAAGAGCAATAACCATAAAAATCCAAAGTTCCTTTTCCCACGAAAGGGATGACACGAGGTAAATGATGGGGGGCTGACCAAATGGGGTTAGGGAAGGGGGGTTGAACAGGGAACTCTTTATAAGGTTTCAATTTGTAGAACAATATTAGATCCTGTCTTGTATTCCCACAGCCAAGCATGTCATAGTAAAGATATCTTTTTGGACTAGAATTGACTCCAAGAGTTTTGTCTTCCTAAGACGTGGTTTGGGGTGGGTTCTGACAATTAATCTGTATCAAATTTTATGTTACAATAAAGAAGCATGTAAAATGCTTGTTTTTTTAAAAAAAATTAATTCCACCACCTGTGGAGCATCCTTATTGTATAGAATAGAATAGAATAAGAACAGAACAGAATAGAATAGAATTCTTTATTGGTCAAGGAATTTGTTTCAGTTGCTTAAGCTTTCAGTGTACATACAAGCAACAAGTGATAAATTAGAATAGAATAGAATAGAATAGAATAGAATAGAATAGAATAGAATAGAATAGAATAGAATAGAATAGAATTGGAAGGGACTAGTCCAGCCCCCTGCTCGAGCAGGAGAACCTATACCATTTCAGACAAGTGACTGCCTAGTCTCTTCTTAAAATCTCCAGTGATGAAGCACCCATGATTTCTGAAGGAAAGCTGTTCCACTGGTGAATTGTCCTCACTGTTAGGAACTTTCTCCTTAATTCCAGGTTGCTTCTCTCTTTGATCAGTTTCCAACCATTGTTTCTTGTCCTGCCCTCTGGTCCTTTGGAGAGTAGTTTGATGGACATAGTATATTTAGACTTCAGTAAGGCATTTGACAAAGTAGACCACAACGGCTGCTTAGTAAACTAGAAAAGGTGAAATAGATAACAACACCATAAATCATATGATATAACACTCAGTAATAGTCATAAGATACTAAATAAAAGCAATCAACATAAATCATAAGATGCAAACAACAAAGTGATACCAGTGGAACAGCTTGCCTTCAGAAGTTGTAGGTGGTCCATCAGTGGAGGCTTTTAAAAAGAAACTGGACAGTCACTTGTCTGGAATGCTATAGGGTCTCCTGCTTTAGCAGAACATTAGACTAGAAGACCTCCAAAGTCCCTTCCAACTCTTTTATTCTGTTCTGCTCTGTTCTGTGCCCAGATGTTTCCATGTAGAACATAGGTCTCCATTCCTAGTCCAGCATTGTAGAAGGCATAGAGAATAACCAGAGTAATGATAAGAGGGAGTTATGCAAAAGCCAAGAATATAATGTGAGTAAAAGTCTCAGATAGAACCCTCCTTACTTCACACAAAGATAAAGGAAGGGAAGCTAGACTTAGTCTAGTCTATCTAGTACCTGAGAAGCATCTTCACCACTATTATTTTGGGCTCAGTGAGAAGAGTTCTCCCCCACAGTAAGTGAGGGGCTTTTGTAGCTAAAGAGGAACTAGAAAGCAGGTATCCCTACTCTGTACTACTAGTCCAGCATCTTCAGTGCCACAACACCGTGGCTTGGGTTTTCTTTCCTTTTCTCTAACTGCAAAATGTGCAGTTCTCAGTGTCACCCCCAGCTCCTGAGATTTTCATTTCCCTTCTTAAATGAAAGATGTGCCAATTCCCCCCTTGCTTTCTGGCTCTTTAAGGAACACCTTTGCTGCTTACCTTCATAGTTCTTTTAGTCTTCTATTTTTAAGCATTTTTCTTCTCTTTGAAGTTGAAACATGGTGAGCTAATGAGGAGGAGTGGTGGTGGAGATTGGCTAGCTGCTGTTTTTAGATATCTTGTCCCTGTTGTACCAGCATGGTTTGAATCAATGAGGTGAAGTGAGGACACTAACAGAACACGGCTTAGAAATGCTCCTGGTGCTTGAAAAAGTCATAAGAAAAGGTGTTAAGGTGACAGATACAAGGAAAAGTCCTCTCATGTGGGACAGATGGATAGAAAAGATGCAATGGTGCCAATGACTGATTCAGATAGAAGCTCAATGTTTTACATTCTCTCCAATTGTTTCTTTAAAAACTGAACAATACAATTTATAAAAATTTGGAACAAGTAAAACTGGAGTGCCTAGGGCAGTGACTAAGAGCAGTCCAGCAGCCCAGCAGTGGTTGAGAGCACCGTGACAGACCAACTGAGCAGTGGCAGTGCAGAGCTAAATACGACAGCAGGTTGGAATGCCCACTGAGAACAGCGCATCAGATCAGCAACGGCTGAGGGCAGTGTGGCAAAGCAGCAACATATCATACCTGAAAACCCCAGCAATGACCAGGCAACTGAAAGGGAAGAAGGCAGATAGGAAAAGGATAAGTACATAACACTTGTGGACAGAGAGGAAAGGGATAAACCTTCAAGGCAGATGTAGGGGGTAAAGAGCTAAGCAACTCCTAGAAAAAAGCCTGAGATTTCCAATTTAAAAAAGTGCATAATACTTCATAAAGGACCAAGAATTTTTGCAAATTCTTAAATTTTAAAAATTCCAAGCAAAAACCACTAGATAACCAATCGTATAAGGAAGTAGGGGAAGAAGAAGAAGGATGGAAAACCCAGATAAAAACCAGGAGATATAAGAAATGTACCCAAGACACATAAAGGACACAAATACCTATACACAAACAACTTGTCAGAATCCATTTATATTTCATTTAACTATCTCTTGTATGCAAAACCCAAATCTCACCCTCCCCTGGATTCTGCCATTCCCAAGGAGGAGAGGGAACAAACTGGTCTGCTTCTCTGGATGAAATATAAGGGGGTGGAAATGATCCTGTTGTGAATGAACTCTTATGATGAAGATGACTTTATTGTCACTTTGAATGTACACCAATCGGCAAACATCAAAATGAAATTTCGTTGCATACAGCTCTCAAAGGGTCACCACCTCCGATATATACTTCCTGTTCGTGGCCCGCTCAAATTTCACATTGTCCATTTTAGTCTCTAGGGAGTGAACAATGGCACACAGGACAGATGGAAATGGGGCTCCATGTTGATTAGCCCTCAAATTCGCTTGTATTCTGACAACCTCGCCTTCTTTTTCCTTTTTCTGATCCTGACTCTTCCACCTTTTCCTTAAAGAGGCCTTGCTTCTTTTCGCCCCTGGAGCACGCTGCTGATGCCACCAACTCCTCCAAAAGCCCCACTCCCTTCCTCTGGGCCTGCCGACAGCCTCATCCAGTTCCTTCACTCCATAAGCTCCAGGTCCTCTCCACCTCTGCCTCCTCTGGAAACAGCCCTGATTTGCAATACAATCTATCACTGGGCCAGCAGTCAGATCTTGCTGCTGGTAGAACAAATTCAAACAGCGCCAACGACTTTTAACGGTCTCACCAACAGTTCCAAAACCACTAGAAACTCGCCAGGCCAGCAAAGATTGTTGGTCGTATGTCGAATGTTATCTCTCCTCTCCCATGATGAGATTACCACCTGGAGCTTGGCTGATCCAGAACTGACTAAATGAACGGTGGGGTGGGGTTTGCTTGGGGGCACTTTGGGGCTTGAGGCCAAAGCAGGTCTCCCTTTTAATTAAAAGGGAGGGGAACATTTATGGTTCCTTCCAATTTTGTTCCCAGCAACTTCAAAGGACAGTAGAGAAGGACTAAAATGAATATTGAACCTGGGGCCTTTTGCAGGTGTGAAGGGGGAGGGAAAAACTAGCAGCCTCCTCTTCTCAATGTCTGACAATAGAGATAATTTCGAAGGACAGTAGATGGCGCCATTGTCTTAACAAAAGGGAATTGAATAGTCCAAAGAGCCAGATTAAAGAAAAAAAAAACATGCTTTCAGTTCTTTGAATTTTTCTCTTTTCTTTTCTTTTCTTTTCTTTTCTTTTCTTTTCTTTTCTTTTCTTTTCTTTTCTTTTCTTTTCTTTTCTTCCATGGCTTTAGTTGTTATCAGATAAACTAGCCAACCAGAGGTTTACAAAGTTTTTCAACGTTGCCTTCTTGAAGATTATTTTTACTGCCACACATCAACACAAAGTGCCACCAGATGTTGTCTGACGGAGTTAAACTTAACAGCCACTTGAGGTTTCAAAACATCCCAATTTTTCAAAACACATTGCAAAGGAGTACATTTTAGCTTAATTTCCTTCTCTAATTTATTCTGACAATTCCCTATTCCTGTATTACAAGACACTTTCTTGGCCCCTTCATGTAAAGACTGGTCATGTCTTATTCCAGGATTACCAAAACTTCTCTACTCACCAAGTGTTCTGTACCAGCCTACTACCGGCCCTGCAGAAAAGGCAGGGACAACCCCTTTACAAAACGGCAAGAGGCTGGAACTAAGCCTGCCAAATTTATTAACATAAAACAGAGCAGACAGAGCAAAGAGAGCAAACACGAACCATGAAACAGGAGCTATTCAAACGGTTGCCTTCAGCAAACCAGCCCTCCCACTTGTTCCCCTTTTAAACAGTTCAGGGCGTGGCTTCTCTCTGCCTCCTTCCGAGGTGCCCCATTGCCTTCCTCTGTTTACTCCTGCTTGACTGCCTCCTGCATCGGGCGTCCTTGAACAGGGCCTGCTGTGGGTCATCTTCATCCACGCTGTCAGGCTCACACAGCTGGGTCTGCGTCATGACCAGATGAGAGGGGCCTGGCTGAGGGCTCTGTGGAGCCTCAATACTATCCTCAGCAAGCTCTCCAACACCCCCCTCCTCCTCCTCTGAATCATCCGACCAACCCACAGGCTGACCCTGAATCACAACACCAAGGTGCCTGTTGTAATTTCTTCCATCAATGGAGAAGCATGAAACCTTGTTGAATTTGGGCATTCGGGTTCCTCGGACATGGATCCTACCGCCGACAAAACACAGTAGTCTTCCAGGTCAAACACCTAGGAGCGCTCTAAGACTTACACTTCAGTCGCCATCGGTTTCATCCTGCTGAGAATTGAAGGCTCACCAGGACCTTAACAAGGGTCTCCAGACATGGGGGCCATTGTGGCTTCCGCCCTTTCGACCAAGCCCCACGCTTGAGCACCAGGTGGTAAGGTTCTCCTCTTAACCTTACAAACTCCTCTGGGCCACTCAGGAATTTTAAAAAGCCAAAGAAACTCCTGAGCCGAGGTTTCAGCAAGAGAACAACTTTTATTTTGATCAAAACAGAGTCGGGTATCCTCCCTTTTCGTGGCTGCTTAAAAGGATGAAGGCACACACAGAAAAAAATGTTTCCACTCTTTATACCCTTTCAGAACAAAGAGACTCAAGTCTCTGTACCAGGAGTAAAGAAGCACAGAAAAACAAAATCCAAGGTGATGACTCATACACATCAGGCTAGCTCACCTTCCCCCTCCCTGTTTCCTGGACCACTGAATCTCAGCTTGCTCCTTTCATATAAGCAATCTCCTGTAAATAGAGCATGAGACATTTCCTTTTATATAAATTGCTGTTGTTATTGTTAGTTGTGAAGTCGTGTCCGACCCATCGCAACCCCATGGACAATGTTCCTCTAGGCCTTCTTGTCCTCTACCATCTTCTGGAGTCCATTTAGGCTCACGCCTACTGCTTCAGTGACTCCATCCAGCCACATCATTCTCTGTTGTCCCTTTCTTCTCTTGCTCTCAACCCGTTCCCATCATTAGGCTCTTCTCCAGTGAGTCCTTCCTTCTGATTAGGTGGCCAAAGTACTTGAGTTTCAACTTCAGGATCTGGCCTTCTAAAGAGCAGTCAGGGTTGATTTCTTCTAGGAGTAACTGGTTTGAATGCCTTGCAGTCCAAGGGACTCGCAGAAGTCTTCTCCAGCACCGTAGTTCAAAGGCTTCAATTCTTTGGCACTCAGCCTTTCTTATGGTCCAACTTTCACAGCCATACATTGCAACTGGGAAGACCATAGCCTTGACTATACACACTTTTGTTGTCAGGGTGATGTCTCTCCTTTTTAGTGTGCTGTCTAGGTTTGCCTTGGCTTTCCTCCCCGGGAGCAAGCATCTTTTAATTTCTTGGCTGCAGTCACCGTCTGCGGTGATCTTGGAGCCCAGGAAAATAAAATCTGTCACTACCTCCATTTCTTCCCCATCTATTTGCCAGGAAATGAGAGGGCTGGATGCCATGATCTTGGTTTTCTTAATGTTAAGTTTCAACCCAACTTTTGCACTCTCCTTCTTCACTCGCAACAAGAGGCTCTTTAGTTCCTCTTCACTTTCTGCCATTAGAGCGGTATCATCTGCATATCAGGTTGTTGATATTTCTCCCGGCAATCTTAATTCCAACTTTTGATTCATCTAACCCTGCCTTTCTCACAATGTGCTCTGCATATAAGTTAAATAGGCAGGGCGACAGTATACAGCCTTGCCGGACTCCTTTCCCAATTTTGAACCAGTCAGTGGTTCTGTGTCCAGTTCTCACTGTTGCTTCTTGACCTGCATATAGGTTTCTCAAGAGAGAAATAAGATGGTCTGGTACTCCCATCTCTTTAAGAACTTGCCACAGTTTGTTGTGATCCACACAATCAAAGGCTTTAGCATAGCCAATGAAGCAGAAGTAGATTTTTTCTGGAACTCCCTAGTTTTCTCCATGATCCAGCATATGTTGGCAATTTGATCTCTAGTTCCTCTGCCTCTTCAAAATCCTGTCTGTACTTCTGGTAGTTCTCGATCCACATACTGCTGGAGTCTAGCTTGTAGGATTTTAAGCATAACTTTACTAGCATGTGAAATGAGTGCAATGGTGCGATAGTTTGAAGATTCTTTGGCACTGCCTTTCTTTGGAATTGGAGTGTAAACTGATCTTTTCCAATCCTGTAGCCACTGTTGAGTTTTCCAAATTTGCTGGCAAATTGAGTGTAACACTTTTACGGCATCATCTTTCAAGATTTTGAATAGCTCATCTGGAATACTGTCACCTCCACTAGCTTTGTTGTTGCTCAGCTTTCCTAAGGCCATTTCACTTCACATTCTAGGATGTCTGGCTCGAGGTCAGTGACCACCTCATTGTGGTTATCTGGGATGTTAAGCTCATTCTTGTATAGTTCTTCTGTGTAATTTTGCCACCTCTTCTTAATCTCTCCTTCCTCTGTTAGGTTCCTGCCATTTTGGTCCTTTATCATGCCCATTTTTGCATGGAATGTTCCCTTCATCTCTCCAATTTTCTTGACGGGAACTCTAGTCCTCCCTATTCTATTGTTTTCTTCTATTTCTTTGCACTGTTCATTTAAGAATGCATTCTTATCTCTTCTAGCTATTCTCTGGAATTCTGCATTCAGTTGGGCGTATCTTTCTTTTTCTCCTTTGCCTTTCACTTCCCTCCTGTCCTCAGCTATTTGAAAAGCTTCCTCAGACAGCCATTTTGCTTTCTTGCATTTCTTTTTCTTTGGGATGGTTTTAGTTGCTACTTCTTGTACAATGTCCATAGTTCTTCAAGCACTCTGTGTATCAGATCTAATTCCTTAAATCTATTTGTCACCTGTACTGTATACTCGTCAGGGATATGATTTAGTTCATACCTGAGTGGCCTAGTGCTTTTCCCTACTTTCTTCAGTTTAAGCCTAAATTTTGCAACAAGAAGCTCATGGTCTGAGCCACAGTCAGCTCCTGGTCTTGTTTTTACTGACTATATAGAGCTTCTCCATCTTTGGCTGCAGGGCACATAGTCAAACTGATTTCTGTGTTGACCGTCTGGTGATGTCCATGTGTACAGCCATCTCTTGGGTTGTTGGAAAAGAGTGTTTGCTATGACCATCGTATTCTCTTGACAAAATTCTATCTGCCTGTGCCCTGCTTCATTTTGTACTCCAAGGCCAAACTTGCCTGTTATTCCGGTTATCTTTTGGCTTCCTCCTTTAGCATTTCAATCCCCCATGATGATAAGGACATCATTTTTTGGTGTTAGTTCTATAAGGTGTTGTAGGGCTTCATAGAACCGGTCAATTTCATCCTCTTCAGCAACAGTGGTTGGGGCATAGACTTGGACTACTGTGATAGTGAATGGTTTGCCTTGGATTCGAACTGAGATCATTCTGTCATTTTGGGACTGTATCCCAGTATTGCTTTTCCTAATCTTTTATTGACTATGAAGGCTACTCCATTTCTTCTGTAGTATACAGGGTCTCATCTTCCAGCATCATATCTTTTTTTCCTTTTGGTACTGTCCATGGGGTTTTATGGCAAAGATACTGGAGTGGGTTGCCATTTCCTTCTCCAGTGGATCACGTTTTGTCAGAACCTCTGCTATGACCTGTCCGTCTTGGGTGGCCCTGCACGGCATAGCTCATAGCTTCATTGAATTACGCAAGCCTCTTAACCACGACAAGGCAGTAATCCATGAAGGGGTTTATATAAATAATTTCCCAGTATAAGGCACCTACAAATCTGCTTGCACATAAAGTTATATATAAAATACTTACAAAGTATCACCACTAGTATCAGTATAAAGTGATTACAAAATAACACTACTAATATCAAGCTTAAGCATAATAAAATCATATGTACAATAAAGTCCCTTCGCAGCGAAAAGACTAAAGTGCTAACTGAAAATCTAACAGAAAAACAAAAAAAACAACTAGCAAAAAAAATCTTCAAATAGTTAAAAAAGTTAAATATTTGGGAATTTATTTAACAGCAAGATATGCAACAATAAAAAAGACAATTATGTAAGATTGCTAAAACAAATAAAATTGGATTTGGAAAAGTGGAAAATTTACAACTCTCAATGCTGGGGAGAATAGCAACAGTGAAAATGAATATCTTACCTAAAATACTTTTTCTATTCCAAACGATACCTGTAAGATTGGGTAAAAATGTTTTTGATGAACTAAATACAACAATACCAAAATTTATCTGGCAAGGAAAGAAAGCTAGAATCAGACTGAAAATGTTACAAGAAGTGAAAGAAAGTGGAGGATTTGGATTGCCGGACTGGACTTTATACCACCAAGTAACTATATTAACATGGATTAAAGTGAGGGAAGTCAGCTCCCCAGAAAAGGAAATATTAAAAGGTCAGAAAAATATATTTCGGGGGAAAAAGAAAGATATTGAAGAACCAGGAAAGCCTGCCCAGTTTGCTTAATAGCCCTAGCTCTCCCCCCACCCCAAGCAGAAAACCAGTTCTGTAGACATGGAAATGTGAACCATCAAGAAGGTTGGAGCTAGAAGTTTAGGAAGACAAAGACATACCCCAGTCTCAGGAAAGCAGGGGGTGGGACATACCCACAACCATCAAGAATCCTAGAAGGGCACATCTGGACTCAGGTCAGGATACGTAACACAGAAAATAGCCTCAAACAGGAACAAGAAATAACTCCAAACAATAGAGTCTAGGGGTATAAAAACCCACTACCCCCATGTGGTCAGTCCTTTTTCTGTTGGATCCATACTTCTGTCTGGTTTTCCTCTACAATAAACTGTAGCCCTCTTCCCAAAGCAGTCTCCGTGTTGTTTATTCCCGGCTTGGATGGAACCATGATGAAGACTTTTCTTCCAAAAATTTTTGGCACCCCAGATGCCAATGGACAACCTCTCCAATGGACTGAGATGCTAAAAGATGCTAAAACAGGATTCTATAAGCCCATCTTGCCAGCAGCAGACCCTTTTATATCTGTGGATGGGTTTCCCAGGCCCTGCCCATGTGGACTCAGGATAGTAAAGGGAGTTTTGGGTTTGAGCTCAAGGGCTGCTTTGGAAAGAAGGTGAAGGTGAGTACCTCTAAATTTTAACTTTAAAGCCCAGGGGAACAAAGGAAATGTGTGTATGTCTCTGTGTGTGAGAGTGAGAAGACCTTTTTCCCAATCACAGTTGGATTTTGCTCCCTCTGGCCTTTCCTAGCCGCAGAAAGGATCTATTCAAGTTGCAGACCCTGGAAAGTAGGGGAGGGTTTGGCCAGAGGGAAAGGGAGGGGCTGTGTGAAAATGGAATGGAATGAGTGAATGAGAGAATTGGATTTGGGTAACCAGCTGGTAAGGCCCTGTAAGCAAAGCCCACTTATAGGAAGAGCCTGTACTAGTGCAAAAAAAAAAAAAAGCACAGGTCTTCCCAGACTTCTCCTAAGTCTGAAAACTGACAAGTGGTGGTAAGAGAAGGAGGCCGGGTACCTGTTGAGGCAGGCCCTCCCAAGACATTTTTTAGGTCTGAAAAGTGACAACAGGAAGTTCCCTAGGTAGGAAGGGCCAGTAGTACTTCTTTAGGGAACCGAAGTCTTCCTGGGCATTTTTTTGAGTCCAAAAAAGGCGGCAGGGATAGTGTCATTAAGAGCGGCTGGGATGGAACCAGCTGGGATGGAAGCATGATGAAGACTTTTCTTCCAACAAAAGAATGGATAATGCTCAGAGATAAAAGACTATTATACCTAGAGGGCATGACCTACAACTTGGATGGCATGCCTTTCTGTGGTGTGGGAAGAATAAAATTCATAGATACTTTCAAAACCACTTTATAAGAAATGCACTTCTTTTAGAATGGGAAAAAATAAAAGTGAAAATTTATATCTAGATACCTGGATGGCTTTCAACAATGGAAGCATTTGCTTACCAAAATTTAATTAATTTTGACAAAGTTGTGATCTATAAATATATTTTGGACAATGAAGGGAAATTGAAAGACAGACAAGATTTACAAGAAGAAGGTATTGATCTATCATGGTGGCCATATTTGCAAATCCAAATGAAATATGAAAAAGATGCTAAAACAGGATTCTATAAAGAACAATTTGATCAGATACTGCTAAAAACAGGCAAAAAACTGATTAAGAAACTTTATAAATATTTGTTAAGCTTAAAATGGAGGAGGAACAAGTAAAAGAAACAATGATAATATGGGCAAAGAACTTTGGACATAATATAGAACTAGAAAACTGGCAAAGTTTGAGGGAAATAAATGCTAAATTAACTAAAACAGTGGCATATAAAGAAAACTTACATCAAATGTTTTACAGATGTCATATGACACCAGTGAGATTAGCAAAAATATTTTAAAATACTTCAAACAAGTGTTGGAAATGCAAACAAAAGCCAGGTACCTATTACCATATCTGGTGGACATGCTCTAAAGCTAAAATATTTTGGTCAAAAATACACTTATGGTTGGAAAAAATGACTAAAAAACAAACAGATTTTAAGCTAGAATTATTTTTGTTAGGAATAGGTGCAAATTATGAGAAAAACTGTTTATATTTAATTTTAGATGTACTAACTGCAGCAAGAATTGTATTTCTCCAATACTGGAAAAATGAAAACCTACCAAAGGAAGAATTAAGAAAATATTAGAGTGTGCAGAAATGGATAGATTGACTTTAAAGATAAAAGAGAAAGAAGATTCAGTGTACTTTAGAATACGGGATAATACACACACACACACACACACACACACACACACACACACACATATATACACGTATACATATACATGTATATATGGATCCTTGGTTTTTCGGGTTTTTCCCCGCGTAGAATTAAAGGTGTAGGCGCAACGTTTCGACGGAATCCCATCCGTCATCATCAGGCTTCTGCTTCCTTCTTCTGGGAGAAGCATGTGGCTCTTGCTCTTTGTTCCTCTTTTTTAAACTGCCAGAGGGGGTGTGTTCTGTGGAGGTGTGCTCTGATTGGGTAGGGGACCAAGTGTGTTCTGATTGGGTGGGAGTGTGTTTTGAATGGTGGGTGTGTTCTGATTGGGTGGGGGTGTGTTCTGAGTGGATGGGCTGGTCTCAGCTGCCAGCTCCAGAACTGAGCTGGTGAGTTGTGCTGCTTTTGTTCGGCTTCGTGTTTGTGGTGGTGCCATGTTTTTATAGTGGGTGTCAGTTTGCTTATTGTGTGGTTTGGAGGGGTTTAAAGTGGCTGATGTTGCAGCTGTAGTTAGGTTTCTGTTTTGTGGTTGTGTGTCTTTATCGTTGTGGGTTCGGATTTGCTTTTTGAATGGTTGTGTGGTGGTGATGTCATGTGATGTTATCATGAGTTTGGGTCTGGTATCATTCTTGGTGGTTGGGCTTCGTCTGTCAATCAAGGCGGGTTTCCAAATGGCTGGTAGACGAGAGGTATCATCTCGTTTATTCATGCTGTGGGGGCGTTTTTCTATCTCAATGGCTTCTCTGATTATTCTGTTGTTAAAATGTTCAATTTTGGCGATAGTTTTGGTTTTTTTAAAATCAATTTCATGTCCCGTGGCTTCAAAGTGTTGGACCAGGGATGAAGTTTGTTCTCCCTTTCTGAGTGAGTTTTTGTGCTCTTCAATGCGTGCACTTATTCTTCTGTTGGTCTGTCCGATGTATGTGGTGGGGCAGGTGGTGCATGGGATTTCGTATACTCCTTGGTTTTCTAACCCAATTATGTCCTTGGGGTTTCTTAGGATGGTGGATATTTTTCTGTCTGTGTAGAATGCTGTTTTGATGTTGTGTTTTTGGAGGACCTTGCTGATTCTGTCTGTGGTCCCTTTTAAGTATGGGAGGAGGGCTTTGCCATTTTCTTGTTCTCTGTCTTGGGTTTTTGTGGGTGTCTCTCTTTGGATTAAGTTGGTAATCGTGTTTCTTTGGAATCCATTGGCTGTTAGTACATTAGTGAGAGTGTGTAGTTCGGTTTTTAGGTGTTGTTCGTCAGCTAGGTGTTTTGTTCTGGAGATGAGTGTCTTGGCTACGGAGTTGATCTGTGCTGGGTGGTGGTGTGAGAGTGCGTTCAGATAGCGGTTTGTGTGTGTTTTTTTATGGTAGATAGTGTGTCCTAGGGAGCCGTTGGATTTCTTGTAGACTAAGACATCAAGGAAGGGAAGTTGATTGTTAGCTTCTGTTTCCATGGTGAATTGTATTTTGGGGTGTAGGCTATTGAGGTGTATGAGGAAGTCATCCAGTTTTTCTTTGCCGTGTGGCCAGATTACGAAGGTGTCATCTACGTATCTGAGCCAGAGTTTGGGTTTGTGGTTGGATTTTTCCAGAGCGAGGGTTTCAAAGTGTTCCATGTAGAGGTTTGCGATGACAGGTGAGAGGGGTGATCCCATGGGTGCTCCTTCCATTTGTTTGTATCTTTGTCCATTGTAGATGAAGTATGTGTTAGATAGGCAGTGGTTGGTCAAATCTAGGATGTGTTTTGGGGGGTTGTATTTATTTAGGATAGCTGTCAAGGCTTCTTTGATTGGTACTTGGGTGAAGAGGGATACAACATCGAAGCTCACAAGTAGGTCCCAGGGCTGTAAGTTTAGTTTACTTATGATCTCTATGAATTGGAATGAGTTTTGTACGTGTGAGGTGATGGAATTTGCATAAGGCTGTAGTTGTTTGGCAAGAAATTTGGCTAGATTTTGTAGAGGTGAGCCTATGGAGCTGACTATGGGTCTGAGTGGGGTTCCTTCTTTGTGTATCTTGGGCAGACCATAGAGCTTAGGACATCTGGATGATTTTTCTCTGGGAATGATTGTTTTCTGGATCTCTTCACTGATGGGTGTGGCTTTTATTTTTGATTTTGTGGTTTTTTCCAGGTAGGTGGTGGGATCTGTCTTGAGGAGTTTGTATGTGGAGTCTCGGAGTAGGTTGGATAATTTGGTATGGTAGTCAGATGAGTTCATTACCACCGTGGCGTTGCCTTTGTCTGCTGGCAGAATGATTATGCTGGTGTCATTTTTTAGGTTAAGTAGTGCTGTCTGTTCCTCTTTGGGTAAGTTGCTTTTGGGTGGTTTGCTGGTGCAGAGGATGTTGGTAACTTCGAGTCTGATTTTGTTGGCATCATCAGGGTTAATTTTGGTCAGGCTGGATTCGACTCCGCATATAATGGTTTCCGTGGGAATGTGTTTGGGAGTGACTGCAAAATTAAATCCTTTAGACAGGACGTTGGTTTCGGCTATGGTGAGAATCCTATCTGAGATGTTGTGCACAGTTTGTTTCATGTGTTGCTGTGGGAGAGGAGGGGTTTGTTTCTGGCGTTCCTTTAGTCTTCGGAGTTTATTGGTGTGTGTGTCTGCTTTGTAGGCAGTCTCTGTTTCAGCTCTCCAGACAGCGATTTGTTTGAATTTGTCCCAAAGTGTGGGGTGGATCTTGTTGCTGAGTTTGAGGTGAAGTGTGAGGAGGTCTCTGTTGATTCGGTCCAAGAGGAATCTTTTTGTGTGGAGTTCGTTTCTGATTAGGGCCAGTTCTGTTCTTATCAGGATGCGTTTGATGGCTGCAGAGTTGGAGTGGAATTTCAATTGGAAGGATGTGGGGATTAAATTTTGGTCTCGGCAGTTGCGTAGGAATGTGAGGTCACACAGGATGGAAGCTCTTCGTACTTCGAGTTTTTCGTAGGTCTTGGTTAGCTGGTAGATTTCCTCCCCGTAGAGGTAAGATATTTGTTTTCTGAGGTTTTCGCGGGTGCCTGTATGTGGATCCTTGGTTTTTCGGGTTTTTCCCCGCGTAGAATTAAAGGTGTAGGCGCAACGTTTCGACGGAATCCCATCCGTCATCATCAGGCTTCTGCTTCCTTCTTCTGGGAGAAGCATGTGGCTCTTGCTCTTTGTTCCTCTTTTTTAAACTGCCAGAGGGGGTGTGTTCTGTGGAGGTGTGCTCTGATTGGGTAGGGGACCAAGTGTGTTCTGATTGGGTGGGAGTGTGTTTTGAATGGTGGGTGTGTTCTGATTGGGTGGGGGTGTGTTCTGAGTGGATGGGCTGGTCTCAGCTGCCAGCTCCAGAACTGAGCTGGTGAGTTGTGCTGCTTTTGTTCGGCTTCGTGTTTGTGGTGGTGCCATGTTTTTATAGTGGGTGTCAGTTTGCTTATTGTGTGGTTTGGAGGGGTTTAAAGTGGCTGATGTTGCAGCTGTAGTTAGGTTTCTGTTTTGTGGTTGTGTGTCTTTATCGTTGTGGGTTCGGATTTGCTTTTTGAATGGTTGTGTGGTGGTGATGTCATGTGATGTTATCATGAGTTTGGGTCTGGTATCATTCTTGGTGGTTGGGCTTCGTCTGTCAATCAAGGCGGGTTTCCAAATGGCTGGTAGACGAGAGGTATCATCTCGTTTATTCATGCTGTGGGGGCGTTTTTCTATCTCAATGGCTTCTCTGATTATTCTGTTGTTAAAATGTTCAATTTTGGCGATAGTTTTGGTTTTTTTAAAATCAATTTCATGTCCCGTGGCTTCAAAGTGTTGGACCAGGGATGAAGTTTGTTCTCCCTTTCTGAGTGAGTTTTTGTGCTCTTCAATGCGTGCACTTATTCTTCTGTTGGTCTGTCCGATGTATGTGGTGGGGCAGGTGGTGCATGGGATTTCGTATACTCCTTGGTTTTCTAACCCAATTATGTCCTTGGGGTTTCTTAGGATGGTGGATATTTTTCTGTCTGTGTAGAATGCTGTTTTGATGTTGTGTTTTTGGAGGACCTTGCTGATTCTGTCTGTGGTCCCTTTTAAGTATGGGAGGAGGGCTTTGCCATTTTCTTGTTCTCTGTCTTGGGTTTTTGTGGGTGTCTCTCTTTGGATTAAGTTGGTAATCGTGTTTCTTTGGAATCCATTGGCTGTTAGTACATTAGTGAGAGTGTGTAGTTCGGTTTTTAGGTGTTGTTCGTCAGCTAGGTGTTTTGTTCTGGAGATGAGTGTCTTGGCTACGGAGTTGATCTGTGCTGGGTGGTGGTGTTTGTTCTCCCTCAGAAAGGGAGAACAAACTTCATCCCTGGTCCAACACTTTGAAGCCACGGGACATGAAATTGATTTAAAAAAAACCAAAACTATCGCCAAAATTGAACATTTTAACAACAGAATAATCAGAGAAGCCATTGAGATAGAAAAACGCCCCCACAGCATGAATAAACGAGATGATACCTCTCGTCTACCAGCCATTTGGAAACCCGCCTTGATTGACAGACGAAGCCCAACCACCAAGAATGATACCAGACCCAAACTCATGATAACATCACATGACATCACCACCACACAACCATTCAAAAAGCAAATCCGAACCCACAACGATAAAGACACACAACCACAAAACAGAAACCTAACTACAGCTGCAACATCAGCCACTTTAAACCCCTCCAAACCACACAATAAGCAAACTGACACCCACTATAAAAACATGGCACCACCACAAACACGAAGCCGAACAAAAGCAGCACAACTCACCAGCTCAGTTCTGGAGCTGGCAGCTGAGACCAGCCCATCCACTCAGAACACACCCCCACCCAATCAGAACACACCCACCATTCAAAACACACTCCCACCCAATCAGAACACACTTGGTCCCCTACCCAATCAGAGCACACCTCCACAGAACACACCCCCTCTGGCAGTTTAAAAAAGAGGAACAAAGAGCAAGAGCCACATGCTTCTCCCAGAAGAAGGAAGCAGAAGCCTGATGATGACGGATGGGATTCCGTCGAAACGTTGCGCCTACACCTTTAATTCTACGCGGGGAAAAACCCGAAAAACCAAGGATCCACATACAGGCACCCGCGAAAACCTCAGAAAACAAATATCTTACCTCTACGGGGAGGAAATCTACCAGCTAACCAAGACCTACGAAAAACTCGAAGTACGAAGAGCTTCCATCCTGTGTGACCTCACATTCCTACGCAACTGCCGAGACCAAAATTTAATCCCCACATCCTTCCAATTGAAATTCCACTCCAACTCTGCAGCCATCAAACGCATCCTGATAAGAACAGAACTGGCCCTAATCAGAAACGAACTCCACACAAAAAGATTCCTCTTGGACCGAATCAACAGAGACCTCCTCACACTTCACCTCAAACTCAGCAACAAGATCCACCCCACACTTTGGGACAAATTCAAACAAATCGCTGTCTGGAGAGCTGAAACAGAGACTGCCTACAAAACAGACACACACACCAATAAACTCCGAAGACTAAAGGAACGCCAGAAACAAACCCCTCCTCTCCCACAGCAACACATGAAACAAACTGTGCACAACATCTCAGATAGGATTCTCACCATAGCCGAAACCAACGTCCTGTCTAAAGGATTTAATTTTGCAGTCACTCCCAAACACATTCCCACGGAAACCATTATATGCGGAGTCGAATCCAGCCTGACCAAAATTAACCCTGATGATGCCAACAAAATCAGACTCGAAGTTACCAACATCCTCTGCACCAGCAAACCACCCAAAAGCAACTTACCCAAAGAGGAACAGACAGCACTACTTAACCTAAAAAATGACACCAGCATAATCATTCTGCCAGCAGACAAAGGCAACGCCACGGTGGTAATGAACTCATCTGACTACCATACCAAATTATCCAACCTACTCCGAGACTCCACATACAAACTCCTCAAGACAGATCCCACCACCTACCTGGAAAAAACCACAAAATCAAAAATAAAAGCCACACCCATCAGTGAAGAGATCCAGAAAACAATCATTCCCAGAGAAAAATCATCCAGATGTCCTAAGCTCTATGGTCTGCCCAAGATACACAAAGAAGGAACCCCACTCAGACCCATAGTCAGCTCCATAGGCTCACCTCTACAAAATCTAGCCAAATTTCTTGCCAAACAACTACAGCCTTATGCAAATTCCATCACCTCACACGTACAAAACTCATTCCAATTCATAGAGATCATAAGTAAACTAAACTTACAGCCCTGGGACCTACTTGTGAGCTTCGATGTTGTATCCCTCTTCACCCAAGTACCAATCAAAGAAGCCTTGACAGCTATCCTAAATAAATACAACCCCCCAAAACACATCCTAGATCTGACCAACCACTGCCTATCTAACACATACTTCATCTACAATGGACAAAGATACAAACAAATGGAAGGAGCACCCATGGGATCACCCCTCTCACCTGTCATCGCAAACCTCTACATGGAACACTTTGAAACCCTCGCTCTGGAAAAATCCAACCACAAACCCAAACTCTGGCTCAGATACGTAGATGACACCTTCGTAATCTGGCCACACGGCAAAGAAAAACTGGATGACTTCCTCATACACCTCAATAGCCTACACCCCAAAATACAATTCACCATGGAAACAGAAGCTAACAATCAACTTCCCTTCCTTGATGTCTTAGTCTACAAGAAATCCAACGGCTCCCTAGGACACACTATCTACCATAAAAAAACACACACAAACCGCTATCTGAACGCACTCTCACACCACCACCCAGCACAGATCAACTCCGTAGCCAAGACACTCATCTCCAGAACAAAACACCTAGCTGACGAACAACACCTAAAAACCGAACTACACACTCTCACTAATGTACTAACAGCCAATGGATTCCAAAGAAACACGATTACCAACTTAATCCAAAGAGAGACACCCACAAAAACCCAAGACAGAGAACAAGAAAATGGCAAAGCCCTCCTCCCATACTTAAAAGGGACCACAGACAGAATCAGCAAGGTCCTCCAAAAACACAACATCAAAACAGCATTCTACACAGACAGAAAAATATCCACCATCCTAAGAAACCCCAAGGACATAATTGGGTTAGAAAACCAAGGAGTATACGAAATCCCATGCACCACCTGCCCCACCACATACATCGGACAGACCAACAGAAGAATAAGTGCACGCATTGAAGAGCACAAAAACTCACTCAGAAAGGGAGAACAAACTTCATCCCTGGTCCAACACTTTGAAGCCACGGGACATGAAATTGATTTTAAAAAAACCAAAACTATCGCCAAAATTGAACATTTTAACAACAGAATAATCAGAGAAGCCATTGAGATAGAAAAACGCCCCCACAGCATGAATAAACGAGATGATACCTCTCGTCTACCAGCCATTTGGAAACCCGCCTTGATTGACAGACGAAGCCCAACCACCAAGAATGATACCAGACCCAAACTCATGATAACATCACATGACATCACCACCACACAACCATTCAAAAAGCAAATCCGAACCCACAACGATAAAGACACACAACCACAAAACAGAAACCTAACTACAGCTGCAACATCAGCCACTTTAAACCCCTCCAAACCACACAATAAGCAAACTGACACCCACTATAAAAACATGGCACCACCACAAACACGAAGCCGAACAAAAGCAGCACAACTCACCAGCTCAGTTCTGGAGCTGGCAGCTGAGACCAGCCCATCCACTCAGAACACACCCCCACCCAATCAGAACACACCCACCATTCAAAACACACTCCCACCCAATCAGAACACACTTGGTCCCCTACCCAATCAGAGCACACCTCCACAGAACACACCCCCTCTGGCAGTTTAAAAAAGAGGAACAAAGAGCAAGAGCCACATGCTTCTCCCAGAAGAAGGAAGCAGAAGCCTGATGATGACGGATGGGATTCCGTCGAAACGTTGCGCCTACACCTTTAATTCTACGCGGGGAAAAACCCGAAAAACCAAGGATCCACATACAGGCACCCGCGAAAACCTCAGAAAACAAATATCTTACCTCTACGGGGAGGAAATCTACCAGCTAACCAAGACCTACGAAAAACTCGAAGTACGAAGAGCTTCCATCCTGTGTGACCTCACATTCCTACGCAACTGCCGAGACCAAAATTTAATCCCCACATCCTTCCAATTGAAATTCCACTCCAACTCTGCAGCCATCAAACGCATCCTGATAAGAACAGAACTGGCCCTAATCAGAAACGAACTCCACACAAAAAGATTCCTCTTGGACCGAATCAACAGAGACCTCCTCACACTTCACCTCAAACTCAGCAACAAGATCCACCCCACACTTTGGGACAAATTCAAACAAATCGCTGTCTGGAGAGCTGAAACAGAGACTGCCTACAAAACAGACACACACACCAATAAACTCCGAAGACTAAAGGAACGCCAGAAACAAACCCCTCCTCTCCCACAGCAACACATGAAACAAACTGTGCACAACATCTCAGATAGGATTCTCACCATAGCCGAAACCAACGTCCTGTCTAAAGGATTTAATTTTGCAGTCACTCCCAAACACATTCCCACGGAAACCATTATATGCGGAGTCGAATCCAGCCTGACCAAAATTAACCCTGATGATGCCAACAAAATCAGACTCGAAGTTACCAACATCCTCTGCACCAGCAAACCACCCAAAAGCAACTTACCCAAAGAGGAACAGACAGCACTACTTAACCTAAAAAATGACACCAGCATAATCATTCTGCCAGCAGACAAAGGCAACGCCACGGTGGTAATGAACTCATCTGACTACCATACCAAATTATCCAACCTACTCCGAGACTCCACATACAAACTCCTCAAGACAGATCCCACCACCTACCTGGAAAAAACCACAAAATCAAAAATAAAAGCCACACCCATCAGTGAAGAGATCCAGAAAACAATCATTCCCAGAGAAAAATCATCCAGATGTCCTAAGCTCTATGGTCTGCCCAAGATACACAAAGAAGGAACCCCACTCAGACCCATAGTCAGCTCCATAGGCTCACCTCTACAAAATCTAGCCAAATTTCTTGCCAAACAACTACAGCCTTATGCAAATTCCATCACCTCACACGTACAAAACTCATTCCAATTCATAGAGATCATAAGTAAACTAAACTTACAGCCCTGGGACCTACTTGTGAGCTTCGATGTTGTATCCCTCTTCACCCAAGTACCAATCAAAGAAGCCTTGACAGCTATCCTAAATAAATACAACCCCCCAAAACACATCCTAGATCTGACCAACCACTGCCTATCTAACACATACTTCATCTACAATGGACAAAGATACAAACAAATGGAAGGAGCACCCATGGGATCACCCCTCTCACCTGTCATCGCAAACCTCTACATGGAACACTTTGAAACCCTCGCTCTGGAAAAATCCAACCACAAACCCAAACTCTGGCTCAGATACGTAGATGACACCTTCGTAATCTGGCCACACGGCAAAGAAAAACTGGATGACTTCCTCATACACCTCAATAGCCTACACCCCAAAATACAATTCACCATGGAAACAGAAGCTAACAATCAACTTCCCTTCCTTGATGTCTTAGTCTACAAGAAATCCAACGGCTCCCTAGGACACACTATCTACCATAAAAAAACACACACAAACCGCTATCTGAACGCACTCTCACACCACCACCCAGCACAGATCAACTCCGTAGCCAAGACACTCATCTCCAGAACAAAACACCTAGCTGACGAACAACACCTAAAAACCGAACTACACACTCTCACTAATGTACTAACAGCCAATGGATTCCAAAGAAACACGATTACCAACTTAATCCAAAGAGAGACACCCACAAAAACCCAAGACAGAGAACAAGAAAATGGCAAAGCCCTCCTCCCATACTTAAAAGGGACCACAGACAGAATCAGCAAGGTCCTCCAAAAACACAACATCAAAACAGCATTCTACACAGACAGAAAAATATCCACCATCCTAAGAAACCCCAAGGACATAATTGGGTTAGAAAACCAAGGAGTATACGAAATCCCATGCACCACCTGCCCCACCACATACATCGGACAGACCAACAGAAGAATAAGTGCACGCATTGAAGAGCACAAAAACTCACTCAGAAAGGGAGAACAAACTTCATCCCTGGTCCAACACTTTGAAGCCACGGGACATGAAATTGATTTTAAAAAAAACCAAAACTATCGCCAAAATTGAACATTTTAACAACAGAATAATCAGAGAAGCCATTGAGATAGAAAAACGCCCCCACAGCATGAATAAACGAGATGATACCTCTCGTCTACCAGCCATTTGGAAACCCGCCTTGATTGACAGACGAAGCCCAACCACCAAGAATGATACCAGACCCAAACTCATGATAACATCACATGACATCACCACCACACAACCATTCAAAAAGCAAATCCGAACCCACAACGATAAAGACACACAACCACAAAACAGAAACCTAACTACAGCTGCAACATCAGCCACTTTAAACCCCTCCAAACCACACAATAAGCAAACTGACACCCACTATAAAAACATGGCACCACCACAAACACGAAGCCGAACAAAAGCAGCACAACTCACCAGCTCAGTTCTGGAGCTGGCAGCTGAGACCAGCCCATCCACTCAGAACACACCCCCACCCAATCAGAACACACCCACCATTCAAAACACACTCCCACCCAATCAGAACACACTTGGTCCCCTACCCAATCAGAGCACACCTCCACAGAACACACCCCCTCTGGCAGTTTAAAAAAGAGGAACAAAGAGCAAGAGCCACATGCTTCTCCCAGAAGAAGGAAGCAGAAGCCTGATGATGACGGATGGGATTCCGTCGAAACGTTGCGCCTACACCTTTAATTCTACGCGGGGAAAAACCCGAAAAACCAAGGATCCACATACAGGCACCCGCGAAAACCTCAGAAAACACATGTATATATGTATATATGTATGTATATATATATACACGTATACATATACATATCATACACACACACACACACACACATAGATACACACACATACACATAGATAGATGGAGCCGACTCCCCAATGACTTCCGCCCCACCAACCGAAGGTTTGGGGCGTTGCCAGGGCAACGGTCAGCTGGGCAGTGTAGCTAAGATGGTGGTACTGGCGGCTTGTTGCTCACGCGCGCGAGAGAGATGGGTCCGGCTGGTGCATTCTGTGTCGCGCGGAGATGACGTCCTCCGGGGTGGTGGCTGCTTCCCTGTATCGCTGGGAGCCGCCGTCGCGCGCGCGAAGATGGCGGGAGTGGCCGAGGCGGTCCCGGGTGGCGGCGACGGCGGTGGCGGGGCCGGGCTCCGCCAGGGCTCCCCGCCGGAGCCCTCGCCGCAACTGCTGCAGGCGGAGGTCGGGCAGCCGCGGCGGAATACCTTTGCCAGCGGCGGAGATGGGCAGCCTCCTCCCTGCACCGAAACGCTGGGCTTTTACGAAAGCGATCGACGCCGCAAGAAGAAGCAGTGCCGCGCGTCCTCGGGTAAGATTCCGTCGCGGACTCCTAAATACGTGCAGAGTTTCATATTTGTAGAATGCTTGGGAAGGGAGTGCAGAAAAGGAGGAGAAAAACAACGTGTGCAGAACGCTTTTTTGGGTGCTTCCTCATGGGAAACTTGCGGGGGTGGGGGAATGCAGAAAGCCTGGGGAGAAGGAAGAGCGGAGTGAGCCCCATTTGCACCCCAACCTGTTGGGTCCCCAATGTCCCATGACGGGCCTTCTTCCTCCATCCACTTCTTCCAAAGCTGCTTTCTTTTTTGTAAGTTGTGGTGCTAAAGTTTTGCACCGAGGTAGGGTGGATTTAGGAATGACAAGACCTGCAGAGATACCTTTCTTCCCCCTTTATGCCCAAAAGAGGACTTTCTGCATAACAATGACTGTGCTGGAGACTCCGGGTGCCTGAATTTAGTCCTCACCCTGCTCACATTGCTTCCCTTTGGCTCATGAAAGAGTTCCCTAAATTATTTTGGGGAATCTATTTTAAGCATTCAAGTTTGAAAAAGGAGGCTCAGGTATCTGTCTTAATCTGTTTTGGGGACAGGTTCCTGCTTTATATGTGAAACTTGGATGAGTGCACATCAGTATAAAATTAGCTTTACTTTTATGGAGGAACAAGAGGTAAAGAATCATCCAATGCTATGAAACATATTCTTGGCATTGTACAGGATTGCTTTCTTGCATAAGGGATAGAATTCTGGGAGTTGAAGTACACAAGTTATAAAAGGACCAAGTTTGAAGACCCTTGACTTAGAGGAAAGAAATATTCCTATGCGAATGCTGTTTGTCGACTTTAGTTCGGCATTTAATACTATCATTTCTCAGAATTTAGTAGATAAACTGGACCTTCAATACTCCTTTGTGCAAATGAATTCTTGATTTTCTCACTGATAAGCCCCAGTATGTGCGAATTGGGACTAATATTTCTAAGATCATGTTCTTGAGCACAGGTTCTCCTCAGGGCTGTGTCCTAAGTCTGCTGTTGTTAACCCATTGACTCATGACTGTTGTGCAAGGTTTTGCTACCAACCATATGGTGAAGTATGTAGATGATACAATAGTGGTGGGCCTTCGTAAGATAATGAGGGTGATTACCAGGAGGAGGTAGAGGGTTTAATGAACTGGTGTAATAAAAACAGCCTGGTTTTAAATCTAGGAAGAACAAAAGAGATCGTTGTCTATTTCAGAAAAGGCAGGCACAATACACCTCTGTGTGTTAACTATTCCACTGTGGTGCTGGTTAATAGTATCAAGTTTCTGAATGTGGGGCTGAAGAGAGGTTAGCTTGGTTGCTCAACAATGAGACTGGTGAAGTGGGAACAGCAGAGCCGGCATTTTCTGTGTCTCATGAGAAGAGCATATCTTCCTTCCCCTATCCTTACTACTTTCTATAGAGGGACAATTGAAAGCATCCTGTTGTACTGTATTACTGTGGTTTGGAAGTATTACTGTTTCGGATAGGAAGGCTGTGCAGAGAGTGGTGAAGACAGCAGAAAAGATTATTAGAAGTTCACTTTCTTCTGTTCAGGACATAGCATATAAAAGATGCTTGACCAGGGTCCGCAGTATTGTCAGAGATGCTACACATCCTCTCCATGACTGATTTTTTGTTACCTTCTGAGAGGAGGCTTCATGGTATCCGAAACAGAACAACTAGATTCTGTAATAGCTTTCTACCGTACAGTATCAACCTTGTTAACTCTCAAAACTCTTTTTTCTGCCATGTATTCTGAATGGACTGTGATTTTTTATATATTTCCCATGTTTCCCTATCCCTCAAATAAGCCCAAGCTTGATTTTTAGGAGTGGAACTAATATAAGCCCTACCCCAAAAATGAGCCCAGGGAGGGTGTGCATGGCCAGCACAAGCAGTGGTGTGTACACGGGGGCCAATTGTGTCTGGCAGCAGCCGCAGCCTGCCAACCCCTTGGAGCAACATAGGTAAGTCCAACATGAAGGCTGGTGGGGTGGGGAGGCAGGTGATCCAGACACGCCGTGCACTTTTTGGAGAAATGACACTGAAAGCTTTGTCTGCTTGAAAATGGGGTGGTTGGAAATGGAGGGATTTGCTCCATTTCCAACCACCCCATTTTTAAGCAGACAAAGCTGCTATTCTCCGTCATTTGTCTGTCCAGGAGAAAAGTCTTTGGGCGCCAAATAGGAACCCAAACACTTCTCACCCAGAGGGAGTCTGGCATCTTCATCTGCTTGAAAATGGGGTGTTTGAAAACAGAGGGATATGTGTGTGTGTGTGTGTGTACGTATGTGTGTATGTGTATATATATAAACACACACATGCATATACATACACACACACACACACACACACACACACACACATATATGTGTGTGTTATTTGTATTATAGTCTTCCTGCCTTTAGTAAATGTCTATACATTGTTGGGTGCCTTTGTTTCCTTGCATTTAGAGATATTTAGTTAGTTAAAATGGTTAGGAATATGACATAAGCTTAATAATAAAAATACTAGATATGGTGGAGGAAAAATAAAGTGGGAATCAAATTCTGTAACAGACTTTGGAAAAAGGGATAACATCAAGGTTTAACTCCGGGGTGACGTTCAAAAGAAAGCTGTAACCTGTTGAATGTTTTCACCTCTTCAACCCATTTATATTTATGAAGTGCTCTTAAACCATGGTGTTTCTGAAAGAACCCTCTGCTGCTCATTGGTTATAGAAATTAACCTCAGGTAGGAAGATCCCATTTTGGGCATTATTATAGCATACTTGATTAAGATTGGGATTGTATTTGAAATAAACAAGACTATTTCAGTGTTAGAGAATCAAAAAATGTTAAAATGAAAAAATAGCAAAGTACTAGAAAGGGAATTGAACAAATAATGATAGCTAAAATTTTTGTCCTTGGTTCCAAGATAGCACAAATCCTGGTAGCTGATTTCAACTTTAAAGCAGAGGTCCCCAACTTTTGCATCTTGGTGCCCTGGCTGGGCAGGGGGAGGAGAACTGGGCCCCATGAGTGGCGGGCTGGTTTGCGTTCATGCGCAGCTCCACTCACACGAGAGAAACTTTGAGGCACCACTCATACAAGTGGGGATGTACGTACGCCAGCCTACCACTCACGTGGCCTGGTTGCAAATAGGCCATGGCCAGTAGTGGGCCATGGCCCACAGATTGGGGACCCCTGCTTTAAAGGACCAGCACTGGAAGGGAGGGGAAACTTTTGGGAACTTTCATTTGACCAGATGTATTGGCTATGGTATTGGGCTTCCAAGATACTCATAATTTTAAAGATTAAAAGAACATTTGGAAATAAGTTGCAGCCTACAAAACCAATTGAATGTCTTCCTGTCTCCTTAGTGTCTTGATGGTCCTTCTTTAAAGTCAGATTCCAAGTATTATTCAGTACGGTATTATCATATTATTCAAAGTAATAAGTAAAATGTAGTAATTGTCACCTGTAAGTGTTGGCCTTTATAGTATATATAGCATATAATGCCCTCATGTAGTGTAGTGATTATATGTTGGATTATTTATTTATTTATTTATTTATTTATTTATTTGATTTATATACCGCCCTTCTCCCGAAGGACTCAGGGCGGTGTTGTTGTTGTTAGCTGCGAAGTCGTGTCCGACCCATCGCGACCCTATGGACAACATTCCTCCAGGCCTTCCTGTCCTCTACCATCTTCTGGAGTCCATTTAAGCTCACGCCTACTGCTTCAGTGACTCCATCCAGCCACCTCATTCTCTGTCGTCCCCTTCTTCTATTGCCCTCGATCTTCCCCAGCATTAGGCTCTTCTCCAGGGAGTCCTTCCTTCTCATTAGGTGGCCAAAGTACTTGAGTTTTAGCTTCAGGATCTGGCCTTCTAAAGAGCAGTCAGGATTGATCTCCTCTAGGACTGACCGGTTTGATCGCCTTGCAGTCCAAGGGACTCGCAGGAGTCTTCTCCAGCACCACAGTTCAAAGGCCTCAATTCTTTGGCGCTCAGCCTTTCTTATGGTCCAACTTTCACTACCATACATTGCAACTGGAAAGACCATAGCCTTGACTATACGCACTTTTGTTGACAGGGTGATGTCTCTGCTTTTTAGTGTGCTGTCTAGATTTGCCATGGCTTTCCTCCCCAGGAGCAAGCGTCTTTTAATTTCTTGGCTACAGTCCCCATCTGCAGTGATCTTGGAGCCCAGGAAAATAAAATCTGTCACTACCTCCATTTCTTCCCCATCTATTTGCCAGGAATTGAGAGGGCCAGATGCCATGATCTTGGTTTTCTTAATGTTAAGTTTCAACCCAAGTTTTGCACTCTCCTTCTTCACCTGCAACAAGAGGCTCTTTAGTTCTTCTTCACTTTCTGCCATTAGAGTGGTATCATCTGCGTATCTTAGGTTGTTGATATTTCTTCCGGCAATCTTAATTCCAACTTTTGATTCATCTAGCCCTGCCTTTCTCATGATGTGCTCTGCATATAAGTTAAATAGGCAGGGCGACAGTATACAGCCTTGCCGGACTCCTTTCCCAATTTTGAACCAATCAGTGGTTCCGTGTCCAGTTCTCACTGTTGCTTCTTGACCCGCATATAGGTTTCTCAAGAGACCAATAAGATGGTCTGGTACTCCCATCTCTTTAAGAACTTGCCACAGTTTGTTATGATCCACACAATCAAAGGCTTTAGCATAGTCAATGAAGCAGAAGTAGATGTTTTTCTGGAACTCCCTAGCTTTCTCCATGATCCAGCGTATGTTGGCAATTTGATCTCTAGTTCCTCTGCCTCTTCGAAATCCTGCCTGCACTTCTGGTAGTTCTTGATCCACATACTGCTGAAGTCTAGCTTGTAGGATTTTAAGCATGACTTTACTAGCATGAGAAATGAGTGCAATGGTGCGATAGTTTGAACATTCTTTGGCACTGCCTTTCTTAGGAATTGGAATGTAAACTGATCTTTTCCAATCCTGTGGCCACTGTTGAGTTTTCCAAATTTGCTGGCAAATTGAGTGTAGCACTTTTACTGCATTGTCTTTTAAGATTTTGAATAGCTCAGCTGGAATACTGTCACCTCCACTAGCTTTGTTGTTGCTCAGCTTTTCTAAGGCCCACTTCACTTCACATTCTAGGATGTCTGGCTCGAGGTCAGTGACCACCTCATTGTGATTATCAGGGACGTTAAGCTCATTCTTGTATAGTTCTTCTGTGTAATTTTGCCACCTCTTCTTAATCTCTTCTGCCTCTGTTAGGTCCCTGCCATTTTGGTCCTTTATCATGCCCATTTTTGCATTAAACGTTCCCTTCATTTCTCCAATTTTCTTGAAAAGATCTCTGGTCCTCCCTATTCTATTGTTTTCTTCTATTTCTTTGCACTGTTCATTTAAGAAGGCATTCTTATCTCTTCTAGCTATTCTCTGGAATTCTGCATTCAATTGGGTGTATCTTTCTTTTTCTCCCTTGCCTTTCGCTTCCCTCCTTTCCTCAGCTATTTGCAAAGCTTCCTCAGACAGCCATTTTGCTTTCTTGCATTTCTTTTTCTTTGGGATGGTTTTGGTTGCTACCTGTTGTACAATGTCACGAACCTCTGTCCATAGTTCTTCAGGCACTCTGTCTATCAGATCTAATTCCTTAAATCTATTTGTCACCTCTACTGTATATTCAACAGGGATATGATTTAATTCATACCTGACTGGCCTAGTGCTTTTCCCTACTTTCTTCAGTTTAAGCCTAAACTTTGCAAGGAGAAGCTCATGGTCTGAGCCACAGTCAGCTCCTGGTCTTGTTTTTACTGACTGTATAGAGCTTCTCCATCTTTGGCTGCAGAGCATATAGTCAATCTGATTTCTGTGTTGACCATCTGGTGATGTCCATGTGTAGAGCCGTCTCTTGGGTTGTTGGAAAAGAGTGTTTGCTATGACCATCGTATTCTCTTGACAGAATTCTATCAGCCTGTGCCCTGCTTCATTTTGCACTCCAAGGCCAAACTTGCCTGTTATTCCAGTTATCTTTTGGCTTCCTACTTTAGCATTCCAATCCCCCATGATGATAAGAACAGGGCGGTGTACAGGGCAATAAAAATAAGAATACAGGATACAAGATTTAAAGTTAAATGATTGTACCCAATGTAGTAAGTTAGTTAAAATAATGTTAAAACCCCAAACCCATCAGGCCAGGCTGGCTTGTTCAAATAGATAAGTTTTTAGATCATGCCTGTAAACCGCCCTGAGTCCTCAGGGAAAGGGCGGTATATAAATACAATAAAATAAATAAATAAATAAATAAATGCCGGAAGGAGCGAAGGTCGGGGGCCATCCGGAGTTCAGCCGGTAAGCGGTTCCAAAGGATTGGTGCACCCACCGAGAATGCTCTCCCCCTGGGGGGTCACCAGCCGACATTCTCTGACCGGTGGTACCCTGAGGAGGCCCTCTCTGTGGGAGCGTACAGGACCGAGGGAAGTTGACGCCCGCAGTAGGTGCTCCCGTAGGTAATCCGGACCTATGCCATGTAGGGCTTTGTATGTCATCACCAGCACCTTGAATTTCACCCAGAAGGCAACTGGAAGCCAATGCAGCTCACGGAGCAGAGGTGTAACATGGGATTATGGATAAGGTGGCCCCAGGTTCAGATCCACTCTTAGCCATGGATATTCCTTGGGTAAGGCTAACCTATCACACGGGGCTTCTGTTGTCAGTGAAGGGAAGTTTCATGTAAATGCCCTGATTCCTGGAGAATTATGGCATAGAAATTTAGCAAAGAACCAAATTTATCCTCTAACTCATTTTCATATTGCTTGGTTTCACATTCTTAAAATAATTGGACCATGACTTGTCAGATACCATAAATCCACTAATTATTGTTTGGCAACAGCTACATGTTAATTCTCTCAAATAAATCTCTAGACCAAGTCTGAATTATGGGCTTATATAATTCTCAGCCTCTTAAGCAAAGGTCGATTCATATGAATCTGTTTTATTAAACCATAATTGACTCCATCTTGGGTTTTAACTAAACCAGAATTGAAATGTAAGATTGTATCAGTGTAATAAAAATCTAAGCCTTGATTTTAATTAGAAAACTTGAATTACATCACATATTTTTAGAGGAACAGAAAAGTACTGATTTTTTACTTAGAGCTAATTATATTTGGGGAGATTGTACGTGTGCAGTTTCTGTCCAATTTTCTGTGGAGTCAAAAACACTGGCACAGGTGGAAGCCAACCTTCTTTATTGCATTGCTTGTGAACATTTTGTTAAGAACACTGCAGTTTAGAAACTTGTGCAAATATTTGAACCTATTTGTACTTTGTAATAGTTTCAGAGTACAAATCACAATCACAAAATTGCTCTTCAACATTTAGTAATTTTTTAGTGTCTGTATGGGCAGGGTTCTATTTTTTTTGACAAATATTAGATTAATTTCTAGGAAAGTGTAATTCATGGAATTAGAACTTTAAAATGCAGCTTGTCTCATTATTAATTTTAAACTATGGCTTTATAGCCTGCTTTCAGATTTGTTAAGCTACAGTCTCCCAGATTAAATATAAAGGAACATATAATGTAACTCAATGCATGAAGCCATTTCAACATGGTCATGGATTCGACATGTGAATTCCTGGCTTAATCTTGCCTAATACATAAATATTTGATTTAAAGTTACTTAGAGCCTTTCCCAATTCTAGACGACTCTGGGCAATGTACAGCAACTAAAAGAAACTACATCACAAACTATCAAAAACTAAAAATAAACTCAAGCAAAACAAGCCCATTGCCAGAAAATTCAGAACTTTTTTCATGATCCAACAAACACCAGGCGAATGTGGCAAGGGATCCAGGCCATTATGGATTACAAGGTGACTCCATCGAGATGCAAGGATGACACAGACTTCATAAACCGGGGTAGGCAACCTGAATCGGTGAAAGAGCCACTTGGAACCGGTTCTCTCATTAAAAAAACCCCTGGGAGCCGCAAAATACGTGTGCGCATGCGCACGTGCATGCACATGTGCAGAACAGGATTTGATTAAAGTGGAGCTTACCTAAGTGAGACATACACTGGAGAGGAGGCCGAGCAAATTTCCCCCGCCTTGCCAGGCAGGCAAACGGAGGCTTCAAACACACACAAACACAAACACGAGGAAAAGGTGCAAAGCAAATTTCCCCCTCTATCCCCAGAGGCGGAACAAAGCAGAGAGGCGAAGAACATGGAAGAAAAGAAAGAAGATATAACCTTCAGCAAAGCAGCTTCCATGCAGAAGAAACACATTTGCACTTATGTGAGCAGGCATGTCCCCCCACAAGCAGCTCCCCCTCCCCCCAGCCTCCCCTCAGCCAAAAAACTCACCCTGCCTTAATTGCAGGCAAAACCTGCAGAAAGCCCAACCAGCCCGTGCAGATGCACTGCCTGCTCGCTTTTCCAAGGCACTCCAGCCCAGATTCTTTGCTCCCTTTTAGCTGGACAACCTTTAAAATTGGCTCCCCCCTCCTTCTCCAAGGCAAGCTGCCCTCCTCTCCATCCTGCGCCCCCACTCCCAAAGAGTTTGGCTGGCGGTTTGTCAATCACAGCTCTTCCTCCTCATCATCCCCCTCCCCAATCTGGCTTCAGCAGAGTTTTTGCCTGAAGAAGAAATGGGGCGCTCCCCCTCCTTCCCATCACTTCTTTGGTGCGTGTTTACCACTGCAGTTGATAAATTAGTATTCAGGTTGTTAAGTGAATCTGGTTTCCCCTTGTGATGGGTAGGCAGCCTTGGCTGTTTTATGAGTCCTGGGCTTAAACTCCCAGAATTCCTGAGCCAGCATGGAAACCTCTCCATTTCTCCTCAGCATGGCTGGCTCAGGAATTCTGGGAGTTGAAGTCCACAAGTCATAAAAGAGCCAAGGTTGCCTACCTGAGTCCTTGGGGCTGGCAGCCCCACCTGCGCCTCCTTACCCAGGTTCTTAAGGTAAAATCCTTTTTAAAAAGCCAGCCTTGCACACAGGTGGCTGTGAGCAGCTCCAAGACTGTTTCCCCTCAGCTGCTTGGGAACAAGTAAACGCCCCTCCCATTTGGTGACTGTTATTATTCATTTACAAGCAAAAGAAGAAGAAAAACAGAAAAATTGAAGAGATAAAAAGGGGGGGAAACAAAATACACCTTTGAAAATCTGAAAAGGAGGGGATGGGGAAGGGGTTCTCTGAAGGATTCCGAGGACGGGGGGAGGGGGTGCAGACGGAGAAGAACGGGGAGACACCAAGAAGGGGAGATGGGGGAGAGAGAGAAAGAGAGGGAGAGAGGAAGGGGGGAAAAACACCCAAATATTCCCACGGGGGTTACGGAACCTCTTTACAAATCGAAGAGGGGGCGGGGGGGCTGGGAAAAAGGAGAAGAAATACATACCATGCGGGCCTCCCACCCACACACCGGCCTGTGCGCCTCTCCGGTCTATGTACAACGTACATGCGCATGCGCGCACACGCACACACAGAGATCCTGTGTCAGCTGCCAGGACCACCCAAAGCCATCCAGCCAAGCCTTGCAGCCTGATCCAAGAGCAGAGGGTGAGAAGGAGGAGGAGAAAGAGAGAGAAAGAGGGAGAGAAGGAGCCAAGGGTCTTCCGGCCCCCCTCCCGAAGCCCACCAAGCAAGAGAAGCTGCAATTCCATCTCTTGGGGGGGCGGGGGGAGAGGAGGAGCTCCCCCTGCAGAGTCTGAAACATTTATTAGAGGGTTGCACAATCTGTGTGAAATATAAAGTCCCTTATAAAATACTCGGTTTGCAGCTCTCTAGAAATCCCTTTACCAACTCAGAGCACAATCCCAAACAAGGATAAGCTCTCTGCAATAATAGTGGTAACTTGCTCGTAAGGTCTGCTCTAGAAGTTTCACAAGATAGGAATTTTATAGCTATGGAAATACTTGAAAATTGGACCTAATAAAAATATCAGTCACATAACATTTGGATTTAAGATGTTAAGAAGTAGGTCCAGTGACCCAAAATACCAATGGAAAAGCTTTTAAGAATAAATATGCTTTAGCTATACAACTAAATATAACAACAAACAGAAGGGAGGAATTAAAAGTAGTAAAGTCAGCTCAAGATCGGCTCCAAATATACATACAAATTTAATACAGTAATTGCGCAAAATGAAAAAGCAATGTTAGCTGCTTATGATTATCAAGGTTAAAGTTATATGCTTCACAAATGAAGTTTAAATAAAACCCTTAAAATTTGGATATGTCTTTTTTGCTTCCTTAGTGGAAAACCAAGTGCAGAACATTTTTATGAAGCTAGAAACTAATGTGCAAACTAGAGATTAATGTATTAGTTTTTGTGAAAGAGTCAAGTAATGATTCGGTTACATGTTTATGGAGGAACTATTTCAAGCCTTGCAGAGAGAAGGGGGGGAAAACGCGCCTTCTCCCCGCCGGGGCTGCTAGCCACGGCGAGGAGAAGGAAGGTGGGAAAACGTGCCTTCTCCCCGCCGGGGCTGCTAGCCACGATGAGGAGAAGGAAGGGGGGAAAACGCGCCTTCTCCCCGCCGGGGCTGCTAGCCACGGCGAGGAGAAGGAAGGGGGGAAAACGCGCCTTCTACCCGCCGGGGCTGCTAGCCACGGCGAGGAGAAGGAAGGGGGGGAAACGCGCCTTCTCCCCGCCGGGGCTGCTAGCCTCGGCAAGGAGAAGGAAGGGGGGAAAACGCGCCTTCTCCCCGCTGGGGCTGCTAGCCTCGGCAAGGAGAAGGGGAGGCAACCCTAACCCTACCCTCCCACCGCAAACGAAGAGGTGGCGAAGGCAGCAGATCTGCAAGCCTCCGCCACCCCACCCTACTCACCTTTTTAGTTCTCCCATCTCTTCCTCCACTCTGCCAAGTGCAGTTAAAAAAACAAAGAGGTTTGTGGGTAGTCCCACAAATGGTTTGTGGGCGGTCCCACAAACCAACCAATCAATTTAAAAGTTTTTTTGTGAGAAGTTTAAATTGATTAAATTTTTTTAATGCCACTTTTTCCCCCCAAAAGTAAACATGGCAGAGGGAGGAGGCCTGGGAGCTGCGTGGGACGGCTCAAAGAGCCGCATGCAGCTCCAGAGCCGCAGGTTGCCGACCTGTGTCCTAAACAAACTGAATACATTTTTTGGAAGATTTGAGGCATCAAATAGCACTCCTGCTAGGAAAGCTGTGCCCCATCCTGACGAGCAAGAAGACACTGCAGAAAGTTAATATTTGGAAAGCAGCAGGCCCAGATAACATCCCTGGACGACACGTGGGATGCGCAAATAAGCTGGCTTGTGTGATCACAGATATTTTCAATCTCTCATTGCAGCAGGCAATGGTCCCATCGTGCTTTAAGATGGCCATCATCTTGCCAGTGCCAAAAAAGTCCACAATTACAGGCCTCAATGTTTACTGTCCAGTTGCACTGACATCCATCATTATGAAATGCTTTGAGAAGCTGATAAAAGGCATTATCATATCCACTCTCCCGCCAACATTTGACCCGCTTCAGTTTGCCTACCGACCAAATTTCTCCACAGAGGATGTTATTTCTTTCGTTCTCCATCTGAGCTTGAAACACTTAGAAGAAAGAAATACTCATGTGCGTTTGTTGTTTGTTGACAGTTCAGCATTTAACACAAACATTCCCCAGCATCTAGTAGACAAACTGGGCCTTCTAGGCTTAAACACTCCTTTGTACAACTGGATTCTTGATTTTCTTACCAATAGGCCCCATTATGTGCGAGTTGGAACAAATACCTCTAATACCATTTTCTTGAGCACAGGTTCTCCTCAGGGCTGCGTCCTAAATCCGCTGCTGTTCACCCTGTTGACCCATGACTGTTGTGCTAGGTTTGCCACCAACCATATTGTGAAGTTTGCAGATGATACAACAGTAGTGGGCCTTATTCATGATGACAAGGTGGAAGCTTACCGCAAGGAGGTTGAGGAGTTGGTGAACTGGTGTAAGGAAAACAGCCTAGTTTTAAATACTGGGAAAACCAAACAGATCGTTGTTGATTTCAGAAAAGGCAGGCACAGCCATACTTCTCTGTGCATTAATGATTCATCTGTAAAGATGGTTACCAGTATCAAATTCCTGGGTGTAGGTTGGCTTGGTTGCTCAACAGTGAGAAACTGGTGAAGTGGGCACAGCAGCGCCTGCATTTTCTGCGTCGCATAAGAAAATCACATCTTCCCCTGTCCTGACCACTTTCTACAGGGGGCAAGAACAGACCAAAGGGAAAATAAATATTTCAGGACAACTATGTTGAAATGGAAAAATAGACGATTTGTTAGGTCTTCCAAAAAATGGCGACTGGATGGCCTCTTTTATCTCAAACAACATATATAATAACGGAGAAATATTTAATGACTTAAAAGAACGGATATGGAAGGCGAGTTGGCAAAGAAAGCAAGCTAGAATAAGGCTATTATGTAAGTTTATTCGTGGGGGGGAGATGAAGAGCAAAATGGCACCTCTGTTTTCTATTGCTACCAGAGGGTGTCCCTTTCAAGGGAAGTGACCAAAACGTGCTGCAACCACCCAGCAGATGGGGGGAGGGGAAATAAAAAACAAACACCCTCCCACCCCTCCCCCACTGCCAATCCTCAACAGAAATGCTCACAACAATGAAAACCTCGGACAGGAGGAAGAGCGCCGCCGTGCAGGCAGGCAGGTGTCTTGCTCGGCTGTGGCTTGGGGGGCACTTTTTTCAGTGCCATTGTAACTTCAAACAGTCACTAAGCAAACTGTTGTAAGTCAAAGACTACCTGTACTTCATCACTTTTTTCCTTTTTCCTTTTTCCTTTTTTTTTGGTCATCAAGTTTTTGACACCTTGCTAGGCGACTGGTGGTACTTGTATGTTGTCATATCTTAAAAGTGGTGCAATGGGTGAAAAGGTTGAAAAGCCCTGCCCTAGACTAGTGAAACGTTTTTATAATCTATATCCTGACAAACCTGAATGATTTCTCTCATATCTTTTTCTCTCCCCTTTTATTGTGTTTTGTTCTGCAGGTTTAATCCCTTTCTTTTGGGGTGGCAGTATGTCAGGTCCCCTTTTGGGTGCCCTGCCATTCTGTTGGAGGGGGAGGAATAGGTTCTAATCTAGGTGGAACATTCTTTGCATGCTTTCACTTTTGCTGTAAGCACATGGTAATTAGGGAAGGGGATCGTCTTCAGAGACGAGATGGGCTCCCTCTCAGCTGGTTCCAGCCTGATGCCAAGGTCGCTGCGCGCTGAGGATCCAGCTTGTACCTCAGCGTTCTCAAAACAACCTTGAGGCAATACATTGGCTGCCGGTGGACTGGTCAGGGGAGGTTGGGTTTCGGAATGGGAAGAACAACTTTAGGCTTTGCACAGGACCATTAGATTCTGCCTGTCTTTACTGCAACCACTTTCAGTAAAAGTTCTTTTGATTAACCCTATGGAGTCAAGAGCCTGCTTTCCTGAAAAGATCAGCTGGGGCAGGTCCTTACAGAATCCTTGTTGTGTGGTGCCTAGAAACTGAAATACACAGGTGGATGTAAAGTGAAATGATTATTTTTCATAACTTGAAGACTTTCAGTTGATGAAGCCTACAACTACATTTGCTTTGCTTGTCTGCATTCATGTCACTGTTGATTATCATCGGCGTGTGATAAACTGCAGTTAATACTAATATACTTAATATGCAATTAAACAATGAATTATTTAAATATTAAAATTATAATGACACATTATTAAAAATAGTTGATCATGAGAAGATCAGTGGCACAATGAAAGATAGTTACTGATCAATAGTAATAGACTGGGACAGATTAATATCAAGTGAGTTTTTCACAATGACTATCACCACTACTGTCTACATTGCATTGTCAACAATAGTGAACAAGTCAGGCCAAGGATGTGAAGCATAAAAAATTTCTGCTAGGCTATCCTATCTCCATTACAAGATAACGTGAAGCTGTATGGAAAGCTTGATCTTGTGCAGGCATTTCCCCTCGTGCATATATACGTCTATATTCCCCTCATGCATATATACACCTGACTTTTTTCCCCTAAATAAAATATTCTGTACTAGTCTCTATTAAATTTCATTCCATTGTTTTGAGCTCATTTCTCTAATCTGTCAAGCTTTCTTATTATCTCTTCTCCCTTCTGTTCATATACTCTGGGTTTATTACCTTCATCCTCAATCTCTATATTTAAATCCATTGTTTGTTATATTTAAAGCAACAAACTGGTTTGTCCTTAACCTCTGTATTCCAATTGCTTCTGAAAACTTTTGGGTCTTTACATGTCTTTAAATAAAGGCAGGGAAACAGTGCTAAACAGCAACCCTAGTAAGGAGAGTCCTGCTGGTTTAAGTTCTAAGTCAGTAAGTCTCATTTAGTACGGTAGTACAGGGCTTTTCAATCTTTTCACCCATTGTACCACTTTTAGGATAAGGCAATATCCGAGTATCACCAGTCACCCAGTAAGGTATCAAAAACTTGACCAAAAAAGAGGAAAAAAATGATAAAGTACAGTCCTCGACTTCCAGCAATTCGCTTAGTGACTGTTTGAAGTTACGATGGAACTGAAAAAAGTGACTTATGACCATTTTTCATATTTATAACTGTTGCAGCATCCCCAAAGTCATGTGATTTACATTCGGATACTTGGCAACTGATTCATACTTAATGACAGTCACAGTATCCCAGGGTCATGTGATCCCCTTTTGCAACTTTTTGACAAGCAAAGTCAATGGCAGGGGGGCGGGCAGCTCATCACTCAGGTTGCAGGGTGCCTGTGTGGCAGGAATCCATGGGTCTGGTGGAGGGGATGGGACTGGGGTAGGTGCCCTCCTTCCCTCCCTCTCTCCCATTGTCCCTTCTTTCCTTCCTTTCTTCCCTTCTTTGTCCCTTCTTTTTGCAAGCAGGAAATCTTGCACAGGAATTGCAGCCAGGAATTTCTCCCCCCTCCACACACACACATTCTTTCTGTGGCTTCCCCCGCATCTGGGGTTTCCTCATTTCTTCTTTTCTTCCTTTCTTCCCTCCCTCTTTGTCCCTTCCTCCATCCCTCCCTTTCCTTCCTTCCTTCCCTCTTTGTCCCTTCCTTCCTTCCCTCCTATTGTCCCTAACTTTCTTCATTCCTTTCTTCCCTCCTTCTTTGTCCCTTTGTTTTGCAAACAGGAAATCTTGCACAGGAATTGCAACTAGGGATTTCTTCCCCCACAGACACACACACTCTTTCCCTGGCTTGCCCTGCATCTGGGGTTTCCTCATTTCTTCTTTCCTTCCTTTCTTTCTTCCTTCCCTCCCTCTTTGTTCCTCCCTCCCTCCCTCCCTTTCCTTCCTTCCTTCCCTCTTTGTCCCTTCCTTCCTTCCCTCACATTGTCCCTACCTTTCTTCTTTCCTTCCTTCCTTCCTTCCTTCCCTCTTTCTCCCTTCCTTTTGCAAGCAGGAAATCTTGCATAGGGATTGCAGCTGGAGATCCCCCCTCCTTCCCTGGCTTGTCCCGGCTTGTTAGGGCTTTCACACACACCCTAAGCGGCATTATTACAAAGTCAGCTTATTGCCCCCAACAATCTGGGTCCTCATTTTACCTACCTCGGAAGGATGGAAGGCTGAGTCAACCTTGAGCCTGGTGGGATGCGAACCTGCACTAATTGCAGGCAGCTGGTGTTACTTAAGGAGGCATTAGCCCATTGCCCCACCAAGGCTCGTATGGAGTTGCCAGCTGATCAGTGGCCCTGGATGCCGCATCCCAGGTGCACAGTGTTGCTCCCATGCATCGGAGCTCTCTGTGGACTGGAACCCATTGGAGGTTGGGGCCGGCTGTATGGAGTCGCTAACAGTGGGGGGGAGGGAGTCAGGCGGATGCATTTTTCCCTCCACACCCGCGTTCTGATGGCTTTGCCTAGCATGCGTTAGCAAAACAAATGGCCTCAATTTCTACCTGCTGCCGTAGCATGAGTCCTCGGGGAGGGTGCGCGCCATCTGGCCACTTTGCTTTCCCCTCCGAAAGCCGGGCACCTTGGGAAGAGGAGGGGAGGAAACGTCTCGAGCCCTGGGAGGCAACGTGAGGGCCGTGAGGGGTATCACAAGCTCGTGGGGGGGGGAAGGAAAATAAGATGAAAGAGAGTGAGGCTGCAACAGAGAGAGAAAGGGGGAAAGAAGGAAGGGGCGGTTGTGAGGTTGGTGCTCAGGGCCACGATGCGAGTGGTCTCAAACACCTACCTGCCGAGGGAGTGGATGGCTCTGTCCCCTTCAGGCTCGTGCTTGCCTCTGAAGTAGGAAGAGGGGGGGAAGGACAACATGGATCCTGCATGAGAAAAGTTCAATCCAGTTGCTGCACAATGAGTCCCTGGGGAGGGCAGGGCCTCATTCTCCGCCTGCGCTTTTTGTGCGCCCTCGGTAGGGTTGCTGCAGGCTGCCACCAAGCAACATGTTTTCTGGCCGCAAGTGAGCTGGGAAGGAGTGGAGCGGGGGGGCGGCAGAAGGGAGGAAGGCAACACCGTGTACCACCAGCAAGGTGCTCTCGTACCACCAGTGGTACATGTACCACCAGTTGAAAAGCCCTACAGTAGGATGTACATGGACTGAGTGCCATCTCTGAGAGATTCCTGCCAGGAATTTGTTCAATTCAGTTTGGAGATTTTTGGAACTGAATAAGATTGGGGCAAATCCATGGGCGTTAGGGGAAGAATTGGTGGGTGGAACAGAAGGTAGCAACAATTAGTAAAGAACTATATTTTACATCTGTGGTGGCAAACCTATGACACAGGTGCCACAGGTGGCACGCAGAGTCCTCTCTGTGGGCATGCACACCATCGCCCCAGTCTTAGGCCTTCAGCTGGGTTTTATAAAACCTTTTCGCTTTAGGTCTCCACTGCTGTGTGCAAAAAAAGAAGGTTCAATCAATCAATCAATCAATTTCAACTTATCGCGGGGGGGGAAGATCTTGCAAAGTTGGAATTGATTGAACTTTTTAGTCCCACCCAGTCTGCCGTTACCGCCACACCCACTCAATGGGCCACGCCCACCCAGCACACGATGATACATAAGTGGATTTTGGGTTGCAGTTTGGACTCTCAGTCTCTAAAAGGTTCGCCATCACTGTTCTAGATATTGCCACTGTGGAGTTGTGGATGGAGCACTGATGCATGCTGATCATGCGTAAGAAACACTAGGAAAGATAGTAAGATTTAAAGTGATGCTGTCACGTGTGTTGGCCTAGATCAGGGGTCTCCAAACTTGGTAACTTTTAAGAGTTGTGGACTTCAACTCCCAGAATTCCCCAGCCAGCTTTGGGAATTCTGGAATTGAAGTCCACAAGTCTTAAAGTTGCAAGTTTGGAGACCCCTGACTTAGATTAATTTAAAGTAGTTCACTACGGCAGCTGAGAAAAAATGAGAAAAATGCTAGAAAATTCAGTTTTTAAAAAGAGGTTTTCTTTCAATACAGATCTTTCTCTACTGAGGTTTATCAATGCAGAGCTAACAAGAGGTTACTTTCTTGAACACAATGAAGCCAAGTATACAGAACGGAGAGAGAGAGTGTATACATGCATGCGCATACCAAGAGAATTGGAAAAGGTAAGTTAATTTCTCAGAATTTTATTATGCCTAAGGAATGCTCACTCTCATTTTATAGAACACATGAACCTTTTTTTGTTAATATAAAGATTCTAAAAACAATTGGAGGCCAGATTGTTGATTTTTTAAAAAAAAAAACCACTATGTAACATAAGGATGTTACTCCAACTCCATTTTTTCTGTGTTCAGTCTGGCATTCAGTTTGCCTTAAGTCTGATAACACTATAATTGAATATGTTGGATAAGCAGTGATATATCAACAGGAGAACAACATGTAAAGCCAAAATTCATTTGTCTGAGAATGAGTTCTATCACCAACGGAAAAAATGTTTGTTTAAAAAGTTGCTGATCTTTGGTGGTGGGAAATGTAGACTTTGTTTCTGGACTGACAAATACTAGTGGGACTCCCTTAAAATTTTGCTGTCCGATGGAAGAGAGATGGAAGCATTGTTGTTGTTGTTAGCTGTGAAGTCGTGTCCGACTCATCACGACCCTATGGACAACATTCCTCCAGGCCTTCCTGTCTTCTACCATCTTCTGGAGTCCATTTAAGCTCACGCCTACTGCTTCAGTGACTCCATCCAGCCACCTCATTCTCTGTCGTCCCCTTCTTCTATTGCATTAGGCTCTTCTCCAGTGAGTCCTTCCTTCTCATTAGGTGGCCAAAGTATTTGAGTTTTAGCTTCAGGATCTGGCCTTCTAAAGAGCAGTCAGGATTGATCTCCTCTAGGACTGACTGGTTTGATTGCCTTGCAGTCCAAGGGACTCGCAGGAGTCTTCTCCAGCACCATAGTTCAAAGGCCTCAATTCTTTGGCGCTCAGCCTTTCTTATGGTCCAACTTTCACTGCCATACATTGCAACTGGGAAGACCATAGCCTTGACTATACGCACTTTTGTTGACAGGGTGATGTCTCTGCTTTTTAGTGTGCTGTCTAGATTTGCCATGGCTTTCCTTCCCAGGAGCAAGCGTCTTTTAATTTCTTGGCTACAGTCCCCATCTGCAGTGATCTTGGAGCCCAGGAAAACAAAATCTGTCACTACCTCCATTTCTTCCCCATCTATTTGCCAGGAATTGAGAGGGCCAGATGCCATGATCTTGGTTTTCTTAATGTTAAGTTTCAACCCAAGTTTTGCACTCTCCTTCTTCACCCGCAACAAGAGGCTCTTTAGTTCTTCTTCACTTTCTGCCATTAGAGTGGTATCATCTGCGTATCTTAGGTTGTTGATATTTCTTCCAGCAATCTTAATTCCAATTTTTGATTCATCTAGCCCTGCCTTTCTCATGATGTGCTCTGCATATAAGTTAAATAGGCAGGGCGACAGTATACAGCCTTGCCGGACTCCTTTCCCAATTTTGAACCAATCAGTGGTTCCGTGTCCAGTTCTCACTGTTGCTTCTTGACCTGCATATAGGTTTCTCAAGAGACAAATAAGATGGTCTGGTACTCCCATCTCTTTAAGGACTTGCCACAGTTTGTTATGATCCACACAATCAAAGGCTTTAGCATAGTCAATGAAGCAGAAGTAGATGTTTTTCTGGAACTCCCTAGCTTTCTCCATGATCCAGCGTATGTTGGCAATTTGATCTCTAGTTCCTCTGCCTCTTCGAAATCCTGCCTGTACTTCTGGTAGTTCTTGATCCACATACTGCTGAAGTCTAGCTTGTAGGATTTTAAGCATGACTTTACTAGCATGAGAAATGAGTGCAATGGTGCGATAGTTTGAACATTCTTTGGCACTGCCTTTCTTTGGAATTGGAATGTAAACTGATCTTTTCCAATCCTGTGGCCACTGTTGAGTTTTCCAAATTTGCTGGCAAATTGAATGTAGCACTTTTACTGCACTGTCTTTTAAGATTTTGAATAGCTCAGCTGGAATACTGTCACCTCCACTAGCTTTGTTGTTGCTCAGCTTTTCTAAGGCCCACTTCACTTCACATTCTAGGATGTCTGGCTCGAGGTCAGTGACCACCTCATTGTGATTATCTGGGACGTTAAGCTCATTCTTGTATAGTTCTTCTGTGTAATTTTGCCACCTCTTCTTAATCTCTTCTGCCTCTGTTAGGTCCCTGCCATTTTGGTCCCTTATCATGCCCATTTTTGCATGGAATGTTCCCTTCATCTCTCCAATTTTCTTGAAAAGATCTCTGGTCCTCCCTATTCTATTGTTTTCTTCTATTTCTTTGCACTGTTCATTTAAGAAGGCATTCTTATCTCTTCTAGCTATTCTCTGGAATTCTGCATTCAATTGGGCGTATCTTTCTTTTTCTCCCTTGCCTTTCACTTCCCTCCTTTCCTCAGCTATTTGCAAACTTTCCTCAGACAGCCATTTTGCTTTCTTGCATTTCTTTTTCTTAATTCATACCTGAGTGGCCTAGTGCTTTTCCCTACTTTCTTCAGTTTAAGCCTAAACTTTGCAAGGAGAAGCTCATGGTCTGAGCCACAGTCAGCTCCTGGTCTTGTTTTTACCGACTGTATAGAGCTTCTCCATCTTTGGCTGCAGAGCATATAGTCAATCTGATTTCTGTGTTGACCGTCTGGTGTGACCATCGTATTCTCTTGACAAAATTCTATCAGCCTGTGCCCTGCTTCATTTTGTACTCCAAGGCCAAACTTGCCTGTTATTCCAGTTATCTTTTGGCTTCCTACTTTAGCATTCCAATCCCCCATGATGATAAGGACATCATTTTTTGGTGTTACTTCTATAAGGTGCTGTAGGGCTTCATAGAACTGGTCAATTTCATCCTCCTCAGCACTGGTGGTTGGGGCATAGACTTGGACTACTATGATATTGAATGGTTTCCCTTGGATTCGAACTGAGATCATTCTGTCATTTTGAGGATTGTATCCCAGTATTGATTTTCCTACTCTTTTATTGACTATGAAGGCTACTCCATTTCTTCTGAGGGATTCTTGCCCGCAGTAGTATACCTGATGGTCATCTGAATTAAATTCACCCATTCCTGTCCATTTTAGTTCGCTGATACCTAAGATGTCGATGTTCAGTCTTGTCATCTCTTGTTTGACCACGTCCAGCTTTCCTTGATTCATGGATCTTACATTCCAGGTTCCTATGGAGAAAAAATCTTTACAGCATCGGACTTTCCTTTCACCACCAGACACATCCACAGCTGAGCGTCCTTGCGGCTTTGGCCCAGTCGCTTCATTCTTTCTGGTGCTACTAGTACTAGCCCTCTGCTCTTCCCCAGTATCATATTGGACGCCTTCCGACCTGAGGGGCTCATCTTCCAGCGTCATATCGTTTTGCCTTTTGGTACTGTCCATAGGGTTTTCATGGCAAAGATACTGGAGTGGGTTGCCATTTCCTTCTCCATTGGATCACGTTTTGTCAGAACTCTCTGCTATGACCTGTCCGTCTTGGGTGGCCCTGCACGGCATAGCTCATAGCTTCATTGAATTACGCAAGCCCCTTCGCCACGACAAGGCAGTAATCCATGAAGGGGATGGAAGCATAAAAATGCTAAATCAATCTGATAACAGAACTTCCTTATTTTTATGTTAATTTACATGTTAAGCTTAAGTAATAGAACAACACACAGAAAAATAAAATAAGAACTAGTAAAACCACTTTAGTAGCAGCAATAAAGGAAGGAAACCACAGGACAAAAATGATGTGTGAACAATATTATTTTAACTGGTTTCCTTAGACGTCAGCAGAAGTTATCTGATGCAGTGTGTTCTATGTCTAAGGAACTGCAGTGATTCATTATTTTCTGTGGATATTATGGGTATTATGAAAGGTGACATTTTTACCCATGGGCACAGCTGTACCAACAATGGTGTAATGTGACAGGAGATAGCCTATGGGTGCCAGACTCCCCCTCTTTCTATATGCAAGAAAGAGATGGACAACTTCTAAGTCACTGAAAACATAGGCAAACCTGGATAATCATAACTAACTGATCACATTCTCTGAGATGCTGTAGCTTGTTTTATGAGCTAGCACAAAATCCATACAGAGAATACGAGATTTCAAAAATTTCATGTTTAACAGTTTTCCCACTGCTGAATATGACCCTTTTAATATTAGGGCACAGAAGTGTGACATCTCATAGGACAAGTGAAATGAGATTCTCCCCACTGTGTCTCAGCTCTGCCTTCTCTTCCCCATCAGGCAATTTGACTGATACTTGACCAATCCAGGGTACCATAAAGCCAAGATGGCACTGTTAGAAGACAGGTACCCACAGCAGTATATTAATACGCATGACTGGAAGCTAATATTGTTGGGGAGGGGAAGTAAAAATAATAATTAAACAGCTAAATTGTTTAAAATCAGAATAAAACTGAAATATGTTGTGGAAAGGTTGGGAAAGAAGAGCACTGAAATTTGGATAAGTAAGTGGAGTGAGGTTTAAATGAGAATGAGAGTAATGAATGTGATAAAACTTACAGGTTAAACATTAGTAGAAAAAGCATTTCCTCTGAAATGAGCCTGATATACCTGTTTTCCCCCTCCAAGAATGTATGCATGAGTTAATCCGTTTTATTTATTGAGCCTTGAATCCAGTACTCCCTGCTTTTCCTCCCACTAAGATGTTAAATAAGCATCTAGTATAATATACTGTTTTTTCTGTTTAAAAAGCACTCCTATGAGATGCAAACCACCTGTATGCATTACACGTCTCTCCCAAAGTAAACATTGGAGGCTGTGCATCATGAAAGGTTTAAATCAGGAATAGGGCATGTTAGAGCTCTGTTGAGGCATTTCTGTTATTAAGAATTTCTGATATCTGTTTGCTTTTCAATGTTGAAGATTTAAAGGACTTTTTAAAAAATATTATCTAATTTAAGGTTCTGAAATGAATCCAGAATAGTTGAAGTATTGTTGTTGAAACAGGAAGTCAGAAAACAGCTGCTGGTTTTGTCTGGTACACATTAACACATTAACATTTTTCTGCCAATTTGTTCACAACAAAATGTGGACATCATTCAGTTCCTGAACCTTCTGTATTTAAGAACACAGAGATACAAACAGACTGTTGTAGGTCAATATGACTAAGCATGAAATGGGGCCATGAGGGATTAAAGATGTTGTATGATAGCTCAGTGAACTAATTTAGTGTTTCCTGAGGATGAACCTTTACAAATCTAGCTTTACAACTGGGCTATTGCAAAATATGTTGCGTCGTGTGATTCTCTGCTTACATAATGGTAGCAAGTTCTACTAATTAGCAATATGTCCTTTCAGATTACATTGGCATAGAAGTGATCCTGTAAGGGATGTGAGCAATAATCTTGATGTAATTTTTTTCTGGTTTATTACATAATAAATATGACAATGTTTTGCAAGGGACTTGGCAAAATTTAAAAAATAATAGAAAAATATTGTAAGAGGTGCCGATACCATACGTTACAGCCAATATTTTATTGGATAAACTTGGAATACCATAGCAAATTAGCATAACTAATTTGCGTTATGCGAAACATAATACATTTTGTAATGCAAATAAGCCTGGTAGGTGGTTGGCTTATCAATTACGGAAGAAACAGAAATCACGTATTATAGAGAAAATAGAATATAAAGGTAAAGAGGTATATCAACAAAAGTTGATTAAAAAGAGTTGTTTAGATTTTTATACAAAATTATATGCTAGTGAAAATATACAGGCTTTAGATATAGATAAGTATCTACAGGCAGCACATTTTCCTAGACTTTCAAACGAACAACGAAAGGAGATGAATTGTTTAATTACTTCTGAGGAAATTATTTTAGCAATTAAGCAGCTAAAAGTGGCTAAGGCTCCTGGTACAGATGGATTATCAGCAATTTATTATAAAATATTATTTAAGAGATGGTAGAACCATTAAAGGAACTTTTTAATAATATCCAGATTGGAGAAGTGCCTCTGTCTTGTAGAAGAGCTTTTATATCGCTGATTCCAAAGGAGGACCAAGACCTTACCCAGTCTAAGAATTATACCTACATCACTTTTGAATACAGATTATAAGATTTTTTCAAAAATATTGGCAAATAGATTAATGCAAGTTTTGAAGCAAATGATTCATAGTGATCAGTCTGGATTTATAACTGGAAGATATATGCAATATAATGTAAGACAAATTGTTAATTTAATTGAGTATTTGGATAAGAACAACCAAGTCCCTGCGGCATTGATATTTTTGGATGCTGAAAAAGCTTTTGATCAGTTGAATTGGCAATTTTTATTGAAAGTTGTTGATAAAATGAATTTTGGGGATAAATTTTTACATTCTCCTAGGGCTATATATCAACAACAATCGGCACAAATTATAATTAAGGGGGGATTAACAGAGACATTTAAAAGGCACAAGACAGGGATGCCCACTATCACTATTGTTGTTTGTTTTAACATTGGAGATTTTACTGATTAAAATTTGTGAATCAACTATAATAAAGGGAATAAAACTAAAACAGAATGATTATAGGTTAAGAGCCTTTGCGGATTACTTGGTTGTGATATTATCTCAACCGATTCAATCGGTTATAGACTTGATGGAAATTATAACTCAATATGGGAAAGTTTCTGGTTTTAAGGTAAATAATAATAAGACTAAAATATCTAAAAACATGACTATGAAGGAAAAGGAAATGTTAGTTAAATTGACAGGTTATGAAATAGTGAAAAAGGTTAAATATCTGGGAGTATATATTACAGCCTCTAATGTAAAATTATATAAGAATAATTATGAGACATTATGGTTAAAAGTACAAAAGAACTTAATTGGAAAAAATTACAATTATCTTTGCTGGGGAAAATTGCAGCTGTTAAAATGAATGTTCTACCGAAGTTTCTTTTCTTGTTTCAAATGATACCTATTTTGAAAAAAGATGCTAATTTGGACGATTGGCAGAAGGGTATTAATAAATTTATCTGGGCGGGGAAAAACCCAAGAGTTAAACTTAAGATTTTACAAGACGCACAGGAAAGAGGAGGACTTAAGGTGCCTAATTTGAAATTATACTATGATGCGGTGGTTTTAACACTGGTTAGTGATTGGCTTAATTTAACAAATAAAAGTATACTTCATCTTAACGGATGGGACTTATTATATGGGTGGCATGCATATTTAATTTATGATAAAAAAAGTTGACAAGGCTTTTATATCTCATATTTTAAGAAGTGCTTTATTGTGTGTCTGGAAAAAGTATTATTATAAGTTAAATTATAAAATACCAATCTGGGGGATTCCTGGACACGCGATAGAGAGTGTATCTATGGGTGTGAATTTGGATATGATTTGTTATAAGGAATTATTTAAATTGGTAGGGAGTGATTGGCAATTAAAACCATAGCAAATTATTATGTGTGTCGTCATAAAGAAAGTCCTAAAAGCACAAGCTTTTAGCTGGCTTGGCCAGATTCCTTTGAAAGTTGTGTTGGCCGCTGTCAATTGAGATGCTGTCTTTTAGAAGATTTATTTTTAGATTTTTTTAAAAATTGAGAATGGAAAAAAAACCTTTTGTCAGCAGAAAGTGGAAGTGACTGAAGTAGAACCTAATGACCAGTTAGAATGAACTTCCTATATATTCAGAAATGACAAAGTAAAAAAAAAATCATAACTTGTTTTCTTTTTTCAAGCTCAAGTCATTTCCAGAAACAGTTCAAATTATATTGGAATTCAAACTCTGAAAATTAATAATTGAAATTAGTAGAATTAACATTTGAGATACGGATAAGAATACTTTGTGTCTTCCATTTGTTATCACACCAATTTCTCTTCCATTCATACTTGTGCATATATACATTTCTTCAACTGTGCCAAACTAATTGTCTCTACTTGGGGAAGGAAAAGCACCTATGTCAATTTACGTCAAAGTTTTGGAAGGAATTTTTATCCCTCTTAGGAACTACTCAGGGACTGTCATCTAGTCATCATCCTCAGGTGAATGGCCAATCGGAACACGGTAACTCAATACTTGAGCAATATTGCTTTATTAATTTCCAGCAAATAAATTGGATGGATCTACTCCCTTTGCAGAAATTGCTTACATAATGCAGTCCACTCCAGCATAAGCTACACTCCTTTTCAAATAACCATCAGTCAAATTTTCAACCCTATGCCAAAACTAATCCCAAACGAACAGGAAATCCCATCGCTGAAAGAATGGATTGCACAATTGCAAAACACCTGGCCAATCGTTAGGGAAGCTTTAGGAAAGGGGGTGGGAAAGGGAGAAATGCAATCCTCCAGGATCTGGTTTGTTTCTCCGAATGAAGTGTGAGGAGGGTGGAAATGATCCTGCTACAAGTGGACTGTTATCTCTCCTTTCCTAGAATCTTCTGATCCGTAGTCAGACACGTTATCCATTGCGCCACTGGCCCACGCTAAAGTTGAAGCATCGAGCCAGCCAGGAGTCGAACCTAGAATCTATCTCTCCTTTCCCACGATGGGCTTACCACCTGGAGCTTGGCTGATCCAGAACTGACCGAATGAACTGTGGGGTGGGGTTTGCTTGGGGACACTCTAAAAATATCGATCTGTGAGGGAATTCCTCAGATCCTGTCTGTTATCTCTATTGTCTCCTATTTCTTAGTAAAAGTTCCTGCTTGGAAAATCTTGTTTCCATGAATCCTACTTTCTTAAGATGTGGGCTGAGGTGGGTTCTGACAGGTTTTCTAGTTTTACATTTAAGTATTTAAAAAGCAGTGTGGTGTCTGGGTTAATCAATAATTCAATAATACAGACATACAAGTGTCTGTAGTACAAATCTCAAACTACTACTTTAAATATTTCTTCTCTTTTTCCTTTACTGTCCCATGTTTAAGCTCATACAATTCTTATTATATTAATTAAGTAAAAATAACATTTTACATTTATCAATAGTTTTTAGCTTATAGATATCCTACTTTAACATTCAATCTTTATAGACAATCAATATCCTGTAATTAGTTTTTCTCAATTTTTACTTTGCTATCAATATTTAAATTTAACATTTAATATTTATAATTTCCAAGTTTTAGGTAACCAAAGTTTCCTTTACCACAATTCATCACAAAACCTAATGTTCAAGATACATGTCCTATCTATTTGAATATATTCTATTTGTCACCATCTTACATCATCTAGTTGATAATGCAGTATAACATTCTCATTTTCTACTAATTTCCAAATGTCTTAAGTTTAATGACCAAAATTTCCTTTATTTCAACATCAAATACTTCCTCGTTTTCTCTTAATATCTACTATGTCGTATTTAAACTAGTACAGTTCTTATTTTTATTTTATCAACTATGTAAAGACATGTTTATTACACTTATCAAAAGTTTTTAAGCTTATATATATCTTAATTACTTTTACATTCAATCTTTATATCCTATTTATTTGTTTTCCCCAATTTTTAATTTCCCATCAATATTCAAATTTAACTTTTGATATTTATGCTTCCAAGGTTTAAATGATTAAAGTTTTATTTATCTCAATTCATAGCCTAATCTTCAAAGTACACATCTTGTCTGTTTGAGTATATTCTATTTTAATTAATGACATAACATCCTGACTTCCGGTGGCTGCGCGGCGCCGGAGACAGCCTTCCCGGGCTGCCCGCGGCTCAGCTGAGTGATTTTCGCCCGAAACAGCGCCGATCAGCTGTTCGGGCGAATTTGAAGCCCCCTCCTCGGGAGAAGAGGAGGGGGTGAGGCCCCAGGTAGGGGTCGAGTTTTCCGGGGCCACCTGAGCTTGTAGCTTGGGCGGCTGAAGGATCGAACTCCCCCGTAGCCTGGGTCGCTCCCAGCTGGCCAGCGCCTCTGCTCCTGATTTCTTGGAGCAGAGCCAGGCGTCTGCGACCACCCCTGCCTGAAGGAAGGACTATGGAATAAAAAGAGCAGGCAGAGCGGTACAAGAGGAAAAGGTGATGAGGATTACTTTATTTTACTCTCGAGCTTGATGGATTTTTTAAACTTAAAGTGAAAGTGCGTCACAATTGAAAGTAAAAGATGGCGGCTAAACCTCCCCCTAAAACTCTTCGGAGTGCTGGAACTTCTCCGGTGCAACAATCATCATTGCAGGCATTGCATCCTCCTGATGTATTGACATTGAAGGATTTACAAGATGCTCTTGAAAAACATACCCAGGTAATTTTGGAATCAATGGGTGATAAATTTGCACAGATGGAGGAAAAATTGGAGAAGTTGGAGAAGAGAATGGAGGAGAGGATGGAACAGAAGTTCAGTGTGATGAAGGTAGACATTTTGTCTTCAGTGTATAAAGTGGCTGAATGTGTGGAAGATTTGGAGGAAAAAGTGGAAGATTTGACTCAAAAGAATGCCATATTAGAAGCAAAAGTATTGGAGAATGAAGATTTAAGAGACAAAATGGATAGAGAATTGAGTCTTGCTCAATATTTCCAGATGCAGTTTGCCATTAGAATTAGAGGTTTAAAGGAGAATATTAAGGAAGATCTAAAGCAGCTGGTTTCTGAGGCTCTGAAAGTGGTATTGAATCAGCCAGCATCTGAAATAAAAGGAGGCATGGATAAAGTGTTTCGTGTGAACTCATGGATTGCTAGACAGAGAAAGTTGCCTAGAGATGTGGTGGTTTATTTTGCAAAAAGGGAAATTAGAGATGAAGTTATACAAGCTGCCTATGATACTAAAGTTGTGATTGCTGATCAAGAAGTTCTGGTTCTAAAAGAAATTCCTCCAAAGATTTTAAGGAGAAGGAAGGATTTTACATTTCTTGTGCAAGAGCTTAAGCAACGAGATATAAGGTTCAGATGGGAGATCCCAGCTGGGTTGATGGTGATGCATGAAGGTAAAAGGTACCGTCTGGTTACTGTTGTTCTGAACCAGCCCTCTTCTCGCAACCCCTATTCAAAAAGAAGAGACTGGAGAGCGTCCAAGGCTAAAAGGCTTCTGCCAAGATTTAATTACGCAGTTAACAAAAACACTAGAGCTTGTCTTCTCAAGCGGAAAAGTTGCTTTCAGCAACCAGCCCCTCCCCAAACACTCCTTTTATAGAGAGCTCAGGGCGTGGTCTCCCTGTGCCTCCTCCCGAGGAGTCCCATAGCCTTTCTTTGTTTGTTCCTGCTCGACTGCCTCCTGCGTCGGGCGTCCTTGAACAGGGCCAGCTGTGGGTCATCATCCTCCGCACTCTCGGGCTCACGCAGCTGAGAAGAGGTCCCCGGCTGAGGACTCTGCAAAGCCTCCAAATCATCATCAGCCGGTTCGTCTCCCTCCTCCCCCTCATCTGAGTCCTCCGATACGTCGGAGCCGGCTGTCGGACCCACAGGCTGGCCCTGAGTCACAACACCTGTGATGCAAGTGCGTGATTTTTACAATAATGTTTTAAAAGCAACCCCATTAACACTTCTGGAAGCTGCAAAGGGATCTGGAGAAGGAGAACATCAAGAGGCTGAAGATGGACAGACAGAGGAGAATGGTGCTGGAGGAGATCAAGTTACAACTTCTTTGGATGATCCCAGAGAACAGAGGGTGACGCGTGCTGCTTTAAAACGATCAAAAAAGATAAAAGAACAAGATCAGCAGAAGTCTATGGAACTTTCACAACGTACTTACAGCCAAGCAGTGGGAGGTGGGAAAAGATTTGGGTGAGGAATGTAAAATTTACACAAGCTTGAAATCTAAGAGAGAATTTTTACAAAATGTTTTATAGATGGCATTTAGATCTTAAAAAGCTAAGTATGTATCTGAATTATTAGCCTAAATGTTGGAGGTGCGGTGATGAAGACGCAATATATTTTCATATATGGTGGACTTGTAAAAAGGTTAAGGCTTTTTGGATAAAAGTCTGGTAGAACATACAGAAGATTTTTAAACGGACTGCTGACCATAGAAGAGTGGACTTTAAAGGTTTCCGACCTGGTTGAAATGGCGAAGATTTCGGCCTATTTGAAAGATTATTTGCAAGAATGCTATATTATGGAAGGGAGAAAATGGATTGAGTTTATCCAGAATAAGTATAGGGTTAAGAAGTTTCATGTAGTATTTGAATAAGTTTTCTTTCTTTTTTTCTTTTTCTATCTTAGTTTTTTTATATATATATTTAATATTACTAAGGTTTGTTTTATCCTATATAAGCTAGAGAGTGATAGATTTTAGAGTTTATGGTTGTTAGTATATGGTTGTTTATGATTGTTTTTTTATATATACCTTGTATTTAGCTCTGGGAAGTCGGGGGGGAGGGGGGAGGGGGGAGGGAGAAGGGAGGGGGAGGGGGGATTTTTAAGGGAAAAATTGTATGTTAAAACTTTTCAATTAAAAAAAAACATCCTCACTAATAAATCCAAACCCCAATTTTCTTCAGCAAATTCTAGCTTTCTTTCTTTGCCAACTCTCCTTTCATGTCCGTGTTTTTAAATCATCCCTCTGTTATTGTATATATTATTTGAAATAAGAGAGACCATCCAATCGCCATTCTTTTGGAAGGACTAACAAATCGCCTCTATTATTCCATCTCCCTATAGTTGCCCTGGAATATTTTATCTTCCCTTCAGTCTGTTCTTTTTTTTTCTCCTCAAATTTATTCTGGTTTATATAGAAAGTCTTTTCCATTTTCAGTGTTATCAGTCCCTTTTGTGGGTTTTTCATTAACTGAATTTGTTGGTCCACTGAATCCACTATCATAGTGTTTGATTGTTCCACTTCTTCTATTGTGTTCTCCATAGTTGATTCTTTAATTGTCAAAGTTAGGGTTTGAATATCTAGGCTGACATCTTGTTCTTTTCTATAGCATCTTTATTTCATCAGAAGTTGTAAGAATAGTTTCATGAATTGATTTCAACTTAGAAAGAATGTGTTTCTGATCTTCATCCATATTCTCTTAGTGGTGTATTAAAAGCTTTACAATTGGGATGAAAATAATTTTATCACTGACTATAGAACACAGCTGAGCTTCTCATAGCTGATATCTGCCAAGGTTAAAGGAGTCTTATCTGTAGTCTGGGCTTCAAGCCAAGTCTCTTTTAGACAATACCAGGTTGTAGTATCAGATTTAGCCACAAGATGTCACCAATGCTGTAAGGTTTTTTAAATTTTTATAATTCTTTTTCCAATTTTACTTCTTTTTTGTAAGTAAAAACCCAAATCTTCAATAGGGATAAGAAATCTTTTGGTCCCCAAATTTTAGAAATATATAAATCCAGTTAAAAAAAGGTTATTCTTTCAATGTTTTAACCACTCTGGGATAGTCAGTCGCCGCTGCTCTTGGAGGGTGGGACAGGATTTCCCTTCCCTCTCTCCACAGGGGAGAAAATACTTCGGGCAGCTTATACAGGTAAAAAAGATAGTTAGGATTGAAGAGAGGTTCAGATCTCACCCAGTCTCATGCACACTGCTTTAGAAGTGCCTGGAGGTAAGTTTGACTTCGACTGTCTGCAGCCTAGTGATAGGCCATATTTCTATGGCCAATCTTTCATCCGCCTGTTTGGAGGGCTGACCTGGATCAAGCAGAAGGGCTACGCCCTCCTGCGATCAAGCAGGGATCCCCTCCTTACTTGTCGCCCCTACAGGGTGACTTTTGACCCTTTCCAGGGTCCCCCAGCGGTGCGAAATTGATTGCGGAAGACAGAGCTCACCTTCCAGCGGCCACAATGGCAAACCAGAAGTCTGGGGTCACAATTCTTTTGGATGTGGATTTTTGTTTTCTAAATAGAGAAAATGTTATTTTGTTGTATAAGAAGAAAATGTCTGGAGGAAAGATGTTTATATATGAAGTGAGTTCTGTAAAGTTTATAGCTATTGTAACATGTATAGAAGGTCAAGGCTGATGAACTGAGACAGTGTCTCAAACCACTTCATCTACTGAGTGAAGATTAGGGTCACTGAAGGCATGAAAATCTGCAAAATTATAGAGCCTTGGTGGAGCAGTGGGCTAATGCCTCCTTAAGTAACACCAGCTGCCTGCAATTAGTGCAGGTTCAAGTCCCACCAGGCCCAAGGTTGACTCAGCCTTCCATCCTTCCGAGGTAGGTAAAATGAGGACCCATATTGTTGGGGGCAATAAGCTGACTGTGTAATAATGCCGCTGGGGGGGGCAAAAGCCCTAATAAGCAGGCATATACATAGAATGAAGGCTATTGCTAAGCACATTGGTTTGTGCTTAAATTGTAAGCCGCCCTGAGTCTTCGGAGAAGGGCGGGATATAAATGGGATTAAAATAAAATAAATAAAATAAATAAAATTCATGTGCCAGCGGCTTAAAAAGAGAGCTTTTGCTGAATATGTTCCAACTTCTTTTCTACTCTATATAAATAGTACCTTGCTAAATGAGAACTTCCGTGTCCCTTCTGTGGTGTAAAATTGGAACTTCCTCTCTGGAGGGGTGCCCCTTCCTAGCTTCTAATAAAAATGTAGGAAATTGTGGGAAATCTACTGGTTTTGCCAGGCCTCGAATGGAATTTTGTATTTATGTATAATTTTATTAAATTGCCCTGCTTTATTGAAGATAGTTATGATTACAGTCATATCTCTTCTGCATGTAATTATATAATTATGTAATAATCTCTCTCTCTCTCTCTCTCTCTCTCTCTCTCTCTCTCTCTCTCTCTCTCTCTCTCTCTCTCTCTCCCTCTCCCTCTCCCTCTCCCTCTCCCTCTCCCTCTCTCTTTCTAGTTGATGATTTTTGGAATCTTTTTGTGCCTGGATGCTTTCCTTTATGTATTCACTCTCCTCCCATTGAGAGTTTTTCTGGCAATGTTCAGGTTCATCACATTGCCTTGTAGCAGCTTGCGGTAAGTTTTTTACTGTTCCTTCTATGTAAAAACAATGTTTAATTGTTTATAAACTTTAGTTTTAATTCATTTTAAGTGGTGTAGTTTAATAATTGTTTCTTCAGGACTGACTTTGGTATAATTAAATTACAATTCATTTGCTAGTGTAGCTACTGATTTTTCTTCCAAGAGCCAGGGTTCATATCATGTGCATTGTTCATAATTGGAGTGGTCTATAAGTCCAACCTAGCAGTTTGAAAGCACGTAAAAATGCAAGTAGAAAAATAGGGACCACTACGGTGGGTAGGTAACAGCGTTCCGTGCTCCTTTGGTGTCTAGTCATGCCGGCCACATGACCACGGAGATGTCCTTGGACAAGCGCTGGCTCTTCGGCTTTGAAACGGAGATGAGCACCGGCCCCTAGAGTCGGAAATGACTAGCACACATGTGCGGGAGAAACTTTACCTTTACTTTTATAAGTCCATTAAAATAAATCAAATAGAAATAAATGTATTGTTAAAATGTCTCTGGTGATATGGCTCTTCTAATGGGAACATAGGTGCACAGAATCTTTTCGTAATACTGAAATAGTGCTTTATAACATGAAAACCATATTTCTCTTTAAGACTTCCAAATATAAGTAAATGATCTGAGATGAACTCTGAACTAAAAACAATGCTTCAAACCAAAATATGTTAAATGAAGGAATCTGTGGCTAAGGATTTATAATTTTCAAATCAAAGTTTGGTTAATTTAACAATGTACACAATATAGGTTATTCTGGATTGCATTTTTATTGAAATGAAAACATTATACCATCAGTTACGACGGGAAATTTATTTTCTTGTAGAATAAGATAAAATGTTAATAATAAATTGTTAAATCTCTAATGAACAATCCTGTTTAATACTCTGGCTCTTTTTTGCCTGTCACTAAGTTAAAAATCTATTGATGTGGTATTCTTGTTTCAGTTATGGTGTGAATAAATAGAGTAAATTGATCAGTAACCTTAACCCATTTAGGGAGAAGGGGTAGAGCAAGAGAAGCCAAAGCTTAATCAACCTGTGTACAAAAAATCGTGATGGACACAAAAGGATCATGAGCTCCTATTCATGAGATGGGTGCTTAAAGCCTACCAAAGGATGGGAATCACATATTTATTTATAGTTGTAGTTTAAAATATAGTTTCAGGGACCATCATATATTTTTGTACTTAATATAGTATACTATAGTATATTTTGTACTTAAATATACTATAGATATGTATTCAGTAAAAACTCCTTCAGTTAGTGTTGTTCATCTGGCTCTACATGGTACCCCATGTGCTGTTTTTGGAAGAAAATACAAATGGTTTGCCCTTATTTTCTTCAGAATTGTTTTGTCAATTTCCCAGTCTTGTGTACAGTCTCAGAATTTCCTGGTGATCTCCCATACTGCCTAAATATTTACTAACCAGTTCTGCCTACAAAGTCCAAACAAAGCCATTCAATGCTGCTATCCAGGACACAGTATAGGTTATAATTAAAAATGTGAAAAAATCACTGGAATCCTTTATCCACATTGTGTGCAATTTTAATACTTTATCAAATGTCTCTACTTCCATTCATTTTGTTTATTGTAAGGTTCCACATTGTATAATGCTAGCTTTAATTTCTTTTCACTTCATAAAGACTAAAGATAGTAAATTAAAATACATTTATTTTTATTAATTATTATAATTATATGCCATCCTTCTTTAAGGTGGATCAAATGAAAAAAACTACCTTGAAGATGGATGGAATATAATTATTCACAACCATCATTCAGTAATTTCATTTGTTCAGCTACCTAATAATGGGTAGTGAGGTGGCTCAGTGTGCTGGGGTTTTCAGCTAGAAAGCCAGCAGCCCAGGTTTGAGACCACAATGGCCTTGGAACAGAGATGAGCACCACCGTCTATAGTGACAAAGACTAACAGAATAAAATCCGCAGGGACTCCTTTACTTAATAATTGACTAAAGTTATACCCTGGGTTCTGTGGTCAGGTGGAGGATTTAAACAAGGCTCTTTGTTGCAGTGATAATTCCCACTCAAAATCCCACTGAAATGTGTTGGTACAGACTCATTGTTCTAAACAGAAACCACTTCCGTTTTACTAATTGCAATATATAGCTCTGGGCAGAATTTTCTAAACAACAGTTATTATTAACATTTAATGTTGCTGAGCGCGTTATTTTTGATCTGCATGGAGAAAAAACATTTCATATATAGCTGTTCTGTACCAGCCTGCTACCGGCCTTGCAGAAAGGCAACCCCTGTACAAACGGCAGAGGCTGGAAAGCGTCTGAGGCTGGAAAACGTCTGCCAAGTTTATTGCACAAACAAACAACAGAACATGAAACAAGATACCGGAACTTTGATCCTCAAACGGAGCGGTTGCTTTCAGCAACCAGCCCATCCCCAAACACTCCCTTTATTAGAGTTCAGGGCGTGGCCTCCCTGTGCCTTCTCCCGAGGAGTCCCACAGCCTTTCTCTGCTTGCTCCTGCTTGACTGCCTCCTGCGTCGGGCGTCCTTGAACAGGGCCAGCTGTGGGTCATCATCATCTGCACTGTGGGGCTCGCGCAGCTGAGTCTCCACCAAGTAAGAGGGGCCTGGCTGGGGGCTCTGCGAAGCCTCCAAGCCATCATCAGCAAGTACGTCTTCAACACCCTCCTCCTCCCCCTCGTCTGAGTCATCCGAGTCATCCGACCCGGCTGCCGGACCCACAGGCTGACCCTGAATCACAACACTATCCCGCACCGCAGGGCCCTTCCCCCGGGGCTGCCGATCCGGATGTGGTCGGGATGGGAATTGTTCGTGAAAAGCAGTCACCAACGCAGGGGCATGAACGGCGGTCGCGTCTTCCCAGGTGAAGTCCTCAGGCCCGTAACCTTTCCACTCAATCAGGTACTGGAAACGACCTTTCAGCCAACGGGAATCCCTGATGCTGGCGACCTCGTACTCGGGGGTGCTGCCTCCATCACGAGGTCCTGATGGGGGAGGTTCCGCTTGGCGGAGTGGACAAGCCGGTTGCTCGGGGACCAACAGAGACCGATGGAAGACGGGGTGCATGCGCAGGGAACGTGGCAGAGTTAAGCGATAGGCGACCGGATTGATGACAGCCTCGACTGGGAACGGTCCTAAATATCGGTGATCTAACTTCTTCACCGGCCGTGTGGACGGTAAGTTCCTGGTGGACAGCCAGACCCGATCCCCCACCGATAGTGGAGGCGTATCCCGTCTTGACCGATCAGCAAATCTTTTGTAATCGGCCTTGGCCTTCTCCAACTGCCGTCGCACCAATCGATGGATCGCCTGTAACTCTGCCATGAAGTCGTTCGCTGCCGGCTCCGGTGAGTCCACGGGAGAAAGGGGGAAAAATCGGGGGTGATAACCCACATTGGCCAAGAACGGTGTCATCTGCGTGGAGGTGTGCTGCAAGTTGTTAAAGGCAAACTCAGCTATGGCCAGATAGTCCACCCAATTGTTCTGCTGCAGGTTGACGTAGCAGCGCAGATACTGTTCCACGATACCGATGACCTTCTCGGTTCCCCCGTCAGTTTGAGGATGATGCGCGGACGAGAGGCAAACCTTGATATCCAACGCATGCATCAACTCCTGCCAGAAGCGGGCTGTAAACTGGGCCCCCCTATCGGAGACGACTCTATCGGGGAGGCCGTGCAGCCAAAACACCTGTTGAATAAACATACGACTAGTGGCGCGAGCTGACGGTAAGCCGCGACAGGGGATGAAGTGCGCCATCTTGGTCAGCATGTCCACCACCACAAACACTGTCGTGAAACCGGAGGATGGGGGTAAATCCGTCAGAAAGTCCATGGACACAGCCCCCCAGGGTCTCTTGGGTGTTGGCAAAGGCTGCAGTAATCCAGGCGGGGCCCCTGTCGCTGACTTGGCCTGCCTGCATGGGATGCAGGAGGTGACATAAGACTGGACATCGTGTCGGACTCGGGGCCACCACAAGGTACGGGAAACCAGGTTCAGAGTCTTGAACAGGCCAAAATGCCCCGCTGCCGGGTTATCATGACACTGGCTGAGGACGAGTCCCCTGAGTGGCCCTCCCGGAACATAGAGCCGGTCACGATAATACAAGAGTCCATCCGTGACCGTCCAAGGCGAATCTGGCCCCACCTCCTCCTTCCGCTGAGCCACCCACGCCTCCTGCTGCTGTGCCTCCCGGATCCGAGCCCGTATATCAACCGGCTCCCGTACCGCAGCAAAAGACTCGACAGGGATCACTGTCCTGGGCAGAAGCTTGTCTTCCACTCGGGTATATTCGGGCTTCCTGGACAGAGCATCCGCTCTTTGATTGTGCCCGCTTGGTATGTACCGAACCCGGAAGTCAAACCTCACAAAGAAAAGAGACCACCGGATCTGGCGTTGGTTCAAATTCCGAGCGGTCTGCAGGCTTTCCAGATTCTTATGGTCCGTCCGGACCTCGATTTGATGCCGCGCCCCCTCCAAATGATGCCTCCAGGCCTCGAATGCCACTTTGATGGCCAGCAGCTCCTTCTCCCAGATGGTATAGTTGCGCTCCGAGGGGTTCAATTTCCGAGAGTGATACGCGCAAGGGAAAAGGGTACCGCTGGGCGTCGTTGCCTGGAGTAACACTGCCCCAATGGCAATGTCGGAGGCGTCCGCCTCCACGACAAACAGCCGTTGCGGGTCAGGATGCTTCAAGATGGGCTCCTTCATGAAGGCTTCCTTCAAAGCCTGGAACGCCTGTTGTTCTGGTGCGTTCCACTGGAACCGAGTCTTCTTCTGCAGGAGCCCGGTGAGGGGGGCTGTCAAGGCAGCAAAGCCAGGGATAAATGTTCGATAGTAGTTGGCAAATCCAAGAAGTCGCTGAACATCCTTCACGCGACGCGGGGGTTGCCAACTCTGCAACGACTCCACCTTACTCGGCTCCATGGCGATGCCCTCAGGAGAAATGCGGTGACCCAGGAAATCGATGGTCACCTGGTAGAACTGGCACTTCTCCAACTTGGCAAACAGCCGATGTTCTCGGAGTTGCTGCAGGACCTGACGGAGATGCTGATGATGCACTTCACGCGACGGGGAGTAGATCAGGATGTCGTCCAGGTAGATCACGACAAACTGGTCCAACAAATCCCGGAAGATGTCGTTCATGAAATGCTGAAACACAGCGGGGGCGTTGGTCAGGCCAAACAGCATCACCGTGTACTCGAAATGTCCATAGCGAGTACCAAACGCCGTCTTCCACTCATCACCCGGCCGAACCCTGACGAGGTTGTAAGCTCCACGCAGGTCCAGTTTCGTGAAGATCTAAGCCTCCCGGAGTCGGTCCAAGAGCTCGGGGATGAGGGGCAGCGGGTAACGGTTGCGCACCGTGATGGCGTTGAGTTTCCGGTAGTCGCAGCAAAGCCGTAATTCGCCCGACTTCTTTTTGACGAAGAGCACGGGTGCAGACACTGGCGAGGACGAGGGTCGGATGAAACCGTGAGCCAAATTCTTCTCCAGGAAGTCCCGTAATGCAGCCAACTCGGGCTCCGACATGGAGTACAAACGCCCCACTGGGAGAGGCGCATCAGGGACTAGATCAATGGAGCAGTCATAGGGCCTGTGCGGGGGTAATTGATCCACCTCTGACTCGCTGAACACATCAGCAAAGTCGGACAGTTCGGGAGGCAAGGAAACCCCTGGGGAACCCTCCACCTGGCCGGCACAGATATGGCGGGAGTGGTCCACGCACTGCAAGCTTGGGAAGGTGACCAAGTTCTGTGACCAATAGATCTGTGGGTCATGCGCCCGGAGCCACGCCAGTCCCAAGACCACGGGGAAGTGCAGATCTGAAGTGATGTAGAACTGAATGGCCTCCACATGGGAACTGATGGCCATACATACTGGTTGTGTGGCGGCCGTAATAGGCCCAGACAGGAGCACTCGACCATCGATAGTCTCCACTAACATGGGCGGTTCCACCGGGCACTGGGGAACAGCCCATTTGGCCACAAAGGCTGAGTCCATAAAGTTTGTGGTGGCCCCAGAGTCAATTAAGGCATGGACTGGAATCCCCTCTGGCTTGCCAGGAAGGATCAGACGTGCCTCCAAAATCAAATGCCGTGGAGGTTCACAGGCACCATCGGAACGGCGTCGCTCGGTGTTGTTGTTGTGGGACGCCCGATCTATCACACCGTCTAGATCGGGCTCGGGGCGTTTCCCGACAGCAAAGTAGGGGACTGTCTCGGGGCAGGCTTGGTCACTGATGCCCGCTGACGCTTCTTTGGGCAAAAAGCAGCCAAATGTCCAGGGTCCCCACAGTAAAAACACAACCCCCCCGATCGTCGTCTGCTCATTTCCGTCACCGATAGAGGAGACCTGACGGCACCCAGCTCCATTGGCTCCTCCCTTTGGACTGGGGGCTCACGCACAACAGGGGTGGCAGGGGTCTGTGGGGTGGCACGGCGACTCTTTCGCTGCTGCAGCCGGGCATCGATCCGCAGGCAAAGATGGATCAGCCCATTCAGGTCTGAGGGAATGTCCACACGGGCCAGCTCATCCAACATCTCCTCCGACAATCCATCCTGGAAGGCATCCACGAGCGCAGCCTCATTCCAGGCGGAATCCTGGCTAAGCAGCCAGAAATCGCTGATATAGACCTGTAGGGGGCGTTGACCCTGCCTCAGAGCTTTCAGGCGACGGGTAGCAGTCTGCGTCTTAATTGGGTCCTCGTACATTAGACGCATATGGTCACAAAACCCCACAAAGTTGTCCAACAATGGGCTAGGTTGAGCCAGCAGAGGCGTGCCCCAACGAGCTGCATCCCCCGAAAGAAGGCTTAACACAAACCCCACCTTATCCCGGTCAGTGGGGAAATCAGCTGCTCTCACGCTGATAAAGAGCTGGCATTGTCCCAAGAAAGCAGGAAACAGTTCTGGAGTACCTGTAAATTTGTCCGGCATTGCTACCTGGCATTTTCTCCTGGGTGGGGGTGCAGCATGAACCTGTGCTTGCAGTTGAGCCACCTGAGCTGCCAGCAAAGTGAGTTGCTGAGTGAGCTGAGCATTCTCGGCATGAAGCTGCTCCATAATAGTTGTAAGGGGTGGGAGGCTGAAAGCAAACTGTTCTGTACCAGCCTGCTACCGGCCTTGCAGAAAGGCAACCCCTGTACAAACGGCAGAGGCTGGAAAGCGTCTGAGGCTGGAAAACGTCTGCCAAGTTTATTGCACAAACAAACAACAGAACATGAAACAAGATACCGGAACTTTGATCCTCAAACTGAGCGGTTGCTTTCAGCAACCAGCCCATCCCCAAACACTCCCTTTATTAGAGTTCAGGGCGTGGCCTCCCTGTGCCTTCTCCCGAGGAGTCCCACAGCCTTTCTCTGCTTGCTCCTGCTTGACTGCCTCCTGCGTCGGGCGTCCTTGAACAGGGCCAGCTGTGGGTCATCATCATCTGCACTGTGGGGCTCGCGCAGCTGAGTCTCCACCAAGTAAGAGGGGCCTGGCTGGGGGCTCTGCGAAGCCTCCAAGCCATCATCAGCAAGTACGTCTTCAACACCCTCCTCCTCCCCCTCGTCTCAGTCATCCGAGTCATCCGACCCGGCTGCCGGACCCACAGGCTGACCCTGAATCACAACAATAGCCCACTTTATTTGCTTGATGTTTTTAAGTTTTATTATCCACCCAGGGTTGTCTGGTAAATAAATCAGTAAATAAACCAACATGTAGTGAGTTCGTTGCGCAAGAATAGTATAGGTTACCTACTGTGTTTCCCTGAAAGTAAGACTTACCTCAAGAATAAGTCCTAGCTTGATTTTTGGGGATGGGCCTAATATAAGCCCTACCCCAAAAATAAGCCCTAGTTTTGGGGTGAGGCGCCCGCCTAAAAATCAAGCTGGGGTGGGGGGTAGAGCTGCCCCATGTGCCTCACACCCACTTACTTTGCAGCCAGGCTTCTCCTCACTGGCCCACTTCTGCGGGGTCCACAGGCCTGCATTTCACAGTCAGGCCTTTCCAGAAGGCCTCTGCAGCTGAGAACTGAGCTATGGATTGAATCTGTTATGTATTGGGCTTAAGTATAACACCACGTGGTAAGCTGGAGCTAGATAACGGCTCCCAGGAACTCAAACACCTCGTCTCTGGTGCTGCTATTGGCTGCCGCCTAGGGGCCTGGCTATAATTTGCTGCAGGCTGCAGCTCAGTTCCCCAGTTCAAATCCTGCAAGCAAATAAACATGACCATTGCTGAACTCACTCGCCTCGTCTCCATTCCTGCACAACGAACTCACTACACAACAGAATCCATTGCTTGGTTTTGGGCTGCAGAGGCCTTCCAGAAAGGCGTGACTGTGAAATGCAGGCCCAAGCTCCATTCTGAGCTGCAGAATGAAACTGCTTTTTCAGCCGCAGAAGAAGTAGGCGTGCTAGGTGGGGCTCTCAGTGCTGGAGGTGAGAAGAAAAGACCCCCCCCCCAAATAAGACCTGGTGCCTCTTTTGGAGGCAAAAAAAAAGACCCAGTCTTATTTTCAGGGAAACATCACAGGGCTGATGGGAAAAAAATGAATGTATGAATTGTCTTTTGCCAGCAGTGCAGGTACTTAGGTTTTTTTAATTTTTAAATCAATTAATTGTTGAGTACTTCTAATCAACATACAGAAGATGCTACAAAGACCTTGAGCACAATTCAGATTCGTTGTTTGAGTAACTGTAAAAGTTTAGTGATTTCTGCTTCTTTCCTATTTTGTATTCCAAATCTCTTCCCCAGCATCCTAGAGTAGATTTTAGAGGTTAGGATAGAATAAGATTTTATGTTGTTGAGGGATGTGGTTCCATCAGTGGATATATCATGTGGATGCAACCCAATATATCCATTAGTGGCACTGCTCAAAATACATTTTTGATATTGTCAATATTTCATAAATGTTTCAGATTTGGTCTTGCTTTTTCCTCTATTCATCATGATATACACCTCTGTATGCTTGTTTCATAACAATAAAAGTTTGGTGTTTTATGGTTTTCTTGAACTGTCCATATGTTTAACAATAAATTTTGCAATAGAAAAAGGCATCATTCCATCATGTAGATGGGAATGTTTAACAACTGCATTTTTCAGAAATGAGGTACAAAAATAGCTAAACCTGTTGATGGTGGCTGCTCATTATCTTCCTTTCTCTGTGGATATTCTCTTTGGACTGAGCTGCTTGAAAAATATTCCTTTAGGCACAGCATCATATTCCATTCTATGTGGAAAATAAAAGTGCTCCTCCCTTCATTCTATTTTTTTCAAGATCTTAACAGAGAGATTAAGTGCCCTATAGTTCTTTCCTTTGTATCTCTTTTATTTTTGCCTCTTGTACATTATTCAAACCAGGTGTTATATATTATTTCAGCCTAAAATATTCCAGTAACCTAAACATCCTCTTCTAGTTCAGTGGTGATCCTTATTTACAACAATATGAAGAATGTAATTTTTTTCTGTATCCTTATTTCTGTATTCTGTCTCCCGAACTTATCTATAAATAGGGAGACAAGTGGAACGGTTTTATGCTTTTTTCAATTAATCTCTTAGTGTGCTTTGGTTTATAATATAATTTATTGAAGAAATAAGTGCAAATTTAGGAGATTCTGAGTTTCTTAAGGCAGCCAGATACAGGTAGTCCTTGTTTAGTGGTTTCTTTGTACAGTGACTTTGTACAGTTAAGACAGTGATAAAAAAGTAACTTTACAACCAACCCTTATATTTGTGACCTTTACAGGTCTGTATAGCAAAGGAAAGCTGAAGGAATATTGTAAGAACAGGTACAGTTTTAGTTATTGACCACTTCACTTAATGACTGAGTTGCTGGTCCCAATTATGGTTGCTGTAAGAGGACTACCTATATATTTCTATCAGTTGACTAGCTTGCTAAAAGTTACTTCTGTTTGCACAGGTATTTGAAGTTTTTGTTAAGGAATCCTTTCCGGTGTGCTTTGATGCCTATGTCTCAAAAGAATCAGAGGGCTGAATTAGGTCTCCAGCACCACCAACCTCTGCAAACCAGATGTTGTTTCCAATAACAAACTCGGTCTGACAAGCTAATTTTGCAATATAAAAAAAGTGCTACCCAAAATCCTGCTCTGTCTAATTACTACAGTAGAATCTGCTGCCTTAAATCAGTCTTTGTGGAAAATTTGATGTCTGCACAAGGCAACATTTTTGTCAAAACATTATTTATTATTGGGCATACTAATGTCCTGCTCTGGACAAAAGGATTAATATAATATACCACATTTTTGCCAGATTTAGGTTTATCACTTTCCTTAAACCAAGTCTATAGTAGTAGAACAACCTTTGCTTTTATTAAGTCTGACTGATAATATATTTAAATTTCTTAAATATTTTTCTTTTCCTCCATTAAGGTTATTTACATGTGTGCCAAGATTAAACATTAGTTTGCTCAGGTTACTGTCATCCCATAATGACTATATTCCAATATTTGGGTTAGTTTTACTTTCTAGGTGATGTCTGTATACTAAAGGCAGTATTGTATATATTTGTAAACAAATGTATTTTTTTAAGTAGAGGCATTTCCTTTTTGGGGTAGGTTGCACATATTTCACAACTAAATTCACTCCATATCAGATTCTTGTTTGACTCCTTTTTTGTTGGAATTCATTACAAATTGAATTATTGGTTCTTTTCATCTGGAATAAAAACCCTTTTGTGGTTGGAATCTGTCTGCTGCGCAAGGGAAATGAAAGGGGCCCAAATCACTTTCCCTCTTTTCCATATGGCTAAGATACGTAGTGTAGCTACATGACAACCTTCTCTCTCTCTCTCTCTCTCTCTCTCTCTCTCTCTCTCTCTCTCTCTCTCCCCCTCTCCCCCTCCCTCCCTCCCTCCCTCCCTCCCCTTTATTTCTTGTAAATTAGACTGTGGGGAGAGCACTTTCACTTCCTTTATAGGATGGAATGTGATGTCACATAGAGCGTCTTCATGGTGAGTATACAACATGGCTTTTATTCTATCCTAACAGCTGTATGAAAAGATCCGTGGTGGCACAGTGGTTAGAAAGCAGTATTGCAGGCTAACTCCCACTGCTAGGAGTTTGATCCTGACTGACTGAAGCTCAGCCTTCAATCCTTCCAACATTAGTAAAATGTGGACCCAGATTGTTGGGGGCAATATGCTGACTGCAAACTGCTTAGAGAGGGCTGTAAAGCACTGTGAAGTGGTATATAAGTCTAAGTGCTATTGCTATTAAGCAATGTTCTGCATTTTCCTGGTTCCTACATGATCAAGACCCTTCAGAGAAATTAACTTTCTTGCAATAACCCCCTAGAGCGTCTTTTGAAAAATATTGAGAAAGTTAAGGAAATAATTATTATGTTTCATTAAAGATTATCCTTGTTCTGCTAATTGCTGGGGGAAGTTTGTAATTCTTGTGTTTGTTGGAAGTAGTAATAGTCAAAGCTCCTGAGATGAGATTTTAACCATGTTGGGGAAACAAGAATTTTCTAAGTTGTCTATAATGTAAAAAATAAATCTGTTTTTGTTATTACAATACTGGTTTTCAGGTCACTTAAAATAATCAGCAGTAAATTTATGGATAAGGTTTTGGAAATATTGTACTGTAGTCTTGTAGCAAAATAATAATTACATGCTTATTTAAACAGGGCTGCCTTTTTTCAGCCTTATTTCCTTTTAAAGGAACCACGTTTAAAGTGGGATGGCCCCCCAAAACTGACAGCTTTTGCAGCTTGAGATGGGAATCTGTAGTGATTTTGTTAAAGCAGAATTGTTTTTCTTCACACAAACACTGAAAATCTTATTCAGAATTACATTGAATTTAAATGTAAAAATAGATGTTCGGGAATGATGAACTTTTTTAAACCTTGGCTTCTACTCAGCAGCACATTGAACAAAGTCATTTGATATAAATGGTATTCCTTAGCTTCCATTTTGAAAAGTGTTTCTAAAACTAGAAATGATTTTTTTCTTTTTTTATATATTTTAAAATTTCATTTAGCCCTTCATCTTCTCTGATGACAACTTTGGCATTTCACTTCAGGCCTGCATGAAACTGAATGTTCCCATTACACTCTGTAAACTCTGACTTTACAGATAGTCTCGAGTTACGAATGTAATGGAGCCTGCCCATTCCATTTGTAACTTGAAAATTCGTGGGAGTGAATCTCATACCTCAAATGAGCACACACCTTGCTCGTTAAGATGAACATGGCTCATTAAATGCACATGAGGTACCTCAGGGTTGGGAAGGCCATGGAGGGCTAGTGATGGAACAGGCACCCAAGGCCTCCCCGACCTACTAAGATACCTCATGCTTCCCCCTCCCTTCTTGCTACTCCGGACTCACCATAAAAAGATCTGTCTCCACTCTGCTGCGGTTCCTGCTTTTGAGGGACAGGAGAATCAAGCTCTTGGGTCCCATAATATTGCATGAGTTGAGGAACCGATCCTCATTTGCAGAGAATGGGTGCCAGAACTCTCATGCTGTTTGCGGTGCCTGCTTCTTGCTACCCCCAACTATGGAGCCACATGGTGGCAGTCCCTGGAACGGAGGCCAGGGGAAGCTTCTGCATGCCTCTGGAGGTTGGATCCAGGCCTTGGAGGCCTGCTCCAAGCTGTTGCCATCTGGCATGGAGGTTGGAGGAGGCTTCTGTGTGCCTCCGGAGATTGGATCAAGGCCTTGGAGGCCTCCAGGCTGTTGCCTCCTGGAATGGACTTCCGGAGGCATGCAGAAGCCTCCCCCGACCTCTGTTCTGGGTCGTAACAGCTTGGAGTAGGCCTCCGAGACCTGGATCCAACCTCCAGAGCCACGCAGAAGCCCCCCTGACCTCAGTTCAGGCAGCAGCGGCCTGAGAAGACCTCTGAGGCCTGAATCCAACCTCCAGAAGCACACAGAAGCCTCCCCCGACCTCTGTTACGGGTGGCAGCAGCCTGAAGGAGGCCTCCGAGGCCTGGATCCAACCTCCAGAGGCACGCAGAAGCCTCCCCCAACCTCTGTTCCAGAGGCGCCGGCTTCTGAGCAGGTGTGGGTGACTTTGATGCACCCCACGCAGGTGGCTTCCGAGTGCCGCCAGATTCTGAGCAGGTGCAGGTGACTTCAATGCACCCCATGCAGGCGGCCTCCAAGCGCCCCGTGTGGGTGGTTTCCGAGTGGCACTGGCTTCTGAGCAGGTGCAGGTGGCTTCAGATGTGCCCCGCACAGGTGGCCTCAAAGCGGCCTGTGCAGATGGCTTCCGAGTGGCACTGGCTTCTGAGCGGGCACGGGCAGCCTCCAAGCAGCCTGTGTGGGTGGCTTCTGAGCGTTCTGAGTGGGCACAGGTGGTATCTGATGCACCCCGCACGGGCAGCCTCCAAGCTCCCCACACTGGCTTCCGAGCGCCTCCAGCTTCCGAGCGCCCCGCAAGCGAGTGGAAAGCAAGCAAGTAAGTGGAACAGAAGTGCGGGATCGGGGTGTGCAAGTACAGCTGAGCTGCGCTTCTCCGTGCTGTTTTGCTGTTTTTTGCAAAGTTGCCCCGGATCGGTGGAAAAGCCTCCAGTCTCCCTGCTGCAAGCGTGGGAAGCACCAGAGCTCCTGAGGAACCGCGGTTAAGGGAGAGAGAGAGCCGAGCTTGACCTACGTGGCTGGGCTGTTTATGTTTTTCCTTTGCAACTTGGAAGAATAATAGCAATAATTATTGCATGATTTCCATATGTTTCCTCTCTGTGCCCACCCCACCCCATCCCAAGAAGCAGTATTTGTTTTTGCTTTTCCTTTGCAACTTGGAAGAATAACAGCAATAATAAGAGGAAAATTTCTTGCATGATTTCTGGATGTTTCCTCTCCATCCCCATCCCACTCCATCCCAAGAAGCAGTATTTGTAGTTTGGACTAGCAGGTTGCTTGGCTGCTTTCCTCCTTTGCTCATGGAGTGCTCACGCTGCCCTTTGCAAAAGACGGAGCCCCTGCAGTTTTGCATTGCAAGGATATTACTTTGCCCGAAGGAAGGGTGACTTGGTGGTGATTCGGGTTTGTCTCCCTTTGGAGGAGGGAGAAAAGCATCGCTCTCTTCTTTCAGGCGGGTGAAAATTAACTTGATAACAGTAGCAATGGGCATCTCTCGACAGCGCTGGGAAGAATGGGAAGTGTCAGGACCCACCTCAATCCACATCTTAGGAAATAAGAACTCTTGGATGCCAGTTTAGTCCAAAAGGAAAATGTTTACTAGGATGGAATCGATTGTGGCAATACAAGACGGAATCTAACAAAGTTACATTTCAATCCTATATAAAGCATTCCCATTTCAGCTCCTCCCCTCATCCATTTGGTCAGGCTCCCATCATTTGCTTAGGTGTCAGGCCCTTCTGTGGGAAAGGGAACTCCTTGTTTTTCTGGTTATTGCTTTCCTTTTCAGTTGTAAATGAAGATGCGATCCAGATCTGTCTCTCCCCCTCCCTCCCCCAGTTCAAACGTTTCCCTGTTGTTTGAAGATCGCCTTAAGTAACCATCCTCTCCCCCCCCTCGGAGAGATGGCAGAATCCCCAGAATAAGCACAATGTTCTACCTATACATTTATGAAATGTGATATAAACGGATTCTGACATTCGGCTCTCCTTTCAGAAAAAAGATGAGTCCTTCTGTGGGGAAAAGAAAACATATAAATGTTAGCCTGGTTTGTTCGTATATTCTGTATGAAACCTCTTAAGCAACTTAGGTGCTTTAACATGGAGTTTGTTAACCCACTCATTTTCTGAGGAGGGGAGGTGTTTCCATGCCACTAAATATTGTATCGTTCCATGGTGTTTTCTGGAATCTAAGATTCCTTTCACTTCAAAACGTTGTTCTCCTTCCACCATGATGGGTGGTGGTGGTGGTGGGATTTTTGCTCGTAGTGGTGATTGTTGTTCTCTGTTTAATAGACTGCAGTGAAAGGTTGGGTGTATTCATCTAAGATTTTTGGGTAGTTCTAATTCAACTGTTACTGGGTTTATGATTCTTTTAATTGGAAAGGGTCCAATATATTTTGGTCCTAGTTTTTTACAGGGTTGGAGTGATTTCAGGTATTTTGTGGATAAATATACCATCTCTCCTACCCTAAATGGTGCGGGATCAGTTCTTTTTTTGTCTGCCTGTATCTTGTATGCTTTTCTGGCATCTTCCAACGCTTTCCTAACGATTGGCCATGTATTTTGTAATTGAGCAATCCATTCCTTCAGATCAGGGATGACCGGTTCTTTTGGGGTTAGTTCTGGTATTGGGTTGAAACTCTGGCCTGTAGCTACTTGAAAAGGGGTGTAACCTGTGCTTGAGTGGACTGCATTATTATATGCTACTTCTGCGAAAGGCAGTAGGTCCGTCCAGTCGGACTGCTGAAAATTAATAAAGCATCTCAGATATTGTTCCAGTATATTATTAAGTCTTTCAGAAGCTCCGTCTGTCTGAGGATGGTGACTAGATGACAGTCCTTGGGTGGTTCCTAAGAGGGATAAAAATTCTTTCCAAAATGCTGACGTAAATTGCACCCCTCTGTCAGATATGATGCGTTGTGGTACCCCGTGCAATCTGTAAATATGCTGTACAAAAAGTTTTGCTAATGCTTTTGCGGTCAGGATTTTTTGGCAAGGTATGAAATGTACTTGCTTAGAGAACAGATCTGTGACAGTCCAGACTACGGTGTTTCCATTACTTTCTGGCAGTTCTACGATAAAATCCATGGCTATTTCTTTCCATGGGGCTGAGGGGTTTGCCACCGGTTGTAACAGACCTGGCAGTTTCCCTTGCAGTCTTTTGGCCATCACGCAAATTTGACAGCTACCCACATAGCTTTCTATGTCCTTTTTCATAGATGGCCACCAAAATTGCCTTTTAGTTAAGTGTAAGGTTTTTACAAAGCCAAAGTGTCCTGCTGATTTTGTATCATGGCACAGTTGCATGAAATTGATTCTCTGTGTGGCAGGTATATATAGCTTCTCCCCCACCCATGGCAGTCCATCTTTAATTGTGCACACATGTTTATTTTTCTGGAACCATTCATCACTTTCCAAAGATTTCCTGAATTCTCTTCCAGTTTGGCTATCTACCTTCGGCTTCATTTTTTCTTGTGCCCTGGTGGTGACTGGTGCTGCCAGTTGTTGTTCTGGTACAAGTGGTTTAAAGTCAGTAACTCTTGTGCTGTTATATTGGGGAATGCGGGATAATGCATCTGCCAGGAAGTTCTTTCCCCCTGGCAAGTGTTTGAGAGTGAAATTGAATCGGTGAAAATGTTGGGACCAGCGGGCTTGCTTAGGAGTGAGCTTCCTGGGCGTTTTTAGTGCTTCCAAATTCTTGTGGTCTGTCCAGACCTCGAAGGGGATTTTATTTCCTTCTAAAAATTGGTACCATGTTAGTAATGCCCACCTCAACGAGAATGCCTCTTTTTCCCATTTTGGCCAGCGTTGTTCTGTTTCTGTGAGTTTTCTGGATGTATATGTGTAAGGTTGCAACGTCCCCTCATCATTTTCCTGTAGTAATAACAGCTCCGACTGCTACATCGCTCGCATCCGCCTGTATTACAAAAGGTTTGTCAGGATCCGGGTGTTTAAGTACAAGTTCAGCAGAAAAGAGTCTCTTTAGCCTCTCAAATGCTGCTTGACATTCCATTGACCATTTTAGAGGCTGGCTGGGTTTCATGGGTGACCCCCCCCCCTTCGTTTTCAACAAATTTGTGAGGGGCATGGCTATTTGGCCAAATGCGGGGATGAATTGGCGGTAGAAGTTTGCAAACCCCAGGAAACTTTGTAATTGCTTCCGTGTGCGGGGGAGTGCCCATTCTAGTACTGTCCTGACCTTCTCAGGATCCATTTCGATGCCCTCTGGAGATATGCGATATCCCAGGTAGTCGATTTTTTCCTGATGGAATTCACACTTCGATAATTTAGCATATAAATGGGCAGCTCGCAACTTCTTCAGGACTGCTCTGACTAGTTTGATATGTTCCTCTTTGGTTTCTGTGAAGATAAGGATGTCATCGAGGTAAACCAGGACCCCCTTATATAGGTGCTCTCTCAGCACATCATTAATTAATTGCATAAAGACTGCGGGGGGCCCTTGCAGTCCGAATGGCAATACTTTGAATTGATAGCACCCCATTGGGCAGTTGAATGCAGTCTTCCATTCGTCTCCTTCCTTAATCCTAATATGGTAGTATGCTTCCCTCAGGTCTAGTTTGGTAAAAAATCTTTCCTTTCGATAGGTGGGATAGCATATCCTTCATTAGGGGAAGGGGGTACAGATTACATTCACTAATTGTATTTAGATTCCAGTAATCCACGCACAAGCAGAAAGAACCATCTTTCTTCTCCCTGAATAGAACTTTGGGTTTGGCAGGCTCAATAAATCCTCTTTCTAAGTTTTTCTTTATGAATTTTTCCATTTCTAACATTTCCCTTGGGCTCATGGCATACATCCTGGGTTTTGGGAGTTTTGCCCCAGGTTTGAATTCTATAGCACAGTCAGTGGGGCGGTGGGGGGGGGAAGCTCATCTGCCCGTTCCTCACTGAAAACTTCAGCAAGGTCCCTGTATTCCTCCGGTATCTCTGGTAACTTCTTCTCTCCCCGCACTGCTGCTGCCTCCTCCCTCCGGTTTGGGGGGGGGGTGCTTTTGGAGTCTAAGTTCTTCTGCCCCCCCTTTGGGAAATTGAGTTCTGCTGTCCTCCAGTTTATCCCGGGGTTCCATTTCTTCAGCCATTCCAGTCCTAGAATCATTGGGCATTCCATGCCTGGGGCCACTATAAACGTTATGTCCTCCTCATGGGGCCCCAGTGATAGGTGGATTGGTAAAGTGGCTAGGGTGGCTGGTCCCCCCCCTGCTATAGTCCCATCTAATTGACTAAAAGAGATTGGTTGTTTTAGCCTCCTCACTGGGATGCTCAAGATCTCCACCAGCATTGGGCTGATAAGGCAGCGGATGCACCCAGAGTCTATCAGAGCTTTTATTTTTGCTGCTTCAAGCATAGGGGAAGCTAATATAGTCACTGTCTTAAGTATGGGTGGAAGGGGTCCACTTACCAATGGTTCTCCCTCTGAGCTGTCTTCCGAGTTGTCCACCGTCCCTGCGGTGCAGGCCGGAGTCCAATCCCAGTTCCTGGCAGGAATTGTGGACACTACAGCCTCTGTCCTCTTCATGGAAGATTCTTTTGTGTTGCCTTGGGGCTTCCCCGGCTTCTTGGAGGATGATGCCTCTGGTTTTTGTGGGGGGGCTTTTGAATGACATTCTGCAGCACGGTGGCCCTCTCTCCCGCAGTTGAAACAACCTGTTGATTTTTTTGGCTGTGGCTGGTGGTTTTCCCCCTCGCGTGTTTGCTCGAGTGGCAGGCGGCCCCATGGTTTTCCTCTGTGGTGTCTCTTCAGTAGGTCTATTTCCACTTCCTCCGCCAGGATGTACCAGTTGTCAAGATGGGGTGGGTCTCCTCGAGGCAGGCAAGCGTCATACAGGTCATAGTTTAGACCGTCTTTGAAGTGGCTAAGGAGTATGTCTTCTGTCCAGTTCAGCTTGCTGGCAATGGCTCAGAATTCTTGGGTATAATCGGCCACTGTTCGCCTGCCCTGCCTCACCGTTTTGATTCTCTCCCGGGCCTTACGGTCAGCCAAAGGATCCTCGAACCGCCGCCTCAAAGATGACATGAATCGGTTGAAGTCGTCGAGTTCTGGGGCGTTGGAGTCGTGCAAGTTCACCACCCAGTCTGCAGCCAATCCGTCCAGGGCGGATTGCACAATTCGGATGCGTGTTTTGTCACTAGGGATATCCCGGCCATACTCTTCCATGTAGCTGAGGACTTGGGTTAGGAAGAATCCCAGTCGTGATGGCTCCCCCTTGAATTTGACTTCCAGGGGCGGGAGTCTTTGGCTGGGGCGTTGTCTGCGCCGTGGCCGGTATCACTCCTCATCCTGGTCCCCATCTGTGGTTCTGGGGGGGGGTACTGCTGAGGCAGCAATTCCTGTTCCATTGGACGGCCCCGGGGTTTCAGGTGCTGGATCTCCTCCGTTACCTTTCCAGTTGCGTCCCCAGGCGCTGCCTCGGTTGCGATTTTCAGCTCTCTCCTCCCTTAGTGAGCTCAGGGTTGCTTTCATCAGATCAATGGCCTTTTCCAGGATCCGCTCCTCCTCACTGACGTGCAGGGAACTCTCCATCTCTTGCCTCCACTCCAGTTGGTGGTTACTCCTCCTCAGGGTCACTTCTCCCGAAGCCTTTTCCCACTCACTTTTCCTTCCAACGCTCATCGACCACCGGGGTTTTCAGTCGTACTGCTCCACCGCTTCTTCCCCGGGGAAATATGCCGCTTCAGCTTCCCATCGTCTCTGGGATTCCATTTGGGGGGAAGACTCCCCCTCCATGGGGCTTCCCTCCTTTCTTGCTTTGTCGCCAGACATTGTATTTGTTGCAAAGTCCCCCGGTAAGGTTTTCCCTTCCAGGTTGACTCTTATAGCAGATTCCGTCTACTGTCAGGACCCACCTCAATCCACATCTTAGGAAATAAGAACTCTTGGATGCCAGTTTAGTCCAAAAGGAAAATGTTTACTAGGATGGAATCGATTGTGGCAATACAAGACGGAATCTAACAAAGTTACATTTCAATCCTATATAAAGCATTCCCATTTCAGCTCCTCCCCTCATCCATTTGGTCAGGCTCCCATCATTTGCTTAGGTGTCAGGCCCTTCCGTGGGAAAGGGAACTCTCCTTGTTTTTCTGGTTATTGCTTTCCTTTTCAGTTGTAAATGAAGATGCGATCCAGATCTGTCTCTCCCCCTCCCTCCCCCAGTTCAAACGTTTCCCTGTTGTTTGAAGATCGCCTTAAGTAACCATCCTCTCCCCCCCCTCGGAGAGATGGCAGAATCCCCAGAATAAGCACAATGTTCTACCTATACATTTATGAAATGTGATATAAATGGATTCTGACCTTGAAGAATGATGTACACAGAGAGGATTGGGAACCTGGCTCAAACGCTGGGCTCTGGTAGGGAGAAAACGATTGGGAGAAGTAGCCAGTTCATAATGTACGTGCCTGAAAATGGGAGATGGGCAGGTTGTGTGAGGTGCAGTATTTGTAGTTTGGACTAGCAGGTTGCTTGAAAGGGAGGGAGGGAAGGAAAGAAGGGACAAAGAGGGAGGGAAGGAAGGAAGGAAGGAGGGATAGGACAATGAGAGGGAGGGAGAGACAATGGAAGGGAGGGAGGGAAAGAGGAAAAGACAAAGGGAGGGAAGGAAAGGAAAAAGAAGGAAAAGGAAGAAAGGGACAATGGGAGAGAGGGAGGGAAGGAAGGCACCCACCCCCCTCCACCAGAGACCCACGGATTCCCCCCACAGGCCCCCGGCAACCTGAGTGATAAGCTGGCCATGCCACACACACCCCCGGCCATTGATCACATGACTTAGGGACACTGTGAGTGTCATAAGTATGAATCAGTTGCCAAGCATCCGAATGTAAATCACATGACCTTGGGGATGCTGCAACAGTCATAAGTGTGAAAAATGGTCATAAGTCACTTTTTTCAGTACTGTTGTAACTTTGAATAGTCACTAAGCGAATTGTTGTAAGTTGAGGACTACTCGTACTTTATCTTTTTTTTCCCTTTTTTTTTGGCCAAGTTTTTGACACCTTGCTGGGCGACTGGTGGTACTCGGATATTGCCTTATCCTAAAAGTGGTACAATGGGTGAAAAGGTTGAAAAGCCCTGACATAGAGAATGAAAGCTTCTGAGGTCCATGATTTGGCACAACTTCAAACACTCGCACAAGATCATGGACTCCCGAAACTTCCATTCTCAGCGCGAAAAGCATTTCCAACATGACTTTCGTCTCCTTCAAAGGGAAAGAAACTGTGGCAGAGAGGATTTTTGCAAGGTAAGTGAGTCCAGTGGAGGGAGGGCGAAGCAGTTGTGTGGAGGGGGCAGGTAATAGGATTAATGTTGCAGAGCCTCTGGTCGTTCGTAAGGGCAAATGACTGCCGTCGTGTTGCAAGATTTGTGATTTGGGGACTTGTTTGTAAGCACTAGGGGGCGCTTGTCATGTATTTTTGAATGGGTGCTAAGTGAACCCTCATAACTTGGGGATTACCTGTATTTTACCTTTTAAGGCATGATAATTTAACCCTGTTTTTTTGTTGTGTTCATAACAGTAAACCAGAATTTTTTGGATCATACTTAATGAGAAACATGGCATAAATCATGATTTTAATGGCAAAGTTAATCCACTGGTTCTTCCCCTTCCTCAAATAAGATTTTCCCTTTGTACGAAAATGTACAATGAAAGGTAACAGTTATGTGCACAATGATAAAAATGACTGTGGTTTAAATGTATTTATTTATTTATTTGTTAAATTTATTTGCTGCCTATCTTGCCTTGGGGCTACTGTAGATGGCCTACAATAATAAAAAGGAAGAAAATGAAAGGAGTGTAAACAGAACAGTACAACAATAAAATAAACAATAAAAAAGAATGAAATGAGAATACATCAATATGATAACCAAAAGTTGGACGGGTAGAGAGGAGAGTGTGTGTGAGGATGGGTGGGTGGGTGGGGGAACGTGGTGTCTGCCATTAATCCAGCAGCCACCTCCAGCATGGTTACCTGTTGTAATAATGACCTGGCTGTACTTTTAAGATACTATTTTAGGGGAAATGTTTTAAGATTTAATTGTCCCACATTGTCTCATTTTGCCATGTTTGTTTTGAGATAGCTATCACCTAAGGATCGGCCTAAGGATGAGGTTGGTATTTATTATTTTTTTCTTAGCATGTTGTTTGGCTGAATGGGAGCATGTTGGTGGTTGTGTTGAAAGAAACGTACTAGTCTATTTATATATTTGTTATAAAAATGCATGCTGTAAACGTCCCAAAACTTTTCCCCAAGGTGCTTTCATTCATCATATGGCTATAATACTACAATAAAGCTTTGTGAATACAATGCATGTGTATGTATTGCACTTTTGGATGTAATATTTTACCATTTCATATAATGTGAGAACAGACTATGCTCTTAAAAAATCTTGCTCCTGAAAATGATGCGAATCCCAGCTAGATATTATAGAAGAGATTGATTGTGTGGGCACTGCATTTGCTGGCATATTCAAGTAGGTTTAATTGTATTATTAAAGTAGGTTTAATTATATTATACTAAGGCTACACAATTCATACTATTTTTTTCTTAGGCACAGAGAAGAAATAAGTTTACCTGTCTTATTTCAGATTTTCAAATTCTTCTAGTGATGATCTTTCTATATGTTTGCAATAAGAACTTGCAATTTTTTTTGGCATATTCACAGATTAATTGAAATAGCTGAAGGAGGAGTGACAATGTACAAATAGTGAAGCTTGGGATATTAATTTAAAGATAGGCTTTGGTACAGATGCAGTTAGCTAGTTTTTGTTATTTCACAGATTCATAGATACAGAACTGTTAGGGCCCACTTCAACACCTCATCCCAAGAAAGCAGAACTCATGGAAGCAAACTCTTCCAAAAGGAACTTTTATTAGGAGAAGTTGATAGCAGGCATAATAGACAGGATCTGAGGTTTTGTCATGCAAATCGATAGGTGTCCCCAAGCAAACCCCCACCTCAAAGTTTTTCCGGACAGTTCAGTACAGCCAATCCCCAGGTGTTTAAGTCCATCGTGGGAAAAGGGAGATGACATCAGGCCAGCTCTGGTTGTAACAGTGATGTTTAGGCGGCTCTTCGCACATTCTCCTGAGAGCGTAGAGATAAGCCAGTTGCCGGAGAATACATTCCTTTCTTCCTCCCCCCTTTTCTAGCTGATAGTTTAGAGAGAAGAAAGTTCTGAGAGAAATAACACAGGAAAGCAAGTGTTACATTGTAGTGATAGTGGAGGTCAAGGCAACAAACCCACAAGCATTCCCTCCTCCCCTCCAGGAGTATGGCAGAACCCAGGGAGAGAAGAGAATGGAATCTGGGTCAGGGAAACATAGGAAATATTGGAACATAGGAAATATAGAAACATAGGCAAGCAAGAAATGTATGGGTTCTGACATCCTGCCCCCCTTTAAAAATATGAGAGATCCACCTGTTGAGAGACAAAACAGATGTATAGAGGTTAGTCGGGTTTGTTAGGGTAGTCAGTGTGAAACTTATTTTAAAAGTTTGGGGGCTCTAATGTCGCGTTTGTGAACCCACTCATTTTGGGAGGAGCATGCTTCCATGCTACTAGGTATTGGGTTGAATCGTGGTATTTTCTGGAATCTAAGATTTCCTTTATTTCAAAGTGTTGTTCCCCCTCTACCATATTGGGAGGAGATGGTGGAGGAATGCTTGGTCGTAAAGGTGACTGCTGCTCCTGTTTTAGGAGGCTGCAGTGGAAGATTGGGTGGATCTGTCTGAGGGTTTTTGGTAATTCTAACACCACTGTTACTGGGTTTATGATTCTTTTGATTGGGAATGGTCCCATGTATTTTGGTCCTAGCTTTTTGGATGGTACTTTAGGTATTTTGTACACCATTTCCCCTACTGAAAAAGGTTTGTGTTCAACTCTTTTCTTATCTGCTTGTGCCTTATAAGCTTGTCTGGCCTCATCTAATGCTTTTCTAACCACTGGCCAGGTATTCCTCAATTGTGTAATCCATTCTTTTAACGAGGGGATGGAAAGTTCGGTGGGAGTTCTGCAAGGGGTTGAAGCTTTGGCCAGTAGCCACTTGAAATGGAGTGTAGCATGTGCTGGAGTGGACAGTGCTTGTTGTATGCCACTTCTGCGAAAGGGAACAGATCTGTCCAGTTTGTCTGTTAGAAATTTATAAAGCATCTTAAATATTGTTCAAGTACTGAGTTCGAACGTTCCATCCCCCCCATCTGAGGATGATGACTAGATGAAAACCCCTGGGTGGTCCCCCCAAAGGACAAAAACTCTCCAAAAGTCAGACATGAATTTTACTCCCCTATTCAATATTATGCGTTGAGGTGCACCATGCAGTCTGTAAATGTGTTGAACAAACAACTTTGCTAAGGCTTTAGCGGTGGGGATTTTTGGGCAAGGAATGAAATGCACTTGTTTTGAGAATAAATCCATGACTACTCAGATGACTTGACTATGAAATCCATGGAGATTTCCTTCCATGGTGCTGAAGGGCTTGCCACTGGTTGTAGTAGTCCGGGTGACTTTTGGCAGCTGCAAAGGTCGGAAAGCTGGCTACATATTTCTCAATGTTCTTTTTCATAGATGGCCACCAAAATTGCCTTTTGATTAAGTGCAGCGTTTTCACGAACCCAAAGTGACCCGCTCACTTTGTGTCATGGCAGAGTTGTATGAAATTAATTCTTTGGGTTTTTTGGAATGTACAGCTTCTCCCCCACCCAGGGTAAGCCATCTGTGATTGTGCATAGGTTCTTGTGGTTCTACAATGCCTTGGTAAGGCCACACTTGGAATACTGCATCCAGTTTTGGTCACCACAATGTAAAAAAGATGTTGAGACTCTAGAAAGAGTACAGAGAAGAGCAACAAAGATGATTAGAGGTCTGGAGACTAAAACATATAAGGAGCGGCTGCTGGAATTGGGTATGTCTAGTTTAATGAAGAGAAGGGCGAGGGGGGACATGATAGCAGTGTTCCAATATCTCAGGGGCTGCCACAAAGAGGAGGGACTCAAGCTATTCTCCAAAGTGCCAAAGGCAGGACAAGAAGCAATGGATGGAAACTAATCAAGGAGAGAAGCAACCTAGAACTAAGGAGAAACTTCCTGACAGTTAGAACAATTAACCAGTGGAACAACCTGCTTCCAGAAGCTGTGAATGCTCCAACACTGGAAGTTTTTAAGAAGAGACTGGACAGCCATCTGTCCGAAATGGTATAGGGTTTCCTGCCTGAGCAGGGGGTTGGACTAGATGACCTCCAAGGTCCCTTCCAACATTATGATGATGATGATGATGATGATGATGATGATGATGATGATGATGATTACTACTGCTACTATTAGTTTCCAAAGCTTTCCTGAATTCAATCCCCGCTTTTCTGGCTAGCGGTTGCTTTAATTTCGCTAGGGCTTGGGTGGTTGCTTGCGCTGCCATTTGCGTTTTAGGCATGAGCAGTTTGGACATGGTGGGTCGAATGTTATTATATTGGGGCATACGGGATAGGGTGTCCACCAGGAAATTCTTCCCTCCTGGTAAGTGTTTAATTGTGAAAGTGAAGTGGTGGAAATGTTGTGACCACCAGGCTTGTTTGAGGGCTTCCAGGTTTTTATGGTCTGTCCAGACCTGGAACGGGATTTTATTCCCTTCCAAAAAATGCCGCCAGGTGAGGAGTGCCCACCTCACAGCGTACGCTTCCTTTTCCCACACCGCCCAGCATGGTTCCGTGTCAGAGAGTTTTCTGGATGTGTATGAACAGGATTGCAATGCCCCTTTGTCATTTTCTTGTAGTAACACAGCCCTTGTGGCCACGTCGCTGGCATCTGCTTGGATAGCGAATGGCTTCTCTGGGTCGGGGTGTTTTAAAACTGGCTCAGCCCAAAAAAGCCTCTTTAGTCTTCAAATCTGGCTTGACATTCCATTGTTCATTTTAACGGCTGGCTAGGTTTAGTGGAGCCTCCCCCTTTCATTTTTAACAAGTTTGTGATGGGCAAAGCTATTTGGGCGAAAGAAGGGATGAATTTACAGGAAGCTTTGTAACTGCTTTCCCGTGCGGTGTGGCGCCCATTCTAATACTGCCTGAACCTTCTCGGGGTCCATCCCGATGCCCTCAGGTGATATGTGGTAGCCTAAATAGTCTATTCTTTCTCTGTGGAATTCGCATTTCGATAGCTTTGTATAAAGGTGAGCGGCTTGCAGTTTTTTCAAAACGGCTCTGATTAATTTTATGTGTTCTTCCTTATTTTCTGTGAATATAAGGATGTCATCCAGATAGACTAGGACCCCCTTGTACAGGTGCTCCCTCAGCAAATCATGATTAATTGCATGAAAACCGCGGGAACTCCTTGCAGTCTGAACGGCAGGACTTTAAATTGGTAGCATCCCATAGGGCAGTTGAACGCAGTTTTCCACTCATCCCCCTCTTTGATTCTAATATGCTAATAACTTCCCTTAAGTCCAGTTTGGTGAAGATTTTCTCCTTCGATAGGTGGGACAACATGTCTTTCATGAGGGTACAGATTGCTTTCCCTTATTGCGTTCAATGTGCAGTAGTCCACACTCAAGCGCAGGGTGCCATCTTTTTTCTCCCTGAATAGAACTGGGGCTACTTTCTTAGGGGAAGCTGGTTCAATGAAACCCCGTTCCATATTCTTATCTATGAACTTCTGCATTTCCTGTAGCTCTTTGGGGCTCATGGAGTATAGCCTGGGTTTGGGGAGATTCGACCCTGGCTTAATTTCGATCGCACAGTCTGTGGACCAGTGAGGCAGCAGCTCGTCCGAGCTTTTCTTGCTAAAAACCTCAGCAAGGTCCCTGTACTCCTCTGGTATCTTGGGAAATGTCTTCTTTTCTCCTGCCACTGCTTTTTCCAGTTCAGGGCTTTTTGGGATTCCCTGGGATGGTGGGTTCGATCGATCTCCCTTTGCGAATCTGAGTTCAGCTGTCCTCCAGTCTACTCGGGGATTCCATTTTGCTAACTATGCCACCCCTGATATTATTGGGCATTCCATGCCTGGGGTTATCACGAATGTTATGGTCTCCTCATGGTCCCCCAGAGAGAGGTGGATTGGCAATGTAACTAGGGTGGCTGGCATTCCCCCTGCTATGGACCCATGTAATTGACCGAATGAGATCGGTTTCTTCAGCCTCCTCACCAGAATGCCTAGATTCCCCACCAGCATTGGACTAATAAGGCAACACATGCAGCCGGAGTCTATTAGGGCTCTAACTTTAACAGCTTCGGGCATGGAAGGGACTAGTATAGTCACTGTCCAGGTGAGGGGCGCTATGGGTCCACTTACCAGGGGCTCGTCCTTGAAGTTGTCATCCAACGAGTTGGAAGCTCCCGCAGTGTAGGCTGGAGTTCGCTTCCAGCATTGGATGGAGGGGGGGAATGCTAAGGCTTCGGTGCCTTTCATGGCTGGCTCTTGCGGTTTGGCAGGTGACTTTCCTGACTTTCCGGCTGGTGTTCGGTCTGTCTTCTCCTGAAGATTCTTCGAGTGGCATTCTGTGGCGCAGTGTCCCTCCTTCCCGCATTTGAAGAAACTGGTGGTCTTCTTGACAGTGGTTTGTGACTTTGCTGGTTCGCATGATGGCTTAGATGGCGATTGGCTCCACGGCTTCCCTCTGCAGTGTCTCTTGAGCAGGTTGATCTCGGCTTCCTTTGCCAGGATGGACCAATCATGCAGTCGGTGCAGGTCTCCCCGGGGAAGGCAGGGCATTGTAGAGGTCGTAATTCAGGTCATTCTTAAAATGGCTGAGCAGGATGTCTTCAGGCCAATTCAACTTGCTGGCGATGGCTCGAAACTCCTGGGTGTACTCAGCCACTTGCCGTTTGCCTTGCTTCACAGTATTAATTTTTTCGTGGGCTTCCGGTCTGCCAACGGATCCTTGAACCGTCTAAGAGAGAACATGAACTGGTTGAAATTCCGGAGCGTCGGAGTTGTGTAGGTCCACCACCCAGTTGGCTGCTATGCCGTCCAGGGCCACCTGCACGATGCAGATCTGGGCCTTGTCGGTTGGGATGTCTCAGCCATATTCTTCCATTTAGCTGAGGACTTGGGTCAGAAAGAATCCCAGGCGTCGTGAATCCCCCCAGAACTTCACATCCAGTGGCGGAAACTTTTGGATGGACCGGTGTCTTCATTGCCGCCGGTGGTGTTTCCCATCTCAATTGGCAGCTGCGGTTTGTAGGGAGTGGGGGCCACTGAAGTGACGCCTGCTCTCTCAGCATCAGCGGACGTCCCTGGGACCTCAGCTTCGAATTCACCCTTGGTGTCTCTTCCTGCAGCCTAAGGTAATGGTGTGGCCACGGGGTTTGGGTTTCTCATCCTTGAGGGAGCCGAGTGTTGATTTCATCAGGTCGATAGCTTTCTCCAAAACCCAGCTTGAGCGCTCTTTGCTAAGGTGAAGGGATCGCTCCATCTCTTGCTTCCACCCCAGTTGGTGGCTGCTTCATCTCAGCGTTACTTTTCTCAATTTCTTCTCCCACTCATCTTTCTTTCCAATGCCCATCAACCACCAAGGCTTGTGGCTGCGCGTCTCCACCACTTCTTCCTCCGAGGTGTAGGATGTCTCAGAGCCCGACAGCTGGCAGGGTTCCGATCGGAGGGAAGGCTCCCCCTTTGCAGTGGGTTCTTCCTTCCCTGCACCCATGTCCGACATAGTGGATTTTGCAAAGACCCCCAATAAGGGTCTTCCTTCCAGGTTGACTGTTATTGCAGATCCTGTCTAATGTCAAAGCCCACTTCAGCACCACATCCCAAGAAAAGAGAACTCATGGAAGCAAACTCTTCAAAATGGAACTTTTATTAGAATAAGCTGCTAGAAAGCATAATAGACAGGATCTGAGGTTTTCTCATGCAAATCGATAGGTTAAAGTGTCCCCAAGCAAACCTCCACCTCAAAGTTTATCCGGACAGTTCAATTCAGCCAATCCACAGGTGTTAAGTTCATTGTGGGAAAAGGGAGATAACATCAGGCCAGCTCTGGGGACTTCCGGGTGGCGCTTCAGCAGCGCGGACGGTCAAAATCAACCGCCAGCCCTCTGATTCCGTAAAAGCCGCAGAGCAGCCGACAATCAGCTATTCCACGGCCGAAAACCCTTCCCCTCGGGTGAAGATGGGAAGGGGAGATTCCAGGTAGGGGTAGAGCTCCCCTAGAGCCCCAGAGTGTTTTATTCTGGGGCTTGGAGGGTGAGAGCCCCCCCGAAGCCTGAAAACACTCCAGATTGGAGGATTTCTCTGCTTCAAAGCAGAGCAAGATGCTGAATCCATTCCTGCTGGACTTGACTTGATCTGATTTTTATCTTGAGGAATTAACGCAGGCAGAACGGATGCGGGAGCAGTATAAACAGCAAGTATAAAACTTTAACTCTGGAATCTCAACTTTCTTTCCGTCATTTTAAAAAGAAAGGGAAGATGGTGCCTGTATGATTCTTTGTAGCAAAGAATCGAAAGTGCTTTGAAAGTGAAAGTGGCTGTTTGGATATTGAAAACTGTAAAGACTATAAGAAAATTATAAGAACCTGCATAATTTTTATTTAGAATATGATTATTGTACCTATAATCCTGTATTTAGCTCTGGGAAGTGGGGGGGAAGTGGGTGGGTTTGGGGTGGGAGGGATTTGGGGATATATTGTAAAATTTTGTTTTTGTAAAACTCTTTAATAAAAAAAGAAAATTATAAGAACCTAAAAGAATTTTAAGAGAACAGCAAGACTATAAACATTTTCACTTGATTAATTTTTTTAAATACATAGAATAAAATTGATTTAAGATGTCATTAAAATCGTCAAACCCTGGGGCCCCCAGGAGTGCAGGGACTTCGCCAGCACAGCAATCAAACTTACAGGCTTTAATGCCACCCCCACAAACTTTGACATTAAAACACCTGCAGGAGGCTTTGAAATCTCAAACTAAAGAAATGGAAAAAGAAATAAATGATAAGATGGAGAAAATAGAAAACAAGATGGAAAAAATAGATGAAAAAATGAATGATAAATTTGAGTTAATGTCAGAAGAGATTGGAGAAATTAAAGAAACTATGCAGATTAAAAATAAAGATATAAGGGAAGCTATTCTATTGGCTCTGCAGCCAAAGATGGAGAAGCTCTATACAGTCAGTAAAAACAAGACCAGGAGCTGACTGTGGCTCAGACCATGAGCTTCTCCTTGCAAAGTTTAGGCTTAAACTGAAGAAAGTAGGGAAAAGCACTAGGCCACTCAGGTATGAATTGAATCATATCCCTGTTGAATATACAGTAGAGGTGACAAATAGATTTAAGCAATTAGATCTGATAGACAGAGTGCCTGAAGAACTATGGACAGAGGTTCGCGACATTGTACAACAGGTAGCAACCAAAACCATCCCAAAGAAAAAGAAATGCAAGAAAGCAAAATGGCTGTCTGAGGAAGCTTTGCAAATAGCTGAGGAAAGGAGGGAAGCGAAAGGCAAGGGAGAAAAACATAGATATGCCCAATTGAATGCAGAATTCCAGAGAATAGCTAGAAGAGATAAGAATGCCTTCTTAAATGAACAGTGCAAAGAAATAGAAGAAAACAATAGAATAGGGAGGACCAGAGATCTTTTCAAGAAAATTGGAGAGATGAAGGGAACGTTTAATGCAAAAATGGGCATGATAAGGGACCAAAATGGCAGGGACCTAACAGAGGCAGAAGAGATTAAGAAGAGGTGGCAAAATTACACAGAAGAACTATACAAGAATGAGCTTAACGTCCCAGATAATCACAATGAGGTGGTCACTGACCTCGAGCCAGACATCCTAGAATGTGAAGTGAAGTGGGCCTTAGAAAAGCTGAGCAACAACAAAGCTAGTGGAGGTGACAGTATTCCAGCTGAGCTATTCAAAATCTTAAAAGACAATGCAGTAAAAGTGCTACACTCAATTTGCCAGCAAATTTGGAAAACTCAACAGTGGCCACAGGATTGGAAAAGATCAGTTTACATTCCAATTCCAAAGAAAGGCAGTGCCAAAGAATGTTCAAACTATCGCACCATTGCACTCATTTCTCATGCTAGTAAAGTCATGCTTAAAATCCTACAAGCTAGATTTCAGCAGTATGTGGATCGAGAACTACCAGAAGTGCAGGCAGGATTTCGAAGAGGCAGAGGAACTAGAGATCAAATTGCCAACCTACGCTGGATCATGGAGAAAGCTAGGGAATTCCAGAAAAACATCTACTTCTGCTTCATTGACTATGCTAAAGCCTTTGATTGTGTAGATCATAACAAACTGTGGCAAGTTCTTAAAGAGATGGGAGTACCAGACCATCTTATTTGTCTCTTGAGAAACCTATATGCGGGTCAAGAAGCAACAGTGAGAACTGGACATGGAACCACTGATTGGTTCAAAATTGGGAAAGGAGTCCGGCAAGGCTGTATACTGTCGCCCTGCCTATTTAACTTATATGCAGAGCACATCATGAGAAAGGCAGGGCTAGATGAATCAAAAGTTGGAATTAAGATTGCCGGAAGAAATATCAACAACCTAAGATACGCAGATGATACCACTCTAATGGCAGAAAGTGAAGAAGAACTAAAGAGCCTCTTGTTGCGGGTGAAGAAGGAGAGTGCAAAACTTGGGTTGAAACTTAACATTAAGAAAACCAAGATCATGGCATCTGGCCCTCTCAATTCCTGGCAAATAGATGGGGAAGAAATGGAGGTAGTGACAGATTTTATTTTCCTGGGCTCCAAGATCACTGGAGATGGGGACTGTAGCCAAGAAATTAAAAGACGCTTGCTCCTGGGGAGGAAAGCCATGGCAAATCTAGACAGCACACTAAAAAGCAGAGACATCACCCTGTCAACAAAAGTGCGTATAGTCAAGGCTATGGTCTTCCCAGTTGCAATGTATGGCAGTGAAAGTTGGACCATAAGAAAGGCTGAGCGCCAAAGAATTGAGGCCTTTGAACTATGGTGCTGGAGAAGACTCCTGCGAGTCCCTTGGACTGCAAAGCGATCAAACCGGTCAGTCCTAGAGGAGATCAATCCCGACTGCTCTTTAGAAGGCCAGATCCTGAAGCTAAAACTCAAATACTTTGGCCACCTAATGAGAAGGAAAGACTCACTGGAGAAAAGCCTAATGCTGGGAAAGATCGAGGGCAATAGAAGAAGGGGACGACAGAGAATGAGGTGGCTGGATGGAGTCACTGAAGCAGTAGGCGTGAGCTTAAATGGACTCCAGAAGATGGTAGAGGACAGGAAGGCCTGGAGGAACATTGTCCATAGGGTCGCGATGGGTCGGACACGACTTCGCAGCTAACAACAACAACAATTCTATTGGCATTTCAGGGATTGGCACAACATATTCAAAACATGGATGATCGTATGGAAGAATTAACTCAAGGTAATATTGCTTTGGAAGATAAGATGACTGAGGCTCAAAATAAAATGGAAAAGATGGAAGATGAAATTGTAATGCTACAATATAGAGAAATGGAATTTGCCTTAAGAATTAGAGGATTGAAGGAGAACAAACAGGAAAACCTGAGAGAGATACTGGCAAAGGCCTTTGCTCCAATAATGGGTTGGCAAGTTGAGGATTTCATACGGGAAATTGAAAAAGGTTTTAGAGTCAACTCCTGGATTGCGAAGCAGAGGAATTTACCAAGAGAGGTGGTGATTTATTTTTCGAAGAGGGTGATTCGAAATGAAATTATTCAAGCTTTTTATAATAATAGGTTCCAAGTGGAAAATCAAGAAGTTTTGATATTGAAAGAAATTCCTCCAAAAATTTTAAGAAAAAGGAAAGAGTTTGCTGTCCTGGTAAATGAATTGAAAAAAAGGCAGCATCAGTTTAGATGGGATATACTAGCTGGAATAGTGGTCAACTACTTAGGTACTAGACATCGTGTTAATACAATAGGGAAAGCAAAAGAATTTTATTTTAATATACTGAAAGCAGATTTGCAGGGACTTCCGGTGGCTACGCCGCGCTGAATGGCGGCTTTTTCCTGGCCGCCCGCCCTGAGGCTTCGTTGGAGCCGTGGAGACGGTGACAATCAGCTGTTCTGCAGCTCGTAAACTTCCCCTTTGGGAGAAGAGGAGGAGGTGAGTTTTCTCGGATAGTGGTAGAGCTCCCCAAGACCTCCCAGAAGTATCTGGGGGTCAGAGGGTGAGTTCCCACGGAGTCCGAGGCTTTCTCCGAGTCCAGGACGCCTTTGCTCCATGCAGGGGCGAAGCTAGCCGCTGCATCCACATCTGCGGATTATAGTGATTTATGTATGCTTTTAAAGCAGAGAGAGCTGACCAGGAGGAGTAAAGTTGCAAGTATTCAGAACTTTAACTCGAGGTGCTTTAATCTTCTCCATTTATAAATTAGACTTTGAAGAAAGGAAAAAAAAATGGCGCCGAAATGTTTTTTTTTAAAGAATAATTTACGAGGACTTTGTTAAAATTTAAACAACATATTGGAATTTTTTCTCTTTTTTTATTATTATTGCTATTAAGAGTTCCTTTCCCTTTTTTGGATTTTATTTTATTTTATTTTTCTTCCGGAGTGCAGAGGGAAAGTGAAAGTGATAAGAGAAAGTGATTTGTAGCAAGTGAAAATGGCTTCAAGACGGCAGGCAGTTACTGTTGTTTCAAAAACCTTAATCTCTTCTCCTGTCTTTCAACCTACTGTAAAACCCAGATCCCCTCCACCCTCTCCTCCACCACCAGCACTTACACTTAAAGACCTGCAGGGTGCTTTGAAGTTGCAGGCACAAGAAATGACTTTACAAATAAAGGAAGAGGTAGCTGATCTTCTTTAGCTTAAAAATAGAGAGATGCGAAAAGACATTTTGTTTGCAATTCAAGGGCTGGCTGTACATATTGAACGTTTAGATGACCGCGTTGATGAGGTTGTGGAAAATAGTGGAAGACTTGAAAATAGAATTGCTAAAGCAGAAAATAAAATTGATAAAACTGAGGAAGAGGTGATGATCTCACAATTTAAAGAAATGGAATTTGCTCTGAGAATAAGAGGGTTGAGAGAAAACCCCCGTGAGGATTTAAGGGAAGAGGTGATTAAGATTATTGCTCCCATCTTGGGATGGGATCCCAAGGAGTTATCAAGGGAGGTGGAAAAAATGTTCAGGATCAATTCCTGGATTGCGAGGCAGAAGAATTTACCTAGAGATGTGGTGCTTTATTTTTCTAAGAGGTCACTTCAAAATGAGATTATCCACGTCTTCTATCAACAGAAATTTCAAATTGCAGGTCAAGATATTATAATTTTGAAAGAAATACCTCCTAAGATGTTGAGAATAAGGAAGGATTTTGGTTTTTTGTCTGATGAACTTAAAAATCGACAAATTCAGTTCAGATGGGAGATCTCTATTGGAATAGTGGTGAATCATGCAGGGACACGATATAGACTTAATACGATTGCTAAAGCAAAAGAATTTTATACTTATGTCCTGAAAGCAGGTTCACCACCATCTCCACTGCCTAAGAGAGTGGAAGAAGATAAACAACAAGCTGAAGGTGCATCAGCACAGTCTGTTGGAGAGATACAATTGGCTGAACCCACTGAACAGAGTTTGATGTTAAAGGCTGATCCAAAAGACCAGAGAATGACACGTGCGGCGCATAAGCGGAGACAAAAGGAACAATGGAAACAGAAGATGGATTCTGGGCCTATGATACAAGGCCCTGTTATTACGGAGCCGGTGGGAGGGGCGCAACCAAAGAGATCAACTGTGGATCTCCAGGTGGCGTTCCAGAGGTTCCAGGTCGCTGAGGATGGCGATAAAGCTTTTGACATGGAATGTTAATGGCTTAAATTCACCACAAAAAAGAAAGAAAGTGTTTCATTCTTTGAAGCAACATAAAATGCTATTGTTTGCCTACAAGAAACTCATATTTGTGCAAAAGGTCAAAAATACTTGATTAATTCACAGTTGGGACTTCATTTCATAGCATCTGCTCCAGATAAAAAGAGTGGAGTGGTTATCTACTTTAGAAAAGATTTATCTGCTACGTTAATTGAATCTGATCCACAGGGAAGATACAGTCATGGCCGAAATTGTTGGCACCCCAGAAATTTTTCCAGAAAATCAAGTATTTCTCACAGAAAAGTATTGCAGGAACACATGTTTTGCTATATACAGGTTTATTCCCTTTGTGTGTATTGGGACACAACAAAAAAAGGGAGGGAAAAAAAGCAAATTGGACATAATGTCAAACAAAACTCCAAAAATGGGCCAGACAAAATTATTGACACCCTTAACTTAATATTTGGTTGCACACCCTTTGGAAAAAATAACTGAAATCAGTTGCTTCCTATAACCATCAATAAGCTTCTTACACCTCTCACCCGGAATTTTGGACCACTCTTCCTTTGCAAACTGCTCCAGGTCTCTCTTATTGGAAGGGCGCCTTTTCTCAACAGCAATTTTAAGATCTCTCCACAGGTGTTCAATGGGATTCAGATCTGGTCTCATTGCTGGCCACTTAAGAACTCTCCAGTGCTTTCTTGCCATCCATTTCTGGGTGCTTTTTGACGTATGTTTGGGGTCATTGTCCTGCTGGAAGACCCAAGATCTCGGACGCAAACCCAGCTTTCTGGCACTGGGCTCTACAGTGTGACCCAAAATCCTTTGGTAATCCTCAGATTTCATGATGCCTTGCACACATTCAAGGCACCCAGTGCCAGAGGCAGCAAAACAACCCAAAAACATCATTGAACCTCCACCATATTTCACTGTAGGTACTGTGTTCTTTTCTTTGTAGGCCTCATTTCGTTTTCGGTAAACAGAATGATGTGCTTTACCAAAAAGCTCTATCTTGGTCTCATCTGTCCACAAGACATTTTCCCAGAAGGATTTTGGCTTACTCGAGTACATTTTGGCAAACTGTAATCTTGCTTTTTTATGTCTCTGTGTCAGCAGTGGGGTCCTCCTGGGTCTCCTGCCATAGCGTTTCATTTCATTTAAATGTTGACGGATAGTTCACGCTAACACTGATGCTCCCTGAGCCTGCAGGACAGTGTGCATTCCTTTGGAACTTGTTTGGGGCCGCTTATCCACCATCCGGACTATCCTGCGTTGCAAACTTTCATCAATTTTTCTCTTCCGTCCACGACCAGGGAGATTCGCTACAGTGCAATGGGTTGCAAACTTCTTGATAATGTTGCGCACTGTGGACAAAGGCAAATCTAGATCTCTGGAGATGGACTTGTAACCTTGAGATTAGTGGTATTTGTCCACAGTTTTGGTTCTCAAGTCCTCAGACAGTTCTCCTCTTTCTGTTGTCCATGCTTAGTGTGGCACACACAGACACACAATGGAAAGACTAAGTGAACTTCTCTCCTTTTTATCTGCTTTCAGGTGTGATTTTTATATTGCCCACACCTGTTACTTGCCCCAGGTGAGTTTCAAGGAGCATTACATGCTTGAAACAATCTTGTTTACCCACAATTTTGAAAGGGTGCCAATAATTTTGTCCGGCCCATTTTTGGAGTTTTGTTTGACATTATGTCCAATTTGCTTTTTTTCCTCCCTTTTTTGTTGTGTTCCAATACACACAAAGGGAATAAACCTGTGTATAGCAAAACATGTGTTCCTGCAATACTTTTCTGTGAGAAATACTTGATTTTCTGGAAAAATTTCTGGGATTTTTATATTGCCCACACCTGTTACTTGCCCCAGGTGAGTTTCAAGGAGCATTACATGCTTGAAACAATCTTGTTTACCCACAATTTTGAAAGGGTGCCAATAATTTTGTCCGGCCCATTTTTGGAGTTTTGTTTGACATTATGTCCAATTTGCTTTTTTTCCTCCCTTTTTTGTTGTGTTCCAATACACACAAAGGGAATAAACCTGTGTATAGCAAAACATGTGTTCCTGCAATACTTTTCTGTGAGAAATACTTGATTTTCTGGAAAAATTTCTGGGGTGCCAACAATTTCGGCCATGACTGTATGTTATTATTGAACTATTGTTACAAGGCAAGAAGATTCTTATTATTGGATTATATGCTCCTAATCAACAGCAAGGAAAGTTTTATAAGTTTTTACGTGATAAACTAATTCAATTGGATTATAAATCTGTTATTTTGATGGGTAATTGGAATGGTGTTTTGGATTCAAATAAGGACAAGAACAGGTCTTTTAAAAATTCTCCCATCTATTCTAGATTGCCCAAAAGTTTTTTTGATTTGAAAGAAGACCTGGAACTAAGAGATATTTGGTGGGAGCGGAACTTGGAGGATAGAGATTTTACTTTCTTTTTGGACAGGCATCAATCATTTTCTAGAATTGACTTTTTTTTAGTTACTGGTGATCTTACTTCCAGGGTCAAGAATGTCAAGATTTTTCCTAGAACGTTATTGGATCATAGTCCTGTATGGATGGAATTATTTAGGGAAGATGGTATAAGAAGATCTTGGAAGTTGAATGAAAATTTATTTAGATATGATGTACTTTCAGAAAAATGTAAAGATTATTTGAAAGAGTTTTTTGTTTTGAATATGCATAAAGGAACACCAATTGAAATGGTTTGGGATGCTAGTAAAGCTTATATGAGGGGGATTTTGATTCATATGAACAATAGTCATAGGTGTAAGCAGATGCAAAAACATAAAGAATTGGAAGAAGAGATTAAATTGAAGGAGAAAGCTTTTATTTTGAATCCATCAGATAAGAGATTAAGGATTTCAATAAATTTGTTGAAAGAGCAATTTAATATGTTAATGGCAGATCAGGTTGCAACTAATTTGAGATATGCGAAGCATAATACTTTTTGTAATGCAGATAAGCCTGGTAGGTGGTTAGCTTATCAATTAAGGAGGTTACGGACAATAGAGAAAATAGAATATAAGGGCAAAGAAACATATCAACAAAATTTGATTAAAAAGGCTTTTTTGGATTTTTATCAAAAGTTATATGCTAGTGAGAAGGTACAAACCATAGATATAGATAAATATTTACAGGAAGCGCATATTCCTATGCTTTCAAATGAACAAAGGGAAGGGATGAATTGTTTAATCACTTTTGAAGAAATTATATCAGTAATTAAACAGTTAAAAGTGGGTAAGGCTCCGGGTACAGATGGCTTAACAGCAATTTATTATAAAACTTTATTCACAGAGATGGTAGAACCTTTAAAGGAATTATTTAGTAATATCCAGGCTGAAAGGGAGGTGCCTCCATCTTGGAGAAGGGCTTTGATCCCAAAGGAGAATGAAGATCTTACCCAGCCTAAGAATTATAGACCTATATCACTTTTAAATATAGATTATAAGATCTTTGCAAAAATATTTGCAAATAAATTAATGTTAGTTTTGAAACAGATGGTTCATACAGATCAGTCTGGATTTATAACTGGAAGATATATGAAATATAATGTAAGACAATTAGTTAATTTAATTGAATATTTGGATAAGAATAACCAAGTCCCTACGGCATTGATATTTTTGGATGCTGAAAAAGCTTTTGATCAATTGAATTGGCAATTTTTATTGAAAGTTGTGGAAAAGATGAACTTTGGGGTAGAATTTCTGCAATCTATTAAAGCCATATATCAACAACAATCGGCACAAATTATAATTAATGGGGGATTAACAGAGGCATTTAAAATTGGAAAAGGTACAAGACAAGGGTGTCCCCTGTCACCATTATTGTTTGTTTTAACATTGGAGATTTTATTGATTAAAATTCGGGAATCAACTAAAATACAGGGAATAAAAATAAAACAGAATGATTATAGGTTAAGAGCATTCGCAGATGACTTGGTTGTTACATTATCTCAACCGATTCAATCGGTTATAGACTTGATGGAAATTATATTACAATATGGGAAAGTTTCGGGCTTTAAGATGAATAATAATAAGACTAAAATATTATCTAAAAATATGACTATGAATGAGAAGGATATGTTAGTAAAATTGACAAGTTATGAAATTGTGAAAAAGGTTAAATATTTGGGGGTATATATTGCAGCTTCTAATGTGAAATTATATAAGAATAATTATGAGATGTTTTGTTTAAAAATACAAAAGGATTTAAATAATTGGGAAAAACTACAGTTATCTTTGTTGGGAAAAATTGCAGCTGTTAAAATGAATGTTTTACCAAAGTTTCTCTTTCTATTTCAAATGATACCTATTTTGAAAAAAGATGCTAACTTGGATGAGTGGCAGAAGGGTATTAATAAATTTATCTGGGCGGGGAAAAAACCGACAGTTAAACCTAAGATTTTACAAGACGCTCGGGAAAGAGGAGGACTTAAGGTGCCTAATTTGAAATTATATTAAAATATTGTACAGTCTTGGTTTCAGTATACTCAATTGCAAGTTAGGTGGAAGTTAGACCAGAAGGTTGGTTTGACGCAGATGGATGAAAATTTGGAAAAACAGATCAAAGATCAAACTCGAGCGCACATAAAGAGAATTTATAATGCTTTAATAGAATTGGACTCGGAAATGGAATTTGTGAAAAATTGTGTGGTAAAGTGGGCTCAAAATATTCAAGAACCGATTCCATTGGATGTGTGGGAGGTAATTTGGGTTAGAAATATAAAATTTACTCAAACCCAAAACTTAAGAGAAAATTTTTATAAAATGTTTTATAGATGGCATTTGGATCCTAAATTAATTTTAGAATGTTGGTAATTATGTTAAAGGCGGGTATTATGTATTTGGTTTTTTATATAGTTGATTAATGTTAGTTAGATTATGATTACTATATATTTGTAACCCTGTAACCAGCTTTGGGAAGTGGGGGAGTGGAGGTTATGGGGGGTTTGGGAAGGGGATAATTTTGTAACTTTTTATAAAACTTTTCAATAAAAAAAACGAAAGCAGATTTGCCACTATTTCCTGAAAAAAAAAGTGAAGGAGAGAAAAAACAGGCTCAAATGGAAGAGAAGCAGATTCATGCGGAAGGTTCGAATTTGTTGGTTGAAGAAGAACTACAATTAGTTGTGGATATGGACCAGCCTTTGAAATCAATAGAGGAACCTAGAGGTCAAAGAGTGACGCGAGCAGCAGCCAGACGAAAAGCGCAAGAACAGCAGAAACAACAAAATCAAATTAAAACTCAAGAAGTTACTAAAACGGAAGCAGTGGGAGGGGCAAGACCAAAGCAACAGGTTCATATGAATCTGCAGGAATTGTTCCAAAAGCTTCTAGTCGCGAAAGATGGCGACCAAGTTTTTAACTTGGAATGTTAATGGCTTAAATTCACCACAAAAGAGGGAAAAAATATTTCATTATTTGAAACAATATAAAATGATGTTATTTGTTTGCAAGAGACACATATTAGAGTAGGAGACCAAAAGTATTTGACAAATTCCAGATTGGGAATACATTTTGTTGCATCTGCCCCGGATAAGAAGAATGGAGTAGTTATATACTTAAAGAAAGATCTAACTGCTAAATTAATTGAGGCAGATGCACAAGGACGATATATTGCAATTGAACTTATAATAGAAGGAAAGATAATACTTTTGGTTGGAATATACGCACCAAATCAACATCAAGAACAATTTTACAAACTTTTACATAACAGAATAACCCAATGGGATTATAAATCTTGTATTTTAATGGGAGATTGGAATGGAGTTCTGGACACACGAAAAGACAAAAGAAGGTCTTCTAATGGAATATCAAACCGTGCAAAACTGCCTAGATCTTTTTTTGAGGTTATGGATGACCTGGAATTGAGAGACATTTGGAGAGAGCAAAATATGGAAGAGAGGGATTTTACATTTTTTTTCAGATAGGCACCAATCTTTTTCAAGGATTGATTTTATACTAATTACCAATGATTTTCTTTCTAGGGTGAAGAAAATTAAGATATGCCCAAGAACATTAACAGATCATAGTCCAATGTGGATGGAACTGGTTCAAGAGAAAAGAGATAGAAGACCCTGGAGATTAAATGAAAATTTGTTTAGATATGAGGAAATTGTGAATGAATGTAGAAAACAAATGAGAGAATTTTTTGTAACGAATATGCATAAGGGCACCTCGATTGAAATGGTTTGGGATGCAAGTAAAGCTTATATGAGAGGAGTCCTAATACATTTGAATAACAAGTATAGACGTAAAAAGGAACAAAAGCGAAAGGAGTTAGAAGAGGAAATAAAGATGAAGGAGAGGTTACTTATCTTGAACCCAGCTGATAAGAAAGTGAAAGAAACAACTTATTGAAAGGGCAGTTTAATATGTTGATGGCAGACCAGGTGGCAACCAACATACGATACACTAAACATAATACTTTTTATAATGCTAATAAGCCAGGTAGATGGTTAGCTTACTTGTTAAGGAAAAAAGAAAAGTCTCGGACGATAGAGAAAATAGAATATAAAGGTAAAAAGGTTTATCAACAAGATATTATCAGAAAGGTATTTTCAGAATTTTATTCTAAATTATATGCAAGTGATACAATTCAAAGTATAGATATAGATAAATATTTACAAGAGGTGAATATTCTTAAGGTTACTCAAGAACAGTGGGATGGAATGAATCAGTTAATAACTTCTGAAGAGATTGTTTTAGCAATTAAACAGTTGAAATTGGGTAAATCACCAGGGACAGATGGATTGACAACTAGTTATTATAAAAATTTGCAGTCAGAAATGGTGGAGCCTTTGAAGGACTTATTTAGAACAATTCAACTTGGGGGAGTAGTGCTCCCATCATGGAGAACAGCTTTCATAACATTGATTCCAAAGAAGGATCAAGATCTTAGTCAACCAAAGAATTATAGACCAATTTCTCTTTTAAACACTGATTATAAGATATTTGTTAAAGTATTGGCAAATAGAATAATGAATATAATACAACAAGTGATACATAATGATCAGTCGGGGTTTATAACTGGTAGACAAATGAAGTACAATGTAAGACAAATTTTTAATTTATTGGAATATTTGGAAAGAAACAACCAAGTCTCTGCTGCATTGATATTTTTAGATGCAGAGAAGGCTTTTGATCAATTGAATTGGCAATTTTTATTGAAAGTAATAGAAAACATGGAATTTGGGATTATTTTTTACAGGCTATTAAAGCAATATATCAAAAGCAAACGGCACAAATAATTGTTAATGGTAATTTAACAGAAATTTGTAAAATTGAAAAAGGAACAAGGCAGGGATGCTCTTTATTACCATTGTTGTTTGTTCTGACACTGGAAATGTTATAGATTAAAATACATGAATCAAATAAGATAAAGGGAATTAAAATTAGGCATCAAGATTATAGATTGAGAGCATTTGCAGATGACTTGGTTGTTACTTTAAGTCAACCTCAATCGGTTTCAGAATTATTGGATGTGATAATACAATATGGACAGGTTTCTGGATTTAAAGTTAATAAGCAAAACACTAAAATATTAACAAAAAATATGACCATAAAACAAAGAGAAGCGTTAGAAAAATCAACAGGTTTTGAAATAGTAAAAAAGGTTAAATACTTGGGGGTATATATCACAGCATCGAATGTGAAATTGTATAAAAACAATTATGAATTGTTATGGCAAAAAGTACAAAAGGAGATTGATAGTTGGAAAAAATTACAATTGTCTTGGTTGGGGAGAATAGCAGCCGTGAAGATGAATGTCTTACCAATTTTTTTTGTTGTTTCAAATGATACCAATACTTAAGAAAGATGCAAATTTAAATGAGTGGCAAAAAGGTATTAATAAATTTATCTGGGCAGGTAAAAGACTGAGAGTAAAGCTTAAAATAATGCAAGATGCATGTGAGAGAGGGGGTTTGAAGATGCTCAATTTGGGATTATATTATGATGCAGTTGTGTTATCAACAATTAGTGATTGGTTTAATTTAATGGATGAAAGAATATTGAATATTGAGGGGTATGATTTATTGTATGGATGGCATGCATATTTATTTTATGACAAAAAGGTGGATAATATTTTTAAGACTCATATTTTAAGGAACGCTTTGTTCCGAGTTTGGAAAAAGTACCAATATATATTAAATAATAAAATACCTATATGGGCAGTACCTAGACATGCAATAGGAAATATAAATGTGGAGCAGAAACAAGATGTGATTACTTATAAATAACTTCTTAGGATGGAAGGGAATATTTTGAAACTGAAACCTTTAAATGTTTTAAAGGAAGAAAAGATAGTACAGACTTGGTTTCAGTTTATACAATTACAAGCTAGATGGATAGAAGATCAGAAAATTGGTATAATAAAAGTTGATGAAAATGTGATAAAGCAAATTAGAGATCAAAGTCAATCGCATATAAAAAGGTTATATAATGCTCTTATAGAGATTGATTCAGAATCAGAGTTAAAGATTGTATGATAAAATGGGCTCAGAATATTCAAGAGCCCATAATGATGGATACTTGGGGAAAAAATTGGGTTAGAAATGTAAACTTTACACAAGCACAAAACTTAAGAGAGAATTTTTATAAGATGTTTTATAGATGGCATTTAGATCCTGAAAAGTTAGCATGTATGTATCCAAATCAACCACCTAAGTGTTGGAGATGTAACTTATTATCATATAGAGGCAACTTATTATCATATATGGTGGACATGTAAAAATGTTAAAGGTTTTTGGATAAAAATATGGTGGATTTTTCAGAAAATTTTTAAGAAAAAAATAAGATTTACTCCGCAGCTATTCTTATTGGGGATTATTTCAGATTGTACTGTTATAGAAACTAAATTAATGTTACACTTAATAACAGCAGCCAGACTTTTGGTGGCACAACATTGGAAGAAAGAAGATTTACCTACAATAGAACAATGGATACTTAAAGTAATGGATGTAGCTGAAATGGCAAAAGTTTCAGCATATTTGAAAGAACAGTCACAAGAAAAATATATTTTGGAATGGAAAAGATGGATTGATTATATTCAAAACAAACATGGGACTAAAAAGTTTCAAATAGCATATGAATAATTCTTAACATAGATGTGTTATTATAATTACTTTAGTTTTGTTATAAACGAGTTAAAGGGTGGAAGGTTTGTTAACGTTGTAATAGATATTTAGCATATGTTTGCATAAGATTGCTATACGTAATACCCTGTATTCTGCTTTGGGAAGTCCGGAGGGGGGAGGGTTGATGGGGAGGGGGGGTTATTATTAAAATTTTGTAAAACTTTTCAATAAAAAAAGCAAAACAAAACATCAGGCCAGCGCTGGTTATAACAGCGATGTTTGGGTGGCTTTTTGCACCTTCTCCTGAGAGCGTAGAGATAAGCCAGTTGCCGGAGGTTACATTCCTTTCTTCCTCCCCCCTTTTCTAGCCGGCAATTTAGGGCAGAGGTCAGCAACCTGAAACAGCAAAACAGCCACTTCGGAACCGGTTCCGTCACACACAAAAAAAGTGGGAGCCGCAAAATGTGCATGTGCATGCCTGCACGCACGCACATGCGCAGAACAAGGCAAAACGTGCACGGACGAAGGCAGCAGCTCTCCAAACGGGGTGGTGGAGGTTTGGAGAGCTGCACGGAAGGCAGCAACTCTCCAAACCTCCCCCGCCCCATTTGGAGAGCTGCTGCCTTTGTCAAACACGAAGGCAGCAGCTCTCCAAACGGGGTGGTGGAGGTTTGGAGAGCTGCATGGAAGGCAGCAACTCTCCAAACCTCCGCCGCCCCATTTGGAGAGCTGCTGCCTTTGTCAAACACCAAGGCAGCAGCTCTCCAAATGGGGCGGCGGAGGTTTGGAGAGCTGCGCGGAAGGCAGCAGCTCTGCAAACCTCCACCTCCCCATTTGGAGAGCTGCTGCATTTGTCCGTGTTTGAAAGAAACACGAACGCAGCCGCTCTCCAAACGGGGAGGCACTGCGTTGTCCGCGTTTGAAAGAAACACAGACAAACGCAGCAGCTCTCCAAATGTGGACGCAGAGGTTTGTTAAGCGTACAGTTGCAAGAAAAAGTAGTGAACCCTTTGGGATTACGTGGAGTTTTGCATGAATTGGCCATAAAATGCACTCTAAAGTCATGTAAGTCACAACAATAGAAAAAAACAGTCTGCTTAAAATAATACTACACAAACATTAGCTGTTGTCATGTTTTAATTGAACATAACATGTAAACATTCACAGTGAAGGGTGGAAAAAGTATGTGAACCCCTAGCCTAATGACTTCTCCAAGAGCTAATTGGAGCCAGGAGTGAGCCAACCTTGACTCCAACCAGTGTGATGATATTGGATGTGTTGCTGACAGCTGTCCTGCCCTTTAAAAACACACACCTGTTTTGGGTTTACTGGTCTCAAGAAGCACTGTTTGATGTGAATCATGCCTCGCAGAAAAGAGCTCTCAGAAGACCTACAATCAAGAATTGTTGACTTGCATGAAGCTGGAAAGGGTTACAAAAGTATCTCCAAAAGCCTTGATGTTCATGTGTCCACGGTAAGACAGACTGTCTACAAATGGAGAAAGTTTAGCACTGTTGCTACTCTCACTAGGCGTGGTTGTCCTGTAAAAATGACTGCAAGAGCACAGCGCATAATGCTTAATGAGGTAAAGAAGAATCCTAGAGTGTCAGCTAAAGACCTACAGAAATCTCTTGCAGATGCTAACATTTTTGTTGACAAATCTACAATAAGGAAAACATTAAACAAGAATGGAGTACATGGGAGGACACCACGGAGGAAGCCATTGCTGTCCCCAAAAAATATTGCAGCACGTTTGAAGTTTGCAAAAGAGCACCTGGATGTTCCACAGCACTACTGGCAAAAATATACTGTGGACAGATGAAACCAAAATTGAGTTGTTTGGGAAAAACACACAACACTATGTGTGGAGAAAAAAAGGCAAAGCACACCAACATCAAAACCTCATCCCCACTGTAAAACATGGCAGAGGGAGCATCATGGTTTGGGGCTGCTTTGCTGCCTCAGGGCCTGGACGGATTGTTGTCATTGATGGGAAAATGAATTCCAGAGTTTATCAGGACATTTTGCAGGAAAACGTACGACCATCTGTCCGCCAACTGAAGCTCTGCAGAGGATGGGTGATGCAACAGGACAATGACCCAAAGCATACAAGTAATTCAACAAAACAATGGCTTCAACAGAACAGAATACGCCTTCTGGAGTGGCCCAGGCAGAGTCCTGACCTCAACCCGATTGAAATGCTGTGGCATGACCTTAAGAGAGCGATTCACACCAGACATCCCAAGAATATTGCTACACTGAAAGAGTTTTGTGAAGAGGAGTGGTCCAAAATTACTCCAGATCGTTGTGCAGGTCTGATCTGCAACTACAGGAAACGTTTGGTTGAGGTTATTGCTGCCAAAGGAAGGTCAACCAGTTATTAAGTCCAAAGGTTCACATACTTTTTCCACCCTGCACTGTGAATGTTTCCATCTTATATTCAATTAAAACATGACAACAGCTAATGTTTGTGTAGTATTATTTTAAGCAGACTGTGTTTTTCTATTTTCTATTCTATTCTATTTTCTATTTCTACATGACGTTTAGAGCGCATTTTATGGCCAATTCATGCAAAACTCCACGTAATCCCAAAGGGTTCACATACTTTTTCTTGCAACTGTATTCCATCATCTTCAACAATTTTATCTGTTTGTGTGGCTATGGTTGCATACATCTTGGTACAATATTGTATTCTATATCATTACAGAAGTCTGTTGTGTTTTTAATAAGGAATCTATGGTGCTTCACCCTTTGTTCTTCCAAGAAATTGTAAATCATCCATATTGAGTAAATGTAAAATTTTTGCTCGATTTTTGGCAAATGTATATCCACAGTTTGTCTTATTCAAAATTGTTTTAAGTGAGACCATTGAGAGTGTAAACAATAATGGTGACAATGTTTTAAAATTCCACTTTTGATTTCTAACCCATTAGCTATCAGCTTCGTTCACTAACACTTTATTGAAGTATTCATAAACCAGCCTACCTTCCATTGATGACCTATATATTGTATGAGTCAAAAAGAAGACTGAGAAAATATCTACAGACCCCTCAGTTCCTGGACATAATCTATTGAAACACCTCCCCTCAGGATACTGCTATAGGGCAGGACTTTTCAACCCTTATATGCAGGTGGTACTTTGACACCTGGCAGGTGGTACGCGTACAATGGGTTGAAAAGCATTGTAAAAAAAAAAGTATAAAGGGGTGAGCTGAAGCAGTGATAGCACCTAGAGGAGAGTTAGTTGGAGCTGTTGTGTTGCTGGATCAGCATGCACAGCTCTAGCTGATCGGTGCTTCCAGTGCACCTGGAAGAGAAAAGGAGTAGAGGGGAGAGAGGAGAGAATATAAAAGGAGGAAGAGGGGGGAGAGAATAGAGGATATAAAAAGAGGAGGAGGGAGGAGAAAAGAGAAGATATAAAAGGAGGAGGAGGAGGGAGCTTCCCAGAGCTGTTGGGAGGTGCTACATTCTATAAGTCTGTTTGGGGTGGACCAGATAAGGAGCAGAGACCCTGATTGGATCTATTTGGATCTCCATAGCATTCAAACTGCATTTCAGCTTCCCAGAGCTCTTGGAAGGTGCTACATTCTGTAAGTCTTTTGGGGGTGGACCAGATAAGGAACAGAGACCCTGACTGGATCTGTTTGGATCTCCATAGCATTCAAACTGCATTTCACCTGTCCAGAGCTGTTGGGAGGTGCTACATTCTGTAAGTCTGTTGGGGGTGCCCCAGAAAAGTAGCAGCCCATGAGCAGTGGTACATCCTTGTATCTAAGAAGCTTAGTTCAGTGCAACACTTGTTTTGAAGCTGTCTTTTGCAGTACCCTTTTCAAACTTGGAAACTGTCCTATGTGTAAACAAATTACTAGTCTACAAGGACAGATTATTTATCTAGGGTCTGTAATCCATACTCTTCAGGCAGAAATTAGGTGTCCAGTTCAGCCCTTCTACTCTATTGAGCCTCCACGCTATCTGCCCCCTCTACCACAAAGATCCTGCAGGAGAAGGACAGTATGGACAACCGTGGGATCTGGCAGGGTGAGAGCTGTGAACCATAAACACAAAGCTTTTGCTGACTACCTGCACAACTGTGCCCTTGCTGACCTTAATAGGGACATTAAGGAGACTGGTAAAGGTATTTGTGATGATAACTCAAATAAGCAGGGCATTGTGGTCTGAGATGAAGAATTTGTTTTCGACAGGGAGAAGTGCGAATCAGGTATTACACATCAGTCATGCAAGAACAGAAAGGCATCCAAAAAGAGAGGCCACCTTCTGGTTTATATGGGGTTGTAAGTTTAGGAAAGGACACAGAGGTTTCGAAAGAGGTCAGGTGTCCTCCAGGTGCTACTGCCAGTAGGGACAAGAAGCGTATTTGTAAAATAATCAAGAATGCCAGCAAGTACTGTGATGTGGAGGCTATTGTACATCTTGGCACTAACGATCTGTCCCAAAAAGATGTACTCTTTGTGCAGAATGATTTCCAGAGCTTGGGGCAGGAACTTAGCAAAATAGGCTGTAGGCTTACTTTTTCAGAGGTTTTACTAGTGTATAAGGAGCAAAATGGAAAAGAACAGCGTATAGCACAATTCAATATGTAGCTAAAGGAGTGGTGTAAAGGGGAAGGCTTTGGATATATTAGTCACAATGTTTGTAGCTGGTCCAATGAAAAAATGTACTAAAGAGATGGTTTGCATCCATCCAAGAAAGGGACGGAGTTGCTTGGCTATAAATTCACAGACTTTCTGGAAGAATATTTAAACTAAACAGCGGGGACAGTCAATTAATTGATACAGAACATCCCTGTCCCCAGCAATCTAAAAAATTATAGGGCTATCAGTGCATGTAACATATATGTGTGTGTGGACAAGAATATCAACCTTGCTGTCAAGCAGTATCAAGCTTCTAATAGCGAGGGCCACACAAAATGCACTAAACAAATAGGTGGTAAGACAGTAGGGGAACTCAGGCACCACACAGGCCATGCAGAAAGTAAACACAGGGTCAGTCATAAAGGACTCAAATGTCTATACACCAATGCACAGAGTATGAGCAATAAACAGGGTGAACTAGAAATTCAGGTTTATGAGGGCAGATATGATATTCTCACCATTACAGAAACATGGTGGGATGAAACCCACAAATGGAACACAGAGCTAGAGGGATTTAAATTATTCAAAAGAAACAGACCAAATAAAAGAGGAGGTGGAGTTGCTCTCTATATAAGAAATAACTACACCTCTACAGAAATAGAGCACAACAATGATGAAAAGTAAACATGAATGCAATGGGTCAATATAAAATGGGTCAATACAGGGAGTGCAGAATTATTAGGCAAATGAGTATTTTGACCACATCATCCTCTTTATGCATGTTGTCTTACTCCAAGCTGTATAGGCTCGAAAGCCTACTACCAATTAAGCATATTAGGTGATGTGCATCTCTGTAATGAGAAGGGGTGTGGTCTAATGACATCAACACCCTGTATCAGGTGTGCATAATTATTAGGCAACTTCCTTTCCTTTGGCAAAATGGGTCAAAAGAAGGACTTGACAGGCTCAGAAAAGTCAAAAATAGTGACATATCTTGCAGAGGGATGCAGCACTCTTAAAATTGCAAAGCTTCTGAAGCGTGATCATCGAACAATCAAGCGTTTCATTCAAAATAGTCAACAGGGTCGCAAGAAGCGTGTGGAGAAACCAAGGCGCAAAATAACTGCCCATGAACTGAGAAAAGTCAAGCGTGCAGCTGCCAAGATGCCACTTGCCACCAGTTTGGCCATATTTCAGAGCTGCAACATCACTGGAGTGCCCAAAAGCACAAGGTGTGCAATACTCAGAGACATGGCCAAGGTAAGAAAGGCTGAAAGACGACCACCACTGAACAAGACACACAAGCTGAAACGTCAAGACTGGGCCAAGAAATATCTCAAGACTGATTTTTCTAAGGTTTTATGGACTGATGAAATGAGAGTGAGTCTTGATGGGCCAGATGGATGGGCCCGTGGCTGGATTGGTAAAGGGCAGAGAGCTCCAGTCCGACTCAGACGCCAGCAAGGTGGAGGTGGAGTACTGGTTTGGGCTGGTATCATCAAAGATGAGCTTGTGGGGCCTTTTCGGGTTGAGGATGGAGTCAAGCTCAACTCCCAGTCCTACTGCCAGTTTCTGGAAGACACCTTCTTCAAGCAGTGGTACAGGAAGAAGTCTGCATCCTTCAAGAAAAACATGATTTTCATGCAGGACAATGCTCCATCACACGCGTCCAAGTACTCCACAGCGTGGCTGGCAAGAAAGGGTATAAAAGAAGGAAATCTAATGACATGGCCTCCTTGTTCACCTGATCTGAACCCCATTGAGAACCTGTGGTCCATCATCAAATGTGAGATTTACAAGGAGGGAAAACAGTACACCTCTCTGAACAGTGTCTGGGAGGCTGTGGTTGCTGCTGCACGCAATGTTGATGGTGAACAGATCAAAACACTGACAGAATCCATGGATGGCAGGCTTTTGAGTGTCCTTGCAAAGAAAGGTGGCTATATTGGTCACTGATTTGTTTTTGTTATGTTTTTGCATGTCAGAAATGTATATTTGTGAATGTTGAGATGTTATATTGGTTTCACTGGTAAAAATAAATAATTGAAATGGGTATATATTTGTTTTTTGTTAAGTTGCCTAATAATTATGCACAGTAATAGTCACCTGCACACACAGATATCCCCCTAAAATAGCTATAACTAAAAACAAACTAAAAACTACTTCCAAAAATATTCAGCTTTGATATTAATGAGTTTTTTGGGTTCATTGAGAACATGGTTGTTGTTCAATAATAAAATTAATCCTCAAAAATACAACTTGCCTAATAATTCTGCACTCCCTGTATAAAAGAGAGAAAAAATGACTACCATAGGTGTATACTATAGGCCACCCAACCAAACAGAGGAAATAGATGAACTTTTTGCTAGTCAGCTAACTAAGGTATGTAGGAAGCACATTACAATAGTAATGGGGGACTTTAACTACCCTGACATCAACTGGGAGACAAACTCTGCACCAAGTGGAAGATCAAACAGATTCCTGACAAATCTAGCAGACAACTTTGTCACCCAAAAAGTAGAGAAGGTAACTAGGGGATTAGCCATTTTGGATCTAATTCTCACTAACAGAGATGAAATGATAGAAAGTGTTGAAGCCACAGGAACCTTGGGAGGAAGTGATCATGCAATATTGGAATTCAACATTATGGAAGCACAAGCAATAGAATACAGTCAAACTAGAGTCTTAGACTTTAAGGGAGCTAATTTCAATAAAATAATAATAATAATAATAATAATAATTATTATTATTATTATTATTATTATTATTATTATTATTATTATTATTATTATTATTAGGAAGGTTCCTTGGAGGTCATCTAGTCCAACCCCCTGCTCAGGCAGGAAACCCTATACCATTTGAGACAAATGGCTGTCCAGTCTCTTCTTAAAAAGTTCCATTGTTGGAGCATTCACAGATTCTGGAGGCAGGTTGTTCCACTGGTTAATTGTTCTAACTGTCAGGACATTTCTCTTTAGTTCTAGGTTGCTTCTCTCCTTGATTAGTTTCCATCCACTGCTTCTTGCCCTGCCTTTGGGCGTTTTGCAGAATAGCTTGATTCCCTCTTCTTTGTGCCATGAGATATTGGAATACTGCTATCATGTCCCCCCTCATCCTTCTCTTCATTAAACTAGACAAAGTGAGGAAAGCTAAAGCTCAAAATAAATTAAGGCTTGCAACCAAAGTCAAAAATAACAAAAAAAGCTTCTTTCAACATGTAATAAACAAACAAGTGAAGGAAATTATTGGTACATCAGTGGGGGAAAGTGGCAAGAAGGTGACAAGCAACAGGAAGAAAGCAGAACTATTTAAGTTGTTTTTTGCATCTCCCTTTACACAAAGGGAAAAAAACAGACCAACCTATCAAAAATAGTGCCATAAAAAACAGAATAGAAACACAAGTTAAGATAGGCAAGAAAATGGTAAGTGAGCACCTGTCCAGCCTAGAGGAGTTCAAATCACCAGGAGCAGATGGTTTACACCCTGAGGTTCTCAATGAACTGGCAGATGTGATCTCAGAACCACTGAACTATATTTTTCAAAGATCGTGGAGCACTGGGGAACTACCAGAGAAGTGAAACAGAGCTGATGTAGTTCCCATCTTCAAAAAAAGGGAAAAAAATGGATCCAGGAAATTACAGACCTATCAGCCTGACCTCAATGCCTGGGAAGATTCTGGAAAAGATAATCAAACGACGAGTCAGTGAGCACCTAGAGGCAAACAAAGTCGTTACTAAAAGCCAACATGGGTTTGTCAAAAACAGATCATGCCAGAAAAATCTTATTGCATTCTTTGACCAAGTGACAAAATTAGTGGATCAGAGGAATGCTGTAGATATAATTTACTTGGACTTCAGTAAGGGTTAGACAGCATCACCACCAGATGGATTTGTAGCTGGCTGACTGGCCGTACTCAGCATGTTCTCCTCAATAGAACCACATCTACATGGAGGGAAGTGTGTAGTGGGGTGCCCCAGGGCTCTGTTCTGGGCCCAGTGCTCTTCAACATCTTTATCAATGATTTGGACGAGGGATAGATGGGGAACTCATCAAATTTGCAGATGACACCAAGCTGGCAGGAATAGCCAACACTCCAGAAGAAAGGCTTAAGATACAGGAGGATCTGGACAGACTTGAACACTGGGCGCTATCTAACAAAATGAAATTCAAATGGTGAAAAAAGTAAGGTTCTACATTTAGGCAAGAAAAACCAAATGTACAGGTATAGTATAGGGAGTGCCTTGCTCAATAGTAGTAACTGTGAGAGGGATCTTGGAGTCCTAGTGGACAATCACTTAAATATGAGCCAGCAGTGTGCTGCAGCTGCCAAAAAAGCCAACACAGTACTAGTCTGCATTAACAGAGGAATAAAATCAAGATCATGTGAAGTATTAATATCACTTTACAATGCCTTGGCAAGGCCACACTTAGAATACTGCATCCAGTTTTGGTCACCATGATGTAAGATGTTGAGACTCTGGAAAGAGTACAGAGAAGAGCAACAAAGATGATTAGAGGTCTGGAGGCTAAAACATATAAGGAAAATGTCAGAATCCATTTATATTCCATTCCTAATTTCCTATCTTTGCAAACCTAAATCTCACCCCCTTACTGGATTCTGCCATCCATAAGGAGGGGGAGAAAAGATGTCAAATGGCCACCCCTATCCTTTAGATGAAAGGTTGTTTATTCAACCTGCTTTGAGGCCATCATCAAAGACCAGAGGAAGAACCTTTGAACTGAGTAGAACAAAAGGAAGAGGGGAGGAGATTCTTGTTTGCATCTCCGACTGAATGTGAAGGGGAGGAAGTAGCGATGTTGTAAATGCATGAAGGTACTCTTTTTCCATGAAGGGTTTTGACACATGAAACTTAACTGATCCGGGACTGACCAAATGGACTGAGGGGAGTGGTTTTACTTGGGGACAGTTTAAAAGTATCGATCTGTAATACATTTCCAGATCCTGTCTGGATTATCTACTGTCAACCATGTTTTAGTAAAAGTTCCTGCTTGGACAATCCTGTCTCCAAGAGTTCTTCTTTCCTAAGATGTGGATTAGGGTGGGTCCTGACATTAGACAGGATCTGCATTAAGAGTCAACCTGGAAGGAAAAACCTTACTGGGGGACTTTGCAAAAAATACAATGTCTAACAATGAGGCAAGGAACAAGGAAAGCCCATTGGAAAGGGAGTTTTCCCCCTGAACGAAACCCCACCAACGGCCGGAAGCGTCATATTCCTCTGGGGAAGAGGTGGTGGAGACGCACAACTGCAGACCGAGGTGGTCGATGGGTGCTGGAAGGAAAAGCGAGTGGGAAAAGGCATTGAAGAAAGTGACCCTGAGGTGCAGCGGCCACCAAACCAATGGAGGCAAGAGATGGAAAGCTCCCTGCACATCAGTGAAGAGGAGTGGGTTGTAGAGAAAGCTATTGACCTGATGAAGAAAACCCTTATTTATTTATTTAGCTCACTAAGAGAGGAGATACCTGAATACTGCAGCCGCAGCAGCGCCTGGGCTGGAGAGACAGTGGAGGGATCTGGAACTTGCAACACCAGGGCGATCCGCTGGACCAGGAGCTGCTGCCTCAGCAGCACCCACCCATCCCCGAACCACAGACAGGGGTCAGGATGAGGGGCAATACCGCTTACTGCACAGAAAATGATCCATTCAAAGACTACCGCCCCTGGAAGCAAAATTTAGGGGAGAGCCACCACGCTTGGGGTTTTTCCTAACCCAAGTCCTCAGCTGTATCAAAGAATATGGACGGGACATCCCCAGTGACAAAGCCCGCATCCATATCGTGCATCCGTATCGGCCCTAGATGGACCAGCTGCAGATTGGGTTGTGAACCTGCATGACTCCAACGTCCCAGAACTCAACAATTTTAACCGATTCATGTCATCCTTGAGGCAGTTTGAGGACCCTTTGGCTGATCGATCGTAAGGCCTGGGAGAGAATCAAGACAGTGAGGCAGGGCAGATAGCCGGTGGCTGAATATATCTAAGAATTCCGAGCCATTGCCAGTAAGCTGAACTGGCCAGAAGACATCCTACTTAGCCATTTCAAAGATGGGCTAAACTATGACCTGTATGACGCTTACCTGCCTTGAGGAGACCCACACCATCTTGATGACTGGTATGTCCTGGCAGAGGAGGCGGAGATAAACCTACTAAAAAGGCACTGCCGGGGAAAACTATGGGGATGCCCGCCACCCGAGCAAACACACGAGCCAGTGAAACCATTGTCCATGGCTAAGAAATCAACAGGCTGTTTCAAATGTGGGAGAGAGGGCCACCGCGCCACAGAATGCAGTTCAAAAGCCCCTCGGCACAAATCAGAGGCATCACCCTCCAGGAGACCAGGGAAGTCCCAAGGCAACCTAAAAGAACCGGCCATGAGGGAGACAGAGGCTGCAGAGTCCCCAACCCCTGCCAAGGACTGGGAGGGGATTCTGGCCTACACCGCAGGGGCGACAGACACCTTGGAAGATAGCTCAGAGGGAGAACCATTGGTAAGTGGATCCATTCTACCCATCCTTAAGACAGAGACTATATTAGTTTCCTCCATACCCGAAGCCGTCAAAGTAAAAGCCCTAATAGACTCTGGCTGCACCTGCTGCCTCATCAGCCTGACGCTGGTGGGGAATTTGGGCATCCCAGTGAGGAGACAAAAACAACTTTTCTCCTTTGGCCAATTAGATGGGTCCATAGCAGGGGGGGGGTCCCAGCTACCCTAGCCACCTTACCAGTTCACCTGTCCCTGGGGACTCATGAGGAAGACATAATGTTTGTGGTGACCCCAGGCATGGAATGCCCAATGATATTAGGACTAGAATGGCTGAAGAAATGGAACCCCTGGGTAAATTGGAGGACAGCAGAACTCAATTCCCAGAGGGGGAGCAAAGGAACGTAACACCCCAAAACACCACCCCAACCCGAAGAGAGGAGACAGCATCAGTGGGGGAAGACAAGGTGTTACCAGAAATACCGGAGGAATACAGAGACCTTGCTGAAGTTTTCAGTGAGGAACGGGCAGATGAACTTCCTCCTCACCAGCCCACTGACACTGCTATAAAATTCAAACCTGGGGCAAAACCTCTGAAGCCCAGGATGTATGCCATGAGCCCAAAAGAAACGATGGAGATGGAAAGATTCATTTTAAAAAAACCTAGAAAGGGGATTTATTGAACCTGCCAAACCCAAAGTGGCCGTCCCAGTCCTGTTCAGGGAGAAGAAGGACGGCTCGCTTCATTTGTGCATTGATGACCATGGCCTAAACACAATTAGTGAATGTAATCTGTATCCCCTACCTCTAATGAAGGATATGCTATCCCACCTATCGAAAGGAAGAATTTTTACCAAACTAGACCTGAGAGAAGTGTACTACCACAATAGGATTAAGGAAGGAGATGAATGGAAGATTGCGTTCAATTGTCCAATGGGTTGCTACCAGTTCAAAGTCCTGCCATTTGGACTGCAAGGGCCCCCCGCAGTTTTTATGCAATTAATTAATGAAGTTCTAAGAGAGCACCTATATAAGCGGCTCCTGGTTTACCTAGATGACATCCTTATCTTTACTGAGACCAAAGAGGAACATATTAACCTAGTTAGAGCAGTTCTGAAAAAATTGCAGGCCGCCCAACAATATGGTAAACTATCGAAATGTGAATTCCACCACGAAAGAAAAGACTACCTGGAGTATCACATATCCCCAGAGGGCATCGAAATGGACCCTGAGAATGGACCCTGCACACAGAAGCAATTGCAAAGTTTCCTGGGGTTTGCAAAGTTCTACTGCCAATTCATCCTTTCGTTTGCCCAAATAGCCCTGCCCTTCACAAACTTGTTGAAAATGAAGGGGGGGATCCCCAGTGAAACCCAGCCAGCCCCTGAAGTGGACAATGGACTATCAAGCAGCATTTGACAGGCTAAAGAGACTTTTTTCTGCCGAACCTGTCCTGAGACACCCAGATCCCAATAAACCTTTTGTAATAAAGGCAGACGCTAGCGATGTGCTGGTGGGAGCTATATTATTATAGGAAAATGACGAAGGGGCATTGCAACCATGTCCATATACATCCAGGAAACTCACGGAGAAAGAACGTTGTTTTTTTTTGCCGGCTCCAAAGATGGCGGACGCGCTGGGGAGAGCTCCGTAGCCCCAACGGTAAGGCGTCCCCCCAGGAGCCCCCCAGGGATGTCAACGGACCCCTGGGGTGGGGCCAGAAGTTCGGGCAGATGAGCTGGGCAATTGTGCCGCCCGCTGCCTCCCGAATCAGCCGTAGGGGCGCCGGGACATCTCCGCCCCGCCGCCTGGGCCGTTGGCGACCGTTGTAAATGGGGCCAGCGCCTCCGCCCTGCCTCTACCGCTTGTTCAACTGCCGGGCAAGGGCGGCGTCTCCGTGGATCAGCTGTGCGGCGGAGGTGCCGACAGTGAGGACAGCGGCGGCGACGGCTCTCCAGCCCCCAGTCTGGCCATCTGTCCCAGGAGCCTGGCAGCGACGGTGGCAGTGGCGGCGAGGCGTCTCCAGGCCCGCCCCTGGGCCACTGCAACCATTGCAACCATCCAGGAGGGGCCGGCGGCTCTGCTCTGCCCCGGCCCCCTGATCGACTCCCGGGCAGCGGCGACGTCTCCAAGCGATCAGCGGAGGCGCCGCGGACCAGCTGGGTGGCGGAGGCAGCGGCATCTTCAGCAACGTCGGCGATCAGCTGTGCGGTGGAGGCACCGACAACGAGGTCAACAGCAGCAGCGGCGACAGCTCTCCAGCCCCCAGTCTGATCGTCTGTCCCAGGAGCCTAAAAGCGACGGTGGCAGTGGCGACGAGGCATCACCGGCCCGCCCCTAAGCCACTACAACCATTGCAGCCATCCAAGAGGGGCCAGCAGCTCTGCTCTGCCCCGGCTCCCTGATCGACTCCCGGACAGCGGCGGCGTCTCCGAGCGATCAACGGAGGTGCCGTGGACCAGCTGGGTGGCGGAGGCAGCGGCATCGACAGCAACGGCGGCAGTGAGAGCTCCGCGGGGCCCTAGTCTGTCGTCTCCCCACGGGCCTGAACACCGGCGGAGGCAGTGGCGGTGTGGTGCCTCTGACCCGCCCCTGAGCCGCTGCAGCTGCTGCAGCCATCCGGAATGGGGCCGGCGCCTCCACCCTCGGCTCCCTGTTATGCCCCCCTGGGCAACGGCGGCATCTGCGAAGATCAGGAAAGACGCCGCGGATCAAATGGATCAGCTAGGCGGCGGAAGAGGCAGCCGCTGCAACCACCCTGAGCAGGACCGGAGTCGCTGCTCTGCCTCGACCTCCTGGCCTGCTCCTGAATAGCGGCGGCGTCTCCATGGGATCAAGGAGACGCCGCAGACCGGCTATGCGGGCCCGATCGACCACCACCGAGGGGCCTTTGACAGCGGCGCTAAGCTTCTCCAGGCCCCGGTCGACCACCTTACCAATAACCCTCGATGGCAGCACTACTAGACGCGGTGTGGCGTCTCCGGCCCGCACCCTGGGTGCCGACGGTGTCTCCGTGCCGATCTACAACCTAAAGACCCCACGATGCAGCTGACCAGTGGAGATAGCGGCGACTTGACCACCGAGGCCATCATCATCTTGCCTCCACCAGCTCCCAACCCCCTGCCCTCCCTCGCCCCACAGGACATGATGGGCCTGGGTGCAAGCCGCGGTGGCAGAGTGGCTTGACCTTACACCTGCAGCCCCATAGAGGTGAGAGCTCTATGGGGTATGCTTCACCCAGAGTGGGTCCTGGACCACCCCCAGAAACAGAGTCACAACCCATCATGAGAGGATGGGGAGTGGCCTGCTTCTGGGGTTCACCCAGCCAAGTGGCAGTGGATGGGTGACGGTCCAGATACCCACCTACCCAACTCGACCCTCCTTCCAATTCTCCACCCAGGGGACCGCCTTCCCAATGCTTCCCAATGCTTCCTATGCTTCTTCAATATTCTAGCATAGACCTACTCGTCCTCAGGAGCTCCCCCCTCTCCTGGGTGCATCCCGCCTACAATACATCGAATCTCGATGACGGGCCCGACCATTGGGCCTCTGAGAGATGGCCAGGCAAGGTCAGGGGCCTCCATCACAAGTCCAACAAGAAGCCCCTGGTTAAGTTCCTAGTCAAGTTCTTTGTCGGGTTAGGGAGGGGGGCGGGAAAAGACTATGGTTGTTCGGGGTAGGCAGACCTTCCAGCTACCATAGCGCAGGCCAGGCCTACAACCATTCGCGATGGTGGAGAACGAGGACCAGTCGCCGACAAAGCCCAGTGGCGAGCTGATGAACAGCCAATTCCCAGGATGGTGGGGAACGGCAGAAGGTGCACAAGCAGAGGGCCGTATCGTCCCCGGGAGAGTCATCTCCGCTCTGTACAAGCGGTGAGATGCTCCGACCCTCTGTACTTCCCCCGAGGACCCGGGAGCGAAGGTGTGCAGCCTCCTGTGCTCAGGCTGGTCTACCTAAATGCCAGGTCCGTAGCTAACAAGGCTCACCTCGTTCGTGACCTAGTGGAGAGCGAGCACGCGGACCTGGCTTGCATCACGGAAACCTGGTTGGGCCCAGAGGGTGGTGTCCCTCTGGTTGACCTCTGCCCGCCAGGTTTCCAGGTGCTGCACCAGCCTTGGGCACATGGGAGGGGCGGGGGAGTGGCAGTTATCATCAGGGAATCCCTTAGCCCGCGAGAGACCACCGTCCCTCAGATAGTCGGGTGTGAGTCTCTCCTTCTGAGATACGGCCCGGGGGCGCAGTTGGGCCTGCTGCTGGCGTACCTACCACCTAATCGTGCAGCGGCAGCCCTGCCCAAGCTACTCGATGTCCTCTCAGGGTTGGTGGTTGAATTCCCAAAACTCATGGTCTTGGGCGACTTTAACCTACCGTCCCTGGGAGGATCGTCCGAACTAGCTCGGGAGTTCATGGCTTCCATGGCGGCCATGGACCTGTCGCAAATAATTTCTGGACCGACTCATGAGGGAGGCCACACCCCAGACTTGGTGTTCTTGTCTGGACGGTGGCGTGATGATATCGGTGGGGGTGCCACGACCGTTACGCCCCTGTCATGGACCGATCATCACCTCCTACGGCTAGACTTCCCCTTTGCCACCACCCGCCGTGGGTGCACGGTGCCAACCAGATGGTACCGCCCTAGGCGCCTAATGGACCCTGATAGGTTCCCGGCAGCGCTTGGGGACGCACATGCACTCCCTGCTCACAGCTCGGCGGATGCCTTAGTGGAAGCCTGGGAAAAGGCAGCCACGGAGGCTCTGGACCGAGTTGTACCCCTGCGGCCTCTGACCCGGCGCAGATCCCAGCGAGCCCCATGGTTCACCGCGGAGCTCCGGGAGATGAAGCGTCAGAGACGGGGCCTAGAGAGCCGTTGGAGATCCAGTTGATCCGAATCCGACCGATTGCGATTAAGAATCTTCACCAGGTCTTATCTCGCAGCGATAAGGGTGGCAAAATCCAACTACTTTTCCACCCTCATCGCGTCCGCAGATAATCGCCCGGCTGCCTTGTTCAGGGTGACTCGCTCCCTGCTGAAGCAAGAGCTGAGGGAGGAACCCTTGCAGGGTCGAGCCAAGGAATTTGGTCAATATCTGTTGGATAAAATCGCTCGGATTCGAACCGGCCTGGACTCCAACTGGGCAGAGTTGGAAGAACAGGACATGGACAGTCTTGTCGACGTCATCTGGGAGGAATTTGATCCTGTGACTCCTAAGGAAGTGGACAGGATTATGAGGAGGTTGAGCTCCTCCACATGCTTATTGGACCCGTGCCCTTCCTGGCTGGCTTATGCGGCTCGAGAGGGGACACGAGGCTGGTTCCTGGCAGTCATCTCTGCTTCTCTGAGTGAGGGTCACTTCCCCACCGCCTTGAAGGAGGCGGTGGTGAGACCTCTCCTCAAGAAGCCCACCTTGGACCCATCCTCATTGAATAACTTTCGTCCAGTCTCCAATCTTCGCTTCCTTGCGAAGGTTGTTGGGAGCGTGGTGGCGCACCAACTTCCTCAGGTCCTGGATGAAGCGGTTTATCTAGACCCGTGCCAATCGGGCTTCAGGCCGGGCTACAGCACGGAGATGGCATTGGTCACTCTGATGAATGATCTCTGGAGAGCCCGGGACAGGGGCCATTCCTCTGTCCTAGTCTTATTAGACCTTTCGGCGGCTTTCGATACCATCGACCATGGTATCTTGCTGCGGCGCCTCAGGGGACTGGGAGTGGGAGGCACGGTTCTGCGTTGGTTCTCCTCCTTTCTCCAGGGTCGCTCGCAGTCGGTGCTGGCAGGGGGACAGAAGTCGACCCCGAGGCCTCTCGTTTGCGGAGTCCCTCAGGGGTCGGTCCTCTCGCCTCTCCTGTTCAACATCTACATGAAACCGCTGGGTGAGATCATTCGTAGCTTTGGAGTAGGGTACCATCAGTATGCTGATGACACGCAGCTTTTCATCTCAACTCCAAACAGCATCAGTGATGCCCTCGACGTGATGTCCCGCTGCCTGGAAGCAGTCCGGGAATGGATGGGGAGGAACAGGCTTCAACTGAACCCGGACAAGACTGAATGGCTGTACATACCGGCAAGCCAGGATACTCAGAGCATCCCACCCCTTAACATCGGGGATGAGTTACTACCCCCTGTTGATAGGGCCCGCAACCTGGGTGTCCTCCTAGACTCACAGCTATCCCTGGAAGATCACATAGGAGCTGTGACCAAGGGGGCCTTCTCCCGGGTTCGACTAGTGCGCCAACTACGACCTTATCTGGACCTGGATGCCTTACGTACAGTCACCCATGCCCTTGTGACCTCTTGCCTAGACTACTGTAACGCTCTCTACATGGGGCTGCCCTTGAGATCCACTCGGAAGCTTCAACTGGTGCAAAGTGCAGCGGCACGGACACTTTTGGGGGCCTCCCGATACTCCCATATCACACCTCTCCTCCGTGAGCTGCACTGGCTTCCGGTTGCCTTCCGAGTGAAATTCAAGGTGCTAACAATGACATACAAAGCCCTACATGGCATGGGTCCGGACTACCTACGGGAGCACCTTCTGCCAATGTCAACACCCCACCGTCCTGTGCGCTCCCACAGAGAGGGCCTCCTCAGGGTGCCACCGCTCAAGGAATGTTGGCTGGTGGCCCCCAGGGGGAGGGCATTCTCAGTGGGTGCGCCAGCCCTCTGGAACTGCTTGCCAACTGAAATCCGGATGGCCCCCGACCTCCGCACCTTCTGGCGCGACTTAAAAACTTACCTGTTCCAACAGTCCGGCCTGGCCTGATAGCTCTAATTGGGGTCCCAGTTTGTTTTGACTATTGTTTTTCAGTATTGTTTCAATCTGTATACCTACCTTACTCTGTACACCGCCCCGAGTTCCTCGGGAGAAGGGCGGTTTATAAAAACAAACAAATAAATAAATAAATAAAAGGAGGCTTACTCTGTGTGGTGGTCATTACTTACATGGTGCCAGTTCCTTGAAGGAAATAAAATCCCCTTCGAGGTCTGGACAGACCACAACAATTTGGAAGCACTAAAAACACCCAGGAAACTCACTCCTAAGCAAGCCCACTGGTCCCAACATTTTCATCAATTCCATTTCACTCTCAAACTCTTACTGGGGGGGGGGGAGAGAATTTCCTGGTGGATGTATTATCTTGCATGCCCCAATATAACAGCACACGGGTTACTGACTCTAAACCAGTTATGCCCAAACAACAATTGGCAGCACCAGTCACCACCAGGACCCAAGCTAAAATGAAGCCAAAGGTGGATAGCCAAACTGGAATAGAATTCTGAAAGTCTTTGGAAACTGATGAATGGTTCCAGAACAATAGACATGTGTGCACAATTAAAGATAGACTACTCTGGGTGGGTGAGAAGTTACACATACCTGCCACCCAGTGGATTAACTTCATGCAGCTGTGCCATGATACAAAATGAGCAGGACATTTCGTGTTTGTAAAATCCCTACACTTAACTAAAAGGCAATTTTGATGGCTATCCATGAAAAAGGACATAGAAAGCTATGTGGGCAGCTGCCAAATTTGCGTGATGGCTAAGAGGCTGGAAGGGAAATCGCCAGGACTGTTACAACTGATGGCAAACCCCTCAGCCCCATGGAAAGAAATAGCCATGGATTTTATAGTGGAATTACCAGAAAGCAACGGGAACACTGTAGTCTAGATGGTCACGGACTTGTTTTCCAAACAAGTGCATTTCATCCCTTGCCAAAAGATCCCCACCACAAAAGCCTTAGCAAAACTTTTCATGCAGCATATTTACAGATTGCATGGGGCACCATAATCATATCTGATAGGGAGGTGCAATTTACGTCGGCAGTTTGGAAAGAATTTTTATCCCTTTTAGGAACCACCCAAGGACTGACATCTAATCATCATCCTCAAGGGAACAGTCAATGTGAAAAGTCGAACTCAGTACTTGCGCAGTATTTAAGATGCTTTATTAATTTCCAGCAAACAAATTGGACGGACCTACTACCTTTCACAAAAGTGGCATATAATAATGCAGTCCACTCCAGCACAGGTTACAATCCTTTTCAAATAGCTACCGGTGAAAGTTTCAACCCCATGCCAAAACTAACCCCAAATGAATGGCAGAATTAAGGTGTTGCTTCAAATCATTACTTAATCTAAAATCTGAATTTTAAAAAAACCATGGTTTGTAGCAACTTCATAGCAGGTGGAGTTGCTGGGCACAGATGCAAAACATCCAGGATCTTGGATGCTGCATAACATCTATCCTTGTTCCGTGGTCTTGACTTTTTTTACTGAATTGTCAGTATTTCTGTTTGTACATACTTATGTCTGTGCTCATAGTGACTTTGTTTGTGGTCATCCTTGCACCTGGATATAGTCTTAACCAGCAGCTGGAACTCACTCTGTTTATGTGTAGAATTTATTTAGGATAGCTTTGGCTGTTGAGGATGATATGAAGTGAGTTTGGCAAAATCTTCATGTGAATTTCAGAGTAGCTGTATAATTTCCTAGATTTTTCTACACATATTTTTGTAGGCATCTACTCTGTGATAGTTAAAAATTAGAATGCATTTTTTATTTATCAGATTTAACTTAGATATTTTAAAATTTGGCTAAAGAAGACAACATTTGTTTGGAGTGTTTTTTGTTCTGTTCAGTTGTATCTGATTCTTAGAGACTGACTGAAAAAGTCCCTGCAGTTTTCTTGGCAAGGTTTTTCAGAAATGGTTTACCTTTGCCTCCTTCCTAGGGCTGAGAGGAAATGACTGGCCCAGGGTCACTCAGCTGGCTTCGTGGCCTGTCCCAAGGGAGGACTAAAACTCATGGGCTTCCTTAACCACTACACCAAACAGGAGTAAATTGCCTTTGTCCTTAATTATGGTATAAGGCAGGGGTGTTAAACTCAATTTCATTGAGGGCCGCATCAGCATTGCGGTTGCCCTCAGGGGCCGGGTGGGTGTGGCCAGGGTGGACGCAGCATACTGGGTGGGCGTGGCTGGAATGTGTGGCCTACTGGGTGGGCATGGCCAGCTCTACATTGTTTGCCTCAAGGGTGCCTGTGGGGGCCTGGGCAGGAGTGGGACAAATCTGAGGGTCTCTGGCAGAAGGTGGTAGGACTGGGGCAAGTGTCCAAGTCATGATCCACTGGAGGAGCCTCACTGTTCCTCTCAGGCCATGCAGGGCAGGGCTGGATGGTGCCGCGGGCTGCCCGGAGCCCTGAGCAGCAGAGGTCAAACACCCAGCCCGGCCCTCAAGCACCCGTGGCACCAAGCCCGGCCCCACTTCCCCAAGGGGTTGCCCAGCTGCACTTACCTTCTCCTCAAGGCTGCTGCTGCTATGCTTGCTCTCCTTAGCCAGGTTGCTCATGATGGGTATGAGGGCAAAGTCAGAGGGAGGCCCACTCCCTCTCCATGGGAGGAGACCCGGCTTTGTATCCAAAGCTTCCTTAGCAATAGGATGAGGAGGAGGGGGCAAGGGGATAGTGAAAGGGCAGCAGGGTAGGACTAAGGCAGGACTTCCCTCAGACTTCCTTCCTTCCTTCCTTCCTTCCTTCCTTCCTTCCTTCCTTCCTTCCTTCCTTCCTTCCTTCCTTCCTTCCTTCCTCAGAGTGGTGGGAAAATATTTGAGATGAGGGAGGGAGAAAAACAAGCAAGAAACACAGCTGGGAGGTGTCGCCCTTCATGAGGAATGAAGAAATGCACCATCGCCTGGAAGTGGCCAACACATGGCCCTCGTCTACTTCACATATCTGGCTTGATGGGCTCTGGGGGAGGGGATGCCATGAGCAGCATGAGAGTCAAATTTACCTGCGCAATGCCCCCCAGTCTGCCCGGTTTAGGCAGGCAGCGGGGCTCTCTCCTCACAGTGCCAAGAGACTGAGCAGGGCAGGGCAAAGCTCACCAGCTTTGCACCTTGCTGCCTGCTGAAACCGGGCAGACTGAGGGCTAGGCAGCATTGCACTTATTAGATTCATGCCACCCAGCTCAGCTCTCGTCGTGCTTCTCTTTGGATTCACGCTGCCCGGCTCAGCCTCTCGGTGCTGTGAGGAGAGTGCCCTGCTGCCTGCCGAAACCAAGCAGGCTAGGCCGCATCAAATTCTCTTCGGATTTGCGCCACTTGGCCCAGCCTCTTGGCGCTGTGAAGAGCGTGCCCTGCTGCCTGCAAAAACTGGGCAGGGTGGAGGCTGAGCAGCAGCGTGCTTCTCTTTGGATTCACACTGCCCAGCTCAACCTCTAAGTGCTGTGAGGAGAGTGCCCCACTTCCTGCCAAAATTAGGCAGGCTGGGGATTAGGCGGCATCACACTTCTCTTCCGATTCGCACTGTCTGGCTCATCCTCTTGGTGCTGTGATGAGAGTGCCCCACTGCCTGCCAAAACCCCTCCCCCGGAGCCCATCAAGCCAGATATATGAAGTAGGCAAGGGCCATGTGCTGGCCACTTCCAGGCGATGATGGATTTCTTCATTCCTCACAAAGGGTAATACCTCCCCAGCACGTGCCTGGGGGGCAGGGCCGACGCGGCATGAGCCGGTCTCTCGCTGTTTCCAGACGGCTTTGTGGAACTAAGACTTAATGTGTTTCAGCATAGATGGCCACCACAAAATTGTACATTTGCTCCCGGCCGGCCTGGGCCAGGTCCAAGGCAGCGTGGGCCATTCCCTCACTGTTTCCAGGATGGCTTTGCAGGCCACATGAAAGCACTTCGCGGGCCGCATCTGGCCCCCGGACCTTGTGTGTGACAGGTCTGGTATAAGGGCAGAAGTATGTTGTAAGCATGCTTTTGGAACCCAGACTTGGGAACTCAACAAATGTTACTGAGGAATTCTGATTTCTTGCAACCTTGCAGGAGTAAATGCAAGGGTCATTTAAAAAAAGAATAATGAAAAGTATATCAAGTGGAGGCCTAGAGGGTTTGCCTGCCTGCTTTCCATTTTCCAATATCTCTAACATGAATTTTGCATAGCTGAAATAAAATCTAATACTGAAGATCATGTGAACAATGTGGCAGGATAAGGTGGAAGAACATTTCTGCATTCATTTTGTGGTTAAAACTCAACCATTCCTCTCCTGGTCTTTGGGACAGCTTCATGCTTGATCTTCTCTTAGGTGGAAACTCCTTGGGACACTTTGTGGATCCTTGAATGTGGAATTAATTGCTCTTGAAAACACTACAAAGGATTCTGAACCATCAGGAAAACATTCACATTCATTTTTTGGTCATCAAGTTTTTGACACCTTGCTAGGTGACTGGTGGTACTCGGATGTTGCCATATCCTAAAAGTGGTACAATGGGTGAAAAGGTTGAAAAGCCCTGCTCTAAATGACATGAGTAAAAGTAGAAAACCTCTAAAATAGAAACAGGTCACAAAACCAGAAACCAGTTGCCATCTCGTCCTATTAGACCACGGGTGTCAACTTACTGCGTCACGTGACGTGTTGTGACTTTTTTTGCATTGCGGGAGCTGGGGTGGGCGTGGTCTTTGCATGATGCAACCAGCCTGCGGGCTGGCAGTTTGACACCCCTGTATTAGACTAACAGAGAGGGATCTGCCAGTTGAAGAAGAAGAAACCCAAGCAGGTGCTAGAAAGTGCTCTTTCTGCAAGGAAGCTAATTTATTTAGTAATCAACAACTTTATCTGTATCAAATGTGCTCTTTATTTTGTGTGATTTTATATTTCAGCGATAGACGCCTGCTGCAACCAGCCCAGGTGTGTGATATTTTCAAGGGGTTAATACTTGTAATTTGCTACTTCATGATGCACTATGTTGACTATTCCATGATGTACCATCTGATAAGAGGACAGTCTGTAATTAAACTCTACATCATCTATAATATGCTTGAGGTAAGTAAGTAATGACTAAAACTATTATGGAACCACCCAGTCTTCCTTAACGTATCAAAGCTTTGTTGTAATTCCTTTTTGACCATGTTAGGAATACAAGTAGTCCTCACATAACAGTGGTAATTGGGACCAAGAACTTCATTGCTAAGCAGTGCAGTCTTGTGTAACCACACATACTCATGACAGCATTTCTAGCAATCCTGTTTGCCAGCAGTAGGCGAATTGCACATGTAGCAGCATTCTCCAGTCATATGATCACATTTGCAACCCTGCTGGCTTCCCCATTAACTTTGTGGGAAACAATCACATGACCGCAGGATGCTATGACCATCATAATTGCAAAACAATTGCCAAGCACCAAGTCATGGTCACTCAGCAATCACTGGACTGATCACAACTTCAAGAACCAGCCATAAGTTTTCTCATTCAGTGGCATTGTAACTTCAAATGGCTGCTGAACAAATGGTTATTAATCAAGGACAACCTATACAATAATTATTTAAATTATTATATTTTTAGTTATAGCTTTAGTTATATATAATTTTAGTTATATCGGAATAATAATTTGTAGCACAGTATTTAGGAATCATGTGAATAAGTTCTTAAGAACTACTTTAAAAGCACTCAAACATTTATCCAAAGCATATACTATTTCCCAGTGAATGATATCTAGAAGCAAACTGCTTCTTAATTCTTCAGTTTTACAAAGAATTTAAAATTTTGGCAATAATAATAGGAAAAATCATACTTACCCTTTTTGTGAACATTTAGAGGGTTATTAGTGCATAGCTGTTGCAAAATAGTATTTTTAATTCATTTTTAAATTCTCTAATTTTTTATTGCACTGATGTTCTCAATTTCATTTTATCTTGATTTATGCACTCATTATATGTTTTATTGTGAGCCGCCCTGAGTCCTTCAGGAGATAGGGCGGGATATAAATCCCATCAATAAATAAATAAATAAATAAAATAGATGATTCTGACAGTGACCCAATTCAGGGTCAAACAGTGAGTTGAAATGAACTTGTAAGGACTGCCTCAACTAGATCTCCCAAGAAAGCAGAACTTTTGAAACAGGCATTATCTCAAAAGGAACTTTTTATTGAGAGTTAGTGATAGCAAGAGAGCAAAGCGAGGTCTGAGATTTGGCACGTAAAGGATTACATCAGAAAGGCATTTCACTACTCCTCCATCCTGTGTCCAACCATCTGGTTGAATTCCATCCAATCCACATGCGTCACTGTGTTATGAGAAGCTGAAGTTTCAGGGGGCTTCTCAAGGTCTCTCTTGGTTTCATTTCCCAATGGTCCCAGGCTCCGTTGTCTGGAGATAAGGCAGATGTGAGGGAACACCTGCTGCCGGCATCAAGCTCCCTTCGTCCAGTGCGCTCCCACAGGGAGGGTCTTCTCAGGGTGCCACCGGTAAGAGATTGCCGGTGGACGACACCCAGGGATAGGGCCTTCTCAGTGGGTGTGCCTGCCCTTTGGAACCAGCTGCCAGTGGAGCTTAGGACTGCCCCCGACCTCCATTCATTCCGCCGGGACCTGAAGACCTGGCTCTTCGAGTTCTCTGGCCCAGGCTGAGAATTTTAGTTTTAGTTTTAATTTTAACTGGGGTTTTACTTATGCAGGGACGAATATAATTTTTAATCTGTTTTTAACTTTTGTATTTTTGTTTTTAATCACCCTGTAAACCGCCCTGAGTCCTTCGGGAAAGGGCGGTATATAAATGTAATAAAATAAATAAATAAATAAATGTTTTCAGGTCGCATTCCTCTCACCCGGAGGGAGGCCTCTCACACAGAGCAGAGCAAAGTAGATAATAGTTCCCCAAGCAACCATCCTGCTCCCAACAGTATAACAGGCCCCAAAAATGGATATATAGGCAAAGCAGGGAAGGATAGGGAAATGGATGAGGTAGATGTGTAAATAGAGTGCAGAAGCAAGCAAATATAATTGTGGGGTCCTGACTGAACTCATTCTTGAATTTTATCCAAATAATGTTCAAAAGAAGCAGAAACTCTGGGTGAAAAAATTATTTCTGTCTTCAGCTTGAGGCCAATAATTACTACTATTATTTCACTCGGGAAGAATAAATCTTCTGTTTTATTCCTTTTAAAAAATATGCAGAAGTTAAAAGGGGATTCAACATGCATGAGAGTGCCAAAATAGTACTTCTCAGCAACTCTGTAAGCTAGATTCATCTTTAACCACAGTCTTGCAGAGTTGCCGATGAAGGAAAGACAACAGCTAGCATGGTAGTGGTTAGGGAGTGTTTCTCAACCATGGCATCTTGAAGATATGTGGACTTCAAGTCCCACAATTCCCCAGCAAACCTTTAACTTTGTTGCTTCACTCCTGATTATACTGATGGATTTGAATATTTCACATACACACATATACTCTTGGTTCAATAGTCAGTTTCAGCAGATGTGCTAATCAATGAGGCCATTATTTCCACATGGATTTAAATAAACAGTTTCTGTTAAGGCTTCCCAGTTAATTACAGGCTTGTTCTATTACTGATATTCCCTCTGATCCACAGCTACACAGGACTCTTTAACTATTTTCTGTGTTGCATGTTTAAGTTTAATAGACCTAATTGATACTACCTATGACCAGTGACTATGTTTTGAACATTGTGCTGTGACCAATAAATAGAACTCCTGAGTAAAGGTAGATTTATTGTCTCTTAAGTACAAAGCTAGAAAGAAACTAATGCATATTTATATCCAGAGTAATATAGCAGAAAAGCTACAAGAGAACTTTCTCCTAAAGTTACATAGAAGGAACAATTACTGTAATCAAGACAAAGCATAAAGAAGTTGAAATCAATTGTGAAAGTGATTGTGGAAACTTAATAACAGAACTAAGCCAGAAAGACAATCAAGGCTAAAAAACTGGGTTTCCCTAAGCAATAGAAACTTTGTATCAAGATACTAGGTACAAACTTTGTGCTGTTTTTGTTCTGAATTATTTAAATGCTTAAAATTATTTTAAATGCTGATGTGTAAAAAATGCAACAGATAATATAATAATTCAAAAGTCTGAACCCAGCAGTTCATGCATACATTGTTGTTGTATCTTAACCTTCAAATGAATTTGCATTATGGCCCTAAAGTCAAATAAATTTTGCTTAAGAGAAACCAAACTGCAAAGTTAAAATATTCTTTTGATGCCCATGTACATCTCTCTAGGTAGCTGATCGTTTATTTTCATCTTTTGGACAAGATATTTTGGATGCTCTCTATTGGACTGCGACAGAACCAAAGGAAAGGAAAAGGGCACACATAGGGGTCATTCCCCATTTCTTCATGGCAGTGCTGTATGTCTGTATCCTTTTGTGTTATTTCAGGGTGTGTATGTACTTTCAAAAATCTATAAAATCTTGGATTTTGTATAAACAAGGCAACAAATCCTGATAGGAAACAAAGGAACTCTTATAAAACAGTAAATTGAAAAACCTTAGTTTGCAAGAAAAAAATGGAACATCAGACTCTTTCCTAGGATTTGCACTTTTATGAGGCAATTTCTTTATTCCACTGTACAAACAAATCTAGGCATCACTGATTTTCCTTTCCTTGGTCATATGTGGTAATAAGCCTCAAGTCCAATTTCGTGAAAAACTCCGCTCGCCAAATGGGCCAACATGTCCTTCATGTACTTATTTTCCACACTGACCGCATTTAACCCTTTAAAATCAATGCACAATCTCAGTGGTCCATCTTGTTTCTCCTTAAACAGAATGGGGGCAGCCACGTATGATTTTGCGGGTTGCATGAAACCTCTGGCTAGATTCTTGCTGATGTACCCCTCAGTTCTTTTAACTCCCTGGGCGTCATTGAATACATTTTTGGCTTAGGGAGTTTGGCCCCTGGTCGCCTGGTGGGGGGAAAGGTTGTCACATTCCTTTTCATTGAAAGCTTCCGCTAAATCTCAGTATTCACTTGGCATAAGTTGGGACCCTATGGCCACTCTCAATAGTTCAAGGGACTGTCCTTGGTCTTCAATAGCGACAATTCCCCGCACCTCGCTGGGTGTGGTAGGACGCTAATCTTAATGTCCTCACTCCATTCTCCCACAAAATCAAGGGGTGCCATTTATCGAGCCAAGCTAATCCGAGAATGACCACCTCAGTCATTTTTGGGACCACTACAAAGCGGATGATTTCCCAGTACTTCCCCATTTCTAAATGCATGGATTCGGTTAGGTGCATCGCAGGAGCTGCCCTGATGAGAGACTTTAGTACTGTAGGGAGGTTGATTATGCCCCGGCTGCAAAAGGCGGGATGGGTTGATTCACCATTGGGTCATCTTCCCCTTCGGCATCACTGTCATACGGCGCTGGCATATGGCGCTGGCATCGGGAGTCACTGGTGGAGTTTCCACTTTCCTCAGGGGTGGAGAAATGACCCTGACGGCTTGCTCTTGGCTGGCCCAATTGCACTTTTCCCCACACAAATGAGTCTTTCTTTGGCTTTGCTGTAGCGGCAGTGCAAATAGGCTTGGGGAAATGGGACTGGACACTCAGCTGCTTGGTACCCTAGTTAGCCACACCTGAAACACTTGGTTGGGGGCCCGCCTGGCACTCAAAAGGAACTGGTGGTTGTAGTAGCTTGGGGGCATCAGGCAACTTGTCGTCTCTCTTGGACCCGCCTCAATCTGAACTCAGAGGTGGTAGGCTTCGGGTGGCAGTCCAGTTCTATGTCCAAGGTTATAGCCATGCAATACCATTCACGGGGCTGATCAGGAACAGCTCAGGGCACGCCTGAAACAAATCTTGATCTAGTCCCGCTCTGAAGTGGTGGATTAGTGAGCACTCCGGCCATTGTCTGAGCCTGTCAGCCACATTCCAAAACTCACAGACGTAATCTTTAGCTGGTCTTCCTCTCTGCTTCAGCTCATGGATGTCCTCAGCTTGCAGGGCTTGGAACTCATCCTCAAACCTGGCTCTCAGCTCACTCATGAACAGATTGATAACCCACAGTTCTGGTGCCTGTTCATCATGTAGGGTGATCACCCACTCGGTGCTTCCCCCTCGAGGTTAGCTGCTACAGCATCAACCATCCAGCCCCGTCAGGGTAAGCACAAGTGTGGTGGTTCAGGTGAGCCCACACCTGGTTCAGGAAGAAAGACAGCTTCTCAGGGTCTCCATCAAATGTGGTTTTGATAGGACGTGGATCTAAAGGCCATTGTCCCAAGTATGCTTGTATGTCCGATCGCAGGTGTTGGAGTCGGGGAGCCACATTGTAAAGCCCTCTCAGCTGGTCTCCTGGGCTTGCAGGGTGCCAATCTCTTTCGGGACTACACCAATGCACAGGGCTTGATGCCGAGTCTGGCCAGGGTAGTGGTGAAGCAACATGAGCCATTGCAATAGGGCTTGGGCTTCGCCAGGGAGGAGGGAGTGTTGGAAGAGCTCCTGCATTCTCATCCACTGGGGATCAGATGGTGAGCAATCGGTTCTACTTCTCCCACTTCGAGTCGGTCGAACTTGTCTCTCAGCCTCTAAACAGAGTGGCTGTGGATGGTGGTCAGGTACTTCCACTTCCCCAAGTCATCCCAGCCAGCTGCCCGCTTCACCTTTCTCAGCACAGGTGATCGAAGGCTGTGAGATGAAATCAGTGGGAACTCTTCCTCAGCAGCTTTAAGGGTGCTCTGTCACTGAGAGGTGATCTCCAGCCGATCAAGTTCCCCCAGGGTCAAAGTTTTCTCCGGTTGCCCCGTCCGTCTGATGAGGTCCAAACTTTTGGCTACATGCCACCAGCAGGAGCCCCACTCTTTGCCTGGGCAGCAGCCTGCTCTCTGCCAGCCAATGCCACACTGAGACCAGAGGATACCTCTCCTCTCTTCTCCATCTCAGATTCTTCCCTGAGTCTTTGTCATCCTCCTACATGTGTTAGGTAGGTAACTGGGGCTCAGGACCTCGAGTATTAAAGATGCAGCAGTCTTTGTTTAATGTAATGGTTCTGATAGATGAGACCAATTAAAGCAGAACTCCAAGGCTTGAATTTTCCTCTCTGAACATGTTTATTGGTTACAAAGTTGATGTGGTCAAAAGTGAAACCAAAGTTCCCTCCAGAGTGGACAGTTCCAGTCTCTGTCATTTCTTTTTCCAGGCGAAAAGTGTTTTGGCACCTATGGGGCTCTTGGAAATGGAGACAATCATGAATCACTCTGTTTCCAAGTGCCCCATAGGTACCCAAACACTTTTCGCCCGGATGGAGAAATGACAGAGACTGGAAGCTTCATCTGCTTACAAATGGGGCACTTGGACATGGAGCAAATCACAAGCAGAAGAAACTTCCAGTCTCCCTCTGGGCAAAAAGTGCACTGCATGTCCAGATCGCCTGCCTCCCCCACACCTCCGTGCTCAGACTTAACTGTGCTGTGCCAAGGGGCCAGTGGGCTGTGGCTGCTGCCGAACACCGTTGGCCCTAGTGCGCTTGCCGACTCTTGTGCTGGCCACACCCACCCCAAGCTTATTTTTGGGGTAGGGCTTATATTAAGCCCACCCCAAAAAATCAGGGTAGGGCTTATTTTAGGGGTGGGTCTTATTTTCAGGAAAACATGGTAAAAGGGGTTCTCTAGATAGGAAAACCTGCATAGGCAGGAAAAAAAACCTGGGGTAGATGGGCTTTTGCTCCTCTAAAGCAGGGGTCCCCCAACCCCCAGTCCATGGACTAGTACTGGGCCGCAGCATGCCAGCAACTGGTCTGTACAAACAAGCAAGGCCTCATCCACGAGATACAGGCAGCACACAAAACCATGTACCCTCTCCTCTGCTGACAAACCTCTCCACGGAACCGGTCCCTGGTGCCTAAAAGGTTGGGAACCTCTGCTCTAAAGGACTTGGGGGATTCCAACTTGGGTGGGGTTCCAATCTCATTGTCTGAGACACATGTTAGCAGTGGCTAAAAGTGGGATTTATTTTTACATTCCAGCTTGTTCATTGGCTGTGGCTAAATCTGTAGGTTGCTAATCCTAATTCAGAGTACTCCATTTAACTTGGTTTCAGAAGGCCTTCATAGATTCTTTAAATCTCCTTCTGTCTATCCATAAGTAAATACTTTACAGATTATTCTTGGATGACAAATTATTTTCATGCATATTAGAAACATTTCAGCAATGACTCAAGCATTTGGATTTTGCTTCTTAATAGGCTGCCTTGCTATATTATAACATTTAGTACTCTTCCTCAATGCTGCCTTGATTAATGCCAAAAAATAAAAGCTTTTCTTCATCCTTTTTACTTGCTTAATTTCCAAACTTCTCTGTGATATATCATCAAGAAGCACTCAGCCTAATAATTAAATGACATGATCTAAAATATCAATTTCTTCTGAAGAAGGCAACTCCATTTCAGCCATGCACATCGTCAAAGGTGATAAAATGGGTAATCCCAAACCACGATTTTTCAATATTAAAATAAGCATGCATAATTCTTTGTCTTGTACTCTCATTCTTCCTTTGCATGAAGAAATTAGCAACCCTAACCTAATTCTTTTGTGGGGGAGGGTACTTTTGGTATGCTGCTTGATGGTGCTATATTTTTATTATTTAACTTTTTCTTATTGATAACATTTTCACTTGTTTTGTTATTTAAATTGTTTCATTAATATCTTTGCTTTGGTATCATACTTTATTTTGTTATAAGGCCACATGAGGAGTCCCATGGAAAAGCAGCCTCCATATTTAATTAAAAATATAAAAATAAATTTTAAGGCTGATAAAAAGTACCCTCGCATGACTTTCATACTATAGTAAAATTATCCATTGGGTCTACAAATCCTTCAAGAAATGTGCATTGCAATAAACTGATCATTGAAACAGTTGCATTTTTTTCCAGATTCATACAGTTGCTTCATGAACTGCTCCTGGCTGTCTCCATTGGTGTTCATATTTACAAACAGTTGCTTTGTTTTTTCCAGCAGACCAAAATGGCAAAGTGTGCCAAACAATTCAGGAACAGGTAGGGAAGATGCTATATGAGTTTGGGAAAAAAGACATGGTGGCTTACAAAGGATTTGCACATCACTGTTGTCTTCTATAGTGCAGGGGTATTTGGAAATTAAAAAGGATATACACATATGTAAATATCTACTTGAAACTTTTGACCATTGTGAAGTCTTGGGGCAGTACTATCTCATACATTATTGTATTGTTAGCTTTCATAAGTCTTGTCAGTTCTTTGATTTCATTTGCTATCATCACAGCAACTTTCTTACAAATATTTTTCATGGAAAGGATAAATTAATATTTATGCCACAAACAATTTTTACTCCCTGTCTGAATTGGTCATGAATCAGCAACAGCCTACAAAGCCATTTGTTGCTATTTTCTGATCTGAGATGTGTTTGAATATTAGTAGTTTGGGTTGTTAGTTGGGCTGTTGGTTTGATCTCTGAGCTTGGAGATTTATTTGCAAAGGCTTAGTCTCCATTTGGGAGGGATATCTTCAGTGTGCTTTGAATTGCAATTCAAAGCGCATTGAAGATATTCCTCCGAATGGAGATGATGAACTATTTGCAGCCAAATTGCCAAGCTTGGAAATCAAACAAACAACCCATTTTCTGATCTATCTCACCACACAAATTATTCTATGCTCTAGCTATTTTAAAAAAATTATAATATTTGAATATTAGAAAAATTGGATGTGTAGAAAAGAAATACAAAACTTCATGATCGGGTAAAATAAGAGGAATGAATGAAGCCAGTTTGGAAATATGTATAAATGCGAAGAAACTACAACTAATCTAAAGAAATATATTGTGGAATTGATTACTGTTTAATAGCCAATATTCACTACCATGCCATAACACCTTCTTTTGGCAACTTCACTTGAATCGTGCCTTGAAGAAAGGAAGTTTCACTGCATGCTTGAATCAGTAGTTAAGGCAGGGGTGTCAAGCTGCCAGTCCACGGGCTGGATGCTTCATGCTGAAACCGCGTCCACCCCATTGCCGGCAATGGAAAAAAATCGTGATGTTGCAAGTTTGACATCCCTGAGTTAAGGGAATCTTTGAGTGTATTGTTTAGTATGACTTGATGAAATGTCAGACTCTACTGATTATTGAGGGGGATCTTGAAATTCAGACTAATATTTTCTAGTAAAATTCTTTTTCCTTAATATATGTGACTACAGTCTTGCATGCTATCCTTATTATGGTGCAAGCAACAACACTCAATGTAGCCTTCAACTCCCACAATAAATCACTTCTTACTATCATGATGTCTAACAATGTAAGTGTTAGAAGGATCTAATGCAAATCTGTCATTTGATGTTTTTAAGAAGTAATAATTTGGTTTTGTAGAAATTTTCTTTTAAATCCAGATTTGCCTAAAATGGGAATTTGCTTTCTTTAAAATGCAGTTTGTGGAAATAAAAGGAAGTGTTTTCAAGAAATTTGAGAAGAACAATTTATTTCAGATGTCAAATAGTGGTATGTATATTTTTGTGTGATAACCATTCATGCTAGTTTCTTTGTGTAAAAGTCTGAAATCTGTGGTGCATTTAGTGACACTGAGTCATACAGATTCTAGATTGTGGGCTCTGATGTGTGTGTGTGTGTGTGTGTGTGTGTGTGTGTGTGTGTGTGTATGGGCACAAGCAATTTAGAAAGGGGTCATAAATGTTTAAATCCATGGGGAGGCAAAGTCAGAAGGCTTTCAAATCTCATTCCTCTAAAGGAAATTTGGAAATTGCTGGAATAAGATCTAAGTGGTAGTTAACTTCACACATAGAACTATCTATCAAAACTGCCTATCATTTAGCTAGATATTTATTGGGTTTGCTTGGCCTGGCATGCCAACTGCAAAACCCAAACAACCTATAAAGAGCAGCCCAAAATTGAGAACTTGGATTTCTGCAACCCAAATGTGGTAGCTCTAATTTTATTCATAGGATTGGAATATGCAACTCCATCTATCATTTTAGGGTCATGCAAGATATCACAAATTTTTGAAAGCCATTGATTCAGTATTTGGAAGAAAGTTTGGCTCGACCAGCAGTCTTGATCCCTGGAAATCTTGATCCCTTTTAACCACTTAATTTGCTAAATTTACTGCATGCCTGGACAGAGGGTGGCAAAATCTGTAAGTTATTTGATGAGACACTGCCATAGAGGAAAGGAAAGAAGGAAGCAAAGAAAATCTTTCTGCAATTTTTTGCCATGAGAAGGTGAAGAAAAAATTTAGCTGTCTCAATGGTGTCACCATTTGCAACTGTAATGGGAAGGCTCCATTACAGTCGTAGATTGAGGACTACATGTATGAAATTATGAGTGTGTTATTTGCCTTCCTCATGGATCTTCGATATAGTTGGCTTTTAAGAAACTGGAAACTTCTTAGAGTTAACAGATTACTATCATAATTATTTTAGATATCAAAGAGAGATTCACCAACTATGTGCTATTACTGATAGTTTGCCTAAGAAATATGGAACAATTTTCATGGAACCCAGGTAAAGACTACTTTAGACATAAACATTAAAATGAAATATTTTAAATATGTTCATATATCATCATCATTTTAGCCATTGTCTATCCAATGTAGGATGAAGGCCTCTTCCACATGTTTCCAATCAGTATGGTTCTGAGCTTTTCTTTTGCCAATTAGGTCTGCAATACCTGCTGATGCTCAAAAAAATAAAGGGAACAGAAAATAAGACATCCTACTATTAAATACAGTACATTGTGTTGTTTAAGTGTTCCCTTTATTTTTTTGAGCAGTATATATTAATTGTCAAACATTTCTTTCTGGCTGTAATAAAATAAGGTTGTTTGCTTTATTTTTTTCATTTCAATTTATTTTTCACTTTATTTTTTGTATTGCCATTGTATTTTGAGTTCTGACTGGTACATAATTTTAATTCCGTCTATTACAAGTTACTGAAGTGCTTTTAGTGACATGGTAACAAATGACTATTGTATTTTGCTCTGCTCCATACATATTCAGTAGAGCACAATTTATCTCAGTATCTTTGGTTATATGCAATTTGACCCCTATGCAAATCAGATTTAGGACTTTGATAGTGTCAGGAAGTTGGTCCTGATTCACATTTTGACTGCATGGTGATTAAGTATTTGCAGATTTAGCTTTTATAATTATGGATTAAAAATCTGCACAAAGAGTCAACTGCTTAGATTATTTTGCTCCATGTACTGAATTAATTCTGATACCTTGCTGGAGAGAAATCTGTCGCCATTAGAACTATTAATGATCACCTCTAAGATTTTCATGCCACTGTTCTGTTTGGGAAGAAGATTCTCATGTGGCTTGCAGTTACAAAAATGGAATGGATGGAAATGTGTCTAATCTCTCTGTATCTGTATTTTCTCCTTCCTAGATGAATTACCTGGGATGAAAGTAGCACACTCATAGTGCAGCAGCACCACACTTAAAACTTTTTACAGGATGATTTGAAAACATCTGATCTTTGAAACAAACACCAGTCTCCTGATTCTGATCTCTGCAAAGCAGTCTAGCCTTAGGCCTAGCAGCTTAAGAAAAGACCCTTCAACTGTCTTGCATATGATTAATGAGGATGACTATTATGCTGTCCTCTAGTCTCACCTTTGAAAAGTTTTAAAACCAGGGTTTGCTCTGGTTTCCACCTCTAGTTTATGATGCTCTTGTAGAGTTGATGTAGCAAGGTCTGCTTTGTTTCCCTCTTTGAAACTAAGTGCGTGGCACATTTTTTATATGTTTTTATTGACTTTTAAAATACAATTCAAAAGTACTTATTCAATAAACATGTTGTCTGAGTTTATCATTCACTAATACAAATTAAATTCCTAATCCCTTGTTCGTTTCTCCAGCCATTGATAAAATAAGTCCCAAGTTTGAAAATATTCTGTCTCTTCTTTTTCTTTCAACCTCAGAGTAAGTTTGTCCATTTCCACACAGTCTAATATTTTTTTAATTATTTCTTCCTCTGGTGGTATTTCTTCATTTTTTCAATATTGTGCGAATATGATTCTTGCCACTGTTGTCACATGTAAAATTAAGTATATACTTTGTTTATCAAACTTTTCTGACATTATACCTAATAAAAGAAAGTTCAGGTTTAAAATCTATATGGTTTCCCCACATCCTTTCTAGCCAACTATGTATTTTTGTCCAATATCTCCTTGCTTTAACACATGTCCACCATACATGATAATAAGTACCTGATTTGTGATTACATTTCCAACATCTATCTGACATATTTTTATTTTTAAACATTTTTGCTAATCTTGCTGGTGGCAAGTGCCATCTATAGAATATTTTATGTAAGTTTTCTTTATAAGAGGTTGACATTGTCAGTGTATATTTTTTCCCACAAGCTTTGCCATTTCTCTAAATCTATATTGTATCCAAAATTCTTTGCCTATATTATCATCGTTTCTCTTACTTGTTCATCTTCCATTTTCAAATTCAATAAAAAGTTATACATTTTCTTAATTAGTTTTTCATCAGAGATTAATAATATCTGATCAAACAAGATCTGCTCTCTGTAAAAGCCATACAATTTAACATCTTTATCATATCTCACTTGCATTTGTAAATATGACCACCATGATAGATCAATAACCTGATTTTCCATCTCTTGTTTAGATTTTAAGTTCAATTCAGAATTTAGAATATCTTTATATGTCTATATTTTCTGAAGACTGACTAAATTTGGATGTACAAATGCTTCCATTGTTGAAAGCCATCCTGGAATTTTCAAGTATATTTTACATTTTATTTTTTACCATGTTAGTAATAATACATTTCTAATATAGTGGTTTTCGAAGTATTTATGTATTTTATTTTTACATACCATAAAAAAGCATGCCAACCAAGTTGTAGTTCATGTCCCTCCAAGTACAGCAATGTTTTATTTCTAAGAATTATCCATTCTTTTACCCATGTTAATACTGCTGCTTGGTAATATAAAGTCCACTCTGGCAAGCCAACACCTCCATTTCCCTTAGCTTCTTGTAACATTTTCAATTTAATTCTAGCTTTCTTTCCTTGCCAAATAAATGTTAAAATTAGGGAAATTGTAAGTCTTCAAAGAATTTTTTTCTCCAGTTTTATAGGTATCGCTTGAAATAAAAACAAGTATTTTTGGTAATATATTCATTTTCACTGTAGCAATTCTTCTTAACATCGACAGTTGCAGATTTTTCCATTTTTCCAAGTCAAGTTTTATTTGGTTCAGTAATTTTATATAGTTATCTTCTTTCATTGTTGAAAATCTTGCTATCAAATATATTCCCAACTATTTAACTTTTTTAACTATCACTTTGGTTTTTTCTGTTTATCTTCAGTACTGCTTTCTCTCCAAACTGTTCTGTCTTTTCCAATAATTTTTGGAATCATCTCTAAAGTTTCCTCTAAGATAAATATCAAGTCATCTGCAAATGCTTGCTATTTACAAGTTTCACTTTTTATTTCCAGTCCTTTAATTTCTGGACCTTGTCTAGTATTTCTATTTAAAACTTCCAAAGTTAAAATAAATAACAGTGGAGATAGTGGACATCCTTGTCTTGTGCCTTTTCTTATGTCGAAATTCTCTGTACAGTCTCCATTTACTATCACTTTTGCTGTTTGTTTATGATATATTGTTTTAGTCATATTTATAAAAATTTGTCCAAAATCCATTGTTTTTAGTTGTTGAATCATAAATTTCCAGGAAACATTATCAAATGCATTTTGGGTGTCTAGAAATACTAGTGCCAATTGTTTCCTTGGATGCATTTCATAATATTCCAGTATGTCCATTATAATTCTTAAGTTTTTATTTGTCTCTTTGGTAGAAATCCATTTTGATCTGGATATATAAATTCAGTCAGAAATCTTTTCAGTCTCTCAGCTATTCTTGAAGTAAAGATTTTATAGTCCACATTTAGTAATGATATCGGATCTGTAATTTTTTATCTCTGTCAAATCTGAGTCCTCTTTTGGTATCAGAGTAATATTTGCTTCTGTCCATGTGTTTGGGAGTTTAGCCTCCAATAAAAGTTCATTACACACAACTTTCAACTATGTACTTAGTGTAGATATTTATACAACTCTGCCGGGAGCCCATCTGGTCCTGGTGTTTTTTCATTTTTTTTGTCTTCTTACTGCTTCTATCAGTTCCATCATTGTTATTTTCTCAATTAACATGATTTTAAGGTTTTCTGGAATTTTTGGTAAATTTTTTCCCATATATTGAATTGTTTTTTCCCATACAGTTTCTCATAATATTCTTTAATTATCTTTTTTATTGCTTCATTTTTAAATTGTAAATAGCCTTTTTCATCTACTAAATTGTTTATCAATTTTTTCTCCTTTTTTTAAGTTTATAAGCTAACCATTATCCTGGTTTATTTGCATTTTCAAAAAAGTTTTGCTTTGTCTTTTTGATTTGCTGTGCCAATTTTTCTGATTCTATTAAAATTAACTTATGTTTTATTATTTCCATTTGTCTTTTCAATGTTTTCTTTTGTGGGTTTATTTGTAGTTCTATTTCTATTTTTTTTAATTCTTCTCTTAACAATTGACATTGTTGTCTCTTTTCTTTGTTTTTTTGACCTCAAAAATATGCTTTGGCTGTATCCCATATATTTTGTAATGTATCTTCTTTTTTATTTTCTTTGAAGAAAAATTCCCATTTCTTTTGTTGCTGTCTATAAATTCTTCCTCTTTTAATGTAGATTGATTCAAAGTCCATCTTAATTTTTTTTTGCATTCCTTTCCACATCATTTTTAAAGGATTATGATCTGCCCAAGTGCCTAATTCTATCTCAATCTCCTGCATATTAGTTCTTAATTCAGGCATCATACAAATCATGTCAATTCTGGACCAAGATTTATGACTGTTTGAATAAAATGTATATTGTATTTTCCTGGATTCATTTCTCTTCAAGTATCTTGTACACCAATTTCCTCTATCATGTTAAAAAAAGTCTTAGGTAATCTTTTTCTTCCTTGTTTTCCTGTTTTGCTAATTTTATAATCTAATGACCCATCTACTATTGCATTAAAATCCCCTACTAGACAGATGTTTTGATATTCCATTTCTGCTATTTTTCTATGAAGATTTTGATAAAATTCTTCTTGTTTACTGTTTGGTGCATATATTACTACCAAAAGTATTTGTTTTTGATTTAAAAATATTTCTACCATCACAATTCTTCCTTCTTCATCCGAATAAATCATTTTAGAATCTATTGTCTCTTTGACATATACAGCTACTCTTTTTTGTTGTGCTGATGCATAGTAGAGTTTCCCAATTTTTGGGTATTCCAAAAATTTATAGTATTGTTTTTTATGTGTCTCTTGCAGACAAATTATATCAATATTTAATTTCTGCAATTTTTTAAAGATTCTTTTCCTTTTTGATTGAAAGTTCAATCCATTTATATTCACTGAAAAATATCCATTTTCCTTCTCCATTTTATTTACTTATATTTAGGTCTTGTCGATCTCATAGTCCTCTGCTCTCTTGCCATTCCCTCCCCCTCTTGATCTGACTTGTATTTCTCTTCTTCTATTTGTGTAGTTATTTCCTCTGTTGCTTGTTCTGTCAGTTTCTGGCCTTTTCTATCCTCTTGTTGGTGTTATACTCTTTCATCCAGAAATGCTCTGTTTCTTTCGTCGAAGTCTTCTGCCTTCTAAGCTGAATCCAATCGATATCTTGTATTATTCCAGTTGATTAAGATCCTTTCTGGCATTAACCATCTAAAGTTACACCTTTTGCAACCTTTTGCAATTAACTTTGTGGTCAGAAAATGATATTGTTTTTGGGTGTTCCTTTATTCTTTTAGGAATCTGCTTCAACACCACAATTTCTTTATTTTTGTATTGTAATGGGTCATCCCTAACTTCTCAGTATCTCATCTCTCATTGTTTTCTTTACAAATCTTACATGAACTTCTCTAGGCAGTTTATGTTTCCTCACATAGCTTGAATTCATTCTAAATATTTCGTCAATCTCCTCTTGTATCTCAGCTCCGTCTGTTTTTAGAGCCTCTGCCAGTAGATTAATAATCACTTCTGCTACATCTTCCTTCTTATCATCAGATATATTCTGGAATCTTAGATAGTGTACAGCTTTCTCCATTTCCAGGGCTGCAATTGCTCCTTCTAAGCTTTGATTTGCTTGTTCTAGCCTTTCATTTTCTTCCATTATTGCCTCCATTTTTCATCAGTTTCTTCTGATTTATCTTCCATTTTCCTAATTTTTGTTCACTTAGCAATCATTTGTTGATGGCATCAAATTGTGTCTATATCTAGCATTCATTCATTTAGCTTATCTAAGTTGTTTTTTGTCTCTTCATGATTTTTCTGCATTGTTTCTTGAATTAACCGTAGCATGGCTTGTATCTCTTTTTGAAAGCTGTTTGTCTTTTCTTGTTGTAACATTGTTTCAATAGATCCCTGACTTGCTGGACTATATGCTAAGTTTGTAAGCCGCCCTGAGTCTTCGGAGAAGGGTGGGATATAAATGGAATAAAAATAAATAAATATGTTCCAGAAGAAGGTGCAGAAGAGATTTTTCCCCCCATGGTTTTAGTGAGATTTGGTGCACTCATTTTTCAGTTGAACATGTTTTGTAAATCCACAAAGAGAAAAGGAAAAAGAAAAAGAAGCCAACCTTAGCCTTAGGCTATAAACCAACCATGAAAAAGCCAACTGCTTTAGGCTAATCCAAATGTTCCCATTATTTCAAATATATAAAAAGCCCTCTATTTCCAAATAGTTTCTATTATAGTTATATCCAGGGTAAAAAGATATGATTGTAAAAAGTCTTTTCTAGTATAAAGTCACACACAGTTCTTTTTGTTTACAAGAGGTGTTAGTCCAAGGTCAGCAACCTCTCAAATTCTTTCTGTATTGTTGTAGTATCTCTTCTCACCACTAGATGTCCTTATTAACTGTAATGTCTATCCAGGTTTAAAAAACTTTTTTAAAAAATGCTTTCACAAAAAAAAAACAAATATTTTTTCATAATAAAGGTTAGCAAAATTTTCTTTAAATCAGTCCCAGTTTCATTTTTGTATATTCTTTTGTATTTCTTAATTTCGTTTCCCCCATTTAAAATTTTTCGCCACTTTTAACTCCCTTCTTCCCAAGTCTTCCTGGGGTCTTTGCTTTGGAAATTATCCAATCTGGGGATTTATATTTCTAAGTCCACAGGGAAGAGAAATAAAAAAACACTCTCACTCAGATCTCAGAACATTGTTGACAATCAGCATGCCGCCATTCTTCGCTTCTTTTCTGGTTGTCTATGACTTGAGCTGCCTGTGCGTTTACCGGCAGTCTTTCTCCCGTCCGTTTGAAGAGGTTCCTTGGTTCATTTGGGCCGACTGCTATCGGCCAGGCTTCCAAGGCTTCCCTTCCTCTTCATTGCCTCTCCAGGGCAACTTTCCGATCCCTTAGTGTCTCCAAATGGAGCAAAATTGGACTAGGAAACTGGAGCCCCAATTTCTTTCGCCCATCTCATCATGACACCAAACTGGAAATCCGTAAATGTGTGGCACATTTGTTACAAGGACAACATCTGCTACTAGAGGAGAGAAGATTTACAGAGCCTATTTTGTATTTAACTGAGAAATCAATGGTTCCTTTGATCTTATGATACTATCTTTATAAAACTCCAAAAGCCCAAGATCTTCCCAAGCCCTGGGAAGAGAAGATTGACCACTTGTAATGACTACTGAAAGAGAAATGCTTTACCTGCAGAATTTTTTTTCTGACAATTTAAAATATAATGTGAAGGATTTTATTTTGCATATATTGAGGGGAAGTAGACATTCCATTTATGTTTAGGTCATTTGTTTCGGTTCCATACCCAGTTTATTCCTGTGAATTCCTTCCTTCTTTTACAGATCATCTCTGGGTATTGTTTCCTGATGTCTGTATGGTGATTGCATCAGAGGTTGCTGTTGATATTGTGAAACATGCTTTCATAACCAAATTCAATGACATCACAGCTGATGTAAGTATATAATTAAACGTCTATGGAGATTCTCAGTCATCCAGGTCATAGTTGTTCCAAAGATGCTTTTTTTATATAAGAGTTTTTATTAAATTTTATAAGGTTAGGAAGAGGATATGACCAGGGTAAGGATCAGGATTTGGGATGGGGTCAAGATCGCGATTAGGGTAGAAACGGGGTTGAGAATAACATTGGGGTTGCCCCCCAATAACATTTTCAAACTTTAGCAAACAGACTATTGTCCGGGTATATATGTTCAATTAAGACTAATTAATATAACAGTAAATAGCTATAATATATATGCTAAATGATAATCATATACGGTATCAATTAGTCAATACATATCATTCTCCTTACTAATATATATTCAAAATAACATATCACATTCATTTCTCACTAGTTCGTTTTCCTAACCATTGGTAAAACTTATCCCATGTTTTAAAATAAATTGAATCCTCTTTCTCTTTAATCTCTAAAGTTAATCTGTCCATTTCTGCACATTCTAAAATTTTCTTAATTAGAAACTCCTCAGTTGGTAGGTTTTCATTTTTCCAGTATTGGGCAAATGCTATTCTCACTGCTGTCATTACATGCAATATTAGATACTCATTCTCCTTCTCATACTTAGCTCCTAATATTCCTAACAAAAACAGTTCTGGTTTAAATTCAACCTGTATTTTAGTCATCTTTTCCAACCATAAGCCAGAACTTTAGGGCATACCCACCAGATATGGTAGTAGGTACCTGGCCTTTGTTTACATTTCCAGTAATTATTTGAGGTATTTTTAAAACATTTTAGCTAATCTTACTGGTGTCATATGCCATCTATAAAACATTTTATACAAATTTTCTTTATATGAAACTGCTTTAGTCAATTTAATATTTCTGTCCCATAATTTTTGCCAGTCTTCCAAATCTATAGAATATCCAAAGTTTTTTGCCCAATTATCATTGTATCTTTTACTTGTTCTTCTTCCATCTTCAAGTTTAGCAGAAATCTGTAAAGTTTCTTAACCAGGTTTTCATCTGTTTTTAGTAATATTTGATCAAATTCTGTCTGTTCTTTATAAAATCCCATGTCTTTGCATCTTTTCTATATCTTGTTTGAATTTGCAAATACGGCCACCATGCTAAGTCAATACCATGTCGATGTAAGTCTTGTCTGTCTTTCAATTTTCCTTCCTTATCTAGGATATCTTTGTAAGTAAAGACTTTGTCATACTTAATTAAGTTTGGGTAAGCAAAAGCTTCCATTGTTGAAAGCCACTCAGATAGTTTAATATAGATTTTCTGCTTTTATTTTTTCCCATTCTGAAAGGAGTACATTTCTTATAAATTGATTTTGGAAGTATCTATGTGCTTTACTTTTCTCGTACCATAGAAAGGCATGCCAACCAATTTGTAGGTCGTGCCCCTTTAGGTACAATAGTCTTTTATTTCTCAGCGTAATCCATTCTTTAAGCCATGGTAGAATGGCTGCTTGATAATATAGTCTCCAGTCCGGGAGTCCAAATCCTCCACTATTTTTAGCTTCTTGTAACTTTTTCACTTTAATTCGTGCTTTCTTCCCTTGCGAGATAAATCTCAATATTGTTGCATTTAGGTCATCAAAGAAAACGTTTCCCAGTTTTACAGGGATCATTTGAAATAAGAAGAGTACTTTCTGTAAAATATTCATTTTAACTGTAGCTATTGTTCTTAACAGCGACAGCTAAAGATTTTTCCACTTTTCCAAGTCCAATTATTTGTTTCAACAATTTTTCATAGTTACTGTATCTTCTTTTAATATTATACATATTGCTGTTAAGTGAATTCCTAGATACTTAACATTTTTAGTTATTTGTAGATTTGTCTTTTTTGTAAGTTGAGTTTTCTGTTTGTCTGTTAGGTTTTTTGTTAATACTTTAGTCTTATCTCTATTTATTTTCAAACCTGCCAGTTCTGCAAACATTTCTATTTTCTCCTATCTCCTGGGCTGCTCACAGTCGGTGTTGACGGGAGGGCAGAGGTCCGCCCCGAGGCCTCTTGTTTGTGGAGTTCCTCAGGGGTCGGTTCTCTCGCCCCTCCTGTTCAACATCTATATGAAGCCGCTGGGCGAGATCATTCGTGGTTTTGGGGTGGGGTATCATCAGTACGCTGATGATACCCAACTTTTTTTCTCCACCCCAAACCAACCCAGCGATGCCCTCGCCGTGATGTCCCGTTGCCTGGAAGCGGTCCGGGTCTGGATGGGGAGAAACAGGCTTCGTCTCAATCCTGCCAAGACTGAGTGGCTGTGCATACCGGCATCTCGGGTCAACCAGACTATTCCATCTCTAACGATGGGGGGTGAGGTGTTACCCCCCGTTGATAGGGCTCGCAACTTGGGCGTCCTCCTGGATTCGCAGCTCACTTTTGAAGACCATATAGGAGCCGTGACCAGGGGGGCTTTTGCCCAGGTTCGCCTGCTGCGCCAGGTGCGACCCTACCTGGACCGAGATGCCCTACGCACAGTCACTCATGCTCTCATGACCTCCCGTTTAGACTACTGCAACGCTCTCTACATGGGGCTGCCCTTGAGGACCACCCAGAGGCTTCAGCTGGTGCAGAATGCAGCCGCGCGAGTCGTGATGGGGGTCTCCCGATACTCCCATGTAACACCTCTACTCCGCGAGCTGCATTGGCTTCCAGTTGCCCTTCAGGTGAGATTCAAGGTGCTGGTGATGACCTATAAAGCCCTAAATGGCGAGGGTCCGGGATATTTGAGGGAACACCTGCTGCCAGCATCAAGTTCCCTTCGTCCAGTACGCTCCCACAGGGAGGGTCTCCTCAGGTTGCCGCCGGTTAAAGATTGCCGGCGGGTAACACCCAGGGGTAGGGCCTTCTCAGTGGGTGTGCCTGCCCTGTGGAACCAGCTGCCTGCGGAGCTTAGGACCGCCCCCAACCTCCGTTCATTCCGCCGGGACCTGAAGACCTGGCTCTTCGAGCTCTCTGGCCCAGGCTGAGAATATTTTGATTTTAACTGGGTTTTAATTTTCTCAGGGTTCTATTTAATCTTTTTTAATTTGTTTTAACGTTTGTATTGACTTTCTTTTAAATGCCCTGTAAACTGCCCTGAGTCCTTCGGGAAAGGGCGGTATATAAATCTAAATAAATAAATAAAATAAATAAATAAACAGTTTAGTAGCTGTTTCAAGTGGCTCCTCCAAAATAAAAACCAAGTCAAAGGCTTGTAATTTATATTTTTGTTCTTTTTATTTTATTTATTTATTTATTTTATTAAATTTATATGCCGCCCTTCTCCCAAAGGAGTCAGGGTGGCTCACAAAAATAAAAATTAAAAACATAAAATAGAAAATTTAAAAAAGAATTAAACATTAAATACAATAATTATATGACAATTTAAAAACCAGTAAAAAGCTAATTAAGAACCGTAGTCAGTACAGGCCAGCTTGTTGGAACAACCACATCTTCAGGTCACGGCGGAAGGACCGAAGGTTAGGGGTCGTCCGCAGCTCCCCGGGGCAATTCATTCCAGAGGGTTGGCGCGCCCACAGAGAAGGTTCTCCCCCTGGGGGTCACCAACTGGCATTGTCTGGCCGATGGCAACCTGAAGAGGCTGACTCTGTGGGAGCGAACCGGGCGATGGGAGGTTGACAGTGGCAGCAAGTGGTCTCGCAAGTACCCCGGGCCTAAGCCATGTAGGGCTTTAAAGGTTATTACCAGCACCTTGAATCGCACCCGGAGGGCAACCGGAAGCCAATGCAGCTCACGCAGGAGTGGTGTAACATGGGAGTACCAAGATACTCCCATAAGCACCCGCACAGCCGCATTCTGCACCAGTTGAAGCCTCCGGGTGCTCTTCAAGGACAGCCCCATGTAAAGAGCATTGCAGTAATCCAGACGAGAAGTGACGAGGGTGTGGGTAACCGTGCATAGGGCATCTCAGTCCAAAAAGGGGCGCAACTGGCTCACTATGCGAACCTGTGCAAAGGCCCCCCGGGTCACGGCCGTTAGATGATCATCCAAGTTGAGCCGTGAATCCAGGAGGACACCCAAGTTGCGAGCCCTTTCTGAGGGGGGCAATACCTCCCCCCCATCAAAAGGGAAGGAATTTGTTGGATAGTACGAGATGCCGGTATCCACAGCCACTTGGTCTTGGAGGGGTTGAGCCTGAGCCTGTTCCTTTCCATCCAGACCCACACCGCCTCCAGGCACCGGGACATCACGTCAAGGGTTGGTTCGGGGTGGAGATGAACAACTGGGTATCATCCGCATATTGGTGATACCTCACCCCAAAGCCACGGATGATCTCACCCAGCGGCTTTATGTAGATGTTAAACAGGAGGGGGGAGAGAACTGACCCCTGAGGCACCCCACAAGAGAGGGGCCTCGGGGTAAATCTCTGTCCCCCTGCCAATACAAACTGTGAGTGGCCCGAGAGGTAGGAGGAGAACCACCATAAAACCGTGCCTTCGACTCCCAACCCCTCGAGCTGTCGCAACAGGATACCATTGTCGATGGTATCAAAAGCCGCTGAGAGGTCAAGTAGGACCAGGACAGAGGAATAGCCCCTGTCCCGGGCCCGCCAGAGATCACCCACCAGTGCAACCAATGCCATTTTCGTGCTGTAGCCGGGTCTGAAACCGGACTGGTACGGGTCCAGATAGTCTGCTTCCTCCAGGAATTGCAGGAACTGACGCGCCACCACGCTGTCAACAACCTTCGCTACAAAGCGATGGTTGGAGACAGGACAGTAGTTATTCAACGAGGCCGGGTCCAGGGCAGGCTTCTTGAGGAGGGGCCTCACCACCGCCTCTTTCAAGGCGGAGGGGAAGACACCCTCTGTCAAAGAAGCGTTGGTCACTGCCTGGAGCCAGCCCCCTGTCACCTCCCGGGTGGCCGAAACCAGCCAGGAGGGACATGGGTCCAATAAACAAGTGGTAGCGCTCAGTTTATGCATAATCCTGTCCACATCATCCATAGTCACAGGGTCAAACTCACCCCAAATGGTATGATCAAGGCCTGCCCTCTCCACTCCGCCGGAATCTGCCCAGTCGGAGTCCAAGCCAGTCCGGATCTGAGCGATTTTGTCCTGCAGATACTGTACAAATTCCTCAGCCCTACCCTGCAAGGGGTCATCCCTCGGTCCGTGGTTAAACAGGGAGCGGGTCACTCTAAACAGTGCGGCTGGGCGGTTATCTGGATGCAATGAGAGCGGAAAAGTAAACACGCTTTGCCGCTTCCATCGCCACTAGGTAAGACTTAAGATACTGTAAGTTCTTAGCTGTGTTCGATCAGATTCGGATCTGCTGGACCTCCAACAGCTCTCTAGGCGTCTTTTCCGGCACTTCATCTCTTGGAGCCCCTTGGTAGACCAGGGGGCCACTTGGGGTCTGCGCCACGTCAGAGGCCGCAAAGGCACAACTCAATCCAAGGCCCCAGCAGCCGCCCTCTCCCAGGCTTCCACTAGGGCAGGGGTCGGCAACCTTGGCTCTTTTATGACTCGCGGACTTCAACTCCCAGAATTCCCGAGCCAGCATAGCCAAGGTTGCCGACCCCTGCACTAGGGCCTCAGCAGAGTCATGGGCAAGGGAAGCAAGAAATGTCCCAAGCTCCGTCTGGAACCTTTCAGGGTCCATCAGGCGCCTAGGGTGGAACCACCAATCCTTTAATTTCTATGTCTTATCTAATATTTCTGGCCAATACTTCCAATGTTAATATAAATAGCAGTGGGGATAATGGACACCCCTGCCTTGTACCTTTTTTGATATCAAAATTTTCTGTATAATGTACGTTTAGGATTATTCTAGCTGTTTGTTTATGGTAGATTGCTTGAATTGTATTTATAAAGTTTTTCCAAAGTCCATTTCCATCAACTGCTGGAACGTAAATTGCCAGTTTAAGTTGTCAAAAACTTTTTACGCATCAAGAAATATTAATGCCATCTGTTTCCCTGGATGATTTTCATAGTACTCTAAGAAATCATTCTCAAGTTGTTTTTTATCTGTCTTTTAGGTAAAAAACCGTTTTGATCTATATGTATGAATTCAGTCAGTAATTTCTTAATTCTTTCTGCCATTATCGAAGCAAACATTTTATAGTCCACATTTAATAATGATATTGGTCTATAGTTTTTTATATGTGTCAGATCAGTATCTTCTTTAGGTATTAAATGATGTTAGCTTCAGTCCACGACTTTGGTATTTTAGTCTCCAAAAGGATTTCATTGCACAGTTTTTTCAACCTCGGACCTAGTACATCTTGTAATGCTACGTAAAATTCTGCAGGAAGTCCATCTGGCCCCAGAGTCTTATCTTTCTTTTGTCTTTTTATGGCTTCAGTAATCTCAATCATTGATATTTTCCCATTTAATATATTTCTGATATTCTCTGGGATTTTTGGCAAGTTTGATTCTTTTAAGTACTAAGTACTTAAGTATTTTCTGCTTTTTCATGAGGCAACTGGATTTTCTTTTTTCTTTTTCTTTGAAGACATTTTGCTTCTCATCCAAAAAGCTTCTTCAGCTCTATAATTAAACATTTCCAAATGATTGGACCAAATCTGCTCTAGGTTTTGTAAATGAAGTGAGAGAAATATTGTGTTGTGATTCAGTGTCAGCCTTTGGGTTCGGCAGCTGAATCGGACAGCTCTGAGGAGGAGGAGGAGGAGAAGAGGATTGGAGAGCCTGCAGAGGAAAGTTCTGAGGCATCGCAGAGCTCTCAGCCAGACCCCTCCCGTCTGATTCCTCCTCAGACCCAGCTGTGTGAGCCTGACAGCTTGGACGAAGACGATTCACAGCTGGCTTTGTTCAAGGACGCCCGAAGCAGGAGGCAGACAAGCAGGAGCAAACAAAGGAAGGCAATAAGCCACCTCGGGAGGAGGCAAAGAGAAGCCACGCCTTGAAACTGTTTAAAAGGGGAATGTGTGGGAGGTGCTGGTTGCTGAAGGCAACCGTTTGAACAGCTTCTGATTTAGTCGTGGTTAGTATTTGTTTTGCTCTGTTTTGGATCTGTTTCATTTCATTTGTGTAAATAAATTTGGTTGGCTTACTTTCAGCCTATTGACTTTTGAAAAGGGGTTGTCCCTGACATTTCTGCAGGGCCGATAGTAGGCTAGAACAGAACAGTTTGCCTTCAGCCTCCCACCCCTTATTATTATTATGGAGCAGCTACGTGCTGAGAATGCCCAGCTCACCCAGCAACTTGCTTTGTTGGCAGCTCAGGTGGCTCAATTACAAGCTCAGGTCCGTGCTGCACCCCCACCATCACCACCACCCAGGAGAAAATGCCAAGTTGCGATGCCGGATAAATTTAATGGCAATCCAGAACTGTTTCCTGCTTTCCTGGGACAATGCCAGCTCTTTATCAGCGTGAGAGCAGCTGATTTCCCCACTGACCAGGATAAGGTGGGGTTTGTGTTAAGTCTTCTTTCTGGTGATGCAGCTCGTTGGGGCACACTTCTGCTGGCTCAACCTAGTCCATTGTTGGACAACTTTGTGCGGTTTTGTGATCATATGCGTCTGATGTATGAGGACCCTATAAAGACGCAGACTGCTACTCGATGCTTGAAAGCTCTGAGGCAAGCCCCCTACAGGGCTATATCAGCGATTTTCGGCTGCTTAGCCAGGATTCCGCCTGGAATGAGGCTGCGCTTGTGGATGCCTTCCAGGATGGATTGTCAGAGGAGATGTTGGATGAGCTGGCCCGTGTGGATATTCTCTCAGACCTCAATGGGCTGATCCATCTCTGCCTGCGGATCGATGCTCGGTTGCAGCAGCGAAGGAGTCGCCATGCCACCCCAAAGACCCCTGCAGCCCCTGTTGTGCGTGAGACCCCAGTTCAAAGGGAGGAGACAATGGAGCTGGGTGCCGCCAGGTCTCGTCTATCGGTGACTGAAATGAACAGACAATGATCGGGGGGGTTGTGTTTTTACTGTGGGGACCCTGGGCATTTGGCTGCTTTTTGCCCAAAGAAGCGACAATGGGCATCAGTGACTGAGTCTGCCCCAAGAAAGTCCCCTACCTTTCTGTCGGGAAATGCCCCGAGCCTGATCTAGACGGTGTGTTAGGTCGGGCATCCCACAACACTGAGCGACATCTTTCCGATGCTGCCTGTGGACCTCCACGGCATCTGATATTGGAGGCACGTCTGATCCTTCCTGGCAAGCCAAAGGGGATTCCAGTCCATGCCTTAATTGACTCTGGGGCCACCACAAATTTTATGGACTCAGCATTTGTGGCCAAATGGGCTGTTCCCCAGTGCCCAGTGGAACCGCCCATGTTAGTGGAGACTATCGATGGTCGAGTGCTCCTGTCTGGGCCAATTAAGGCTGCCACGCAACCATTATGTATGGCCATCAGTTCCCATGTGGAGGCCATCCAGTTCTATATCACCTCAGATTTGCATTTCCCCGTGGTCTTGTGACTGGCGTGGCTCCGGGCGCATGACCCACAGATCTATTGGTCACAGAACTTGGTCACCTTCCCAAGTTTGCAGTGCTTGGACCACACCCGCCATATCTGTGCCGGTCAGGTGGAGGGTTCCCCAGGGGTTTCCTTGCCTCCCGAACTGTCTGACTTTGCTGATGTGTTCAGCGAGGCAGAGGCAGATCAATTACCCTCGCACAGGCCCTATGACTGCCCCATTGATTTAGTCCCTGATGCACCTCTCCCAGTGGGGCGTTTGTACTCCATGTCGGACCCCGAGCTGGCTGCATTGCAGGACTTTCTGGAGAAGAATTTGGCTCGAGGTTTCATCCGGCCCTCGTCCTCGCCAGTGTCTGCTCTTCGTTAAAAAGAAGTCCGGCAAATTGCGGCTTTGCTGCGATTATAGGAAACTCAACACCATCACGGTGCGCAATCGTTACCCACTGCCTCTCATCCCCGAACTCTTGGACCGACTCCGGGAGGCTAAGATCTTCACGAAACTGGACCTGCATGGAGGTTACAATCTTGTCAGGGTTCGGCCGGGTGATGAGTGGAAGACGGCGTTTGGTACTTGTTACGGACACTTTGAGTACACGGTGATGCCATTTGGCCTGACCAACACCGCCGCCATGTTTCAGCATTTCATGAACGATGTTTTCCGGGATTTGTTAGATCAGTTTGTCGTGATCTACTTTGATGACATCCTGAACTCCCCGTCACGAGAGGTGCACCATCAGCATCTCCGTCAGGTCCTGCAGCGACTCCGAGAACATCGGCTGTTTGCCAAATTGGAGAAGTGCCAGTTCTACCGGGTGACCATCGATTTCCTGGGTCACCGCATTTCTCCTGAGGGCATCGCCATGGAGCCGAGTAAGGTTGAGTCTTTGCAAAGTTGGCAACACCCACGTCGTGTGAAGGATGTTCAGCGACTTCTTCGGTTCGCCAACTATTATCGAGCTTTCATTCCTGGGTTTGCTGCCTCGACAGCCCCCCTCACTTGGCTCCTGCAGAAGAAGACTCGGTTTCAGTGGAACACTCCAGAACAACGGGCTTTCCAGACTTTGAAGGAAGCCTTCATGAAGGAGCCCATCTTGAAGCATCCTGATCCGCAACGGCCATTTGTCGTGGAGGCGGACGCCTCCGACATTGCCATTGGGGCGGTGTTGCTTCAGGCAACGACACCCAGCGGTACCCTCTTCCCTTGCGTGTACCATTCACGAAAACTGAACCCTTTGGAGCGCAATTATACAATCTGGGAGAAGGAGCTGCTGGCCATCAAAGTGGCGTTCGAGGCCTGGAGGCATCATCTGGAGGGAGTGCGGCATCAAATCGAGGTCCGGACGGAGCATAAGAATTTAGAAAGCCTGCAGACTGCTCGGAACTTGAACCAACGCCAGATCCGATGGTCTCTTTTTTTTTTGCGAGGTTCAACTTCCGAGTTAAGTACATGCCCAGCGGGCACAATCAAAGAGCGGATGCTCTGTCCAGGAAGCCCGAATATTCCTGAGCGGAAGACAAGCTTCTGCCCAGGACAGTGATCCCCATCGAGTCTTTTGCTGTAGTGCGGGAGCTGGTTGATATATGGGCTCGGATCCAGGAGGCACAGCAGCAGGATGTGTGGGTGGCTCAGCAGAAGGAGGAGGTGGGGCCAGATTCTCCTTGGACGGTCACAGATGGACTCTTGTATTATCGTGACCGGCTCTACGTTCCAAAAGTGTCACTCAGGGGACTCATCCTCAGCCAGTGTCACGATAACCCGGCGGCGGGGCATTTTGGCCTGTTGAAGACCCTGAACCTGGTCTCCCGTACCTTCTGGTGGCCCCGAGTCCGACATGACGTCCAGACCTATGTCACTTCCTGTATCCTATGTAGGCAGACCAAGTCAGCGACGGGCCCTGCCTGGATTACTGCAGCCCTTGCCGACACCCAAAAGACCCTGGGTGGCTGTGTCCATGGACTTTCTAACGGATTTACCCCCGTCTTCTGGTTTTACAACAGTGTTTGTGGTGGTGGACATGCTGACCAAGATGGCGCATTTCATCCCCTGTCGTGGTTTACCGTCAGCCCGCACCACTAGTCGTATGTTCATTCAGCAGGTGTTTCGGCTGCACAGCCTCCCTGATAGAGTTGTCTCTGATAGAGGGGCCCAGTTTACAGCCCATTTCTGGCAGGAGTTGATGCAAGCATTGGATATCAAGATTTGCCTCTTCGTGCATCATCCTCAAACTTACAGGGGAACCAAGAAGGTCATCGGTATTCTGGAACAATATCTGCGCTGCTACGTCAATCTGCAGCAAAACAATTGGGTGGACTATCTGGCCATAGCTGAGTTTGCATTCAACAATTCGCAGCACACCTCCACACAGATGACACCGTTCTTGGCCAATGTGGGATATCACCCCCGGTTTTCCCCCCTTTCAGCAGTGGACTGACCGGAGCCGGCAGTGAACAACTACATGGCAGAGTTACAGGCGATTCATTGTTTGGTGCGACGTCAATTAGAGAAGGCCAAGGCCGATTACAAAATGTTTGCTGATCGGTCAAGGCGGAATAGGCCTCCACTATCGGTGGGAGATCGGGTCTGGTTGTCCACCAGGAACCTACCATCAACACGGCCGGTTAAAAAGTTAGATCACTGATATCTAGAACCGTTCCCAATCGAGGCTGTCATCAATCTGGTCGCCTATCGCTTAACTCTTGCATGTTCCCTGTGCGTGCATCCAGTCTTTCATCGGTCTCTTTTGGTCCGCCGAGCAGAACCTCCCCCATCAGGACATCGTGATGGAGACAGTGCCCCCGAGTATGAGGTCGCCAGCATCAGGGACTCCCTTGGCTGAAAGGTCATTTCCAGTATCTGATTGAATGGAAAGGCTACTGACCAGAGCAGTTCACCTGGGAGGACACGACCACCGTTCATGCTCCTGCTTTGGTGTCTGTTTTTCATGAACAATTCCCATCCCGACCGCATCCGGATCGGCAGACCCGGGGGAAGGGCCCTGCGGTGTGGGATAGTGTTGTGATTCAGTGTCAGCCTGTGGGTTTGGCAGCTGAATCGAACAGTTCTGAGGAGGAGGAGAGGATTGGAAAGCCTGCAGAGGAAAGTTCTGAGGCATTGCAGAGCTCTCAGCCAGGCCCCTCCCGTCTGGTTCCTCCTCAGACCCAGCTGTGTGAGCCTGACAGCTTGGACGAAGACGATTCACAGCTGGCTTTGTTCAAGGACGCCCGAAGCAGGGAGGCAGACAAGCAAGAGTAAACAAAGGAAGGCAATGAGGCACCTCGGGAGGAGGCAAAGAGAAGCCACGCCTTGAAACTGTTTAAAAGGGAAATGTGTGGGAGGTGCTGGTTGCTGAAGGCAACCGTTTGAACAGCTTCTGATTTAGTCATGGTTAGTATTTGTTTTGCTCTGTTTTGGATCTGTTTCGTTTCATTTGTGTAAATAAATTTGGTTGGCTTACTTTCAGCCTATTGACTTTTGAAAAGGGGTTGTCCCTGACATTTCTGCAGGGCCGGTAGTAGGCTGGAACAGAACACATTGCCTTCCCTTTCTCACCTGTGCCTGAATCACTCCTATTGATTAAAAATAGCTAAATATACCATATTTCCTTTTTAAATGGAATTAGACCTTATAAGATTAATTAATTATTATACTAATACCTAGATTGGGGCTGTTCCTAAAGGCGGGCCCGAGATAGGGGTTACTCCTCTATCCTGGTCTTATTAGATCTCTCAGCGGCTTTTGATACCATCGACCATGGTATTTTGCTGCGTTGTCTTGAGGGGTTGGGAGTGGGAGGCACCGTTCTACGATGGTTCTCCTCCTACCTCTCGGGCCGTTCGCAGACAGTGTTGGCAGGAGGGCAGAGGTCAACCCCAAGGCCCCTTAGTTGTGGGGTGCCTCAGGGATCGGTGTTCTCGCCCCTCCTATTCAACATCTATATGAAGCCGCTGGGTGAAATCATTCGTGGTTTTGGGGTGAGGTATCACCAATATGCTGATGATACCCAGTTGTTCATCTCCACCCCAAACCAACCCAGTGATGCCCTCGATGTGATGTCCCGTTGCCTGGAAGCGGTACAGATTTGGATGGAAAAGAACAGGCTCCGGCTCAACCCAGCCAAAACTGAGTGGCTTTACGTACCGACATCTCGTTTAGTTCAAGAGGTTCCATCTTTGATTATAGGAGGAGAGATATTACCTCCCGTTGATAGAGCACGCAACCTGGGCGTCCTCCTGGATTCACAACTCAGTTTTGAAGGTCATATTGGAGTCGTGGCTAGAGGGGCATTTGCCCAGATTCTCCTGGTACACCAGTTGCGCCCCTTTCTAGACTGAGATGCCCTACGTACAGTCACCCACGCACTCGTTACCTCCTGTATAGACTACTGTAATGCTCTCTACATGGGGCCGCCCTTGAAGACCACCCGGAGGCTTCAACTGGTGCAGAGTGCAGCTGCACGGGTAGTGATGGGAGCACCCCGATACTCCGATATTACACCCCTCCTGCGTGAGCTGCATTGGCTACTGGTTGCCCTCCGGGTGAGATTTAAGGTGCTGGTTCTTACCTTTAAAGCCCTACATGGCTTAGGCCCAGGGTACTTGCAGGACCATCTGCTGCCGGGAACGAATTCCCATCGTCCAGTACGCTCACACAGAGAAGGCCTCCTCAGGGTACCGTCGGCTAGACAATGTCGGCTTGCGACCCCCAGGGGAAGAGACTTCTCTGTGGGAGCGCCAGCCCTGTGGAACCAGCTCCCCCCTGAGCTTCGGATGGCCCAAGATCTCCAGTCCTTTCGCCGCGGCCTCAAAACACTCCTTTTCCACCTGGCTGACCTAGACTGACAGGGATTTTAATTATATTTACAATTCTAACTCTATTCTTTAATTTATTTTAATTTATTTCAAATTTTATTTTTAATTTACTGTACAGAGACCTTTAAGTTTTGTTGTTGTTAGCCGCCCTGAGTCCCTCGGGAGATAGGGTGGGATATAAATCCCATTAATAAATAAAAAAAATAAATATTAAAAACTTAAAAGCTAACTTGTAAACTTCCTGATAGCATAGGCTGGGGATATAAAAAGACAATGGTGATTATGCCACAGCATGTAAAAATAATCCAAGTTGATTATGGGGGAGAGAGTATGGCAACTGCTTGTTCCTTCTGTTCAGATTTACAGCTAAGCTGTAACTTTTTTTGTCACCTCTTCTTCCAATGATGGCAGCCTCACTAAGCACAATTGCTTACTGGAACAATTAGTAGCTTCATTCACTTATCTCTCGGTTCTGTCCTTGAGCAAGATTTTAACAGAGAACTCTATCTACATAATATTAACATTTCTGTAATCTTGCATAATGAGGCCATTGCCTGATTTTTATATATAATACAGGTAGTCCTCGATTTACAGACATAATTGAGCTCAGAAAACAGGTCACCACATAACACCAATTTTATGATCTTTTTTGCAGTCATTATATGATGGTGCAAATGGCCATAATTGCTAACCCATTGCCAGGTGCCCAAGATACAATCATGCAACCTGGGGGGTCAGGGAGGGTGTTGGAACTTTGAATCTGGATCATAAGTAGCCCTCGGGAAGTCTGTTGCAACTTTGAACAGTCACTGACTGTTGTAAGTTGAGGACTACTGTATTTTTTTAATTGATGGTCCTTTATCCTTTTTAAAAATACGTGTCTATTGTTACAATATTGAAGTATAAAGGAAATAGGAAAAGGAAATGTTGACGCACAAAAATGAAAAAACAAGATGACACTGTATTTGAATTTATAAAAACCTAGTAAAAATGAAAAAATAATAATTATCCAGCTCTTCCTTGAACCACAGTTTAGACACTTAATAATTGTTGGTTCTATTTGAGTCCTAAGAACATATGTCTAAATTTGCCTTGCTATGTAGTATATTGTATATAAGGAAGACATTTCTGCTTGAATTTAGTTTAACTTCCATGATGGGTGTATATTGTCAACTTAGGCATTGCAGCTTATTGTCCCATTTTAGTTTCTCTGTGTAATAATGTAATCAATATATCTCTTTTCTGGTATTGTGCTACATTTATTTTTGCTGCAATAAATGTGTATTGTAATATTTACTAAATCCTTAGTTTTGGCCTTTATTATAGATAGGTCAAAACTGAATTATTGATACAGGAATTTTCTCTAATCTTTTAAATTACTGTTCTAGGCATGATTGAAACTTCCAGTTTACGTAGGGGTTCCATTTCAGGAGCCATGCCAATCCCAATACGAGGGGTCTCTCCATGTCTGATGCCACAATAAAGCTTAGGATTTCTTATGAGGTCCCATTCTCTATCGGTTCAGTGACAAATGTCACCCCCCTCCCCTGGCTACTGGCCTCTCCAGCTGGCAGAAAGCCACAAGTACTTTAAGTTCTCTGAATTGCAGATCTGTTTTCTCGACTAAGCCAGGGCTGACCAGGCATCTGGTGCAGCCCGAGTCCAGGAGGGCAACCAGGTTCTCCCTATGCCCAAGAAGGCACCTGTAAGGACCTGCCTCAATTAATTAAGCTTCCCAAGAAAGCAGAACTCTTGAAACTTGCATTGTCTCAACAGGAACTTTTATTGGAAAGTATTGACAGCAGGATAGTAAGGCAGGATCAGAGGATTTCCTGCACGAAATGTTAGATTAAACAAACAGATCCAATCCATAGGTGTCAAATTGTTGTGAGAAAGAACCAATAAGGTACCGTTCTCAAGGTTGTCAGGTTTCTCTGCGGCTTCTTCCCTCCACCTGGAAATAAGGCAAATGGCCAGAGGCTTATTCCATTCTCACCCCAAGAAAGATAGTTCAAAGAGAATAGAACAAAGCAAAGGAAATACACTACAGAATACCCATAGGTCCCCCTCTCCTCATCAGAATGGCAGAACCCGAAAAATGAAATGAAAGGATAGGAAAGAAAGGCAAAATGCATAGGGGTTCTAACAGCACTATCAGTTTAGTAGAGAAAGTCACGGCTATCACAAGGTGATTTACCAAGGGGTCATCTGTGACATTGTCACATCCTGCCAGGCTCCTAATTTATGTTATCAGATTCTCACACCACTGGCAGGTGATGGGGTGAATTCATCAACCTCCAGTCCTTCTAGGATCCTCGGGGTTGCTTTTCCCATTTTCTTTGTGGGTCCAGGAGTGGCTTTTTGTATCGGGTGTGATGCTTGGCAGTCAGCTGCTCTTGAAGCATTTGATGGAGCAGCGGTGTGGGCTTGGGTCCAGTCCCCCTGGCTTAGGGGTCTCTCTCTTCACTGCTGGGAGGGACCATCGCCACCCGCAGTTGGGGAAATTGTGGGATCAGAAATTTCAATTGGAATTAAAAAAAAAATTCTTCGGCTAAGAAGGTGCATGGGGTGTCCCTGGAGATGTAGGTGTTATAGAAGTTGTCATTCAGCCCCTCTTGGAAACACTTTTATCAGCATGTCTTGTGGCCAGTGGGTTAGTCTGCATGCCAGGCTATGGAATTCTTGGGTGTAGGCAGCCATGGGTCGCCAACCTTGGTTTATCATTTTGATTCTTGTCCTGACCTTCCAGTCTGTGAGGGGATCATCAAATCTCTTCTGGAGGGTTGTTATAAACCAATTGAGGTTGCACAGCTCTGGGGCATCATTGTTGTGCAGGGCAACCATCCACTTCATGGCATTCCCCTCCAATGCTAGGATCACACTTCTCACCTTGATCTCTTCAGTCGGTAGGTTGGCCCCATATGCCTGCAGGTAGGTTCACACTTGGGTTAGGAAGAACAACAAGTGCTTTGGGTTTCAGCTGAATCTCACCCCCAAGCCGGTGATCTGTGCTCTCTCCTCCTTGGTGGGCAGCCCAGGCAGATGGCAGTAGCTGGGCCATTGGACATGGGGCTGGAGCTGGTTCCAGGGAAGCAGGCACTGCAGCAGCTACTGTGGTGGGTGCAGCTGCACCATCATCTGCCTGGCCCTGCACCAGTTGAGCAGTTGATGGTGCCATTCGAGCTAGAGTTTCACTCCCCTGGGAGGTTGTCAAAGGCACCCTTCAGGAATTCAGTGGCCTTTTCGACAAGCACACCATTGTGGTCTGGTTCGTCCCTATCCTGAGTGAAGGTTCTTCCCAATCATCCTTCTTTCTGACCCGCAGTGAACATAGGGGTTTCATCTGGTTGTCGCAGCCCTCTGCCCCCCTAGCCACTTGGGATAGTCAGTTGTGGTCCGTTGGCTGCCAGGAGAGCTAGCAGCAGAGTCAGACGAGTGGGAGGGGAGCCTGGGTCAACTTGGCTCGCAACTTGGGAGTCCTCCTAGATTCACAGCTCTCTTTAGAAGACCATATTGTAGCTGTAACTAGGGGGGCGTTCGCCCAGGTTCGCCTGGTGCGCCAGTTGCGGCCCTATCTAGACCGGGATGCCTTGCGCACGGTCACTCATGCGCTCGTGACCTCTCGTCTTGATTACTGCAACGCTCTCTACATGGGGCTACCCTTGAAGACCACTCGGAGGCTCCAGCTGGCACAGAATGCAGCCGCGAGAGTTGTGTCGGGGGTCTCCCGATACTCCCGTGTTACACCTTTGCTCCGCGAGCTGCATTGGTTGCCAGTTGTCTTCCGGGTGAGGTTCAAGGTGTTGGTAATGACCTACAAAGCCCTCCATGGCATGGGTCCAGAATACCTTGTGGAGCACCTGCAGCCGGCGTCAACTTCCCTCCGCCCAGTACGCTCCCACAGAGAGGGCCTCCTCAGGGTGCCGCCGGTCAAAGAATGCCGACTGGTGGCCCCCAGGGGGAGAGCGTTCTCTGTGGGTGCACCGGACTTATGGAACCATCTTCCGGTAGAGCTCCGGATGGCGCCCGACCTCCGCTCCTTCCGGCGCGACCTTAAAACCCATCTCTTTAAGGAAGCGGGCCTGGCCTGATGGGATGGGGTGGGTTTGTTATTATGACTTTAATTTTAAATTTGTACTATGGGCATTGTTTAATCATGTTTTAATAATTTTAACTTTTGTATCTGTCTTTTACGTATTGCCCTGTTAACCGCCCTGAGTCTCTTGAGAGAAGGGCGGTATATAAATTAAATAAATAAATAAATAAATAAATAAATAAATAAACTTCTGAGCCTTTGGAATCCTCTGACAAGGAAGCAGAATCAGAGGCAGATGCAGAGCCAGGGCTGTCTGTCCGTGCCCAGGTGCATAGGCAGCTAGCTGTCTTTGAGGCCTGAGATGAGTGAGATGGGGCCCATCCTAGATGCACATATGCGTAGAGAGAAGAGCAATGGAAGGCAATAAGCCGGCTCTCAGGGAAAAGTAGATGTTAGCCAGCCCCTCCCTGGCTGGGAAATAAATAGTAGGGGTTTGGGAGTGGCCTGTTGTCACAGACAACCATACTTGCTCTGTATTTGAGGTGACAACTGAGTCTTCATGCTGGGAACTAATAGGTAGTGAATTTGCCTCAGCCAGTGTGAACAGGGACTGTTTCTGCTTGGCTTAATCCTTGAAAGACTTTATCTGGAGGTCTCAAGTGAACAGAGACTGTTCTTGCCCTGTGTCAGAAGGGGAAAAGACTTTCGTTTGTGACTACTTTTTGGTTTCATCTACCCAACGTGAACAAAGATTGTTTCTGCCCTATTTTAATAATAGGTGCTTATTACTTGCGAACACTGGGTCAGAACAGTCTCCCCCCAACCTTTTATCTCCTGATCGTTCTTTTGTGCAGACATCTCAGGCACGGTCCTCACAGTAGAGGCATGTCTACAGGTTGACTGAAATTGCAGATCTAGCTTAATGTCAGATGTGCCTCAACTTAGTCATTTAGGAAAGAATGACCCTTGACCCCATTTGGTTGAAGTGATAGGTTCTTTTACTAATGTCAAACAGTTGCAGCAAAAGTAAAGCTAGATCTGAGTATTCCCGTGCAAAGGTTACATTTCCCCCCTTTCCCTGACCAGTTCAACAGTGTCTAATAATATTCCATTTTGATGTTTTGGGAACTGCTTTGATGCTTGGTACCTCTCAATGTAGTTTCGTATTCCGTTCCCAGGCCAGGCGTCCTTGGTAGCTGGCTTATTCTGGTTTAATAACTCTGGTTCTTATCAGCTTGTCTCCTTCCCCATTTGTCTTCCCCTTCACAGCCTGAGCTTAGCTTCCCCAAATTCCTTCCCCTCCCTTTTTTTCTATTTATGGCAGGATGCCAGCAAAGCGAAGAAGCTGAAGATAGCAGACCTGACAATCTGACCACAAAGTTTCTTATAAGAGCCTTTGTATTATTATTTTCCTACTGGGATATATTTAAAATGTTCCTAAATTAAGTGTACCAGCAGTGAATTACCACTGTACTTTCAGAGTAGCAGGGTATGGCTCCTCTGTCTTTAAATTACAAGATGAGGTTCTGTTAACACAAATATTATCCAACTTTCCTTCATTTTTAAAACTATTTGAATTGCAACACTTTCAAATAAACAAGAAAGAAAGTGATTTTCTTTTTCATTGTGTTTGTATGCCCTGTGGAAGGCAGGCTCACATTGAGGATGAGTTTGTTGCTGCTTTCAATGATATAATAAAGGAAATTAGCAAATTCCCTAAAATAATAATAATTTACATAAATATGTAGCATCTTTTAAAAATGTGCTTAATTTCCACCACCCCCCTTGAAGGTTTTGAAAGCCATACTATTCCAGATCTCCAGGATTTTTGATAGTGAATCTGAATTGGGTTTACTAACTTTAAAACGGAATCTCATTTTAGAGCCTTATTTAAAAACTTGCACTATAGTCTTTCCTAGGTTTTAATCCCATTTTTCCTATTTTGGTATAATTTTTTGATACAATTTCTATACTTTAATTCCAACAATGACTTTGAAACTTCTAAATGTTAGAGTCTGTCTGTACCTGGTAGGCTGGAGGAAAAGGCCTCTCTTAGCTGTTCACTGAAAGAAGGGGACAGAATGGTTATTCCTCTCTCTTCATCAAATCACCCAGCTCAATTGTGTAGAAAGAGAAAATAAGAAAATCCACATTAACAATATCCTTCTGAGTGTCATTAGGGGCATGTGAAACCCCAAAATGGGTTTTGACCGCTGCCTGGAGCCCACAAACTTGGTTCTTACACATCTCTTGGTTCCTTGGAGTGGATGATCTAGACACTTCCTCATCTTCTATCCTCCTTTTGGGTCTGTGACAATTTGCCACAGCCAACTTGCCATCACCAACTTGCCACAGGACAACTTGCCATAGGACAACTCATTGTGGGACAAAAGTTATACTAATATTAAAGAAATTATGGAAAAGAATCATTAAAGAAAGGATGCAAAATGAACAATAGAATGAAATGTAAATGGTAAAAATTAAAATAATTTTAATTTATTTTAATAATTAAATAAAATTGTTAAATTTTCCCGCAGTGAGTTATCCCCCGGTGAGTTGGACATGGCAAGTTGTGTCACAGCGAGTTGGCCATGGCAAGATGGCTGTGGCGAGTTAGCCACGGCGACCTTTCCATGGCTAGTTGCCGCGGTGAGTTGGCTGTGGCAAGATTTATTTATTTATTTGTTTGTTTGTTTGTTTGTTTGTTTGTTTTTATATACCGCCCTTCTCCCGAGGGACTCGGGGCGGTGTACAGGCTGCCCTCCTTTTAAGGATACAAACACTTACCCCACTTATTATCTCTAGTCCAATTGAAGCAACCAAATGGTTTTATTTCCATCTTTTTTAGTATTTTGATTTCTGTACATGTTGTCCCTGGCTATAAATATTCAAAAGCAACCAGACTGAAAGGTTTTCATAAGCACATTTATCTATCTTTTCTCTCTAATAATAAGTGCCTGCCACTAATCGGTCAAATGGTTAATCAAAGCATTCGCATATGTTTTCCTGTCCCCAGGTTTATAGTGAATACAAAGCAAGCCTTGCCTTTGACTTTGTTAGCAGTCGGCAGAAAAATGTAAGTGTTGGATTGAAGTTTATACATCCGAGCTTACAGTATACATCCTGTTTTTATTCAGACAGCACACATTTAGTTAGATTTGCTTGCAATTTAATTTTATAGTATGAAGAAACTGGAAAAGCATTGCAATTGGAGAGCTCAATATATATAACTTGGATTTCTGAAGTTGAACTTCCAAAGACATCCCTGTGGCTACAAGCACATAAATTAATTTCCAGTATTCCTAGGAAATGCATTTCACTTGCACTATTTATGTCATAATGAACTATGAATAAAATATTGTGGGAAATAATTAAACCTAGTTTTAAAACTATTTTATGCTATAGAAGGTCCCAGGGCCTTCCATTAAGATAATTTAGGACTATCAGAAAACTCCTAATGACAAGCACCGGCTTCCTTTTTTTCTTCACCCTCCCCTCCATTGTCTCTGCTCCTGGACTCTGGCCTCACACCGAACAGGGAGTTGGCCTGCTGCCCCACACTAGGCTTCCCCCCTTTCCCGCCGCACACTAGGCTTCCCCACCCTGCAATTGGAGAAGCCGTGCCAGTGCCATTTGCCTCCTTCCTGCCCCAGGCCAGGCTCTCCAGGCCAAAGGGCACAAGGCGGAGGGCAAGGGGCCCATTGGTCAACCAAGGAGGAATGCTGGAGGCAAATGGGCGGAGGTGGGAGACTTGAGGAGAAGGAGGCATGGCCAAGGTTGGGAGCCAAAGGATCCTAGATCCTCAGAGTGGCCTGCAGGTTTATTGCTTCCTGATGCTCTGCCAGCAAAGTACCCATCAAAGTACAAACCCCATCAGATTTCCTTGTGTTTTTCAGCCGAGTTCTGCCCCTGAACTCCTAATATCTGGCAGTCTGCTGATCAGTTGTGAACTGACTTTTAATTCCCTTTGTGAGTGTGATTTTAAAGTAAATCTATTTGCAATATGTAACCATGCTTAGACTTCTGAGACTTCTTAGTACTTCAATGTTTTGCTTGTTCTAGTGCTTTTTTCATAGTCTGCTCTCTACCTCCAGGCATATACAGATTACAGTGACTCTGTTTCCAGGAGAATGGGCTTTATTCCACTCCCATTGGCTGTTTTAGTAAGTCATATTTTTTCCCACGTAGTAGCTAGTGAAAATTACTCCAGAGGATGAAATAATATTTTCCTGAGCATGTTAGTTAAAAATAAAATAATATTGACTCATGATTTGTAGGCTTGATGAACAAGATTTTCAAGTTAAACTGAGATGGCCCTCTGTACTGGGTTGGAATGTGTGTTACTGTGTGTTATTGAAATAAAATTGTATGCAACTGCTATCTGTTAAAATAATTTAAGATGGGATATCTTAAATATTACATGATATTTAAAGTAACTTAAATAATTTGAATCATCCCTTTTTAGAAATAATTTTAATCCCTGTTATTTTTCTTTCTAGCTCATTAGAGTTGTTACAAGTTCTGTAAAAATCCAAGGGGTCTTGTCCTATTCCTGTGTAATTCTTTTCTGTTGTGGGTAAGTGCAAACCAAATAATTGTGTAAAGCTTATCTGTAGGAAAATCAGAATACCAAAAATCAAGATATAATTTACTTCAGTAAGGCATTTGATAAAGTAGATCATAACCTACTACTCAATAAGATAGAAAAATGTGGGTTAGACAGCATCACCACCAGATGGATTTGTAGCTGGCTGACTGGCCGTACTCAGCGTGTGGTCCTCAATGGAACTGCATCTACATGGAGGGAAGTGTCTAGTGGGGTGCCCCAGGGCTCTGTTCTGGACTCAGTGCTCTTCAACATCTTCATAAACGATTTGGGCGATGGGATAGATGGGGAACTCATCAAATTTGCAGATGACACCAAGCTGGCAGGAATAGCCAACACTCCAGAAGAAAGGCTTAAGATACAGGAGGATCTGGACAGACTTGAACACTGGGCACTATCTAACAAAATGAAATTCAATGGTGAAAAAAGTAAGGTTCTACATTTATGCAAGAAAAACCAAATGTACAGGTATAGTATAGGGGTTATCTTGCTTAATAGTAGTAACTGTGAGAGGTATCTCAGAGTCCTAATGTACAACCACTTAAATATGAGCGAACAGTGTGCTGCAGCTGCCAAAAAAGCCAACACAGTGCTTGGCTGCATTAACAGAGGGATAGAATCAAGATCACGTGAAATATTAATACCACTTTACAATGCCTTGGTAAGGCCACACTTGGAATACAGCATCCAGTTTTGGTCACCATGATGTAAAAAATATGTTGAGACTCTAGAAAGAGTACAGAGAAGAGCAACAAAGATGATTGGGGACTGGAGGGTAAAACATATAAAGAACGGTTGCAGGAATTGGGTATGTCTAGTTTAACAAAGAGAAGGACAAGGGGGTACATGATAGCAGTGTTCCAATATCTCAGGGGCTGCCACAAAGAAAAGGGAGTCAGGCTATTTTCCAAAGTGCCTGAAGGCAGGACAAGAAGCAATGGATGGAAATTAATCAAGGAGAGAAGCAACCTAGAACTAAGGAGAAACTTCCTGACAGTTAGAACAATTAACCAGTGGAACAACCTGCCTCCAGAAGCGGTGAATGCTCCAACACTGGAAGTTTTTAAGAAGAGACTGGACAGCCATTTGTCCAAAATGGTATAGGGTTTCCTACCTGAGCAGGGGGTTGGACTAGATGACCTCCAAGTCCCTTCCAACTTTTATTATTATTATTATTATTATTATTATTATTATTATTATTATTATTATTATTATTATATTTTCTTACAATGAAGTTCCATTTTGCTATTAAGAATGTATCAACACAACAGAGTTGGTAATGGAATATTAAGTACAAAGATTTAAGTTTTTATTATATAAATAAAATGTTTAGAATTAGGAGATTTCTTAATTTGACTGTTGTTGCTTAATCCCACAGGTTAAATATCCTTTTGTCTCATTTAGCTTTTTAGAAAATATTTTTAATTAAATACAATACGTGATGGAAAAAAGTACACAAAATTAGAAGAAAAAAAGGAAATAAAAGCATACATGATATATACTTCAAAATGTATACTTGTAGAAATACACATATTAATAAAATGATTCCATGATATATTACAGTCATCCATTATTGATTTATATTAATCAATTCTGCAAACAGTTCAATATTTGAAGCAACACATTTGTTTCCAAGTTTGGACAATGTCTTTATCTAATATATTCATTTTGTGTTTCCAAAAGTCAACTCTCACATTAAAACATGCTTCCTATTGATTGATTTTGATTTGATTTACGTGCCGCCCATCTCATCTGGAGGCAACTTTTGCTAAAAGGTTAAATTTCTGAAGAGAGTAAAAATGCATTTCACAGAATTATTACCCACCATAATTCTTATTTTGGAAGCAAATCCTGCTACTTTTAATGGAATTAATTTTCCACTAAGTGCACTTGGTATCATAACCTGTTATCAATGCTCAATTCATGATTCAGTTAAGATTTCCAGATGTTGGTAAACTATTACAATAGGAAATTTCATACTGAATAATAATAGAAATTCATAAAATATTTTATCAAATTAGTACACTCTTATCCATCTGGCTTGTACATGGGAGGCACAAACCTCTCTATTCTTGGGTGTGGAAATACAGGGAAAGGTGTGAGTGTGTGTTTTCCTACACTGATGCCTCTGACACACTCAGTATTGCAGGGTGTTGACATTAGAGTATGATGGTAATATGCTACAGAATAATTATTTGGGAGGCCTCCTTGAAGTTGGACCCAGTAACATCTGCCCCCCCTTGTCCTTAAGAATAGCACAGCTGGGCGGCTGTTCTTCATCTGCCTCAGGCAGCTTTTTGCAAAAAACAGGACCAGGTGTCCACACAGCCTGGTCAAGGCAGGGAAACCCATCTGAAGCCCCTTCTTCGAGGTGCATCAAGTTCTTTACCAAATTGAATCCAGGCTCCCTGATACAAATCTAATACTTTTGCCCTATATGTCAGAATCCATTTATATCCCATTCATAAATCCCTATCTGTATGTTCTAAAATATTACATCCCTCACTGGATTCTGCCATTACCAAGGAGGAGAAGAAAATATGTTAATTGGCTATCCTTATCCATTTGTTGCAAGGGTGTTTATTTCAGCCTGCCTGGAGGCCGTCATTAGACCAGGGGAAGAACCTGTGAACTGAGAAGAACAAAGGAAGGGAGGGGGGGAGAGATCTGGTTTGTATCTCCGATTAGAATCTGAAAGGGAGGAAGGAAATGTTGTAAAGGCATGGAAGATCCCTCTTCCCTTGGAAGGTTTTGACACCTGAACCTTAATTGATCCGGGACTGACCAAATGGACTGAGGGGAGGGGGTTTCACTCGGGGATACTTTAAAAGTTCCAACCTGTAACACAGTTTTCAGATCCTGTCCAGATTTCCCACTGACAATTATGTTTTACGTAGTAAAAGTTCCTTTTGGACAAATTCTGTCTCCAAGAGTTCTTCTTTCCTAAGACATGGATTGGGTTGGGACCTGACACTATATTTCTAGTTGATGCACAGCAGGGTTGATCAGATTAAAGTAGTGTGTATCTGTTGTTCTAATAGACAATTTGAGGAGGCCTCTGGAGGAGGTGAAATTGTTCAGGCCATGATAGCTAATCCTGTGTGCTTATTGTTCTCAGTTTAATATCACTTAAGGTACTCAACAGCATTGTATTGCTGGGAAAGTCCTGCCACTATGTCAAAGAAGCAAACATGGAGGAGAAGTTGTTCAACCCACCTCCTTTCAGCACCCCAGGAAAATCTGTTGGCAAACCACAGAGCAAGTACAAGTCTCCTCAAGGTTAGTAAAACCTCAAAATGTTGGCTCCAGTATTAAGCATAGGCATCTTATTGACTCATTATAAAGTGATTGGTAGCATATAAGGAGCTAAATCTTCATAGTTCTGAATAAAACCAGCTTTGGACATTTCTCTCTCAGAAGAATTTTGCAGGGTTTGAAGTGCGTATGAATCCCCAGTAGACCTTTTATTGCTTCAGAGTCTTCAGACCACCCTCCAATGGTAGAGCCAATATTTATGGCCTGTGCGTGCACACTCATGCATTGCGGGGACATGGTATGATCTTAAGGACAAATGGGGTACTCTAAAGCTTGCATCCCTTCTGAGCCCCTCCCCAAATACCAATTTTTCCTGTTGTCTGGGAGTTGTAACAATTCAGCAAAACTTGATAATGGGCCTCAAATGCTACCATTGGATCCTTCCTAATAATTTGGCTCTGTTTGGTTTAATGTCATTTTGAAATTTTGCCACCACTAGAAAACCAAAATAAAGTCTGTCCTCCCAGAATTGATGCAATAATTGATGGGAACATTTTACTGTCTGAGAAGCTTATCCTTCTACATAGAAGTAAAAAGAGCAATCTTGGTAGTCAGATTATCTTTATGAAGGCTCATTGAATACAAACCGTGGCTAATTTTGTGCTTCTACTGTAAGAAGTATAGATTGGTACAAAGGAGAATAGAAGTTTGATCCAAACTCCAAGTACAGGGACTCCACATGGATATTTCAACTGCCTTGTGTTTTGGTGAGAAAAATATTTCAAAACATATCAGGTGCACCACCATAGAGAATAGTGATAACACATATCTTCCTTGCTTGCTTTTCACACAGGCATACAAGAAAGTAGGGTGATAGTTTACATGGCCCTGTTACAGAAAAATTGGCCAAGGGAACAATTTGTAAGGATAGAATTAAAAAAACCCATTAAAATCCCACAGTAAAACAATGAAAGCACACTCTGTGCCTGTTTTTTCATCTTGCTTTATACAAGCAGTCCTAAAACTGAGACCACTTAAAGAAACCAGCCACAGCAATGCATTCTCTTTAAAACCACCCATGAACATCACAGCAGCCAATATTAAAATGCTCATCTCTGGCAGTTGCATTAAGTTTTCTTCTTCATAAGGCACACTTGCGTTTTTAAAGCTCAATGAAACAAAAAAAAATGCTATCAGCATTCTAAAATTTCCAGGCATAATATTCAGGATGCAATTCAAAATTCTAACTTTCCTGTGGCACATTTTTAACATGAGTGTAGAGCTTACCTGTCAAAGAAGCAGCAATCGTTTTCCGAGTCCCAACATGATTTTCTGTCCCAAACATAAATAATTGCTTGTTGTTTCTTTCCCCTTCCTCTCTTTATTGGCTCTAGCCAATGGCAATTGTACCTGCTATTTAATTTGCTAATTTGCGCTTTCAATTTTCTCTGCAGGAATAGTTTACATAACTAAATAGATAGATAAATAATGGATCTAGGAAACAATCAAAAAAAGCAAGCTGCAAGAACAGTGTTGTTTAAATAATCTCATTTGTCCCAAGATTACAGTAAAAAGTGGTGCCCCATCTAATTTGGGTAAAAAACAGCCCTTTCCTCCCATTTATTCCATCTCTGATTAGGAAGCTTCCTATTTGATTAAAGAGCACCAACTTCAAGAAGATGTAATTCTTTAATATGACCTTTAAAGCTTTTCCAAGTTAGTGGTCATAATTACATGCTATAATTATGTAGGTCCCTTGTCCAATGAAGATGTGTTTTATGCTGTCCTGTGCTAAGCGTTCCTATTGTTATGATAATGGAGACAAAACTTCATCTTACATTTTTGTGTAATGAGTTGTTCTACTAAGGATACTCAAACAACATTCAAGATTTCACGTTGTGAGTGCCTCTACTCCTCCAAGCTTTCTTATTTATTGACTGAATGGTCCTATATGAAAATGGTATCACATGTCATCAAAGAACCCAAAACATGAAACTTAAGTGTGGAACACTATCATTAACAAACCAAAGAAAATGTATGACTGAATTCTTGACAATCCAAACAAAGTAGTTTGAGTTGTCTTGTGTCTTCCCCCAGACAAAGTGCTACATTATATTTTTGCAGCAAACCCAATGAAAAGCATGATAGCACCTTTGTATCTGATGAAGAAGTCTGCAATCCATTTGTTAATTTTGAAAATAGCATAAGGGTTTTTGTTGTTCTTTGGACTGCCTTGTTCCTCCCCTTTGAAATATATTTTATTGGTAGACACTGCACTAGAGTCTTTAAGTCGGTGATTACAGTGATCTAAATAGACAACAAAATGAGTTTGTGCTTGTATTTCACACAGGACTTTCCACTGAGGAAGGCTTCTCTGCTTCAGTGACCAGTCAGCCTGTGCAACCAAAGGAAAATGTAGCCCCCCAACTGGTGACAAGTCCCTCTGATCAGTTTCTGACCACTCCTGACGGAGATGAGAAAGACATATGCCAAGACAGTGCAGAATCCAAATTCAGATCTACAAAGAAAGATTTGTTGGAGATAGACAGGTTTACCATTTGTGGAAATCGAATTGACTAGCTGTCTCTGAGTAGGAGACTGAGCAATAGGAACAGAAATGGCTGTCAGTGACAGACAGATGCCAAATAGGCATACCAATATTTATTTAAAACTTAAATTATTAACAGCAAACCTATTCACAGGATTTAAGCCGGCTTGAACATGGAACAAGCCTCAGTTTTGTAACCTTGGTATTTTGAAAAATGATTAAAAAAGAAAAAAGAAACCACCAACAGTTAGACAGAGTTACAGTGTCGCTTTTCTGGAAAGAATGTGTGAGCTACTTTAAACCCCTTTTCCTGTATGAATCTGCTTCCTTGACATAGTATTTTTTGCCCAGCCATAGAGAATTTTTAAAAGTTCTTGAGAAGCACTTGCTTTTATGAACAGATCTCTCCCTCAATTAAAAATTTCTCTTGCCATTTTTCCCAGATTTACAAGAAAATAAATAATCAGAATAAACTTACCTCAGGAGGTGGCTCAAAATGCATTTCAGCTACCCAGAATGGACCATCCTTAAAATTTTACCACTCGTTTTTGTCATAAATCTTAAGCTTTTAAAACAGAAATTGATCATAACAAGGAAAGAATTAAATGATTGAAGGAACAAGAGATCAGGAGCTTATCTTTGCTCTTTGGCATTTTAAACATCAAGGTAAAAATCATTCTGCTTCAGTTCTAGCTACCAGCCTATTCACTGTGCAATAATTTTCTCAGCATTAAATATCAAACAGCTGAAGAATTTGTGGGGTTTGGTTTTTTGTTTTTTTGTTTTTTGCTTTGGCTGGAAAATTTGCATGTCGCCAAAATGACAAACTGAAATAGATTTTCCTGAAAATTAGCTTTATGAAATGCTTGGTTTTGAAATACAAAGCAGCTTCACTTGATGCTTATAAAGGAGCACACAGAAGATTAAGACAGGAATTATGGTTCTTTTTAGCTCAACATATTTAAGAGCAAATCTATACTCAAGGTACTCCATTCTTCTCTATCCTCTATGCCTAAGGAACATAATGCAATATCAAGTGTCTTTTTTTAATAAGAAGGCAAAAATATGTGTGTTGAATAATAAGCAAATCTTTGGCAACTTATTTAGCTCTTGCAGAGTAGCCAAAACAAATGTTTTAAAATGCTAATATTTGAAGTCTAGAATACATTTATTATATCCCCAGAGTTGAGAGGTTGAACACGTGGGAATGGTATCCTGACAAGCAGGTTTCAAGAAAGAAGGCAGTATGGATAGTCAAGTGTTTCTAATAATTTTCTCCCCATGCTGCCAACCTTCTTGACCAGCTTCTCAACTTAAGAGTACCTTGTGGGAGAAATATAAAGCTTGATGTTGAAGTTTACAAGATGATTAATTTCATAGACGTACTGCTTCTCGCAAATTTGATTCATTAAAATTCAATTCAGAACATTTGTTAAATCTTGTAATTTGATTTTATTTACATGTAGCTGAAAGGAAGCTTGGAGTGACCTTTTCCTTGTAAAATAATTATGTATGGATTTTATAAGTGCATCTTGTGTGTCAAAATAAAAGCTCAATTTTGTAGCCTTTGTTTACAAAAACAACAACAACCAGATATTCAAGACTACCAGCTTTTTTGCTAGAAGGAATTTGAAGGATGTGGAAGCAAATGGAGCTCTACTACAGATCCATCCATCCATCCTCAAGTATTTTACGCACAAGTAGGAGAGATAATTCTTCCAGCAAGAGCCCTAAAGATTGGTGAGGTGCCCATGTTTATGTGGAAGATGCTGTTGGCAGGTTTATGCACATGTGACTACAAAGGACCTATGGGTCCCCTTGTGCTGTTGGAGCTCTATATTTCTTGGCTGGAATCCTGGTTAAGGCCCTCTTGGTTTTATCATTTGCTAAAATTCCATTGGCATCAGTCTATGTTGACAAAATAAGCTGTTTTTACCATTTCAAGGGAATTTTCTTTGCTCCAAGAAAGCAAAAATTGACCTGAATATCTGCCAAACAACATAATTTCAACTAAAAAAACTAAAAAACCCCAATTCATTAGGATATCCTTGTTTTTATTTTTCTATTTTGTATTCTTTTGATGATAGGTTTTCGATCACACTTAGCAGAATTGGTCCATTACCACTGTCTATGATTTTTATGCAGCATATATCTCATTGAACACAAATCAACTTTTAATAATTTAATATCCTGCATTCATTAACTCACTGTAAGTACCACTCACAAACACACACACACACACGAAAGAATAAAGAACAAAAACATATTTAGCTAACAGTGGCCCTGCCCCCAAATGTATCCAATGGGCCCCTGGCCACCCTAACTGAAGGCTTGAGACAACACTAGGACTGTAAGGCTTTCCAGAATGCCAACAGGGTAGGAGCAACACAGATTGCTGAGGAGTGCCTGTTCTGTATAACAGAAATGCCAAAAGTTGATATTGTTTATTTGAAGGAATCTGGAGGATGCCAATTCTGATGGCTTGTATTGACTGGCAGAATCTGTAGGAGGTAGGCAGTCTTTCAACCATGCCATGTAGGGCTTTATAGGTCATAACCAGCATTGAATTATACCTAGAAGTACACTAGCAACCCATGCAGCTCATGAAGTAGGGATGTCATGTGGGCATAGCAAGTCATGCTTCATTCTGAACTAGTTGAAGCTTCTGAGTTTTCCACTTCTCAAGGGCAGCCCATGTAGAACATATAATAGTCAAATTGTGAGGTGAGAGCATGAGGGAAAGGTACTCAAACCAAGAAAGGGCACAATTGGGTTTGATAGTTGTGCAAGAAACAATGTAGCCACAACTGCCATCTGCTTCTCAAGCAGGAGTTGTTAGCTAAGGAAAAACCCCAGCTTATGAACTACTCAGAAATGCAGAAGTGCTCTCCGATTCAAGGTTGAAGATGGAATATGCCCAGATCTACTGTAGGTAACCTGGTATGACATTTGGTAGGATTAAGTTGGGGGCAGTTCCTCCCCATCCTGCCCCACAGTCTCTAAGCATTAGGATAGAACCTTAAAATCCTTACTTGAGTGACCTGGGGTCAACAGATAAAATCCTGAATTCTAGACTTGTGAGTGATTTTGCCCATGTTTTGTGCAGATATTTAACAAAAGGAGAGAATGTTGAATTTTGTGGCCCCTTTCCCCCCCCCAAGAAGAGATCTGGGAGTGACTATTCCTCAGCCCACACAGCTAGAACTAATCAGTGGGAAGAGGAGAACCAATGAATCCCAGCTGCTGAAACTGATCCAAAAGAATATTGGGTTTGACAGTATGCATTACCTCTATATTGGCTCCACCATAAATAAAAATAGAAATTAGAAAAGCTGGAAGGGACCTTGGAGGTCTTCTAGTCCAGGTCCCTCAAGCAGGAAACCTATACCATTTCAGACAAGTGACTGTCTAGTCCAGGCATGTCAAACTCAATGTCATGTGACATCACATGATGTATTGCAACTTTTTCCCCATTGCCGACAATGGGATGGGTGTGGTTTCAGTATGGTGCATCCGGCCCATGAGCCGGCAGTTTGACATGCTTGGACTAGTCTCTTCTTAAAAATCTCCAGTGATGGAGCAGCCACAATTTCTGAAGGCAAGCTGCTCCACTGGTTAGGAAGTTTCTCCTTAATTCCAGATTGCTTCTCTCTCTGATCAATTTCCAACCAGTTTCTTGTTCTGCCTTCTGGTGCTTTGGAGAATAATTTGACTCCCCTCTTTTTTGTGGCAGCCCCTCAAATACAGGAATACTGTTATTGTCACCCCTATTTCTTTTCTTTAGCCGTTCTTCATATGTTTTAGTCTCCAGGCCCTTGATCATCTTAGTTGCTCTTCTCTGAATTTTCTCTTTTTTGTAGTATGGTGACCAAAACTGGTTGCAGTATTCTAGGTGTGATCTTACTACGGTTTTATAAAGTGGTACTAATGCTTTCCATGATCTTGATTCTGTGCCTCTGTATACAGCCCAGGATTATATTAGCTTTTTTGGCTGCTGGCTTACATAGTCAAGTGTTCATCCACTAGGACTCCAAGGTCCCTTTCACAATTACTGTTTTTGAGCCAGCTCTCACCTAATCTTTGATTTTTCCTGTCTAAATGTAAATCTTGCTTTTCTCCACATTAAAGTTCATTTTGTTGGATAGGGCCCATTGTTGCAAGTTTGTCAAGATCTTTTTGGATCCTGAGCTTGTCTTCTGGGGTGTAGGCTATTCCTGCCAGTTTAGTGTGATCTGCAAATTTGATGAGTTCCCCTTCTATTCTCTCATTTAAGGGGGAATACATGTGCCTAAGACTGGGCCTAAGACGGAGTCTTGTGGTACCTCACTGCTTCTCTCCATGTGGATGTAGTACCATTGAGGACTACTCATTCAGTATGGTTTGTCAGCCAGCTACAAATCCATCTGGTGATGATGATGTCTATTCCGCCTCTTTCTAGCTTACCAAGAAGTAGGTTGTGGTCTACTTTGTCAAATGCCTTACTGAAATCTAAGTATACTACGTCAATGGCATTTCACTTGTCTACTAATTTAGTCACTTTATGAAAGAATGAAATGAGATTGGGGTTTTTTTTAATCCCATTTATATCCCGCCCTTCTCCGAAGACTCAGGGCGGCTTACAATCTAAGCACAATGTGCTTAGCAATAGCATTCATTCTATGTATATGCCTGCTTATTAGGGCTTTCGGCCCACCCCAAGCGGCATTATTACAAAGTCAGCTTATTGCCCCCAACAATCTGGGTCCTCATTTTACCTACCTCGGAAGGATGGAAGGCTGAGTCAACCTTGAGCCTGGTGGGATGCGAACCTGCATTAATTGCAGGCAGCTGGTGTTACTTAAGGAGGCATTAGCCCACTGCTCCACCAAGGCTATTTTTGGCATGATCTGTTTTTAAGAAACCCATGCTAGCTACTAATAACTTTATTTGCTTCTAGTTGCTTTGCAGATCTGTTTTTTTATTATCTTTTCCAGGATCTTCCTAGGTCAGTGATGGTGAACCTTTTAGAGACCGAGTGCCCAAACTGCAACCCAAAACCTACTTATGTATCGTTGGATGCTGGGTGGGCGTGGCCCATTGGGTTGGGTGTGACCCATTGGGTTGGTGCGGCCCATTAGGTGGGCATGGTCCATTGGGTGGGCGTGGCTGTGGTGGTAACGGCAGATTGGGTGAGACTAAAAAGTTCAATCAATCAATTCCAACTTTGCGAGATCTTTGTTGAAGATGAAATTGATTGAACCTTTTTTTTTGCACACAGTGGTGGAGGCCTAAAGTGAAAAGGTTTTATAAACCCAGCTGAAGGCCTAGGACTGTGGTGACGGCCCGCGTGCCCACAGAGAGGGCTCTGTGTGCCACCTATGCCTGTGCCATAGGTTCGCTACCACGGTCCTAGGTATTGATATTAGGCTGATTGGTCTGTAGTTTTCTGGGTCTGTTTTATTTTTATTTTCTTTCTTGAAGATGGGAACCACCTCAGCTCTTTTCCAGTCCTCAGGTACTTTCCTGGTGCTCCAGGATTTTTGAAAGATATGGTGCAATGGTTCTGAGATAACATCTCCCAGCTCCTTCAGAACTCTGGGAAAAAAGGATAAGTACAAAAAATGGAAAGGGACACATAACTAAGGCAGAATACCAACAAATAGTTCGAACCTGTAAAGATGAAGTTAGGAATCCTTTGAATGAAGTAAGACTTACAACAAATGTCAAAAGCAAAAAAAGTTTCTTTCAACAAACAAAAACAAGAAAAGTCAAAGAAACAATCTGATCAACTAATTGGAGAAGATGACAAAGAAAAAACGGGCAGTAGAAAGAAAGACCTTAATTCATATTTCACATCTGTCTCCACGCAAAAAATGAAACACTACTCAACTTCCCAAAACAGAACTTAAATGATAGATTAGGAATGAAAATTAAAATATTCAAAAATAAGATAAGAGAACACCTGTCAGCTTAGACAGATTCAAATCAGTGGGTCATGACGGACTACGTCTCAGAGTTCTAAAGTAACTGGCAGATGTGGTTTCAGAACCATTGAAAAATATCTTTCAAAGTTTTTGGAGCACTGGGAAACTACTTGAGGACTGGAAAATAGCTGATGTAGTTTCCATCTTCAAGAAGGAAAAAAGATCTACAAAATTACAAATCAATCAGCCTGACTTCAATACCTGGGAAGATCTTGGAAAACATAATCAAGCAATAAATCTATGAACACTTAGGCTTCCACTTTGCCGACGCGACCGCTGCGGATGCTTGAAAGGCGACTCAATCTTCCACGTCCAATTTTCCTTCACTGGGGGACCCTGGAAAGAGTTGAAAGTCACCCTGTAGGGCGACAAGCAAGGAGAGGCCCTCCACTTGATCATGGGAGGGCAGCAGCCCTTCTGCTCAATCCGGGGCAGCCCTCCAAACTGGTGGAGAAAAGACCGGCCATAGCAATATGGCTCGTCATTAGGCTGCTGACAGCCGAAGTCAAATCTACTATCAAGCACTTTGAAAGCAATGCGGATGAAACTGGGTAGATCTGGTCTTCTCTTTACCCTAAATACCTTCTTTTCCTGTAAAGGCTGTTTGAAGTATCCTCCCCCTGTGAGGAGAGAGAGAAGGGAATTTCTATCCCATCCTCTAAAAATAGCGGCATCTGACTACCCACAGGAATCAAAGCATTAAAAAGAACAACTTTAATCTAACTGGATTTATATGTTCCTGAAAGTTGGGGACCAAAAACTTTTCTATTTCTATTGGAGACTTTTGTTTTTAATCTACAAGAAAGAAATAAAATTGGAAAAAGAATTAGAAAAAATTGGGATTTAAAAAACTAAATGGCATCGGTGGCATCTTGTGGTGAAGATGGAATTGCAATTTGTTATTTCCTAAAAAGAGACTTGGCTCAAAGCCCAGACCTTAGATAAGACTTTCCTGACCTTGGCACCAACTCTGAGAAACTTAGCTGTAAGAAAACAGCTGGACAGCAAATTTGCCCTACTTGAACTGTGAATGTAAACCTTTACTGACTTTTGCTTAACAAACAGCTTTTACTAGAAAGACTATTTACAAATATGTGAAAGAGATGGATGAAGACCAGGAAAAGATTCTTTCTATGTTGAAAGCAATACATGAAACCATTCTTTTAGCTTGTGATAAAATAAGACCTAAAATAAAAGATCAAGATGCCAGCTCAGATGCACAAAGCCATATTTTGACTACAACCAAAGAACCAACAATGCAGAAGATAACAGAAGAAGCAGGACAAGCAAATATTAAGACAGAGGACTCAATTGACCAACAAATACAGCTGATGGAAAATCCAGAAAAGGTAGTGACAACATTGAAAATGGAAATGACTTTATATATCAGAAGAAAATTGAGGAAGAAGTAGAACAGATTGAATTGAAGGCAAATATATTAGAACATACATGGGGGACTGGAATTACAGGGAGAGAATTTAACAAATACAAATGGGCTAGCCCACAAGTCAGCAACCCGCGGCTCTGGAGCTGCATGTGTCTTTTTCAGCTTTCTACTGTGGCTCCCGGTCCTCCTCTGCCATTTGCAGAGAGAGAGAGACAGAGGGAGGCACTTGCGCTTCCCTTCCCCCCTCTCTCTGATCTTCTGCTCACCTGGCCAGGAAGTCCCTTTCCCGGGCTTGCCCCATCCAAGGTGCACGTGGCTGGGGAGCCATGTGGAGCAGCCCCCGGATCCCACCTGGGAGTGGCCCACAGGAGCCTCCACTGCACGGGCCAGCCCTCCCACAAGCCACAGCCCCAAGGGAGCACAGCGCCTGCGATCCCCAGCCAGCGCTACTGTTGGCCCTGCTGGCAGGGAAGGTGTGCTGGAGTCCCGGCTGCCGGGAAGGAAGAAGGAGACACAGCAAGGGCAGGAGAGGAGCGCTGATTTAAAGCCAGCCCAATCAGAATGTCTGTGGTGTGTCAGCTTGTCAGAGAAGAGTGTGAGGTGAGCAGAAGATCGGAGACAGAGAGAGAGAAGTGCAAGTGCCTCTCATACACACACACACACACACACACACACACACACTGAGTGGGGGAAGAGGACTGGAAGACCAAGGGCTGGAGAGAGCCAGCCCCATAAGAATGTCTGCAGTGTGTTAGCTTGTCAGAGAACAGTGTGAGGCCAGCTGGCCAGGTGAGCAGAAAATCAGAGAGAAAGAAGCGCAAGTGCTCCTCCCTCTCTCTCACACACACACTTGAAGGTGCTCAGTTTCAGATTACCATCTTTTGGATGGTACATCTGCTTCCATAAATCAATAAGCGAGGGGGGGAGGTTGGGGCAGAGGGGGCAGGAATGAGCTCTGCCAATTAAATGTGCAAATTCTACTGGAGCAACTGAGCACCCCATTTAGTATGGAGACTGCAGGTACAAAGCAGAGGAAGGTTTGCAAAATGGAAAACCTCTTCTCTCCACCAAGGTTTAGAGCCAGTGGGAAGACAGTCCTGGCGGTGCCCTGAGAGCTTTCATTGCTCAGACAACCTGCCCCCAGCATCGCACTGCCCAGCAATTGCAATTGCCCAAAGGCTGGACAGGGTCAGAAGTCTAGGTGGGGTAGGGTGGAGAAAGAGAGAGTTGTTGAACGGAAGCAAGCACTCTACAAAGGATTCAAACCCCCCCCCCAAAAAAATGCTCCCCTCTTTTTCAGGGTGCAAAACATGTCCAGTCCATGCCATGAGCATTTTCAAGACTTTGCCAAGGTAGCTCAACTCCACTGCTGCTTCTACCATTGCTGAGCTCTGGGGTGCCTCCTCCTCCTCCGCACTACTTCTTATGCCAGAAAGCACAGGGCTGTAATCATGACCCAAAGCCTGGCATGAAAACTCATAGTGGGGGAGGGGGAGCAGGAATGCCAGACACTGCTGCTGCTCAGGAACCAAAATGGGGCAACTTCTTCCAAGTGCAACTTCAGGGCGGGACTGCAGGAGGGAGGGAGATCCCCTGCAGAGAAGCCCCTTTGGAAATTTGGGAGCAGCGCCAGTGCTGCCACCACCAGGTAACCCTTTACCTGCCTCAGCAGCAGCACTGACTCTTTGCATCATCCCTGGGCTGGTGGTTTCGGCCCCCTGGCCCCCTTTGCAGCTCTGCCCACACAGCTACAGAAGAGAGAGAGAGAGTGCCCCCCCTCTCTTTCTCTCTCTCTCTCACACACAGAGAGAGAGAGAGAGAGTGGGGAAAGAGCACTAGCAGACCAAGGGCAAGAGAGATGCACCAGTGGAGAGCCAGACAAATAAAAATGTCCGTGGTGTGTCAGCCGTGGTGGGGTGCCTGAGATGCAGCAGGCGGCTTAAGGCAGCCATGTTCATTTGTCCCATTCCGTTCAGGCCGGTTCCTCCTCCTCTCAATCCCCTTGAGAGCAAGATAGAAAAACGTGTATGTGGGGTTGTGAGTGGGCGCTCGGACAGGATTAATGAATTAATGGGCAGAAAGAGAGAGGGAAGGAGAGAAGGAGGGAGAGAGAGAGAGTATGAATATATGTGGTTGTACTTACTGGACTTTTAGTAAAAAATGTTTAATGAAATATTTTGATGTTTTTTTTAAATTAAGAGATGAGGTATGGGGATAATTATGCTGTATTTAAAGATGGTACATAAGCTACTAAAATTGTTTTTACCTGTTGGGATGAAGGAGAAAGGTTTTTTTCCCCTCTTCTGTCCTTTTCTTTTTTTCCGCCGAAATTTTTTTCTTTTCTATTTTTCTATTTGTAGTTTTTATAGTTTGCACTGGCTTTTTATTTGATAAATACAATGAGGACTAAAATAGACGTTGAGTATTTTATTTGAAAGTAACCTTCGACCCAGTGTCTTTTTTTTTTTTGGAGTTCAAAATGTTTTTGTTGCATGCAAAAATAAAAAAAATGTTTTCTTTGTAACAGTTCATTGATTTCATAAATGCAACACACTATAGTTTTTTTATACATAGCACAAAGGTAAAAAACGATATGTGCAGTGTTATCTTCATTTTAGATGTCAAAAAGGTTTTGTGGCTCCCAGTGTTTTCTTTTCTGTGGGAAATGGGTCCAAGTGGCTCTTTGAGTGTTTAAGGTTACCGACCCCTGGGCTAGCTCTTCCAGAAAACTGGCAATCAAATGGTCTCCTTTAATTCAAATAACACATATAAGTATAGAGGGAGATCTATTTGATGATTTAAAAGTGCTGATATGGAAGCCTAGTTGGCAAAGGAAGAAAGCTAGAATAAGGTTGAAAAAAACTGAGATTGTGATTCATTAGAGGGGATTTTATATTGCCAATTAGAGGGTTAAAGGGAGATGTTAAGATAAGGGGAATTTTGATTATTAGATTTAAAATATTTGGAAATCAGTTGAAAATAGGGATTTTATCAGTTTAATATTTAAAAATCAGACTTAAAAGGGAAAAGAAAATTAATTATTATGAATATGTTTGATTTATTGATTAACCCAGGCAAAATATATAATGGTTTTGATTTATTAAAGGGGATATTGTGTTATTAAGTAGATGTTTTAATATGGTGGGAAATAGATACTGTAACTCTTAGGAAATAGAACAAGATTATATTCAAATAGATAAAATATGTATTTTGGATATTATAGTTTGTTATGAAGTGAGAGAAGGGAAATTTTGGTTACCAAAGTCTGAAAATTATAAATACCAAAGGTTAAATTGGAATATTGATAAGAAATTAAAAATTAAAAATCAATAACAGGATATGGATTGTTTATGAAGATTGAATATAATTAAGATATATAAGCTAAAAAATTATTGATAAATTTAATAATGATGTTTTATTGAGTTGATATAATTAGAAATGTACTCATGCACCTGAATATGAGACAGTAAATGTTAAGGGGAAAAGAGAAGAAATATTTGATGTTGTAACCTGGAAAAAAAATCTATAAACACTTAGAAGCAAACAAAATCATAACCAGAAGCCAACATGGGTTCATCAAAAACATAATGTAAACAAATCTTTCATTCTTCAACAAAGTGGCTAAATTAGTGGATCAGCAAAATGCTGTAGACATAGTATACCTAGATTTCAGAAAACCATTTGACAAAAAAAAGGAAAAAAGTGAAAAAATACAGGTAGTCCTCGAGTTACAACAGTTTGCTTAGTGACAGTTCAAAGTTACAACGGCACTGAAAAAAGTGACTTATGACCATTTTTCACACTTATGACTGTGCGGCATCCCCAGGGTCTTATGATTTACATTCTGATGCTTGGCAACTGATTCATATTTATGATGGTCGCAGTGTCCCAGAGTCATGTGATTCCCTTTTGTGACCTTCTGACAAGTAAAGTCAATGGGGAAACCAGATTCACTTAAGAACTCTGTTATTAATTTAACAACTGCAATGATTCACTTAATAAATGTGGCAAGAAAAGTCATAAAATGGGACAAAACTCATTTAACAAATTTCTCAGCAACATAAATTTGAGGCTCAATTGTGATCATGGGTTAAGGACTATCTGTACACCCACTTACCACACTTTTAATGGGAAACTTGTGCCTGTTTCTCTGACATTAATCTTTGCACTGTTCTATCCCCTTCTCTCCTCCTGGTTGACTCAAAGAAGCCGATAGGTGATTGCAGGGGCTTTGGGGAGGGGTGCGGCTTCTGCCATTGAAGTGGGGGCATGGGGGGCATGTTGGGGTGCTAGTTGGCTATCCCCCAAAGATTCCCTAACAGCTTTTGGGTGGCAACAGTTACCCAGCATGACGGGCTCAGAGGCAGCTACAAGTGGGGGGGGGAGAAAGGAAATCAAATCTAATTAACAGGGAGCATAGTAACCCTGCCCCTACTCCGCAGAGGGCAGGTCCCCATCATCCCCGGCCCAGCAGGGGTCTTCCTGCCCCACCGTTTAAGACAAAGAGGGACTCCAGTGAGGAAGAGGAAGAGGGTTTAAGCAAGCTTAGCAATCGGAGTGGGGATCCCCCCAAAGAACAAACATGCTTCGTCGGTAACCACTCAGCATGACAGAAGTGACCAAAACCTGCAACCATCCAGCAGACAGGGTGGGGAGGAATAAAAACCAAACAGCCCCTGCCCCCACACTGCCAATCCTCAACAGAAGTGCTCACAACAATGAAAACATCAGACAGGAGGAAGAGCACAGCCAGGCAGCCATCTTGCTCTGCTGGTGGATTGGGGGGAAAGGGGTAGCTTCACCCCCCCAAAGGTTGCTGTATTATATGTAATTAGTTATCATTACAAGTTAAACTGTATGTGGGTTATGAAGTAAAAACTCTTGACAGCCGAACACGCGGGAGTTTTGACAGCTGTCAAAACTGTCAAAACTCCCCAGCTGTCAAAACTCCCCAGCGAAAGTGCAGGTGCAGCCGGTTGACAGCTCTCAGCTGTCAACACAACATGGAGCCGCCCAGCCACACAGCAAAGGAACTGTCAGAATAGCGGACAGCAGATTGGCTCAGGAATCCCGGCGGGAGAAGACCAGCCGCTGATTGGACCAGCCGGCCGGCTGCCAGCTATAAAAGCTCGAAAACCTAATACCCTGTTGTCCGACTCCAAATAAACTCGTTAATGTTAGCCAGCTGTCTCAGAGTGGTCTGTCAGCCACTTCACTGGCGACGAAGGTGGGATCCGCTTCGCCGAGCTGAAGTCACGGCCAGGGGAAGAGAGTTCCCGGCCAGCTGAGCAAGTCACGGCTAAGTCACTGGAAGTTATAACTTCCACAGCGGAGCGGATCACCGGACCTGGACAGCATGGCCAATTTCGGACGCGTCAGGGAATTCGACACCCACCATCCAGAGCGTTGGGAGTCGCATCTGGGGCAGGTCGAGGGCTTTCTCTTTCTCCTCCAGGTATGATTACTACCCGAGCTGATAGGACAGAGCCCCCGGGAAGCTTAGTGGAGGCTGTAGACAGGGTCCATTTTTTAAGCCCTAAGGTAAAAATTAAAACCAAACTCCAAGGAGTCGCCTGCGACATGGAGGTGGACTCCGGGTCGGCAGTATCCCTAATCTCCTTAAAAACATACAAGGAAATCTCCCGGCGCAACAAAAAGACAATTCCCTTAGAGCCCCCCCACGTACAATTGGCAGATTACCAAAAAACCCCTATATAACTAAAGGGTAAAGCCCAAATATGAGTAGAGTATAAAAAATTTCAGGGGCCCCTAGAGGTGTTAGTAACACAAGAGGAGCGCACCAATTTCATAGGGCTAAACTGGTTTAGCCCCTTGGGCATCGCAATCACAGGCGTCAACGCAGTACAGGCCTCAAGCCTCGAAGCCGTCTGCAACAAATATGTAGACGTCTTCGACGGCTCCTTGGGAAAGTATACAAGGCCACCCGTCTCCCTAAATCTAAACCCAACCATACAACCCATCAGAATTAGGGCCAGGAGGGTTCCATTCACCCTCAAAAAGAAAATTGAGGACGAACTGGAACGCCTCGTGAAGCTGGGGGTTTTAGAACCTACCGAAGGGGGAAGCTGGGAGACCCCTATAGTGACTCCTATCAAACCCAATGGGCAAATTAGGCTCTGCGCTGACTATAAAGCCACCCTGAACCTAGCTCTAAGTGCCCACACTTACCCAGTCCCGGCGGTGAGAAACGTCCTCGCTTCCATCCGCTCAGGCACCATCTTTGCGAAACTGGATCTCATGCAGGCGTACTTGCAATTGCCTGTAACCAATGAAACCGCGGACGCGCAGACGATCGTCACGCACCACGGGGCATTCAAAGTAAAAAGGTTGCAATTTGGCATTTCGGCTGCCCCGGGAATATTCCAAAGCATAATGGAAAAAACACTGAAAGATATTCCCGGGGTCTGTCCCTACTTCGACGATGTGCTCATCGCCGGAGAGACAGAAGCCAATCAAGCTGACACGTTGTCAGCTGTCCTGGACCGGCTCAGAACGGCCGGTCTTAAATTAAAAAAAGAGAAATGCTCCATCGGAGTTCCCTCCACAGAATTTCTGGGGTACAGAATAGACGCCCACAAACGAAAAGCTCAAAGCCATCAAAACAGCCCCAAGCCCCAAAAACAAGCAAAAACTCCAGGCGTTCTTGGGGCTATTAAACTTTTACCATGCCTTCCTGCCCCACAAGGCTACCATTGCGGAGCCTCTACATAGGTTATTGGATAAAGGCACTCAGTGGTCCTGGACAAGGACACACGAGAACAGTTTCCAATCACTAAAAAACATCATTTGTAATAGCTCCACAGTCACCCAATTTAAAGAAGACGTACCCGTCTGCATCGCTTGCGATGCTTCCCCGTACGGGATAGGAGCCGTCTTAAACCACCTAGACAAAGATGGAACACAAAGACCAATCACTTTCTACTACCGAACGCTATCCAAAGCAGAAAGAAACTATGCCCAAATAGATAGGGAGGCTCTGGCTATCGTCGCCGGCATGAAGAAGTTTCACAACTACCTATACGGCAGACCCTTTACAATCTTTACTGACCACAGGCCCCTATTAGGCATATTTACATGGGACAAAACGACCCCACAAATATTGTCCCCAAGAATCCTACGCTGGTCTACCTTTCTATCAGCATACTCTTACAAGCTGATACACAAACCAGGCAAAGAATTAGGACATGCAGACGGCCTCAGCAGGCTGCCACTGCAAACAGAGGACCCAGATCCGGCTCCGGCCGGGAACATACTGGCCATCTCAGAGCTACCAGAGTGCCCACTCTCAGCCAAAGATATAGCAGCCAACACCGCTAAGGACAAAATCCTTAGCAGGGTCCTACGCTGGGTCACCACAGGTTGGCCAGCAAAGTGCCCCGAACCGGACTTCCTCCCCTTTTTCACTAAACAGCAAGAGCTAATGTCCCATTTAGGCTGCCTCCTATGGGGGAACAGGGTGGTGATCCCAGGAAAAAACAGACTCCAGACACTCAATACGCTGCACGAGGGACACCCGGGGTAGTGAAAATGAAATCCCTTGCCAGGAGCTACGTGTGGTGGCCAGGCATTGACAGCAATATAGAAAACCATGTAGGAGGGTGCTACCCATGCCAGTTAGCCAGAGCAGACCCTCCCCACACCCTGGTCCATAAATGGGAGACCACAAAAAACCCTTGGTCCCACATCCACCTAGATTTTGCAGGACCAATACGGGGACAAAATTTCTTAATAATTGTAGACAGTTATTCGAAATGGCTTGAGGTCATTCTCCTCAATAAAACAACCACAACCTCCACCATACAAGCACTCAGGAGGGTTTTTGCAACACACGGCCTCCCCGACGTCCTGGTTTCCGATAACGGACCACAATTCACTTCTCGTGAATTTCAGATGTTCGCTATGAGGAACTCTATTAGACTGGTCACGTCGGCCCCATTCCACCCGTCGACGAATGGAATGGCAGAAATTATGGTGAGGTCCACAAAAGAAGCATTAAAAAAGTTTGTAAAAGGAGACTGGCACCGGTGCCTCAGCCAATTCCTCCTTGCCCAGCACACAACACCATGCACAACCATGGGCGAATCCCCCGCAGAACTTAGGTGGGGCAGAAGGCTGATAACAAGACTAGACAGACTGCATCCCGACAGGGCAGTCGCCGACCCAGAGCAGCCTCCCCCACCTCGAACCTTCAGCCCTGGACAAGCCGTTTGGGCCAGGAGTTACACTAGTAATAAAAAATGGGTACAAGGGGTCATACTACAACAAACCGGACCCCTATCATACCTAGTAAACACGGGCTCCGAAGGCCATCTACGACGCCACGTGGACCAACTCAGAACACGAAGACCAGAAAACACCCCCCCCCGTCACCGGCTGAACACCACGACCAAACACCGACACCCAACCCCACACCAGATAACCCAACCCCACCCAACGAGGACACAATGCCGCTACTTCCGCAAGGGGAAAGGGAGCCTGGAAATGAAACACCCCCACGACGTTCCAACCGAACCAAGAAAGCACCTGCCTACCTCCAGGACTACGAATGGGCGGGCAGCAACAGACAACAACAGGGGGGGGAATGATCCAGGGGAGGGGTAAGGGGTGTATTATATGTAATTAGTTATCATTACAAGTTAAACTGTATGTGGGTTATGAGGTAAAAGCTCTTGACAGCCGAACACGTGGGAGTTTTGACAACTGTCAAAACTCCCCAGCGAAAGCGCAGGCACAGCCGGTTGACAGCTCTCGGCTGTCAACACAACGCGGAGCCGCCCAGCCACACAGCAAAGGAACTGTCAGAATAGCGGACAGCGGATTGGCTCAGGAATCCCAGCGGGAGAAGACCAGCCGCTGATTGGACCAGCCGGCCGGCTGCCAGCTATAAAAGCTCGAACTCCTAATACCCTGTTGTCCGACTCCAAATAAACTTGTTAATGTTAGCCAGCTGTCTCAGAGTGGTCTGTCAGCCACTTCAGTTGCCCTCTCATGAAAACAGGGTGAAAACTCCTAAAAATGACAGAAAAAAGATTAAAACAAAAGAGTGTCACTTCTGAACAAGAAAAAATAATCACATCTGCCTCCAGCTCTTGGGGGATGGAGTGGTGGATTTTTATTTTTTGCCTCATTTTGCTCTTTTAAAAAGACTGCACCACCCCCAACGTCAGAAACCGTGAATTATCACCATTCGCCTGCTGCGCCCCCCACAGACCCAAGCCCCTCTTTCCCTTCCTTTGAAACAACAAGCCCCCACCCGAATCCTCCCGTTCCTGCCTTCTGAATTAAAATGAAAGAAAGCCAAGTTTTTTCTTTTGTGATCTTTACATATTTAAACTGCTAGAAGGAAGTGGGGAAGAAAACTATTGCGAGACATTCTTCTGTTTTAACCTTTTTTTCCTTGTCATTTTTTGGAGCTTTCTTCCTGCTTTCATGAGATCGCAGCATTTGTGGGCAGTGAAGTTGCTCCCTTTACCCCCATCCCCAAGCCACAGCTAAGCAAGACACCCACCTGCCCAACCGGCTACGCTCTTTCCTGTCTCAGGTTTTTGTTGTCATGAGCATTTCTGTTGAGAATTGGCAGCAGTAGGGGTGGGGCTGTTTGGTTTTTATCCCCCCCTCCTGTCTGCTGGGTGGATGCAGCAGGTATTGGTCACTTCTGCATGCTGAGAGGTTACCCATGAAGCACATTTGTTTTTGGGGGGGATCCCCACTCCAGTTACCAAGCTTGCTTAAACCTTCCGCCTCCTCCTCACCAGAGCCCCCCTTTGTCTGCAACGGTGTGGCAGGAAGACCCCTGCCGGACTGGGGATGATGGGGATCTGCTCTCTGCGGAGTAGGGACAGGGTTACTATGCTTCCTGTCAATCATGTTTGATTTCCTTTCTCTCCCCCCACTCCCTGCCTCCCCTGCTTGTAGCTGCCTCTGAGCCCCTCATTCTTGGGAGTTAGCATTGCTGGCATCTCTTTCTCCTGAGCCCCTCATTCTGGGTAACTTGCCACCCAAGAGCTGCTTTAAGGTTAGGGAATCTTTGGGGAAATAACAAATTAGCACCCCGACACACCCTCCATGCCTCACTTCAACTGCAGAAGTGGCACCCCCCCCCAAAGCCCCTGCAATCACCTATTGGCAATCGCATGCTGCTCCGAGGAGGAACACTGGAGGCAAGTGGGAGGCTCAAGGAGAAGGAGGCGTGGCCAAGGGTAGGAGGCAAAAGTTTCTAGACCCGCTGCTGATCAGCTGTAGCTGCAGAACCCAGGCAAACCTCGTGCAGCTCCAGCTGAATCTCTGCCCTAAGACTGCGTGCAGCTCACAGAACGGTGCTCCTCAATTAAAGAAAATAATTATCAAAAATACCTGGTACAAATATCCAAGGACTTGGAGAAGTGGAACAAATTGTCCCTGTCTCTATTTGTCCCTGTCTTAATAAAGACGCAGGTTTTGTCGAGATTTCTCTTTCTTTTCCAAACAGCTCCTGTGAAGTTAGACAATTCGTTTTTTAAGAACTTGGAGAGACTTGTTTCTAAATTTGTTTGGGCAAATAAAAAACCTCAGGTTAAGGCTAAGATAATGCAAGGACCAAAGGCAGAAGGAGGACTTGGGCTCCCTAATTGGAAGTATTATTATGTTGCGGCATTGTTAGTTTGGATAAGGGAGTGGATGACTCTCCAAAATAGGTGATTGTTAGCGTTAGGGGGACATGAACTAGCCCAAGGGTGGCATGCCCATTTGTGGCAGGAGTCAGGAAGCCCACCGAAATATTTTATTAGGCATTACTTGCGAAATATACTATTAGGGGCTTGGTCGTTGGTTAGGAAGAAGTTTTATACGAAGATACTGTATTGGCTGTCCCCAATGGAAGCATTGACCTTCCCTAATGTGTTTAATCCAGAAAAAAGGGCGATTTATAAAGAATTATTACATTCAAATGGAGAATTAAAATCTAAATTGCAACCGCAGGTAGATTGGTGGGCGTATATGCAGCTTCGCAGTCGGTTCATGAAAGAGAGAGTGGTGCCAGGGATTACTAGAGAAGCTCAAGGATTCGATAAGATTCTTTTCGGGAAAAGTGAGAAGTTGCTGGCAAAATGTTACTCCTTACTATTGGATATGGATGGGTTAAATGAGCTTACAGAGGGCTTTAGGGTCGCCTGGGAAAGGAATCTGGGTTATCAAATTGAACGTCATAAGTGGTGGTCCATTTGGGAGAAAAATGTTAGGCTAACGAAATCTACTGTGTATAAGGAGAACATTTATAAGATGATGTTTCATTGGCATCTCCCACCAGCTAGGTTGGGTAAAATGTTTTTGGGTGTGTCTCCAGCATGTTGGAAGTGTGAAGAAAGAGAAGGCACCTATTACTACCAGTGGTGGACCTGCGGCGAAGCGAGGAAGTATTGGCATTGGCTTCATATATGGATGAATGAGATTTTAGGATATTCTGTTAAATTGACTCCTGAATAGATCTGCATGGTATTTGATGTCGCATTTGTTAACGGCGCCACGCATATTATGGGCTCAATACTGGAAAAACTCTGTTAGCCTTCCCAAGGATCTGTTAATTAAGAAATTTATTGATTGTGCGGAATCAGACCGTCTGACCATGCTGTTGAAAGATAAGGGGGATATAGATTATTATCTATCTTGGAGACCATGGTATGAATGGTTGACAAAAAGGGATGGTTATGGGAAGGATTGATTATACAATGTAATAGCAATTTGTCTAAATTATTAGAATGTTTATTATTATGTTTTGTATTTCTTTTTAAAAAAGAATTTTAATAAGCACTGCAATGTATTGTTATGATGTAGTTGTGGATGATTTCAATCAAATAAAAAATATATTGGGGAAAAAAAGACTGCGTGCGGCTTCCTGCCACCCACAAGGCCACTGCCGATCAGCTGGAGCAGCACGACCAATCCTGGGCTCTCAGCAGTCCCAGCGATACCTCACACAGCTCCAGCTGACTCTCCTACAGGCCTGTGCAGTGCTGCTGCCACTTTACCTCATCCACTTTTACACTTTTTCTACACTTTTTTTTACAGGGCTTTTCAACCAGTCATACGCGTACCACCTGCCAGGTGCCGAAGTACCACCAGTGGTATGTGTACCACCAGTTGAAAAACCCTGTCCTAGTGGACAGTTAAATATGAGGCAACAGTATGCAACAGCAGCCAAAAAAGCCAATGCTATCCTAGGTTACATTAATAGAGGAATAGAATCAAGATCAGGTGAAGTATTAGTACCACTTTATAAAGCCTTAGTAAGACCACACTTAGAATACTGCATTCAGTTCTGGTCTTCACAGTGTTAAAAACAATGTTGAGACTCTGAAAAGAGTGCAGAGAAAAGCAACAAGAATGATTAGGGGGCTGAAGGCTAAAACATACAAGGAACAGTTACAGGAATTGGTTATGTCTCCCCTAGTCTAATGAAAAGAAGGACTAGGGGAGACCTGATAGGAGTGTTCCAATATTTCAGGAGCTCCTACAAAGGGGGTCAAATTATTTTCCAAAGCACCAAAGAGCAAGGCAAGGAACAATGGTTGGAAACTAACCAAGGAGAGAAGTAACCTAGAACTAAAGTTAAATTTCCTAATGGAGAGCAATCAACCAATGGAACAGCTTGCTTTCAGAAGTTGTGAGTACTCCATCACTGAGGGCTTTCAAAAAGAAACTGGATAACCTTTATCTGAAATGGTATAGAGCAGGGGTCGGTACCTGAATCGCTGAAAGAGCCACTTGGAACCGGTTCCCTCACCAAAAAAACCCCTGGGAAGCGCAAAATGCACGTGCGCATGCGCACGTGCACGCACATGCGCAAAACAGGGTTTCATTAAAGTGGACCTTACCTAAGTGAGACATACACCAGAGAGGAGGCTGAGCAAATTTCCCCTGCCTTGCCAGGCAAACGGAGGCTTGTCAAATGTGCGCGTGAGGGAACGATGCTGCTCGGGGCCGGAGGGGAAGTCGAGCAAATTTCACTCTCCTTGCCAGGCAATCGGAGGCTTGTCAAACACACGTGCGAGGAAAAGGTGCTGCTCGGGGCTGGAGGGGAAGCCGAGCAAATTTCCCCCTCCTTGCCAGGCAAACGGAGGCTTGTCAAACGCGTGCAAGGGAAAGGTGCTGCTCGGGGCCGGAGGGGAAGCTGAGCAAATTTCCCCCTACTTGCCAGGCAAACGGAGGCTTGTCAAATGTGCGCATGAGGGAAAGATGCTGCTCGGGGCCGGAGGGGAAGCTGAGCAAATTTCACCCTCCTTGCCAGGCAAACGGAGGCTTGTCAAACACGCATGCGAGGAAAAGGTGCTGCTCAGGGCCAGAGAGGAGGCTGGGCAAATTTCCCCAGCCTTGCCAGACAAATGGAGCCATGGCGCTCTTCAGCAGGCACAAGCAACCCCGATCCCACTCTCCTCCTCCTCCCCTTGGAAGAGCTGCAGGCCTCAGGAGCCTCCCCCAATGGCCCCCCCACCTGTGAGGGAAGAGATGTAGCAACTGGATTGACAGTACCTCCTCCTCCTCCTCCTCCTCCAAAGGTGCACCTCTCAGCTCTGAGGGACGGAGGCAAGCCGAGAAACCGAGCTCCGCTTTGCCCGATGCTTACTTTTGCTTTCCAAAGTGGCCTCGGCTGGGGATCCCCCCCCACACACACACTTCTCCTGGCTTGCCCGTATCTGGGGTTTCCTTCCTCGCGAGGAGACCTGCAAGATTTTCTGCTTGCAAAAGGGTGATCACTTCTGCCTCTCTTGCAAACACTGGAATTGGGCAAGGAAGGGAAACCCCTGCCCCACCACCTGCCTTCTCCTTTTTTATTGCATGGGGGGGAGGAGGAAGGAGGAGGCGGAGGAGCAGCAGGCAAGACTGCAGCCCAGCCCAGAGAAGGGGAAGGAAGAGCCGGTTGGAGAATGTGTCTTTCTCCCTCCGTCCCCAGAGGTGGAACAAAGCAGAGAGGTGAAGAATGTGGAGGGCGCGGAAGAACGTGGAAGAAAAGGAAGGAAAGAAAGAAGATATAACCTTCAGCAAAGCAGTTTCCATGCAAAAGAAACACATTCGCACTTATGTGAGCAGACAAGTGCCCCCACAAGCAGCTCCCCCTCTCCCCAGCCTCCCCTGAGCCAAAAAACTTGCTCTGCCTTAATTGCAGGCAAAACCTGCTGAAAGCCCAACCAGCCCGTGCAGAAGTGCTGCCTGCTCACCTTCCAAGGCGCTCCAGCCCAGCTTCTTTCCTCCCTTTTAGCTGGACAACCTTTAAAATCGGCCTTTTCTATTTATTTTGGGTGGTGGTAGTGGAATCTGCAAGCATGACAACTGGGGCAGCGAGTTGGGCTGGAGAAGAGCGGGAGCGAGGAGAGCGGCAAGGCAAGCAGGACTCGCAACCTTCCCACCAGCTGATCCAGGCTGAGCTCCTCGTGAGCAAGCTGGGTGACACCGATGCCGGTTTGGAAAGCAAAGTAAGCAAACTCTTCCCTTCTCCCTCCCGATTTGATTTCATAATCAAATGCTTCTTTTAAAAAAAAAGAAAGAAAAAAAGAATTTTTTTTAAAAGGAGCAAGGGGACTAGAGCAGAGAGAACGAAAGGCAGACGAGAAGGGCTCCCCCCTCCCTCTCCAAGGCAAGCTGCCCTCCTCTCCATCCTGTGCCCCCTCTACCAAAGAGTTTGGCTGGCAGTTTGTCAATCGCCGCTCTTCCTCCTCATCATCCCCCTCCCCATTCCAGCTTGAGCACAGAGTTTTTGCCTGAAGAAGAAGAAATGGGGCGCTCCCCCCACCTGGTGTTTCTCTTCCTCTCTTCTTTCTCCCATCACTTCTTTGGCCCGTGTTTGCTGGGAGCCCACCCAGATTTGAACACCTTGGAGTCCCCGTTTCCCACCAAAAACAAAACACTGGGAGCTGCAAAACCCTTTTGACATATAAAATGAAAATAACACTGCGTATATCGCTTTTTACCTTTGTGCTGCTATGTATAAAAAAACTATAGTGTGTTGCATTTATGAAATTAATGAACTGCTACAAAGAATTTTTTTTATTTCTGTATGCATCAAAAACATTTTGAACTTCCAAAAAAAAAGACGCTGGGTCGAAGGTTACTTCTAAATAAAATACTCAATGTCTATTTGAGTCCTCCTCATATTTATTAAATAAAAAGTCAAACTTAACTTTTCCCCATGCAGCAAACCCAAAATGCTGTCTGCTTGTCATTCTGTCTGTCCACCCATCTGCCCACCCGCCCATCTGGCTGTCTGCCAGTCCATCTGCCCATCCGTCCTCTCGTCTGTCCATCCGCGCATCTGCCCACCAGTCCATCTGCCATCTGTCCACCAGTCCATCTGCCATCTGTCTGCTCATCTGTCCGTCTGCCCATCCGTCCATCTGTCCATCCGTCTGCCCATCCACCTGTCCATCTGCCTGCCCATCCATCTTCCCATCTGCCAGTCCACTCTGTACTGTAGCATCCAGTCAGCTGACAATGAATAAAAAAAGGACTATTTCACTGAACAACATCAAATAAATATTTGCAAAATAATAGCCAATTTTTATTTCAGCATGCAACAGAAACATTTTGAACAAAAAAAAGACACTGGGTTAAATGTTAATTTCAAATACAATACTCTATGTCTATTTGAGTCCTCATATTTATGAAATAAAAATCCAAACTTAACTTATCCACCTGCAGCAAACCCAAAATGCTGTCTGCTTCTGCCATTTTGTCCGTCCGTCCACCCATCTGTCTGCCCGCCAGTCCATCTGCCCATCCGTCTGCTTGTCCATCCGTCTGCTCATCCGCTAGTCCATGTGCCCATCTGCCAGTCCATCTGCCCATCCATCCACTTGTCCGTCCGTCTGCCAGTCCATCTGCCCATCCGTCTGCTTGTCCGTCCGTCTGCTCGTCCGCCAGTCCATGTGCCCTTCTGCCAGTCCATCTGCCCATCCATCCGCTTGTCCGTCCATCTGTCCGTCTGCCAGTCCATCTGCCTGTCTGTGCGTCTGCCCGTAAATCAGTCCATCTGTACTGGAGTGTGCAGTCAGCTGGCAAGGAATAAAAAAAGCACTCTTTCACTGAAGAACATCAAATATATATTTGCAAAATAATATCCAATTAAAATATTTATTTTACCTGGTTAATGTGATTTTTGCTTCTCAACATCAGAACACAGCATCTGCATATCAGGGCTGTAAGACGTCACCTTCATTTTTAAACAAGATTGCAAGCTGTTGCCTGTGAGGCATGAGCGATATTTGTTTTTAATGTAGTTCATAATGGAGAAGACCTGTTCACATACATATGTGGATCCAAAGATTGACAGGACTCCAAATGCATATTTCTTCATATTTCTGTACGTGCTGGGGAGGGCATTCCATGTATCAAGCATAAGCTTGTCCTGTTTGGGAAGGTTTTCAATATCACTCCATTTGTGATTCAGCGCAAGACTGGTCTTCTGACGGGCAACATCTTCAAGAGTATCTGTCAAGCATTGGAACTTGGACACCCATATATCTTTGTTGGCTATGTCTGCAAGTTCCATCTCCAGATCGGGTTGACTTACACCTGCAAATGCAGTCATATTCATTGCAGATGGATCGCTCGTCAGGGGAGTGACAGGGAAAGATAATGTATTTTTTTCCTCTCTGAACTCACAGAATCGCTTCCCAAACGATGTTTGCATTGCAGTGATTGCAGACTGCAATACTCTGAATTTATCACATTGTTACCTTGTTTGAACTCTCTCAAAGAGGGGAAGTGAGACAGTGTACCTCTTTGTAAATCTCTGTCAAACACTGTCAACTTGCGTTCAAATGCCAAAACTTCCTCCAGCAAGTGCAAGGCTGTGCCTCCTTTACCCTGAAGACTTGTGTTCAGCTTGTTCAGGTGTGCTGTCATATCTACCATGAAGTATAGCTTTTCCAGCCACTCTGGATGTTCCAGCTCAGGATAGGTGAGTGCTTTGCTGCCCAGGTACGTTTTCACCTCTTCCAGACACGCAGCAAAGTGTTTTAGCACCTCCCCTCTGGACATCCACCTGACTTTGTTGTGCAGCAGGAGATCAGAATACATGCTTTCCACCTCCTCTAGTAGCAAATGGAACTGACAGTGATGTAAACCTTGTGCCATTATTTTATTGACAATCTGAATGACAAGGTTCATCACTTCTGTGCATTCTGGAGGAAATGTTTGAGTGCACAATGCCCCTTGGTGCAGGATGCAATGAAATGTTAGCAGCTTTCTACCCAGCGACTTCTGCAGTAAAGCCACAAAGCCCTTCTGTGCTCCTGTCACTCGGTGCCCCATCAGTAGCCACTGACACAAGGTGGGTGGTGTTTATTTCATTGGTTCTTAAATAATCCAAGACAGCCTCACAGACGTCCTCCCCCCTTGTTTGGTCTTTCAGTGGTATCAACTCAAACATTTCTTCCTGTGGCCCAGCAGAGTTCACATACTGGCAGAACAGCGCTATTTGTTCAATATCACCTTTGTCTTTGGATGCATTACAGGCAATTGAGTATGCCTCAGCTGAATTGATGTCTTTAATTTGCTGTCATGTGATGTTTTCTGCCATTTTTAGGGTTCTGTTATGACAGTCTTCGCAGAGAGGGGCATATCTCTGATTTTCTGCACAATTTCACTCTTGTTTTTGAAGTCTGAGAATAGATGTTCTGAAATCTTAATGAATGATTCCTTCTGTAGTGTATGCCTTTAAAGCATACACGGAAATGTCAGCACAGCAGGGGGCTGGACAGCTCCAGGCTATAACCGCTTTGGCGGGAAAGCCTGAATAGAGCGAGTCGTTGACAGCCCCAGGGCATGGTCAGCTCTGGTGGGAAGACAGGGTTCAAATCCATTGGCCACCTGCACTGGCGGGAAGCCCAGGTTTAAATCTATTCATCACCATTCACCTGGCAGGTATAAAGAGACGCCAGGTAACCCCTTTTGCCCCAGCTTCATTTCTGACTCAGTAAAGAAATACTACCCAGCTCAAGTGTCCGTCTCTCCGTTCAACCACGTGACTTTGCACTGGTGACGAAGGTGGGATCCTGCTCTGGACAACGCTAGCCACAGACGGAATCCAATCAGCAGCCCCGGACCAAGACGCAGGACGACCGAGACGGCGGAATGGCACAACTGGGTCAGTATCCCCTTTTCCATAGCAACCGCCCAGAGGAGTGGGAAGCCTTCGTGGGGAAGCTCGAGTGCTACCTACAGGCAAACGGGGTGAAAGATGACCAGCAGAGAGCGGCGGTGCTACTCTGCAGCTGCGGCACAGAAACGTACCAGCTGGCGGTCGGTCTCTGCGCTCCCAACGACATCCACTCCATCGGGTACAATGAGTTGCTGGCAAAACTGGCCGAGCACTTCAAGCCTGAGACGTCTGAGATCACCTGGCAATATCGTTTTGAGAAGCGGGACCAGCGGCCAGGTGAGTCTGCCAAGCAATACATGGCCACCCTGAGGCAGGCAGCTCGCCTCTGTAATTTCAAGAATTTAGAGATCCGGCTGCGGGACTGGATCGTCTGCGGGCTGAGGGACAGGAAGCTGCGCCAGAAAATTTTTGCTAAACAGAAACTGACCCTGAGGGATGTCCAAGAGGAATTCCTAGCCTGGGATGTGGCTGAGGAGTCCGACGCGAGGGGAGGCAAGTCCATCCACCTGTTGAGCGGTTGCGGCGACGTGGACGGGGCAGAATTGGAAGTGGATGCCATCAACCGACAGCAGCGACCAGTCACCTCCAACCGGGACAATGTGAAGGAGCCAAGACCAGCCGCGGCGGACGCAAGATGCCAGGAGTGCAGGTGTGGAGCGAACGGACCCCGGTCTACCCAACTCCACGGCTACAGCGCGAATCGGCCCCGGTCTACCCAACATTGCATTTGCGGCTCCCGGTCTACCCAGCACAGCGGCTGCAGACAACCCCGGTCTACCCAATGTTCTGGCTGCGGCACGAACAGCTCCCAGTATACCCGTTGCACCAGCTGCGGAGGACAGCATCCCCGGTCTACCTGCCGTTTCAAGTCAGCCAAGTGTCGGGCTTGCGGAAAAACCGGACACATCGCGGCGGTCTGCAGGAGCCGGCAGCGGGATAGCCTGCACGAGGTGGAGGCAGAGTTCCAGTTCACTACAGGTACCGGGGAGCGGTTGCCGGGACAGACGGTCAGCCACATGGCGGGATGGCCGAACGTTCATTTAACAGGGGCCCTAGTGGCGCTAACCCTGAAAATAAAATTGAGGGTGAAGCTGCAAGGGGTCCCCTGCACAATGGAACTGGACTCAGGGTCAGCCGTGTCCATCATCTCCGCCAGAACATTTAAGGAGATTTGCAAATGGAGTGGTCAACGGGTTCCCTTGAGGCCATCCAGACTGACCCTCTCTGACTTTCAAAATGCACCCATTAATGTCTGGGGGGGAAGCGTTGGTGAGGGTTCAGTACAAGGGGTTCGAGGGCAAATTAAGTGTGCTGGTCGTTGAGGGCCAGTGGACCAGCCTCGTGGGGTTAGGGTGGTTCAACGCGCTGGGCATCGGAATCATGGGGATTCACCAGACGCGGAGCTGCCTTTCCCTGGAAGCAGTCTGCAAGGATTTTGCGGATGTGTTCGACGGGCAGCTGGGAAGGTACACGGGTCCCCCAATTTCATTTAAATTAGACCCCCAGGTGAAACCCATTAGAATGAAAGCCAGGAGGGTTCTGTTCACGCTAAAACACAAGATAGAGCGGGAATTGGATAAGCTGGTAGACCAGGGGGTGCTAATGCCAGTCGATGGAGTGGAATGGGAAACCCCCATCGTAACACCGCTCGAGGCAAATGGCAAAATTAGAATTTGCGCCGACTATAAGGGGACAATCAACTGGGCTCTGAGCGCTCACTCTTACCCGGTTCCTGTGGTAAACAGCATTCTGGCTTCCCTGCAAGGCGGGTCGGTGTTCGCTAAACTGGATCTCGCCCAAGCTTATCAGCAGCTGCTGGTAGACCAAGGGGCTGCTAGAGCACAAACAATCATTACACACAAAGGGGCATTCCAGGTAGACCGGTTGCAGTTCAGGGTCAGCGTGGCTCCTGGAATATTCCAGGAGGTGATGGAGAGGACCCTCAAGGGAATACCAGGGGTTTGCCCCTATTTCGATGATGTCCTGATCGCAGCCAGCTCCGAGGACATACTGGCAGACCGATTGAAGGCAGTACTTGAGAGGTTCAGGGGTGCAGGGTTAAAACTCAAAAGGGAGAAGTGCAAAATTGGGGTAACTGAGACAGAGTTACTGGGGTTCAGGATTGATGCTCAAGGCATCCACCCTTCGGCATCCAAAGTCAGGGCCATCAAGGAAGCCCCCACTCCCCAAAACAAGCCTGAGTTGCAGGAATTCCTGGGCCTCCTCAACTTTTACCATGCATTTCTGCCAAACAAGGCCACTATTGCAGAACCCCTACACAGGTTACTTGACAAACAAGCATCCTGGAACTGGACTGATACACACGCTAACGCATTCAAAACACTGAAGAACCTGTTAGCAGGCAATGCCACAGTCACCCACTTCAGGGAGGATCAGCCAGTCTGCCTTGCTTGCGATGCATCCCCTTATGGGATCGGGGCAGTTCTCAGCCATTTAAGGGAGGATGGAACTCAGGCCCCCATTGCCTATTACTCCAGGACCCTGTCAGCTGCTGAGTGCAACTACGCCCAGATAGACAAGGAGGCACTGGCAGTGGTTGCTGGGGTAAAGAAATTTCATGACTACCTTTATGGTAGGGAATTCCTGATCTATACAGACCATAAGCCATTATTAGGGTTATTTACAACAGAGAAGCAGACACCACAGATCCTGTCACCCCGGATGTTACGCTGGTCCATATTCCTGTCCGCTTACTCATGCAAATTGGTACACAGGCCGGGCAAAGAGATGGGGCACGCCGATGCCTATTGTGGGGAAGTAGAGTCATCATCCCCACAAGGCTCAGAGAAAGAGTTCTCCAGTTATTACACAAAGGCCACCCAGGAATAGTAAGGATGAAAGCCCTGGCAAGGAGCTACCTGTGGTGGCCAGGATTAGACAAGGAAATAGAAGGACTAGTAGCAGGGTGTTACACATGCCAGAGGACACGGCCAGAACAACCACACGCACCAGTCCACAAGTGGGAGGAGACGCACTCACCATGGTCCAGAGTGCATATAGACTATGCAGGCCCATTCCAGGGCCACACATTTCTGGTTGCAGTAGACAGCCATTCTAAATGGCTGGAGGTGGTGCCTGTGGGTAACATGACCTCGGCAGGAACCATTCAAGCATTGAGGGGGATGTTTGCTACACATGGTCTGCCTGATATAATCATGTCAGATAATGGAACACAATTTACCTCCTCGGATTTCCAGGTGTTCCTGAGGACCTTGGGGATTAGGCATGCCACCTCGGCTCCCTTCCACCCTGCCAGTAACGGATTGGCAGAACAATTCATGTGGACGACAAAGGATGCCCTCAAGTGCATAGTACAGGGAAATTGGAAACAAAGAGTAGCCACATTCCTCCTACACCAACATGCAACACCCTACACCGCCACAGGCAAAAGCCCAGCGGAACTCAGATGGGGTAGACGCCTCATAACAACTTTGGAGAGGCTTCACACAGACAGGGTAGCAGCAGACGCCGGGACCCCCAACATCAAAACAAGCTTCAACACAGGAAACCCCATCTGGGCGAGGAACTATAGCACAGGTCATCCATGGGTTCCAGCGGAGATATTAGAGCAAACAGGACCCCTTTCTTACAGAGTAAGGGTGGAGGGGGGACTCCTTTGGAAAAGGCACCTGGATCAGCTGAGGAAAAGGGCTCCTGAAAGGGTTATAGAGGACACACTGGGGGCGGAGGAGGAAGAGCCAACACAAACACAAATGCCCAGGAGGGTTACCAGAGGGGCACAGTGGCAACCCCACCCCAGGCAGGAGACTGACAGAGGAACCAGGCAGTCACCAGAACCCAGCAGAACACAAAACCTGGGCACCGCAACACACACACACACACACACCACAACCCACCACAACATTCACAACAAGGGAGAGAGCCCAGACATAGCAGCACACCACCAGGTGAACCAGTCCCAAGAAGATCAAGCAGGCCACACAAGGCTCCAAGCTACCTCGAGGACTATGTGCGTTCTTAGGGGGGTGGAGGAGCAACCAAAGAATTACAATTGTACACTCTTGTATATGTAAATTTTGTGTATAGTGTAAATAAGTGTATATAGTTATGGAGACAGAATGACAGAGGGTAATTCCTCACTATGGGGGAAGGGGTGTAATGTATGCCTTTAAAGCATACACGGAAATGTCAGCACAGCAGGGGGCTGGACAGCTCCAGGCTATAACCGCTTTGGTGAGAAAGCCTGAATAGAGCGAGTCGTTGACAGCCCCAGGGCATGGTCAGCTCTGGCGGGAAGCCAGGGTTCAAATCCATTGGCCACCTGCACTGGCGGGAAGCCCAGGTTTAAATCTATTCATCACCATTCACCTGGCAGGTATAAAGAGACGCCAGGTAACCCCTTTTGCCCCAGCTTCATTTCTGACTCAATAAAGAAATACTACCCAGCTCAAGTGTCCGTCTCTCCGTTCAACCACGCGACTTTGCACCTTCATATATTCTCCATCTGTGAATGGCTTCCTGTGCCTGACTATTTCCTGGGCAGCCACAAAACTAGCATATGTAGTTGAACTTGCAGACGTCACCCACTTCTTAAATTGATTCTTGCTCTGATCAACCTTCCGCATCAATTCCAAAACGGCTTTTTTTCTCTCTTCTCCTTTTGGGTATTTTTTTATTAAAAAGTTTTACAATACATTTTTAAATACAAAACACTCCCTCCTCCCACTCCCCTCTCCCCAACCCTCCTCTCCCCTCCCCTCCCCCCTCTCCGACTTCCCAGAGCTGAATACAGGGTATAGTGATACAAACATAAGCTAAAATATGCTAACAACAAAGTAAAACATTAAATTCTATCGCACTTTAACTCTCCATAGTCATAAGATTAATGAAATAACAAATAACTAATTATACATCATAAAAATCCACTACTTATTCAAATGCTAAATGAAACTTTTTAGTCCCATATTTATTCTGAATATATTCAATCCATCTTCTCCATTCCACAATATATCTCTGTTGCAATTGGTCTTTCAAATATGCTGAAATCTTTGCCATTTCCGCCAAGTTAGAAACTTTCAAAGTCCACTCTTCTATAGTCAGCAATTCCTCCTTCTTCCAATACTGCGCTACTAAAAGTCTTGCTGCCGTAATTAGATTCAACATCAACTTAGTGTCTATAACAGTAGTATCTGTAATAATACCCAATAAAAAAAATCGTGGAGAAAACTTTATCCTTTTCTTAAATATCTTTTGCATATTCCACCAAATTTTAATCCAAAAAGCTTTAACCTTTTTACAAGTCCACCATATATGAAAATACGTTGCATCCTCACAACCACACTTCCAACATTTGGGCTGGCAGTTCAGATACATACTTGCTAATTTTTTAGGGTCTAAGTGCCACCTATAAAACATTTTATAAAAATTCTCTCTTGTTTTGGGCCTGTGTAAATTTTACATTTCTAACCCAAATCTTTTCCCAAGTATCCATTGTTATAACTTCTTGAAAATTCTGGGCCCACTTTATCATACAATCTTTAACAAGTTCCGTTTCTGAATCAATTTCTATCAATGCATTATATATCCTTTTTATATGTGCTTGACCTTGATCTCTAATTTGTTTTACCAAATTTTCATCAATCATCGAAAAACCAACTTTCTGGTCCTCTTTCCATCTTGCCTGTAATTGCCCATACTGGAACCAAGTTTGTACAATCTTTTCTTCTTTTAAAATATTATATGGCTTTAATTGCCATACATTCCTTTCTAAACTTAAGATTTCCTTATATGTAGTCTCATCATGTTTAAATCCCACATTTATATTTTCTATTGCATGTTTAGGTATTGTCCAAATTGGTATCTTATAATTTAACTTATGTCTATACTTTTTCCTATAAGGGACGCGGTGGCTCAGTGGGTTAGGACGCTGAGCTTGTCGATCTGAAGGTCGGCAGTTTGGCGGGTCAAATCCCGAGTGCCGCGTAGCAGAGTGAGCGCCTGTTACTCGTCCCAGCTTCTGCCAACCTAGCAGTTCGAAAGCACGTAAAAATGCAAATAGAAAAATAGGGACCACTACGGTGGGAAGGTAACAGCGTTCCGTGCGCCTTTGGCGTCTAGTCATGCCGGCCACATGACCACGGAGACGTCCTCGGACAAGCGCTGGCTCTTCGGCTTTGAAACGGAGATGAGCACCAGCCCCTAGAGTCGGAAACGACTAGCACGCATGTGCGGGGGAACCTTTACCTTTACCTTTATACTTTTTCCAAACTCGCAACAGAGCATACCTTAATATATGTATCTTAAACACATTATCCACCTTCTTATCATACAATAAATATGCATGCCAACCAAATAACAAATCATAAACTTCAAGATTTAATAGTCTTCCTTGTGTTAAATTAAACCAGTCACTTATCCATGACAAAGCAGCAGCCTCATAATATAATTTTAAATTAGGCATTTTAAGACCACCTCTTTCACGCGTATCTTGCATTATCTTAAATTTAACTCATGGCTTTTTCCCTGCCCAAACAAATTTATTAATACCTTTTTGCCATTCCTCCAAATTTAAATCCTATTTAAGTATAGGTATCATTTGAAAAGGACGCGGTAGCTCAGTGGGTTAGGACGCTGAGCTTGTCGATCAGGAGGTCGGCAGTTTGGCGGGTCGAATCCTGAGTGCCGTGTAACAGAGTGAGTGCCTGTTACTTGTCCCAGCTTCTGCCAACCTAGCAGCTCGAAAGCATGTAAAAATGCAAGTAGAAAAATAGGGACCATTACGGTGGGAAGGTAACAGTGTTCTGTGTGCCTTTGGCATCTAGTCATGCCGGCCACATGACCACGGAGACGTCTTCGGTCAAGCGCTGGCTCTTCGGCTTTGAAACGGAGATGAGCACTGGCCCCTAGAGTTGGAAACGACTAGTACGCATGTGCGGGGGAACCTTTACCTTATCATTTGAAACAAAAATAAATTTTTTGGCAAAACATTCATTTTCACTGCTGCAATTCTTCCCAGTAAAGATAATTGTAGTTTTTCCAACTATCTAGTTCTTTTTGTATTTTTCCCCATAACATTTCATAATTATTCTTATATAACTTCACATTTGAAGCTGACAGATAAACCCCCAAATATTTAATCTTTTTAACTATTTCAAATCCCGTTAGCTCTTCTAGAGCAGCCTTTTGTTCTATAGTCATATTCTTAGATGGTATTTTAGTTTTTTGTGTATTTATCTTAAATCCAGAAACTTTCCCATATAACATTATTATCTCCATCAATTCTACAACTGAGTAAACCGGTTGAGTTACTGTAATAACCAGGTCATCTGCAAACGCCCTCAATCTATAATCCTGATCTCTTATTTGAATTCCCCTAATTTTATTTGAATCTTGTATTTTAATCAGTAATATTTCCAATGTTAAAACAAACAATAAGGGTGACAACAGACACCCCTGTCTTGTACCCTTTTCAATATTACATATTTCTGTCAAACTATTGTTTACTATTATACGAGCTGTTTGCTTCTGATATATTGCCCTAATAGGTTGTAAAAATTTTTCTCCAAATTCCATTTTCTCCAATACTTTCACCAAAAATTGCCAGTCCAATTGATCAAAAGCTTTTTCAGCATCCAAAAAGATCAGCGCTGCGGGAACCTGATTATTTCTTTCCAAAAATTCCAATAAATCTACAATATGTCTCACATTATTCTTCATTTGTCTACCACACATAAATCCAGTTTGATCACTATAAATCACTTGCTGCATTACCTTCATTAATCTATTTGCTAAAATTTTTGCAAATATCTTATAATCAGTATTTAAAAGCGATATTGGTCTGTAGTTTTTGGCTTGGGTAGCATCCTGATCTTTCTTCGGAATCAACAAAATAAAGGCTGTTTTCCACGATGGAGGCACTCCTCCTCCCAGTTGAATTGTCTTAAACAATTCTCTTAAAGGTTCCACCATTTCTGACTGTAAATTTTTATAATAAACGGCAGTCAAACCATCAGTTCCCAGTGCTTTACCCACTTTTAATTGTTTAATTGCTAAAAGAATTTCTTCATCAGTTATCAATTGATTCATCCCTTCCTTTTGTTCTTGTGTAAGAACAGGGATATTAGCTTCCAGCAAATATCCATCTATATCTCCATCTCTAATCTTATCTCTAACATACAACTTAGAATAAAAATCAACAAAAGTCTTTTTAATAAGATTCTGCTGGTACACTACTTTACCCTTCTATTCTATTCTATCTATATTACAAGCTCTTTGTTTCTTCCTTAACAAGTAGGCTAACCATCTACCCAGTTTATTAGCATTACAAAAAGTGTTATGTCTAGCATACCGTAGGTTAGTTGCCACTTGATCTGCCATTAAAATATCAAACTGACCTCTTAATAAAGTAATTACCTCTTTAATCTTCCCATCAGATGGATTCAGAATTAAAGCCTTTTCTTTTTCCTTAATTTCATCCTCTAATTCTTTCCTCTTAAATTCCAATTTACGTCTATGTTTATTATTCAAATATATTAACACACCTCTCATATAAGCTTACTTGCATCCCAAACCATCTCAATAGGAGTACCTTTATGCATATTAATTTTAAAAAATTCTTTCATCTGTTTTTTACACTCTTCCACATTTTCCTGATATGTAAACAAATTTTCATTTAAACGCCAAGACCGTCTGTCTCCATTATCTTTTTCTATCTCCAACCATACTGGACTATGATCAGATATAGTTCTTGGACAAATCTTGATCTTCTTGATCCTAGAAAAAAAAATCATTAGTAATTAATACAAAATCAATCCTGGAAAAAGATTGATGCCTATCGGAGAAAAAAGTAAAGTCTTTTTCTTGCAAGTTCCTTTCTCTCCAAACATCTCTCAATTCCAAGTCATCCTTCATCTCAAAAAAAGATTTAGGCAGTTTAGCATGACTTGGCGTACTTCTAAAAAGACCTATCTTGTCCATTTGTACATCCAAGACATCATTCCAATCTCCCATAAGAATACAAGATTTATAATCCCACTGGATAATCTTGCTGTGTAATAAATTGTAAAAATCTCCTTGCTGCTGATTAGTTGCATATAATCCAACCAAAAGTGTTTTCTTGCCTTCTATTAATAGTTTAATTATAACATATCTTCCTTGTTTATCTGCTTCGATTAAACTCGCTGTTAAAGTATTCTTGACATAAATAACAACTCCATTTTTCTTGTCAGGCGCAGAAGCAATAAACTGTGTGCCTAACCTAAAGCTTATCAAGTACTTTTGATCAACTGCTCGAATATGTGTTTCCTGTAAACAAATAACATCATTTTTAAATTGCTTTAGGTATTGAAATACTTTATTTCTGTTATGTGGTGAATTTAGACCAGGTTAGAAGCTTTGTCGCCATCTTTTGCGACCTGAAGCTTTTGGAGCGCCTCTTCCAACATCACCTGCACTCTCTTTGGCTTTGCTCCTCCCACTGCTTCACTGTAAGTAAGTTTTTGAGATGCAATCATGGCTCTCTGCTGTTCTTGCTCTTGTCTCATTCGTCTAGCTGCAGCGCGTGTCATTCTTTGATATCTGACCTCCTCCGTTGGTACTGAAATCTGATCCACTCCTGTAGCTTTCTGGAGCTCTCCAACTTTCGACTGCGTAACTCCTTCAGCACCTTGTATACTCTCGCTTTGTGGTTGACACTCTCCTTCACCATTCCTCCTTTTAGATTCCAGAAGTGGTAGGGGGCCTGCCTTCAAAATATTGGCATAAAAATCTCGTGCCTGTAAAACGGTAATGAGACAATATCTCGTGCCTACGTGCATCACCACCATACCTACTGGGATCTCCCATCTAAACTGAATATCCCGTCTTCTTAATTCTTCTGCCAAAAAAGCAAATTCTTTCCTTCTTAAAATTCTTGGAGGGATCTCTTTCAAAATTAAAACTTCTTGCTCTGCAACTGTAAATTTATTATTATAAAAAGCTTGAATAAACTCATTTCTAATTGCTCTCTTTGTAAAATAAACCACCACATCTCTAGGTAGCTTCCTTTGTCTTGCAATCCAGGAATTAACACGAAATATTTTATCTATATCCACCATAATATCTTCTGCTGAACGCCCCAGAATCTGTTCAAGAGCTTCTGAAAATACTTTTTTCAAATTTTCCTTAGGGTCTTCTTTTAAACCTCTAATTCTCACAGCAAACGCCATCTCTCTATACTGCACCAATAATAAATCATCATCAATCTTTTCCATCACTGTTTCAGCATCCATCATTTTGGCATCTAATCTCATATTATTTTGGCTAAGTTCTTCCACTTTCTCATCCAAGCGTTCAATACAAACAGCCATTCCTTGAAATGCAAACAAAATGTCTGCCCTTATTTCTGTATTCTTCTCCTCAATAAGCTCAGCTAATTGCTGAGATTGTTTTTTCAAAGCCTCTTGCAAAACATCCTGCAGATCTTTTATTGTTAAAGCTGGTGTGGGTGCGAGTGCCGGAAGAGGGGGCATTAGAGCCTGTAATGAAGATTGCTGAACAGGTGAAGCCCTCGCACTTCTAGGAACTTTAGTTGACTTGGTAGCCATTTTCACTCACTTAATTCTATTGCGCACTTTCACTTTCCGCACCACTTCGAAATTTTCCACAAAGTTTACTGAGTTAAAGTTCAGATACTTGCTATTACAGCATTCTCCTGCACAGCTCTGCCTGCATTCAAGTAATCCAAAATTCACTCTCGATGGCAGGGATGGTTGCAGCATCCTGCTCTGCTGCAAAGCCTTGGAGCAGAGGCATCCCGGAGTCCGGAGCAAACTCAGCCTTCGGGGGGGCGCACACCCTTCAACCAGCAGAGTTTCAACTCTGGCAGTCTGGGGGAGCTCTACCCCTGCCTGGGCGCTCACCCCCTCCTCTTCTCCTGAGGAGCGGGTTTCCGAGCCGCCAAACAGCTGATCGTCGCTGGCGGCTCTACGGAGACAGCGGGGCTGACAGCCGAAATGGCTGCCATCAACAGAGCCTTGCCACCTGGAAGTCTTCTTCTGGGTATTTTTCAGCAAAGGCTGCGTGTTTATTTTGGAAATGTCTTGCAACATTAGACTTCTTGTTGTTTGCAAATTTGTCCATGGCTGGCCTACTGGGGGGTGAAAAGCAAAATAAATCTCATGCCAGCGGGTGTCGCACAGTGGCAATTATAACCAGTATTGTGAATCAAATGATGTAACAACCAGTTCCCTGCAAAGATCCCCCCCACACACACGGAGCACCCAGCCTCCACTATTTCCCCCCACCCGATGGAACGCTCCAGTGCCACTGCTGTTTCCCGTCCATGACAGAGCGCTTCACTGCTGCTTTACCCAGTGGTAAAGGTGGAGTTTGGGAGGCAGCAGCAGGACATAGCCCAGGCATAGCCAAGCAGCAGCAGCAAAGCTCGTCCTCCTCACTCAAGGTGCCGCAGCAGGACAGCTCTCAATAAGGCAGGTGAACATGAGCGAGCTGCACAGCCGGCTCTTATTTTTTGAGAGCCATGATCCCCCCTCCCCAGCCAGCCAGCTCTTCATGAGTTTAACATGGACATTAAAATGTTTCACCACCTTTATCAATATCACAAAAAAAGTTTAAGAACTTTAATTGTGCTTGATCAGGTGCACTCATTTTCATCCAGTCACTCTCTTGGCATCACCCTCTGAAAGCCAGAGGACTCACAACAATCCACACTCAGAGAGGTTCCTGGAATATAATCTGAGCTGTCATAACCTTTCATTCCAGCAGGATTATAGCAGGTTATTCTCTATCTCTTTTTGTCTCTGTCTGTCTGTCTCTGTCACATTTTTATGTCCTCTGTTTTTCAAATATTTATATTAAGGATTATAAATGAAAATAGTAAAAGCCAGTGCAAAATATGAAAACCAGAAATAGAAAAATACAAAAGAAAAAAAAGGGGGTGTGTGTAGAAAAGCACAGGAGAAAGGGGAAAAAACCCTTTCTCTTTCATCCCAACAGGTAAAAGCAATTTTAGCAGCTAATCTACCATCTTTAAATACAGCATAATTGGGCCATACCTCATCTCTTAATTAAACAAAGATCAAAATATTTCATTAAAGTTCTTTACCAAAAGTCTAGTAAGGACAACCACATATATTCATATTCTCCTTCTCTCTCTCCCTTCCCCCTCCCTCCCTGGCACTTACTTGGAAAGTAGGACAGTCACCTGAGGAATAAACTGGCCTTTTCTTTAGTCAGCAGTATTCCAGCAGTTCTCAAAAAATCACTGTTAAGAGACGAATACCTTTCTGTTAAGCCATTTTATTTGGTTGGGTTGGATTTGTGTTGTTAAGTGAGACATTTGTTTAATGAGTTTTGCTCCATTTTGCGACCTTACCACCGTTGCTAAGTGAATCACTGCAGTCGATAAGTTAGTATTCAGGTTGTTAAGTGAATCTGGTTTCCCCTTGTAATGGGTAGGCAGCCTTGGATTGTTTTATGAGTCCTGGTCTTAAACTCCCAGAATTCCTGAGCCAGCATGGCTGAGCCTGGAAACCTCTCCATTTCTCCTCAGCATGGCTGACTCAGGAATTCTGGTAGTTTAAGCCCAGGAGTCATAAAACAGCCAAGGTTGCCTACCTGAGTCCTTGGGGCTGGCAGCCCCACCCACGCCTCCTTACCCAGGTTCTTAAGGTAAAATGCTTTTTAAAAAGCCAGCCGCGCACACAGGTGGCTTTGAGCAGCTCCAAGACTGTTTCCCCTCAGCCGCTTGGGAACAAGTAAATGCCCCTCCCTCTGACTTGCTCACATTTACATCGCAGTGATAGGAAACAGCGTGTTGTGATTCAGGGTCAGCCTGTGGGTTCGGCAGTTGGGTCGGATGACTCAGAGGAGGAGGAGGGGGGTGTTGAAGACCTTGCTGAGTGGGTTGAAGATCTTGCTGATGAGAGCCCTCAGCCAGGCCCCTCCCACTTGGTCACCACGGAGACCCAGCTGTGTGAGCCTGACAGCATGGATGAAGATGACCCACAGCTGGCCCTGTTCAAGGACGCCCGACGCAGGAGGCAGTCAATTAGGAGTAAACAGAGGAAGGCAATGGGGCTTCTCGGAAGGAGGCAGAGAGAAGCCACGCCCTGAACTCTATATAAGGGGAACGTGTGGGGAGGGCTGCTTTGCTGAAGGCAACCTCTTGGATAGTTCGTGTTTCTTAAAGCTCCTGTTTCTTGGTTCGTGTCTTGTTTGTTTTTTTAGCTATAAATTTGGCAGGCGTAATTCCAGCCTCTTGCCTTCTTGTAAAAGGGGTTGTCCCTGCCTTTTCTGCAGGGCCGGTAGCAGGCTGGTACAGAACACAGCACCTCTGCTGCCCCTGCTAGCGCCGGGAGGCAGATCCTCATGCAGCAGGGGGGGATGGAAAGGGGGAGGGGACGCCAGTCCTGCAAGCAGCTGAGAGAACGGGGCGGCGCAGGCTGCATGGGCTGAAATAAAGCTGAGAAGGCAGCAGCTCTGCAAGCCTACGCCACCTCCTCATTCGGGCCAGGGCAGTCACCAAGCGTTTTGGAAGGAATAAAGCTCCCCCCACTCTGATCAGTCCCGGCCACTCAAATTTACGTTTCAGTTCAGGCAGGGCACAACGAGAGGAACGGCTGCTGCCTCTCCTGAGGCAGATCCTTGCGCAGTGGCAGAGATGGAAAGGGTGTGTGTGCCAATCCTGCAAGCTGCAGGAATAGTGGCTACAGCCATTTTGGCAGGCAGGAATAAACGCCCCCCCGTTCTGACCAGTCCGGGCCACTCGTATTTACATTTCAGTTGAGGGCACAATGAGAGGAACCGCCGCTTCTCCTGCCGCCAAGCGCCACAAGGCATATCCTCGTGCAGAGGCAGGGATGGAAAGGGGAGGGGTGCGCCAATCCTGCAAGCTGCAGGAATAGTGGCTACAGCTATTTTGGAAAGAATAAACGCCCCCCCCTCTGACCAGTCTGGGCCGCTTGTATTTACATTTCAGATGGGGGTGCAACGAGAGGAACTGCCACCTCTCCTGCTGCCAAACGCCGCGAGGAAGATCCTTGTGCAGCAGTGGGGATGGAAACAGGGTGTGTGTGTGCGTGCCAATCCTGCAAGCTGCAGGAATAGCAGCTACAGCCATTTTGGCAGGCAGGAATAAATGCCCCCCTGACCAGTCCGAGCCGCTCGTATTTACATTTCAGTTGAGGGCGCAACGAGAGGAACTGCCACCTCTCCTGCCACCAAGCGCCGTGAGGCAGATCCTCGTGCAGCGGCAGGAATGGAAAGCTTCAGGAATAGCAGCTACAGCAGTTTTTTGTAGTAAATTATAGTTGCTCATGAGAAATAGATCTGTTCTGATTTTTACAAGAATAGATAAATAATGTTATGATTCCCAAAACTGGACACTAAAGACTGGACTAAAGATTTCAGGTAGATGAAAGATATAAAGGCCTGCACAGTTATAGAAATACTGAAGGAATTTTTTGAATAATGGAATCAAAAAATAGTCCCAATATCAACGTTCAGTAATTTTTGTTCCTATGGATAGACTACAGGTAGTTCCTGACTTTCAGTGACTGTTTGCTGTTATGTCAACACAGAAGAAATGGTAGTTTTGACCAGACCTCCAAATACCAGCTATCCTAGCCCCCTCATAGCCATATGACTGCAATCAGGGAGCTTGGCAACTGTCTCACACTTATAACCAGTTGCAGTATCCCATGCTCAGGTGATCAGAATTTGCAGCCTTGCCTTAAAGCTTCCCTAGAAAGTCAATGGAGAAGCAAGTGGGAAACATTATAAGTTGTCAATCACCTCCCCAAGCCACACATCCTCTCCCATCCACCCCTCTGCTCATGATGGGCCGGCCACTTTCCAGAAGGTAGAAATCATGCAAAATCATTTACATGGGACATGACATAATGTAATATCTGCATCCATCTCTTTTTTAGATTTTATAGGAAGATGGACTATATATACCATTCTGGTACATTCTAATTAAAAACAGTGTTATAACTAGGTGACTTTGGGCCAGTTGCTCTCTCCCTCCCTCCAATCCTCCTTCCAGGTTGTTGTTATAAATCAGAATAACATAGTTGGAAGGGACCTTGAAGGTCTTCTAATCCAAGCCCCTACTCAAATAGGAGACAAATGACTGTCCAATCTCTTCTTAAAAACTTCCAGTTATGGAGCACCCACAACTTCTAGAGGCAAGTTGTTCCACTGATTAATTTTCCTGCCTGTCAGGATATTTCTTTTTAATTCTAGGTTGGATCTCTCCTTGATAAACTTCCATCCATTATTTTTTGTTTTGCCCACAAGTACTTTGGAGAATAAGTTGACCCCCTCTTCTTTGTGACAGCCCTTCAAATATTGTAAGACTGCTATCATGTCACCCCTAGTCCTTCTCTTTGTTAGGCTAGACATATTCAGTTCCTGCAACCATTCATCATATGTTTAGCCTCCAGGTCCCTTATCATCTTTGTTGCTCTTCTATGTACTCAAGTCTCAACATCTTTTTATATTGTGGTGACCAAAACCTAATGCAGTATTTCAAGTATGATCTTACCAGTGCAATATATAGCAGTACTAATATTTCACATGACCTTCTTCTGTTGATGCAGCCTAGGACTGCATTGGCTTCTTTTGGCAGTACCAGCACACTGCTGGTTTATACTTAGTGCTTGTCCACTGGGACTCCTAGATCTCTCTACTGCTGATCCAGGTGCCACCTATTCTATATGTGGGCATTTGGTTTTTCTTGCCTAAGTATAAAACCTTACTTTTCTCACGAATTAATTGCATTTTGTCAGATAGGCCCCAGTGGTCAAATCAAGTGCCTTCTAGATCTTGAGTCTATATTCTAAAGTGTTGGCTATTGCCCCCAAGCTTGGTGTCATCTGCAAATTTGATGAGTTCTTCTTCTATGAAATCAAATGAATAACTAGTTAAACAAGCAATCATCTGTCCTTGGGAGCAAGTTTGGGTACCAAAATACTTGTGCATCTTAAATGCCAATGAAGCAGAATCCTACAACACTCATCAAATGCCTGTTAAAGTTTATTTGGAAGACAACTTAGAGATAATGATATCTTAATCAGCACCATTCAACATCTTTTCTAACACAAAACTCTTCAAAAAGATTTGACTCAATCTTGCAATATTTTATCAACCATGTTATACCTACAGTAGAAAAAAAGCTAGGAAATTACACCTGTTGAATAAGTAAATGAAACTGCACAAATTTCCTCAAACTTGCATATGTGTCTTATTACTTTGTCAGGTTAATGGATGAAGCAGTTGGTCAAATGCAAGAGGCAAAGTGGAAAAGAACAATGTGGGAGATGACTGATATTGTGAAAGTAGGAGGTAGGTTACAAGAACCTACTTTTCCCCCTTCCTCTTTTGTAAAGCTCAATCTCAGGATAAATAGTTAAATAATAGAAAGATAAAAGGACTTTCAGTGCAATATTGAAAATTACATGGTATGTAACAGTTGGCTCAATCAACACCTTATTTAAGTGTGGAATCAAATAAGACTTGCATAGTTAAAGACAAAGTCCCATGAGCAGCCAAAAATGAAAAGAGGAAAAAAATGCTCATCATGTGAAAACTTTTCAAGCCCGTTGTTGGTTGACTTTTTGTGATTCTGCTAGGCTAACTGTGAGGAAGGATTTTATTACAAATTGCTTTGAAGAGCTGTGAGATTTTTCTTATCAAAAACTCCTATCACAGAACAAGAAAGGAATTAAATATTTCTTTTTAATTAGGTTAACTAAAGAGATTTCATTACTTTTTGTATAAGTCAGACCAGAACTATTATTGTCTTTAAAATCAAGTGTCCATAGCATTGTCATCTGAAAGTATTTATTATCTCTCTGAATATTTTCCAGTTTGGAAGAAGAGTTGAACTTCTTCAGGTTTCATAGTTACTATCTAGCTGGCCTACCACCTTCATAGTACTTCTGGTATTCCTTCCGTGAGGTCCTTACTGAAAAACCCCAGTGATTTACCTAGTAATTGGAACTTTTTCTTGTTATAACAGAACAATATTCAATTGCATACTTAACTAGACCATAGGAAAAGTTTCTGTTTGACAGCAAGACTGCCAGTGCATATTTGGAGCAAGTAACAACAAAGAAATGATAGCAAAATGAATTTCTTGGATTTTAAGAAAGATCTATTTTCTATTCCTTTGTATAAAGATGTGGCTGGAAATTCATATCACATTATTTGGTTTTAACTTAGCATGATGTGTGAATCCAGCAAAATATGATTAGATAGTTGCACTAAGCTAACGTAGATTGTTGTGCTAAGCTAGGTTGTGCAACTATGTCTTGATGGTTTAACTGTAGCTTAGGAAAATGGACAAATCAGGCCACCATATGTATCTTTCTTGACTATGCTGGCCTCTTCAGAGTGATGTTTTTGAAGTAGTAGATCCTTGGTAGATCTTGGACCTTAACAGTATTTCCCTTCCAATACTTCACAGGCTGTCACAGAAAAGAGAAGGTTGATCTGTTCTCCAAAGCATCTGAGGTAGGACAAGAATTAATGGGTGGAAGATCATTAAAGAGAGATCCAATCTAAAACTAAGAAAAATTTCCTGACAGTGAGAACAATTAGTGGAACAACTTGCCTCCAGAAATTGTGGGTGCCTCATCACTGGAGGCTTTTAAAAAGAGATTGGACAACCATTTATCTGAAATGGTATAGGGTCTCCCGCTCATGCAGGGGTTGTACTAGAAGACCTCCAAGGCCCCTTCCAACTTTGTTTTCTATTTTCTAATACAGGAGTCCAGTGGTGGAATTCAAATATGTGAACAACCTGTTGTCTGTGTAGATGTCGTTTCTGGAAGTCCATTCTGGGCCTGGGCAACAAAAAATTAGCTACTGGTTCTGCCAAAGTGGTGTGAACCAGCTGAATCCCACCATCTAATAAAAGGGCATAGAGTTCACTTAGTACAGCTTAAAACAACTATTTAACCATGTTTGCTGGGTTCACACATCATGCTAAATCAAAACCAAATAATGTGATGTGAGAACCCAGGCAAAGTAAGGAAAGGAAATTGGAAAGAATTATGAGTTTGTTCATTTCAGGCTCAGAGATCTTTGGTCTTTTTCATCTGGGTCAAGAGTTCCTTGAGGGATCATTCTAAGGCCCTCAACAATTGTAAGTGTAAATAATGCACATTTGTTTTCTGCTGTAAAGTTTCCTATTCACTTGTCCCATGCCATATGAAATAATCCAATTACATCCAACAATTCATTTCACATTTTTCCCTCAAGGCCATATTTTTTGGCTGCTGTAATGATGATATTTGATGACAGACAAGAAGAATGAATTCCCTATCAAATATACAACACAACCCTTTAAAAAGAGATTGTGTATGAAAGGGAGAAGTTGACTTGAAGGAGAAGAAATGTTGTAGCAAAGAGCTACAACACCCCCTTCAAGGGGAAAAAAGAAATCTGAACATGAGAAGTTTTTATAAAGATTTTGTTGAATGAGGAATAAAACTCTGCTCTAATTTTGTTGCACAATCATTGCAATTCAGCAACTCTTCCTTGATGTTCCTCAGGAATATCTGCAAGAAAGGGTAAAAAATTCAAGATAGTGAGTTTATGTGATACACATAACACACAGAAAAAGTTTTGGTCACAATGTTATGGCAACCACCTAACATCATATCTTGTAAATACCCTTGATACACCAAGAAAGTTTTTTTTATCTACCCCCAAATGATAATCCTGAATATAAAATGCTATTCGGAAAAACCATATCCTCCCCATGATTGATAGGTATCCTGGTCATTCATAAAGTATTTATCTCCAGTGGCTGCTTAAGGACGAGCAGGAAGTGATTACGGCGCAGGTGGCTAGATTCTATGCAGCAGCATTGGGGATTCACCAGAAACATAAATAAACATTTAGTCTTTTATAATTAATTTTATTATGTGTTTTTATCCAGCATTAGACTATATTCAATGTATTTTTATTGTCAGGTCAGTATAATTCAGTTTTTCTGAAGGTAGTTAGTTTTTGTTATACTGTCTGTAAAACCAGGCAGACTGTCAGGACCTACTTCACCCACATCTTAAGAAAGCAGAACTCTTGGAGACTGTTTTTTCCAAGCAGGAATGTTTACTAAGATATAAGAGATAGCAGGCATAATAGACAGGATCTGAGGGATTCCCTTACAGATCGATATTTTCAAAATGCCCCCAAGCAAACCCCACCCCACAGTTCATTTGGCCAGTTCCAGATCAGCCAATCTCCAGGTGGCAAGTCCATTGTGGGAAAAGAAAAATAACATCGGTTCCATTTGCAGCATTATCATTTCCACCACTCTTCACACCTCTTCGGAGAAACAAACCAGATCCCGGAGGGCTGCACTTCTTTCCCCCACTCTAGTTGCCTGGTAAGTTCAGACAGAATGCCTAGTATAGAAAGCAATTGGTTACATTGTAATGGATAGCAGACAGGCGAATGAACAAAAGGTTACATTTAATGGAGGAAGTGAAAGCAATAAAGCCCCATGCCTGTTCCCTCTCCCCCTTGGGAATATGGCAGAATCCAGGAGAAGGTGAGATTTGATTTTAGCTGAGAGGAGATAGTTAGAAATGAAATATAAATGGATTCTGACACAGACCTTGGTCACCCATTGATTACATCATTAATTGCAATATATTGCTATGTCTTCCTGTGTTGGTTTTTGTTTTGTTTTATTTGAATGTTTAATTTATATGTTGGCTTTTGGCTGTAATAATAAATTGATTGATTGGATTGACTGAATATAAAATGTTGTAAAAGCACAGGAAGAGGAGAGATAGTGTCAGTTTGTCATAAATTGTATACAGGAAACATTTGTCCCAAATTACAAACAGACTTGTTGATTTGGGGCCTAAAAGCCTTGAGTTCTGGGTTGGCTCTTGTCATATAAATGCAGTGGCTCAGTCTCTACCATGATGGAACCAGCCCAGTTATAAGCTGGTCCAGGAAGATGGGTCTACCATTCCCTAGAACATTACAGAACTGCAGGAGCCACAGCCTTATGCAAGGTGCTGGAATGGCCCTAAAATAACTTTTACTCTGTCTCCCAAATGTTGCCCATGCTGATCCTACTTCTCTGAAGTCTTCACCAAACCTGAAGACATCAAACCTGAAGGGTTGGATAGGGAAAAACAGATATCTTGTTTCTAAAAATCTAGCGTCAGCACCACCAGATAGATCATGAAATCAACTCTACTGGAAAGTTAAAATTACTTTTATAGAAATTGTAACATAAAATTTTGTAAATCTGCTTGTGCTGCACCACCACTCCTTCTGTTTCCCCTCACTTCCTCCTCCTTATGGTTCAGTGAATCAGGGAAGTGTCTGCCTGAGCTGCTTCTACGTAAGTGTTAGCTGATTGTTCTGAACTTTAAAAATGTTCATCCTGTTTTGACTAGGTAAGACTTCCTTCACATTTCTGTCAAAGTCATCTTCCCCACTCTATACAAAATGTTATACAATCTTTTCTAGTTGCACCTGGTGTATTTCTGATATTACAACTGCCAAGGTCCTCCAGCTTTCTTGTCTTTGTTATAATCTGGGCAGCTTTTCTGGGAAATATATCCTAACCCAACAGGAATCTTCTTTGCACCAGTGAATTCCTGAAATAGTGTGCTGCAGATACTCACCAGAAAGGAAATAGCAGCACTAACCTCATCATGGTAAGATTTTTAATACAAATAAGTGGGAACGCCCCCACACCTATGCAACTTTTGGGGGACTTAGGCACATTTCATAAAAAAATACAAAGGGCAAAGGACTTTAGCTCATTTGTTTTCTTCCAAGGCAAATCAAATTACATTAAGCTGGAAAGAGTTGGTGTCAAATGTCCTTTCACCCACTGTATGAAACTCAACTTGCTAACTTTGGTTATCTTCAGTTTAATTTATGTGGAGATGTCCTTACATATTTGATGCTATCAAAATATAGAAAGGGGCTGCAAACAATTAAAGGAAAATAAATAAAGATTATTCTTTTATAAATGGTACCAAATGTAACACCAAATGAAACACCAATGAATTGTATCAAATGTAACACTAAGATGTGGGGCCATCTATTTCCTGCTTAGACATGATAATCAACAAAGCTCTTTTGAAATGTTAAAAAGGATAGGAACATCTCAAGGTGGTGAGTAAAACAAGATAATGTAGTAAGGGATGTAAGGAAGTTGTTACAATAAGTCTTTTGGATGTAAAAGTTCAAAGAAGATCTTTTAGAAATGTAAATGACTTCAAAGACTAACTTAAGTTTCTTAGGGGGGCATGTATCGAGAAAAGGAAGTATAAATGCCTGGTTTGAAACTTGCTCAGCACGCTCTGAACCCAATCCAATTTGGGAAGGGTCTAAGAGGCGGCGTTTGCAAATGCTTTCTTTCTTTATCATTTTCTTTATTATTTTCAATTTTCTTTTCAATAAATCTTTGCCTTTGTTAACCAGACTTGTCTTTGAGTTGTGAGTATCAGATTTTGGGTTTTTAAATCTCACACAAGGAATAGGACCCAGAAGACATGGAAAGATTTTCACATTTTTTGATACCTGGCTAAGGCCATAAGTGTTCTAGCTTTATCATTTTTTCTATATTTCAAAACATCTTTCCATATACATAAATGAGGGGTTTGTATGTTGAAAAGAAACCACCATCTTCAGCTCCCTCCTCCTTTTCAAAGGGATTCTGCAAGGGTTACCATTTTTCAGCTATTTTGTGAAAGCATACTTCAAATTTCAACCATCTTAGGAGCTCAGAAGTTGTGAATCCCCGTTCTGCATTAATTCTACAGTATTTCTGTGCTTTAGGAGCTGCTGGAAAATGATTAATTGTCCTATCTGAAGAGTTTGTAGAAGTTCTCTCTAGATCTTGGACTGATGTACTTTGGTGACTTCCTTTACTTCCAGGAATCCATTGACTTTTGACTTATTTATCTCCTCAGTCGGGCATAGATCCCATTCTGCCATTCTGGAGGGAGGGGGGAACCTTGAGTCTTTTCTATTTTGCTTTGTTCCTCTCTCGCTTTGATGTATCTTCCTGGGAACTGGGGGAAGGAGGGATGAGCTTTGGGCAATCTGCTTTGTTTCTGTCAACCCCTGATTGAAAAGCCCAACTAAGCAAAACAGCCACTGCAAACTTCTAATGATTACTTTTATTGAGCAGAATCAAACCGGTAGGGTCAAAGGGAAGCTAACTCTAAGGAAATGGTGGGAAGCAGTTAATTAAAAGAATGAAACTTTTCCCACCCCTCTCTGACAGTACAGGTCGCATTGTCCAATACATCTAGTAACTATTACTGTATGAGAACAAACTATAGTTCCCTGAAACAATTCTTCAGCAGCTTGGAGGCTTATGTTGATAAAGGACACCTGTAGATCCAAAGCTCTCTTTCCTTCCTCCCCCCTCTGTTAGCAAGTTAGAAGCACACTGTGGTCCTAAAGGCAGTAGGCTTTGTAGCTTGACAGTCTCATTTCTGGAGAACCAAGGTTGCAGTGTGTGAAAACAACAAAGATTCCATGGATGAAAAGCCTAAAGGGAAAAACAACTCAAGAAGCATGGGAAACTCTGAAAAATGCTGTCATAAAAGCCCAGTCCAGCACAATACCACTGAAAAAGAAAAAGAAGAAATTCAAGAAGAAACCAGCATGGCTGCACAAAGATCTCTCTGACAAACTGAAAGACAAAATAGACAAGTACAAAAAATGGAAAGAGGGACACATAACTAAAGCTGATTATCAGCAAACAGCCAGAACATGCAAAGATGAAGTCAGGAAAGCAAAGGCTCAGAATGAACAAAGACTTGCAACAGAAATCAAGGACAATTTTAAAAAGTTTCTTTCAGCATATTAATAACAAGAAAAAAGTCAAGGAAACTGTAGGTCCACTAAAGAGAGAAGATGGCAGCAAAATAACAGACAGTAGGGAGAACTCATTCTTTGCGTCAGTCTTCACACAAAAAGAAATTATAGTCCAATATACAAAAAAACCCTACTATAAAAGACAAACTAGAAACAAAAATAATCAAGAAAATGGCAAGAGAATACCGATCCAATCTTGACGAATATAAATCACCAGGACTCAACAGATTACATCCCAGAATACAGAAAGGAGCTGGCAGATGTTATCTTAGAACCATTGCACCATAACTTTCAAAAATCCTGGAGCACCAGGGAAGTACTTGAGGATTGGAAAAGGGCTAATGTGGTTCCCATCTTCAGGAAAGAAAAAGAAAAAAAACACCCAAGAAACTACAGACCAATCAGCCTAACATCAACACCTGGGAAGATCCTGGACTTTCGGGTGGCGCTTCAGTGGCGTGGATGTTCGGGATCGACCGCCAGCCTTCCGATTTCATTAAAGCCACAGAGCAGCCGATGATCAGCTGTTCTGCGGCTTAAAAACCCTTCCCCTTGGGTGAAGAGGGGAAGGGGAGACTCTGGGTAGGGGTAGAGCTCCCCTAGAGCCCCAGAATGTTTATTCTGGGGCTTGAAGGGTGAGAGCTCCCCCGAAGCCCAGAAAATACTCCGGATCGGAGGACTTTTCCGCTTTTAAGCAGAACAAGATGCTGAATCCACTCCTGCTGGATTTGTTTATCTTGAGTAATTGATGCAGGCAGAGTGGATGCAGGAGCAATATAAACAGCAAGTATAAGACTTTAACTCTGGAACTTCAACTTTTTTCCTGTTTCAACGATCGTTTTAAAAAAGAAGGGGAAGATGGCGCCTGAGTGATTCTTTGTAACAAGAATTGAAAGCGTCTGGCTGGTGTTTTTTTTCCCCTCAAAGTGAAAGTGATTGTTTGGATATTGAGGAGGAATATGCAAAGTGGATTCTCAGAACTTTAAGATCTTGTTAAAGTTTGAAGCTGTTTAAAAGTGATTATAAGACTGGGATATTTAACAGTTAAACTACAATAGCAAGTGGGGCGGAAAAGTGAAAGTGTGCAATGAAAGTTAATTAGGTGTTAAAATGGCTTCCAAACCATCTAGAATTCCCATTTCTAAAAGTCCAGGCGCATCGCCTGTTCAGCAATCTGGAATTCAATCTTTGATGTTACCTGCTGCAGCTGTTGCACCTGCACTGACTTTAAAAGATTTACAAGATTCTTTAAAAGATGCTTTAAAACTTCAGTCTGAAAAAATATCTGAGCAGGTGGCAGAACTTATTGAAGAAAAAAATAAGGAAATACGGGAGGATATTTTGATGGCATTTCAGGGGCTCTCAGGTTGTATTGAGAGTCTGGATGAACATGTGGAAGAAGTGAAACAAAATAATTTGATGCTGGAGGCTAAAATGTGTGAAGTTGAGAACAAAATGGAAAAAATTGATGATGAAGTGGTGATGACACAATATAGAGACATGGAGTTTGCCCTGAGGCCAAGAGGTTTAAAAGAGAATCCACCAGAAAATCTGGAGGAGATGCTCTGGTGCCTATTTTGGGAATTCAACCGGAAGATTTTTTGTGGAGATAAAGTATTCCATGTTAATTTTTGGATTGCTAGGCAAAGGAAACTGCCAAGAGATGTGGTTGTGTATTTTACAAAGAGAAAGATCAGAAATGAGATCATTCAAGCTTTTTACAATAATAGATTTAAAGTGGCTAATCAAGAGGTTTTGATTCTGAAAAAGATTCCCCCAAGAATTTTGAGAAAAAGGAAAGATTTTATTTTTCTGGCAGACGAATTAAAAAAACAACAGCTTCAGTTCAGATGGGAGATACCAATGGGGATAGTGATGAATTATGCTGGAGTAAGATATTGTCTTAATACAGTCCTGAAGGCACGTGATTTTTATTCTAATGTATTGAAAGCAGGATCACCGCCATCTTCAGAAGTTAAAGGAGGGAAAGAAGAAGTTAAAGGAGGAAAAGAAGAAGGAGAGCGACAGGTACAAGAAGTACAGCAAATCTCGGAAACTGTGCAACCCCAGGTTTTATTAGAAGAATCTAAGATTCAAAGAGTGACACGGGCTGCATCTAGACGTAAGGAACAACAACAACAACAACAGAAACAGTCTTCTATAACTACAAGTCAGGAATCTTCTTCTACTGAAGCAGTGGGAGGAGCTAGGCCAAAGAGGCAGATGCTTATGGATCTGCAAGAAACGCTCCGAAAGCTTCAAGTCGCAAAAGATGGCGACAAAGTTTCTAACCTGGAATGTTAATGGATTAAACTCACCACAAAATAGAAAGAAAGTATTTCATGGAGATTAAATGAAAATTTGTTTAGATATGAAGAAAATGTGGTAGAATGTAAAAAGCATATGCGAGAATTGAAATGGTTTGGGATGCAAGTAAAGCTTATATGAGAGGAGTGCTAATATATTTGAATAATAAACATAGATATAGATTGGAATATAAGCGTAAAGAAATAGAGGAAGAAATAAAGTTGAAAGGGAAAGCTCTTATTTTGAACCCATCTGATAAGAGGTTGAAAGAAGTAATTAACTTCCTAAGAGGACAGTTTGATATGTTAATGGCAGATCAGGTGGCAACTAATTTATGATATGCCAAACATAATACTTTTAATAATGCTAATAAGCCAGGTAGGTGGTTAGCTTATTTATTAAGGAAAAAACAAAGATCACGTAGTATTGATAAGATAGAATATAAGGGTAAAGAGGTGTTTCAGCAAAATCTTATTAAAAAAGCTTTTGTTGAATTTTATTCTAAATTATATGCTAGGGCACAGGTCTGCAACCCGCGGCTCCGGAGCCGCATGCAGCTCTTTCAGCCGTCTCTTGTGGCTCCCAGTCCTCTGCCATGTGCAGTCCAAAAAAAAAGTGGGATTAAAAAAGTTCAACCAATATATGCAGGGTAGGTGCATATCTCGCCTTGGCTCCACTCTTCAGTCAAACCCTGTTCTGCACATGCACACATGTACACGCATGTGCACACATTTTTTTGCAGCTCCCAGTTTTCCTTTTGTGAGGCAACCGGTTCCAAGTGGCTCTTTCACTGTTTCAGGTTGCTGACCCCTGTGCTAGAGATATAAAGCAAGGTTTAGATATGGATAGTTACTTACAGGATGTGAATATCCCAATACTTACACAAGAGCAACGGGAAGGGATGAATCAATTGATAACTGCTGAAGAAATTATTTTAGCAATTAAACAATTAAAAGTGGGTAAGGCACCCAGAACAGATGGTTTATCAGCTATTTATTATAAGAATTTACAATCAGAAATGGTGGAGCCTTTAAAAGAATTATTTAGAACAATTCAATCTGGAGGAGAAGTGCCTCCATCGTGGAAAACAGCATTTATAACTTTGATTCCAAAGGAAGATCAAGATCTTGTTCAACTTAAAAATTATAGGCCTATATCGCTTTTAAATAATGATTATAAAATATTTGCAAAGATTTTAGCAAATAGATTAATGAAGGTTATGCAGCAAATGATTCATAGTGATCAAACAGGATTTATAAGTGGTAGACAAATGAAAAATAATGTGAGACATATTGTAAATTTGTTAGAATTTTTGGAAATAAATAATCAAGTCCCCGCAGTGCTGATTTTTTTGGATGCTGAAAAGGCCTTTGATCAATTGAATTGGCAATTTTTATTCAAAGTTTTGGAGAAGATGGAGTTTGGTGATAAGTTTTTACAACCTACTAGGGCAATATAGGGACGCGGTGGCTCAGTGGGTTAGGACGCTGAGCTTGTCGATCTGAAGGTCGGCAGTTTGGCGGGTCGAATCCTGAGTGCCGCGTAACAGAGTGAGCGCCTGTTACTCGTCCCAGCTTCTGCCAACCTAGCAGTTCGAAAGCACGTAAAAATGCAAGTAGAAAAATAGGGACCACTACGGTGGGAAGGTAACAGCGTTCCGTGCGCCTTTGGCGTCTAGTCATGCCGGCCACATGACCACGGAGACGTCCTCGGACAAGCGCTGGCTCTTCGGCTTTGAAACGGAGATGAGCACCGGCCCCTAGAGTTGGAAACGACTAGCACACATGTGCGGGGGAACCTTTACCTTTACCTTTTAGGGCAATATATCAAAAACAAACAGCTCAAATAATAATTAATGGTAGTTTAACAGAAGCTTGTAAAATTGAAAAAGGTACAAGACAGGGTTGTCCGCTGTCGCCATTATTGTTTGTTTTAACATTGGAAATATTGTTGATCAAGATACGTGATTCAGAGAAAATAAAGGGAATTAAAATCAAAGATCAAGATTATAGATTGAAAGTGTTTGCGGATGACTTGGTAATTACATTAAGTCAACCAACTCGATCGGTTACAGATTTAATGGAAATAATTTTACAATATGGACAAGTTTCTGGATTTAAGGTAAATAGGCAAAAAACTAAAATATTGGTTAAAAATATGACCAAAGAACAAAAGGAGGATTTAGGAAAACTAATGGGATTTGAAATAGTTAAGAAGATCAAATACTTGGGGGTATATCTTTCAGCTTCAAATGCGAAATTATATAAAAATAATTATGAATTGTTATGGTCAAAAATACAAAAAGAATAAGATAGTTGAAAAAAATTACAATTGTCCTTATTGGGAAGAATTGCAGCTGTGAAAATGAATATTTTACCTAAATTCTTATTCTTGTTTCAAATGATACCTATACTTAAAAAAGACTCAAATTTGGAGGAATGGCAGAGAGGTATTAATAAATTTATTTGGGCAGGGAAGAGACCGAGAGTTAAACTTAAGATAATGCAAGATGTACGTGAAAGTTAATGCGCATGCCCAAGATGGCGGACGTGCTTGCTCGAGCTCAGTGAGAGGCTCCGGCTTTTTTGGCGACCCTGGGAGTGTACAGAGAGGCTCTTGCCCTCTGTGTTGAGAGATGGAATGATAGAACTGGAGAGAACTGGAGAGAACTAGAGAGAACTGGAGAATGACTCTCCATACCTGAAATTGCTTCCGTGAGATCGTCGGTTGGCCCGGAGGACCCCGGAAGAGCCACGGCTTGGGTTGGCTCCGACCAGCTGGTTTTCGGTGGGTAATAGCCTGACCAGCTGATTTTCGGAGCCGATGGAGCCACTACTTGGAACAACGAGGAGGAGAGTTTTGCAGAAACAGCGTGTGAAGGAGCGTCTCGGAGTGTTCAGAGCTGAGGAGCGGCGGAGGTTCCTGAGGTTCCTGAGGTTCGTCCCTGCGAGTTTTGGTGACCCTCGGAGGGGCCTTGGTTGGGCCCGGAAGACCCCGGAAGAGCCGTGGCTTTAGCGGTTCCGACCCGCTGGTTTTGGGCCCGTAATGGCTCCGACCGGCGGTTTTTCAGAGCTGTTGGAGCTGTGGCTCGGAGTGACACGTGGAAGAATGGCGTGTGGAGCGATTTGGTTCAGCAGAGTGGCAGCGGGACCTGAAGTTGTCTCCCTGAGCTCCGACGACCTTCGGAGGGCCCTGGTTGGGCCCAGAAGACCCCGGAAGAGCCGCGGCTTGTAACGGCTCCGACCAGCTGGTTTTGGCATGTTATGGCTGTTGCCAGCTGATTTTCGGAGCCGGTAGAGCTGCGGCTTGGTACGGTTAGAGTGACTTGCGGAACGGCGGAATGGTGAGGAACAGCAATATTATCTATTGTGACTGGCAGAGAGGGCTTTATAGCTCCTTTGTACTCTATCAGCCAGTGCTGTACCCACCTATCGCCCAATTTCTTTGGGTATGGACTAGAACTTTTACATTTGGGACACCTGCTTATTCTACCATCCAGCAGCAGGCCTTTATATTTTCGCCAGTAACTGTGTCTTTGACTTTTCCTCCCCTTTAAAGACTCAGAAGGACCCAGGTGTTGAGCCACTGTAAGAGAGTGGTTTCGGAACTACCATCTGCTACCCCCCTTGAGGTGTGAGCTCTATGGGGGGGTAGGCCTTATCCTGGATGTATTTTCTATTCTGCTTCCTGGTCCAGGCCAGCGACCGTCGTGAGAGGATGGTGGCTGGCCTGCTCAGTGGTTATCCAACTCTAGTGGCATTAGAGTTGGTGTGGCGGTCTGGACATTTATCTTCTTCTGATTCAAGATCCTCCTATTAATCATGGGTCTGCCCTGCTGGACTCTCATAGGCAACTATGGCTCGGTTACACTACTCTAGCAAGGATTTATTTGCTCTCAGGGGTACCCCCCCCTTCCTGGGAGCAACCCGCCTGTTTTTTGATTCCTCCTCTTGATGATGGGCCCAATTATTGGGACCCCGAGAGATGGCTGGGCAGGGACAGGAGCCTCCTTTCCAAATTTAACAAGAGGCCCCTGGTGTGCTTTTTAGCTAAATGTTTAGCTAAAGTCGCGTAGCAGCGGCCCTGCCTGAGCTTCTTGATATCCTCTCAGGGTTGGTGGTTGAGTTCCCCAAACTTATAGTTTTGGGTGACTTCAACCTACCATCCCTGGGGGGATCATCTGAGTTAGCTCGGGAGTTCATGGCTTCCAAGACGGCCATGGACCTGATGCAGGTTATTCAGGGCCCAACTCATGGGGGGGGTGTCACACGCTCAATCTGGTTTTTCTATCCGGACGGTGGTTAGATGATCTCGGAGGGGGTTTCCCAATTATTACACCCCTGTCATGGACCGATCATCATCTCCTGCGGTTGGTCTTCCGTTTTGCCACTCCCTGTCGTGGGGTTGTTGAGCCAATAAGATGGTTCCGTCCTAGGCGCCTGATGGACCCTGAGTGTTTCCAAATGGCGCTTGGGCCCCCACCTGCCTCCTTTGCTCACAGCTTGGTCGATGCCCTAGTGGAAGCCTGGGAAAGGGCAGCCACAGAGGCACTCGACCAAGTTGTACCCATGCGGCCTTGACCCGGTGCAGATCCCAATAGGCTCCATGGTTCTCCATGGAGCTCCGGGAGATGAAGCATCGGAGATGGGGCCTAGAGAGCTGTTGGAGATCCAGCCGATCCAAATCCGACCGGTTATGACTAAGGTCATTTATGAGAACTTATCTCGTGGTGATGAGGGTGGCAAGGTCTAACCACTTTGCCACCCTCATCGCGTCTGCAGATAATCGCCCGGCCGCCCTGTTTAGGGTAACTCGCTCTCTCCTTAATCAGGAGGTGAGGGAGGAACCCTTGCAGGGTCGAGCCGAGGAGTTTAGTCGATTTCTGTCGGACAAAATCGCTTGGATCCGGACCGGTCTGGACTCTGACTGGGCAGAGTCTGACGATGAGGATACGGGCAGCCTTGTCGATTTAATCTGGGAAGAGTTCGACCCTGTGACTCCTGAAGAAGTGGACAAGATCATGGGGAAGCTGAGCTCCACCACGTGTTTGTTGGACCCGTGTCCCTCCTGGCTGACTTATGCGGCCCGGGATGGGACACGAGGCTGGCTCCAGGCAGTGATTACTGCCTCTTTGAGTCAGGGTAGTTTTCCTGCCGCCTTGAAGGAGGCGGTGGTGAGACCCCTCCTCAAGAAGCCTGCCTTGGACCCAGCAATATTAAACAACTATCGTCCGGTCTCCAACCTTCGCTTTCTGGCTAAGGTTGTTGAGAGCGTGGTGGCGCAGCAGCTCCCTTTGTTCTTGGATGAAGCTGATTATCTTGACCCGTACCAATCGGGTTTCAGGCCCGGGTACAGCATGGAGACGGCATTGGTCACGCTGCTGAATGATCTCTGGCGGGCTCGGGACAGGGGCTGCTCCTCTGTCCTAGTCCTTTTAGACCTCTCAGCGGCTTTTGATACCATCGACCATGGTATCCTGCTGGACGTCTCAGGGGGTTAGGAGTGGGAGGCACAGTTCTCCAGTGGTTCTCCTCTTACCTTCTGGGACGTTCGCAGTTGGTGTTGGCAGGGGGGCAGAGATCGACCTTGAGACCTCTCATTTGTGGAGTTCCTCAGGGATCGGTTCTCTCGCCTCTCCTGTTCAACATCTATATGAAGCCGCTGGGTGAGATCATTCGTGGTTTCGGAGTTGGGTATCATCAATATGTTGATGATACCCAGCTTTTTATTTCAACCCCGAACCACCCCAGTGATGCCCTCAATGTGATGTCCCGTTGCCTGGAGGCGGTTCGGGTCTGGATGGGGAGGAACAGGCTTCGACTCAACCCTGACAAGACTGCGTGGCTGTTTGTGCCGGCATCCTGGGAAATTCCGATTATCCCATCTCTGGCCATGGGGGGTGAGCTATTACCCCCCGTAGATAGGGCACGCAACTTGGGGGTCCTTCTAGATTCACAGCTCTCCTTGGAAGAGCATATTGGAGCTGTGACTAGGGGGGCCTTTGCCCAGGTTTGCCTGGTGCACCAGTTGCGACCCTATCTAGACTGGGATGCCTTGCGTACAGTCACTCGTGCGCTTGTGACTTCTCGTCTAGACTACTGTAATGCTCTCTACAAGGGGCTGCCCTTGAAGTCCACTCGGAGGCTCCAACTGGTGCAGAATGCAGCCGCACGAGTTGTGCTGGGAGTTTCCCGATACTCCCATGTTACACCTTTATTCCGCGAGCTGCATTGGCTGCCGGTTGTCCTCCGGGTGAGATTCAAGGTGTTAGTAATGACTTACAAAGCCCTACATGGCATGGGTCCAGATTACCTACGGCAACACCTGCGGCCGGCATCATCTTCCCTCCGTCCAGTGCGCTCCCACAGAGAGGGCCTCCTCAGGATGCCTCCGATCAAAGAATGCCGATTGGTGGCCCCCAGGGGGAGAGCGTTCTCTGTGGGCGCGCCAGACCTTTGGAACCGCTTGCCGGTTGAGCTCCGGACGGCCCCTGACCTTCGCTCCTTCCGGCGCGATCTAAAAACGTATCTATTTGAGCAGTCTGACCTGGTCTGATGGGTTAGGGTTGGGGTTTTAATATGTCTTAATTATTGTTTTAACCTTGGGCATTTATTTAATTTGTTTTTAACTTTTGTATTCTGTTTTGTATTTATTGCCCTGTTCACTGCCCTGAGTCCTTCGGGAGAAGGGCGGTATAAAAATGTAATAAATAAATAAATAAATAATAAAGTTGTGGTCATAAAATGTCCAATTTTAAATTATACTACGAGGCTGCAGCATTATCATCAATTAGTAATTGGTTTAATTTAACACAAGGGAGATTATTGAATATTGAAGGATATGATTTTTTATATGGTTGGCATGCTTATTTATGTATGAAAAAAAGTGGATAATGTTTTTAAGACACATATATTAAGATATGGCCTTTTGCGAGTTTGGAAAAAATATCGTTATTAGTTGAATTTTAAAATTCCAATTTGGGCAATACCTAAACATGTGATAGAAAATATAAATGTGGGATTTAAGCATGATGTGATTACATATAAAGAAATTCTTAGATTGAAAAGAAATGTATGGCAATTAAAGCCATTTAATATTTTAAAAGAAGAAAAGATAGTACAAACTTGGTTTCAGTATGGGCAGTTACAAGCTGGAAACAGGATCAGAAAATTGGTATTTCCATAGTAGATGAAAATTTGGTTAAACAAATTAGAGATCAAAGAAGGATATATAATGCATTGATACAAATAGATTCAGAAATGGAACTTGTTGAGGACTTCCGGTGGCTCCGCGGCACCGGAGACAGCCTTCCCGGGCTGCCCGCGGCTCAGCTGTGTGATTTTTCGCCCGAAACAGCGCCGATCAGCTGTTTGGGCGAATTTGAAGCCCCCTCCTCGGGAGAAGAGGAGGGGGTGAGCCCCCAGGTAGGGGTCGAGTTCTCCGGGGCCGCCTGAGCTTGGAGCTTGGGCGGCTGAAGGATTGAACTCCCCCATAGCCTGGGCTGCTCCCAGCTGGCTAGCGTCTCTGCTCCGGACTTTATGGAGCAGAGCCAGGCGTCTGCGACCATCCCTGCTTGAAGGAGAGACTATGAAAGGAAAAGAGCAGGCAGAGCAGTACAAGAGGGAAAGATGAAGAGATGAAGAGGATTATTTTATTTTACTCTCAAGCTTGATGGACTTTGCTTAAAACTTAAAGTGAAAGTGCGTCACAATTGTAAGTAAAAGATGGCGGCTAAACCTCCCCCTAGAACTTTTTGGAGTGCTGGAAATTCTCCGGTGCAACAACAATCATTACTGCAGGCGTTGCATTCTCCTGATGTATTGACATCGAAGGATCTTGAAAAACATACCCAGTTAATTTTGGAGTCAATGGGTGTTAAATTTGCACAGATGGAGGAGAAATTGGAGAAATTGGAGCAGAGAATGGAAGAAAGGATGGAGCAGAAACTTAGAGAGATGAAGGTAGACATTTTGTCCTCAGTGCATAAAGTAGCTAAATGTGTGGAGGTGCTGGATGATCAAGTGGAAGACTTGACTCAAAGGAATGCTATATTAGAAGCAAAAGTATTGGAAATTGAAGATTTAAAAGACAAAATGGATAGCGAACAGAGTTTGGCTCAATTTTACCAGATGCAGTTTGCTGTTAGAATTAGAGGCCTAAAAGAGAATATTAAGGAAGATCTAAAGCAGCTGGTTTCTGAGGCTTTTGAGGGGGTATTGAACCATCCAGCATCTGAAATAAAACAAGGCATGGACAAAGTGTTTCGTGTGAATTCGTGGATTGCTAAGCAGAGAAAGTTGCCTAGAGATGTGGTGGTTTATTTTGTAAAAAGGGAAATTAGAGATGAAGTTATACAAGCTGCCTATGATACTAAAGTTGTGATTGCTGGTCAAGAAGTTTTGGTTCTAAAAGAAATTCCTCCAAAGATTTTAAAGAGAAGGAAGGACTTTATATTTCTTGTGCAAGAGCTCAAGCAAAGAGATATAAGGTTCAGATGGGAGATCCCAGCTGGGTTGAGCTTCATGTATGATGGCAAAAGGTACTGTTTGGGTACTGTGAAGCAAGCGCATGATTTTTACAACAATGTTTTAAAAGCAACCCCATCAACACTTCTGGAAGCTGCAGAGGGATCTGGAGAAGGAGAACATCAAGAGGATGAAGATGGACAGATAGACGAGAAGGGTACAGGAGGAGATCAAGCTGCAACTCTTTTGGATGATCCTAGAGAACAGAGAGTGACGCGTGCTGCCTTAAAACGCTCAAAAAAGAAATAAGACCAGTAGAAATCTATGGAACTTCCACAATATACTTATAGTCAAGTGGTAGTTGTGTTTTTAAGAGTTTTGGGATGATATGTCTGGTAACAGAATGTTCAATTTGGAATTAATGGACAATTTACTACAGAGGAAGAGGAAGAAAGTTTTGTGGGTTAATGCGGGTTAATTTGTGTAAGAACTATCTATTATAGCCTATTTTGGCTAGAGAGGTTAATAGGGATAGGTGCTTGTGATGTGTAAGTGAGAATATGTCTAGGTAATAGTGAATTGTGGAAGAACATAGATGGGAATGATGCTAGTTTTCTTTTATTTTAGTTTTTTATACATATTTAGTATTGTTAAGGATTGGTTTACACTATATAAGCTAGAGAGTGATGGATTTTAGAGTTTATAATTGTTAGTATATGATTGTTTATGATTGCTTTTTAGATATATACCTTGTATTTTGCTCTGGGAAGTCGGGGGGGGAGGGGGGAGGAGGGGAAGTAGAGGGGGGGAGGCAGGGGAGGGAGGAGGGAGAGGGGGAGGGGGGGAGATAGGGGGGAGGTAGGGAGGGGAGGAGGGAGGGGGAAGGGGGGTTTTTCAAAGGAAAATTGTATTTTAAAACTTTTCAATAAAAAAAAAAAGAAATGGAACTTGTTAAAGATTGTATGATAAAATGGGCCCAGAATATTCAAGAACCTATAGCGATGGATACTTGGGGAAAAATCTGGGTCATAAATGTAAAATTTACACAGGCACAAAATTTAAGAGAGAATTTTTATAAGATGTTTTATAGATGGCATTTAGATCCTAAGAAATTGGCATGTATGTATCCAAATTATCAGCCTAAATGCTGGAGGTGTGGTTGTGATGATGCAATGTATTATCATATATGGTAGACTTGTAAAAAAGTTAAAGCTTTTTGGATTAAAATTTGGTGGAATATGCAGAAGATATTTAAGAAAAAGATAAAGTTTTCTCCACAATTATTTTTGCTGGGTATTACTATAGACTGTACTGCTATAGAAACTAAATTGATGTTGTATTTAATAATGGCAGCAAGACTTTTGGTAGTGCAATATTGGAAGAAGGAGGATTTGCCTACTATAGAAGAATGGACTTTAAAAGTTTCAAACCTGGCAGAAATGGCAAACATTTCAGCATATTTGAAAGACCATTCGCAACAAAGATATATCTTGGAATTGAGAAGATGGATTGATTTTATTCAGAATAAATATGGGACCAAAAAGTTTCATTTAGCATTTGAGTAAGTAGTAGATTTATAAGATTTATTATTATTTAGTTATTTTTAAGGAGAGTTAAAGTTCGATAGGATTTAAAGTGTTATTATAGTTAGTTAGCATATTATTGTTTAAGATTGTTAGGGTTAATACCCTGTATTACGCTCTGGGAAGTCGGAGGGGGAGGGGGAGGGAGGGGAAATTGGGTGGGGGTGGGGTGGGTCTTATGTTTATAATGTATTTGTAAAACTTTTTAATTAAAAAGAATACCTGGGAAGATACTGGAAAAGATAATCAAAAAACAGATCTGCGAACAACTAGAAGCAGACAAAGTTATAACTAGTAGCCGGCACGGGTTTGTTAAAAACAGATCATGCCAAACCAAAGTTATTTCTTTGATAAAGTGACTAAATTAGTAGACCAGTGAAATGCCATTGAGATAGATTTCAGGAAGGCATTTGATAAAGTAGACCACAACCTACTTCTAAGCTAGAAAGAGGCGGAATAGACAACATCATCACCAGATGGATTTGTAGCTGGCTGACAAACCGTACTCAGTGAGTAGTCCTCAATGGTACTACATCCACATGGAGAGAAGTAAGCAGTGGGGTACCACTAGGCTCTGTCTTAGGCCTAGTACTCTTCAATATCTTTATAATTTACTTAGATGAAGGAATAGAAGGGGAACTCATCAAATTTGCAGATGACACTAAACTGGCAGAGATACCCAACATCCCAGAATACAAGCTCAGGATCCAAAAAGATCTTGACAAACTTGAACAATGGGCCCTATCCAACAAAATGAACTTTAATGTGGAGGAAAGCAAAGTTTTACATTTAGGCATGAAAAATCAAATACAGATTTTTAAATACAGATTAGGCAAGACCTGTCTCAAAAACAGTAATTGTGAGAGGGACCTTGGAGTCCTAGCGGGCAATCACTTGAACATGAGCCAGTAGTGTGCAGCCGCCGCCAAAAAAGCTAATACTATCCTGGTTTGTATAAACAGATGCATAGAATCAAGATCACGCAAAGTATTAGTACCGGTTTATAAAACCCTAGTAAGACTGTCAGGAATTGTGCAGAGATCTAACAAGAAGTTGCACAGACAAAAAAGGTCTACTGCTGCTACTGAGAGCAGCAACGTTCACACAGTAACCACACAGATATATTGAGGTGTGAAAAACAAAATACTTTACTTTGTGATGTAATACAAAGCACAGTCAAAAATAAACAGTCCAGGTCATACACGTGTAAAGAACAGATAAACAATAGTAACAGTCCAAGGAGTATTCCAAATACAAAGTCTTCTTACTGGTCCAAAGGTCAAAACACAAGTTGTTCAGGTTTAACACAGTAGCAAACCAACAATAGCAGTAACAGAGTAACTAACAGTGAAAAAACAGAGAGCAGAGAGAAACTACATCCCTAGCTCCCTCTTATGGCCATTGGGAGGCAAACACACCCTTGGCCAATCATCACATTTAAAGTGATATCATACATCATGGCTTATATATTTCCAACCCAACCAGGTAGGCTTAAACATACGTCTAACAAAGACCACACCTGGAATACTGCAACCACTTTTAGTCACCATACTACAAAAAAGATGTTGAGACTTTGGAAAAAAATTAGAGAAGAGCAATTAAGATGATCAAAGGCCTGGAGACTAAAACATATGAAGAACAGCTGCAGGACTTGGGTTTGGCTAGTCTAAAGAAAAGAAGAAATAGGGGTGACATGATAGCAGTATTCCAGTATTTGAAGGGCTGCCAAAAAGAGGAGGGGGGGGGTCAAATTATTCTCCAAACCATCAGAGGGCAGGACAAGAAACAATCATTAGAAACTGATCAAAGTGAGAAGCAGCCGGGAATTAAGGAGAAACTTCCTAATAGTGAGGACAATTAACCAGTGGAACAGCTTGCCTTCAGAAATCATGGGTGCTCCATCACTGGAGGTTTTTAAGAAGAGGCTAGACAGTCTTAACTGGTATAGGTCAGATATGTCAAACTCGCAATGTCATGTGACATCACATGACATAAGTTTTTTCTCATTGCCAGCAATGGGGTAGGTGCAGTTTCCTGGTGACACGTCCAGCCCATGTGCCAGCAGTTTGATACCTCTGGTATAGGTTCTCCTGCTTGAGCAGGGGGCTGGACTAGAAGACCTCCAAGGTCCCTTCCAGCTCTACTCTATTCTAAATCTCTGAAGAACCAAGGCTGCCGCACTTGAGAACAACTTGTTATCACCTTCTCCACTCAGAGTTCCCACAACACCTTCTCACCTCTGGATTGGCTCACCATGGGCTGGGCAGTTGGGAGTGGTTTTGAACAATGGGGTTTAACCTAACACTTTTGCGTGGGAACTTCAGATCCTGTCTTCTCTGCAATCACTTTCTTTCAATAAAAGATCTTATTCAAGAATTCTACTTTCTTGAGGGAACAGCTGAGGCGAGACCTCACACTGAGGTTAGATGCATACAGAGGAGCAGCAAAAGTGCTGGTTCTCCTATTAATGGGGATTGTTTGAATAGAACCAAGGGAAGCCTGAAGCCTGTGGTTTCAGCCTCCTCACTGGGGATGGTGGGGAGGAGTGACCAACGGTATCTCATCAAGCTGTAGTTTAATTAGGGCTTCACACTCAGCCCCAGCCCTGCTTTGTGCGCCAGAGTAGCATCCTGCTTTGCCAGCTGGGTTCGCCCGCATCTCCGCCCGCACCTTGGGAAACTCCTTGCTCTCTGATTTCCCCCGAACCGCAACCCAGCCCTCATCCGCCGCGGGCAGAGCCTGGGCCGGCTCTCGAGCCCGCTGCTTGCGGCAAACCCCCTGCCTCTTCGTGCGCGCTGTCCCAGCGCCTCCCGGGACCGACTCGGGCTGCTCAGACTGGCTCTTCCCGGCTGCTTTGCGAGCGGCGGTGGAGTTGGCGCCAGAGTTTCGCTCCTCCGACCGAGCCTTTGCCCCGATCCAGCCGGCACTGGCTTGGCGGGGGTAGTTCCGCCCGGCCACATCCCACCCCTGTTTTTCCCAGGCGCGCTCACCGCGGGACAGCCACTCACTAAGACTAAGGAGTCGCCCGGGGACGAGCAGAGCTCGCTCAGCTGAGCGCCCGTCCAGCTGCTGCACGCGGAGAGCTGAGGCAAGCGAAGCGTGTTGGAGCCATCGCAGGTGAGTGCCAAGGGGGGCTTCGGCCCCGCTTCCGGAATAGGAGCGCCGGACTTCTGCGGCAGGAAGAGCCGGCAGCGGGTGTGTTCGGAGCTGCGGCTGCCCGGCCGGCTTCGCTGCGTTATACTTACGAGGAAGCGCTCGCTTTCCGGGAAACGTTCAAGGGATCCCGCGGGCGCTGGGTTGCAGAGCTGCTCACCGGGGAGAGCGCGGATCCTACGTGAACACTTGATTCGGCGGGGCGTTGCTTTCTCTGGTGCAGCGGGAACATGGAAAGCCGCGCGAGGCGATAGAGCTTGGAAACCCCCCCCCCTCCATCCCACCTCGGGGAAAAGCTGCTGGGCTCGTGGTGCAGTGGGCGTGAGGGCTTGGCTCTGAAAAAAGGGCAAAAAATTTTAAACAAAAAGGTGAGAGGATACGAGTTATGCGCGCACGCACAGAGACCATTTATGTCCGGTAAAATTGTATAATTTGGATTCAGGTGTGCATGAATTAGAAATACCTGATTTGCTTCCTTGTTCACCTTTCAAGGGAGAGATGCATTCCTAGGAGACATTTAACTTAGTCATACAATTAACCCTCTTTTGGGTCTGTGCATCATATTGACCTATAGACTTAGCAAAAGGGCTGGGTTTGCAAAAGCTACTCTCCCTCAAGAAAATCTAAAGAAATCAGAGTTAGCACTTACTGTGACTATGCAAATGGGTTCTGTCACTGACCTGGGTAGGCTCAATGTGTGAATGCAACAAGTACTGAGATATAAATGCTCCTGTTTCCAAATTTGTCTTTATTGAATTACAGAATAGTGTGAGCTGTGAATAGGGAGATGTGAGACTGGAAATACCCCTCCCTCTCATTCCAGCTTGCTTCACAGGGTTGTCAAGAAAACAAGTCTAGTGGTAGGGTCTGGAAAGAGTTTGAGTCAGCAACTCCTGAAGAAGTGGAGAGGTTCCCTGTGTGGTTAGTTTGGCCACCGGTTTGTTGCACCTAGGATTGTTCCTGGATTGTTAGGTGGCCAGGGAGGAGATCCATAGGTGGGTCCATGCAGTGGATTGGTCAGTGTCTCCAACTTTCCTTTTTTACAGAAAGTTGTTAAGAAGTGTCCAGACGAATCTAGATCGCTTTCAGCCAAGTTTTAGGCCAGAATTCAATATTCAGACAGCCTTGGTCATGCTTGTTAATGGCCTTTGGGGGATCAGGGATGGAAGTTGTGCAATCAACATTGCACTTCTTGATGGATTCCAGAAGATGGTAGAGGACAGGAAGGCCTGGAGGAATGTTGTCCATGGGGTCGGGATGGTTCAGTCACGACTTCACAACTAACAACAAATTCCATTAACTACAATGTCTTTCTAGAATGTCTCTGAGGGTTGGAGGTGGTAGCCCCATTTTATGGTGGTTCTTCTCCCTTCAGGGCCCATTGCAATTGGTATTGGCTGGGTGGGAGACATAGTCCCAGGATCCCCTTTGTGTGGTACCTTAGCAACTCCGAAAGTGAGGTCTGTAGATAGTATTTGCCTAAATTTTGAATTTGACAGATCATTGTTGAAATAATCTGGGAATATTTATCAACATGTTCCATTTTAAGATGTAGCCCAGTAACTATACTGTACTGTGATGCAATAAAATATTTGTTTGTATATAAAAATTACCACTTTCTACATGTCAGCAGATGTCAGTGGCCTGAAGCCCTTCTCTGGATTTGGAAGCTAAGCAGGATCAACCCTGGTTAGTATTTGAATGGAAGACTGACAGAAAGTTGAAAAGCTATTTCAGAAGAAGGTGATGCCACAACATTGCACCAACTGCCTCCAGAAATCCTTGATTGGGGTTGGTTGCCATGAAAACTACACCATCCTGTTCTTAAACTTACCAGGTTTTACTTGAAAGAGACTATACCGCAGTGGAAATTCTGCTAAGAAATCCACAATCCATTGCATTGATTTTTCCACTGCTTTACAGTGTACTGTGGAGACTTAGGGAAAAAGAAAAAAGGCACAGATTTTTATTTAATTGCCATTCTCATGTTAAAATAGCAAATGTTGCATCTGTAGATGTAAATCCAAGGTTAATGATTGGTTAATCCCAGACCCCATTTTTAATGATGAAAAATGTAAACAGTAGAACAATTCTAAATTTTAGTTTTGTACAGGAACCTAATGGTGGTTCCTTCTTCCCTTTGTACAGATCTGGCACAGATCTTTTCCAATATGCCTCATCCTAAGATATCAGATATTTAAAATTTCATAGGATATTATATCCATGCTGGGACAGGGAATCTGCTGATTTCCAGGATTGAGATGACACTTTTTAAACAGCTTTTTTCTCTTTTTATTAACCAGATTCCTATGAAGAGCTCAGAGAAAAGCATTTTGAAGTGTATGCCCAGCAAAGCTCATCTCATCTCAAGAGTGTTCCTCACCTCAGTTCTGCCTCTGTCTATGAGTTTGGTCAACCATGGCTAGAGAAGTTTGTTTATTGCTTCTTTTATTATTCTGTGGGAGAACAATTTCTGAATTGCAGCCTTTGCCCCAACTGCCTTCTGAAACTCTGGATTTTGGGTATGTTCCTCACAAGATATACAACACCAACACTTACTATGAGCCTGGAACAATAGGGATTTTGTTCCGCATTGTTCACACTTTCCTCTGCATGGTTCAGCCAAATTATTTCCCTCAAGGTAGGTATATATTAAATATTAATTTGGCTTTGAAAAATACAAGGAGATCCTTTCTGAGATGGCAGTTTTGTAAAGCAGTGTAGTGTTCTGACCCAGCCTTTGCGAGTGCTACTCAACAGCTTACTTGTAAAGAAAATCTCTTTTTATTTTAACAAGGTGTTTATGGAATAAACTCCAAATAACCAGTCCTTAGGTGTTAAATCAAATAGTAGCAGTTTCTGTTCGCACTTGGCTGTGATAAGTACAAAGTCTCTGAATTCTCAGCCAGAAGGCTCAATTAGCAATTCAAACCAAACACAAAGAAATCTGACAAACCTGGATAATTAGCAAAGAGTCCTGACAAAAGAAATCCGACAGAGAAACAAAATATCGGAGCATGAACAGTTGCCTGTGGCAACCAGCGCTTCCCACACCTCTCTTCTTTATAGTCCAGCCAGGGCGTGGCTTCTTAAAGTCTCTTACTTTTCCTGGAGAGTCGCCCTACCGCCCTTCATTGTCCTGCATGCCTCTCCTCTCAGCACATATGTGCATCTGGGACAGGCCCCAGCTGTTCCTCCTCTTCACTCAGTTCAGGCCCCCAACACAGCTGTCTCTCTACCTGAGTGAGAGTAGATGGGCCCAGCTCTGTGTCTGGCTCTGAATCTTCTTCCTCCTCAGAGCCTTCTGCAGACTCCCTTGTGAACCCAGGCACCCTTTCCCCCTCATTTGATTCATCTGACTTGGCTGCCGGATCTGCTGGCAGTTGAGGAACCACAACATCTAGTTTGAATTTATGTTTTAAGAGAAACTCACTGTGCCAAACCAACAGAAAAGTGGAATGATTTTCTTGTGAATAGTTTTGGGCTTATATGTGTGTATGTGTATTTTGCTAAATCACAAGAAAGAAGAGTTGTGGAAAAGGTTTTAGAAGAAGATGGCACTTTCCGCCAGAACAAAAAGTGTTTTTGAGGCAAGATGGTGGTGCATCAAAAGTTAACTTGTTCTACTTTGAGAGATCTGATTTCTGAATAATCTTACTCTCTGATTATTTATTTGTTAAATTTATTTGCCAACTGTCTCACCGTGGACTATTCTAGGTGGCTCTCTTATTTTTGTCTTATCAGGTAGAATAATATTGAGGATGGCAGAGGGTAGAATTTGTAAATGATGTCACATGGATGAAATGGGGGATGTCATTTCTCTCCATAGATATTTATAGAGGACATAGAGAATGGCCTTGAAGGACAAGAAAAAGAGCCACCCCCAAGTTAGTAATCAGATAAGTGGGGCTTGTAAACCTATCCATTACTTAAAGTGGTCATTCAATATTGAATTTTCCATATTATGCATTCATGATTGTTCCCATCCTATGATCAAAAAATTCCTGGCTATGTATTGATGGCTAAAGTAGTTATATCATCTGTTTCTGTCATTCTACATTGAAAGAGAGATGGTCAGTTTGGCATTAGTTTAATCATATACTGTAAGAGTATCCATATATCTGTGAGTTGCTTAAGAACTGTAGTGAAAATATGAGTTACTTTTTAAAAGCAATAGCTGTACTGTTCTACAGTTTTCAATAGGACACAACCTTTATTAAAATAATTAATTGCCTGGCAATGAGAAGCTAACAAGAGCATCTAGAAAGAGGTTGAGAGGGGAAATATGCATTAGGACACAAACTTCACCCTTACATAATTTTAAGAGATATCAGGGCATCAGTAACATCCTGTGAAAATGGAATTTGCACTGGAGCATCCCCAGGAAAGGTATGAAAAATTCAAGATGGTGGCCATGAATGCATGATTAAAGATCCACCCTTTTTTGCAAGCATCACCATTTTGACCCACTGTTGATTAGGTTGCAGGTGAGTGCACCAAAATTGATATTGATTTTATACCAACTAAAAACATGGACAGGTGGAATTGTGGTTATCCAGGGAAGATGTGAAGGAGATTTTAACAGCCAATGGTACAAAGAATCCCATTCTTCCCCCTCCCCCTCCCCCACCCCCAGAAAAGCTTTCCTTTTTGGTATTTATTTTTATATTTTTCAAAAGCCTTATAATAAATAAAAAGCCTTGGTTTAGGTCTGTTTCTTTATACGAAGAGATGAAGTTCTTTCTGCATAAATCAAGTTTCTTTGTGTTTCTATTGCAGTAACTTAGTAATATGGTTTATCAACTTCACTTTCATTTTGTTTTTGTTTAAGTCTAAAACAATGCAAATAAACAAAGTTTTGAATATTTGTGTAGCAGCTTTCTAAACCTTCCCATGTTTTGAGCAGCAGCTTTCTAAACTTCGCTGTCTCAAAGTTGGAGTATTAGAAATTGCACTGTTAGAAATAAGGACAGAATAATGAATAATACCAGGAGTTGTTGAACCACAAAACTGATTCACCTTCCTCAAACTTAAAAACTAGATATATCCTTGATACTAGAAAGACCAGAAAAGGAACCAGGCATATGTCTCTGGAAAAAAACTTTTTAAAGTTTGGGAGGATCTCCAAAGCAGGTGGGCTTACAATAGGGCAGATAGATGGTCTTAATGTCCATCAGGGCCAGGATGTTTATTTTTTGGAGGTCTGGGATGTCTTTAGGTTAATGTTATTTCAAAAGAATTGAGATTTTTTATAGGGGTCTTGTTTCATTGTATAGGTGGACATCCATGAAACTTTTGAGAAATAAATAAATGAATAAATTATTGTATTGGGACTTTTGAAATTCAGATACCAGGATCCAGAGGTTGTCTCACAAAAATAGAAGTTAAGGTCAACAAGATATTTTCTCACATGTTGGTCCCCCTAAATCACTTGTGTCTTATAGCTGCTAAGTTGCTTCTCCCCATCTGCTTGTCTGCTTGGTACATTTGTGAGGTCTCAAAGAAAGCATTGTTTGCTTCCAAGCCTCACTTTCTCCATGGAAGTTTAACTTGTCATCTTTAGTCCCATGAGTTGCTAAAGTACAATAAACTGATAGGTACTTTGAATTTTTTCAACTTTGGCAGTTGTCAGTCATCAAATTCATCCTTTGATTGCTGTCAATAAGAAAAGAATGCTAAAAAATTCAGATCTGAGTCTGAAACATGAAAGCATTGTCTTTTGGGTTTTGTGCTGTTGTTAGCTCAGGGAGTTCAAAGTGTGTTGTGTGAAGAAGGTAATGAGTGAGACTTGCAGTTAATAAATGTTCTGCAATGAATTTTCCTGGAATACTTTTCCTCCTTGTATTGTGATTCAGCGTCAGCCTGTGATACTGGCAGCTGAGTCTGATGATTCTGAAGAGGAGGGGTTTGGAGAGCCTTTGGTGTCAGAGGGAGGCTCTGATGCACTGCAGGACTCTCAGCCTGGCCCCTACCATCATGTTCCTCATCAAACTCAGCCATGTGAGCACGAGGTATTGGACGTAGATGATTCACAGCTGGATCTATTCAGGGATGCTAGGAGCAGGAGGCAATCCAGCAGAGAAGAACAGAGAAAGGCCATGAGGCTACTCGGTGAGAAGAGGAGAAGGCAATGAGAAACCACGCCTTGGGATTGCTGATAAAAGGGAAAGGTGTGGGAGGTGCTGGTTGCTGAAGGCAACTCTTTGAAGATCTTCTGCTAGAGTCTTGGTCTGTTATTCCTGTTTAACTTTTGTTTGAACTTTTGATTTCTTTGTAAATAAATTTGGTTGGGTTTTTCCAGCTTGCTGATTATAAAAAGGGGTTGTCCCTGACATTCAAACAGAGCCGGTCATAGGCTGGAACAGAACACATTTTAGGCAGAGTAGGCTTCTATTTTCCACTCCTCAAACAAATAGTAATATTACATATTGGGTAATATGAATTCGTTGGCTAACCTATAATCTCGTTTACCCATATATTGCTTTTTCTCTCTTGGTTATCTATGATGAAGGAAACAGTAATAATTTTATCTGCTTACTACAACCAGTTCCTTTTACCTGGTGTGCAAAGGTGTGTATATAAAAGGACATTTCACCAAGGCATGCATAGATTATGTAATGTGCACAAAAGTACATATGATTATATTGATATAGACTTTAAAAATAATGATAAAAGGGATGGTGTCAGAATCCATTTATATTTCATTTCTAATGATCTCCTCAGAGCTAACCCCAAACCTCATCTCCCCCTGGATCCTGCCGTTCCCAAGGGGGAGAGGGAACAGGCATGGAACTTTATGGCTTTCACTTCCTTCCTTAAATGTAAACTTTGTTTATTCTGCCTGCCTGCTATCCATCACATATAATCAATTGCTTTCTCACTAGGCATTCCCTCTCATCTTACAGGCAACTAGGAAATGGGGTGGAAAAGGGAGGAATGAAACTCTCCGGAATCTGGTTTATTTCTCTGAATGAAGTGTGAGGGGGGTGGAAATGATCTTGCTGCAAACGGACTGTTATCTTTCCTCTCCCACAATGGGCTTACCACCTGGAGCTTGGCTGATCTGGAACTGACCAAATGAACTGTGGGGTGGGGTTTAGTTTGGGACACTTTAAAAATATTGATCTGTGAGGGGATTCCTCACATCCTGTCTATTATACCTGATCATCTGAGTTAGCTCGGGAGTTCATGGCTTCCATGACGGCCATGGACCTGACGCAAGTAATTTCGGGACCGACTCATGTGGGAGGCCACACCCTTGACCTGATTTTCTTATCTGGACGGTGGTTAGATGATCTTGGTGGGGGCTCTCCAATTGTTACGCCCCTGTCATGGACCGATAATCATCTCCTGCGGCTGGTCTTCCGTTTTGCCACTCCCCACCGTGGGCGTTTCGAACCAATTAGATGGTACCGCCCCAGACGCTTAATGGACCCTGAGAGGTTCCAGGCAGCGCTGGGGTCCCCACCTGCCTCCTTCGCTCACAACTCGGCGGATGCCTTAGTGGAAGCCTGGGAAAGGGCAGCCACGGAGGCTCTTGACCGAGTTGTACCCTTGCGGCCCCTGACCCGATGCAGATCCCGTCGAGCTCCATGGTTTTCCGCGGAGCTCTGGGAGATGAAGCGTCGGAGACGGGGCCTAGAGAGCGGTTGGAGATCCAGCCGATCCGAATCCAACCGATTGTGACTAAGAGCCTATATTAGGTCTTATCTCGCTGCGATAAGGGTGGCGAGGTCTAATCACTTTGCTACCCTTATCGCGTCCGCAGATAATCGCCCGGCCACCCTGTTTAGGGTGACTCGCTCCCTCCTTAATCAAGAGGTGAGGGAGGAACCCTTGCAGGGTCGTGCCGAGGAGTTTAACCAACATGTCGGACAAAATTGCTTGGATTCGGACCGGTCTGGACTCTGACTGGGCAGAGTCTGACGATCAGGACACGGGCGGTCTTGTCGATATTACCTGGGAGGAGTTTGATTCTGTGACTCCGGAGGAAGTGGACAGGATTATGGGGAGGCTGAGCTCCACCACATGTTTATTGGACCCGTGCCCTTCCTGGCTGGTTTATGCAGCCCGGGAGAGGACACGAAGCTGGTTCCAGGCAGTTATATCGGCTTCTTTGAGTGAGGGTAGTTTTCCCGCCGTCTTGAAAGAGGCGGTGGTGAGGCCTCTCCTCAAGAAGCCTGCCTTGGACCCAGCCGTGTTGAACAACTTTCGTCCGGTCTCCAACCTTCGCTTTCTTGCGAAGGTTGTTGAGAGTGTGGTGGCACATCAGCTCTCTCTGGTCCTGGATGAAGCGGATTATCTAGACCCGTACCAATCGGGTTTCAGGCCCGGGTACAGCACGGAGAAGGCATTGGTCGCGCTGGTGAATGATCTCTGGAGGGCTCGGCACAGGGGATATTCCTCTGTCCTAGTCCTATTAGACCTCTCACGGCTTTCGATACCATCGACCATGGTATCTTGCTGTGGCGTCTCAGGGGATTGGGAGTGGGAGGCACGGTTTTGCAGTGGTTCTCCTCCTATCTCCTGGGACGTTCGCAGTCGGTGTTGACAGGGGAGCAGAGGTCGACCTCGAGGTCTCTCGTTTGTGGAGTTCCTCAGGGGTCGGTCCTCTTGCCTCTCCTGTTCAACATCTATATGAAACCGCTGGGTGAGATCATTCGTGGTTTTGGAGTTGGGTATCATCAGTACGCTGATGATACCCAGCTTTTCATTTCGACCCCAAACCACCCCAGTGATGCCCTCAACGTGATGTCCCGTTGCCTGGAGGCGGTTCGGGTCTGGATGGGGAGGAACAGACTTCAACTCAACCCCGACAAGACTGAGTGGCTTTGCATATCTGCATCCCAGGTTATTTCGGATATTCCATCTCTCTCTATGGGGGGTGAACTATTACCCCCCATAGATAGGGCTCGCAACTTGGGAGTCCTCCTAGATCACAGGTCGGCAACCCGCGGCTCCGGAGCCGCATGCGGCTCTTTGAGCCGTCTCTTGCGGCTCCCAGCCGCCCGGTGCGCGCGCACCTCTTCCAACGGGCAGTGGTGCGCGCGCACCTCTCCAAATGGAGAGTGGCACCGCCCGTTTGGAGAGGTGCACGCGCACCTCCCCGAATGGGCGGAGGTGCGCGCGCACCTCCCCAAACCTTTGGAGAGGTGCGCGCGTACCTCCGCGCGAATGGGCAGCGGTGCCGCTCTTTGAGGAAGCTGCCGCGGCCCGTCTGTGAAGCTGCCGAAAGCGGCAGCTTAGCAGACGGGCCGCGGCAGCTTCCGCAAAGAGCGGCGCCCCTGCCCATTCCGAGAGGTGCGCGCGCACCTCTCCGAACGACCGGAGGTGCGCGCGCACCTCCCTAAACCTTTGGGGAGGTGCGCACGTACCTCCGCGCGAACGGGCAGCGGTGCCGCTCTTTCAGGAAGCTGCCGCTTTCGTAAACTGCCGTAAACTGAGCGCCCACGCAGCCTTCTCCCCCGAGGTGCGCAAATGGCGGCCGAGGCGCTCCGACGGGCCGGCGAGCGAGCGGGCGGCCTTGGGTCTCCGCCCCACTCCGGGGCTCACCTTCACGCGGCTCACGCTGGCCTCGAGCCGCAGCTGTTGCACCACTTTCTTCATAGCGGCTACGTTGGAGGCGCCGGACATGGCCCCCTCCCTCACTCACTCCCTCACGCCACTTCACTCCGAGCAACGCCGAACCCGTAAAAACGCCGCCGCTGGCAACGGGGTGGGGCAGGTTGTGTTTTTTTTTTTTTTTTTGCTTCTCGGAACTTTCGGACAAGTTTCCGGCGCTTGGAAAACTCCCCCGCCTATAGACTCTCGAGACGGGCGGGAGTTGGGAGTGGTGGCGGGGGGGAGGGGGGAGGAAAGACTCGTGCGCAGCAGCGCGCGCTGGCGGGCTCCCTGCGCAAACTCGGCCGGGCGCTTCCCCCCCCCGAAGCGGAAGTCGAAGTTGCCCGTTGGAAATTTAAGTTTGAGAAGCTGAGCGGGCGGGGCTTCCCGTCCCGTCTCGAGCGGCAGGAGAGGAGAGGAGGCCGGCGGGGGTGGGGGGAGGGGCAGCCGCGCAACGAACTTTCCTCAGTTTCCTCGCTAAAGTCCCTTGGGGCGTCGGCCGCGTGTCGTCGGTCGGGAAGGCAGGCTTTGTACTGCTGCAACAGTTGGGGGACGTAACTGCTGGGAAAACAACAACGACAACTCCACGCTTTCGGCAGCTTCCTTAAAGAGCGGCGCCGCTGCCCCTTCGCACGGAGGTACGCGCGCACCTCCCCAAAGGTTTGGGGAGGTGCGCGCGCAACTCCGGTCGTTCGGAGAGGTGCGCGCGCACCTCTCGGAATGGGCAGGGGCGCCGCTCTTTGCGGAAGCTGCCGCGGCCCGTCTGCTAAGCTGCCGCTTTCGGCAGCTTCACAGACGGGCCGCGGCGGGCTTCCTGAAAGAGCGGCACCGCTGCCCATTCGCGCGGAGGTACGCGCGCACCTCCGGTCGTTCGGAGAGGTGCGCGTGCACCTCTCGGAATGGGCAGGGGCGCCGCTCTTTGA